>NC_135720.1:67559487-68983654 GCF_964656455.1 Halichoerus grypus
ACAGCTCTAAGCCAGCACCATAAGGAAAAGAAATAAAAAATGCTGCTCCTCGGCTTGTGCTCTCTGACAAATAAATAAATAAAATCTTAAAAAACAAAATTAGAAAGAAGGAAATAAAACTGTCACTAGTCACAAATAATAAAATTGTCTTATTATTTATCTTTTTTTTTTTTTAAGTAGGCTCCATGCCCAGCATGGAGCCCAACACAGGGCTTGAACTCACGACACTGAGATCAAGGCCTGAGTTGAAATCAAAGTGGGATACTTAACCAACCGAGCCACCCAGGTGCCCCTTATTATTTACCCTTTAAAACATTTTAAATTCTGGGGGTGGGTGGTTAAGATGGTGAAGTAGTAGGGGGACCCTGAACTTGCCAGTCCTTCTAATAGAGCTAGATCAACATTCAACTATTCTGAACAACTAGGAAGACAATCTGAGAATTAAGGAAATAATCTGCACAGTTGAAGTGAGAGAAGGTGGCAGATGAGAGGCTCGGAGCCATGAATTGGGAGAGAGGAAAGCCGCATGGGTGTGAAGGGGAGGGAACCCCTTTTGGGGAGCAAAGTCAGGAAGATGGAGAAAGTAGGAAAGAACCCAGTGGGTAGGGACCACATAATAAGCCACAGTGGAAGATCCCTTGGGTTGAACAGGAAGAGATTGCTCCCTTCCCTGGAGGACATTTGGAAGAGCATATTTTGCCTCTCCAAGGACAAAAGGCCAGTCAAGGAGTCTTTGAGCAGTGTTCAACAGCAGGGTCAGAGGTGCACACAGAGGGCTGAAAATCTCTTAACAACTTTTGGCTGTGAGCCACAATAGGCTTAAACTTCTGTGGGTGTGCCGAATGGCTGCTTTGCTGCAGCAGAACTAAGCAGAAAGCAGAGACTGGAGCAGATTTCGAATAACCTGGCTGCCACTTTTTGCTGTCTGCCACAATAGATTCAAGCCTTTGCATCAGCTCTTTTGAGACAGAAGGGAGTAGGGGACTGAGTCAAGTACAGACCCCCGATAACCTGGTTCCAGCTTTTCACTGAGCATTACAATAAACTCTAGACTCTGCATGCACTGTACAATTACTTTTCAGGGATGGAACAGTGCTGGGCAAGCCCAGAGCCTCTCTGCAAGGGACAGGAATGCACCTGCACCTCACCAGGCCTTCTAAAACTTGGAGCTTTGAATATTCCTGATGAACATGGATGCCAAAATTCTCACCAAGATATTAGCCAATAGGATCCAACAGTACACTAAAAGGAATATTCACCATGACCAAGTGGGATATTTTTCCTGGACTGCAAGGGTGGTCCAATACCTGCAAATCAATCAATGTAATATACCACATTAATAAGAGAAAGAATAAGAACCATATGATCCTCTCATAGATGCAGAAAAATCATTTGACAAAATACAGTATCTTTCTTGATAAAAACTCTCTGCAGTGTAGGGATAGAAGGAACATACCTCAGTATCATAAAAGCCATATATAAAAAACCCACAGCAAATATTATCCTCAACAGGGAAATACGGAGAGCTTTTCCCCTAAGGTCAGGAACAAGACAAGGGTGTCCACTCTCACCACTGTTGCTCAACATAGTACTGGAAGTCCTACCCCCAGCAATCAGACAACAAAAAGAAATAGAAGACATCCAAATCAGCAAAGAAGTCAAACCTTCAGTCTTCACAGACATGATACTCTGTAGAAAACCCAAAAGACTCCACCCAAAAACTGCTAGAACCAATACAGGAATTTAATAAAGTTGTAGGATATAAAAATCAATGCACAGAAGTCAGTTGCATTTCTATACACTAACAATGAGGCAGATGAAAGAGAAATCAAGGAATCGATCCCATTTACAATTGCACCAAAAACCATAAGATACCTAGGAATAAACCTAACCAAAGAGGTAAAAGATCTGTACTCTGAAAACTATAGAACACTTATAAAAGAAATTGAGAAAGACACAAAGAAATGGAAAAATGTTCCATGCTCATGGATTGGAAGAACAAATATTGTTAAAATGTCTGTGCTACCCAAAGCAATCTACACATTCAATGCAATCCCTATCAAAATACCATCAATGTTGGGCTCCTGGGTGGCTCAGTTGGTTGAGCATCTATCTGCCTTTGGCTCGGGTCATGATCTCAGTGTCCTGGGATCAAACCCCTGCATCAGGCTCTCTGCTCAGTGGGGAGTCTGCTTCTCCCTCTGTGCTCTCCCTCCCTCCCTCCCTCTCTCTCTTTCTCTCTCTCTCTCTCAAATAAATAAAATCTTTAAAAAAAATTCCACCAACATTTTTCACGGAGCTGTAACAAACAATCCCAAAATCTGTGTGGAACCAGAAAAGAGCCTGAATAGCCAGAGGAATGTTGAAAAAGAAAACCAAAGCAGGAAGCATCATAATTCCAGACTTGGAGCTGTATTACAAAGCTGTTATCATCAAGACAGTATGGTACTGGTGTAAAAACAAACACATAGATCAATGGCATAGAATAAAGAACCCAGAAATGGACCCTCAACTCTATGGTTAACCAATCTTTGACAAAGCAGGAAAGAATATCCAATGGAAAAAAGATAGTCTCTTCAACAAATGGTGTTGGGAAAATTGGACAGCCACATGCAGAAGAATGAAACTGGACCACTTTCTTACACCACACACAAAAATGAGCTCAAAATGGATGAAGGACCTAAATGTGAGACAGGAATCCATCAAAATCCTAGTGGAGAACACAGGCAGAAACCTCTTTGACCTCAGCTGCAGCAACTTCTTGCTAGACATGTCTCCAAAGGCAAGAGAAACAAAAGCAAAAATGAACTATTAGGACCTCATAAAAATAAAGTTTTTGCACAGCAAAGGAAATAGTCAATAAAACTAAAAGGCAACCTATGGAATGGGAGAAGATATTTGCAAATGTCTTATCAGATAAAGGGCTAGTATCTAAAATCTACAAAGAACTTATCAAACTCAACACCCAAAAAACAAAAAGTCCAGTTAAGAAATGGGTAGAAGACAGGAACAGACATTTCTCCAAAGAAGACATGCAAATGGCCAAGATACACATGAAAAAATGTTCAACATCCCTTGGCATCAGAGAAATACAAATCAAAACCACAATGAGATACCACCTCACATGGGTCAGAATGGCTAAAATTAAAAACTCTGGAAACAACAAATGTTGGTGAAGATGCAGAAAAAGGGAAACCTCTTTCTTACACTGTTGGTGGGAATGCAAACTGGTGTACCCACTCTGGCAAACAGTATGGCGGTTCCTCATAAAGTTAAAAATAGAAGTAACCTACAACTCAGCAATTGCACTAATAGGTACTTATCCAAAGGATACAAACATAGTGATTTGAAAGGGCACATGAACCCCAATGTTTATAGGAGCAATGTCCACAAGACCCAAAATATGGAAAGAGCCCAGATGTCCATCAATGGATGAATAGATAAAGAAGGGGTGGCATACAATGGAATATTACTCAGCCATCAAAAAGAATGAAATTTTGCCATTTGCAATGATGTGGATGGAACCAGAGGGTATTATGCTAAGGTGAAATAAGTCAGTCAGAGAAAGACAAATACCATATGATTTCACTCATGTATGGAATTTAAGAAACAAAACAGATGAACATAGGGGAAGGGAAGGAAAAATAAAATTAGATGAAAATTGAGAGGGACACAAACCATAAGATGTTGAACTCTAGGAAACAAACTGAGGAGGGAAGGTGGGTGGGGAGAAGGGATAATTGGGTGATGGACATTAAGGAGGGAATGTGATGTAATGAGCACTGGGTGTTATATGCAACTGATGAATAACTAAATTCTACCTCTGAAACTAATTAAAAAAAAAACATTTTAAATTGTTTCTGATAACCCTAATATCTGGATCACCTCCAGGTATGTTCTTATTGTCTGTATTTTGTCTTAGTTTTCATTCATTTGATTCTGTTTCCTGGCATGCCTGATCAGTTTTCATTGAAGGTTGCACATTGTGGATGCACTTTTGGAGAATCTCTGAATGACATCTCATTCTCTAGTGAAGATGCAAATTTCTTCTAGCTGGTAGTTAGAGTTGGGGCAGATCACCTCAATCCAATCATAAAATGAGCTATTTCAAATCTGTTTTATCCTTTGTGACTTGGTTCTTAATTCTAGGTGTAGCTTCCAGAAGTCTTAACTGAAAGTATGAGGTATTTACCAGGACCTCTGGTGGAATTCAGCTATAAAACCATTGATGCCTATGTTTTCTCTGTGGAACACGGTTAAAATACTAATTTCAAATTTCATGATATTAGGGATATTTAAAACTTAGTTTTTCATCTTATGTCAGTTTTTAATACATAATATTTTTTCCCAGGAATTTCCCCTACTCTGCTTTCAAATTTATTGAAAATAAGAAAATTATGTTTAGTATTCTAATATTATCTTTTTATCTCTGCTGGCACTTTTTATCCCTGTTCATTCTATATATATTTCTTCTCTCTCTCTCTCTCTTCATCTTGGTCAATCTTGCTAGAGATTTGTGTATGTTATTTATTAGTCTTCAAACAACCAATTTTGGTTTGGTTGTTTCATGCTATTGTACCTTTGTTTTCCATTTCTTTTCTTTTAACCTACTTTTGTCATTTCTCTCATCCTATTTTCTCTAGGTTTATTCTGGAATTAATTTTCTAACTTCTAATATTGGCAACTTGGCTCATTAAGCTTTAGCTGTTCTTTTAATTAACTACTATAGGCATTTCAGACTATAAATATTTCTTGAAACACACTTAGATGTACCCAACAAGTTATAAAATAAACTATTTTCATTAATATTCAGCTTAAAATATTGTTAGTTTTTGTGTTTTATTTATTTGGATAACTTTTTTGAAGAGTAGTTTATTAGTTTTCATAAGTATAGAGTTTTTACGGGTATCTCTTTGTTGTTAATTTTTAGCTTAATTGCATTTTGATCAGAGAATTTTACTTATGTGATACCAGTTTTTGAAATATGTTTAAATTTGCTCTATTGCCTAGTGTATGGTTATTCTTTATAACAATCCCATGTTTGCTTGAGAAAAATACATATGCTATAATTTCAGTTTCATTAAACCCATCTTGTTAATTTACTTATTCAAATATTTTATAACCTAACTGAATTTTTTGACCTATTGGTTATGGAGAGATGTTTTGAAATTCCTTGCTATAATAATGAACTTTTAAGTTTTTGCTTTATTTGTTTGGAGGCTCTTTTATCAAGTGCATGTAAGTTTAAAATTATCATATCCCTCTGGTGAATTGAACCCTATATTACTGTGTGATGATCCTATTATTCCTACATATGGTTTTGGTCTTTAAATCTACTTTTTCTAATGGTAGTTTAGATACCTCAACTTTCTTTTGGTTAATATTTTCTTGATTTATATTGTTTCTATTACCTTCAGCTTTCCTGTAACCTTATTTTTTTAAGCATCTCATAAAAAGTATATAGTTTCATGTTTTTATATACCATTTGACAATCTATATAAATTGGTGATTTTATTTTTTTTAAAGATTTTATTTATTTATTTAATTGACAGAGAGAGAGAGAGACAACGAGAGAGGGAACACAAGCAGGGGGAGTGGGAGAGGGAGAAGCCGGCTTCCCGCTGAGCAGGGAGCCCGATGCAGGGCTTGATCCCAGGACCCTGGGATCATGACCTGAGCCAAAGGCAGTCGCTTAACCAACTGAGCCACCCAGGTGCCCCTAATTGGTGATTTTAATGCAATATATTTATATACTTGGCTTTTTTCTATTATAGTTATTATATTTTTGATGTTTCATGATTTTACTGCTTCTCTTTTGGGTTCTTTCACTTTTTACATTTTTCTTATTACGTTTTTTCCTCTTTGGTAATTTGGAATTTACATATACTATTTCTATTCTTTTATTAGTTATCCTTGATATTTTGCCATGTTATTTGGAATAACAACGTCTATTGTTAATGTATGTCTCTACCCTTCTTCTAAAAATTACTAGGATTTTAGAGTACCATAACTTGATTTAAACCCCTAGATTACATGCTATTATTGTTTAGTACTTTATATATCCTTTGTTTGTGTTATCATTATTTCAATTCCACAAATTATTTCTGATTATTATTCTTGTCATTTGTGTTTTATTAATGTTGATACTATGTTATTTGGCACATAGATCGTCATTGTGAATTCACCCTTTATAAAATTCCCTTCATGTTGTTTAATGCTTTTTGCCCTAAATTTAATGCAATGTAATATTAAAATTTTAATCTCTCCCCCGACACACACACTTCTTTTGTCTTTTTGGTACTTCTTTACAATGCTTTTGCTTATCCTTTAATAGCCAGTCTTACTTGCTTACTTGGTCTTCCTTGTATGCAGACACAGTTGGATTTTAGTTAACTACTCTTAAATCTTTCTGTCTCTGAAAAAAAATTTTTTTCTAAGATGATTATTTTTTCCTTTTAGGATTTAATATAGAAGAATATACCCTGAATCCAGAAATAAATGACTTTTAGTATTGATCTGCTTCTAATTAACTTTCTGATTTTTGAAACATCCATGAAACATGCACTTACATTTTCCTGTTAGATTTGACAATACCTTCCCTATTTACCATCAGTTTTTTAAAAAATATAAATATAGGGAGGTTACCATGTATTAAAGTTGTACATATGCAATACCATCATTTTAAAAAATACATTTTATCTTTCCCTGTTAGCTTAATTGGAAAGAGTCAAATTTAATCTCTTGTAAATTCATTGTTGTCAGTGAAATAGTCCAGTAACTTCTCCATTTTATTACGTTGTAAATGATGGTAGAAAAGCTGAGACTATTGCTCTGAACCACCAGGAAGTAAGATTGCTTTGAATACAAGAGATATATCCATGCAATGCATTCATTGCATAATAACTAGTCAGTTAATTCATTGTTACTGATTAAATTGGGACAAATGTATTTTGAGGTTTTTTCTTAATTCCAGTTCTTAATTTTTATTTCTGCTTTTGGAATACATTTTTTGTATTATCTGAGGATCTTTCATTTAAAAATGTTGTTTTGCTTTCTGATTCTTATAATTTCTCTTTCATGCCTCTGATTTCTTTTACAATGTTCTCATGATTCATGGTCTGCACCTTAAGTCTCTATTATTCTTTGCCTCACCAATATATTGAGCTTGTTTTATGATTCTGCTTAGAAAGTAATATATGATTGAGTGTAGCTTCTCATATATTTCCCAAGTCATTTAGCCAAAAATTTATTTTGGTCTTTATTTCAGTTCTATAGTTCATAGCCATTGTTTCACTCAATAAGGAAGATAGAGCTCATGGAATTTATTGACCAAGAAGTAAAACTTAAAACACTGATTAAGGGGAGCCTGGGTGGCTCAGTCGTTAAGCGTCTGCTTTCAGCTCAGGTCATGCTCCCAGGGTCCTAGGATCGAGCCCCGCATCGGGCTCCCTGCTCGCCAGGAAGCCGGCTTCTCCCTCTCCCACTCCCCCTGCTTGTGTTCCCTCTCTAGCTGTGTCTCTCTCTGTCAAATAAATAAATAAAATCTTTAAAATAAATAAATAAATAAATAAAATACTGATTAATAGGATGCCTATATTATTTTCTTATTATCCCCTCCCCAAGAAAGTTAAAAGCCAAGAATTCCAGGATATTTATTAAGAATGTAAATTACAACTTGGTCAACCCAAATTATCAGATCTAACACAGAAACATTGGAAAGATGACTATATCTTGGAAAACCTCAAAGCCTATTATGAATTATGGCTTCATAGAAGGGTATTTCTAATTTCAATCTACCATCCCTACGCTGGGTAAAAGAAGACAAGGTAAGAGCTAAAAAATAAGTCTGGAGTTTTCCTAGCCAAAGCTTTTTTTTTTTTTTTTCCCCTATGAAACATAGACATTTCTTCTTTCAGATTAGAAACATTTTCTAACGTATTTTCTGTCAACTTTTAAACTAGGTTGTAGGTTAACAACTGAGGGAATTCTGTGTGATCATAGAGTACTCAATATGTACTCTGTATTTCAGGTCTAATATTTCAAGTCTGAGAGGATCCTTGGATGTCATTTAGCTCAACTACACAGTAAATCTGAGGTAAATTATTAAAAATAAAGACATGTTTGAGGTTACATTTCTAAAGAAATTTTATAAAGAATATTCATTACAAGCATGTGAGAAAGAATTTGTACACCTAGCTCTCTATTATCTGTCTCATACCCAGTTTAATTTTCCTATTACACAAAAAAAAAACAATGTCAACAGATATTGTAAGAATAAAGAAAAGAACCATCATCCAAGAAATCTGATCGCAGCTTAAGTCCCCCAAACTACTGTAGACTTGGATCCCATATGTTCTCAGTATTTCCAGGGAGATTGTGCCTAACATGTCTCTAAAGCTGATAATGGGTGTGAACCCATAGTTTAAAGGAACAAAATTCTAAAATAAATCATGTTATGGGCACTAAGGGCAAACAATATTCTTTTAAAATGAGGCAAAAATTTTAATTGGATTCCTGAATTGCCTCTCAACATAGACTTGCAGCACCATTAGTAAGGCATCATTCTTTCAGATGACAGGAAAATGTTCATGTTTGGGGCCTCTTGGTACCTTATTCCCATGTTTCTGTCAGAGGTTGGAGTTGCTTTATGAATTCCAGAAGTTATACCTAGCAATCTATATCTACAATACAATAAGAGAAACACAATGATGGCTATTCATAGTAATGTTGTAAGAGATTCTGTTTTTACTATTTCTGCTGTTAACTTACTAAATGGTTCTCTGCACTTTGTAGATGCCATGAGTTGACCACTTCTGCCTTAAATCTTTTCCTTGGAATCATTTTGAAATAAGTTTTAAAAAGAAGATAGGAGTAACAGAAATTTCTATTAATTTTGGAGACTTAGGCAACATTGTGAAATGGATGACTGATTCCTCCCTTTAACATCTGTGACCTAGCTTTACTTTTTTGTTTGTTTAGGTTTTGGGGGGGGGTTGGTTTCTTGGGTTACTGTCACCTATCTTCCCCTTGTTACTTTCTCGCCCTTTAGAACAGTCTTATCTAATAGTCTCCCAGGAAACACATCCATTCTCTCATCCATTAAACATGTTCTTTGAGAAGGATCTGGTAAATCATTTACCCTGAAATACAAAGGTCAGGTAAGGTTTAGTGTGCCAACCTTCCTAAAGGCAGTGGTTACATTAGAATAGGGAAAGCAACACTTTCAGTTAAGTATAATATAAATGACTAAAGTTCTCATTACAGAATGCTAAATATCAGACAGTAGCTCTATATTTCTTGGAAAAGGTAGAGAGGTGTTTCAGTACCCCAGAATACAAACTGCTTGTTACTAGATCAAAAATATTACTATAGATAAAAGTTGCATATTAGTTTGTGAAAATGATGAAATAAACAAAAAAAATTTTTCTGCAGTTCTGAATTTGAAAAAGCAACAACAACAAAAACAAGTTAAGGAATATTATTGTCCTCTGGAATCAGGTTCAGTGTCACACTTTTTTATTTCTGGAATGAACAGTCTCAAAAAATGTCTATAATGGACTTCAAGATGAGGTCAAGAATGAGGCCACACACACTGTTCCCCATTTTTGGCTGTGAATTGTGCTATATGTTCACATGTACCTCTTCCCACAGAGGTCTGATGTGAAGCAGGCTATATTTTGACAGGGTACTGTGGGATATAAAACAAGTATGGAAAATATAACCAAAGATATTTAGCTCAATAAATTAGTTCTTCTCTGAATATTCCCTTAAGAAGTGAAAAATATATATTAAATATGCCTTATGTTCCCAAAAACCTTAGTTTACTGACTCTAAATAATAACTATATAATACGTATTGTTCTTCATGGCACTTTTGTACAGAAAGTATAAATAATTTCTCAGCACTAATTCATTAATCCTTGGACACCCAAAAGGGGGCTGGTGGGGGAAAAGCATGAGGGTTGTAAGAAACATGATAAATGTGCTCTCCTGGGGTGTTTAAGTTTCCCAGCACTGATTTCATTTTTGCCTTGAAACAGAAAATAGCATGTGAGTCCTGCTTAAACTAAAAGTAGGAAGAAGAACAGCTCCTTATTGCTAGCTTTAAACAAGTCACTTTGATCCTTATGTCTGAGCTACATACATCTCTGAAATAGCAGGGTTTTGTAAAATAGCAAATTTTGTAAAATTTTTCCAAATTTCATCAGGCTTTGATGTGTTCAGATGAATTAAATTATTGCAAAGGCACTTGCGCCTGGAGGTGTTCTCAAATGGGTACTAAAACTTCATCTTAGAATGTGTATAGAAACTACACATACCCATTGTAACTTAAAAATTATGAGTGGGAAGAGACAGTGAGTATTAAGAAATGATCAATGTACACAAATGATAGTATTCCCAAACACCAGCACAGTGCAGATTACATAATTTGCCAGACAGGTATAAAATGAAAATGTGGGTTTTCTGGTTCAAAAAGCAAGAAAAAAAAGCTTCTTTCTTTGGCAGTCTCTTTTCTGACCTATGATGATGGTTTCTATTGGCTATACCGTTGCACTCCCTTGAGCATGTGGATATTCCTATGGAGAGTGCAGATCTTCAGAAGCACTCCAGGTCCCTGCCCAGCAACACAGTGCTTAAGGTGCAAGGGAAGACTTGATTTTTCCCACATCCAGGCCCACCTGGGGCTGAGGGTGGTAACAGTAGTTAAGCATGGGCAAGGACACTACCAGGCGATAACCTGTCCTAAGGAGGCAAAAAGGCGAGGCATGAACATGCATTGTGAGCCGTCTAAGCCCTGGGTGTAAGCTCTATTTTCTACCAAGCTTGACTTATTAAAACACAACTTCAAAGATAAAATTATTAAGAATTTCAAGACAGCCACCACAGAGCATTAAACCTGGTGTGCAGGGCCACCTTCTGAGCTAGTACATTAGTTGCTTGACCATGAAGCCAGCCCTGCACTAGCAATAATCAATTAGAAAGCTAAAAGAAAAGGAATACTATTCATAACAAAAATAACAACTTTGAATTAATTGTAACTAACACTAACCAAAAGTGTACAAGAAATATTTACAGAAACAAATGGTAAAATGCTATTGAAAGACACAAATCAGAACCTGAATAAGTAGAGTGATATACCATATTAATGGATAAGAAGATGGTCATTAAAACATGAAATCTTCCTCCAAACCAGACCATAAATTCAAGGCACTGCTAATAAGATTTCTAAATGGAATTGGGTACACTGATTTTTAAAATTCATATGGAAGAGGAAAGTCTGATAATATCAAAGTTAATTCAAATAAAGAACAAAAGGAGAGAAGGATTTTCCATATCAGATTTCAAGACATAAAGTTTTATTTATGCAGAGAAAGAACAATAGGTTAGTGAAACCAAAGCCTATATAGAAACTTGGTGTATAACAAGGTGGCATTACAATTCAGTGGAAATTATGCAATAAATAGTAATGAAACAAAGGGATTTTGGTCTACATAAGTATTAATTTAGATTCTTGTCTCATACCATATGCTAAAAAAATTCTATTCAGTAGTCTTTGTCTCTTAACATATGGAGTTCAGGGCAAAAGTTGTCTGTGCTCTCAGTCTTGATGCTTTTTTTTTTGGAGTGGGGAAGAACACATGAGATAAGGGACTAGAAGTAGCGAGAGAGTATTGAACCAAGACTCAAATCACTAAAACAGGCAAAATAAAAATTTTAAATTGTCATAAGAAAATACATGTAGTAAAGTTATTGTATCAGTGTATGAAATGATTTTTTTATTTATTTATATTTATTATTATGTTATGTTAATCACCATACATTACATCATTAGTTTTTGATGTAGTGTTCCATGATTCATTATTTGCATATAACACCCAATGATTTTTTTAATCAAGACACAAAAACACTATTTATAAAGGAAAAATTAAGATTGGCTACTTCAAAACTTAAAACCAGAAAGTTAAGACAAGACTGACTGAAGGTAGGTATTTGCAATGCATCTAATTGATAAAAGATTGGAATTCAGAATATATAAAGAATTTCTATACATATATTCACAATATAAAAACAACCAAAAGAAAACATGAGCAAAGAATAAAAAGAGCCAATACACAGAAAAGGAAGCCCATATGCCAATAACTATTTTTAAAAAGATACTCAACCTCACTTCTAATCAGGGGATGCAAATTAAAAGAATGAGGAGATGCTATTTCATACCAAAAATTCAGAAGTAATAAAAAAAAAAAAGAATGTGGGTAGGCAGGAATTCTATACCCATAGATGTGAGAGTGTAGATTGGCCTAAGGACTTTGGACATCAACTTGATGATAACCAATCAAGCAAAAACGTATATGCTCTATAACATATAAATTCTATTTCCAAGTATATTTCCTATTACAATCTTTGCATATGTGAACTAGGACTCATGTACTAGGTAGGATATTTATTGCAGCTTTGATTATAAGAGCAAAAGGTAGAACCTACTTACATATCTCCTTTTGCTTTTTTTTTAGAAAGATTGATTTATTTATTTATTTACTTATATGAGAGAGAGAGAAAACATGAGCAGGAGAGGCAGAGGGAGAGGGAGAGAGAATCTCAGATTCCATACTCATGTGGAACCCTACACAGAGCTCTCAGAACCCTGAGATCATGACCTGAGCCAAAACCAAGAGTTGGACGCTCAACTAACTGCACCACCCAGGTACCCCAACGCATTTTACCCTTTTGATGAAGTTTTTATTCTACTTTGTCTCTACCTCAGAAGTTACACCTTCTACTTCTACTATTTTCATAGTGGGATTCAAATTTTTAAGGTGCTTATTCAAATTAGAAAAGTCATTAGTCATTCAGGACTTGATAAGCTCCATTAATTTTAGTAAGGACTTATGCCTTCATTCAAGCTGAGAAGTTCCTCACCGTTATGTTTTCAGCTGCTTCCTCGCCCTCATTTTCTCTAGCACTTCCTTGGGAAACCTGTATAAGAGCTCCAACTTCTCACAGTGGATGCCACAACCAAATTGAACACCAGCATATCCATAGTGATATGAGCAAAACACCATCCCTGTGTGGAACTGGCTTCCAGATTTCCTTCAACACACAGTTGCCAGAGCCCTAGCTCCAGTCTTTACAGAGATCCAATATGGTATGAACTGCTTGAGTTTCTGTTATTGCCCACGGCTCTAAATTTACATTTCCCCTCTGTGTCTATCATCTATAAATATCCCACTATATGTTCTAAGATTAATATAAAATCAAACTTATTTTAGTATATTTTAAAAGTATATGTTGGAAGGGAACCTGGGTGACTCAGTTGGTTAAGTCTCTGACTCTTGATTTCTCTCCAGGTCATGATCTCAGGATCGTGAGATTGAGCCCTGTATCAGGTTCTGTGCTAGGCATGGAGCCTGCTTAAGATTCTCTCTCTCCCTCTTTGCCCTTCCCCTCCCCATCTCTCTCTCTCTAAAAAAATAAAAATAAAATAAATAAAAGTATGTGTTGGAAGAGGGGAAGAATTTGTCCTTCTACACCCCTACTCTATTAGGAAGACTTATACCCAAACTTCTAAACTGCACAAATTTTAAAAACCAGATGAAAAAGCTAATTAGAATTGAGTGCTATAAGTTATGAATGAATACTTTATATTTGTGTAGCTGAGCAGAAGCCTTAACCATCTGAATGATCCTCTGAGGAATTTTCTCTGTTTTATTTATTGCCATATTAACAGGAGAAAAAGCCAAGAGTTCTCAGATCACCCCTGGGAGGGTGACTTGCTGATGAAGTATGGAAGGTATTTTGCCCCCACTCAGGATAAGTATGTCCTTAGTATTTCCAAGATCCAGCCCTTGTTTCTACAGTTCATCAAGCCATCAGGCATGCCCTGGGTCTCGCCTGAAGGGGAAGGAATTATAATTAGATTCATACTCCTTTGGAAGGCTAAGGGGGCCTGGGCAAGGAATGGGCCTTGCAGGTCCCTACTACGGTGTGGATAGGAGTACAGGCAGACGGGCCAGAGGGATAATGCAGATTCCCACATGGGTAGAGATTGCAGGGGTAAGAGAATAAATAGCAAGCTGGTTATAATTAAATTTTGGAAATTAACCTAAGTGTTATACAGTAGTTCATATCTATTTTATTAGGGTAGTTTTTCCCATTCAAACTAAAGTCTCACTATCTGAACTCAGAAACCTGAAAGATCAGATAAGAAGGAGGAAGTACAGACCCACAGAGATGAAGTGACTTGCCCATGTCAGATGAGCTGAAGTATATTAGCTTTAGCCTCTTTATATGCAGAGCATCTAAGATTTCCTGACATATCTCTGAATAAACACTATATGACTGAAGCTAAGTGCTGCCCCAATCACTACAAGGCTGAACTGTTGTGTCTTCTTTAAAGAATGAGGGGTAGGCTCTTTCATCCATCTATTCACTTGTTTTTCATACCTGTTTTCTTCTTGGATGTCTGAAATATTATTATAATAAGGAAACATGCTGCAGGTTGAAAGCTAATTATATAGGATTGTACATTTACGTTTATCTTTGTACATACGAAATAGATATAATAATTTATGGAAATATCCATTACCATAAAAATCATTTGCCAACGATAAGCCCAGATAGCTGGTGATTTTTTACCTTCAAAGTGCAGAAATCTTGTCTTAAAAGAGCCATATGTCAAAGAAGAGTAGTTGGCCATTTGTACAGTGTGATCTAAGAGGCAAAAATACTCCCACTGATAGCTAAGCAAGGAGATGACATTTCTTACATAGGTACATGCCCCAAGAGGAAGTGGGCAAGATACGCCAGGCCTCTGTTAAAAAGGACAGAGGGAAGTGGAGAGAAGCAGCATATTAGTCAGGGTTTTCCACTGAAACAGAATCAAGAGGATATAGAAATAGATACATATAAGAAGAGATTTAATATAAGAATTGGCTTGTGTGATTACAGATGCCAGGAAGTCCCATGATCTGCTGTCTGCAAGCTGGAAATCAGGAAAGCCAGGACCAGACCAAAGGCCCAAAACTTGAAGGGCTGATGATGTGAGCCCCAGTCTGAAGGCTCAAGAACCAGGAGAAGATGGGAGTCCCAGCTCAAGCAAAGAAAAAATTTGCCCTTTTCTTTGCCTTTTTGTTCTATTTGGGCCCTCAATAGATTGGACGATACCCACTGACACTGAGGAGGATGAATCTTCTTTACCCTGTCTACTGATTCAAGTGCTAATCTCTTCCAGAAACACCTTCACAGATTCACCCAGAAATAATGTTTTACCACCTATCTGGGCATCCCTTGGCCCAGTCAAGTTCACACATAAAATCAGCCATCAAAAGCAGTGTTCAGTGAGCCCCTACTATAGGGCAGGAGCTGTACTCAAGCCTTTTCTGCTAGTTCATTTAATCTTTACAATAATTTTCCAGTCTGACAGATGGGGCAAGGAGCAACAGGGGGTCTGAGAAGATAATTAACATAACCGGCACCACATAGAAGGTACACGGCAGAATAAAAGCATAAACTTATAAATGACTCAATCCAAAGCCCCTGCTCTTTCCATCCAGTCCTGCTACTACCTTAACAGCAACATAACATACACACACACACACACACACACACACACACACACACACTCATTTGCCCAGGAGGCAAAGAAGAGTTCTTGGTGCCCATACAGCTGGAGCCAGGAGGACTCTAAACACAGGTTTTGCCTTTTTTTCAAGTTTGGCCTCCAGTCTTTTCTGCACTTGCTACTTCTATCCACTGTTCTCTCCAGCCCCTCCAGTATGCCTGAACCTATACCCCATAGTCTAAACATCCAGACGCAGAAATCTTCAAGGCTCATACTTAAAACTCTCTTTAAAAAAGTTCAACAACAACAAACTCTCAAAATGAATCTAAGCCTTTATTTCTTCTTATATGCATTCTTTCTGTTTGGATCACCCCAAGAAATAAAATAAAACAAAATCAATCCTATTTCATGTTTGGATTTCAGCAAACTGTGAGAATTATTTGAGCCATTTCCTTGTTCTATATAGGGAAATATGTTTTCCATGACATGGTTGGCTGGAACCATATAGGTAAAATAAAATCTTCAAACTACTTCCCTTCAGACCCAGAAATGATGAGCAATTTGACATCCTGTATCCCCCTGACTGCAAACCAGAAACCTCTCTGTCAGTAGCTATTCTTGCAATATTATACCTCTAATGTTGTGGGAAGTTGTTTGAGGCAAAAGGCAGCTATAATAATGGGATTGTGTTTCAAAAAAGAGCTGGCTGTAAGGCCATGCTGTAAATGAAAAGCATCATAAAAGGAACATTACCACTCTTAAAAAACAGTGAGACTGCTCAAATAACTCATTGCAGGCAATTTTTATAGTCCCCTAATTCTGTTTTTAAAATCAAATGCAACTCTAAAAGAATAGCTCACTCCAAGTTGGGGAGAAGGCCAAACCACTTCAGTTTATGGAGAATCTCAAATCTTACCTGCTAACATTCATTATGTCATTCATCACTCACTCATTCATTCAACAAAGCATGTATTAAACACCAATTATATGGAAAATATTGAATTAAATGGCAAATTACTCAAACAGGGGTAATAAAATCTGTACATGCATTACTAATAGAAAGTATAATAGGATAAATACCCTAAGCTAGAGAGAAACAAGGGTGTGAAAGGAGTGAGAAGTTGGGAAAAGTCGGTTCTGGCTGTGGGGATTCTGGAATGGTTCACGGAGGAAGTGGCATTTAGGCTCAGCCTTGGAGGTTGGGGTCAGAGAACACCTTTGGCAGGAGAGACTGTGTGAGAAGGCAGAGCAACAGAGTACACTCATGGAAAGGCAAACAATTCCATTCAACTGGAACCTAAACAGAACGTGGGGACAAAGCCCAAAAGGCAGACTGGGGCAAGATCCCATTATGCTATGGTTAGTAGTGTGGCCTCCTGTCCTGTGAATTTGCTGATCGGAAAGTGGACCAGGAAGTTTTAATTGGATGCTGTGAGGCACTTGCTTTTTAGGGGAAGACTGGAAAGAGACAAATTTCATACAAAGAATAACTATGAAGACATTCTCTCTTTGCCTTGGTTGTTATGATGCTCAAACTCCTCTAGCAAAGAAAGAGGATCGTTGGTATTTATTTTATATCCCTCTCTCAGTTCTGGTTTCATCTTAGTCTTCTTAGTCCCCTTTTCCCTTTATTCCTAGTTCCTCACATAAAAAAAAAATTTACTACATGTGTTTTTATTATAAAGCAGTGATTGAATAAACAGATGCAACATAGAGATACAAATGAAGGAGAATTAGAGAATGGGAGAATATGCCTCCACATCAATCCATTTTCCAGAATCTATATAAGTCATGCTTTTCAAATATACCATTCTACATATTATTCTCTGACAATCATTAACTAACAAGTTCTATAATTTCTACAGCTAGAAATGTTTTCCATATGTAATTTAATACAGCCCTTGCTCTATAAGTACAAGTGAACACTGCTTTATATAGTAACATGTTAAAAAAAAAAAAGAAAGAAATGAGGTCTCTTAACATGGAATTGTTAAGCAGGCAGGCAAAAACATTTTTTTACCCAGTGTCAAAGAAACAGCCAGATCTGTTTCTGCAGTGCATCCAAATTAATGTTTATATATTAATGCTTATAAAAGCACTATGATATACCAGTTTGGAGTGAAACATGCCAAGTCAGAGTAATCTGCCATGTCCAGATATTATATGACCATTGTAGTAATAGTGATGGTAGATGATGAAATATGTGCCCCAGGACATCAATGACCATTTCCAAATGACTCATTCATATCTCCCTAAGTGAGTGAATATTTTGTTTACATAAAAGTATAAATCTTAGTATTAAGTATTCAATCCATTAATGTATGTCCCTAATGTTATCTTTTTTTATTGAAATATATATGACATGCAATATTATATTAGTTTGAGGTGTACAACAAAATGATTCAGCATTTGTATCCATTGCAAAATGATCACTACAATCAGTCTAGTTACCATCTGTCACCATACAAAGTTACAAATTATTTTTTTCTTGTAATGGGAACTTTTACGATTTACTTTCTTAGCATCTTTCAAATGTACAATACAATATTATTGACTATAGTCACCATGATGTACATTACACCATAATGACTTACTTATTTTATAACTGGAAGCTTGTACCTCTTGATCCCCTTCACCCGTTTTACCCACTCTCCAACCCTCCTCCCCTCTGGCAACCAACAATCTGTCCTCTGGATTTATAAGTTTTGTTTTGTTTTGTTTGTTCATTTGTTTTGTTTTAGGTTCCACGTATAAGTGGAATCATATAGTATATGTCTTTCTCTGTCTGGCTTATTTCACTTAGCATAATACCCTCAAGGTTTATCTATGCTGTCCCTTATGGCAAGATTTCATTCCTTTTTAAAGCTGTGTAGTATTCCATTCTGTGTGTGTATATATAACACATCTTCTCCATTCGTTCATCCATCAATGGACACTAAGATTGTTTTCATATCTCAGCTATTACAAATAATGCTGCAATAAACATAGGGGTGCATATATCTTTTCAAATTAGTGTTTTCATTTTCTTCAGATAAATACCCAGAAATGGAATTATAGATCATATCGTATTTTTTTATTTTTTTTTTTTCAGAAAACTCCATACTGTTTACTGTAGTGGCTGCACCAATTTACATTCCCACCAACAAGGCATGAGGATTCCCTTTTCCCAACATTCTCACCAACACATGTTATTTCTTGTCCTTCTGATAATAGCCATTCTACCAGGTGTGAGGTGGTATTTCATTGTGGTTTTGCATTTCCCTGATTAGTGGCACTGAGTATCTTTTCATGTGTATGTCTTCTTTGGGAAAATGTTTTTTCAGGTCCTCTACCCAGTTTTTAATCAGATTTTTTGTAGTTGTTATTAAAGTTATAGAAGTTATTTATATATTTTGGATATGAACCCCCTACATCAAACTAAAAAGCTTTGCAAAGTGAGAAAATCCATCAATAAAAGGAAAAGACAAACCACTAAATGGAAGAAAATATATGCAAAGCTTTTTAGTTTGATGTAGTCCCATTTGTTTATTTTAGTTTTTGTTGCCCTTGTCTTGGAGTCAGCTCCAAATCCAGATCCATGCCAAGACCCATGCCAAGGAGCTTACTGCTTATGTTTTCCTTTAGGTGTTTTATAGTTTCAGGCATTATATTCGAGTCTTTAATCCATTTTGAGTTAAATTTTGTGTATGGCATAAGATAGTAATCCAGTTTCATTCTTTTGCGTGTGGCTGTCCAGTTTTCCCCACACCATTTATTGAAGACATCCTTTCTCCATTGTATATTCTTGCCTCCTTTGTTGTATATTAATTGACCATATAAGCATAGATTTATTTCTGGGTGCTCTCTTCTGTTCCATTGACCTGTGTCCATTTTTATGCCAGTGCCATACTGTTTTGATTACCATAGCTTTGTAATATAGTTTTAAATCAGAGAGTGTGATGCCTCCAGCTTTGTTCTTCTTTCTCAAGACTGCTTTGGCTAATCAGGATTTTTTTGTGGCTACATACAATTGTTAGGATTCTTTGTTCTATTTCTGTGAAAAAGTGCCATTTCAATTTTGATAGGGGTCACATTGAATCTGTAGATTGCTTGGGTAGTATGGACATTTTAACAATATTAATTCTTCCAATCCATGAGCACAGAATATCTTCTGATTTATTTGTGTCTTCCTCAATTCCTTTCATCAGTGTCATAGTTTTCTGTGTATAGGTCTTTCACCTCCTTGGTTAAATTTATTACTAGGTATTTTATTCTTTGATGCAGTTGTAAATGGGATTGTTTTCTTAATTTCTCTTTCTTAAAGTTTGATGTTAGCATATAAAAATTCAACCGATTTTTGTATATTGATATTGTACCCTGAAACTTTAACAAATTTGTTTTTTAGTTCTAATAGTTTTTTTGTTGCAGTCTTTAAGGTTTTCTACATATAAAATCATGCCTTCCACAAATAGTAAGAATTTTAATTCTTCCTTTCCAGTTTGGATGCTTTTTATTTCTTTTTCCTGCCTAATTGCTCTGGCTAGGGCTTCCAATACAATGTTGAATAAAAGTGGCAAGAGTGGGCATCCTTATCTTGTTTCTGATCATAAAGGAGTATAATGCCACTGAGTATAATGTTAGCTTTGGGCTTGTTAGCTTTGGCCTTTATTATATTGAGGTATGTTCCATCTATACCCACTTTGTTGAGAATTTTTATCATCAACTGATGTTGAGTCCAGTCAAATGCTTTTTCTTCATCTGTTAAAATGATCATATGATTTTTATCCTTTATTTTGTTAATGGCCCATTACTTTCTATTCACCTCAGCATTGCTCTAGTTGCAACTAGCAAATATCAAGGACGGTATCTATGTAATTGTATGCATGTGAGGCAAATTAAAAGTAAATATCCAACCAATGACCAAATGACTTGCTTAATCTAGTTAAAACATCGTTGTATCCACTTCAAGCACTAGGAATGAACATGAAAAGCAAGAAGAATTAGAGCTGAAATTCCTCTCGTCCTAGAAATATTTGCTCTGTGCATTGGGAAGAGATACTGAATTACACATTTGTTGGTTGTTTAACCTATTATACAATATCTTAGCAGCTATTGAAATACACAGCTAATTGTAAAATACATGCCTGTACCCTGGGTACTGGGGGTGGGGGGGGTGGAATCATGGGAGAAGTAGAGTGTGACTTCTATGCCAGCATGCCCATGTAGCCAAAGCAAATCCTTACTCCTAATATAAATACATTTCCTTGAGAGATTTTCTAGCTTTTAGTTTGACCCATACATACTCTCCAGACAATACCTCTCTCCCCAAAAAAGTAAGATAAAACATTAATAAAGGCAGGAAGCTTTCAAATTTCCACACGCATTAACATACCAGAGCATAATAGTTTTGAAACCATTTCTGCTTAATGAACACCCACATTTGCATTTCAAGAGTACCTTAGGGTACAATAAAGTCAATACAGCATAGATAATTCTGAAGCCAACGCTTCTCTCTCCCTAAAAGGTCTTTTAACTATAAAAACCAATTTTTTAAAAAGGCATCTGTACTCAAGATCCTCCACTATACAACATACTTCATCATAACATAAAAGTTTTGGCCTGAAGACCAACTTTAAGGAATTCACAGTAGATTAATATCATTATTAGTCATGACTGTGTAAGGAAAATTGTGTTCTTGCTGTTCTTCCAACATGAGTTAAAACAGGAAACTGAATTAAATCTGCAGGATAATTCCTTAGCTTTCCATCTAACCTGGTGACTGCATGAAGGTTGGGTTGAAAATTAAGGCTTTCTCATAATCCATTAAAGATACTGTCAAAGGTATTGAAGAGAAAACCCATATTTGGTCAGAAGTAACAAGGCTAAGTTAAAACACTCTAAACCAAACTCCAGAAATGTTTCTAGTTATAGCAGGCGATAGGAAAAACTAGGGTCACCCATCTCCACATGCCCAAGACCTAGACTGTCACTATCACTTCACATCTAAAATGATGAAGCTCACAAAGAGTAGAAATTCATAAAGCACAGAAACTCATAAAGTATATACTTATATCAGATATTTAATTTTCATATATAATTTATAATGTGTACTTTCATACATATGTATATATTTCATAAAGACCTATACACAGAAATATAATGTGTATTTCATATATAATTTATAATGTATATTATAAATTTAATTTAATTCATGGTCTGAGCTATTCTTATATATATATTTTTTTAAATACCACTTATTATTCCTTTTTTATTTAAATTCAATTAGCCAACATATAGTATATCATTAGTCTCAGATGTAGTGTTCAACAATTTATCAGTTGCATATAACACCCAGTGCTCATCGCATCATGTGCCTTCCTTAATGCCCATCATCCAATTACCCCATCCCCCATCCACCTCCCCTCCAGGAACCCTCAGTTTGTTTTCTATACATAAGAGTCTCTTGTGGTTTTTCTCCCTCTTTGACAACTTCCCATTCACTTTTCCCTCCCTTCCCCTATGATCCTCTGTGCTATCTCCTATATTCCTATATCCTACATATGAGTGAAATCATATGATAATTGTCTTTCTTTGATTGACTTATTTCACTCAACATAATACCCTCCAGTTCCATCCATGTCGATGCAAATAGTAAATATTCATCTTTTCTGATGACTGAGTAATATTCCATTGTATAAATACCACATCTTCTATATCCATTCATCTGTCAATGGACATCTCAGCTCTTTCCACACATTCAATGAAATCCCTATCAAAATACCATTGATGTTTTTCACAGAGCTGGGAAAAAACAATCCTAAAATTTGTACCAGAACCAGAAAAGACCCTGAGTAGCCAGAGAAATGTTGAAAAAGAAAAACCAAATCTTGTGGCATCACAATGCCTGACTTCAAGCTATATTACAATGCTCTGATCATCAAGACGGTATGGTACTGGCACAAAAACAGACACATAGATCAATGGAACAGAATAGAGAACCCAGAAATGGACCCTCAACCCTATGGTCAACTAACCTTCAACAAAGCAGGAAAGAATATCCAATGGAAAAAGGACAGTCTCTTCAATAAATGGTACTGGGAAAATTGGACAGAAGAATGAAATGCAGAATGAAACTGGACCATTTTCTTGCACCACACGCAAAGATAAACCTTCAGTCTTAATACTTGCTACTTATTTTACTTTTACTCATAGCACTTACTTCCCATTGACATTTTTTATATTTTCTAAATTTATTGTGTGTCTTCCAACTACTGTGTCCTTGTTAAGTTCCTGAATGGTCCCATCCACAGTGCCTTACATAATAGGCACTTACTAATTATTTGTTTAGTGAGTGAATGAATAAATGAAATAGTACAAATTTGATCAATAGGAGTCTCTGTCTCCTAGCCCCTCACTGTGAATTTCTCAACTGTGAGCTCCTCATGAATAGGTACTGGGGTACCAGGCTCCTAATGAGTATTCAGTAACTCAGTAACTATTTGGGGAGGAGGGTGCTGTATTGATTTCCTATTACTGCTATAATAAATTACCATAAACTCAGTGGTTGAAAATAACACAAATTTATTATTTTATAGTTTGGTAGACCAGAAGTCTGACACAGGCTAAAATCAAGGTACTGGTACAGCTGCATTCTTTTCTGTAGACTCTAAATTAGATCTGGTTCCTTGCCTTCTCCACCTTCTAGAAGCTATCTCTATCCCTTGGCTGGTGGCCCCCTTCTTCTGTTTTCAAAGCCAGCAATGGTAGATGGAGTCCCTCTCACTATTGAATCACTCTGACTCTGCTTTGTCACCTCTTTCTCTCTCTTCAGCCTCCCCCTTCCACTTTTAAGGACGCTGGTGATCATTTTAGGCCTGCCTGGGCAATCCAGTATAATCTCCCCATCTCAAAGTCACTTGATTAGCAACCTAAGTTCCAACTGCAACCTTAATTCCCTCTTGCCATGTAACAGATATTCACAGGTTCTGGAAATTAGATGTAGACACATTTAGGGGCTATTAGTCTATTAGTTTAAAGGGTTGGTGAGTCAGGGAGTGAGTATACTCATAAGCCAGGGAGAAGACTGTTCTAAACAGCACAGTGGCTTGTAAAGCTAGCAAGTTTTCCTAAAATAGTCAAAGATGCTTTTACTTGAAGAGAGGGGACATGGGAAATGCCTGAATCCACTTTTGATCAGAAGAGTTAAATAATGAAAGTTAAATTTATGGAAAACTAATCAAGAAAGAGAGTGCCAAGTGCTTCCAAGAAAAGCAAGACCACAGAGGGAACAGATGTAGAGGTTTGGGCATTAGGGATAAGAGTCTGAATTAGAGAGGAAGGGATAGATATGAGAGACCCTTCAGAAAATGACTTAGTGTTGGGGTGCCTGGCTGGCTCAGATGGTTAAGTGTCTGCCTTCAGCTCAGGTCATGATCCCAGGGGCCTGGGATCAAGCCCCGCATCGGGTTCCCTGTTCAGTGGGGAACCTGCTTCTTCCTCTCCCTCTGCCATTCATTCCCTTTGCTTGTGCTCTCTGGCTCTCTCTCTGTCAAATAAATAAATAAAATCTTAAAAAAAAAAAAAGAAAATGACTTAATGTTGATGAGTAACAAAGAGAAGACGTGAGTCAAATATGTCTACAAGATGATGAGTCTAACAGATTAATGAAGAAACCAAGAAGTAGAAAGTGGATCCATTGTTCAGATATGAAAGACATGAGCTTGAGGTAACAAGATCTCCAGGTGGAAACGTTCAGTTTCTATCCAACCAGAGTTTAGATAAGAACACAGGGCAAGAAACCATCACCTTAGAGTTAGACATGAATGATATCCCCCAAAAGGTAATATGGTAATAACGGAGCTTCCTGAACTAGCTGCAGCCAGGAACCCCAAGTTTGTTTTACCCAGAATGAATCTCACCTGCATTCAAAGCTCTTCGGTCTATAGTCTATCACCTTGTTCCCTTCTGTAGCTCAGAATGGCTCTCAGACACCTGAGGCTGATTTTTAAAGAGCGGTCACCTGTGCTCTGATTTCTGGTGCTCACCCATGTCTTGGTATTTCCCTGGATTCCAGCCAAGCTCAACTGGGAGTTTGGGTTACTAATTTCCGTTCCTGATATCTGACAGCTGTCACAGATGTTCCTGGGCCCATGTTAAAACTCCTGGTGTTTGAATTCTTGCTGTTTCTCAGATCTGTTGAATGCCCTCTCCTTGACTTCTCTCTAAACTTCCTGGACCTTCTGTCCATTCCTATTTCTGGTACTTCATTACTTGGAGTCCAGGTTTTCCCATTATTTACCTGTACCTTGATTCTGTTAACCTCTATCTACTATAAAATGGAGTTGGATAACCCAGATCTCCAGAATGCATGTAACAAAGCTCCCAGTTGGTATGCAGTAGCACATTGATGTGCCCAACTGGGTTTCAGGTATGCCAAGAAATTCATGTCCTCAGCCCACTCTCCAGTAACCTTCAGACTTGAAGTGGCCTCATCTGGAAACCCCCATGTGCTGCACAATTACTATCATCTACAAGTGTTACAGTTGGAAAGTACACATCTATAGTAAATACTGTGGAAGAGATGAAGAGGAGAAAGAGCAGTCAGAAAAGAAAGAAAGAGCCAGAAAAATAGAGTATCATGGAAGCCAAAGGAGAAGGACATTTCAAGAAAGAGGGGAAGCAGCAGTGTCAACTGCAGCAGTGCAGCAAAGAAGAATGAGGACTGAGAAAAGGCCACTGGGTCTATAATTGGATAAGTTCATTTTTCATGTCAAGAAAACAGTAGATTCAAAAAGGAAGTGTAGCGCTAGAGGGAGCTAGGAAAAAGGTCAAATTGATGCCTGAAGAAGCAAAAAAATGTTAAAAGGTATCAGGAATGCTTTACTAGTAAGGCCTAAAAATATGCCAGAAAATTTAAGGCTATCTTCAACTAGCAATAACAAAACTGACAGAAATCATTTACATAACTGAGACAGCTTATTAAGCCAACCATAACTGTCAACATTTGCTTAAGTATCTCAAAACAAAAAAGAATGAGGCAAGAGCTTAAGATAAATGAACATTAATCCAATTCACAATCAAATGGAAATGCCATAAGCCCAAAGAACATTTATGTGTGGAATTTTGTTTCAAGACCCTAAATTTAACAAGCTGAAATTAAGTATCACGGCATTTAACAGTTTGAAGTGAAGAATTTCCTTTTAACGGGATATTTTAATTTCATTCAAAAAAATAGTAACAAAGCATCTTTAACTCACTTAATCTTCAGAGAAGCAAGTATTTCTTGTGCTATTAAGATAAGCTTTGTAATGGGGTAGAAGGGAAATGGAATTGTCCCCGCATACCCGACTTCCCACCCCTATCCAGGCCTTCCAACACAGACTGTTTCTTGCTTGCAAATGGAGGCTTACTGCTGCAACTTGTGCAAGCAGCCAGGTAAGCACAAGTGAGAACCAGTGTCTTTGAAAGAACAGCTAGCTCATATTTGCAACATCCACCTCAGTACACAGGAGCATTTCACCAATCCTCAACACCCAGGTGGCTGTCACTAATGGGAGGCAGAATGATAAAGTAGTGTTGAGTAAAGGCTTTTGCATTCAGGCAGAACTGAGTTCAAATATTGGCTCCAATACTCATGTGTGATCTTGGGCAAGTTATTTCACTCCTCCAAACCTAGACTTAACACTTTTAGTATCTACCTTAGCTGCTATGAAGATTATTGTATGTAAATGGTTTGTTACACAATTATCTGAACTAGTGCCCATCACTCTCCTTCACCCTAATCCATTCTCAGCAACCTCAAAACCTTTCAGCCTGCCTCAGCCAGTCTCCTGCTGCCCTGTCCTCTGTCTTCCTCAGCCCCACCCCAAGTGGTATAGGGCCTCTAAGTAGCTTCCCCTACCTGAGCCCTAGTTCACATTTCAGCCTAAAGCTCTATGGATATCTGGCTGCCTGGGGAATCTAATATCAATGGAGACAAAACATCAAGAGAAGGAGGACAGTTGAATGACCTACATAGTAATACTCATTCAACCAGAATTGCTGGGATGGAACAAACATCACCTAGTGATGAGCACAGCAGCTTTCGACTACCTGGGTAATGGCCAGAAAATTGGTCAATGCAGTCTTTTATTGTTTAGAAAGCTACTCTGGGGGCACCTGGGTGGCTCAGTCATTAAGCGTCTGCCTTCGGCTCAGGTCATGATCCCGGGGTCCTGGGATCGAGCCCCGCATCGGGCTCCCTGCTCAGTGGGAAGCCTGCTTCTCCCTCTCCCACTCCCCCTGCTTGTGTTCCCTCTCTCGCTGTCTCTCTCTCTGTCAAATAAATAAATAAAAAATAAATAAATAAATAAAAAGAAAGCTACTCTGGCTAACTTATACCTCCACAGTCACCGTGGTAAGCAACTGTACAAATATATTAAAACTTCAAAGTCTGCAATAAATTTGAGGGGGAAAGATGTCCTGATATACATAGCATCCTTCTCATTGAGCTTTGCTTTCCTCACCTTAACTAAAACTCTCAAAGAATTGATCTAAACTTGATTATCTAGAAGCAAAACAATAACATGAAAGAATGTTAATTGATTTTTTGTCATCTTCTTTCACATTAAATTTGTTACTGAAAGTCTTATAACTGAAATCATGAGCTATGACAAGTAAAAAAGTTCGAGGAAATTGTGATTGGGTCAATTCCAGTATGGGATAGAGCAAAGCCACTTTGTTGGGCACAATCAAGCAATGAAACTACACTCTCTGTAAAGGTTAAGTTCTTGCTTGTTTTAAGGAAATTTGACAACATATTCTAAAAACACCTAAAATAAGTAATAAGTAGCTCAAATTGTAAAAATTGATGGAAGAGAATGTACCTTGAATCCTATTCCCAAAAGCCCAAACTCTTTTGAACCATTTCAGTGATATAATTAAGACCTCTATTTGCAATAAACTAACACATTCTTTTTTTTTTAAGATTTTATTTACTTATTTGACAGAGACACAGCGAGAGAAGGAACACAAGCAAGGGGAGTGAGAGAGGGAGAAGCAGGCTTCCCGCTGAGCAGGGAGCCCAATGCGAGGCTCGATCCCAGGACCCCGGGATCATGACCTGAGCCGAAGGCAGACGCTTAACGAATGAGCCTCCCCTAAACTAACACATTCTTGAGTCTGATTAACACTGCTCAGGACCTTACCATGATTGATAGCTGTTTGATAACACAAAGGTCTTTCCCAGAGAGAACATGTTATTCTAAAATAGCTTTTTGGATCTTCTAGCTAAGCTTGTGAGTCCAGGTTCAAAAGATTTATAACTTTGCACATCTTACAAATAAAAATAAAATAGATAGAATTATAGAAAAGCAAAAAGTTGAAGTTAGGAGGGAGTTTAGATTTGAACCCCCACTTTTTATAGAGGAGAAGACTGAGACTTCAAACTTGCCCAAGTAACATACCTGATCAGTTACTGGTGAAATCACAACTAGCAAATGATCTACTGGCATCTGTTCCAGGCTCTGGATATGTCACATTACTATCACATGGCTCAGGCCAGCATCTGATGGTCCAGGGCTCTGCTGAGTCTGTTGGCTCAGCCATACGGTCTGTGTAGGGCTGTAGTCATAACTCATTAGTCTATTCAAAGTCTGGCCGGCCTTGTCCATCTGTCATCTTAGTCAATCACTATGACTTTCGCACAACTATACCAACCAATCTGTGGCAGAAACAGAATGGCAAAGTCCTCATTGATTAAAATTTTTTCAAGTGTTATATGTACATTATTTAAAAATCAAATTGTAAAACATGTTATGAAGAAAAGAAAGTTTTCTGCTCCACTCTCCACTCTGAGTTCTACTACCCTTTGGAGTCCCAGTTTAGTCATTGGTGATCATAAATATGTTAAACATATCTTTCATGATTTCTTAATTATAGACATTAACTTTTGACTCAATAATATTAAAGCTGAGGAAAGCAGATCAATTATACTTTCTCCTCTTTCCTTCCCCCATTAGGCTTTATTAGTTATATTATTTTTAGTCCTTCTACTGCTTAACTTTATAACTTAAAATAATATAGCTATATGTATTGTTCCATCAACTTTAAGTTATATATCTTGACCTTCCATTATATTAGATGAAGAAATTAGAATCCTCCTCTCCCCTCCATATCTTCCCACCATCTAGTCCCATCTCCTGACTTCTGTCAGCTCAACCATTACTTTCATTCTGTCAGGGTTTATAACAGTCACATTTTGTTCTATAACTATAATTTAATGTTTAATATTTTGTCTGTCAGTTGATCCTAAAAAGTAAAATCCAATAAAAATAACATATACAATATTGCAATGATGACTATTTTTTACTTCAGAATAAAGTCATGTCATTGGACCTGAAGAAAAGGAAATACAACTTGTACATCACTAAATCTCAAGGGAGAGTGATGCAAATGTAAGCTTTTAAGAGTACCAAGCTCCTCCAGTCTATGAAGAGTACTAGCATTACAGCCCACTAAAGAAATACTTTCTTTTAAGACTTTATTTATTTATTTGAGAGAGAGAGAGACAGGGAGGGAGAGAGTGAGCACAAGTGGAGGAGAGGGAAGAGGGAGAGGGACAAGCAGACTCCGCACTGAGCAGAGAGCCCAATGTGGGGCTTGATCCCAGGCCCCTGGGACCATGACCTGAGCCGAAGTCAGATGCTTAACCAACGGAGCCACCCAGGTGCCCAAAGAAACACTTCTTTTTAATGATCATCTGCTTGTAACCAAAAAAAAAAAAGGCTTTTTACTACCTCAGTACGTTTGCATGTCCAGCAAACATGTTAAATTCAGCTAACTGCAGCCAAACCTAGCTGCAGATATTTAAAGCACTATCTTAGATTTTGCATCAACAAAATAATATTTATAACAAAAAGCTTCTCTAGCAAAAGTAGGTGGTTCTGTATTACACAAAGGGCTTGTAGCTTCAGGTCCAAATTCTGTGTTTGTTAATAAATTGCTATGAAAAGAAGCAATTTATTCCCTGAGCCTCAGTTTCCTCATCAAAAAAAAATGAGGGTAATAGCACCTATCACACAGGCACATTGTGAGGATTAAGAATGAGAATATGTGTGAAAAAGTATTGCAAGTTATAAACTGCTATGCAAATACAGGGCATTGTTGTTATTAATAAGGAGCACAGGGTGCTGCTTCCTATGAAATTGAAATGCAATGCAGATGTCTAACATCAAATTAAGGCCATTTGGAGATAAAAGAATCAAAATAGTATGTGCACAAATTGGTGTTATACCCCAGGAAGGAATTTAAAACTGCTCAACCAGATATTAAGAAACCTGCTGCTTTAGATAACTTCTTCAATACATCAATAATTTTATGCAAGACACAGACTCAGCAAGGAGCCTCGTTCCTCCCTGCCAATCATCAAGGACAGTAGCCGTGAGAACTACCAAATGGAGCATTTCATTGGTCAAGTGAGGATAAAATAAAAATGGGTTTTAAGTTTTTGTGTCATGGACCTACACCTGAGTCCAAGTCAATAATAAGGAATTAACTCCGATATAATTTCAAGTCTCTTCAAAGAGAATTTTAAAATGTCCAGGAACCTGGATTGGTTTAAACACTCTTTAGCGCTGCTCTTTGGACAGTCTTGCCAAATGTTAATAACTACTCCTTTTATCAGGTTCAGCATATACAACACACAATCCTCTAGTGTTATTAGAATATCATTCAAATTCAAAGGACTATGGAGACCAAAGAGTCAAATCAAATTACCCTAGGGATGTAAAAGTGAATCTAGGTCTAGTGTAGAAATTATCCATGGCACAGGTTACTTTGTCATATTCTACTAAGAACTCCAAGTTCCAAGCAAGGAGAATACCCAAGAATATTATTCCCCCAACCTAGGGGGAAAAAGTTTGCACCTAAGTGCTCCCCATCAGTGTTCAGATTTGCTCCTTCCATGTTTGCCTTCTCTTAAGGTTAATACCAACAACCCTGGGGATACAAATCATTACACTGTTTCTGGGATCTGCTGAGACCAAAATATGCCTGAGAAACATGTGCATACCAACAAGCCAATTGCAATCCAGTACAAGATGATGGGACTCATTAGAGCTGCAGACCTGCTGAACTCCGGTCATCTCCACTCATATGAAAGAGGCTGTTTCTTTTACCCTTTATGGCAACTGGATTTTTCCTCAGCTGTTGATGAGAAGCTCTGTCTTTATTGAGTAGATATTTCCCTCAAGTGTTGCTCTCCTTAATGGCAATTTTACCCTATTATGTGTATTTCCCAGGGAGCCAAAGAATGTTAATGAATGTCAAGCCCACATTTCTCTCAGTGGCTGGATTTCCAAATGTGGTTAGAGCAGTGGACTGCTGCAAGCGCACATGCTAATCAGGCTCCATCTGCACAGGAGGCTGCTTGCAGAAACAGACAATTATTTTGCTCCATGCAGGGCTGCTTAGGGAGGGGGAGCAGCTGCAGAGAAGTAAATTCCCAGGGCTTATGATGATTAGGGGCCCCCCAAAGTACACTTAAGTCTTTGAAATAAACACCAAAAAAAAGTTCCCAAAAAGCATGAAAAGAAAATCTTACTCTTTGGGTCCCTTCACCATTTATTTCAAAGCGTTTTCCATCAGAGGAAATATTTCTCTCCAACTGATTCAGGGACAAGGGCCCAGGCATGGGGAGCTATCCCACCGTGTACTCAGTAGTAGGTGGGTAGGTTTCCCTTTCAACTTAATGAAGAAGTTCTGGAACAGGAGGCCACAGACAATGCTATGCCATTGACACTTGAGAGCAGAGAATATTAAATATCTCTCCTATTGAGTGATCGTTCCTCTACTGTGGTGTGCGCAAGAGGAGAAGTCATAAATGAATTACTGATCATCATAGGAATGTTGAATTTACAAACTACTAGACATATTCTCGGGTGGCCTCAGTTCCACAAATGGACAAATTTATGGCTCTTCAGGCACTGAGAAACTCCATCCCAAGTAATCATTTGACATCATTATTTTGAAGTTGAGAAGATATTACAAGCCCATGCTTCTCATGTTTCACTCCAAGCCACAAAATATGGTTTTTGGGAGTGGGGCACATGCACCAGAACAAAAGCAGGGATCATGAAGGCAACTTAATAACTGAAATGGTTGGATTACCTAAAGAGCTTCCCATTTCACAACATCAATAGACATTTGCCCAACACAACAGAGCCATTGTCACATCACCCTTTAGCCCTCACAAATTCTTAATATACTACTTTAGGTGTCTGAAGAGGAGCAAGACCAGATCAAGTAGCAGAGCTTCAGCTTCAATTTGGACACTTCTAAAAGCCTGGTGTTGGCCACATATAGGAGAACCTTGGAAGGTCAAGGTCTTGGGCCATCCTTGGTCAGTGAGGTGTCTCCTGGACAAGCCAGGAGAGAGCTAGAGCAGAACAGAGGCTGCCCTGTGTTTTGGAGCTTCCCAGGTACCACAGGCACTCCTGGAACAAGGCAAAATCCCCAAAAAGCATGACCCAGGCTCTCATTCTGCTCCAGAAAGGAGTAGCATCCCCATTCTGCTCCACTCTGAATTGCATCTCTGGAGGGGCCCAGAGCCACAATAATGACTCCCTAGTTAGGGCAGAAAGGAAAAGTACAGAGGAGTCTCCTAAAATAGATGGTTACTTGGCACCATGAAACAGAGATTTGTTTCTGAAATCCACTCAGTGTCAGTGAAGGCTTACTGGCCAAGGAGGCTGCCAAGCCTTCTCCAGAATGACCATTTAGTAAACTGATGAAATTGGCAGTGTTAGATTACACCTCCTCTGGAAGAACAGGCCTCACAGCTGCTGACACAGAAAAGCAGATGAAAGGGAAAAAAAAAAAAAAAGATCTGCCCACCAACCAGGGAAGAAAAGGAGAGACTGGAAAAATGACAAATGCCTGTAACCCACAACCTGTCTCACATGCCTTGAACAGGAATAAAAAGAAATAGAGGTCTGAATTTGTCCTCCACAAAAAAATGACACATGGGGAAAGGAACTCAATTAATATTGTTAAAACATCCATATTACCCTAGCAATCTACAGATTCACTGTGACCCCTATCAAAACTACAGTGACATTTTTCACAGAACTAAAACAAAGAATTTTTATGGAACTATAAAAGACCCCAAAGAGCAAAAGCAATCTTGAGAAAAAAGAACAAAGGTAAAGGCATCATGCTCCCTGATTTCAAACTATACTACAAAGCTATAGTAATCAAAACAATATGGTTTGGGCATAAAAACAGACACATAGGTCAATGGAAGAGAAGAGAGCCCCCAAAAATAAATCTATGCTTATATGATCAATTAATATACAACAAAGGAAGCAAGAATATACAATGGGTAAAGGGCTGTCTTTTCAATAAATGTTGTGGGGAAAACTGGACAGCCACAGGCAAAAGAATGAAACTGGACTCCTATCATATACCATACACAAAGTTTAACTCAAAATGGATTAAAGACTTGAATACAATATCTGAATAAAACTCCTAGAGGAAAACATAGGCAGTAAGCTCCTTGACATGGGTCTTGGCAATGATTTTTTGGATCTGACTCCAAAGGCAAGAGCAACAAAAACTAAAACAAACAAATGGGACCACATCAAAATAAAAGCTTTGCAATGTGAGAAAATCTATCAACAAAAGGAGAAAGCAAGCTACTAAATGGAAGAAGATATTCACAAATCATATATCCGACAAGTGGTTAATATCCAAAGTATATAAAGAACTCATGCAACTCAATAACAACAACAACAAAATCCGATTAAAACTGGGAAGAGGACCTGACTAGACATTTTTCCAAAGAAGATATACAAATGGCCAACAAGTACATGAAAAAATGCTCACCACTAATCACAAGGAAAATGCAAATCAAAATCACAGTGAAATATCACCTCACACGTGGTAGAATGGCTATTATCAAAAGGACAAGAAATACCAAGTGTTGGTAAGGATGTGAAGAACAGGGAATCCTTGTGCACTGTTATAACATAAATGTAATGTAATGAAATGAAATGTAAATTGGTGCAGCCACTATAGTAAATACTATGGAGGTTCCTGAAAAAATTAAAAAATAGAATATGATCTAGCAATTCCATTCCTGGGTATTTATCGGAAGAAAATAAGAACACTAATTTGAAAAGATATATGCACCCCTATGTTCACTGCAGCATTATTTACAATAGCCAAAATATGGAAACAACCTAAGTGATCATCAACGGATGAATGGATAAAGATGTGGCATGTGTGTGTGTGTGTGTGTGTGTGTGTGTGTGTATAATGGGATACTATTCATCCATAAAAAGGAATGAAAATCTTGCCATTAGCAACAACATGGATAGATCTTGAAGGTATTACACTAAGTGAAATAAGCCAGGCAGAGAAAGACAAGTATCATATGATATCCCTTATATGTAGAATCTAAAAAACAAAACAAGTGAACAAACAAAACAAAACTCATAGATGCAGAGAACAGACTGTTGGTTGCCAGAGAGGAGGGAGGTTGTGGGGTGAGCAGAATGGATGAAGGGGGTCAAAAGTTATAAACTTCTAGTTATAAAATAAATCAGTCATGGGGATATAACATACATCATGGAGACTATAGTCAATAATATTGTATTGCAATAGTTGAAAGTTGCTAAGAGAGTAAAAATATTGAAAGTTCTCATCACCAAAAAAAAAAAAGAAAATTGTAACTGCTTATAATGACAGAAGGGAACTAGACTTATTGTGGTGATCATTCCACAATGTATACAAATAGTGAATCATTAGGTTGTATACCTGAAATGAACATAATGTTATATGTCAATTCTACCTCAATTTTTTAAAAAAGTGAGTCAAGGCAAGGAAATGGAGCTCTAACATTGTCTGCGTACCATTATTTAGCCACTGATATATACTCTAAATAAATAAAAATAAAGCACATTTGGGCTCAGAAACAAAAAAATATATATCATTTCCTAGGAAATGTTACAAACTCAGAGAGGAACATAAAAAGCAAGGGGTTGTGTTTTATTTTGCATTAATATATGACATTTTCTGTTTCATGAAAGTTAAGAGCTACGGTGCTCTTTTATTGTTTAGGTTTTGTGTCTGCGCGTGCACATGTGTGTGTGTGTGTGTGTGTGTGTGTGTTTTACCTTTTTTTTATATGCATTATGATTAGATGTAATGATTGTGAGTAAAGTTAATTCTTAGAAAGGAACAGTCTTACCTTATACATATTAATAAGTGCTTTCTTTGAGAAGCAATGACAGCCCTTGATACACTTTGGTGAAAATGAAAGGGGAAAAAAACCGGCACCACTATTAAGAACACCCCTGAGGTGATAGAGAGCCACATCTTTGATACATCAGCTCTTGGTCTCAATGCACACACTTATTAACTCACCTGTGCACCAAGAATTAGAATGAGCTCCTTCTTTAGACACACATTCTTAACAGCGGCCCCAACAGACATCCTGGAACCAAAAGCGGGGCTTCTGTGTGGGCTGTGGTGTCATTTTCTCAGTCTCACAGCAGAGTCTGTATTGACAGCACCTCGCAGCAGATTAGAGACAGGCAGCATGGAAGTGATCGTTAAAGAGCCCGACAAGGCCAAAAGGGTGGAAAAAATATCTCGGCTCCAAGCAAAACGCTGTGCATTACTAAGAGAAGGGCATGAGGTTGTGCCTTCCAAATTATTGCCTCAAAGACACCAAACTATCTGAAATAGATACACAGGGATAAATGAGTGCCAACTCCAGATATCCACACTTATATGACTACCGTGTCTCTGCCTGAGAGAGACTTGGAGTGCTTTGCAAACACTGTCTCATTAATCCCCTCCAACTCCCTGAGAGGAGGTTGGGTGATGGCAAGTATTATTAGGCCAATGTAGTATGAGAAGCAGGAGCACAAAGGAACCCAACTATGTGCTGAAAAGGTCTCAAGAATGGAATGCCTCTATGCTCAGACCAAAAAGCATCCACTGCAGCAGAATTGTAATTTAGAAGAAATTGTGAAAAAGAAAGGGGATGCAAATTAACCTATAAGTATTTTGCTTTCCCTTTGCTATTTTTCATAAGTGCATTAGTCCAGATCCTTGAAATCACGAGAAAGTGACACCCACACTGTTGAGAGTTGATTGCAGTAACACTGGAAGGGGGGATGATGCAGCCTGGGAAACTGCCTTGTCTGCAGCTGGAGCATTAGGAGTCCCTGGGTTTCTGACTACACCTGGGGATGGAGGTTCAATGTCATCCACAACAATCAGCTGGCTCAAGGATGCTCTTTGCTCTTTGTTTGCTTAATAGTTCCTGTGTTTTCCGAAAAAGAATAGTAATAATACTAGCTAACTTCACTGGTTAGCTGTTGCTGCATAACAAACCACCCAAACCTCAGTTCCTTTAAACGATGATCATTTACTATCACCCATACATCTCACCCATACATCTGCACATTGGTTGAAGTTCAACTGATCTGGGCTGGGTTCTCTGAACAGCTCGACTTCAGGCTGCAAAAGCTGGGGTGACTCAGTTCTCATTATGGGTATAGGGCAGTTGTGCTCCTTGTGTCTATCATTCTCCTTGAAAAGAGAGGTTGGCTGGCATATATTTTTTTCCATGGTGGTGGTCAAGAAAGAAGGCAGAAATAGGCAAAACTTTCAACACTTAGGCTCAGAACTGACACATAGTCAATTTCACCCATACGCCATTGGCCAAAGTGAAACATGTGGCCAAGTCTCAATTCAAGGGGTGAGCTTTACAATGACCCCAGGTTGAGGTCAAGGCAGGGTGTGGACACAAGAGGGATAAAGAATTGGGGTCAGTAATGTCATCTACCTCATTAGTATTATCAAATATATACCATGATTCAGTATTATGTTCAGCCTTATCCTGCACCATCTTACTCACCTAATCCTTACAACATGCCATGTGATAGGTAACGTTATGCTTATTTTAAAGATAAGGAGACTAAGGCTTAGAGAAGTTCGGAAAGGCATAGATTTCCACCATCTTATAATGGAATGACTCTTAAGACAGAATTCATGCAAACCCCCCTCAGAGGCAGATATCTGATATAGCCAGCTTCTATGTGGCTGCCTTCAACAGTGCCCAGACCCCATGGGCAATCAGCTGCCACTAGCTGGGTAGGACTAAGACTCTAAAACTATGTGGTTTGAGCCATAGCAACTCTGCTGGAAAGAACCTTTTGAGCCACTATTCTCAGAAGAGGGCTATAAATGGGCTTCATGACCTGTGCAGGAAAATGAGATTCTTTAATGTCCATCAATGTCCCAATAAACAGCTTCCAACCAAGTTGAAAAAGATATGCTAAGCATCTATAGCTATGTTAGGAGGCTTTGACCCAGAGTCGCCCTCAGGGAATCTACCAGGCGAGAGAAGTCAATACATAAATAGAATAGTCACAAAATAATATGTAACCAAGTACTTACTAAGGATTTCAAGGGTTTTGAATTAAACCATTGAAAATGAGCATGGCTGTTTTCTGTCTTCTCCTACCCCTATTCCAGCTACATGCAACACACACAAGCCTAGATACACAAAGGCATGGCACACCCCAAGAACAAAGACAAAACTTCTTCCCAGGTTCAAGAAGGTAGGCTGAAGTCTGAACTTTTAAAAGGTATCAAGAAACATTTATCAAATGGCTCCTATATGTGAAGGAATTTACCCCCATTATCTTACTTAATCTTAATAACTTTACGAGGTATCTGTATTCTCATTTAAAACAATAACCTAAGACTTGAAAGATGTAACTTCCCCAGGGTCTTACATCCAGGAAGAGGTAGAGCCAGGATTCACACCCTAATATGTCTGTCTCCAAGTTCATGTTCTTTCCAATAGATTGAGTAGCACTGATTTCTAGAGATAAGTCATATTTTTCAGTTAATCAAGCCTTCAGTAGAAGTCTCTTCAAATACCAGCCTTGTATTATACTGCCTTGAAGGATGAGAAAAAGTTGGGGTCACCCTTAAGTGGAGTTATGTGAAAAGTAGCTCCATTAGCAGAAAATATAAGATGAAGAAGTGTCATGACTTGAGGCCAGAGGTGGAGGAGTATGGGATGAGAAGTGGCCACCACAAGAATGTAATTGACCCTCCCATCCTGTCTCCCTGAGCTGCCTAACCCAAAAGTCCTCAGATTTTTAAAATAGTGTTATATCCCCTGCAGCTGTATATGGAACAAGGACTCCAATTATTTTATTTAGACATTTAGTAGGACATTTGGACCCAAAGATACCGAAAGACTTGGGTCTTTTTGGGTGTCCCTTGGAAATAACTTGAAATTCTTCAAGCCCAGGAGTCTCTATCACCACCTCAAAAATCTAGGAAATCAGACCATAATATTCGTCCATGTTGAGGAACCAGACTACTCCATCTCAAACTCAGCATGTGTTTCCACTCACTTCTCCATCTGTCCTAGAGGTTCAAGAGTAAACCACTGTAAAAATCAGGATCTCTTCTAATAACTTAAATCAAGGATGTTTAAAGACCATCAATTAGATGTAAGTTAGAGAGAAAGGAGTCAAATATTGGAGTTTGAAAACCTGGATGTTAACCATTGGCTCATTAATGATCCCCTTCAAGAGAAGAAACCGCAAAAAAAGAAAAAATAAATGTTGGAAGCAAGAACTAACTCATTCATTCTTACCACAAGTGTGGTGTCACCTCATGGTTTACATATATTATGGATGTCTACTCAGAACAAGAAGTCATCTTCACCCCGAAGAAGCTTAAAAATCAAGTAGCTTCATTATCATAGCACAAGCCTGTTCATTCTCATGATGGCAGATTCCTTGGCGGTTTCTGTGGGCAACAGCATGAAGTTTTCAAAGCCCAGGTCTGAAGCTCTGTGTGTCTCTAAGAATAAGTCTCCCATTAATCTTCACACAGATGATCACTTTCCAGATCTATACTAAATTAAGAAAAAGGCATTACAACATGAAAATGAGGGGGAAACAACCTTTCAAAACAGTGAAAAGTGCTGGGAAAGATGAATAGCAAGAAACAAACGGAAACCGAGAAAAGCGGCGAGGGCATTTGCAATTCATAAAACTAAAAAGTATCCCCAAAACGCTCACTATGAGAAGACTGTGGCAGATACGAACTTTCTACCTTTAGTGTTCTGCTTCATTTTAAAAGCTTAATTGGAAGTTTTAACATGTCTCCAGTTAAAAGTAGTCATAAGAAGTATTATTAAAATTCATGGATCTTTTTAAAGAGTACTGCTCACTTACGGCGACGTGACCACAGCGGCATGCAATTCGCCAGGCCAGATGCTCCACTTGTGATGGAAGCCATAACTGCCTTCATACGAGCTCGCAGAACACTGCTCACATGTTATCTCGCTGCTGCTGAACAGGGCCTTCAATTCATTTAATTAAAGCCTGAGGCACCAAATAATCTATTTTAAAACTAATTCTATAACTAATTTACTTTAAGTAGGTATCATTGAAGAATTCAATCCTTACTTTTAGCAGTTCTTACTTTTTAGTATAATGAACTTTAACATAAATTGTATGGTACCTAGGACCCATGACTTGACACTTGTAAGCAAGTGCCCAGACTTATCAGCTTGCTACAGAACCATTCCTGGTCACTCTCTCCCAAGAAATAAGCAAAAGAAGCGAGTTGGGATAGGCAGATGCACTTTCTCACTTGCTAAATCCATTGGCATCATTGCCATTTATCATGTTCATTTTACACCAAAGGAAATGGTATTGGATGATTAATTATATAGATTTTATGCACTTAAGTGGGACTGGAAAGAGAAAAAGAGAATTCCAAAAGGCCCTACAAGTTCTGAGAGAAAGTACTCTTGGAGGATTCTGATATTGAGAAAGAAATAGTCCTCAGATCCAATATATTGGAATATTTATTTTACCTAAGATTTAATGTATGATATAGTTGTGGATCAGACTAATAGCAAGATGCTTAGCACTAAGAATAGTATATTTACCAAACGAGCCATATCATATAAATACATGTAGAGACTTTCTCTACTTAAGAATATCAGATACTTTTGATTTCTAAAGCCAATACTGGCTCAAAAGGTAACTCTTATTTCATAGCCATTGTACTTTTTTGTTTTCTATGCCATACTAGAATTGCTAGGAACAGAAAAATCTGATCAAATTCTGAAGAGAAACACAGTCTCAAGGCCTAAGCCTTCCTAGCACAGAAATCCAGATTGCACCTTATTAAATCAGAGAAAGAGCTGTGAGATACGTACACTCTGCACAACTTCCCTAAGTGATTCCCAGTAAGAACTCAGGCAGAATTCAGGCACAATGAGTTAGAGGTTCAGAACACACCTACAAAGGGGTTGAGCTCAAAGAGGAGGAATGGGGAATCATTTGGGGAATGATAAAATAGAGTGCAAAACCCAAGGTATGGGTGTTTATACTCATGACACTGGTTTATTTATAGAAAAATTTGAGAAGACTAATCCTGTTTTTCACAGATGCAAATAAAAATGGCTGTGGGAAGGCCTGAAGCTGGTAAGGCACTCAGCAGTCTCCAAACTAGTCCAGAAGAAAATAAAATGATGAGCTCAAGGAAATATGTCAAAAAGACAGGAATAGATTTGATCTAAACAAGGGAACAAAGGCCACTACAGAGATGGGGGAAAGGTGCTTACACACTGAAGAAGAACTAAATGTTTTCATCTTTTCTATCTTAAAAAAAAAGTCACTACACCATTATGCATGGAATCTTAAAAAGAAATCAATACTATAGTATTGCAACATTATACATTCCCTGCAGGATCAGCAGAATAGTTTTTGATGCTATATCTACTTTATAGGTATAGGGTGTGTGGCTAAGAGGAAGTGAATCTTAATAATTAAAATGTACTTCATCAAAAACAATAATAATAATAACCTTCCTCTACTTAGCAATGGTATGCAGCAATTAATGATGTGATTAGATTTCTCAATATGCTGTAATTGCAAATGTTTGACTCTTCTGAATCATTATAATTCTCATATCACGTTATCATTCCAGTTTTAAATAACCACTGGGATAATCTTTTCTAGAGAAAAAATACTTTCTTCTTTTACAATTTATAGATTAAAACAAAGGAATTTTATGTATTTGTTTTAGCGAGCAACTTTGGGTGGTGAGGGTTTTATTATGTTACTAAAGATGATTTTTTAAAGAGTAACTAGAGTGTAAATGGTATAGTTTAAAATCAACTGCATTGGGGTGCCTGGGTAGCTCAGTTGGTTAAGCATCTGCCTTCAGCTCAGGTCATGATCTCAGGATCCTGGGATCCGGTCCCTCACTGGGCTCCCTGCTCAGCAAGGATCCTGCTTCTCCCTCTCCCTCTACAGCTCCCCCTGCTTGTGCTCTCGCTCTCTCTCTCAGATGGATAAATAAAATCTTTAAAATAAAATAAACTGTGTGGCTTAATGGGAAAAACAAAAACAAAACAACCTCAACGTATAGTATATTCCAGTCTCCTAAGGGAGAATATCTTGAAGATTCATTTGGGACAAATTCTGGAATGCTGTTGGTAAAGGTATTGTGATTCTCATGTTTCCACCAGCCTTGAGATATAACTGTCCATCAGAGAGCAACCAGAATAGTTCAAGTGCTGCATCTAAATAGTTGAAATAAAGAGGAAAGGAAATCCGTATGCTACTTGACCCTGTCAGGCAAAGGAAGATTCATAAGCCTATTATTTTATAAATGCAAGAAAGTGCATAAGAGCATAACTCATCTTCCAAATCCCATTTATTAAAGTGAAATCTTTTCTTTATAGATTTTTGCTCAAAATATTTTTCTTTCAATTTTTATGAATAGTCATTAGTTTTCATATCAACATATTGAGATGTATTTGGTGGTAGTTTACTAAATAGCATGATTTATTTCACAGGTGGGGAATGCACATTTGTTAAATGTATTCATGGATTTTTCTCTTCTAAGGAACTATGTATTTTCCCTCTGCAGAAAATATACAGAAAAGCTCATCACATAGAAAATCTCTCTTTCTTACTCAACACACATGTTCACAGTGACTAAAGGATGCCAGAGCTTCTGAGACAGATAAATCTCTGGGATTCTAATGTCCAGCTTCTTCACAACTAGGTCTTTTTAGGGCCACCAATTAAAATTGCCTTAGAAATTTTAAGAGAGATTTTCTGCATACAGAACATAATGTCAGAGACCATGAGCACATCTCTGCCTTGGCACTGCCTACCTATAAAGTGAAACTGAAAAATGGGAGAACCACAGAAAGAATGAAAATCAGATTATATTCTTCCATGTAAGGGAAACACGTAGATATCTCCCAATAAGACATAAGTGCCAATCACCTAAAACAAAATTTAAGCCCAAACTATTTATCCGTGATTCTATGATAGTATATATAGATATTTATCCATTATGGTGTACATTTAACTCAGAATTAAATTCACAATTTGATGGAATAGTCACAAATTATCTTCTCTCCCACCAACTTGCCTTTTAAAACTGCTATTCAGTTCTGTGTCGCCTGCCTCAGGGGAAGGATATGGTCAAAAGGAAAGGATTCTTTATGGATTGGTTTCCAGAGCTGAAACCTAGTTAAGAGACTATACCAGGTACCAAAACTCAAAGAATGTTTCCCCCGGGTTGGAGAGAAGGAGGTAAAGAAAAAAAGAGGTTTGGCGTTCCTGGGGAAGGGGCGAGATCTGAGGAGCCGTGCAGGCAAGAACAAGAGACATCTTAGCAAAAGGCTTCCAAGGGGCTTTGAATGCCCAAGAGCCAAGTGGGAGCAGAAGAGTCATCCACAGATGGCCCACTCTTCACTGGAGGGAGCACCATCCCTCATCAAGGCCCAGAGCCTAGCAGCCATGCAGGGGCTTGCCAGCCCTAAGAACTAAAGGGTGGCCCCTCATGAGCAGGCTGCTACTGGTTTGGCACTGCCCAGAAGGAGTGATGCCTTTGTGTACCCTGTGACTCATTCCCTGTCTCACTCACTCTGAGCAAAGAACCAGCAGCTCATAACATCCCATAGCTCTAAGAGAAGGGCGTAGAGCTCACATGCCTAACGGGGTGGGATAGTGCACATATTCTGGGACACCCAGAACAGAGACAGTAGCTATTCACATCCCTTTCGCATGTGTTTTGTATTGGCCACACTAAAACCAGTTTGTAAACAAATATTCTAAATTCTAAAGATGACACCTTGCCCCCACTCCCACCCAGAGAATATGCAGTGTTAGAGAAGAACATTAATTGAGGACTTAGCTTTCCACACACAACCCCTAATGCACAAAATGCCATGTAAGGAATAAAGATCACAATTTGACCTTGTGGGACACCCTTGTAGACAAACACTGTAATCTATCCCGGGGGCATTGCACTCAAGTAAAGGATAAGAGGAAGAGGACAAAGATGCAGCCCCAGGAGTGCGCGACACACCCTATGTCTCAGTGAGTTTTTCCTCATCACGGGTGGACTCACCTTCTCCCTCCCTCTAATACATCTCTTCAGTATACCTGGTGCTTCACTGCTCAATGACATGTAGACCTCTACAGTGAAAATGCTCAAGTTTCACTAACTAAACATCTTTTTTTATTATTATTATGTTATGTTAATCACCATACGCTACATCATTAGTTTTGGATGTAGTGTTCCATGATTCATTGTTTGCATATAACACCCAGTGCTCCATTCAGTACATGCCCTCTTTAATACCCATCACCAGGCTAACCCCGCCCCCCGCCACCCCTCCCCTCTAGAACCCTCAGTTTGTTTCTCAGAGTCCACAGTCTCTCATAGTTCGTCTCCCCCTCCAATTTCCCCCCCCTTCATTTTTCCCTTCCTATGATCTTCTTTTTTTTTTTAACATCTTGAAGGGGGAAAAAAAAGAAATGACTGGGGGATATAGTCTTCACATAGGAACTAAGAAACAGTCCCTTTGACTTTACCTTTGAAGACCTAATCTTCAGAGATTTTGGAGCCTGTTCATGAACACAAATACTTAACTACTGAGAGATTACATCCATACAACCAAACATATTGCACACGGTCCATTTGTTTTCTGGTGAGCTTCCTGTGTTGAATTATTTAGTTTTCATCATTTTTGATTTTGTAAAGGTTAGATGTTAGATGCTGATAGTGATATTAGAGAGGATGAAGAAATCAATCTTAAAGTCATTCTGAAGCAGAATGAGAAAAGCAGTTTGTCAAAGTTGGCCTAGAAAGTGCCAAGTTTCCTCCAACCCTTACAGCATTTGGCTAAGAATTATAAATTTATCATAATGCTTACCCAGGTAGCACTGTCTTTGTTAATTCTGAGGAATCAAAGTAAAGACCAAGACCATTCGTTCACTCTCATTCATTTATTTGCTCATTTACTTGTTCATTCATATATTGAGCAACCACATGTGCTTAGACGGTCCCAGAAAGAGAAATGCTTAAGCTGTGGCTTTAAGATAAAGTCAGCACTTGCCACATGGCCAACGGGAAAGGGGGAAGAATTCCAGGCAGAGAGACAAGCATCTGCAAAGGGACAAGTCACAGCAGGGCATGTTGGGAAAACTCCAAGTACTTCAGAACTGATGGGCCAGAGAGTGCCAGGGTTAGAGACCTGAGGGAGCTGTGGCTGGAAATGACAGCAGGAGCCAGATCGAGAAGAGCATTTTACGCCATGTGAGGGAATTAGCAAGACCACTGAGGCCGTAGTGGGGCAAGATTTGAGAAAGGAAAAACTGTTAGAAGGCTGTTGCTGACAGTGACAGAAAGAATACTGAGAATCTGACTCTGAAAAATTCCAACAACAAAATAAATGCTGATTTTGCACTTCACCTCGTAACGCATGATCATAATTTCAGACTTCACTCGGCTCTCAGCTGTGTGGGATATGACTTACCTGGTCTACTCTACAAATTTTTAACTTGGATGTCAGCGTGGGGTCCAAGTGGTACAGAAGCTTCTCCTTAGCCACCAAAACTGTTGCCTTGAAAACTTACAAAGGCAGCCAAAAAAATTAATTGAGAAAATTCTGAAATGAACCACATAGAGTTTACCAATTGGTAAACCCGTGCAAACCAGAGTATCTTGCAAATCTAACTACAGTGTCATTCTGGGACAATCTGTGTGCCTTCCACAACAGGGCATTGGTGAATTCTCTAGAAAGTAAAGAATGACTGGAGGGGAGAGTGTTCCCCTCCCTTTCCAGCAGGCTTCCAGTTCCCAAACGAGAGCCTCCTACAGTCCTTTCTGTTTGCAGTGCTGCATCACTGCCTCATGCTTTTCCGCACCCCATATCATCCAGGTGACAGGTCTCTTCCTGGTACCGGTGTGAGTGCTAACAGAGAATTCTTGGTCTCTCTGGACAATGGTTCCAATATCTGACATTAAGACACAAAGTTCAAATCAACTGCATTTCTGAAACTTTAACTATTTGTGTTATGTTAATGAAGGGACTTGTGCAAATGCTAAGAAGTCAGGGCACATGACTCTTGCCCTCAAAGTTCAGTATGAAATGTGCCTGCTACAAATGCTAAATCCTCTCTTGTGTCTGTGTAGTTAAAAGAGGTCTTAAATGAAATTTTCTGGCTTTTGAAGGGATGAGGGCAAATTCTACCCTGAGCCAGGACTAAAAGTCCAGTCCTTCCATTACCTTAAAGACTCCATTATATTTTCTTCCACTGGCATGCTATTAATACCCACCACCAACCACAACGACTGAGCTATCTTGTGTCCTCTCACATTTCTGTTTTGGTAACACAGCCTCTGCGTTTCCCATCTATAAAATAGAGAAGACCTACATCTAGCCCTTAGTACTAAGATCACTATCTCACAGTAAAGAACACCTGGAGCAAAGAATCTCATTCATGGTCAATCTAACCAGAAAGTTTGCCATCGGTGTTGGCCATGAAACACTTCTCCATTAAGCTACAAGCTCTAAGCCTGTCCTCTAATTATTTCATTAGCTGAAAAGCAGAAGTAAAGGATGGAGCTAGGCCACTGACCCAACCAATAGATATGTTATAAACTGCTAACAACAAGCACCCAACTTCTCACTATCTGAGCAAAGCAGGCACAACTTTTGGCAGCTTCTTTAAACCTCCTGAAGGAGGGATGTAGGGCAAGCAGAAAGCCTTAATCACAGATGCCAACCCTAGAGATGCATTTGATCGCAAAGTCTTTCCCCTTCATGCATGCATTAGTGTGGCAGCCAGAAGAGAAGCAGATTTTTCCTGTGGGCGGAAACCATATGCTTCTGTGTAAGAGCAGAGATAAAATCAACTCCTCTGTCACAGCCTGCTCCATTCAACTCTTTCCAGCATCCTCATTTCAGAGAAGTTCCCAGGTATGAACTGACTGCAGACCCTTCTTTACCCTGCTCTTTATCTGAGAGCTTGGTTTTGAAATGGAGAGAGGTTGGTTGCTGAGGCATGTCTCAGCTCAGTTTGATGGATCCATAGAGCGGTTATTTAAATGGGCTGTTGTTCAAGGCTTGTCTGGAATGTCTATAAAACATATGTCAGAATTCTCCATCTCTCCCAAATTCCCTTTTTTCGGTCAGTTATGAAGAGACAAGCTTTTTTTTTTTTTTTTAGAAAATAAATCACACAGCAAAAGCTTTTGTGAGACCTGTCTATAAGCTAAGAGTCTGTGCAAAAGCCAGGTAAGGGAAGCCTGTCTCTCTGACAAGCAGTCATTATTTAGAGGAGAATTCCTGTCACCAGATATGAGTTATAAGCTGATGACTGAGAAGCAATGTTCTTGATACAGTTTACTTTTCCTAAAATAAGTGTGCTAATTAACTCAGGGGGAAATTATTTCAGATCTTTGACTCAAACTTCAATCCTCCCCCAATTCATTTTGCTTCAGATTAATTTGCCCGAGGACAAATTCCTTAACAAACTACCCTAGCAGATTTGAGAAAAGGAAAGAGGAATTGCGCCTTGGCAGGCAGCCCTTCGCTATTAAAAGTCAGACCTGACGATTTCCTTTTCCTGAGGCAATAGTGATTCCTTCCAAAGGCTTCACAAAGATCCAAGAGAGGGGTCTTCTTCAAATGATTAGGTATGAGACCAAGATCTGCTTAAAAAAAAAAAAAAAATTGTATTCTATCTTTGGAGTTGCCATGCAAGAAGCCATTCTGGAAATTGCCCCATTATGATATCTCCCCAGGCCTGTGTTTGTAGAGCTACATCGATTGACCCAGCCTCTGGACCCTAATCTGTGTCCATCCTTTACATCAAACTAAAGGCAAAGTTTTTATTTTATTTTATTTTATTTTTTTAAAGATTTTATTTATTTATTTGAGACAGAGAGAATGAGAGAGAGAGAGAGAGCACATGAGAGGGGGGGAGGGTCAGAGGGAGAAGCAGGCTCCCCGCCGAGCAGGGAGCCCGATATGGGACTCGATCCAGGGACTCCAGGATCATGACCTGAGCCGAAGGCAGTCGCTTAACCAACTGAGCCACCCAGGCGCCCTAAAGGCAAAGTTTTTAAAAGTTGATTCCCAGCAATTTATATTGACTTGTTGACTTTAAAACCTACAAAATATAAACCTAGCTAATTTTTGTTTTTCTTTCATTTATTCAAAGGATAAATACTGACTTATTAGCCATTTGGGTAATTCAGGCAAAGGGCCTTTTCCTCAGATTAACAAATGGAATAAAAATTGATTTTTTGCCTCTCCCCAACCTTCCACCTCCTAAGTAACTTGAAGTCTGCAGCCGAACAACAGTGTCCCCAGACCCACAGTCCATACCACTGAGTGTGTGAGGGACAGACTCAGCATGCAAGAATTAGGTACATTTTTTCTCAGGGCATGTACCAAACAAAATAACTAAAAGTAAAGTGTTCTAAACTGGAACAAGCTGAAGATTCTAAACAACAATGAGCGTACAGAATTGTATAGCTAATAGACTAGAACCCCACCCCCATGCCTCAAACTACCTTCCTTAAATTTCCTGAAATACCACCATTAAACATGCAGGACCAAATTAGCAAGCCCTTCTAATGGAAAATATTTTTTGCAGTGATTTTAAACATTTGGGAGTCCTAGAATGTTTTGAAAATCAGATGAAAGCTATAGATCCTGTCTGCAGAATAAGGCACATAGATCCCCAAACATAGAGTCTTGCCTATAATTTTTAGGGGTTCATAAACCCCAGGTTAAGAAACCAACTCCAGTATCAGCTCATAGAATCAGATATTTTCTCTAATATAAAACTGAGATGAGTACATTGACAGTGTAGATGGATGGGGGAGTTTTTGGGGTGGTGGAGGAATGAGGCCTATGAGCACACAGGGTGCTAAGGACAGGTGCTAAGGAGTCATGATGGGAAAAAAAAGAAGAAACTCTACTTCATACATATGTTCAGAACCAACTCAGTGCATATGTAATGTGCTTTTTAAAAAGTTCTGTTGCTGTCCATGATTACTATGATATTATTTTTATACTTATGTTTCAGATGATGATATTAAGCCAGAGAGTTCTGCCCAGGCACACTGTGAATCTTTGTCAGGGCAGCATTTATATTCCCTGGTTGCTGAGCTAAATCACGAGCAGTCAGTATGGGATCCTATAATCATAGCTGGATGAGGAATATGTGTGAAGTAATTGCTGCATGTGCGAACAGTCCATGCCTCTTAACGGGGCCTGATTAATTGAGAGGGAAGAGAGTGAACATCTTCATTGCACTTCATTTCTCTAACTAGTTTGTCAGATTGGATGGGCAGTAGTAAGAGTGGCAGGGCATGATGCTGAATTGTATCTCTGAAGAGAGGTTTCTGGGAGTGCAACAAAATACCATGTTTGTACGTCTTAGGATAAATTACTAAAACGGCCATAAATCCTGTTCTATTTTCTTATTTTTTTTTCAGACACAAAAAGATTACCTTGAAAGGCATTTAAAATCAGAGAGCTTTGGCAAAGCTAAAGGTTCCTGGGAAGTTATGCCCAAGAACTGACATCACAGCATTAACCCTTATCTCAAAACTCAGGTCATTTCTGTTCTCACATTGTCTAAATGTACCAGAAGCCTCTTTTCTTTCCTTTAAAGATTTAGACTTTTAAAAAGAATTTTACAAGTTCAAAGCACAGCACACTGCAACTCTGCCAACTTGTGATATGTTTCACCTTCCCCCGGCCAGTGGAGACTGAGAACCTTTCAAGGCAGAATGAGTTCAATATGTGAAGAGAGAATGAAAGAAAAATCCAAACAGGCTCAGAGCAGTGGCAGCCCTCCCTGAGAACTGTTGCTGGGAATTCAGCAGAGAAGGAAATGCATGTGCCACAAATAGAAATTCTACTGAGGAGAAAAACCAAGACTCCGTCTGCCTTGTGAAATTCCAACCCATGTCGATTGGAAGCAAGGCCCATGGTGAATCCTTGGCCCTGGGATAAATACAGAAAGACGGAAAATTAAGAGAAACCTAAGCAAAATGGGGAGCAATTTTCATGAAATGACAAGCCCTATTTGACTTAGATAGCCATTGAGAAATGGAGACAGTCAAAAGGAATGGATATGTTCAGAGAATGCGATCGAGACACACATATCAGAAAGGTGTCACATTGATTTAGACAGACTGTAATCTTTTTCCCTTTTTTAAAAAACATTGATAGAGTGGATAGTTTGATATCCACTCTGAAACTATCAATTTAACAGCCACTGAAGCACGGAGTAACGAGATGTCAGAGTTCTCCAGTCAGCCTTCAGGCTTGTTGAAAGTTCTACCCATGAAAGAACTGGAAATTGGAGGGAGGAAGGGACAGATAGGTGTTTTTTGAAAGGAACACAAGGAAGACATCTGAGATTGATCTTTTGCAAGGAAGGAAAGTCTAAGAGAAGGAAAACAAAGTCCAGCAGGTTCTAAACCATAATTAAAGGAGATGTTAATCAAGACTACATTTGGAGGAACAAAAACTTTCATTTATTCCTCTCTTAGTTGAGACTGTTTTTGTCTATGTATAACTTTGGTTCTTGAATTTTATTTGGGATTTAGAATGCTAAAATGCTATAGAATCTGCTTCTCAGACCAGAAAGCCATAGACAGTTGGTGCAAAGTAGGTTAAATAGCCCCTGAAAATTCTAGAAAGGGCTCTGAAGCAAACCTTGCTATTTCTGCAGACAGACTGCCCCTCATCATCATGTGGCAAGTCTCAAATAGGGCCGATGCTGCAGTCTGGCTCTGCAGACACTGCCCGGTGACAGAGGCCTCCAACTACCTGGTTGCAGAGTTCTAATCCCAGAGGAATGCTCGCAAAGGGAAAGTAAGTGAGAGTGAGAGAAAGATATCCCAATTCCCCCAGGGAAATATACTACACACACTGATCATGAAATGCCCAGGAGAAGACTGTTTCTTCACCGTCTGGAGATAGCAACAGTCTCAGCAGGTTAAGGTGGGGCTGGGGCACTGAACAACTATGACTCTATCACTCTTCTTTAGTTTGTAAATACAGCTGCCTTCAATCAGCTCAACAAATGCTTTTTCCTATTTCCATCTTTCAAGAACTACAGATCACAAGAAAAAGACAAGGGAAGTAGACTGCTAGCCTGGGACTTGGTTTTCCACAGCAGCCGGTGTCAGGTAAGGTCTAGGGGGAGTCGGGTGTCCCTCAGCTCATGACTGCCCCCGGGGGAATACCCTACCAGTTAATGAGCCTGCCCCTTAATTGTGTGTGGACGTCATGGGCCAAGACATCATTTTAACACCCCCATCCCTGAAAGATCTTTTCATATCTATACTGGATGGAAGCAGATCTTCTGGACTAACCCAAGGCTCCATAAGATCTTTATGTCTTCAGATATCGATAAGCTAATCAAAACAAACAAAAACCTAAACAATATTCTATTCATTGCATGATCCATATCTTAGGTTACCCTTTTTGACCTGCACTGCAACTGAGATCCACATCTAGACATTTACCGATCTGATTTGCTTCCCCTGAGAGCTGAGGTGAGGGGCAGGGAGAGAGGATCTAGTTAAGTACTAGACTAGGAGTGAAAGAACAGAGATTTCCAATTTCTTTATCTTCCTTTTCTAGTGATATACACACAACCTAACCCCTTCTTAAGCTCACAGCATAAAATTTTATTTTTTTTAGAGATTTTATTTATTCATTTGAGACAGAGAGATACGGAGAGAGAGCATGAGCAGGGGGAGAGGCAGAGGGAGAGGGAGAAGCAGGCTCCCCACTGAGCCAGGAGCCCTATGTGGGGCTCGATCCCAGGACCCTGGGATCATGACCTGAGCCAAAGCAGCTGCTTAACCATCTGAGCCACCCAGGCGCCCTACAGCATAAAATTTTAAAAAGAAGAATTATTCTTTCCTTTTCCCCATCATCAATATCATCGCTGTAGAACACTGATATTAGTTAGAAAGAGGTGGATCCAAGATATTTAGGAAATTGATTTAGTATGACTTTTATTAAAATTAATTTTAATATGCTAACTGGATACAGGACGTAGAGGAGTAGGCTGGAATCTAGGGTGACTTCTAGATTTCCAACTGGAACATTGTTTAGATGCTGGTACTACTTACAGAGATTAAGATTACTGAAGGGAAATTGAGTATTACTATGTGACAGGGCACTGGCCTGGTCACTCAGGGTACATCCGTGTGTAACATATTAATCCCTGTCCTTGAGCTCACAGTCTAGTGGGAGGGAGACAAGCAATAAACAACAAACCTAAAAATTGGATTAGATAATAAATATTAGAAAATGGTAAAGGCTATGGAAATAAAGGAAAAGAAGAAAAAGGTAGGAATGAAAGGGAGAGAGGATGCAAAGAAGGGTGTTTGGCGGTTACAATTTTAAATAAGGTGGTCAATAAAAGCCTTTCCAAGAAGACGACATTTGATCAAGGATTCCAGGAAGATGACAGAGTTATCCATGTGGGTATCTGGGGGAAAGAAGATTCCAGGTGAAAGGAGCAGCCAGAGCAAAAGCCCTCAGGAGGGATAGTTGAGGAATAGCAAGGGGGTGGGGGGCATTTAACTGGAGCAGAGTGAAGAAGAGGAAGAGTTGTAGATAGTGGAATCACAGAAGGAATGGGGCTGGGGAGGAGGCAGATCACAAAAGCTTTGTAAAGCCTTGTGGGAACTTTGGCTGTTACTCTGGGTGAAATGGGAAGTCATCACAGGGTTTTATGCAAAAGAGAAGATCTGATTTACAGTTTAAAACAGATCATTCTGGGGGTGCCTGGGTGCCTCAGTAGGTTATGCATCTGCCTTTGGCTCAGGTCATGATCCTGGGGTCCTGGGATCGAGCCCCGCATCAGGCTCCTTGCTCATTGGGGAGCCTGCTTCTCCCACTCCCTCTCCCTGCTGCTCCTTCTGCTTCTGCTCTCTCGCTCTCTCTCTCTGTCAGATAGATAAATTCTTTTACAAATAAATAAATAAAACAGATCATTCTGGTTGGAAATAAGACTTTAGAGGGTAAGGATAGAAGCAGGAAGTCCAATTAAGAAACTATTAAATAATCTAGGCAAGGGATGATGGTGGCTCAGATCAGAGGTGGTAGTGACCCCTGGTCTTAGGACAGCACCTGGCAAAGAGGCAAAATCGATCTGCAATGCCACCGGAGAACATTAGCGTACAAGATTTACCATACCCATGACCAGTATTCTTCCCCTAGAGACCCTTCCAGCCCAAATGTAGCTCTCTTTTGTGCCTCTCTTGTGTCAATGTAATGTCTGGGGTCCTTTGTTCCAAGCCCCTACGTGCCCGGCTTTCTAGACTTCACCAGAGGACACCAGGGGTCCTTATTTTCCATCACTTTGCCACTGCTTATCCCTGCCCCAGCCTGCCAAGCTGCACAGTTTATTTCAGACTACTCTTCCACCTTCTGACTCCCTAACTTTCTTTCCTTGCCACAGTATTGCTCACAGTTTCCTGTTGACTCACCTTTCGCTTTCTCTTCACTTTCCCAGGTCTGGGTTAAGCAGGAACTGCATCTTAATCACACTGTGCTTCTCTCCAAGGACCTTCCTGGAGCTGGACCTTATATGCTGTGTCTGGGCTCAGCGATCAGTCTTAGTCAGGGGACGCTTTCCTGGACCTGCTGCTCCCGCTGCAGTTGAGGGTCAGTATGCCAGCATTCATTAATTCTTTGTCTACTTCCTCCCCCATATGTTCCTTTGTCTGTTCTCTTTCTCCTCTCTTGTCTGAAAATGGTCCTGAATTCCTTTTTTCTCCCTACTTTTCCCTTGCAACCTCTGACAGTTTCTGCTTATTCATGTCTCCAGCCTCAAAAATGTATTTGTTAACCTTCATCCTGACCTTTCCTGATGGGGCCTTGACTTGCCTATTCATCTGCAAGCAATTGCCAAGGAGACTAGATAAGTTAGTGTCTGTGTCAAGCTCTTCTGAATGCCTCTTATCGACACCGCGAGTCCTGAGAAATGAGGCAGCACAGAATGCTGCTTCTCTCTACCGAATGGCAGGTGCCCAGTGAATCCGTACTATTGTCCCTGTATTCCTGGAAGAGGATTAAGGACAATTCAATAATATTTCACCTAGAACTCTACAATAAGAAATGTCACCTTTCCAGAAAAAAACAGCTACAAACCGGGAAGAACATAAAGAGGTCTCGGAGCAGTCAAAACAGTTCACAAACTCCAGGCACTAAATTCAAGGCACTCGACCCATAAGAAATTCACCTGGGATTTTAGCATCACCCGTTTATGCTTATTTTCCATGTAATTCTGAAAGGTAGGGATCAGATTGCTAATTTTATAGTTAATGAGAAATAGCAAATTTGAAGATGGGGCAGAGACTACTTGAGGCAAAGATGACTTCAGAAAATTTATAACAGTGAAAAGAAATACTACACAGTCCAGAAGGAAAAAAAAAAAACTATGAAAGTTAGAATTCAAACAGCACTGAAGTGTGGAATTTACAGGTACAGACGGCTCTGTCATAGCAAAATAAGGCTCAGACTTGAGGTATGATGTTTTGGCAACACGGACCTAAGAGAAACAGAAGAAAAATATGGGGATGCTGCAGTAGCGGGACAACTGCAGCAGGGCTGAGATTTTACTTGAGGGGCTTTGATGGCTGGGAAAAGATTCTGTGACTCACAAACTATCTGCTCTGAGGCCATGTACCTAGATCCACCTTCCCTGCTCTGCATTCTGGCCCCACTGATTTTCACACCTGACCTCAGACTCCAGAGGTTAGAGGGAAAGTATAAGTTCCGTCACCCCGGGTGGTGAACACAGGGTGTCACAGACCCCTTTAGGCCAGTCGGGGATCTGCATACCGGTGCCGAACACCCCACAGCCCACTGTGACTTCCTGCACCAGCTTCTACCCCTGTCCCTTCCAACTCAGCCAGAATTGGTTGGGAATCTACTACAAGCCATCATTGTCACGGGAACTTTCAGGAAGGTAATAGCACTGGATCCTCTCTGGAACCTGTGGGGGAGATACTGTTATCCCTATTTTACTGAGGTTCACTAGCAGAGATTAGGCTGAAACAGTTGTACTGACTCAGAGCCTGTGGTCATTACGCCATACCATACTACCCCAGTGGACAGACATAATCTGCCTCCTAGCCATACCCCTAAATCACTTGATTGTTCCAATTCAGAATACATTTTCTTTGTCCTTTTTAAAGAGTAATGGTATGTATTTTTGAAGATTCCTGATATTCTGTTGGTTATAAAAATGATCCAAATCCAAAATCCATAATATAGGTGCCCAAGATTAGGTTTCCATTATTTAGGAGAGGTTCCCCAGTACTGCTGAGCTGCAATTTACTTACCTTTAAGTTATTTATATTTAGCAAAGCCTATATTAAGCAAACTCACATTTTTGGTGAGGAATTATTTTCAGATGATTCCCAAAGGACACAGCCTAGATGAGAACACGGGGTATAGGGTATGGCTTACCCCCCTTGACTGCTTAATGATGCTGTAGTTATTCACTGGAGTACTGGCTTTGTTTGTATGCTAATAATGATCAAAATCAGTAAAATACTCAGAGAAAACATTCACACTGCCGCCATTGCTGTAACTACCAATTTCACACCTGTATTCAAGGAGTTTTCTCAAAGGCACTTTAATGAGATCAGTTGCTTAAGTTGATGTAAGCACTAAAAAGCAGTGAGGAAGAGATCTAGGTGTGCCCACACTTTACTAGATTCCTATGGGTATACCACATATCCAGATTTGAGCATTTCTCATAATCCAGCCTAGAAATCACATCCTTGCTGATCACCCAGTTGGTCCAGTTCTACATTCCCCCCCAGCACTCTTTTTATCTTCTACTGTAATGGATAATGCCTCAGCCTCCTGCAAAGTTTACTCTGGTTAAAGTAGCAATTCTTCATATGCTTGTAGAGCAGCTGTTTTCTCCACAATCGGCCCTTACATCGTATCCTGAAAAATATCCTTACCAAGTTTTAAGAGAGAGCAAAAGTGTGGCCAGTGGTTTCTCCTTCTCGATGTGTACATCATAAATCATGTCTCTTTGGGTTACCAGTACACATGAGGGAAGCCGTATCTCTCTCAGTATGGAAAACTTCCCCAGAGTCTGGAGTAGAAGAGTGGCCAACACTAAGGGGCGCTGCATAATGCAGATGGTGTTTTCGGCTCTTTGTAAAGCACAGTGACAAGTCATGCATTGTAAGCCACCCCATAAACTCCAAGGAAACGTTTCCTCATCCAACCAAAAATGCCCACGAATGTTAACTGAAGCCCTTATTTGAGCATAGTAAGCATGAAAATGGCAGAGAAAAGACAGAATAATGAAATATAGCAGGATCTTTTATCTTCATAAATATACATTCATTCATTCAACTAATATTTATTAAGTAATTACTGGGCTCAAACCAGGCTGTTAGGAATTGGGCCGGGCACTGGGCAAAAGAGGACACACAGATGGATCAGTCATTGTGTAGTAATCATGGTCTGGTCAGGAGCACCGAAACCACACTTGGATATTTCAACAGGCTATTTAGTATAGGGTATTGGTGACGCAAGTGTTGGGAGGAGTGGAAAAAGCCTTTTCGAGGGAAGACTGAGGTAACATAGAGTTAATAACCAGAGGAAGCAGTGCGTCCTTGAGCCTTGAGCCGGAGAAACACAGGGGAAAACCGAGAAGCTAGAAGAGGCGCTCCTTAGATCTGCGCTCCAGTGTGTGAGTAGGGAGCACCACTCGGTGGCTGCTCAGGAAAGCGGAGGGGAGGCTCGGGGACCGGAGCTGAGGTGCCTGAGGACAAGGCCCTGCACAGCAGCTGCTGCTGCCTCCGAGGGACAGTGTGAGGTGGGCTGTGGAATTTTGAAAAGAAGCTGGAGGCTGGAAGCAGCTGCTGCCGATGAGGTGATGTGCCATCCCTGAGACATTATTTTCAGAAACATCAAGCAAACAGGAAGGAGCACATCCCTTCTCAGTCACTGCCCTCCCGTCTCTCCTCCTGGTGGCACTAATGGCAGAAGCTAACAGCGAGCAGCCGGCAAAGCAGACGTGTGGTTTGCTGAGCCCCAGCCCCAGCCCCGGCATCGCGGAGCAGAGTGAGGAGGGGGAGCTGGGAGCTAAGCCTCCAGAGCTTAGTAATAGGCACCCATGGCTTCTGCTGTCAAATCGAGTAGAAAAGATAAAACATGTGTAAATATAGCTAAATTAATAAGTAGCCTCACATTTGTATAGAAAATGGTGTAAGTGTTCTGTAGAGGACGTACTTATTTCCAAGTGGGTAGACCAGGATAAGCTTTAGGGAAGGGCTGGAATTTCACATCAATCTTGAAACAGAATAAAGTTTAGATAAAATAAGAGAGGATAAAGGAGACTTCAGGCAGAAGATACAGAGTGAGCAAAGACAGGATGACTGGAAATCACAGAGGACGATAGATTGGGAAGTTGGTTGGGAAAATATTGTTGAGGGCTTTGGAATTTCAGATTAAAGAATGTTCTGGATTTTTGTGGATTTTTAAACACTTTGAATACTTGACTCTGCCGGATTGTTTGACTTCCAGGTGACAATATTCAAATTTAGTGCAGGAAGTCAGGGCATCTCTTTTTCAGGGTGACAAAAGTCCTCAAGATAAAGTAACTCAAAGGGAGCCTGGGTGGCTCAGTCGGTTAAGTGTTTGCCTTTGGCTCAGGTCTTGATCTCAGGGTCCTGGGATCAAGCCCCACGTCAGCTCCCTGCTCAGCGGGGAGCCTGCTTCTCCCTCTCCCACTCCCTCTCCCTCTCCCTCTGCTCCTCCCTACTGCTCGTGCTCGCGCTCTATCTCTCAAATAAATAAATTTTTTTTTAAAAAAAAGGATAAAGCTGCTCATAAGGTCCCTCAAAAATCAAATTTGTGACTTTGTAATACTCTGTACTACTCTACTGTGCCAAGCACTCCAGGAGTAGCCAGCAAATTGAAGAAGTGCTAGACATTTCACTAAACTCAGTATGGTGTTTAGACTATTTGGAGTTCAATTTTGGCATGGTCTTTAGGTGGAGACACTTCCCATTTAAATCTCTGCCCAGCTGCTGCGTGCACAATGGCTCAAATGACACACCAGCTGCGTAACAGTCATCTGTCATTCCTAAGCAGGGACAAGAATACCATCAGTTCTGTGAATAAATATATTTGTTTCCTAGTTACAAAAGTTAACACAGTGAAGAGTAACTTCATACAATGTGCCATTAACTACAAATTTGGGGTGGTGGGGGGAATGACAGAATTGACTTGGGAGTTGGGGTTATTCATTCGAATCCACGGTATTACTCTGTGGTGTGCAGGTAAAGTGGCTCAGGAGGTGAGGAGGAGAGCCCTGATTTTTTGTAGTGTTTGCTGATTTCTGTGGTGTAAATTCTCCCACCATGGGCAATTTCAAGCTATCAACCTGGTGTTGCTAACCTCAGAATTGAGAAAAGATGTGTAAAATCGACTTTCCCAAGCCAGTATGAGCTAGCTCTAGCACTTGCAGGTGGGTGTTAGGTGGAAGAGGGAATGACAAGATGCAGCCAAATGCAAGAGGCCTAGAAATAAGGATTATAATTTAAGCTCAAGGAAAGGAGAGACACAGATGCAGGAAGCAACAGGATTTCCAGAAGTATTGAAAGCCCTTGGAAAAGTAATCGTAGGAAAGAAGTGACCAAAGATGATCAGCCACAGTCATCTGTCTACCTGGTGGTCTAGTTTGGTAAATTACATGACCCACTTTATTAGGGATGGGCATTTTACCATCCCATAGTCCAGCCTAATATTTTCTATAAAGAACTTGGGAAAATAATTGAATCAGTTAAAACATCTGAGGCTAAGTAAAACATGTGAATTTTATATGAGAAATGAGGTATATGCATAGCTTCCATTTTTTTTCTGGAGATCAAATGTTTTCACCATGACTTTGAGAGACAACCCATTTCTTTGTACTGAATAGGTTAATAGTACAAATAAATTTGATCTATAGTATTTCTAATGCATGGTGTGACAGTCCTGTGTAGTCCACTGCTAATGGCCTTGTTCACAAGCCTGAGTCTGGTAAAATATTTAATTCAGCCATAAAAATGACTACATTAAAAATTGAATTAATAATGATTAAAATTAAGTATTAACCATTCAATTAAATTTAAAAATAAATCCAGGGACTTCTAATTCTCCTTATGGAGAAAAACAAACAGAGTTAATAAGCTTGACAAATATTTAATAAATATTTAACTTCACATTCACATCCTATATGGAGAAGAAAAAAAGTAAAATTTGATATCATAGGTTATAAAACTGTCTTGTGGCTGAGCTTTTACGATACCCTTGAGTTGAACTAGACTGCTGATGGAGAATAAGCTTGTGTTTTCAGTCAAAAGAAGGCATATAAATCGGAGCCAGGAGTCAGTGCATATTTTCAAGATGCCAATGAAGTCTAATCACTTAACACAGTTTCTCATTGAAAGCAAAGGATTTGAGTGCGTGCCGGCAAATTATGAAACTATGTGCCACACTCTACTTAAACACAAACGTGTGAGCACACACAGAAAGAAGTAGCAGCTGAAGCTGTGGATGCAAAGGTAGGGGCTTGTAATCCGTCACTGCCTTGCAAACAATGCAGCGGCCAGCCTCGCTGGAGGATCGCCTTATGCTTATTCTGCCACCTTGTGTGATGCACACATATTACAAGACAAAACATCTTCAAACATTGGTTCTATTAGTTCCTAACATACTGTTTTTCTTCCTTTAGAAAAATGGTCATATTTCCAGGGTTATCTCCACCAAGTCATTTGTGCAGTTGAAGAACAGTGGTTTGATTTCTGAGATATTTTTATCTTGGGAATATTAGCTAGTGAAGCAAGGGCACAGAGGCTGGCCCACATAAAAACACACACACAAAGGACAGACTCCTAAAGATATGGGCATGCTCTCTCTGGGCTCAGACGACCCTGGGTCCAGGCCACCCTCAGGTGGAGACGACGTGGAACAGAGGAGACCATGAAGCTAATTTCAAGTCTCCAGGGAAGTAATCAGCGGGTAACCATCCTTGGCATTGTCCTACTTACCCCATCCACCATAGTGCAAGCATTGAGGTCAGCTCCACCCCTGCTTCACTGCGTTTGCATCTATGCTTAGTAACAGCAGCAGGGATTTGGAACAAAACATTCCAAATGACTTCCCTGACCCCTCTGATTGAACATAGGAGGATGGATCTAACAGCCAAATACTGAGCCGCATTTGGAAGTTAGAAGACGCCACAGGCTGTGGAGCCCGCTGAGCGGGAGCATGGTTAAATCTCCCAGACCACCGGCTCGGGGTAAATCTTTAGTGATAGCAGGCCACCTATCTTCAGGCTGGACATGCAACCTGTCATTCTGGTCTCTTTGGGGAAGAGAAGTGAACCATATATACTCTGGCTCTGAAGTAAATGTCAAATTCGATTCCTGGCACTACTGAATTCCTGCTACACTACCTTAAATACAACCATACAGGAGTAATGGTTATTTAAATCATAAAACTGGCAAAATATTACCATTTTTAACAACATTGCTTTCCTTTTTAAGTGTTGTATTTGCTGTTACAATTACTCTTTTTGATTCTTATAACCATACCTGCAATCTCATCAGTTGTAAAGGACAGTTCGCAATGAACCTGATTAGATGTGTTGTGAATATGAGCAGAAAGCACTTCTCCAGAGGAGGCTGTGCACTGGGAAGAGCAAGCCCCGGCTCTGGGCTCTGGCACCTGTCAGATTTGGGTTTGAATCCTACCTCCGCTCTTCCCAACAAATCTGAGTTCAGTGTAAAAGAGAGATAATAATACCTATGTTGGTAGAGTTTCTGTGTATTAGCAATAATATATACAAAATGCCCAGTGCATAAGAGGCACATAGTGTATGGCTACTCCTAATAGCATAAATAACATTCAATCAAATGTGGTCAGAAGAGGAATTGCAAAGAGGGAGAGAGAGAGGGAGACCTGAAATGTACTATGCCTAAGATTAAATGATGCTGATATGCTCAAATCTTATACTTTGAGATGGCTGAGAAAAAACAGGTTTTTTTCTTTTAATCTTGTTATCGTTTATTGACAAGGATTTAACAGGATGTTATGTTATGCTGTGTTATTTTATATTATGTTGTGTTATACAGTGCAATGAAGTTCAGTTTATGGAATTCCTACTCAAAGTTTAATGGTATCATAACTGAAAGCATCATGGTAATTTACTGGATACTTATATGATCCGATTGCCAGGGTTGTCTGTGGCAGATCTGGAGTCACATTATTTGAGAGAGGATGAGGCTAATGCCCAACCTGACAAATTCCATCTTTCAGAATAATTCCACCAAACATGTTAAGAAAATGATGTAGAAGAGATTTTATTAAGAAAAAGCAGCAATGAGCCCTCAACCTTATTTGCACATGGAAAGAGTGTGATAGTGTCAGCTCGTGATGAGCATTATCTTCTTCATCCAGTTCAGATATCAGACACTACCTGACCCCGGGTCCCCAAGACCCCCAGGACCAGGTATTGCCCTCTCCCTTAGGATCAGGTCACCCACTTAGCTCTCAGCCCTGGACCTGTGGCAGATTGGAGGAGGAGCCCTTTCTTAACCTCCTAAGGTGAGGACAGAACTTCCTAAGCATTCACGTTGCACCAGCAGTCACTCCTCCCCACCACCAGCAAAATTCCTCACGCTCTCTCCTATCGTGAGCCCCTTGAGAAAAAGTATTTTCCCCTGAGGACATTTCCCTTTTGTTCTTAATAACAATATCCCAAATGAAAATGCCCTTCTCCAGCATTATAAGAGTGTACAAGTGAAATGCAGGGGTGAGGTGAGCGTTGCTTACACCATCCTGTCCTTTCGGAGCTTCTCCCTCAAGGACGAGAACCAGGATTTTATAGCTGTAACCTCACCTCAGTGCAGGGCCACATGCACAGTGCAGGACTGCTCGTGATTGTTGCTTGAGTGGCCAAATGAATGAAAGAACTTCTATGTTAGGCACAAAGATTGTAATCACTCTCAAGGGTTAAACTTTTCTGTTCAGGAGAGTGTTCTTATTTTGCTTACTCTTCCAGAGTGACATCTAGCAATCTTTTAAACAGTTTCTGCCACCTGCTTCTATATTTGTTATCACCCATTTCTTTTCTGTCAGAAATCTCTGTGTTATATTTAACTGAGATCCGAAAAGAAATTTTAACATCTCCTGATCAGCATCTTTTAATTAGCATATTGAGCTTCCCTGAATGCCAAAGAAAATTGCAGTATTCATCGAAGCTACTAATACTGACAGAATTGGAAAACACTAGAATATTAAAACAACTGGTGCAAATCAAAAATCAATTTCCAGAGAACCTTTACAAGATAGGAAAACAAGAAATAATGACCAGGAAAAATTATTTCTGTTCGCTTGAGAGAAATGTCTGAATCTTTATGCAAAATGATTAATTTTTTAGAAACCCATGAGGTTTTAATAATGCATATCTACTAATTTGGTAAAGCATGCAATGACATGTGAAATGCTTAGGACATTGCCTGATACATAGCAAGTAAGAAAACATGTTATTATTTAAAAAAATTTAGCTTACAAATATTTAAGGAGATGACAAAGACTAAAAAAAGCATTAACAGGATTAGGGGCTATATCTATTTAAAAAAATTAAAGAATCTCAATTCGTTTTGCCTTTAAAAGTGTAATTTAATTGTGTTACCATGAGGGGACACCTAACCTGATTCTCATCTGGATAGAAAAATGGAATCAGAAAAAAAAAAAGGGCTGACATTTTAAGGATTTGTACAAATTCAGGAGAAGAACGTCATCAATATACAGATGAATGAACACTAAAAGAGGCTACCTAGATTGGAATATCTGTTCCTAAACATGTTTAAAAATGGTCTTAGTCAGATAACCTGAAAGCTTCTCTTTGTAACCTTATTTGTGGATGACACAGAACTGATTACTATGAGGGACTCTTCCTAATTCTCCATGAAGTTCAAGAAATGTTGTGATTAGTATGCAATGAAGCAAAAAGACCCCAGAAAGAATCCTAATTTGTCTCCCTTGTCTAGACTAGAAAAAAAATCATATAATCTGAGCATCAAAAAAATGTGCACACCCAGAGGCAATAGAGATTCAAAGGAATTCAGCAAAAGCCTGGACAGCCCTAAACGCCCTTACTTGTTCTGTTTGGCTTCTAGGAGCATCCGTCTTTGCTGCACCATTTCTGCATTCTTCTTGTCTATCTCACTCTTGTAAGCAAGAAAACAGATCAAAGTATAGAAAAGTTCTTTTCAGGTGTTTGAGAGAGCAAGAGTCTGTGTACTTCAAATGATGCCTGCCACAGGAATAAAGCATGCCAAAGCACTGTCTTGTACATGATGGAGTTTCCAAGTCTGAGAATGATAACCCCCCAGATTAAGACTAAGCCAGCCAGAAAGCTGAGAAGATGGACTCTGAGAAGCACTTATTATTGAAGAAGAATAGATTTTTCAGACTTACAATCAAGACCAGTGGATTGAGACTTGGGACTTGTCAAGTTTGACAATATCCCTTTAGGTTATATTGGAACAAAAGTTCTGTACATGTCTTATGTGATGCTAGAGTAGTGGTTCTCAAAGTACAGACTGGGACCAACAGCTTCAGAATCACCCAGCAATTTTTTAGAAATACAAATTCTCAGGCAACGTGCTGATCTGCCAGACCAGAAACTTGGGGAGTAGAGCCTGACAATGTTGTTTTAATAAGCCCTCTAGGTGAGTCTAATGCCTGCTGAAGTTTGAGGACCTCTGTTCTAGGGAAATGGCACTCGAGTGTTTCCAGAACTATGCTGGTAGTCATTCTTAGCCAGAAGAATCATAGGACAATAATTTACCCATTCTAGTCTATTATAAAGAATATTGTAGTTCAGAAATTAGGTGTCATGAAGAACCAAAGGATGAAAGTGAAATGGTTGATTGGCTGAAATGGATGAAGGGTTCTCTATGACTTTAAATATTTAAGATGATACAAAAAAGTCTCAAGAGCTGTGGCATGATTTACAATTAATATATGACGCTTTTATTATGAAATATGAGCTTCCATATGTTAGAGCTGATTTGCAAGTAGGTGACATTGTTGTTAGGTAAATCCTGAAATTAAACAAATGGCCTACTAAAATCTGTAACTGTTTTGGGAAAAGATAAGACTACATGATCTATGATCTACATCTTCACTGTATGATCATATCATTTTAGCAATTGATGCAAAACTTCATTAGCTAAGTATGACACAACTAACATTTGTTATGTTGTATAGTGCCATTGAGTGTGGTTGATGTTACTATCACTGCCCCATTCATTAAAAAGCTATATGTGTTTGTTAAATCAAATACTGACACTAAAAACCAAAGATATGTGTATAGAAACACAGAGAGAAAAGTAGAACATATTCTCTGACCACAACACACTAAAAGTAATGATATTTTTAAATTAAAACTCCATTCACTGGGGAAAAAAAAATAGAATTATCTTACAAACAACTGGGTCAAGGAGGAACTCAATCTATATAAATAAAGCTAATTTTCCGTGTGTTTATTATAGAATTTGAAGGTTATACGTGGCATGGTCTTGAGTGAAATATACACTATAAGGTATACGTAAAATTTGCTAAGGGGGGTGTGGTTTACTAGGCAGCACATTATTGAAATAAATTATTTCCGCCAAAGGAGCTGAAACTGAAGAACAATAAAAAGACTGATGAGATGTTCTTTGTGTACTTTGAGGTCCTGGTCAGAGAAAACCAGCAGCCATTTAAACATAAACTTCAAAACTGCATTTACAATATGGAAGAGAGACTGAATTATAGATGTTGACTGGCCAGGAGGTAACTGCTCAGTGGGGCACCCTGCACGGAGTGATCCATGGTCAGAAGCAAAGTTCTGTGTTTCTCCTGAGCCGCTTAAGTGTTTCCTGTTGTCAGACCTCCAAACTCAGGGCCACTTGTTTAACTGAACTACATCTTGCTTTCATTCTTTGGAATCATTTGAGACAGCAACTTCAGAATACCAAGAATAGCAACCAATCTGTGTTTCCTTTCCTCCTATTTCCTACCTAAAGTAGTGCCAAGGACAGTCTCAGTGTAGTCCATCTTGCTTGCACCCCCCTGTCAATGGTGGGGCTTTCAATGATCTGAACATTTTGGACTCTGCAGCTGTTAAGACTGGCTTGGCATAAGCATGGATGCAGGTTTTTGTCTGTAGCCTGCAATTACCACAGGGAAAGAAATGATCAGGCTTTCTGGTCATTCCAGCAAGGAGTAGAATAAGACAGGTGTGTTCTGACCTCTATAGAGGAAGGAAAACTTTCCCTCTACCCTCTTGGGGTCCCTGGCTGTACCTAAAAATTAAAGTGACAAGACAGATTAACATGAAAAAAACACACAAATGTATTTAATATAGCTTTTCAGTGACATGGGAGCCATCATAAGGAAATGAAGACTTGAAAAAACAGTTAAGTCTGAGCCTTTTAAAACTAGGCTTGATGAAGAATGGCAAGTGTTGGGAAAACACACTAGGACAAAGGGTATGAGCTAAGGTTATTAAACTGGGGTAAATTAGCAAGGACTGTTGGTTTTGATTCCTCCCAGGACCTCCAGTCTCCTGAGATAAAGATGCTCTTTTCTTCCTTGTATAGGGAGGGCACCTCTCACCAGAGGGTCTTGGGATCGGCTTCAGGAGAGAAGGAGGAGGTCAAGGAGTCCTTCTTGCTTGGCTGTTTCCCAAATTCCTTCTGCTGAAAATATCCAAGATTCTATATTTTGGGGTGGCATATCCTGATTCCCTTCACCCTTTTTATAACCTTCCTGGGACAAGTATTGAAGTCTATGCAGGTATAACCTTTTTAAAAATTTTAAACAGGGTACAAAGTGAGACGTTTTTCTCTAACATATTTATGGAGATATTTGTATCAAAGGAACAAGCAGGCAGAATTTCAAAACAAAAGAGCAGTTTAACTTAATTGTTCGGACTGCAGCCTCTGGAGCCAGACCCACTGGGTTCAAGTCCTGACTCTCACCGGCCTCTCTGCGCCTTATGCTTTTCTCATCTGTGAAGGGGTGAATAATATCTATAGCACAAAATTGTTACAGGATTAATTGTATTAATATTCACAAAATGCTTAAAGTGATGCTTGGGACATAGTAATTGATTTATCAATGTTTGTTAAATAAATTTAAAGTGGCTTTAAACAGACACTTTGAAGGTCGTAGCTAGCTTTCTCTCTCCTGAGTAGGTAAGGGGTTGAGCTTTTACATGAGCCACAGTGACTGTAGCATAGCCCGCTTCTGACCAGCCATCTTAGCCCAATGAAATCTAGCAGTGAACATGAGAAAGAAAAGGGAATGAATGGCAGCCACAAATCTCAGGCCCTTTTAGGGGATGTTTCCTGAGATCTTCAATAGGCCAAACAGTAATACAATAAAATCTTATTTTGATACAACAAAATGGTAATAAAACACACTAAATTTTATAGAATTTATAGATCTACTCACTGGTAATTTTATGGTCAAGTGTTCTTATTGTTTAAAAAGTAGAAAAGAAAGGGAAAAAAATAATCAAATTCATTATTTAGGAAAAGAAATACAAGTGGCTTCAGAAAACAGAAAGATATAATAATAATAAATTCAGAAATCAAAAAAAGAAAAATAGTAGAGTTAATAAATTCAAGCATAGCTCTTAGAAAAAAGGCAGAAAGAGCACAATTAGAAAAAAGAAAATATAAAAAAACTAGGACAGAAAATATTTGAAAATTATAAAGTATACTGTGGATACTTTATATAGAAGCAAATAAATTAGGCAATCCCAACAAAATAGCCAGTTTTCTGGATGAAAAATATAAATTACCAAACCTGACTTAACAATGAAAAGAAAACCTGACAAGAGCAATACTGGGGAAATTATTGATAGGGTTATTAAAGAATATCCCCCATAAAAGCTTTCAGCCCATTAACCAGGGAATTATTTCAAACATTCAAGGAGCAAAGGGTTCCCATATTGAATATAAGCAGTTACTGTATTGAGAAAAGATAGGACAGTACTCACATCATTCAATGGAATGAATGTATATCCCTGAATACCAAAATTTAATGACATTAACACAAAAATAAAAATCATAGACCAATTTCACTTAAGACTGTAGATGCAAAAATTATTGTAATTATAGTAGTTACTGTACAATAGTAGCAAAGAGAATCCAAGGAGTATTGAAAAAAAAATCCACCAATTCCAAGTAGTTATTATGCCAGGATTTTTAAAGAGGGTTCAGTCTTGAGGAACTTTTTATTATATCCTATTTGTAGGCTAAATAACAAAAACTAAATTGTTTAATAGATACTTAAAAGGCACTTAATACTCATTCCTGTTAATGACATTTTTTAAAAGGAATAAATGCCTACTTCCTTGACATTATTAACAAAATCTTTTCCAAATTAATTCCAACATTATACTTCACAGGGTATATTATAGAATTTCTCCCAAATGGGAGTTACTCAGAAATACCATTCTCTAAAATGTTAATATGAGCGGTTCTAAAAATAGGTGTGGGGGATGGGATATGAGGATTCCTTGTCCAAGTAAGTGTGGGAAATGCTGAGTTGAACAAAGTTTAAACGTATTTCTGACTATAGGACTCCTTGAAAACATTAAGATGGTACTGCCAATTACAAATCTCAATGGACTGTAACCTTTTTTTTTTTTTTTGCTCAAAGCATAGTCCCCTCAGAACAGTTTGGGAAATGTCGTCCTAGAAAAATTCCTTTTACATTCAGATAAATCAAGGATGCCTATTATCTCTATCACTACTTATATTGGCTTAGAAATTCTAACTAAAAGAGGGGTGATGCAAAAGCACACAAAACAGGTATGAATATTAAAGAAATGTGAAAAATATAGATTATGTAATATAATCATATCACATAATTATCTATAATTATATAATCTATAATTATTCTAATATGTGTATATTCCGAATAGCAATAAGACACATAAAGCTTTATGCGTGTTCTGGATGAGAAAAATAGGATATATGAAAAAATATAAAAGTTTATAAAAAGAGAAAATATTTTAGTAAATGGACAGACCTACAATATTCCCAATTGAGAAGGCTGAATATTACAATCAAAATCCCATTTGCATTAGCAGGAATTTAAATGGATGACTTTAAGGTTCATCTGAAAAACAAAAAGCAAGATGAGGATTTCTCATACATTGACAGTATGATTTAAATTAGTAAATTCTTTTGGGAAGCAACATGAAAAAGCAAGTCAAGAATCCTTAAATAAATCAACCCAGAAAGTCCACTTTGGAGTTGTAGCCAAAGAAAATAATATAAAATCTGGAAGTGTTATACATGCAAAGATGATCCACATTTCACTATTTATGACAAAAGCTGGAAAGAGCCTAAGTGATAATAATTATCATTTCCAGATCACACATTTACTAAATACATGGCAGATTTTACAGATAGAAAAACTGAGGCTCATAAAGGAGACATAACTTGCTTCTGTTCACAGAGCAAAAACGTAACTGAGTCTGTCCCGAAGCCCAATTTCTGGGCCAAGCCCATGTTCACTTCACCATCCCATGCTGCTGCTACAGATATAAAAACAAGGGACTACCTCTCATCTATTCCTCAAAGTATCATAGCCTTTCACAACTAAAATATGAAGATTGTGTAGTAAAATGGACAGTGTTCATACTATTGTAAAAGGTAAAGAAGCTGTAAGCATACAGGTACACTGACTGCAACAAAGAAATTCTAAACCACATGCCCAGAAGAAAAGACTGGAAGAAAACAGAGTTCTTGCTAGAATACAATATTACTTACTACTTACTATACTTACTACAATATGGATTCACTTGTTTCCAATTTGTTGATAATGTAGTTATATTAATTTTGTCATAAAAAGGATAAGCTCAAAAATTGAAAAAAGAGCCAGAGAATTTAACATACAGGAGTAAATTCTGTAAGAGAGGAAGAGCGCTGTGTCTAATACAAAGTTTGTCTCTTTCATGGCACCTTCTATGTACTTGCACATACTATGAACTAAATAAATACGTTGTGATTAGATTGAAGCATATCCACATATTACACTTAGCTTTTTGCAAGAAACTGAATGCTCACCAAATGGTATTGGACAAGAAATAAAAAACCTTATCTGATTGAAATTACAAGGGAGATAGGAAAAATACGGTATACACTTTGAAATTTGGCTTCAGCATCATAATCTATTGATTTTATAATGTCCAGAGCAACTAAATGCAATAAACACATAATGCACTATGCAGTATACTGTCTGAAGTTACTGTGGTCATCGCCTAAATTTCAGAGAAGAGGTAAGGGACATAGAGACACTATCAAAGAAAATTGATTTTTTATAGCTAATAACCTGTGCTTGGTGGCAGAGCACAGTATCAAAATCACCATTCTGTGTTGAGATAATTTCACCAGCCTTCCCTGCTATTCCTGCGACACTCCCACAGCTCTCCATCTGCCACCAGCCTCCTCCTGCTCCTAGATGTTCTGATGACCACACAAGTAGGGTTCAAAACATGACCCAGTAATTTGTATTGCATCTTTGATCCTCAGTGCCTTTTCCACTGTGATACAGAGATTAAAGCCCCAGGAAGGGAAAAGTGGTGACATATCTTTCAGGGAAATTGAATTTTTCCTACTAGAGGTGAGAACACTTAAGAGGACACTTTATCCCCAATACAACATTTCTCCTACTTTAGGAAAACAGTTTGGACTGGAACAGAAGAAACATACTGTGGATTCAACTCCCAGCTCTCTTCTCTAGCCAAATTACCTATTACCATACAAATATTCCTCTCTGGTTTAGATGCAGTAAGCCCAGCACCATTAAACTCTAGAGAATGGTCTTAACATCTGGATTAAACTTACATAAAATACAGAGGAACACTTGAACCATAGGCAGCTGCTAGCAGCCCCCTTGAATATGAGCATCCCCCAATATCCACAATAAAGAGAGGGCACTAGAAGAGCCAAATGAAATGGCCCATGGGACATTCATGGCTTCTCTATACTTTAGTTAATCTTCCACTCATTACCATTCACTGAGCAGCACTGGCCAGGCTGAGATTAAAGAGATCTAGAGTAATGGGAGAGATAGTCCCCCATTAGAGACAGAAAGACATGTATAGAGTATCGTATATACAGAGCAAGGTACCCCAAAGTCCTCACTTAGAAAAGCCAAGACATTCCAACTGTGTATAGTAAAATGGGTGGTACTCCATTAAGTCTTTGTATTTTGTCTTTGAAAACAAAATGATTCAACAATTTCAACAACTAACCAACTTTATGACTGACTCTGGATCAGGCAGTGGGTAAATAAAAATAATGGTTTACTTTATTATTTATTTACTTTATTTAAAACTTTATGGTTTTCAGAATTTGGTTAACAAAAAAAAAAAAAAAATGAAGTGGAGGTTAGACCAAGAGTCAAGGGAGAAATAAATAGAAACAATGGATTGGAGAGAAGCCAAGAAGATTCAGTATATTTTTTTGAAGACGCAGGATCATTATGAAGACATTCTCCCATGATTGTCAACAGAAGTATCCTGATAAAAGGAGAAATAAATAATCAAATTTATTAAAGTACCTATTATAGATTTCTGTACTTACTAATATTTCTCAAGATACACCAGTAGATAATCATTACTTTTAAACTTTCTATTCAAATAGTATTTGCATCCTCCTTCTTTCTCTCCTTCCTTCCTCTTCTGATCAATGTGTCTTCCCTCAATTCACTCCCTCTTTCCCTAGACCAACACTACCACTCCCTGAGGCTGACGTCACTCAAGTGTTGACCTGTTAGGCAGCTCCCATCGAGCATAAATTATAAGTAATAAATAGATTTAGTCCTCCCAGAAGGTATTGCCATCCCAAGTTTCCACCAACTCATTATTGACCTCAAGGACAGTAGTCTTTTTTTTGTTTGTTTTTTAAGATTTATTTATTTATTTGAGAGAGAGAGAGAGACAGCGAGAGAGGGAACATAAGCAGGGGGAGTGGGAGAGGGAGAGGCAGTCTTCCCGCCGAGCAGGCAGCCCGATGAAGGGTTCGATCCCAGGACCCCGGGATCATGACCTGAGCGGAAGGCAGATGCTTAACGACTGAGCCACCCAGGCGCCCTGACAGTAGTCTTTAGAAGTAATGATCCTAGGGGCATCTGGGTGGCTCAGTTAGTTAAGCATCCAACTCTTGATTTCAGCTCAGGTCTTGATCTCAGGGTTGTGAGTTCAAGCCCTGTGTTGGGCTCCATGCTGGGTGTGGAGCCTACTTAAAAAAATAAAAAAGAAGAAGAAGTAACCATCCTAAAGCATATGAAATTCAGAGAACTCCCTGCCATTTAGCCATATTCTCTGAACATCAGCCTCCCTGGCCCCATACCCAAATCATGAGCTTTGTAAGTGATTTTGCAACTTTGTAAGTGGCTTAAGTGGGAAATCATGAACCAGTTGGCTTCTAGTAAAAATCTAGAACACCAAGATTAGTTCAGCGCAAAGTTGACATCTAAATCAGAATTCTCCCACCGTTCTGGATCTCTTCCACTGTGTTTCTTTAATTTCTTCATTAATGTTAACTTTGTTTCTAAACAAATGTAAAAGGTCCTACTCCCCACAAACTGTAAATTCAAATTCAGATAGAGTGTAAAGACCTCAGAGATTCCCAATTTCCCTTGTTTTATTTTATTTTTTTTCCAAAACAAATGGCACTGGAAATTAAATTGACTTTTTTAATTTAAAATCCCAGTGCAGGGGCGCCTGGGTGGCTCAGTCGTTAAGCGTCTGCCTTCGGCTCAGGTCATGATCCCGGGGTCCTGGGATCGAGCCCCGCATCGGGCTCCCTGCTCAGCGGGAGGCCTGCTTCTCCCTTTCCCACTCCCTGTGCTTGTATTCCCTCTCTCGTTGTGTCTCTCTCTGTCAAATAAAGAAATAAAATCTTTAAAAAAATAAAATAAAATAAAATCCCAGTGCATCTCAAACTGAAGAAAAGAAACTACTAGTACTCAGGTAACCCAGAAGGCACATTTGCAATCAACAGAAAAAGCAAATTACTATTGTTCGCCTTGTCAAGTCTGGTTTAATAGGATTTTCCAATACATAAATTAGAGATCATGAAGAGCAAAGGCAGCATGTGAAAGAGATGGATGTGCTTCAAGATCTGTAATCTGCGTAACTCTGCTCTAGAACATTAAGACAATTTAAATAAACAGCACAAATGGGGTTAAAATTATTTATAAGATAAATATAGAAAGAGATAGCTGTATAGATAGCATTCTGCCAGTGATCTATATTCTGGATTTAAAATTGTAATCCAGAAACACTTCTAAATGATCCTTAAAAATAAATGGTAACTTTCATGAGTATTTGTATAATAACAGTGAAGAGAATGAAATGTAAGATCTTTGGCAAACTGAGCAGGGATTGTCCCAGCAGAGAAAAATGGCTTCCCTGTGCCTCTTGAGGAGCTTTTGTGTGACTACATATGATTATATATGTGAAAGTAAAGGGAAATATGTAATGCTCTCTCTTGAACCTTGTAATGGGACCTGCTCAATTAGAGGATTCTGGGTAACTGATCCAAGGGCAGCAATAATGTCAGTACAAGAGATAAACAAAGGTGTCCTTAGTCTAGTTAAAATCTTCAAAACTCTGCAATCACACTGATGAGAAGATATAGCTTTATTCGTTTTCTCAAAAAGAAAACATGGATATTACTTTTTCCCCATTTGGGACAAAAAGGAAGTGGAATGTGTACATTTTCCATAAAGGGATTCCCCACATTTATCTTCTTCTCTTTCTCCTTTGGCCATGTTGAGAGCAGGGACTCAGTAGGAAGCATACACCTCCAAGTTTACATGAAGGACTAAGTCAGGCAAAGAAGATGCTTTTAATTAAGAACCAAATGGTACCTGTAATTACCTCCAATGTTATAAATGGGATGAATAGACTGCCTGTGGCTTAAACTGGAAATCATGAATCAGAAAGGTGGTTACCACAAAGTTGATATGAATTTCTGGAGCCATCTAGGGGGGAAAGAAGGAGAAGGGGAGGAAGGAACAAAACACCAGACTCATTTTTCTGAGCATCATTGTATGACAAGCATTCTGCTACATGCTTTACACATATTATGTGTTATGATGGCATGCCTCTAAAATGCAGTTCCAAAAAGATAGACCATTCAAGTTTTTAAAAATCAATCTAAATGGAAGAACATGGTTACATTAAACTATAAAAAGAAATATGGGTGGAAAAGGCATTTCTTTTTTTAAAGAATTGTTCAAGGTGATTATTTAATCTACTGATATGTATTTGATAGGCCCAGTATTTGGAAATACATTATTATTATTACTTTTAAGTATGAAAATTTTGCTATTGCAATTTGGATTTCTGGGAAAGCATAAGCCTCTCAGTTTGAACCTCTACAGAGGCCATGTGAATTACGGATCATTGCTACCACAGTGTGTGCTTTTCACCTTAACTGACAAAAAGGTAGGTATAGAAGAAAAACTGCCTATATAAATATTGCCCACCTATATTTTAAAACTGATAAATATCTACAAAAATAGTGGTTCTCAAACATTAGATTTATAGGGGTCCGAGTGTGTGTTCATGTGTGTACATCAAGTTCTATTGCAGCAGATCTGGGGTGGGGCATTTTTGCAAACACACCACGTGATTCTGATGTAGATAGCTGGGCTCAGGCTTTAAAAACATGCACGTAGAGTTTGGTGGTTGACATGACAGGATGACACTGGCCATAATTATTCTTATAGTCTGAAGACTGCTTTCCTGCTCTGAAGTCAACTTAATCCGTGTTGGTTGAAATACTAATTGGCCCAGTGCAATGAAGGCTGACACAAAAGTCCCTGGGAAATAGCATCAAGGTTACCAAGTAAGCTGTAATGAAACCCAAGTCATAACAACCTAAAATTTGGCAACAGACCCTACCTATTCATCTCCACTTCAACCTTTTTCAAAAGAACAGCATCTATATAAACAGCTTTTATTAGAGCCCCCAACTGTGACAAATTAGTACTTAGCAATACACTTGGAATTCCATGCTCTCCAGGGCTGGTGAGAAGTGACCACTAGATCAAGGTCAGAAGCTTTCTGCTGCAGCAAGCCACACCTGGACTCACAGTGTATCCTGTGTTTCTTACTCCATCGCTTGGCTAAGATTAGCTGTTCCTTAATATCTTCATTGCTCTTGTTCTTTGTGTTCTGTTTTTGTGGCAGCTTAAAAAATCTCTCTCCTTACCCTGCTGATCCCTGTGGGCCAAGTAAAAACTTTCATGCTCTACCTTTGGCTTTCTATTGTCTAAAAATCTCCCAATTCCACTTCTAAAGACAGGAATAGAAACTTCAAGAGTGCATACTTCCTGGCAAGAACGTGTGCCACCATTTCAAGAGAGCCTCCTCCTGCCCTGCCAATTCCTTTCGACAGCGCCAGTCTTGCTCTTCACACTTGTGTCTGTGCACTCATGTTCAGTGAGCACGCCCTTCACGTCAGCACTAATGGAAAGCAGTCTTGTGCCCTGAGGAGATAATGGGCCAGCCCACCTGAAGAAATAAGCCTTCTAAATGCCTGAGGCAAATTGGTACCTGCCCAAGAAACCTCTCAGCAGGTAACACTGGGGCAGTCCCACCCAGTTAAATCAGACATGGTCCCTGCATTTCTACCCACATTTTTTTAACCATTCTTAAACTTCAGAGAAGTGGAATGCATTCCAGCTAAGCTTATCTGGAAACTCTTGACTTTCATCTTCATGGAAAGAAAAGGATTTTGAAAAGAAAATTTAAATGAAACTTCAAAACCTCATTAACCATCCCTCCAGGGGCAGGCTACTGGCAATGAATCACAAGACTACCCTGCCTAATGGGAAATGTAAGCTGACTCTGGACTTAAAATCTTAGAGCCAACCTGGGCTGTGCATCTCCTGCTTTAGGTGAGAGGTGCTGGAGCCGACGGTTTGTGAATGGGTTCCTCTGTGGTATCCAAAAGGCACCTTTAATGGGCGGGAGGAAAACTGGTTTTTATTACTCTGCCAACTCTTTCTCTAAGATTTATTTGTATTTATCAAGTGTTTCCATTTTATGTAAGTAAAATGCATTAATAAGAAACTAAAATCTTTCTTCACTTTACTTTCTGTACCACATGGATTTCTGCGACCTCTGACCTTCCAGTAAATTGCAGCAATGTTAAGGAAGGCCAAAGAGTCAAGAAAAGTAAGTCCTGATTAGGTTAAAAAATCATGCACAGTGATGCAGGGAAGAACAATAATATATTTCTATAAGACAGACTACAAAGAGCAAACTCCAGTGTGCTCTCTGGTAATGTTTCTCTCTTTTAAACTAGATTTAACAAACAAGTCTTCATGGGCTTATTGGGAGAAAACACAGTGCTAATCCTCCCTTTCTTTCTACAATTACCAACACTGAGTTTCTGCAACCAGAGTTTTCTATCTCCAGTTTTCACCAGCTTGTCCTACAGACAGCCTATCTTTTCGCAGTCCAACTTCCCAGCTGTGCCCATGTCCACTTCATCGTCAAAGTTCAGCTTGACTTTCCAAACACTTGCTCCCTAACAGTTAATGACTTTGCTAGATTTTTACAGTCATGGCAGACACATGAATTTTGGACAAGTAAAATAACTAGAATAATAATTGTTACTATTTTTTAAAGATGTATTTATTTATTGAGAGAGTGCACACGTGAGTGGGGGGAGGGGCAGAGAGAGAGGGAGAATCCCAAGTATACTCTGCACTGAGCACATAGCCAGAGGTGGGACTTGATGTCATGACCCTGAGATCATGACCTGAGCCAAAACCAAGAGTCAGAGCTTAACCAACTGAACCACTCAGGCGCCCCTGTTACTACTTTTTGAACACTCTGAGTGTGCAAGCTATGGGCCAGACACTCATAACTACCTGGTAAAGTAACCACACATAAAAGTAGGTATTGCACTCATTTCTTAACTGATAAAACCACAGAGAGGTTCAATGACTTGCCCAGCTTCTTATTGCCAGTAATCAAAAAATTGGAGATTCAAAATAATGTCTGTTTGGTAACAATGCCCATATTCTTAACCATTACACACAATCTCATGAATAGACAGAGGAGTCCCCCCTCTTCTCATTTGCAACAAATCTTTTCTTAGACTTGACATTACTAGCAAGGAAGAAAACATACACAGCATGGTATTTGACAAGTTTTTTGTTGTTGTTTTTAACCATGGCCATGATTACTGCGGCTACCGCTGCTGCTGCTAACACATCTCTTAATTACTCAAATGCTGTTCATGTTTTTGTTAATTTCATGTTTTATGAACAATAATATTCAGTAACACTCTTTTAGCACAATTAAATGTGCCTATGCAAGCACTCAACAAATATCAGTTTTAGAGATTCTTAAGAATAATGACTGATAGCATTTCTTATTAGTGCTCCATTGATATAAAATTGGCAAATATTCATAGAAAGCATCCATTATAGATGTCTACATTTGATTTTGACATTTTTACTGTATGCATTTTGTTGCTATTGTGTGTTTTGAAAGTTGATTCTCACCCCCACATCACCCCCACTCTAGTACCTAAACAGTGTTTTGCCCATAGTGGAAGTTCAGCAAATATTTGATTTGACTTGAACAATTAGAGATGCATTCATTCTCTAAAATGTATAGCAGAGTGAAGTAATCTATCCAGTGAGCTGTTAATCTGCTAAACTATCAATTAAGGGCACAGCCATCCATAACAGCAACCATTAAAGACTATTAAGTCATTTATCTTGAAGTCTGTAGCAGATTTCTGTTGGCAGACTTGGACAGCTCAAAGCATCTGCAATATGAGTGAATAGGTCAATAATCCATACATTAAATGGTCACTAAGTACTAAAACTCTTTGAAATGATAGGCCACTAGGGCTAAGACAGTTTCATTTATAGATATAAAATTCACTTTCAAAAGTCTCTAGATGTGAATTTCCATGACAGACCACTCAAGATGTACTGTGAACAGTATGTGTTCATTCATTTACTCAACAAGTATGTATTAAGCATGAGCCATAGCAATGTGATACTACTTATGAAAGATACAAGAAAAGACTGTTGTCCTTCAAGAGCTGACCATCTAGTTGAAGTCTTATCTAAAGTTTTATCTGAAGTCTTATTATAACAATTATAAATCCATACTGTAAATGGACAGGATGGTTGGAAAGAAAGCCTATTATATCGAAGGAAGTTAATGTACCATGTGAGGTGAGCTTGGCTTGGTGACAAAGAACCACAAAGACTTTAAGAACCAAAGGACATAGAAACTCACCTGAAATGAGGGGATCACACAGAGCAGTAGCCTTTGCAGGATGTCTCCTCACAGTTCCCCAAGGCCCCTCCTAGTCCCCCAAAATGATCCATAGCTACCAGTGATATGGTCCAAGCAAAATGGGGACTTGTCAGTGCCATATAGCTTAATTTTACATGGTACCATGGTCCTTTTATACTTAAAGGCTTATATACTTATATAGAGATAATTTGCCCACCTATGCATTTCGATTTAAGGGAACATTTACAGACATTATAATTTTCCCACTTCTCATGTCAATCTCAATATTAGTAAAAATAACCCCTTATCTGGGGTGATTAATGATCAGTGCATTCATTCCCTTGACTCTGCCTCCAGCTATGTGGCATCTAAGAATGCCTGTATCCCCACATTGAGCTAGTTAGTAGAAAGTGTCATTAGAAATTTAAGAAACTAAGAAATAATATAGATCAAAAAGATCTTGTGGATATAGGAGTAGAACAGTGAATACAAGACAGCAGGATTGTGGAATACTTTGTATTCTTGCAAAACACAAAGATATGGAAAGCTAAGATACATACACATTAAAATCTGACCAAGTATAAAGGAAATTCAGGTAAAGAATGAACTCTGGACTTCCAATTCTAGCAGTATGGCAGATAAATATACCAAAAATTCCTTTCCAAATGAAACATCTAGAAGTACTGGATAAAATACAACGAATACCCATTGAAATGTATAGCTGAGATCATAAAATATAAAGGAAATACCTACAGACTGGGGAAAAAAAAAGAGAAAAGATAACTGAAAACCAGTAGAGTAACATCATGTGAGATTTGGCTTTGCTGGGCATATGCTCTTATCCATAACCTAATTTAAGTTTTAGTTTTGCTTTTAACAACAACCTCTAGGTAGGACCTAAGCACTAGTCCTTAAAGGGAATAGTAAAGCGCCTTCATAAAGCCTGGATCCTTGAAAAGCTAAACTCGCGGTGAAAAAAATAGGCATTATCTGGAAGATAAACTTAAAGAAATTGCTCCAAATGCAATACAAAGAAACAGAGATTATGAAAGAGAAATTAAGAGACATGTTGGACAGAATGAGAGGCTCCAAGATATGTCAAGTTGGATTTCTAGATGGGGATGGAAAAGAGGGAATATTTGTAGAAATTATGACGGAGATTTTCCAAAATTGAATTTGTAGATAAATGAATCCTAAGACTTACTGACAACAATGGAAAACAAAAGGTAGTGATTGTTATGGACTGAATGTATGTGCCCCCACCCCCAAATTCATATGTTGAAATCCTAAGCCCCAGTATGATGGCATTTGGAGGTGAAACCTTTGAAAGATGATTAAGTCATTAGGTCTAATCCCTTCCATGCTATGCGGATACAATAAGACTAGTCTGCAAGCCAGATGAGGACCCTCAACCAGAACTCAACCACACTGTCACCCTGATCTCACTCAGACTTCCGGCCTCCAGAACTGTGAGAAATAAATTTTTACTGTTTATAAGCCATCCAGTCTGTGGTATTCTGTTATAACATCCTAAACTAAGACAATGATGTAATAGCATTAAGCATCCAGAGAAAATAACTGTCTGCCCAGAATTGTATGCATAGCTAAAAAGAACAAGAGCAAATTAGGAAAATTGACTAGCAACAGAGTATCATTAAAAGAACTTATAAAAGATATACCTTAGGAAGAAGAAACATGATCTCAGGAGGAAAGTCTGAGATGCTAGGGGTAGTGAATAAAGAATATCCATGTATCCCTCAGTACATGGATAGATCTAAATGGATTATTTAAAACAATTGATTTGAGGGATACAAAAACAGCTGAGGACTAAAATACTGGATAACAATAACATAGAAGATGGGAAGGGTATAATCATGTTTAAAGAATTCTAAACTTATTTAATGGTCATGAAGAAAATAGAGATATTATATTTAAACTTTGGCAAATTAAGTGGATATATTATAATTTTATGAGTAATCACTTAAAAAAGTGTATATAACTTCCAAAGCAATGGGGATAGGGAATGAAACAAACAAAAAGCTCAAAAGGATTCAGACATGGCAGGAAAAGAAAAAATAAAATATGAAGCAAAAAGAGGAAGCAAATTAAAAATATAAGTAATAATAAATGTAAATGGCCTAACCTGTTCAGTTAATGGGCAAAAATTGTTAGACTGTGTTAAAAAATAAATACAGCTTTAAGCTTTGGACAAAGATCACATAAAACATAGGGCTCAAAAATATTTAAAATAAAAGGCTAGAAAAAAGAATATGTCACTCAAATATTAGCTAGAAGAAAGCTGGATTCATACCAGAAAAATATAATTTTAAAAAAATTTTAGGGATAAGGGAAAGTTACTATATAATAATAAAAGTTTTGATTCACAAGGAAGATTTATCAATTCTAAACTTGTAAGCACCTAATCTCAACAGGTACAAGGCACACAAAAAAAATTGACAAAACTGCAACAAGAAATTAACAAATCCACCACAATAGTGGAAAAATTTAATATACCTCTCTCAGAATGATAGATAAAGCAGACAGAAAATGAGTAAGGTGATAGAAGATTAGAAAAAACTATCAATAAGTTTGGCTTAACTGACATATATAGGACTCTGCATATAGTAATTCAAAACTAAAGATACTTTATGATAATTAACCACATAATGTGCTAAAAGTAAATCTTACCAAATATCAAAGAATCATTACAATAAAGTCTGTGTTCTCTAGCCACAGTGCAACTAAATTAAAATCAATAGTTATCAATCAATAACTATAGAGACAGAAATCAGATCAGTTGTTGCTGGAAGCTAGGGGATAGAAGATTGATCACAAAGGGGCATAAGGGAATTTTGTGGGGTAACAGAAATAAGCAATATTTGATTTTGGTAATGGATTCATGACTATATATTTGTCAAAACTCATCAAACTATACACCTCCTAAAATAGGTAAATTCTGTTGGGGGACAATGGCAATATACTCCCATTTTGCCATCTTGCTGATGTCATTCTCCTCAAAATATTTTTCTAATACAAAATAATAGTCTGTAAATTTTTTCATCTCAGTTATAAACCTAGAAACAAAAATAAAAAAAATAAATTATTAGCAAACAAATCCAAATACTTTAGGCTATTTTTTTGTTTAATCATTGCCAAGTTGGGTTTATTCTGGAAATACCAGGCTAATGATTTAATATACCCACTTTTGCTATGAACATACATGCTTTAAAACCTTCTTTTTTCTGAGCACTACTCAAGAAAAACCCTTCCAGAGGTTTTTTTTTGGGATAAAAAATATTATAATTTATTCTTTTTTGTTATAAAATCAATGTTTATTTTAGAACAATTATCAAGTTTAGATAGGCAAAAAATATATATATTAATTACACAATAATCTCCCCACTCAGAGGAAACCGTTTAAACCTTCCACATCTTTTCCCTGTTTATTTGCTCATGTATTTCCTACTTAATTTTCTTAATTATTTTTTAAAAACTGACTCTGAAGTGATCGAAATGATCCATTGATTTGGCATTGTATAATTTTATATATCTATATGTAGATATCTACCTTTTATCCCTAGAACATAAGAAAATAGTCCTATGAATTGTGTAAGACTGTTGAATCAGACCTGTATCTCTGAAACAAATAATACATTATATGTCAAGAAAAAAAAAGAAGAAGAAGATAGCAGGAAGGGAAAAATGAAGGGGGGAAAATCGGAGGGGGAGATGAACCATGAGAGACTATGGACTCTGGGAAACAAACTGAGGGTTCTAGAGGGGAGGGGGGTGGGGGGATGGGTTAGCCCGGTGATGGGTATTAAAGAGGGCACGTACTGAATGGAGCACTGGGTGCTATATGCAAACAATGAATCATGGAACACTACATCAAAACCTAATGATGTAATGTATGGTGATTAACATAACATAATAAAAAAAATAGTCTTATACCAATACTACACAGTCACACTAATTCCCATACTCAGAATACCACCATCTTGAAATTCTTAAATAATTTTATCTTTGAATTTTGTCAATGAAGGCTGTTGAGACAATGGAGCATGTCCTGGGGCCTCCCACCCCTCACGGCTTCTTGACTGTCCCAAGAAGGATTCTCAGCTGCATGCTCCCTGCACCCACCTAGCAACTGTTGCTGCCAACTGGTCCCAGCCCTCAGGGAGAGCTGAAGTTGGACAATTAGCACCAAGTAGCAGGATAGAGCACAGGAGAACTGCAGAGTCTGCACTTACCCTCCAAGTTTCCCTGTGCCTGAGAGAGCACATTAAACAGCAAATTAAAAAATAAGTCAAGACAGAGTATGCAAAAGAAAGGAAAAAGCCATGTGCTTGCTGTCTGAAAAGAGGTCTACATTTTAATATTGTACTGAGACCCCACAAATTAGAGTAGTAGTCAGCCCTGAATACCTTACATACCCACCCTCCTGCTACTTTCATGCTCACATTCCAAGTGCCAGCTATACTAAATTTTATTTCATGTTCAAACAAGCCAAGTTCATGCTTTTCCTTGCTTCTACACATATCATTCCATCTGCTTATATCCCTCCTAGGTGGGCCTTCTCTGACCGCTGCCATTCCAGGACTACCCGAGGTATTCTTGCTACATGCTTGAACACAGTTTCCTTTTTCCCTCTCCAAGTGTTAACGCAATATACTGTCATTGCTTATTTGTCTCTCTTGCTACCCCTGTTTGACTGTAGGCTATGGGAGGTCAAGAACTATGGTTGTTTTTTCCCAGGCAACCAGCACAGGTTAATGGCAGAGCCTTACATTCCTATAGCATGTTCTGATTTTCCCAGAACTTTCATCTTTTATCTAATTTCCTCAAATACACACACACACACACACACACACCCCTTTCAGCAGGCTTACATGATCATTTTTATTTTACATGTGAAGTAAAGAAACTATGGTGAAGTTAAATGATTTGCCTAAGACCGCAAAGGCTGTGTGTGGCATTATAAAAATAAGAACAAAAACTAGCATTTGCTGGGCACCCAATATATGTCTGGCTCTGTTGGAAGAACTTTGTAAGTGTGAAATCACTTTATACTCATCACCACCACCCTGTTTTGGTAGGTATATTAAAATTAAACCACTTTGAAAGGATGAGATTGTGAGAGAGTATGTAACTCACCCCAGCTCCAAAACCATCAAGAGCTAGAACCAAACTGACAGCTTGCCATTTGGCTACAGAGCTGCACTATTTCCCAACATGCCACACTGCTTCTTTCATGGAACTGAACATAAGACATAGTTTCTGTTCTCAAAGGGTTTAATCAAGTATATAAAGAAGATATAAATATATACTCTGTGAGATATATATATATATATATATATCACAACATATAAAATATATTGTGTTCAAATTAGATCATAAATAGTCAATGCTCTCTCTGGAAATGGAGAGAAGGTTTACTCTATTTTGTGCCTGGAACTTCCATGAGTGCAGGAACCACATCTGGCTTGCTCACTATTACATCTCTAGGGCCTTGTAAAGGAAACCAACATGTAGAAAGAGTTTAGTAATTATTGGTTGAGTGAATTAAAAGAACCAAAATACCTGTTATCTCAAATGCTAGAAAAAAAGGTCCACAGAGCAGAGAGAATTTAGGCTGACTTTGAAGACTGACAATAACTTGGGTAAGTGATGAAACTATAGGAGAGCATTTCAGGTGATGAAAACACAGTTAGTAAAAATACATGAGGGCAGAAGCACACTCGGGTAGGTTGCCTCATCTGACCAATTTGAAATGAAATGACAGAATCTTTGGGAAGACCAGTGTGAATATAGGTTGAAGAGGTAGTTGGGGCCCAATTATGCAGGGATTACATGCCAGAATAAGAAAGTTGGATTTTATTCTCTAGACTCTGGGGCATCTTTAAGTTTTTTGAGTACGAGAATAGTGTAATCCAGTGTCATTTTCAAAAGATTAATATGGCAGCTGTGTATGGGATAAATAAAATAAGGATAAGAGTAAAGGCAGGAAGACAGAGAGGTTTTTATAATTGTGGAGGAATGAAGCAACAGAAACCTAAACATGGATAGTGGGGAGAGCTAAAGGAAGGCTCAGATTTATGAAGCATTATGAAGGAATCGCAGGACTTGACTAATGAATAGAAATGTGCTAATATTTCACTAGGATGTAAACAAAATAGAGGTATATGAAGGGTGAGGAAAGGTAATCTGGAAATTACCAATCATATTTCTAACTGTAACAATATTATTAATGAGAGAATTTTTTTTAATCTACAAGCCCAAACCCTTGGCAAAAATCTTCTTCCAACTATACATTAGCATATCTTTCCAAAAACATCTGTTGGAAAAAACACTTTCCCCCCTCCCCAGAAATATCACAATCAGCTGCCTCTGCATAGAATGCATGAGTCTAAATTATGTTATTAAGAAGTTGGTCTTAGCTGCTAACAAATCAAATAGGGTAGATGGCCACCTTATTTTACCTCTTTGTCTATAATTGTAGGTATTAGTGCTGCTATGGTGTTCCAGGTAAATAGCAAACTGCAAAATAAAAATGTTCTCTTAATTTAACACAGGACCATCGTCCCTTAGTATGAAGTTGTCAATCTGATTTTTAGACATTGCATAAGATACTGTTAGCATAGCAATATGTAATTTGTGACTGATTAGCCTTCTGAATTTAAAAAAAAAAAGTGGCAGCCAATGTTAGGTTAAATTGCCACCTAATTTTCCGGCAAATATTTTTAATCTTATTTCAACTTCTTAAGTATATGTCTGCATAATATAGAAGACACTAGAATTAGAATTTAACAATATTATTCTAATTTTTAATCTGATTTTATTATATTCCAATGGATTTCAATCACAGGTATATTTCCTTTTTTAAAAGCACAAGATGGGGCCCTAGCATCAGCATTCAAGTGGATTATGAATACTGAATAAATTACTTTTAATGCACTAACCATCATACAAACCAAATATTATTTCCACCCCAAAGAAATGCTTTCCACTCCCATCCTGAAGACACAGTACCAAAATAATGTAAATATTAAAGCTTAATATTTTAGGGCACTGTTTTAAGTTTAGAGCATTTGGCGGGGGGGGGGGGTTGCAGAGGGAGGAATTTTGATAGTGTTAATATAAAAGGCTTATCTATATAAATATAGATTTAGTTGTCACAACATGGAGAAATTAGCCACATGGAGAAAATTAGCCACCTCAATAAGAGGATGCTGACCTTTGCAAAAAGAAAAAGCAAATTATGGGGAGCTTGGTTTAGAGACAAAGAGATACAGCAATCATTCACAAGTTTAAGAATTGAGTGACTGAGCTTGTGTCAAAAACAAGACTTATTAATATGCAACCATGTTCTCACCCACCTCATTTTTTTAAATAAATGAATAAATCTGTTTTCTCCCAATCAGTTTCTCTTCCTCCCCAATCTCCTAAGGACTTAAAGTGGTCTCTTTGCCAGACTAGGTTATTCTGAATTACTCTGGAAAGTAGTCATAGCAGAGAAGCTTAAAAGAACCTTGTGCCCAGAAGGGCCCCATGCTTGGTTTAATGCTCTACTGTAGCCATCTGGAAATTCTTAATAATTTTGAATAAGACCCCATTTTTTCATTTTGCATGGGGTCTTACAAATTATGTACCTGATCCTGATTGTGGAGGGTGGAAAAATCGATAATCAGCAGCAGTTAGCAAACAAACTGGGCAGGACAAGCCACACTTGACAGGTAGCAGTGGTGAGCAAGTCAGGTCAAGGGAAATTTTCAGAAAAACCCCAGAAGACACTAGGTAGGCCAGATGGGCCCCTGAGACCCTGAGGCCACTTACACTTCTACCACACCTTACACTACACTCAGATCCCCCTTTGGAAAGCAGGGTGGGCCTTTGATATGGGAGAAACAGCAATTATAAAGAGTTTGAACTTTAGTTGAAGGTTTACCTAAAATATGAAACCAAGATATCTTTACAAATTTAAGTTTTTTCCACCATTTTCAGGTATAGAGCTCAAAAGCAAAGTAACATTAGTGATAGAAAATAAAGTTTTCCTCATTTTTTCCCCATCTAAAGAATCATATATAAATTTTGACCCCTCTACAGAAGGAAAGTAGTACATGTTTAGAAAATGAGCTATTTCAGGTTCAAGGGCTTGCCTTAACATACATGAGTTGTTAGAGTAGGCAGTTAGTTAGGTTCTAACAGGATGCCTGGAAGTCAGCAAAGAGGAAGTCATGGGCAACTAAGAGGAAGTCAGAGGCCTGTTGTGGCAGCACTCCAAAACAAAATCACAAGAAACCAGATCAAACCAGATAGGCACAAGATGGCTGACAAAGTAGAACAAAGTTCACATTATTCCTTTATTTGCTGCATTAATGTACTAAAATCTCCTCCCTAAGGGTGCCATGACAGGAAATCCCTGACCAGATAAGGAAGAAAAGGCAGCATAACCCATATTCCTGGAAGAGACCACCCTGCTTCCAAGAAATCCCCTCCTCAAGTAATGAGTATTCTACCCATTTGTTAGCAACTGTCAATGAAAGTAGGAAACCCAAACCCCAGTGGGCACAGCTCTTCCTTGAGCCCACCCGCTCTCACATCTTGAGAGTGTACTTTCACTTTAATAAACTTCCCTGCTTATATTGCTCATCCATGGCCTTGTGTCTGTCCTTGAATTCTTCCTCCTGGCAAGACCAAGAGCCTAGGGCAACATCCTTTGGCTGGGCTGGGTAGAGGCCTCAGGGCCCGAGGTCTCCCCAGTCTACTGGGCAACAGAGTTATACAGGAATATTTAGGTGTATATGCCCTCGTTTGAGACTCTATTTTGTTAAACATTCTGAATAAAGGATGGTCAGAATACTGGTCTTGGGGTTGGGGAGGGATATTGTGTCTTCTTTCAGCAGTCATCTGGACATGTAATCCTGAAATAGGTGCATCTGTAAGGATGCTTAGCATTAAAATATAACAATCTAGAAAATACATAGAATATACATTCCAGAACAGATTTTAAACATATACCAGATGGTTAGTCATTGTTGTTTTTTTTTTTTTTCAGAGTTCCTTATAAAAACATGAAATATTTGCTTCTCTTTAGATTAAGGCTACTCAAGCACAACAGATGATAGGATTTCCCACTTAAGAAAATGTTTCATTACTTCAAAATAATATAGATGGCTATAAAATGCCCTTTTCTTATGAAATGAAGAGGTGAACTCACCGGTATTAATCTTCCCCATCTGTTTCTCTCTTATATACACCCTTCTTCACCAAAAAGTTCTGTGATCAGTTGCCATTATCTTTAATTTAATACATTTGGTGGTCTCTTGTGCCCTATTTTACTGAATTAGAAAAGAAGGTCATGGTAAAGAACATGGAAAGCTCTGATAGAAAGCCATCTATCTATAGTTTACTTGGGAGTTCAAGGCCAAATGTAATTGAGATTGACCTCCCCCAAATGGGATAATGGGTGTTAAGCCCACAGTGTTGCACTTAGCATATAATAGGTGCTCAGAGTGTTAGTCACTTCCATTATTTTGCCCCAATCATGAAAGGACCATTTTGCCTGCAAGATTTCTGCTGAGACCTTAGTGCTCTCTCCACTGCCCTTTGGAGAACCCAATCTGAACCAGGCTTGTTAAGAGAGCTGGTTAAGGATGCCTAAGAACATCTGGAACAAAAGTGTTGCTTGAAAAGTTAATTTGATTGTAAAGGGATTAGTGTTTGTGTCATGGTTTTATGGTAAATATCACCTTATAATTTATTACAAAGTTTCCCAATTTTTCTCTCTATATAAAAACACCATGAAGGCATAGACCATGCCTATCTGGTTCATTATCACATCCCACCACCTAGGATAGCACATAGTAGGCACTTAATAAATATGTGTTAAGTGAATAGGCAAATCAAGCAAAGGGTAAATGGTGACATTTAAAATCACATAGCCCAATTCACTTTACAGTGGCCCAGAGAGCTGCCCAAGGTCAATGGAATATGGAGCTAACCCTAAAAGTAATGGATTTCTATGTCCCATTGCACAGATCCCTGAATTATTAGCACTTTCTCCAACTGAAATGACATGCACATAATTTTCTTCCCAATTATTCTGGTTGAGGGATATACAAAAGGTTTCAGTGGGTGGAAGATTTATAGCACAGCTTCTGGGAAAGCCTAGAAGCACCATGGGGCAACTGCAAAAGGTCTTATGGTAATTAAATCAAGAAACCAAGGGACCCCTGGAGGCCGGCACAGTAGGCACAGGGACTGCCCTCCTAGAGGAAGGCACTTTTGCTGACGTCCATTATATAAAAGATCCTTAGGCAAGCAAGAATGAAAGCAAATACAAGAAAGGAAAAATGCCTATGGTCTCCTATTGTTTCCAAGGTTCTCATATACACCGACCTCTAACATACCCTTCAGCTCCACTGAAATATTTCCTTCTCCTATTGTAACTAGGTGGACAATTCACATGCTAAAACTCAAATACACTACCAAAAAAAAAAAAAAGCAACTTCCTTTGTATCCCTCTAACTGAACTAAATCTCTTGTGAGCACTTCCATTTTATTGGGAATTGGGAGAAGGGGGAAGGTCAAAATGGAAATGATCTAAGAAGGAATTTTAAACTACTGAATTCAATACTTTCTCTGTATTTTAAGCTTACTTAAAAGAATTACTTATTTGGTCTCATTTGGAAAAATACTCAGTCTCTCAAGTTTTCCTTATGAGCCCACATATTTGAAGTAAAGATGGCATGTGGGTATAAAGAGTAAATTACAAGTCCTCAGTGTGATGGGGCTGGAGATAGGGCTTGATCCATAGAGGGTCCTCGGAGTCCTGTCACTAGCGCAGCCCTGGGCCCTGAGGTCCTGTGCTGTGACCACTGTGGGGTAGGGGATGGGGGTAGACACTGTGCTAGAGCAGCAGTTAGAGTGCATGATCAAGGTTATTCATCTCTGGTTGGGAAGGGCCCTCTGATTCCTGCTGGCCCATTGGATATCCATATGTTTCCCCAGCAGAGCCCATGGGAATTTTGAAATCTTCTGCATCTCACCCACTGGCTTTGGAAATTGAAAAGTGCCAGATTCATCCCTAACTCTTAGCTAAATCACATCCTGCCAACAACAGCATCAACTTCAACATATTCCTACTCAGATAGGTTGGCTGCCTCCTCAGGTTACACCCAAGGAATTAGGATACTCTCTTTCCCCTTCCCTCTACCATAAGGGTTCCCTTCTGTCTCCTATTTGGTGAAGACATCCTGAAGGCCATATCCCCCTTCTCTACCCTATGGATGTATTTGTTCTAGAAGGTATCTGCCTTAACTTTTGTAGGGAAGCATGACTGAAGGGAAATGAAAAATACATTGATCTATATTTCCAAAAATCTATTTCCATTTAACTATAATCTCAGAGAGTTCAAAAGGATACAGGTCTGACTCCTATGATTTTGATCAGACATTGTTCAAAGATGAAACTACTTTATAATAGAAAACTCAAAAATAAGTAACATAAAATAACATAGTAAAAAATCTTATTAAATGTAGTACAGTGAACTCTATTTAACATCTCTAAGTCATAACTAAGCCTTGATTTATCTATAAAATGTGAATAATAACACCTGCTCTGCCTACTTCACCTGGGTATCAGGAAAAGAGTTTGAAAGCCATAAAGTTTGAAGAAATGAAACTTAGGATAGGAAATCCATAAAATAAGTTTTTATTCTTGAGTTCCAACCCTGTCACATAATGGGAACTCACTAAACTTATGGCAAGAAAAACCTGACCAAACATCCCCTGACAATCTCTGAAGGATCAAGCAGCAGTGTCCCATCACACAACATAAAGCGTGATGGGGTATATAAAGGTGCTATTGTTGAACCAGACTTTATACATATTCTTTCTCTTCTAGTCATAGAAAAAGCCACATTTACATGAGTGTGGTTGAAAAGATTTCTGGAGAGCAGCAATTTTATGGGAACGTGTGTGTGGGAAAGTTTTGATTGAAGTGCATATAGCAATCCTTTAAGGCTGATTTAATAGAGAGAAATGCCTGCCAGCATCTGGAGCCCTGGACTGGAGTAGCTCAGAGCCACAGATGCTACAAACATTTCAGGAGCCTTCTGCTGGCTAGAAATTGGCTACATTTTGAATCAAATCATTCTGCAGAACAAGATTATTCTGTAGTAGTTCTCCCAACATCTGGAACACTTTGCCAAAAGTGATTGTATTTTTGTAAACCCAAATCCACAGCAAGTGATACAGGGGAGGACCTCCCCCAAAAGATAAGCAGGAACACAGAAGGGTTGAGAAACACAGGTGGCACAATGTCCAGCCTAGAATGGATCTTCTTCCAGATGCCGGTCTCTCCCTTGTTCCTAGGATTGCTGCAGGGTCCATATACCCTAATCCCCACTCCCATGTATCCAAAGAGTAAATTGTCCATTTCACCTTTCATCTAAAATGTCAGCTATGGGTTTTTGTCATGGCTAAATAAGCAAAGTCCTTAAAAAATGAGAAAAGTTTGACAATTTAGAAATAACTCTTCCATTAGTTGTGGTTTTCAGATGCCTTCTAACTCAGCCAGAACCTGTTGCTCCTGTCTCATCAGCTGGATGATGAACATAACCAGTGGCCTGGGCTTATGATTCATGAGCTACTTTCCCATGCATTGCCTTCTTCTCAAAAATCCTGGCATAACAGCAACGTAGGCATCACTATGCCAAATGGAGAGAAGGATCCAGAGATATTATGCAGAAAACATACTCATCTGGTATGGAGAAGAAAGAGCCATGATGAAAAAGCCAGATCTCCAAAGTCTCAGATGAATCCCTTTGCCTTTTCCCAGGACTTCTTAACCATAGATGTTTTAAAGTTTATAAAAGAACATGACAGGCAGCCATGCTTCTTTCAGCTGTAGTCCTTGCAATTGATAAGTTTTCTTATACTGTTTTTAAAAGTTAGATATTTCAAACTGCAAAATCAATGTTCTCAGCTACGCTATTCCTCTGTTCACATGATTCCCTGCCAGCCCCAGAGAAGATGAGCAGCCATCATTTGTCTCCCTGTTTAAAAGTTTCAGAGCTATCAGTTATTTTCATCTCTCAACACAAAATACAGGTACAGGTAGATGTTAGGATCCTGAAATATGATTGATTAGCCGTTACCAAATAAAATTTGTAATTTATGAAAATATGAGATTCCATCTGACTTCTGACAAGAACAGAAGAAAAAAAGAAATGTTCATCTTATAAAACAAATTGTATATGTCATGCCACCAATAAGAGCTATTCTATTTCTAAAATGTCAAGATCAGAAAGGCCCAGAGTGGTTCCTGGTCTCCCCTTCCAGGCACCACTACAATTGACCAAAGTAACTAAATATGCTCCAGAAAGTCTTTGGGATGGCACCAATACAAATGCCTACTTTTCCACCTTCTAGAATTATATAGAAAACAAAATGTGGACAAGTCTACATTCATTCTAGGCATGAGATAGAATGTTTAATCCAAGTCTGCCAGATACTCACAGGCATAGATTGATGGATGCATAGCAGGTCAACCCATGATTCTCCTTCTGGAAAAGAAGTCAGTAAGGAAAGTCAGGAGGACCACCTGAAAGAACCGAACAAGAAGTAGGATCTGGAGGCAAAGGGCTGCCAGTCGTACACTTGTGGTGACATTTGGAGTCCAACAGTGGCTTCAAGAGATTCTCTTAATGTTGCCAGCCACACGAAAAGGAGAACTGGATTAAAGGTTTAAATTTGAAAGGAAAATGTAAAATGTTTAGGAAAAAATACAGAATAATATCATTTTGATCTTTGAACAAGGCGAATTCTTAGACTATTAATACTAAAGACTAAATATAAATAAATGTGACTAACTTAAAATTTATACTTGTGCTCATCAAAAGACATCATTTAAAGGGAGAAATGACAAGCCACACACATAAGGAAAATATTTGTAATGAATATAATCAATAAAAGATTTATATCCAGGATATATAAGGGATTGCTACAAATCAATAAGAAAGAGATAAAATACCCCAAGCATCAAAAGAAAAAACAGATAAATTGGACTTCTTGAAAATTAAAAAACCTTTTGCATCAAAGAACATTATCAAAAGAAACCTACAGAATAGAAGAAAATATTTGCAAATTATATTTCTAACAATGATTTAATATCCAGAATATATAAAGAACTCCTACAACTCAACAACAAGAGATAACCCAACTTCAAAAATGGGTAAAGGGCTTAAATAGATATTTCTCCAAAGAAGATATGCAAATAATCAATGAAAAGATGCTCAATATCATTAGTCATTAGGAAAATGCAAATAAAGACTACAAGGAGATACCACTTCATACCTACTAGAATGGCTACAATTTCTTTTTAAAATGGAAGATAAGAAGAATTGGAGTGGATGTGGAGAAACTGGAACTCTTGTACATTGATAATGGGAATGTAAAATGGTCCCATTTCTGTGGAAAACAGTGTAGCAATCCCTCAAAAACAAATTCTAAACACCAAATTACCATATGACCCAGCAATTCCACTCCTAAATATATACCCAAAAGAACGGAAAAGAGGGACTCAAACAGATGCTTGTGTGTCAATATTCATTGCAGCATTATTCATAAGAGCCAAAGGTGGAAACAACCTAAGTGTTCATTAACAAAAGAAAGGATAAATAAAATGTAATATATGCATACAATGGGATATTATTCAGCCATAAAAAATAAATGAATTTCTGATACATGCTACAACATGGATGAACTTGAAAACATTATGCTAAGTGAAATATGCTACATGCAAAAGGACAAATATTGTATGGTTTCAATTATATGAAATATCTTAAGTAGGCAAATTCATAGAGACATAAAGTAGATTAAAAGTTACCAGGAGTTGGGGGAGGGGTGGGGAGAGAAGGAAATTATTGCCTAATGGGTGCAGAGCTTCTGTTTGGGATGACGAAAATGTTCTGGAAATACAATGGTAGTGATGGTTGTACAACACTGTGAATGCACTTAATGCCACAGAATTGTACGTGTAAAAATGGTTAAAATGGCAAATATTATGTTATTCATATTTTACCACAATAAAAAAAAAAGTTGAGAGGGAAACATAGATAATTAAATCAATTGGTGAATGGACAAAACATATGAACAAAAATTCATAAACATGATTAGATGCTCAGTCCCATTAGTAATAGGGGGAGAGGAGATTAAAACCATAATAAAACACCATCCCTTACTCATCAGATGAGAAAACGTTAAATAGTCTAACAATCACAAATACTGGAGAGCATGTGGAGCAACAGGAATGTTGATATACTGCTAGCGGGAACATAAATTAATATTCACCACCTTGAAGAGTAATTCAGCAATATCTAGTAAAGTTGAAGCACTTATCCTAGGACCCAGCAATTCTTCTAAGCATGTATCCTAGAGATTCTTGCACATATACACAAAAAGGCATGTGCAGCTGTTCTCATAGCAACTGTCAAAAACTAGCAACAACCTAAATGTCAATCAAGAGGACAATGAATAAATTATTTGTAGTATATTCATATAATGGATAATTATATAGCCATGAAAATGAATTAAAGTAGAATCATGCATATTTACATGGCTGAATTTCACAAACATAATGCTGAGCAAAAATTGGCAAATTTCAGTAAAATAGACTATTTATATAAAACACTAAAATATGAAAAGCCATACATCATTTTCCTTCTACATATTTATCATTGAATTTTACATATTACTGTCTTTAGTAAAAGAATAAGATGTAAATGGGAATAATAATTACCAAATTCAAGATAGGGGTACCTCTGCTGGGGAGGGAGTAAAATGAGAAAGGATATGGGGAGTTTCACCTTATTGGCAATATTTATTTCTTAAGTTGAGTGGGGGATACACAGTTACTCATTGCATAATTATTTAGAGTTTTTTCTATATTCTAACATTTTAGAATAACTTCTAAAAAAGAAAATTGGGGAAAAAATCATATACATTTTTGAGCATACCTTGCCAAAGGCATTGCGAATTATGAATTCCAAACTATCACAGCACATGAACTAGTTGTGGGTAAAACATGTGCAAAAATACATAATATCCAAAGTTCACAAATATCAGGCTGTATAATATAAAGATTGAGAAGGGTAACCCATAAACCCAATAGCCAAATCCTGGGAAAATAATTCCATAAAACTTTAAGAGTAGACATAAGAAATGGAAAGAAAAAAATATATTTCATTCCCTCTCAATTCCCTTTCTCGTGTTTTGAGGGTTTGCACCTGATTTATTTTTCCTCATCTAATTTCTTTAAGTGCCTCATTCCCATAAGCCATATAAAATTTATGTTTATAGAGGTACGGCCCAGATATGACCAAATGAATGCTTCACCTTTAAGTGCCCCTACATGAGGCTATAAGAACTCTGTCCCCTATTTCCAGAATTCAGCACACTCATCCTGGGTGAGTTTAAGTATGCTTCACAATACTCTATCCATCTTTCCATGTGCTAAGTGAAGAAGTCGGAGTGAGGGGTGCCTGGGTGGCTCAGTAAGTTAAGTGTCTGCCTTCAGTTCAGGTCATGATCCCACGGTCCTGGGATAGAGCCCCATGTCAGGCTCCTTGCTCAGTGGGGAGCCTGCTTCTCCCTCTCCTCCCTGCTTATTCTCTCTCTCTCTTTCTCTCTCTCAAATAAATAAATAAATAATCTTTAAAAAAAAAAGGCGGGACCATTTTCATATTTTCCTTGTCCAACAGCTTCACACCTGCCTGAATGCAATTATTATATGAACAGAAATACCAACATACGGGAAATGGAAAAGAACACTAAGTGGGTACCTGTAAGAACTCACAAAATTAGCTATACCAACTTCTATATTAATGTAAACATATCCTATATCTAATAGAAAATCTTTAAGGGCCTTCATCTTCAAGGTAGCGAAAGAGTAGTTTATTCCGTTTTACTAATAGGAATAAAACTTGGCCAAGTGGCTTGACTTACATCACATCAGAACTTTATAACTTAAGAAAATATCTCGCTTAATACGTGCAACAACTGTATTATTGAATTAAATATTAATAGTTGCTATTATCATCACTATTCTTATTCTCAGGAGCAGAATCAGAATGGAAAATCAAATTGCATATTTTTAATTCCTATGTGGTCTCTGGCACATGGTCCCATCTCCATCAATGATATTGTGCCCTTACCCCAGTCCAGAATACAAAAATAAATCCATTTCTACTCTGCCTCCTTGGCAACAGGAGTCCCCAATAGCAGTGTACGGTATCAATTCACCTTATTGAGAAAATGGTCACGAAGGCTTCTCTTCATGTATTTTGAATTTTTCCATCATTGAGGAAATATTCACTATACATAATTGCATGCTTTCTAATACTGCTTTCCTTCAAATTGGATTTTCCCCCCATGGATTTTAAAGCTACTTCCAATAGAGAAAAGTAAAAACAGTTGTAATTTCAGCAATTTGCCATTTTCCTCCTTTTGGGATAGTTTTACTCATTGTATTTGAAAAATAAATAACTAAATGATCTTGAAATATTTAATGTGAAAGAGATGCAAAGATTTGCAACATAAGAAAGCACATCTAATATGCCACAAAAGGTATTAAAAAACAGAACCCCTTTTACTAGATACATAAACTCCTATATAACTACCAGCACTTTCCATTTCCTTATTCCTGCCCTATAATGAGCCATTTCATGTTTATTGGTGTTCAACTTGGTTACTAGAGCCACTTAATATAATCCCATATGGTTAAGGCTTTGAGAAGCCCCACACACAAAAAAGTAAATCAAACAGGAAGGGAAAGCAGCAGAAGGATAATGTAACTAAGAGCCAATCTGGGGCTAAAACAGAGAAGTGCGTCTTCTCAGATTGCAGAGATTTAAACATGCCATGAAATTGTATCAAGCATCCTGCAGTGAGCCAACATACTGCTTTTACATAACTTCACATTTTTAAGAACTGCAACAATCCAGAGAGTCACATTTTTTCAGTTTAGGTATTCACCATTCAGTCCATCGAGTTTTTAATTGGCCTAACTCAAGTCATATAAATCAGAAGCATTCCCTATAAAGAATCAAATTTTGAAGACTAGGATTATTTGGGGGACTATATTATATTTGTACTGTAGATTTATAATGAGGGTGTGATCCCCTCACTCCACCTAAGACTTTTTCTTGGAAGAGTAGTTTTAGAACCCATCTCTGACCAAAGGATCCTCATATTGCATTATTTAGAAAGCTGGTCTTGGCCAAATCCATGGACATCAAAAGCTGTGATCATTTAAGATATCAGCTTTCGGCTCAGGTCATGATCCCAGGGTCCTGGGATCAAGCCCCGCATCGGGCTCCCTGCTCCGCGGGAAGCCTGCTTCTCCCTCTCCCACTCCCCCGGCTTGTGTTCCCTCTCTTGCTCTCGCTCTCGCTCTCTGTCAAATAAATAAATAAAATCTTTAAAAAAAAAAAAAGATATCAGCTTTCCCAGCTACTAAAAATAAATCCCACAAAAGGACTGAGAGGAAACCGCATGTCACTTTGAATACTTATTAAAACAAAGAGACTGGAAAACTCATTTGAGTTTTTGGTAATAAGATAGAACCCTTTTAGTAGACTTGCTTTCTGAGGATCACTCCCAGGGCATGATTAATAAAACAATGACCAACACTAACACAGCACTTAATACAGACCAAAAATTGTTCTAAGTGCCTTACATGGAATAAATCATTTGGTTTTCCTAACAACTCCTTGAGGTATATTCTACTAATATCCTCATTTACAAATGAGAGAACTGAGACACAGAGAGGTTAAGCAATTTGTGCAAGGTTACACAGACAATAAGTAGTAGAGCTAAGAGTCAAACTCAGAAAACCTGGTTCGAGTCCATAATTTTCACTCTGACCTACTGTGGCACAGCACAGTGCTACATATGAATCAAAGTACAACCTAAAACATTTAACCAAAAACAAAAGCATGAATTAAATAAAATTAATCTTTTCATTATCCTTTGGTCATTCCACATACTGGAATTCAGTTTTTCATTCAACACATGTTTATTAAGGATCTACCTTGTGCCAGGCATGATCCTAAGAAGTGGGGATAGAGAAAAAGAATAGTTTTAAAGATGCTCAGAGACTACCAGGAAAGAGACAAAATAAGTAGATAAAAGGGGGAGAGAGAGAGAGAGAGAGAAGGTCAGGGTGTCATGAAATAAAATACTTACAATATGTGTCCAGTGCTAAAACTAAAATGGCAAAATATATGCTAACCTTGAAAAAGAAAAAAAAATTTCTCTTCACTGGTCTTTTGAAAATCAAAATATAGCCTTCCTGTGTCCCACCTCCCACTGCTACCATCTCCAAGAGCCTGAGGTTTATGGCAGTTTACTGTAACATTTTTCTTAGCATTGACTTAGAATTCCAATATTACCTTTCTAGTTTTTATATTCCCTTTGATATTCTAAAGCCAGTGTGAAAGTTGACTTTAAAAATTCTCCATTGATAGCAAAGGTTTGTTATGCTAGCAGCTCAGACAATGCAGGTGCCTAAAACTCAGCACAAGATTAACCACTCCATCAGGCCTGACCCATAAAAAAAAAAAAGAAGAAGAAAGAAATCATTAAAATTCATGTGCCAAAGCCCCAGTCTTGCAGAATATTTCTTTGTAAATCAAGATGGTATAGCTACCAAGGCTCTTCAGAAACCATTTACAGGCTGCAGGAAAGTAACTGAAATGACCTGAACTAAGGAACAGGAAAGACAATTGTCCTGGGAGGACAACTTGAGTCTGGCTTTTCATAGTCAACAGACTGACTCTGCTTGAATTAAAGCCATGCCTTGTTTCTGACACCCTCCACCTTGGGCTAACTGCTTGAGGCTTCAGCTCCAAGTGAGACCAGAATGACTTTCTTTCTGGAAGGATTAGGCCACAGCCTGAAGCTTCCTATACTGATTTTGAAATCCTCACAGTCATTTAGAGGATGGCTTCTTACATCGTTCTGCTTCCCTCCTCCACATGAAGCCCTGGATCTCCCTCCTTACCCTAAGGAGTTGCACCTGTCATGAACTAAATCACTTTAGGTCTCTTCCCTAGAATTAAACACAGCCTCATTAGCTGTTCAGATTTTATAAATTTTAAACAGGAAGACAGAACAGCACGTAAGACTGATTGGCTCCTGCCATCTACTAGTTGTAGGGGCTCAAGGCATTTGCTGTTCTTTGACTCAACTTCTCTATTTAGCAAATGACAATAATCCTTTTTAATGTCAGTTTATAAGAGACACTGGTGTGCATCTTTAAAACTACATTGATTGGCTCTCTCAGTTCCTGAAATGTTTCTTTATGGGTTTCTCCTGTAGAATTGGGATCAATTTTCATTTCCTTCTGCTCCATTGTACTCAAGCATCATCAGAAGTCTATATAATTTCCTGTAATTTGAAAAGTGCTGATCTGGTGGGCACTTCAATTGACCAGGCATCAGTCCTGAGGCCTAATTCCTTTTTTAGTCTCTGGCTAAGTCAGCTCTTACCTCATCTCCCCTTTTCTCTCTAGCTTTTCCGATTCATCCACCAATTATTTATCAATCACCTGTAATTATAACAGTTACCAGGTAGTTGCCAGGGAGAAACAGTGCATATGGTCAGTCCTTGCCCACAATGATCTTACATTTAAAAAGGAAGATGGGCAAGGAGACTCCCACCACAGACAGCCCCAGCCTGAACCTGGTTCACAGAGCAACCCTGACTTGAAAGAGAAAATTCTTAAGCAGCTTTGACCTTTCCCCCATGCCCACTCCTAGCCCCAATTCAGGTCATGTAGGAGTAAGTTTATGTCCCTGAAGGTCAGACCCAGGAAGCAAAGCTATTTCCCAAGACCTTCTGGCAGCCAGAAACACATGATCTCCATTGACACCTGCTGATAGGATAGCACTGTTGTGATGTCTTCATTCTTATCTAGCAACTTTTTCCAGAGTTTTAGAGACCAAGTTGGCCACTATGTGGACCAGTTCCCATGATTGGAAGCTTTCATGTAGCCTTTTCCCAAAGTCTTTATTCTGATCATTTGCCTCAATTAAGGAAGGGGCTCAGCGTTGCTCATTCCAAGCCTCACCCCAGAGGGTAACTCTGCACCCCCAAACCAAGCTCAGCAGGGAAAGCAGTGCACTACGCATACAAGGTCATCCTGACCGCATCAGAGCTTGCAAGATCTGCCGACCCTACCATGCCCACCAGTACCATCTCTATCACACATACTCCTGCCTTTCTGCTGTACTCTGTTCTCCTGTGCCCTTGAAGTTACTCTCCCTCCACTCCAAGTCCAGATTGCTTTCCTGACACACCATCTTAGGAGGGATAGCTAACACTTTGAATGGCTTACTATGTGCCAGGCACTATTCTTGCTCTCTCTCTCTCTATATATATATATATACACACACACACATATATATATAGTGTGTGTGTGCACATATGATTTTCAATCTTCACAATAAGCCTATGAGCTAGGGTCATTTTTTTATGCCCACTTTACAGATTAAGAAACTGACACATAGAGATGTTAAATAACTTGCCTAGGGTTATACAGCTAGGAGTGACAGAGCCAAGATTTGAAACTAGACAGTCTGTTTCCAGAGTCCACACTCTTAACCTCTATGTTGGGACCCAAACTCCCTTCCCAAGGGAAGACTACTTGTAGAAGATCAAATGCCATTACTTCTACAAATTATTTAACAAATCCTACATAAACTCATACATTATTAAAGGGACACAACTTCATATTGCTATTTAAAATTTTGCTATGTTCTATTCCAACATGTTTTCAAAACATGCTTTATGCTCTGAAAAAAATTTGTTCAGGAAGACTTCAATATAATTTATGAGTAATCAAGAGGAATGGTTTTAAAAGTCGTCACGGTGGTAGTGTGGCTTAATGGAATAAGTCAGGATCATTTCTCAGCAAACTGCCACCCACCTTCTAGCAGGCAGCAAAAATGTGATCTTATTTCTCACCACACCTTTTGAGCCTTTGGTTCCACACTGTAAAATGGAGAAAATGTAAAATGTAAAATAATAAAGAACTATAAAGACCATAAAATGATATATGTAAAATGACAAAGAAATTCTGTGGCACAGTTGGTTAAGAGTCTGACTCCTGGTTTCAGTTCAGGTCGTGATCTCGGGGTCCTGGAATTGAGCCCCGCACTGGGCTCCATGCTCAGCACAGAGCCTGCTTGATATTCTCTCTCCCCTCTTCCTTTGCCCCTTTCCCCCCACATGCACATGCTCTCTCTCTCTCAAATAAGTAAACAAAATATTTTTTTAAAAAGGATAAAATATATGAAGCACTGTGTAAACAATAAAGCTTCATGTAAACATAAGTTTTCATTAAAGACAAAATGACAACATTTTTAAAATGGAAAATTATTTCTTGCTAATAAGAATAAAAAGCCATGACAAGGCTTTATGCTGGCAGATGTAGGACCTAGGTTTTTGTTCTAGTATCTTCCAAGATAGAAAATAAAAGAAGAGGGCGCCTGGGTGGCTCAGTTGGTTAAACAACTGCCTTCAGCTCAGGTCATGATCCCAGGGTCCTGGGATCGAGTCCCACATCGGGCTCCCGGCTCGGCGGGGAGCCTGCTTCCCCCTCTGACCCTCTCCCCTCTCATGCTGTTTCTCTCCCGCTCACTCTCTAATAAATAAATAAATAAATAAATAAATAAATAAATAAATAAATAAAATTTAAAAGAAAATAAAAGAAGATGTAGAGAGGAAAGAATAAATTAATTCTGAAAAATCTTGACAAACTGGCTATCAGGGAAGAGTCAGAAGAATGATTCTTAGGATTAGCTGTCTGTGGAATGCTGGAGAAGAGTAGGCCTTCTCTTTCTTGATCTTTAGGAGTTTCTCTCTCCGGGTTTCTTTTTGGACTACCAGCACCAGACAGTAGTGGAAACAAGAGAGACCACTGGCACAAAGTCAAAGAACTTCGAAGAAACAAACTACACCAGTGGGAAGAGGAACATGTTAGTGAAGCTAGTTTAAGATAACTTTCTTGGAAAACCATGATGCTAAAAATGGAAGAACAGGCCAGGATTAAAAACAGTTACCTAAGAAGGCACCTGGGTGGCTCAGTCAGTTAAGCCTTGGACTCTTGATTTTGGCTCAGATAATGACTCAGGGTCATGGTCTCAGGGTCATGAGATCAAGCCCTGCCTTGGGCTCTGCCCTGGGTGTGGAGCATGCGTAACATTCTCTCTCTCTTCTTCTCCCTCTGCCCTACCCCCCTCCCCCTCCCACGCCTGCCAGCTCACACGCACACGCATACATACATGTTCCCTCAAAAAAAAAAAAGTTACCTAAGAATTTACATATTTTAAATATTACTTTAAGCCATGAATGTGCTTCAAGAAGTCAACATTGAGTTGATCTAGCTCATAGGTCCAGTTGAAAGGAGATAGACTCACTAAGTTTTTATCCCTCATGTTCTGGATCTGTCTCATCCACTTCTGTATCCATAGCAACTAGCACAGTGCCTGCCATAGAGGAGGCCCATGTTATAAGTAATTAAAAGGAACAGAGTCAGATTCAGGACCTGACTTTGCCATTAACTAATCTCAGAACTCGAATTCACCAAGCCTCTCTTTCACCATCTGTAAAGTCAGAGTATTAGAGGGTCTTTCGCTTCCTTTAATTTCCAAAAATTCTGTAATTCTATTGTTTTCATTAGAAACCAGATAACTAGGAGAAAATTAAAAGTCTCTGAAGCATTGGTCTTTTCAATGTAAGCCTACTAAGTATAGTATGAAAGTTGGAAGGCTTAATCAATGAATAAGGCCTAATGTACAAGACAGTCTGCTTACCTTTCCTTGTTGTCCAGAGCACACATGAAATAATCATTTCTGGGGAAATGGCTAGAAGAGGATATTTGAATGAGGTGATCACATCTACCATCACTATATACAAATAACTCAAAGCACAGATCCTACTGAGAGTTGGTTCTCTGTAGGCAAATGTAGCATTCAAATAAATTCATTATCATCAGAGGTATTTATGATTTGTCCAAATATCATGAGCACAATACTAAATAAGAACAATACAGAATGAGCAGCATTAGCTTAACCTTGGTCCATGAGAGTTTACAACGCAGGTCTTTCTAAACAACAACATGAGATTACTGTGGTATTGGGGGGCTTTAATGACAAATTCAGAATGGGTATAAGCCATGCAATCAATGGTATGGTAACTGGCTATAGTTAAGTTGAAAAAAATCCAGTGACCTGACATAGTCCATTCCTAAATAACAGCGATTAGAAGTAGAATTCAGGAAAAAGAAAAACTATTACAACCATTTCAAAATCAGTCAAGATGTGTGTAATCTTTGCACAGTAGAGTTTTCACCTGAATTAAATGAATAAGAAGGCTTCAGAGCGAGGCATAAGCAACACATTCAGTGGGAATTTACTCTCCTCACTGCCCAGAATAGGATTTTCATCCAACCAGCACCCAAACATGCTGTGGTGCTGTTCTTTCCATGGACTTCCCTCTGAATTGAGTGAGCACACAATTGAATTAGATCTCACCATTAGAGAAATTGGTCCCTAAAGAGCAGCTCTAAAATCATCCAAGCAGAAAAGTGAGAAAGCACGTTTTATGGTTTGCGGAACGATTCTGAGGCTGCGTATAAACCAAGAGCTGAGCCTGCCGAGCGCAGAGCCCCATCTCTGAATTCCACTTTAGATCAAGGGGTGATAAATGCTCAGATAAACATTTTTATTTTATGCCTCAACAATATATCCTCTCTTCCTCCTATCAGACTCTGTTGACCCAACTTACACAGTGAAAACACAAATTCAGCGAATAATTGTTTACCTTTGCTCACTCAGGCAGGAACGTGCAAAGATGCCACCCATTTGTCACCCTGGGCACCTTCTCTCCCTCGCCTATTCATCTCGATTTTTCTCACGCGCGCGCTATTGATTTTATGAAGGAAATCTTTTTTTAATTTGTTCATCGTAAATGATATTGACAGAACTGTGTTGTGCCATTTTGCCTTACATATTGTACTGTAAACATATTGTGTGAGATAGTTCATTTTCTCCATGGGAAAAAGGCTAAATAGGGGCTAAAATAGCAACCCAGGGGTCAGAAAAGAATCCTCTCCCCTTGGCAGTCTTTCCAAACATCGGGGACATTTGTATAAAATCACGCCCAACTTCCTTGCTTCTCTTTCTACATTTGTTAGCAAGAAATTCGGCAGTGATTAGTATTGGGCAAACAGATGAGGCTACATTTCTGATGCATTTTGTGATCACTAAATAAAAAGCTCTATATAGAAATCAGAAATAATAGCATTACTATTAGATTTGTGAATGCCTTCACTGCAGAGCTATTTCTCCACAATGCTCATAAAAATAAGAAATGAAGTATTTGGGAGATATATGCATATCATTTTAAAGGCAAATTTTTATTTGACACCAAGCATTGTCATGAGTTGCCAAACCAAATTATAATTACTGCTACTTGGGAGATGTTTTTAAATGTATCCAGTGGTAAAATCAGTTTAATAAGAAACAAACAAAATAAAATTAATGTGTAGTTGGGGGGGAGGGGGAGTCCCAATACTTTATTATGAAATTAAGAATTATATATCTGAATTCAAAGGGTTCCAAAAAATACCTCACTTTTATGGTTTTCAAAATCAGCAATTTGTATGGAGATAAAACTTGGTCTGGAATATTGCGTTTTCTTGAAAATATTAAAATCATGCCTCCAATTTTGACTATACATTCTGTATTGTTTTTACTTTTTATTTTCTTACAAAAGATAAAATGAGAACAATATCTCATCACTGGTGAACCTCATTCTCTGTCAAACTCAAACTTTTCCTAGTTCTCAGGGAAAATGCAAACATTGGCCTTTAGGAAATAGTTTCCTTTTCTCTTTTGGACTCTGCAGAGGTACAGTCTGATTAACAATATATATTTTCCCCTTTAGCTTCCGTTTGAGTCTCTAGGCCTAAAACAAGCTAACAATGCATAAAGAAAGTTGAAAGTACTTAGATGTAGATTAAAGTGCCCAACAGGCCATGTCAGAGGTAACCATGTCCAACCCTACCTTGAGGTTTGGACCCAAACTTTGTCCTCAGAGAAGCCAAAAGAAAGGGTAACATATTAAAAGGTAACATATTAAGCCAAAAGAAAAGGTAACATATTAAAAGGTAACATAACAAAATGACATAGATGTCATTTTCAATTTCATTTAAAGTTTATCTTTCAAAGCTTATCAAATGTTTGGACTTCAGTCTGTGACTATATTTATCACTTATTTATCATCCATAATTGGCCAGCTAGAAACAGAACCCTTCCCAAAGCACCAGATACATGGCTTAGGGGTGGAAGGAACTGTGGGAAAATATTTCTTGAGGCAGTTGTAGTTCAAGAAATACTCAAGTTCCTCAAACATGGCTTATACCATTTCAACACAATTTTTTATTCCTATATATATGGAAAAATTATGACTTTTCTTTCAGGCCACAAAGAATTCCATGGTTGGGTTTTTTTATTATTATTATTATTTTGTTCAGAATTGTTCTACTATTATTAACTAATATCATCATTATTGAACACTCACCAGCACTAGATATTCAATCAAGATTCTTGATTTCTATTTTGAGTGTGGTGAGAAGACAAAAGTATTTCAAAACTCTGTAATTAATATTCTTCTAAGTAAGCCTAATACCTTAGTATTCAATTATTAATTTTAGAAAAAAATCACACAAAGCAGGTTTGACTTAAATAATATTTACAGGTAGTCAAGGACTTTTAGAGGGTACCACTTACTTCTGCGAAGATATGCATGGATATTTGCCCAAATCACCCTCTTTTGGGGAAGCCTTGATTGTTCCCCTACCACCACCACCAAAAAAAAGGTATATGTTGAGATGCAAACCCCTAGGACCTCCGAATGTTACTGTATTTGGAAATGGGGCCTTTAAAGAGGTAATTAAGGTAAAACAGGGTCATTGGGATAGGCCCTAATCCAATATGACCACTGTCCTCATAAGAAGAGATGAGGACACAGACATGCACAGAAGGAAGAGCATGTAAAGACACAGGGAGAAGAACGCCATCTACAAGCCCAGAAGGGAGACCTCAGAATGAAACCAAATTTGTTGACACCTTGATCTAGGACTTGCAGCCTCCAGAACTGTGAGGAAATAGAAGTCTGTTGTTTAAGCCACCTAATCTGTGGTACTTTGTTATGGCAGCTCTTTGGTATACTTACCCCTTCTTCAGTGACCTTGAAGAGTTATCCAGCTTTTCAACAGAGGGTTAGTTTGGCACCCTAAGTAACCTCTACTTAGTAGTCTACAACTGTGCACAGTTGTAGCACAGAACTGCTGCCACTGTTCCATCAGAAATGTCAGTATCTGACCATTCCATCCATATCTGCCCTACACTCAACACCATCTCAAAATGCAAGTGCCTATGGCCATGTTACCTTCTCCAACAGAAACAGCTTACTGTCCTTCATCTCTGCATTCCCGGGTAATGGAGAAGTCACCAGGTGGGAGGAAAGAAGGGATTCTTAACTCTCTTCTCTCTTTCTTAACCTAAAATATCAAAGTTTTACCTTTTAGGCATTTATTTTTCTTCCTTATTTTTAAGTTTATTTTTATTTCTTTCTGTTTTTCTTGTTTGGGAGCAGGGGTTGTTTTTCTCAAAGATTTTTCTTTTGTTATTAATTTGGATCCTCTTGAATTACCATTGAGTTCATGCATTTTCTAATAAATGGGGTAGAAACTATCCTGAACCTGAATGCTATCTTTAGTCCCCTACATGACTTGCTTAAGTATATATTTATCTAAAACTAAACACAGCTCATTGGGATGGAGTCAAATTTGTTTGATTTCATTCCTTCTCTGGAGTTTCTCATTAAGTATCCATGGTTTACTGGCATCTTTGCATCCTTTTCATCCTGGCCCAAATTTCACTTTCTTGGACATTAATGGTCCTTTTCATAGTTGTTTTTAAATAAAACTTTCTACAAAAGACCAAATTAAAACCAGCTAAGCAGCTAGGTACCACACTGGGGAAGGCCTCCCAGTGAGATGGCAGAGAGCCATGTCTACTTAAGGAAGACTGAGATAACTAGGCCTGGAACCCCTCACTCCTGGACTCAAAAGTGGCTGTTCAACACAAGAAGTGGTACCTAAGGCCACATTTACAGAAGAGGCCAATTACTGTAAAGCATGTTTAGTTTCCCCAAACACCTAGAAATTTGAATGTGAACTAATTTAAAGCTATTAGCATATCATAGTCTCTTCAGTGTTTCAAACAGTGATAATATCTCAGTTGGAGTGGGAATTTGACTGAGGAATTATCTCTCCCTGAGTTAGCATACTTGTGTGAATATTCTGATCAAGGAAAGCATTTTAAATCTGACCATAAATTTCTTTCACCCTTGGCTCACAAGAGCAGTGGTTAAGTTGGCTTAGTGTTTTGTTGCTTTGTTAACCTCCTATGAATTATAAACTTAAAAGTTTGGCTTTACTCATCAGTTTCCTTGGTAAAAGAGATTGACTCAAACATTGTGTTGAAATGCAAATTTGTGTCCATTTTGTGAACCAGAGATTAAGAATTGAGAGTAGCTAGAGGACTCTCAATTCTCAACCTCTGCTTTCACCACTTCTAGTCACTTCCATTAGCCAAAATGGCCAGGACCATAGAACATCATACTTTCCTTTTATGGTGGGGCAAGATTCCCAGAATCAGACAATGCCCTAACCAAATGCAGAAGCTTCCGGAAGTCATTTCATCCAGTTAGGGAATAGAGGATTCTATTCATAAGTCTGAAGAAGAATTCAAACAAAGGCATACTTAAAGTAGCATTTTTCATTCCATAAGATGAATTCACTGCTTGTGTACAAAGTATTTTAGGTGGTACAAATAAGAACTTTTCTATTTAAATAAAATACTAGCTATATTTTCATTAGGAAATTATAATTAGCATATTAAACACATAATTTCATAGAATTTTTCTTTTGTACTTATTTATACTATAGTAAAGCTTTTTAAAGTCAATTTAAAGAAAGATATTAAGTATGATGGCAAACATAAGTATGGTGGCAAGCAGATGGGGCAAACATTGTGAAGGTAATTGGCAAATGATGAACATTTGGGATAGGCAATACTAGAATTCTTTTCTATGACTTTAGGCAATTATTTTTCCTGGTCCTGAACAGGATAAACAAAAATAAATTCTACCTAGGCACATAGTGGAGAAACTGGAATACACTGAAGACAAAGATAATGTTTTTAAAATAAATAGATAATATAGAAAGCAAAGGCATCCCCTAGGGGACTTCCTAATAACAATAATAGAAGCTCGGGGCGGCGGGGGAAGGATACAAAGCGTTAAAAGAAAATAACTGTCAACTTACTGTCATATGACCAGCCAAACTACTATTGAAGAATGAGAACAAAATAGAGACATTTTCAGACTACAAAATTGAGCATAACTATCCATTAGCAGATCCCTACACAAAAAATCTTTTAAAAGATACACTTCAGGGGAATGAACTTAGAATGGAAAAGTAAATGAAAAGGAAAGAGGGATATGCAAGGAGGAATAGTGAGCAAAGAACTGGAAGCATGAGTATCAGCTTTATTAGGAAATAAAAATGACAAATTTTAAGTTTTTCTAAATGACATGAGACAGCTATGGGACAAAAACAATGTACAAGTTATTACAGAGGTGACAAGAGCTACTGAGTTCTAAAGTCCTCATAGGATTTGGGAGAAAAGCAGGACACTGACTAATATTTGGCATTAGTAAGTAAAAAACATGCTAAAAATAAAAATAACCATTAAGGAGTTGAAAAGACAATAAAAAACCTTCCAACCAGAAAGGGGCACGGGTGCAGGGGGAGGGAATAAAGAAAACCCCATCATTCTATAGAAAATAGAGAAGGAAGGAGCTAAAGGAGGATAGGAGGAGCCATCGACAGAACCAAAGCAGAATCTAAACCAAAACTTGACGTTATGGAAGAGCTACATCCAAAAGCAGATTGCTTATTGCAAAATGCAAATGCTTCTCTGTTCACACACAGCACACCCCGCTGCTGTCATTATTATCACAACCACTTTTTTGCTGCAGAGATTGCCAGATTTAAGCTGCCAGCGTCTAATTAGGAAGCCCCCTCCATCCACAACTGCAGTTATGAGGCTCACCCACCACAGGTCCTTATTATCCCAGTTGGTGTTCAGTTTCAGAAAGCACTGGTTTGGAAGAGCATAACAAAAACCATCCCCAAAAAAGGAGTTCACATTCATAAGTACGCGTGGATATACTCCAAAACCCTAGAGCTTGTTACACTCTTTTTTATCTTGATCCTGAGTATGTAACTGTACAGACCCCTGAAGTCAGATCCTCTTCCCAGTATAATTTAGCTAAGGATTCTGTTACATCCATCTGCAGAAGGAATTTAATTTTTCAGAATGGAAAGTAATAGAGCTCACCCAAAACTGAAATTGCAAAGTTGGAACCTCCCTGCTTCTCAGCATCAGCAGGCATATAAAAAGAATACAATTTATGTCCCTAAACCTAAAATATTCTGAAGCAATTATTTACTTAATATTTTGTTAAATTACCTAGGATTGCAGTTTTGATTAGGAAAGCAAAAGAGAAGTCTGCAGGTGGCCTGTAAAGCTAATTTTGAAGATAGTTCTGCTAAGCTCATGCAGTGGTCTTGGAGAATATTAACATAGTGTTACAAACCGCAGTGCCCTCAGGGTGTTCCCCTGCCACAGAATTTAATTTATTTTATATCTCATCTAATAGACTGAGTCCCATCCATTAAGTAAATATAATGTGGAAACATTGTCTTGTTTCTCTAAAGAGGAAACCAGCAAAGACGGGAGACTTATTCTGCAGAACCTTTTGCTACTCTAATTGGATTCAGATTCAGGCTGTGTTGTGACCCATCCCTCGTTAAGGTGCGGCGTATAGGATGCTGCCCACACGATGCCGGGGCCTGTGTGCTGCTTTAGCACGTAAGATCAAGAAAAGCAAAAATCAAATCAAATAGACAATTTCTGTGATGATGAATTTAACAGTCGAACTTTGGATATCATCATAGAGTTGCCTGACATTCCTAGACCAAAAATATTTCTAATCTAAGTACTCTACTTTGGTGTTTGAGGTGTTCACCAACCTTGGAAAGCCAAAGACAGTCAGAGCTTGATAATTCTGAGGAATGTTTCCTATTTGCGGTGACAAAGAAAGAGGCTTGCAGCAGTAGGCTGTCTTTAAAAATAAAAATAAGAAGTGAGTGAATCAAACATGACATTACAATAGAGAGAAAATTGAATTCATCTGCACATGATGAGGGTGGCTTCATTCTTCACAGGTGTCCTGACTATGCCATGACCCTGGAGACTGATGAGGCCACCCCATCTCTGGAAGATAAATTCAACATGCAAGGTATTGTTCTACTATATTCCCAAACTGTTTAGAATGTTCTTAACAGATGGCAATGGGATAGTATTTTTATCGTTAGACATTCATAACAAGAAGGAACATAATTTGAAGCAAGACAAACCTGGAAGAAGTTTCATACACTCTCACCTTCCCAATTCATTTGGCAAAATTAGAACAGTTTCTCAGGAGGAGCGATTAGAAGCCAAAGGCGTTAGGATGCTTTTATAAGTCACCTTGGTAGAAGTCAATAAAACAATTGAGAATGTGCTATTCCTAAGCCTTTAAATAAGAAAGGTTCCAAACATTTGGAGAAATCATCCGGAGACAGAAAATTTCAACAAAAGTTCACTGGCTCATTTCATTAGTTTAATCTCTGTCTACCAAAGCTTTTTTTAAGCTTCTTCTTAAATTCTCTTGTGGCAACTAATATATTTTTTTTTTCTATTCATCTCTTCCCTGACTCTTCCCAAATTATAAATCCAGTTGAACAGATGGCAAATACAAGTATGTACCCACACATTTCCAATTTCTAGCATGCTTCCCTGGGGCTTTTCTCTCATCTTTTCTTCTGATTACTTGACCACCTGATTTCAGCAAACCTCCCCATTTACAAAAAACATGTTGCCAGTCACGTGACACATTTCAGTTTCGTGCTATGGTGATTTCTCTAAGAGAGTTAGCTTTAAGCCTGATTTCCAAGTGTACAATCTAGAAGTAGCTAAAACAAAGGTGAAAAACTGTCAGGGAAAAAAAAATGAAGTCAACTATTTAAGTTCCTAGACCAAACTATTTAAGTTCCTAGGCATGAGATACTGCAACAACCATTGGAACATTTTTGGAGAAAGCTTTGGACTACAGAGGAAGCTACTTGTCTAAATGATTGTGAATCATCCAAAATACACAGAATAGTTTCTTTGTTTCTAAATGTTAATGCTTGCACTTTCCTAATTATAGAGGAAATCATTGCAGATGAGGCATCCTTGTCTCTGAGTTAACTGTCCCAAATGAAGGGCTGGAGAGGCAGGTTTAATTGAGGTGGGCAAACTTCAGGATAAACTTAATCTTCCAAAAGCTGAGATGCTTATCTCTTGAGTCCTTATAATTAATATCTCCAAGTAGTAATGTCTTGTAATGTTTGGTGAGAATTCAACACTTAAAAGCCAAAAATTCGAGAGGTGGCCTTATAAGTATGTCATAACAGTACTTTTGGTTACATACTAGACTGAAATAGAGACTCAGATTAGTGGCATGAATCAAGTTTTAGGCTCATGACCAAAAGACTAAGGAGGCCCTTCTTATCTACTGTTAAGTACAAAAAAATTACATCAACAAGTTGGCACCTCCTCTCTCGCACATCCTCCTTTCTTACTCCCGTTCACTTCATAACAAGGGTTATTAGATTGTTATTTACATTAAATCATTTACTGGTCTTTTTTGCCTATCCACTATTAATGAAATACTATACAACATGCAATAAGTGATGTAGAATAATTATGACACCAAAATGTATATCCTATTGCAAAGTTCAAACAGTGCTTTCATATGCATCATCTCATCTAACTCTCACAATAACCCTGCAATGTGTTATATTAGCTTGAAAGACGAGGATTTTAAGGTTTAGAGAAAGACTGTAACTTTCCCACCTAGTAGACAGCAAATGATTGCTGATTCTAAGCAATGTTTTATTTCTTACATGTTTGTCTCTTTAAGGATGTTCTGATCGAATCAAGATTTGAACTGACGAATCCTGTGCATCCACTGGAGTTTCTCTTCCCGGGAAATAAAAATAAAGACTCACTCCAAACAAGGGTGACAGAGATGATGTTCCTGGGAGAAGTGGGAGTGACTGGAAGGATGTTCCAGAAGCTCTTTGGAGAAACTAAAGGAACACCAGGAGCCTGGAATGGCAACTGCTAGAGGAATATTAAAGGACAACCATACAGGAATGAAGTTTGTATAGTTACCATGCAGAGGAGTGAGAGCAAGGTAAAGATATTTAGAACTTGAAACTACCAGGAATATCCTCAAGGAAAATATTCCAGAGACCTACAAAAAAAATGGTCCTTTCCATGGTCAAGCAAATAAGTATTGCATATTCAGGTTACAAAAGTCAGGACCATGCAGCAACTTTTTGAGGAGAAAAGGGGGCATTTGGGGGCTGAACACCCAGGGTTTTTGCCTTGCCAAACCAACTCTTCAAAGGAAAACAAAAGTGACTGAACCACAGCTATCTCAAGAAAACAAAGATAACCTTATAGAACAGAAGTAAAGGGTAGGAGGAGGAAACCCACTCAAGAATCTATTTCAGAAAAGGTTGATGATTGTTTGCTTGACCTCCTAAGAGGAGGGTCTCTTTGGTTAACGATGACATACACAGCCCAAATGGCCACTTGAGACACCCCAAAAATAGCAGCCCTGTGGGCATAATGACTAAAAAATTCACAGTTCTGGGAGTCAAACTTAGATCTTATGACACTAAATTATATTCTCTTTCCTTCCATATCATAAAATAGAAGAGACGTGCACATGAAATTACAAAATATTGCCCGAAAAATTAAATAAAATATTCTGCACTCCCCTTTCCCATTCCCATGTGTTTTAGTCTGATAATCCTCCTATAACATATGAATTTGGGGGGGGGAGGGGACATATTCAGTGTATGGCACTATGTAATTTCTTGTTTGGACGACTGTGATTGTCCCCTGATTGGTCACCTACCCACCATTGCTCCTTGCTCTGATCCACCTGCCACACTGTATCTGGAGTGATCTCTCTAAAATGTGGATCTGATCATGGCACCCCCATCCTCCCCAACACACACATATATTTAGGATGCTTTAATGATTTCCCACTGAATACAGAGCAAAGCCTAAATTTCTCAGCATAAACACTCCTTGTACTATTGTCATACCAATTTCCCAAACACAGAGCACTTCTAGCCTCTGTGCGTTGTTGATACTGTCTGCCATGCCTGGAATATCTGCAGCTTCCTCCCTTCTGTCTGCTAATTCCTGTTGCTATCTTCAGGCTCACAACCCCTACACAGTCTTTCCTGATCCCATCATCCAGTTTATTTCTTCTACTTAAGTAATGTGATTATATTTTTGTAAAGACGTGAAGGAAATGTTATTTCTGGCACCAAAAATTCTCTTAGGAAGGGAATTGTATTTCTATGGAAAGAAGTATATCCTGAAAAAGGTCAAAGATAAAAGGTGAGAACACAAATGGGCTGGGCCTGGGGAGAACTGCTAGGCATCTGACAATGGAAGAAATGTGTTGTTCTACAGAAAAGTTGGGAGGTGAGAGTCCAAAGGAAAATGATGGAGGGTGGGGGACTCTGAATGAGCAGATTATTCAAAGAGATCCCTCCATGAATACCCTGGAATTAATGGTACATTCTGCAAAAATGCAAGGAAATCTTGGAGTAGGTGGTTTTACACTTGAAAACCAACATAGGAATGAATCTTTGTGGAGGAGGTGGATAGAGAAAGGAGGCATTAATACAGGAGCCAGAACATAACAGTATAAGCCCTGTGAATTCGCAAAAAATTTTAGAAGGTTCACATATACTCAAGTAACAGACTTGGAGATATGAAACAATGCTACCTATATCTCTAGAGCCAAGAAGACCCAAGCTGGCATCTAAGTTATCCTTCAGTTATGGGCTCTACCTTAGTCTGTCTTTATTATAATTAATTATATATGCTGGCTCCCACACTAAATTATGATCTCATATAGGACAGGGACCCTCTGTATTCCCTTATATAGGAAATACAGCAAAATACTTATGAGTAGAAACTCAACAAATGTTTGTTGAACTGAATTGAATTGAATTATTAATAAACATTTTCAAAATATTCAGAAACTCCAGAATAATTCCTTTCAGATGCAATTTTCAAAAATCCACTGAAGTATGAATGGGCACTTGGGAAGAAAAAGAAGGAGGTGGTGTAATTGTGGCAGTGGGGAAGGTTAGGAAGAGATAGCAATCATTACAGTCAACATGTAATATAAGGTCAACATGTAGGAAATGGGTCCTTAAGAATGTCTCCCATTAACTTTCTCAAACTTGAAACTGTTGACATGTTGAATCAGATCATTCTTTGTTGTAGGGGGAGCTATCCTATGTATTAACGATATTTAAGAGTATCACTGCCCTCTACCCTCTAGATGCCAGTAACACCAGCCACTTGTGACAAGAAAATAGGTCTTCAAACATTGTCAAATGCCCCCTGAAGAGCCATATCACTCTCAACTGAGAATGACTAATCTCAAGTGTAGATAATTTATAGCACCTACTGAGGCAGAACTGGGTCCCAGTTTCTAAAGGGGATGGAGTAAATGCCATGGAGACTGACAATTTGCCATGAGATTTTCGGCTGACTTGTTCACTATACCCTCACTCTTGGGTGGTCAGCCTTACTCCTGATTTCAGCCCCTACTCTTCAATGCCCATTGGTGCTAACTTGGCCACATCTCCTGTTGTGGTTAAACATGGTCTCAGCTGGCTGGCCAGTTTGTCCCATGCCTTCTCACAACCCTCATTTTTATACTTTTAATTTTTTACCGATTTTTCATTGATTAACTAAACATTCCATTCAATACTCAAGCTCCAGAACTCAGTAATAGCCTGACCCAAGGCCTGCCACTCTCCCAGTTCCATTGCCCTCTCCTGGCTCCCTGCAGCTTCACCTCTATCTATCTGTGTTTTTATCCTGAATATTACCCTCTGCTTTGACATGAAAGGGTCAGCATCAAAGTTGCAGCAGTGCATGTATCACCACTGGAGCCAATTTTTGTGGAATAGGAATCATTGAATCCCATCAAGTAGAGCTTCAGGATATACACTGGCATTTCCATTTTGCATCATGGGTTCTCAATATCTACAAACAACCACTGAATGGAAGAGGAGCCAATGGTATCAAGGAAATGACTATTTTTGGGTTATTCCAGAATGCATTTCATTACAAATAAATGTGCACAAGGGCAACACTCTCTAATGGAATCTGCTAAATAATTTAAGACTTTAGAAAAATACAAGAAACCAAGACACTATAACTGAAACCACAGCAGTTACTTTGTAATGGATGACAATGTGGAATGTAAAGAAGGTGGAGGAAGGTAAGAAAAGAGAAGGCTGAGGTCTCCATCCATTCAGAAATTGAGGAGAGGTCATTAGAAAAAGAAAAAACTGCCCAATGAATAACTCAAGCATAGCTAATGTTATGTGTGAATTACAAGTACTCAGGATTCCTCAGAAACTTCTAATTAGAATTGAGAAAATTGACTCTGAAAATGAGTTATGGTAATCAGTTTCTTGTAAGACTTGAGTCCCAGGAAATCAAGAGTTTTAAACTATTAATTGACTCATTTTGTAAGAAAGATATATGTTTAAATCAACTTGGATTCCTCTGTTGGCCCTATTTTACACAAAGAGAGGAAAGAATATGGGAGTACGCTATTGAGCACACAACCCGTGACTGACTGGAGCTTAAGAAGAATTTAGGATATTTTACAATTAAAGCCCTAAAAAGAAATATAGCTATTTTTAAATCAGATGCTGCTCCAGCACAAGTGCTTTTCCTTGTTTAGTTTTCCAAATGCAATAATTAAAAAATATATAAGTGGACTTCCTTTAGTCCCAAATGTGAGAACATTTTTCTCACATATACAAACACACACACAGCTAATCATAACACAAACTACTCCATTTATTCAACATTTATTTAACAGATATTTACTGAGTGCCTCCCCTGTCGTAGACAGAGAATAGCAAAATTTATTTATTTAAAATAAATTTAGTACAGGTGTATTGTCTACAAACCCATTCAAGTAAATCTTCCAGGTCTAAAGTCCTTGCACAAGGTACAAATATATTTTATCAGACATCTTCCCAAACCCTCACTGAAGGTGATTGGCTAGGTGATGGTCAACTGACACAAGGCCAGCCAATCCTAAATAGTTGGCCAGCAGTAGCCCAAAAAAGATAATCAGAAACCATGATTTCGGGAAATTTAAGGAGAGAATCCTAGGAGACTAATATCGTCGGTGGTGAGAGCTGAAGTACATGCAGTAAGAGATATCAGAATAGCCGCAAGGGGGGCACGTGGGTGGCTCAGTGGGTTAAGCGGCACCCTTGGCTCAGGTCATGATCCCAGATCCTGGGATCCAACCCCGCAGGGGCTCCTTGGTCCGCAGGGAGCCTGCTTCTCCCTCTCTCTCTGCCCTTCCCCCTGCTTGTGTTCACGCTCTCTCTCTCTCAAATAAATAAATAGATAGATAAATAAATAAATAATATCTTTAAAAAAAAAAAAAAAAGAATAGCCGCAAGGTCCTGTGAAAGATAGAGTTCTCAGGAGGTTGTTCTGTGAGTCAGCACGAGAATCCATCCAGAGAGGGAGAGAAAGAGGAGCGTGCGCATTGACCCAGCAGAGACACCTGGAAGGAGACCAGGAGGCAAGGGGAGAATCAAGTCCCTGGATTGCCATTCTTGATCACTTCCCATCCCAGGCCACCAAAATTTCGATAAGGGGACCCCTTTTTCTTGAGGTATTTGAGTGAGTCACTGTTCCCAGTCCCTGAATGATAAAAAGTAGGCTTCAGTCATATGCTTAAGACAGCAATAACCCACTGAAAAGATTAAAAACAAAAAAAATCCAGAAAATTTCACCCTACTATTGAGTCAAAATTCCGTTTTGATACAAGCACTGATATGTCAGGCCAGCAACTCAATATCTGCTTTATATGCAAAATCAGGACACCACCCCCCACCTCCCTCTCCAGTAAGCCTTATGTTAGATGTTTAGATTTGCTGAGGCAATTCTATTTGAATCCGTATATTCCTATCAGGCTCCAGTCTGAACTGCTTAAATCCCACATGTTGCTTACCCTGGAGTTATGAACAGGAAATAAAGGCAAAACGGATGGCACCTAAGCTAGCAGGGAGACTAATGTAAGTAAAACACAGTATTGTACTGTGGAACTTGTAATTGGTTTTAATCATATTTAACATCTGTTTCTCTACTTTAGCATATAATTTAGATGAAGCAGCTTAGAAATCTCAGCAAGAATCCATATTTTACATTTATTGAAAGAGGAGCACTTTCCAAGTGATCAAATTGCTCTCCTAATTCACTCATAATAATGTAGTAATTTGGAAAGGCTTTTTTATTTTCCTCATGAAATGTTCTTAATCAGTGGTCCTAGCTACTAAAGACTTCCCATCTGCCATCCCAGCAATAGCAATGTAAGATTATCGACCTAGCAGAACTTCTCAGAATTCTCCCCTCTTTGGCTATGTCTCTCTTCATTTGACCTCTAACTTTACCTTGCTGCTGAAACTGCTCTTTAGAAAGTCACCAACTGCCTCCTACTCATCAGACTCAATGTGCTACTCTCACTTCTTGTCCTCCTTAGCTTCCCAGAGGGATGTAACCCACACAACTTGAAATTCTCACTTTCCATGGCATCATAGGGATTAGTGAATCCTTGTGAGTGATGAGAACTTGGCTCTAGTCCTACCTCTCTGGCTGTTCTCTATCTACTTCAGAAGGAGAGCACCATGACCCTTGGTGTAGTCCAGGATCACAAATATGTTCTATTTCTCCTACACAGTGTTTTTAAAAGTCTAATTTAATGTGTTATAATCTTATGATTCCCATTATAATCTAGAGTTATGACTTCTTTTGAAAGATCTGAGGATCTGGCAATACTGGGCCTACTCATCGAAACTCACCTGGGGCCCTATTAAAAAAGGTCTACCTCCTTGGTGCCTCAGTCCCCACCTCACACTCAGTTGGCAAGTATGCTCTAACCTGAGGCTCCCCTCCCTCTTTAAGTTACCTAGCTGACCCTCGTAGGCTCGTCCACAGTGCCTTCATCCATACCCTTACACCAACAGTTGACATGTGCTAATGTTCAAACCTCAGCTTTTGTCTTTTTTTTTTTTTATCTTTTCAGGAATCTTATTACTTTCGATAGTTTCAAAATTACCTCTGAAATGATGCCTAAGTGTATACCTGAACCCTTATCTCTCTTCTAGCTCCATATCTAAATTGCTAACTGCAGTTAGGCACCTCCACTCAGAAACCTCACTTACAACCTAAATTCAACGTACCCCAAATTGATCTCCTGAGTTACTCCATCTTCCTGATCCCACAAGACAGCTCTCTCAAATTCTTTATGTCTGTTATTTCTGTCTCCTCTCAGTCACCTAGGCCTCAAACTTCTAAAACATCTTGATATCTCCCTTGTTTCCTATAAAGCTGGTGCTAAGTTGGTAAAGTGCACTTCTGCAAAGCTTCTTGAATGCCTCCCCCTTCCCCTGTCACAGCCCAAGTTCACATCATCAATAACTTCATTGGCTCTACTGAGCTAGGCCAAGAGCCAGCTGCTGAACTCCTAAGCTATTCCCTAGCTGGACTATTGCAGCCTCTCTCTTCCCGTGAATGTTACTTGCACCCTCCAATTCATTCTACATGCTGTACCAAACTAATTTTCCAAAGCACAGCTCTGACCCAGTTAAATCGCATTCCATTTTTCCCCGCTGAATGTTAACTAAATGAAGAACTTCCACGATATGGCCTAATCTATTCTCTTATGTCCATCTCTTCATGGATATGTAATGCAAGCATCGTGCTCCACACAAACTAGGCCTCACTGTTTCCTGCACATGTGTCATAGTCACCCAACTCTTTGTTTTCCCTTATGCTATTCTCTCTACCAGAAATCATCCCCAACCATCTTTTCCCTCTCTGCTTTAGATACTTAATGGCTCTTCAAGGTCCATGGCAAAATCCACTTTTTCCTTAAAGACATCTTTATGTTAACTTTTCCCTAATTCCCATAATGGCTTAATTATGCCATCAATTTAATACTCAAGGCTCATCCAGGAGTGACCGAAAACTAACTGATTTGGTATGATTTATCATATGAGTTGCACATACAATAAGGCTATCAAGCAGGAGTGAGTTGTTCTACTAATGAATTAGCCAAGCCTCGGATGTCTACAAGGTATTGTCCTCTTTTGATACATAATCTCATTTAACCATGTGTAATAACAATTTATATTTTCAATTTCTCATTTTACAAATTAAAAAGTCAAAGAGATTGTTGACTGTAGTGATATTTGGGAATCTAAGGATTCACCAAGCTTTCTAAACGAGAGATTTACTCTACTTCTCTTAAGGCATGAACCTCTTAACTCAAACACCTATAGTCACTGTGTCCTTGTCCAATCCATTATTTTAGTTTGAATTTCCTCAGAGCAAACATTGTGTCTGCCATAACAGCTAGCATAATGCCAAGCACATGATAGACATTTAATATCTATTAAAATGAAATAGAGAGGAGGGGAATCAACTTTTTAGGTCCAACTTTTTCCTGAAACTTTGAATTTGAAAGAATTGTGTCAATATCAGAGCATGAGGTATGCACTTGAAAGAATGCAATTTCAATAAAGAATCAAGTGATGTTCATTAGTGTTTCTCAGGGAATACAGTGTGAGACATAAGAAGAATCAGTATATTACAGACCACCCACCTCAGGGCAAATGGGTTAAAAGCTTCACAGTACTCAGAACCCCTCTGGACCCAGCTGATCTAAGGAGTCACTGGGTCAAAAGCCTTCCTGAGATTAAAGCCCTGGTATGCAGTTTTCTTTTAGCAGGAGCAGCTCAGCCTGAGACTCTCCATTCTTGCTTCCTTCTGTCATGGCACATTTTCTTATTTAAACTGTTGGCATTTGAAAGGTCCCTCTGAATAATTGATGACTTCCTGGAAATATGCAGAGAGCATTTTGCCAAGAACAGGAGCCCCATTTGGGGAGCTGGTCAGATTAGAAATTCAGTTTCAAGTCCAAATCCCTTTCAACCTGAAACCTTCTGTCAGCTTGGAAAAGGAAGGCCAGGACTGGTCAGCACTCATCAAGGAAATAGCCATATATAATTAGGAAATATTTTTTAAAGCAACAAATATCACTCATTTCAATGAACAAAAGCAGCTTTGGGAGTTATTGTTGCTGCCATCATTCTTTGGTAAAGCATAATCACTGTATATATCACTACATGGCAAATCTCATGCCTGTACATAAGGCACAACGAATTAAAGTCATGATTCTGTTTTATGTGGCTTTTTAAAAGATCATTTACTTATTGCTGAGAAAGTCCAAACAGATATAGTTAAAAGTAATTTTTAACCAATATATGGGGAAAAAACCACAAAGAACAAAATGATTATGACCTCTCTTCTCATGTAGACATCTCTGACACATAGTAGTGACAAAATATTACCTCTGCAGTCTCCAACTTAGAATCACAATAGACCTGGTCAGTAAAAGGATCTTTTTTTTGTCAACTGTGAGTTAGGCTACTTGTCTTTGAAACTTACGACCTGTTAATTCTCAAGTAAAGACAGTCCTACTCTGGTTTTGACTGCTATTAGACTAGGGTTTCTTAATCTTTCCTGGGCCATAGCCCTTTGGAGAGTCTTGTGAGTCTTCTGCATTTCTTCCCAGAAATGTTCTTAAATGCATAGCATAAAATAAATGGGATTACAAAGGGAACTAGTTTTATCACATAGACATCATTTTTTAAAATTTACAATATAATGATCTATGTATTCTTTACTAATGCATTTAATAACAAGATCTAATGGATTTATCTAATACTTACCATCATTTTAACTAAAAATGAGCATATAGGCTATTTCAAGATATCTATATCAACAGTAATATATGCAAATATCTTGTGTTGAGGTCACAAAAACTAGTCATTACTATAGTGGTTTGTTGCCTATATTTATAACAGATGGAAATGTGAAATTTTAGTTAAAGGTTGAAATTACAGTTTTAAATTTCTTTCATCCAAGTTCAGAACCCTTTGGACTTTATTCTCTTAAAAAAAAAAGCATATCCTTTTAATTAGTTCTATTGGTTACTATAAATCCCCAATATTGTTAGAAACTTTATACTTACCTCGAATTAACACCTGGTATGTGTTTGTCAATTCAGTGATCTTAAACAGACATCATGGAGGGCAGGTGGAGATAGGGGGTGTTGCTTGTATGTGGCACACCCACAGGTCTATAGCTTTATTCTATTTATTAGATTAAGTGATGCACATAAATTTTTTTGTCTTATTTAAATTCAAGTTATTTAACATATAGTGTATTATTAATTTCAGGGTAGAATTTAGTGATTCATCAGTTGCATATAACACCCAGTGCTCATTACATCAAGTGCCCTCCTTAATGTCCATCACCCAATTACCCCATCCCCCCACCCACCTCCCCTCCAGCAACCCTCAGCTATAGCACATTTCCCTGAGTTTTCATTAGCTTCATAGATTCTTATATAATGTTAGGATTCTATGATTTATTTGTTTACACTGAGGAGCATCTCTTTAACATGCTGTGGTGTTCAGTAAAGGGCCTCTGACAACAAGCAAAGATTTAAACAATCATTTAGTAATCAGCAGGCCTTTTCAAATCACATCTTAGCTCTAAGCCCAGGTACAAATCAGTGACTTATTGTGAACAAAGCACCCCATTTATTGAAATAATCTTTTAAAATCATCCATGGGGTGAAATTCTTATTAGATTCTAAAATAGAGTATATGCAACAGTGGTGTATATTTTCAATCAATTATTCCAAAATATCTGTTGAGTACTTGTTTACTAGATACTGAGGAAGGCCAAAGAATATGAAATAGACTGCATTCTGCTTTCAAGAAGTTGATAATTTAGATGTAGAAAGAGGAAGATCTTGGAGATAAAAGACATCATTTTAAAGGTTACAATCTCACTGATATTATATTCTAGTGCCCTGTCAATCTTTAGGGGTCATATCTTCACCACATTGATTGCAGGGAAATCAGAGTTTACGTAAGAGAGGTTTTCCTAAAGAGACATTTCAACACTTGCAAATTTTAATTTCCTCATTTGAATCAATTTTTTTTATCCTCCCTTATCTTGGTTTTTTAATTTTAATTCCAGTGTAGTTAACATACAGTGTTATATTAGTTTCAAGTATACAATATAGTGATTAAATAACTCAATACATTACTCAGTGTTCATCATTAAGTGTACTCTTAATCCCCTTCATCTATTTTACCCATCCCCCTACACCTCTCCTCTAGTAACCACCAGTTTGTTCTCTATAGTTAAGTCTGTTTTTTGGTTTGTCTCTATTTTTTTTCCTTTGTTCATTTGTTTTGTTTCTTAAATTTCACATGAGTGATATCATATACTATTTGTCTTTCTCTGACTGGCTTATTTTGCTCAGAATTATACTCTAGCTCCATCCATGTTGTTGCAAATGGCAAGATTTCATTCTTTTTATGGCTGAATAATATTCCATTATCTAGCTATCTAGCTATCTATATATACATATATATATATACACATACACACACACATACATACACAATATATAAACATATATACAATGGTGTGTATATATATATGTATATATATGTGTGTATGGATATAGATGTGCTAGTTTAAATTTATATGTATATATATTATATATATGTGTGTGTATATATATATACATATAAATTATGTATGTATGTATTATGTATGTAATTATGTATATGTATATACATATAAAATATGTATAAAATATGTATATATATATACATATATATATATGTATATATATATACACTACATCTTTATCCATTTATCTATTGATGGACACTTGGGCTGCTTCCATAGTTTGGCTACTATAAACATAGGGGTGCATGTATCCCTCTGAATTAGTGTTTTTGTATTCTTTGGGTAAATACCCAGTAGTGCAATTACTGGATCATGGGGCAGTCCTATTTTCAATTTTTTGAGGAACCTCCATACTGTCTTCCACAGTGGCTACACCAGTTTGCATTTCTACCAACAGTGCAAGAGGGTTCCTTTCCTCCACATCCTTGTCAACACTTGTTTCTTGAGTTTTTTATTTTAGCCATTCTGACAGGTGTGAGGTGATACTTCATTGTAGTTTTGATTTGCATTTCCCTGATAATGAGTACACTGTTGAGCATCCTTTCATGTGTCTGTCGGCCATCTGTATGTCTTCTTTGGGAAAATGTCCATTCATGTTTTCTGCTCATTTTTTAATTCTCATATGAATAAATTTAAATAGAGGCTTTTTAGTCTCAGAGTGAACTCTGTTATATTCATTGTAGTCAGGGGCAGGTACACCACAGTGATGTTTATCATATCGCTATGTCCCCACAGTCTTACCAACTTTTTCCAATTATGCTTGACTTTATATATAACAACTTCAAAGAATTTGAAAGGAAGCCTGGTTTACTGTATTTCTGCTAAATAATAGCACAATAAAGTGATATTTTATCACAAACCTGTTGCAAGATTACCATTTTGGAAGGTAGAAAAGGAAAGAGGGGGATTCATAGGCCAAATGCTAACACCACTGCTTGATGAAAGTTTAAGTAATGTTTCTAATGGCTCTTTATATTGTTTCATTATAATAAAGTAAATTTAAACTAGCACATTTCAACACATGGAATAAAGGCATGGTTCACATTATTCTGACAAAGGGTGAATGCTATTTCTCTTTACCAGCTAAAGTGGCACTGCCAAGTAACAGTATCATAGACACAGTTTATAATTTACTCAGCTTTGAAATTGTATAATTTTGGCAACTTTTTTTAATTTGAAGGACTTCCTTCATCTCAAAATTTACATATAAAATAAGATGTTATTAATATTTTATATTACCCTCTTCAAATTTACATAATTCACATTCATATGCTATGTAATTGAGTTGTAATTTACTGTGTCCAAATCACCATCAAAGTTGCTTTTAAGCATTACTGCCCCTGTCCACTTTTAAAATTTTTAGATCCTCAACTGTGGGACTACATTAGTAACTTACATAGCTTACATAACTTATATAGCATTTAAGGTTTGCAAAACATTTTCTCTTACCTCATTTGGGCATTATAATGGCTGTGTTCAATAGATAGGAAACTTAAAATATATTCTTATCTGGACAAGTTGAGTTGAGACTCATCAAGCTTCATTTCCAGTAAGTAATGCAGCCACAACACAAACACAGAGTTCCTGATTTTAAATCCAGAGACTTTTTGGGGAGCCTGGGTGGCTTAGTCGTTAAGTGTCTGCCTTCAGCTCAGGTCATGATCCCAGGGTTCTGGGATCGAGCCCCGCATCAGGCTCCCTGCTCGGTGGGAGGCCTGCTTCTCCCTCTCCCTCTCCCCCTGCTTGTGTTCCTTCTCTTGCTGTCTCTCTCTGTCACATAAATAAAAATAAAATCTTTAAAAAAATAATAAATCCAGAGACTTTTCTTACCAAAATTAAAGACATCAGGTGAGTAAGTACATAATAATCTGTCAGATGAATAAGCAATTATTGCTATGATCATCTAAAGGAGCACTTCGAGATATAATGGTCAGGAAAACTTTACAAAAGCAAAACAAAAAAGAAAATGAACTAAACTGGTGTTTCAGCTGGCTTTTGAGAGAATTAGGTGGAATTGCTGAAGGACACATCTTGGCTCAGTGGAATGGTATGAGGGAGAAAGAAGAGAGTATTTAATAGGTCACAGTTTTCAAAGACCATCACTGACAATGCTTCAGTGGGATCACAGATTGTGACATAGCCTAGTGGTAAATAGCAGCTAGGATCACCAGACTAGAGGAGACAGAATATTCTTCCATCTCTACAATGAGAAGGTCTGTGTAGGCCATGGCACATGGTGTCACGGAAAGAGCACTGGTCTTGGAACCAGAAATCCAAAGCTGGTCCAAATTTTGTCTCTGCCACTTAAATATTCATTTGGAAAAAGCAAGCCATTTATTTCTGGGCTCTTCGTTTTCCACATCTGGAACATGACTTTTGCTTTGCCTGGTACACAGGAAACTGGATAAGTAAATAGGAAAGCATTCCATGAAAAGATTCTAATCCCCTTTATAAATGTGAGGGGACACCTATGAAGAGTGGAGGGGAATGCTAGCTAAAGAAGAAGGAGCCCTGTGTGATGGTAGTTTACTTTAGGTAGTTACAAAAGAGCACATAAAAACAAAACCTCTTATTTCCATTGTATTCCTGATAAAATCTCTATTTTTTTTTCAATTACGAAATGAATATATGCTCACTGTGAAATTCAAATAGCCCAGAAGTGAATAAACTAGAAATGAAATTTCCCCCTTCTCCTTCCACCCACTCTCATCCCATTCCCCAGAATAACCATTGTCCCCACTTTGGTGTATAGCCTTCGTAGGCCAGACATCTTGAGAAGCATGATGATGACAATGGGACAAAGCACAGATGCCTGTCCTTGGCCCTATCTGAGGAAGAACACACACTCTTCACCTTATCTGTGGTTCTGGGCTGTGAAGCATAATGTCAGTGCTAATGTTGACTAGATTGATGCCGAATGCCTTGTGTATATCTCTGCTTTTTCACTCAGGTAGAACTGGGAATCTCAACTATCTGACGCCACTTCCCACTTCTGACAAAGATGAATGGTTTGCTATCTTCATTCTGATTAGTGGCCATTTTCGCCAGCCTGTGGGATGTGGCCCTTTTCCCTCAACAGCCCTGGCGTATCAAAATCAGAGGGGCCTCTGCCAGCTCTGGGCTACTGCTTGTAAATCAGGCCTGTGCGATTCAGTGCGGAGAACAGGACTTCCCAGAGAGAATGCGGGCTCATTCTGCCAGGGGTGCTCTCAACTCCTGATTTATAATCACTTCCTGGAAACCAGGTGCAAAATCCAGGTTTGTAAATCAAGTATTTTTATTTAGGATTTATTGGCATGATTTGAAAATCTGCCTCAGGACTTGTAAATCTCTATTAGGATTTGTAAACCCATTTAAGGATATGGAAATTAATTTTTGAGCCTACAGAACACTAAAACAGTTTGGTTATAACTACCATTACAAAGAAGAAAGACTTATAAATCAATGGAAGGTTGGTAAGATTTGCTGGCAGGTTCCATAAATTAAATCCTGGTTTTATAACTTCAGGAGAGTACAAATTTATAAATCCAACTTGTGAATCATCAAAAAAAAGTATAAGATTTGGATTCTAATTTGAAATATTACAGAGCAGCACCACTGTTGATACCCTATTGATAAGTTAAATAGTCCAAAGTAATGGTAATAATCTATTCAGATTAGAAGGATTTTATATATGGAACCAATAGTTCCTTGTTGGAAAACCTGTGGGGTAAGTAGTCTATGCTGCTATCTGGCCCACACTGGGAGAGCTCAGGGAGTCTGAGACCATATACCGGGCATAGCCTGGTGAGAAAATCACTACATTAACTCTGAAAGCCCAGGCCACTTTGGCTGTGAACTGGGACTAATAAATGTGTACCCTCCACAATGTAAGCCGAGCCTCAATATTTTATCTATTAGATAAATAGATTTATATTAGTTTTATACTGCTTGAATGATAATATTGCCCAAAGAGACTGGTCACAGGCACCAAGATTGTTATTATAGGGTGGTGATTCTCAACCAAGGCAACTTTCCCCCCAGGGGACATTGGCAATATCTGGAGACTTTCTTGTTGTCATAACTGGGGAAGGATGCTACTGGCATCTAGTGGGGAGAGGCCAAGGATGCTGCTAAACATCCTACAATTCACTGAATAGCTGCCCACAACAAAGTATCTGGCCAGAATGTGAAAAGTGTGGAAGTTGAAAAAACCTACCATACCACTATAGCTAGCACAAGCCAGTACAGAATGACTCTGTCAGGACTCTTCCAACTCTGGTTCCAGTGATTCTGCCATTCAGGACAACCCAGAAGCTTTTTCTTATTTAATCTAAAAGGAGAATATGTTCAAAATTCATAATGTAATAAATATGATAAATCCCATTATGAATATGCTCTGCTACCTCAAATGCACCCTACATTTGACAACAGGTCTTCCATAGAAACTGAAGTTGTAGCATTTGGTGAAATTATATTATTTGACCGGAGAGACCCCTTCATTTTATTTGAAAACAAGTTTGTGGGTTAGGAAGGGAATGCAAAGCAAGAATTCTTTCAGGATTTGTTCAACAGTTTTATAAAGCAACCTCATGTAGTGAACTCCCTGGGAGCCTGAGACCCTTTTGATTATATGGTGTTTGGAATAAAATAAAACAAATCCTATGTTCTTTTATTCTGACCTGAAAATGATTTCTAAATGATCACCTTGGGTGTTCTTTCCCTCTACTTATTGCTGTGTTCTTCCATTTGAATTACTGCTCAGCATCACCTCAGAAGCCAGCTGAATATTGGCCGATTGTAAGAAGACAGTCTCATATTGAGATTATAGCAGCTCTCCTCAGACTTGCCCTATTCATGGGCCCAGCCATTATAAGAACCTAAAGATGGAGACAGGACTCAACATTCAAATGGTGCATTTGAAGCACAAGGTGAAGTACATTGTGTAAATGCAAATGAACAGAAATATGGTATTGTAAGAGCTCAGCCACTTGTGCAATTAGGAAGGAAATTAGGATTGTAGAGTGCAGCACCCAGCAGAGCACTCAATTCTGTACACGGGAAAAAAAGGGAAAAAAAGTTTAAAGAAACTTGGTGTGATGACTCAAGTCTTCAAGAGTTTAAGTCCAGAATGCCTGAGAGGCAACCAGGAAATTGGTGACTGTAATCATGCCCCACCTCACCTCCTGCCCTCTACATACATTTCTCCACTGACATACTAAAATGCATATTATTCCCCTAATTTAGGCAGTGTTTTTGTCCCATTTAATGAACAATCTATGTCTCTAACTCAATAGCTTCAAAGTCATTTTTCTCACCATAAGATCCTTACGCATTCCAGGTACACAAAGGCCAGCAAGGAGCGTCTCCCATTAAGTCATTTGGGTTGCTTTTAGGAGCTTGATATATAAATAGAGATTGGGAAAGATCAGGAAAATACTCCACTTCTTGAAATCTCATTCTATGTGAGACAGCAGTAAGCAAACATAAAACCTTACGATTAGAAGCAGTGACCTCATTTTATATTAAATTCATTTATCTAGTAGATGAATGCATAAGAAAGGGATACAGGACAACTTAAGGAAGACTCTGAGAAAAAACATTTAAAATAATTGATATTTGTTATCAGAAAACCTACTCTCTCTCTCGTTGTTCTCTACTTCTACACAGTAAGCTTCCCCTATTGCCCAGGATGTGCCATATGGACCAGTCCTCTCTTGATAGCATACAGCTCATGTCCATAAATCTTTTAAAACTATTTTCCCTCCAACCACACCTGCTAGAATTTTTATATATAGCTTTTAGAGCCACAATTCATTCAGCAAAAAATCATTCAGCTAACATTCATCACGAACCTAGGTCTTTCCAGCCTCTGCTCAGTGATGGGACACAAAGATGAATAAGCCACCATCTGATACTGAGACACTCACATCTTCTTTTTTTTAAATTTTTTATTGTTATGTTAATCACCATACATTACATCATTAGTTTTAGATGTAGTGTTCCATGACTCATTGTTCATGCATAACACCCAGTGCTCCATGCAGAACGTGCCCTCTTTAATACCCATCACCAGGCTAACCCATCCTCCCAACCCCCTCCCCTCTAGAACCCTCAGTTTGTTTTTCAGAGTCCATCATCTCTCATGGTTCGTCTCCCCCTCTGATTTCCCCCTCTTCATTCTTCCCCTCCTGCTATCTTCTTTTTTTTTCTTAACATATATTGCATTATTTGTTTCAGAGGTACAGATCTGAGATTCAACAGTCTTGCACAATTCATAGCGCTTATCAGAGCACATACCCTCCCCAGTGTCTATCACCCAGTCACCCCATCCCTCCCATCCCACCCCCCACTCCAGCCACCCTCAGTTTGTTTCCTGAGATTAAGAATTCCTCATATCAGTGAGGTCATATGATACATGTCTTTCTCTGTTTGACTTATTTCGCTCAGCATAATACCCTCCAGTTCCATCCATGTCGTTGCAAATGGCAAGATCTCATTCCTTTTGATGGCTGCATAATATTCCATTGTATATATATACCACCTCTTCTTTATCCATTCATCTGTTGATGGACATCTTGGCTCTTTCCACAGTTTGGCTATTGTGGACATTGCTGCTATAAACATCGGGGTGCATGTACCCCTTCAGATCCCTACATTTGTATCTTTGGGGTAAATACCCAGCAGTGCAATTGCTGGATCGTATGGTAGCTCTATTTTCGACTTTTTGAGGAACCTCCATACTGTTTTCCAGAGTGGCTGCACCAGCTTGCATTCCCACCAACAGTGTAGGAGGGTTCCCCTTTCTCTGCATCCCCGCCAACTTCTGTCATTTCCTGACTTGTTAATTTTAGCCATTCTGACTGGTGTGAGGTGGTATCTCATTGAGGTTTTGATTTGGATTTCCCTGATGCCAAGCGATGTTGAGCACTTTTTCATGTGTCTGTTGGCCATTTGGATATCTTCTTTGGAAAAATGTCTGTTCATGTCTTCTGCCCATTTCTTGATTGGATTATTTGTTCTTTGGGTGTTGAGTTTGATAAGTTCTTTATAGATTTTGGATACTAGCCCTTTATCTGATATGTCATTTGCAAATATCTTTTCCCATTCTGTCGGTTGTCTTTTGGTTTTGTTGACTGTTTCTTTTGCTGTGCAAAAGCTTTTTATCTTGATGAAGTCCCAATAGTTCATTTTTGCCCTTGCTTCCCTTGCCTTTGGCGATGTTTCTAGGAAGAAGTTGCAGCTGAGGTCGAAGAGGTTGTTGCCTGTGTTCTCCTTTAGGATTTTGATGGACTCCTGTGAGACACTCACATCTTAATGGAGGAGACAGACATGTAAATAATTATAACTTATCCCATGTGCTGAAAAGAAGACACTTCAAGCTACAGCAGGAGCATAGAGGAAAGTGGTGAAATCTTTAAAAGGTGATGGTGCTTGAGCTAATTCTCAAAAGATGAATGATGTCTAGTAGGTAGTGGAGAAGGGAAGTGGTAAGAAGAACATTATAAATGAGGAAACATCCAGGTCAGATACGATTGATAAGGAGGCCAATGTTCAGAGTATTCAAAAAATGTAGCATGGCTAGAGCAATGATTTCCACCCAGGAGGGGGAGCAGGATGAGAAGATGGTATCAAAACTACTTATATCAAACCATGCCTCAGGAAGCACATGGTCAGAGTCCAGGATGCAGGTAAGGGACTCATGAGAGATAAATTATGGAGAAAGGTTGGAAAAGTAGATTGAAACATGACAACTAGATAATCCAAAGGTTTAGTCTCTGCCAACTCATTAGTAATATGTTTTCTTCTTTGTGTCTTCCTTTATTTTTTGCTAACATACACAACCCAGCTTGCTATTTGGGTTGGTTTTGTAAGGTTTGGTAAGGGATATGGATTTCACAATTGTCTCATGTTCTTATGGCAGCTCATGAAATAGCATTAATTAAGGTGGTAAAAAAAAAAAGAGAGAGAGAGAGAGAAACTAGGGGTCTAGAGAGTCCAAAAACCATAAAATTAACTTCAGGATAATTTAATATTGACTTCATTGGGAAACTTATTTTGTCATCAAGATTTATTAGCCTAATTAACAGTCGGACACAGAGAAGTTAAGGAACATCACCTAAATCATGTAAAACTAGACTGGCTAAATTTAGCACTTGAATATGGAGTTTAGGGAATGATCCCAGGGATATATGAAATATACATACAATATTTCCTCCTGTATCTTCAAAGAAAAATCTTACTTCTTCATATAAACTTATTTCCAGTTTCTCTCAGGAGGGAAAAAATAATCTCAGTTGACTACTCAAATCTTTCCTGTAAAGTCCTTCTGGTCTTGCCTATGTTAAAACCAATAGGAAAGCAAATTTATATCAGAAACAAATCTACACAAGAAACATAAGCCGGGGGCGGGTGGGGGAACTGACAGATGCCCAGTCTCTGATTTTTAGGGACAATAACTCCTAAGCCCTGAGGCATGTAAATAGGTATTAGTCTCCCCAGGCACTCCGTGGTGAAGGCTGGATGGCTTTCCTCAGCCAGTGTCAGCTAAATCCCTCATGTCTGCTCAACAGAAACCTCAGTTTATGAGGGAAGGAAATTATAGATTGAAAAATGCTCTTTTTGTAAAACTCTGGTTGTAATGTTCGGTGAAATGATAAATGAATAGGTTTTTACTGGCAAACTACAGTAATTAGGCCATTCCTCACTTCTTTATTGGAGGCAGACCTAGATGTTTAATCATCATTATGTGATCATTTAATTTTAGCAAAGCATTACTATTGGAGAAATTATACATTTACTTTGCCCTCTCCCCCTTTTTAAAGGTGGTGATGAAAAGAAAAACAAAAAGCTTTAAATCATATCTGGAGTTTAGGGAGAAATAGGATACTATTTTTAAATTTCACATAATTTTAGTACATTTTTTTCTGATTTTCATAGTAACATTATGTGATATTATAAAATTGTAGAAAATATGAAAAACAGGTAAGATATTAGAAAAAAATAATATTAATTGAAATTACCCACCATTCCACTTTTCTAAGAAAACCATCATTGTTAATATTTTGGTGAATTTCCTTTCAGCCTTTTTTCTTTGGGATTTTATTTTATAATATTCACAAAATAAAAGATTTAGACTAGTATCGGACACACAGAAGCATGCCAGTGAAAGCAGTAAAATATGGTTATTTTAAAAGCAATTTTGGAAAACTTAGAAAGCATTTTCATACTAATCACTGACCAGGCAATGGCCACAATAAAGAATTAAGTTTTTCTTCTTATCTTTGTGCCTGAAATCAACTAGGGGAAATGAATAAACATAAATTAAGAACTTTGAAGGAATAAATATCTTCAAAGAGCTTGAATCTGTAATTTCCCTGAAGAACAGATTTATGATCTAAGCCCATTCTTTTCAACTTAATGCATCGACTCTTCCATAGGCTGGTAAAAAGCAGTTCAGTAACTGCATCTTCCGTCCTCGGCGATAAGATCTTCTGCAATAGGATCAATAAGACCTGCTTTCATAGAACTTTTTTCTTATCCCATAACCTCAAAAATCATTTTGTGCCACAATGATCACTACAGGGAAGAAAATAAAGAGATGTTGAATCTATCAAAGTTTTTCATAGCGAGGCTGGTTTATTTCAAACCATCACAGCATGGTGGTTAACAGCTCTGGAATAGCCAAAGGATGGAAGCAGATGGAAAAAAGAAACTGAAAGATCCTCTTCTTTCTTTACAGGGACCTTCAAAGTTAAAGGGGAATAAGATTCATATTCCAGGCATTTACTACCTAATTTGGCACTGGGAATTTCAAACTAAGCTTATTTTTTTAATCCCACTCTTAACTAAGAGATTTCTGAAATAAGCTCTAATTCAGTATCAGTATAGAAAGTTTTAATGAATGGAATAAAAAGGAAGATCCAGATCTAAATTAGTTTGGAAAACCTGTAAATAAATAAATTTATTTTTTGTAGTATTTTTCTGTGTCACAGGTACACTGTGGGTCTCCCAGAGAGGCCTGTAGTATACAGTATTCCCCAATTTTGGATTTCCATTTTTCCTCTTCTTTGAGTTCCAAAGAACTCATTTTAAGAAATAATTATTTTGTGTGCTTCTGAGTACCCAGATAGAGTAAGTCTGTTTTCCAGAGCTGATTCCTTAAAGGTCATACTCATAAATACAAAGTCATAATTATAAAGGACTTACATGGCATGAAATCTTGCAGCATAATATTTGAGAAAGTACCCCTAAGCTTGGAATCCCTGGTGTAGGGTCAAGTACTGCAATACCGATTTTAGGTTTACGACCTTGGACAAATGATTTGACCTTCGTGAATCTTAGTTTCTTCCTCTGTGAAATGGAAGCAAAAGTCTTGTCTGTCTCACAGGATTGTTGTGAGGATCAATGGAGAGGTCTTTAGAAAATAGAGATTATATTAAAAAGTATGGGGAGTTATTGTGACTACTGCCTGCTTTAACACTAAAATATATGCTTTTTGCTAGATGTTCTCAAATAAGCTATAAAGAAAGGTTCTGTGTTGTGTTCAGCCAATTCTTTTTCTGAACTTCTATTTCTATACCTTTGTTAAAAAATAAACTGTGGCACCTTAAAAAATTCATAGTTTACTTAAGCAAAACTCGATTCAAATTGGGCAGCACCAAAACAGAAGTGGTTAGGAGCACTCCACCAACAGGAGCCTAGGTAAAGACGTATACGGAAAATATGGAAGCAAAGAAAAGCAATTATGTGATGACTATAGCTTAAAGCCTGGTTAGCTGTTTGCTACTGGTGTGATTTCATAACCTTGAGGCATTCATAGGCTTAAATTTTGTTTTGGCTACATAGACCTCCACACCATTAAAGTCACCTCAGCCTTCTAGTTAATGTAACAACTTATGGTGCAATTTTTTTCTAAAATTGTTTTCTGTGTCCTAATCTCATCTTCCACAACAGACCAGAAACTCCTTGAAGGCAGGATTGGGGTTTGATATTTCCTTTGACTAAGGGATCGCTTGATGGTATTATATTAAGATGGAAAGGATAATCGATACAGTTGAAGTTCTCCCATAGAAAGTATGCTCACTCATGCAGAAGTACATATTCCAAGTCAGAAGATGGAAGACTAATATCTGTAAACTGTTCCTGTTAGGACGGTATTTATATACATTATGTATTTAAGCAACAATTCAGTCAAAATGGTCAAACTCCTTAACATGTCGATACAGCATTGAAAGTAGAAAAGCCTTTATGACTGAGATAGTTGATAATGATTATTAAAAAGAAATACTCCTTTCAAACCCAAGAAGCAAATCCAAAGAGGTCAGAAGTAAAAAGTGTGAAGCAAGTTGATAAATCTACTCTCTCCAGATAAATAATGCCTAAGTTAATTCTAAAATAGCTTTATTACATTTTAAATATAATGCCAAGAATTTAAAACCTGTGTTTTTCCCAATTCTATTTGCAGTTAGAAAAAAAGTTCTGCCAGAATGTATCTTAAGGCAAAACTATATTTGAATTTCTGTGGCTTAAATTATAATCCAGCACATGCTTTCTACAGACAGTAGGTCAAGCTCCCTATTGTTTAAGCCAGTCCTCCTCAAACCTTTCTTCTAAAATGCCCTTAACTGAAAAGCAAGTATGCATATCCCTAGGAACCTGGAAGCCTACCTCTGAGGCAGTGCAATACAATTTGAAATTTTTTTAGTCTTATATTTTATTTATCCTAAAATGCAGGGACATTGTTCAATATATTCACAAGACATTTGTGTCTGTTTTAATATAAAATTAATACTTGTATTTCTTATCATCAAGGAAACCTGATGCTTCAGGAAGGTGAGCCCTATGTCTATGGTGTGCCTTGCAGTACAACCCAGCATATGCTGAATATGAGCATCCCAGTAAGGGTCTGAGCCTGGTCTTCAATTTTAGCAATCTCATTAAGCTTTTTCTTCCATGTTATCCAAAGACATACTACAACAATAAAAAATATATCTGCTTCCTTGAGAAAGAGAATATCTGCAATTCACACATGGGTTTCTCTCATGAAATAATAAAAGAATTTTTTAAATATGAAAAACCATAGAACAGATGAAATGCTATCGTGGTGAGGCTATAGTGTGACTTCATGCTCCAAGCAAAGTACATGAACTTAATGAAGCTAATGTTTCTACATTGAACCGAGAAAATTTCTTCTTAATGGTTTTCTTCTTATTGTTACTTAAATTTATGTCAAGGAGCCTCACGTTTCCCTAAGGACACATGTTCAAGGTTTTTGCCTTGAAACTTCACTGATATACAAACCCTCCTAAGCCCCATTGTGGGAATGCAAGCATTATATCTTGCCTTTCAAGAAAAAAGAAATTCTTGTACTATTTGCTCAAGTCTAAAACTGACATAAGATGCTTAGCCCAACAGTATCTGAATATGGTGTATTAAATGCTATTTATAAAAAGTAAAGCTATGCTAATGTGCCTATCTGCCCCCTACTGCTTAACAGTATTAAAGATTAAAGCCAATTGTTTTGTAAACTGAAGAGGCTGTAATGGTTTCTTGGGAAGTGCTCCTCGTCAGCATTCCAGATAAGGTTGCTATTAAATTTTTGCTGCTATGGATGGCTGGCTTGGGTCATTATACACTTAAATTGAGTTGCTGTCATTGTTATATAATGAAATGAAAGAGCCTTTGGCCTATAGTAATGTGGTGTACCTTTTAAAGAATGGGTACCACTACCAGATTTATAAGAATGGGTCTGATCGCATTATAGTACCAAGCTACTCGGTGTTTCAAAGTGATTTAGAAGAAATGTCCGAAGAATTCTCATGTATATCAAAGACAAATAGCTGAGTTTTGCATTAACCTGCTTTCAATAATCATTGAAACTTATTGAGTGATTACAGGATGTAGCAGATTCATGGTTCTTTCTTCTGTCTTGTAATTTAATTATGTCTCGCTCTGAAGTGAGGATAGTCAAGAACCTGGATTTTTTCATAATCCTATAAATTACTTGTTCAGATTAAAGAATAATCATCCTGATCTCTTCATTCTAAGCATGTTATTTGACAATCCTCTTACAACTTGAGAAGGCTATACATTATTTTAATTCTTAAATGGGCCAAAAGGTTAGTTAAAAAAAAAAAAAAAAAGATGAAGGATGATATCACATTTCCTAGGTTTAAGTATTCTTTCTTTCTAATACAAACAGAAAATTCTAGCTACCATTTCTGTAAGGAAAAATAATTTTCTTCCTCTTTTCCCAGGTTTATAACATCCCAACTCACTATCTAGAGAAGCAACTTTGTCACACTTCTAAAATACTTATTTATAAATATTACCTATGTATTCAAAAGTGTTTTCTCTTTCTCCTCAACTTTTTAAAAGTATAAATAATCCCTTTTTCTTAAACTACATTGTATACCAAATAGGAATGTATAATTTTGTTAATATTTTAATATCAGAGACTGGAGAAAAACTGAATTTAGGAACTCAGGAGATGGACAGATTTAGTCATAATGCAGATCTTTGCCATCTCCAATTCATAGTAATATGAATTGCTTTGTTAAAACTACAAGTCATCAATATTTAAATGTAAACTGGCATGACAATTTTTTCTACTTACAGTATTCTATAAAAATTGAAAAACTCATGCATTTTGAATTGATCCAATAGCTCAAGAATACCTGAAATCTAATCATTATCCCTTTTTGGGTCTTTAGCACTTCCCACTCTGTTCTGCTTCTCTGGGAGAAATGTTTTCCTCTTCAGTGTATCTTTATCTTCATCTGTGTACTTCAAACTAGAGAGAGAGGACACTCAAATGCTTAGAAAGAGTTTGCTTTATTATGTGGCTCTGTGGAGTCTAAAAATGCTACAATCACAAACAGCCCTCTGAAGATGCCTGTATACTCAAAAAGATACATGATTTTTCCCAGCAATGGAAAGCAATTTATGGCTTTTTCTATTGCACCAGAAGTCCTTCAGAAAATGGCACTTGCAAGAATAATGTTATAGCATGCAATCAAAGAAGACATATCTTTAAAGATTGAGCTGTCCAGGAACCTGTAGCCATGACAACTAATGTTGGTCCATAAGCTCAGAAATGGCAGTGCCATTGCGAGCACATGTCATCAAGGGAATGGTAAATGGGGCACCTGGCTCAGGCATGATGCTGGACAGTGGACATTTGTGGTACAGTGTCAATCTTTGGGAGCATAGCAAGGTGCATCATTCAGGCCTGCTCCATGACCCTGTGTTGTTTCACCATTTCACCAGAGCAATTCTCTAGAAAAACAGTTTCCTGCAATCCAGTCCAATCTGCAGAAGATGGAACTCTGCAGGTTTAGGAAAATGGGCAAATCCCAGACTTCTGTTTTGGAGAGTCTTTCCTACCCTACGTCCCAATGATATCTTTAGGATTTAGGTTCCAAGGTGAATTATTTAGGCTTAGCATTAAGTTCTAAGTCATGAGTTAGTGTCATAGCAAGAAATTAGTAAAGCGGAGGGCACCTGGGTGGCTCAGTTGGTTAAGCGACTGCCTTCGGCTCAGGTCATGATCCTGGAGTCCCAGGATCGAGTCCCGCATCGGGCTCCCTGCTCAGCAGGGAGTCTGCTTCTCCCTCTGACCCTCCCCCCTCTTATGCTCTCTCTCTATCTCATTCTCTCTCTCAAATAAATAAATAAAATCTTTAAAAAAAAAAAAAAAAAAAAAAGAAATTAGTAAAGCGGAGCTTCAAGCCCAGGATAACTGCTCTTCTGCAGCCAGTGTCAAGACTAGGAAAACTTGGGAATCTGATTCCCATAGGTTATTTTATTGCATTTTATCAATCAGTAAGCCCAACTTGAACCAAACACTTAGAAAGAAAATTGTACCAGTATGGTTTCTGCTCTCAGGCAAGATATTAATGATGCATTATTTATGAAATGCAACACTATGTAAAATTGTAGTCAGAAAATACTTCTAGAAGAAGAAAAGAGGCTGTTATAGAATAATAATAAAAATACCAAATGCTTATATAACATTTACTGTTCTAAGAATTTTATGAATATTATTTCATTTAATACAACAGTCTGGGGTAAGTTCTGTTATTATCCCCACTTCATGGGTGGGGAAACAGAGATACAGAGATGTATAAACTGGCAGTGGTAAAGCAGAGATTCAAGCTCCAGAGTCTGTGTTCTTAAAATTCTGCTGTAGGTAGACTGAGACTGATAAGGAGTTAGAAGGAAAGATGAGACAGGAAAAGTGGGAAAAGCAGAGTGAGATGATAAGGCCACAGGCCTGATTAGAGTGAAATGATCCTTATGGGGGACCATAGGAGATGACTGAGGGCATAGGAATGCCAGTCAATGGAGAATTTTGAACGCACTACTGAGAGTCATTTGATCAGAAAGCTATTATGGACTCTTGGGCATGTTGATAAGATAATTTAAGAAAATATATTTTACCAAGGTAAACTATTATAAATGAGGCTACTTAAATATAGCCAAAGCTATGAACAGTTTATAAAACAATTGACATTACCCTGCAAAGGCAAACATACATATACTCTCTGGCTTAGCATTTCCACTTATAGTATAAATATTAGAGAAACCCTTGCACATGAGTTAGTATCAGCAGGTATATACCACAATATTTGTCCATAATAGCAAAATATTTAAAATAGAATTAAGTGCTTTTTAACAGGAAAATGAAAAAATAAATTGTAGTATGTTCACACAATGAAATATTATACAGCAATGAGAAATAAATGAACTAAAGCTATACTCAAAAATATAGATGAATCTTAGTAACACGGAGTTAAAGCAAAACTAGAAGTCCTCATATAACATAAAAGGAAGGAAGGGAGGGAGGGAAGGAAGAAGGGAAGGAAGGGAGAGAGAGAGCAAGAACATTCAGAATGGTCCAAATAAGAAAAATAAAAGAAAGAATAAGGAGAACAAAAGAGAGAAGGAAAGAAAATCAGCAAAGAAGGCTCCAGGGTAACAGTGACGATGGAAATGGGTGTCATGAAAGCACATCTCCGGCTTTTGACATCTGATTCCTAGTTCAGCCCTCCTCTACATTTCCACAATTGATTTCCTATAACAGACAAACTCCTTAATTAAATCTTATGTGTTTTTATATTGCTTACAATACCAACCTCAGTATGAGGCAAATGGTATTTACTCAAAAATTATAAGGAGAATGAACATAATTAAGTGGAAAAGATAGCCACATGACAGACAATGCCGATGGGCCTCAGAAATTACTGTCTTCAAACTCAGAAATTCCCTCTACAACATTCCTGACATTCTACTTCTACTTAAATACATTCTGTAATGAGAAGATCTCTGTTTTTTTTTTGGGGGGGGGTTGTTTTTTTTAAAGATTTTATTTATTTATTTGACAGAGAGAGACACAGAGAGAGAGGGAACACAAGCAGGGGGAGTGGGAGAGGGAGAAGCAGGCTTCCCGCGGAGCAGGGAGCCAGATGCGGGGCTCGATCCCAGGACCCTGGGATCATGACCTGAGCCGAAGGCAGACGCTTAACGACTGAGCCACCCAATGCCCCAAGAGAAGATCACTGTTTTGAGATACCCTGTTCCACTGTCAAACAGCTGGAATTGCTAGAAAGGTATTCCTTATGAAGATCCTAAATTGATGACTCTAAGTCGTAGATCTCCTCTGTAGAACAATGAAAAGCAAGTCTATTCCCTGTCCCAGCACAGCTTTTCAAATGTTAAAGAAAAATATTAAATCCTTGTAATATGCCCTGTTTCCAAGATAAGCTTTCCTAGGCTTTAACAATATGGTTTCCAGGCCCTTTGCTTCCTGACACCTTCTTAACCCAGTGCTGTCCAAAACAACAGCACTTTCTTTAAAGTCCAGTCTCCAGACATGAGCTCAGTTTTCCAGATGAGACCTGACCAGTGCAGAGTAGAAAGGACTTAATACAACTTGTCCTTAATCTGAAGTCAATACTTGTAAATTTGCCACATGTAAAAAGGTTGGCTTTGGCTTTATAAAGCAAGAAACCAGAGTTTAAGGATTGAAGGCAAAAATCTTTCCTTTTCTCACATGAATTTTTCCAAAGATATCATAAAAATAACCACATATTATATCTGCAAAGCACTTTTGAGTCCATTAAATGCTTTCATGTACATTATCACATTTAGTCACAGTCAGGTGTTAGTATCCCCATTTTTTCAGATGAAAAAAACAAAATCATGGAATAAGTAAGTGACAGAGCCAGAACTAGAACCCATGCATTCACACTCTCAGTCAAGCACTCTTTCCACAGTAGCATGCTGCTTCAAATAATCAAATAATCATCAAATGGTTGACCTCCCTCTAAACAACCAACTAGGAAACAAATTTTGCAACAGAGACCTAATATGTTACTGATTTTTAAATCAATAAGAAAAAGACTGGCAATCCAATAGAACAATAGACAGTGAATTCATCTGGCGGGTTCACAGAAAAAGAAATACAAATAGCCAATATACATGTTTTAAGAAGCTCCGTTTGACTCATAGTTTCAGAATGCAAATTAAAACATCAATGGCTATCATTTTTCACTAACCAAATTGACCAAAAAAATGTAAAGATTGATAATGCACGCTATTGGTGAGACTGTGGGAATAACAGAAACTTTTCTATTGAATGAAAGAATAAATTAACACACTGGGAGTGGAAGTACACTTTGGTACACATTTTTGAAGGTCAATTTGGCAATAACTATTAAAATCTGAACACATTTGCCCTTTGACCTAGTAATTCCGCTTTAAAGACTATGTCCTTGAGGTTTATCTAAGTGTGCAAATATATTTGTCCCAGGGTGTTTATTGTTGAATTGCTACGTTAGCAAGTAAATGGATATATTTTAAATATCTGTCATTAAGGGATTATTAAATAAAGCACAGCATGTCCACACATGTAGCCATTAAAAAAGTGAGGTATGTCAATTTTTAGTCCATGGACACACAACCATGGTGTATTAAGTGAACAAAGTGGATTGCAGAAAGATATATGATTCCACTTGTAAAAGAACAACACACATATATGTGGTCATTTTTATGTATAACCATTCATATTGTGCATATTATACATATCCATACACGTGTGTAAGAAAACAAAATGTCTGGAAGGACATGAAACATATCAAATCATCAAACATATCAAATCATCAACAATGACCATTTCTGGAAAATGGAATTCCATAGTGTAAAAGATGGGAATAACAGGGAGATTCTACATTTCCGACTTCTTGGATAATATACCATACTCAAGAAGAAGTCTGAAATACTTTGCAATGTCTAGAACATTACAAAAACTAGTAAACAATGGGGTTTTTTTTAACTAAAAATTTATCAGTCCCATTACTTTTTATTTACTAAGCAACTACTTTGTGTCAGGCATTACACTAAGCACTACACACATCTTATTTAAAATAACCTGTACATTAAAACACATATGAGTTAAGTATTAATATTCATCATTACAATGAAAGTATGATCCAAACTTCTGATATTATGATCCATTGACTGCACCAGGATGGAGGGGTTATGCATACTTAGCCAACTGAAATTCTTTCTGACCTGTATCTAATGACGGTAAGAGAAATCAAAATAGCAAAAATTTAGATTTTTTAAAGGACCTCAAAGAGAGATAAAGTTATCAAGTTCACAGTCAATGGACTAGAACTGTGTGTTAAGATTATGGTTTCTCTGTCCTTGAGGCCAAAAATTGACGTCATGTTTCTAATGTCTTAGATGCAAGGGGCTATGCACCTGATGAGGTTCTCCACAAAAAGGAAAGTTCCGTACAGGATTAATTTATTTTTCCATCAATCACCAATTAGAAAATATGCAGGGGACTTTGGATTCTGGAACACAATCGGGGCTGCATATATCAATCATTGATAAAAACTACTATAGATGAGATAACGTTGCAGAGAAGAAAGCACAGAGAGAGAGGAAGAACACTTGAAATCATAGGTCTCAACCATTCATTTGTCTTTAAAGAAGAAAAAGGGAGGTGTTGATATCATGGAAAAGTTCCCTTCAAATATTTAGTAGAGGCTGTCATTTGAAAGGAGAGTTGAATTTGCTCTGTGCCATTCCTTCCATACCAATGGAAGCTAGAGAAAGAGAGATTTCAGTTCTATTTCAGTGGGTAACTTTTTAATAGAATTGTCCATATGGAATGGACTACCTAAGGAAGAGATGAATTCCTCATCTCTGAAAGTTTAAGCACAGTTCAATGAACACTTGGTAAAAAGCCACAGTAAACCTTTATAAATAGAATATTTCCTCAAATTAGATTACCTCTATGTTCCCTTGCATGGCTTTTAGCTCACTTATATTCTCTTATACATCTTATTTACTATTCAGATAGCAAAACATGTGGGAATCTGTGCATTATTAATTTAAAAATAAAAAATAGAGAAATAAAACAGAGAAATAAAAGTTAATACTTACTGACTGCCTATTTTGTGCCAGCCCAGCTCTCAAGATTACTTCCACTAAAATATAAGGACTTGTTCGAAGTCCTTATGTATTAACTCATTTAATTCTCAAAAAAAATGAGGTAGTTCCTACTATGATTACACAGATGAGGAAACTGATGTATAGAGAGGTTAAGAAATTTGGTCAAGGTCACACAGCTACTAAGTGGAGGAATCAGGATTCAAATTTAGTCTGTCTGGCTCCAAAGCCCATTTTCTTAACTCTATTCTAATGACTAAGAGTGGTATTTACTGACTTAAAAACAATTGAGTATTTCACCAGTCGGAACTCTCCATAAAATATATATCCTTTTAAAAACTGTATCACAAGGATGAGTTAGGTAAATTTAAAATCATCCAAATAGACACAAAACTCAAATTCAATTTTATTTTCCAAGTCCCTAAGAACATTTACACATTTACACAGTCCCACATAAACAGAATGACTATCACTTCCAAAGTTAGAAGGGCAGTCTCTCCCATGTTTGGTTTAGGAGTGAAAGGACATGAACATGGGACTGAGATTCCAAAAGTCTGAATGCAGTCTCAGTCCTGCCACCAGCATACTGTGAGACACTGGGTGAGCCACTTAGCCACTCTTTAAATAAGAGCACATGGCTCCAAAAGTTCCATTTAATCTGAAAAGACCCCCATAAAGCATTTAGCTGAGAACTGTTTGTGTAATATGTGAGACACTGGGTGAGCCGCTTGGCCACTCTTTAAATAAGAGCACATGGCTCCAAAAGTTCCATTTAATCTGAAAAGACCCCCATAAAGAATTTAGCTGAGAACTGTTTGTGTAATATGTACTTATGGTTTTTGTTTTTCTTATATGGGACCTTCATATTTGTTGGAATATTACTGTCCTCAGAGCTGATAAGAAATATATAGGTCCCCTTCCTCATGATTCATCCTTTCTTCATGATCATCAAGGTTTGTTCTGGTGATCTTAGCTAGAATTTCATTTCCCCTAAGAAAGAGAGATTAATTCACAGAGGTGATTATATTAACAAGAACATGCTGCATAGCCAGCAAAAACACTTTTAATGTCCAAGAGGAAAAAAATACAAAATTCACCAACTATATAATCCCATAAATAACTTTGAAATTACCAAAATTTTACTCATCCCATCAATTGGACATTATTACTTACTAGTGTTTCTGTCTTTCTAACAAATCCTACTCCCTACTTTTCTGGTGCACATTTTTTTTTTTTTTTTTTTTTTGTAACTAACACATTAACAATTCACCATAGCAGATCACATTAAACCAAACAAAAATGAGATAAAAAGGCAAAAAAAAATGTATTTAATTTCTTATAAATACTGTATTGTCTATATTTATTTACAACAAGCCTTGTTCCACAGATTATTTGGAATAGCTCTCAAGATTACTTCCACTAAAATATAAATAAGTAAAAAGTCAGGGCCTGGGAAATTATAAATTAAGACAGAATATCAAGACCAAAAGAAAGGTTAGACTTGCATGTATATTCTGTGTTATTATTAAAATTGAGCTAAAATTTTGTCTCCAAGCATCTGGGTAGCTTCTAATGAATGGGGAAACAAAATCAGATACATGAATTTTTCTTTTTAGTCATATAAAAAGGAGAATTCAAAGAAGTTCAAAGATTTTTTTCATAGGCCTTAAAACAAGGCACATTAAGGGCTGTAAAAGGTAATATTTTAGTATCATCCTTATAGTATATGCATTAATAGGTTTTATTCTTAAAATTTTCTTTTGTATATCATGCCTCAGTGTAAACCAGGACAGAATGTCAAACCATAACTTAGTGAAAAGTATTTTGCAGAGGATGAGGGTGGGGAAGGAAACAGAGGATTGAAATTTAAACAGATCTGGCTGTTCACTCTTATGACTATACTAATCTTTTTGAATGGATTCAGAAGCCTTAATGGCTACTCATGGCAAGAAAATCCATCCAGACAACAACCTGCCACAAATCCTTATAACCCAAGCAATACACAGAAGCCTCTGAGAGAGTAAGTCCTATGGTCCCTACAACCTGGAGATGATGACCTAGAAATCTCACCCTCTGTCCCAGACCAATTATCAAACCTTCCTGGAAGGCAGAGCTAACTTGGCCATATGTATTTTCAGCCCTAACAACCATTTCTTCATTTCCATGTCATTTTTCTCATTATAATATTGCTAATAGGAACAGGTGTCTTCATGATTGTACAAGACAATCTCAGGGAGCCTTTGATTTATTTGGTTGACTCCAATTTATCTTACTCTTATGATCTCTAAAATATGAACATTTCTCTTTGGAATCCTATCTTACTGAATGGTCTTGCTCTTTAAAATCACTGTCTTATATTTTATTTTTATGTATTAAACCTCATATATTTCTCTGCTCTAGTACAGATTTTCTTGCTCACAAGTATTACTCAACATTTTACAACCTTTTACATATCTTTCTTAATATTTTTATCTTTTTTTTTAGAGGGGGGCGAGAGAGAGAGAGGTGGGAAAGGGTAAAGGGAGAGGGAGAGAGAGAATCTTAAACAAGCTCCATGCCCAGCCTGGAGCCCAACATGGGGCTCTATCTCACAACCCTAAGATCATGACCTGAGCTGAAATCCAGAGTTGGACGCTTAACTGACTGAGCCACCCAGAAATATTTTATCTTTCACTTTTGTATTTCTACCACATTCTTCTTTACTGATATTCCCCACTAGAGACTTATAGGAAATAAAAACTTGTTTCAAAGTTCATTCTATTTTAGTCCAGTTTGTGATTGTTAATTTGGTTTTTATCCAAGCTTGAATGTAAGATTTTTATAATTTATAGTAATGTATAGCATTGGTACACCCCCCCACACCCTGCTCAGGTTCCCTGGGAGACAAAGAACACCCCCCAACCCTGTAAAGAACTTCAACATTTATAATTTTTATATCCAGACCACACTTTTAAGTTCATCTTTGGTAATCATTTCAGTAAAGAAGTATCCATGTAAGTACTTGCCAGGGCAGAGATGGCATGTTGGCATGGGCCCGTCAAGCAGCATTCCCAGAGGCCTTTAAGAACTCCTCATGCCCCATCTGTCATTGCTCAGTTGTAAAATACACTTGCATGATTTCTCATATGTTAATGTTTCTTAAATGAGAAGGTCTTTTATTTGTTAGAACATCAAATACAATATTTATTTTTAAAACCTCTTATTAAATCTTCAGTGAAATTTACAATTAAGGGCATCTCAGGAAATATGATAGTGGAACTTATATCATTCCTTTAGAAACAGTGAGTTAATAAGACCAGTCATGTATTGAAGCCTCTCCTGGTACATGACAATTAAATCATACCATCTGCATAAAAAAGAACTTTTTAAAAAGATTTTATTTATTTGACAGAGAGAAAGAGAGGGAACACAAGCAGGGGGAGCAGCAGAGGGAGAGGGAGAAGCAGGTTCCCTGCTTAGCGGGGAGCCTGATGTGGGGCTCGATTCCAGGACCCTGGGATCATAACCTGAGCTGAAGGCAGACGCTAAACCGACTGAGCCACCCAGGCGCCCAAAAAAAGAAACTTCTTTCTGATGTATGGTCATGCTTCCATACCATCAAAATTTTAATAATTTATAAGTAATTTTTTAAAAATAATAAAAGCGAGGTAGAATATAGCCTTGCTTTATGCCCCTGTGAATTGTTCTCTAATCTACAGATCATTCACACCTACATAGATTCTTGATATAATGTTAAGACACAGGGTTTGTACAAGCATTGATAACTGCAGATGCATATCAAGTTCAACAGCAAATACATATCATGACATTTAACTTTGTCCAGCCTAGAGAGTCAAGGATTTATGCATAGTCCTGTGATTACTGTGAACTGTCTTATAAGGCAATAACAAATTTAACAGTGACAGGAGATTATCCTACAAGCTGTTTGTTCTATAAATATAGACTTGAAAAACCCAAAAATTGTTTAAAGAAATTCTCATTAAATTTGGATAGAAATGTCCAATAAAATATATAGTTTAAGGGATGTAGAATATTGCCTTTTAAAAGATGAAAGAAATTTAAATCTCAACCACTCAAATAGGATTTTGCACTTAGAATTTGACAAAGGAGTCCTTGAAAAGACTTTGAACAATTTTGATGACTGAAAAAAAAAATTTACCTTGTACTTTTTAAACAGAGCCTTTCAATGCATATTTTTATGGTGGACATAATAGATGGCATTGGTTACATTTTTAAATTATCAAAAAATGCAAAGATAAAACTTCTTTTAAAAACTTTCATTCTAGTTAAGGATCATGATAATCCATAATGCATATGTGGCTAATTCAAACTAAATCTCTTTGAATGGAGAATGAGACAGCACAATGAAGCAAAATTTAAGTCAGTTTATATCTAACAGTATATGTCTTAGGGAAGAAATCACCATCGCAAAACTAAATATAATTAAAATAAACATTTATCAAACATTTACCAAATATAAGGCACTATACTAAACATTTTACATATTTTAGTTCATAAAAATCCCTAAAACCTCCCAAGTAGATATTTTATTATTTCCATTTTATAGGTGATGAAACTAAAGTTCAAAAAGGAAGTAGCTTATTCAGCAAATAAGTGATAGAACAAAGTTTCAGACCCAAAGGATCGGATCCCAGAGCCTCTGTCTTGACCACTACACTATTGAGAACATTGGGTATTCTGCTGGGCAAGCTTCCTATGTAAATCCCCCAAGTTGGGTCTCTCCACAATTCCAAGGGGATGGAAAACTCTTTCACCTTCAAGAATGGTCCTCCGATATGCACACATAAACTCTTATATTCTGAGAAGGGAGGCTCATATGTAACTAATTCTTGAACTAAAACTTTTTTCTCCTAGTGGATTTAATTCCAAAGATATAATAACTATTGTGATTAAATATCTCAGTGGCTTCACATATTTCGATTTAGAATGTCATATGGCTACAATCCTTAATTCTACTGTAAGTGCCCTTCCCTTTCAGGTTAACTGCATGGCCAATTAAATACTCTGCACAAAGGCAAGGTGACTCTGGAGGGAAATATGCAATTATGTAGTTTCCAGGTAGTAATTATCTAAAATTAATTGCTGTTTTATGGGAGTTTTGATCATAACAAACAATATTTACAATTGCAATTCAATTCCAAGATATCTTCTTACTCTGCTTAGCTATCTAGCTATCTGTTCTGTCATGCGTTCTCATGTTTGGGAAACATATATGACTTATGGTAAAGTTAAATGAATGTTTTATTAACTCCAAAGGAAGCTATTTGAACAGGAAAGAACCCAGGGGTACTTAAGAAAAAACACTGGCCTTCTAAGTGTCCGCTTGGGTTAACATTTCTGACTTACATTTTAAAGTCAACTGTTGTTATTTGTATAATTTCATCAAGAAAATTAAAGTTTTATTTTCCATGCTTTTCTCCAATCCTCCATCCTCTGTCTGCCATCAAAAGATAAGAGATCTAAGATTCTGTCCCATTTAAACAATGAGTCAACTCAGCCATTTTTCAAGTCTCTCAGGATAGTGATTTGCCTGTGTTCCTTTTTTCCTGCTAAAGTAAAAACTTTTGAAAGTGAAGGCTGGGACTTATTATCAAAGATCCTTTGTAGTTATTATGCACAAGAAATTTGTGTTTCTGATGCCTATCACATATTTAATAAGAAGATATAATTACTGCAAATGGTCCCCTGCTTGAAACCAATGACCATTCCCATCACATACTTTTTGAAAAAACCGCTTGTGATGAAAACACCACCCAAGGAGCATTTACAGAACACTCACTGGTGACAATGCACCAGGATAAGTGTGTGATCAAATGATACTTGTCGGTTTCTGACAGTCTCTGCTTTAAGAGGGACAGACAGTATTAACACTGACAGACATGAAAAGATATGGCTAAGTTTATGTTAAATTCCACTCTGAGCTCTGCATTCCTAGACAATGTTTATCTGGTTTTCATACCCTAGAAAGAAAATGCATTCATTTAGCATGATCAGATGGGGTTTAATCTAATTGACAAAATTTTCAGTGTTGATATTTCACCATTAAAGTTGTGCAAGATCAGAATCTCCCTCCAGCTCTTCAAAGGGTTGCACCCATTCTGAAGCAGAGAGAAAAGATTTTACCATTATGCTTTGGGGGAAACAATCCTTGGTTGATACCTACTCCTCTCTCAATCGCAACTGTCTTCACTTTCCTTCCTGCAAGTTAGCTCTCTTCACAGTCAGTGCATTATTTTTTATTCTCTCTATCCTCTAGCTCTACATCCTCTGACCCCCTTCTCCTATAGGATTTAAAATGAAGGAGACCACACTCCCACTAAGAACCCCAGAGCAGGGAACTGATAGTGCTGTCACAGCCCAGCAGTGGGATCACCAGGCACCTTGGAATCTAAAGAATGAATGGAAATTCTGTTACATTTTTATGAGTCACTGCTTTTGACCATGAAATAAATATCTCCCAATGACATGAAAGAAATGGATATCTGTATATATCTAAGTAAAGTTTCATGCACCGTTGCTTCCAGGGTGTTATTTTGGTGAAGGTTAAAGGGTTTATACATTAGTGGCTAGGTTAAGTCAACAGATATTTAGAAGCAGGTATTTATACTTCACAATTATTAGAGAAAATGAATGGATAGGATAATGTAGAAAAATAACTATCAGCAATAATATATAATAAAATTGGTATTGACAGTAGCCTACAAAACAATAAAAAGCTTATTAGGATGCCAAAGATTCTTCACAGAGCCTCCCATGCCTCAATCTTTGCTGTGGAATTGCTTATTCATTGAGGTGAAGGGAGTTGCTGAAGTCTTTGACCTCAGAAATGAAACTTGACAAGTAATTGATAGCACATATTCCACACATCCGGAAATGTAATAAATAAGTGATTATATATCCATGATTCTCTGATAAAGATCCTTTCCAGCTATTGAGCTAGTAGTACCTTGAGGATCTGTAACTAATTCCAGGATGATTAGTGGGTGGTCCCTGTGTCATAAGTATTCTCCAGTCCTTAAGTTTCTAGGGAGAAAGGCTTAGCTGACCCAGTATCACCATCCTAGCCTAATATAATCTCTCAGAATTCCCATGTCTTTGCACAGCATAAATCTCAGTTTCTCCCCGGACTGGGTTTGCTAAAACATCCTGAATTCAGACAAATCAGAAAGTTCCCTAGAAAGATTTTTTTAAAGGTCTACCTGGGGGCTATTACAAATTTTCAATGGAAAGAAATAGAGATTAAACAGATTAATTGATTGATTAATTGATTGATTAATATGGTTCTTGCCCCCTTCTTCAGGGTAAAGAGATCTCAGCTTTAATTATCTAATCTGGTCTTGGAAGTCACTTTCAAAATAAGCTCAAGAAAATTATAGTATGTTCAAAAAATTGTATTTTCCTCAAGCACAAATACCAATACTGTCGAACCATGCAACCCCAATCAATTTCTCAAATACTAGTAATATTTTGCTAGAGCTTTGGGTTCTCCTGATCCAACTCAAAGATAGAGTCTGCATGAAAACAAGTCCAAAATCTTAAGTAAAATATTATACATTTCTCTGATATATTATTAATTATAAAAATAATAAACATTTCCCCTTGTTTGATTTCTTTGAATAGCTGAACACAGAATCCAGAATTTTGTTTTTTATATTTTTCCTCAAAAATGGTCTAATTAATATTCTGTCTCTGGGCAGTACAATTTCATAAACCAACCCCCAAAGAGAGACACCTGCTCTTTTTCCTAAAATCTCAAGAATGCAATCAACATCCACTTTATAATAACTACCATATTAATAAATGAAACTACAAAATTGCATCACCTATTGGGAGCAATACATTGTCCTGCAAAGTTATTTTTCAAATGAAGAACCAAAGGGCAGTCAGTCTCTAGTGCCAGAGGATAGTTCTCACGAGAGCCACATGGAAGAGGAATTCCCAGCCCAAATTGTTATCAGAATTATCTGAGGGACAATAAAATAAATAAAATCTGAGTGCCTCTAGAATCACTGACTCAGATTCTTAAGAAGTTAGCCCAGGAATACATATTTTATAATAGCTTCTCAGTGATTCTGATGACCCACAAGTTAGGGAACCCATTAATCCAGGACAGTGGTTCTCAAAGTGTGGTCCCCAAACAACAGCATCAACATTAGAATTGCAAATCACTGGGCCTCACCCTAGGCCTTCTGAACCAAAACACTGGGACTAGAGCCCAGCAAGCTGCCTGAGCTTTAGCAAGGCCTCCAGGTGATTAGGACACAGCTCAAGTTTAAGAACCATTGACATAGAGAATTTAAATTAAGCTTCAGCCAAAAAAAAAAAAAAAAACCAAAGGTTTGGGGCACTTGTGTGGCTCAGTTGGTTAAGCATCCAACTCTTGATTTCGGCTCAGGTCATAATCTCAGGGTTTTGAGATTGAGCCCTACATGGGGCTCCCCACTGGGCATGGAGCCTGCTTAAGATCCTCTCTCTCCCTCAACTTCCCCGCTCCAGTGCACACATGCACGCTCTCTCTCTCTCTCTCTCTAAAAAAAAAAAAAGGGATTTCATCCTTATGTGGTCCTTTTGCAATTGGGAAGAAACTTAAAACCAACTAATTTAACTTTCTAGGGATTCTGATCGCAATTATTTTTGGAGGGAGCAAACAGAGGGTAGAACTGTACTAAATATAACTGTGGGAAGGAAAGGACACCTAAAGCTACATTGTCCATGCTTAGATTCATGCCCCAAAATAGGCAAATTCTGCATTGACAGAGAATGTATCGAACATGACTAATTGGGGAACTTCTGTTTCCTGACATTTGCAGAGACATTTTAAAGAGCTTATAACAATATCTCCTGGGTTAAAGAAATGAACTTAACTAATTTATTGTTTTATTTATGTAAGTTTTTGCCCATTTAAGCAGCAAAAAAAATCTTTTTTATGATGCTTGTGTATTTGTCCTTCTCCCCACTTACTTCTGTTCCTGCAAGTATTGTACATCTATCTTCCTTCCTAAATGGCACTTCATATCTTCCTCTCTGACCCTTGTAACTTTGAATATTTCTCTAAGAATCTGAAACTCTAGAGCAGTGTTTCTCAACTTATTTTCATTTTCATACCTCTTTTTAAAGGGAAATCTTTAAACATTTTTTCCTAATCTCCCCATGATATACTACAGATAAACTATATAGTTGTTTATGTACTACATGTATATCTGTGGTTTATACATAAAAGGAGTAGTACTTTTTTCACCCCTCCCAAGAACCAATTTGCATCACCTTGGGGATAATATCACCCTTGTTGAGAACACACATTTTATGGTTACAAGTACAATTTTGTTCTGATACACTAGATGTAAGAGATGTTACATTTATTTTTAAAAATGAAGAAATCAAAACAATCAGGCCTTAGTCATTTGGGGGCACACCCACATTAGAACCAGTACAGTGCTGGAAAATTGCAGAGGGACCCTGGATTTCAGTCCATCATGGTTGCCACTGAGATGCTCTTGGCCCTGCCCCCTCCAAGGGACTCCAGGGACCCAGAGCAAAGGTGTCTCTTCCTTCCTTCTACCTGTCAGACAGGCAAACACAGAGCACTCACATTCCAACTATTTCTAATAAGGAGTTGAGCTACTTTTCTGTTCCCTCAATCTTCACTCTATTAACTTAGCTTCACATAACCCAGACTTTAAAAAACAAAAACTTTTAATTTAATACCCTGACTCAAGGCAAACCCAGGTCATACATGACTGTCCTCTGGAGATAGAAGAAACACAATTCTTCCCATTCCTGTGGGGGTAAACCTACAAGCCGTTTATTTCTCAGTTACTTTATCCTGCTATGTTTAAAATCTAGACTTATCAGAGACTGGGCTAGAGCTGATCAAAAGGGACAGTTTTAAACCCTGGAGAAATCCTTTTCCCAGCAGGCTACTTGTTGGAAAAATTCTTGTTTCAGACTAATGCCATTCTACATAAAGAGCACAGGCTTAGCTCTAGAGAGGTAAAGGTTCTAATCCTAGCACTACCGGTTAGTACCTGTGTGATATACCAATACCTATATTCTATAATCTTCAGTGAATGCCTTTATCTGTAAATTGAGAAGAATAACACCTATTGCAAAGGGTTATTGTGGATATTAAAAGAGAATTCATGGTAAATTCTACACAGTGTTTGGTTTTGGGTAAATGATCAATAAATAGCAGCCTTATCATTATTAGCACTAAGTCAACCAACTAAAATGGAAGTTTTCTCATTCATTGATTATCAATGGAGTATCAAGGAGTACTGGATAAATAACTTCACCATAAAGATCTCTCCTTCTTCAGAGAAGATGGTGTTTCTTGTACCTCAAGCTCAGGCCATGATGGACCAAGAAAATATCTGACTTAGAAAAGAGAGTGGAGTAATTCCTGAGTGTACAGTGGCAGAAAGGTGAATGTGAACTAGGCTGGGTGGGCTGGGAAGTACAATTAGTTATCTTGGGACCCACTTTCATTCCCATCAAACTGGTATCTGAGTGGTTAGGTAGCTTCCATCTCATTCATTGGAGTGCAGTGTCCTATCAGCTGCGGATATTTGTCCACTGACATTCTTTTGATCAAGGGAATTCATGTTGCAAGTTTAGAATTGGCTAGCAAGAAAGTAAACAGGTACAAATTGATATTCATCAACAGCTTTTTCTAGGAACTTCCCAACTTTTGACTTGTTGTGTTGCTCTCTTATAACTGATTCATTCAGCAGGGAATAATTAGCAGCCATGCCACACAGGAACAAAGTGCGTAGATTTGAGTTGATGTTGTGCTTAATGAGCCTATTTTAAAAGTTAGAAATCACCCAGCTTCCTATCAACCTCCACTTATCACTTTCTCATGTAGATTGTGACAAAAATCAGAATTCATGCAAATGGGGTAATTCAGTCCTGAAATTTGCCATTTGCCTACATGCCAAGGGTCAAGGTTTATACCAAACTAGCAAAGAAAGCAGCTTTTCCTTATTTATTATATCTACCACTACTACTACAAGGTTAGTGGGAAATAAAGATCAATAAAGAAATAAAGAAAAAATATTAGCTGGTCACTTTGGTATATTTGAAGAGATAAATAAATATATGAATATCATCCTGACCACTGCATGACTTACTTCTTTTATACAGCAAGAAGAAATTTTAAAAGAAAACTGTCCTATAAATGTTCTACTGATCTATGAAGATAACATTTAGGTTTTGCTCAAGCATTACTGATTGAGGAATATTCTCAAAATCCTCTTTTCTATGACAATCCTTCCCCATTGTCAGAAAAGAAGATATTTCACATCTGCTCCCACAATTTGTTGCAGGGTGACTCTATTGGGATCCTCTTTTCAAAAGTCCAATGAGTTTTGCACAGTTTGGATGTAGGAGATGCAGAGGTGGTGGCATGAGTCATCTGGAGCTGACTCTAAAGCAGCTCAGGCTGACTTCCTCTGGGAAACCCTCCATCTGAAGACCAGGGAAAGTTTAAGTTCCTTTTCTTTACTTAATCTCCCTTTGTCTTTGGTCACCCTCCTTCCCCAGGTAAGCCTGTTAAATACCTAATGCAAATGCCACTCTCCTTTTCAAATCTTATTTTCAGGAAAAAATTTTCCTCATAAAATTAGCAGAGGAATAGAGATTTTTGACAAGTATCTTTGATTTGCCACACCCTCTCTATGCACACAGCTATACCCCCTGCTCCACCCCTATATCACCACCTGCCTCGTCTCCTCTTCTTGACACTCCTCTCTCTCTCCCTTGTCATCCTTTCTGAAAATGATGTCAGATCAATATTTCCAGAACACAAGTATTTATGCCTCACTATTGCCCATAATAGCCACTTAATCAAGTGTGAGCCAGATTGCACCAGTTACTAATAGAAGGCTACTCTAATTTATTTCTCAAATATTAACATATATTTGTAAAAATAGGTAAGAGAAATAAGGGGATATTTCTACATTATAATGCCATTTTAGGACTTTAAGTCGCAATCACTATAACCTAAATCACATTATCAATGTGATCATAATGGAATCTTCTCTCTATATATAATTTTGGAGCCATGGATGATATTCTGAAAAGCTGCACAGAGCCCTGAGACTTAAAGATCAGCTATCCCATAATATGGCTTATCTAAGGGCTTCACTCTAAATGTCAGACTCTTCCACCCCAACCCCATAGCAACTATTCGACCCCCCACATACTCCCTAACATGGTCTCACCCCCTCAGACCTAGCTCCAGCTTCTCCTCTCTCATGAAGTCCATTCTCCTGGGATGTTTTCACACCCACTGTTCCCATTTTGCTCCATCTATTTCTATCAGCTCTATATTATAACAACACTGAAGACCCCTAGTGATTTATTAGTCTATGCTTTGCCATGCAGCTGTACCTTAAGCTGCTTTGCTTTTTTGTGCTATAGAAACAGTGTACGCATTAAGCTAACTGAATAGACTATCTGGAATATCTACATTGCAGCTCCTTCTTGAAGCTTCTGTGAATTCTTCAGCCTAAAGTGATGCTTCCCTTCTCAAAATTTCTGTGTCACCCATATAAAAACAATTATTTGTTTCTAACCTATCTTGTAGGGATCTCTGTTTGCTTCATGTTTATTATTCATAATTCTTCAATTATATTATAAAATTCTGGTGAGCATGAGTCCTGTCTTTATATCAGTTTTATTTTCCACAGCACCCCGCAGAGCTGAGTACATTAATAAATGTTTGTTGACCTAGCTTTTTATCTTGATTAATGTTTCACCTATATTATATGCTTTGGATCAGAAATAAGTTTTATGATTCTGGAAACATGTTTTAGTCTTATAGATTTTTAGTATTATTAAGGGAATTGCCCATAGTAATAATCATTTATAGGTAACTAATCTCATAGGATATGATCACTGGATATCAACAAAAATAAACTGAAAATATAGTTCACAATATACATGCATGATTAAGTACCAGCATGATAACAAAATATGAGAAAGGAATAAGGGGTAGAAAAACAACTCTATATAAAAAAAGAAAAAAGCTAAACAGCATATGGTAAAATAAATGAAAATTTGTCGATTAACTTCTCCAAAAATAGAAGAACCCTTCTAATAGACACATTCTTACATATAAGAGGAAATCTCGTTGAATGTTTACCAAGATTGGGCAATAATTACTGGGTGCTCCCTACATGGCAGATACAGTCTTAAGCATTTTACATATAGTAATACATAAGCCCTATGATTTAAGATTATTATCTCTTTTTATCAGATGAGAAAACTGAGGCACAAGGAGAATAAGTAACTTGCCCAAGATCATAAGGCTCATAACAGGTAAGGCTGAGATTTGAAGACAGGCTTCCAGCCCTTAGGTCTGTGCTGGTAACTTCTATGGCTTACAAAAGCAGTAGTTGGTATGCAAAAAGCTTTTAGATAGTTTTCTTAAATTTTTTAATCTCTTTATTTTCCTTTAGGGGGAAAACTGAAAAATCTGAAATTAAAACTAAAGAAGGTTCAAATGCAATCTGTTTACACCTATTCTCTATTAAAAAAATTTAATAACTGACTTGAAAATCACTAGTGGTAAATAAATATGGTAATGAATTTAGAAAGTGGTTGAGCCTGGTTTTTACCAGCAAAAAGTGAGTTTAAATAAAAATGTGTCCAACAAGTATTCACACCACCACAGATTTTCCATTATCTTCATTGTAACACAATTCTAAAAATGTTTCTTTAATAATTTACTTTGCAGCTGTATCAAAAGCAATATTATTTTTCACTCTATGAAAACAGTATGTGAAAGTTGAGCTAAATTTTACTCAAATGTTTCAATTAAGCTTTCACAAAGCATATTGGAGGCTCATAATAGAATATGGAACATTTCAATTTATAGTGTTTTTCTTACAATTTTAAGTATAAAATTATTTTCATTCAATTTATAACTTGAAATAGTCAGAATGGGCTAATGTTATGCTGTGGTAACAAAAAAAGAATCAGTGACTTATGCTGTCTATCTAACTGTACCTACTTCAGACCCTGTCAAATGAGGTGGGGGAAGGTAGGGGACAAAAAGGGACTCATTTATTTTTGTACTACAAGGATTCACACTGATAAAGATTCCACCATTTTATAACTCCATCATCTCAAATGAGGTTTCATGTTCACCAAGTGGGGAAAGAAAGCATAAGGAATTACACATCAGCTCTTTAATATTTCCACTAAAGAGTGGCATTTTATTATCAAAACAAGGCACATAGCCATGCCAACTAGAACCTTGGTGAAAACAAGTGATATCTTATAGACATTTTTATTTTCATCAACTTTTTAAAAGTATATATTATGTAATTAATTCATGAGTCTAAGAAATTAAATTCCAATATTTCAATTTAAAAAAAAAAACTTACTGTACAAACAAAAGAAATGTGGAAGTTTAGTAATCTGATAATATTTTAAATTGAAATGAATTGCTTTGGAGAAAAAATTCATTGATACATTTCATAAATATTTTGTATAGTTTCCATTTGTGTGGAACTGTCTACTAAAGGCTAGGAGCAATTTGACTTCAGAGGGGAAGATGGTGGCAGAGTAGGAGGATCCTAGGCAGGCTTCACCCTACAAATACAACTAGATAATTATCAAGTCATCCTAAATACCCCAGAAATTGATCTTAAGAGTGGCAGAACTCCAGGACTAAAGGTAGAGAAGAAGCCACATCAAAGAAGGTAGGAGGTGCGGAGATGTGGCTTGGGAGAGAAATGGGATTATGGTCACTGTGGTGGGGAGGGAGCTGCAGTCATGGAGAAGGGTGAGACATAGACTAGTGCATGGGGAAAGTGAATCCCCATAGCAATTGGCTTGGAAAAGCAAGGGGGCCCAAATTCCCTGAGTTCTTGTAACCAGCAGGTCTTAAAGCCTGGAGTTTTAAAGGCCAGCATGCTTGGCTCTGGAAGAGCTCCAAGGACATTGGGGCTGACCTTGGAGAAAAGGCCGGGCAAACAACCCATAGACATACAGCCTGGAAACAACAATCTGTAGAGCACCTGGGGTGCATAGTGGGGAGATCAGTTGCTCATCTTGGAGCATGTCCCAGAGGAGCAACATTCATGGAGAGACCTTTCTGGGAACAAAGGAACTGGCAGGGGTTATTTCCCTACCCCACCCCTCAGCACAAGCAGAAGGCCACTTGTGGGAACCAACACAGCACCCACACTTGCTACCTAACTTGATTACAGCAAGCCCCACCCCACAATGCTCCAGAAGAACTGTTCTTCCCAGTCATGTGTGCCTCATTCTCTGGAAGATGGGCTCCTTGCCAAGAAGGCTGGTCCAAACCCCTGCCAAACCCTTCAATGACTCCATCAAGTCTCTCAACCCAGGAGTTTTACAAGGCTTCAGATCCAGCAGCAGGGGTGACAGGTCTCATTTCAAAAACAGACCAGAGCACACCTAGTAAAACATGCCATATTCAGGCCAGGGATCAAACACTGCCCACAACAGCCAAAGAGAGCCTCTGCAGATGACTGGCCTAAAGGATAAAGCAACCAGGACATAACAATAGAATACACACAGTTCATATTGGAGGCACACTCCCAGAAGCACCAGGACCTGGGGAACAGGGGACACTACATGGCAGGGCACTACAGGACCTCTTCTTTATTGAGTTATGACCTGGAGGAAGAGGAGATGTAGCTGACTTTACTAACATAAAAAAACAGGTACTGAGACTTAGACAAAATGAGAAGACAGATAACTTTGTCCCAAATGAAAGAACATGACAAAGTCATGGTCAGAGTTCTAAGCATATAAGTAACATGTCCAATAGAGAATTTAAAACAATGGTCATAAGGATACTCACTGGACTTGGGGCGCCTGGGTGGCTCAGTCAGTTAAGCGTCTAACTTGATTTCAGCTCAGGTCATGACCTCAGGATTATGAGATTGAGCCCCATATCTATGGAGCCTACTTATGATTCTACTTCTCCCTCTGCTCCCCCACCCAGTCTCTCGTTCTCTAAAAAAAAAAAAAAAAAAAAAGAATACTCACACTCACTGGACTTGAGAAGAGTGAGGATACCAGTGAGATAATTAACACAGAGATAAGGAATAACATAGAAGAGATAAAGGGCTCAATAAATGAAATGAAAAACATACTTGATGGAATGAACAGCAGGCTGGAAAAAGCAGAGGAACAAATTAATGATCTAGAAGACAGATTAATGGAAAGTAATCAAGCTGAACAAAAGGCAGAGAAAGGAATTATGCAAAATAAGAACAGACTTAGGGAACTCAGTGACTCCATCAAATATAGTAACATTCATACCATGTTATAGTATGAAAAGAGAGAAAAAAGGGCAGAAGATTTATTTGAAGAAATAATAGCTGAAAACTTCCCTAATCTGGGGAAGGAAATAGATATCCAGATCTAAGAGGCACAGAGAAGCTCCAACAATATCAACAAAAGTAGATCCACACCAAGACAGATTCTAATTAAAATGGCAAAATATAGTAAAAGCAGCAAGACAAAAGAAGACAGTAACATACAAAGGAAACCCCATAAGGCTATCAGAGGATTTTTCATCAGAATCTTTTCATGCCAGGAGTGATGGGCATATATTCAAAATGCTGAATGGGAAAAACCTGCAGCCAAGAATACTCTATACAGCAAGACTGTCATTCAGAGTAGAGGGAGAGATAAACAGCTTCCCAAACAAAAGCTAAAGGAGTCAAGACCACTAAACCAGCCCTGCAAAAAATACTAAAGGGGGTTATTTAAGAGGAAAGGTAAGACCAAAAGTGACAGTATGAAGGTAGGAAACATAAAAGCAATAAAAATGAATATTTCTGTAAACATCAGTCAAGGAACTCACAAAATAAAAGAATATAAAATATGATAACATACGCCTAAAATGTGGAGAGGAGAGAGGTTAAGAACAGTTTCAAAATTAAACAACCAACAACTTAATATAAACTATTATATGCAGATGTTATATACAGATCTAATGGTAACCACAAATCAAAAACCACTAATAAAAATGCAAAGGATAAAGAGAAAGAAATCCAAATATATCACTAAAGAAAACCAGCAAAGCATGAAAGGATCAGAGAAAACTTCAGAAACAATCACAAAACAAGTAATAAAATGGCAATAAATACATATCTATCAATAATTACTTTGAATGCAAATGGACTAAATATTCCAATCAAAAGACACAGGGTGACAGAATGGATTAAAAAAAAAAAAAACTAAGACCCATTTATATGCTGCCTACAAGAGATTCATTTTATACCCAAAGACACCTGCAGATTGAAAGTAAGGGGATGGAGAACTATTTATCATGCAAATGGATGTCAAAAGAAAGCTGGAGTAGCAATACTTGTATTGGATGAAATAGACTTTAAAACAAAGACTGTAACAAGAAACAAAGGAGAATACTATATAATAAAGAAGGAGAAAATCCAACAAGAATATATAACAATTATAAATATTTACACACCCAACATGGGACCACCCAAATATATAAAACAGTTAATAACAAACATAAAGGTTCTAATCAATAATAACATAATAATAGTATGAGATTTTAACATCCCACTCACATCAATGGACAGATCATCTAAACAAAAAATCAACAAGAAAACAATGACTTTGAATGACACACTGGACCAGATGGATTTAACAGATACATTCGGAACATTCCATCCTAAAATAGCAGAATACACATTCTTTTCAAATGCACATGGAACATTCTCCAGAACAGATCACATATTAGCCCACAAAACAAGCTTCAACAAATTCAAGAAGATGTAAGTCATGCCATGCATCTTTTCTGACCACAACATTAGGAAACCAGAAGTTAACCACAATAAAAAGTCTGGAAAGACCACAAATACATGGAGGTTAAGTATCATGCTACTGAACAATGAATGGGTCAACCAGAAACTAAAAGAAGAAACTGAAAAGTACACGGAAACACATAAAAATGAAAACACAATGTTTCAAAACCTTTGGGATATAGCAAAATTTGTTCAAAGAGGGGAGTTTATAGCAATGCAGGCTTACCTAAAAAAGCAAATCTCAAATACACAACCTAACCTTACACCTAAAGGAACAAGAAAATGAACAACGGACAAAACCCAGAACCAGCAGAAGGAAGGAAATAATAAAGATTAGAGCAGAAATAAATGATATCAAAACTAAAAAAACACGAGAACAAGCAATGAAACCAGGAGCTGGATCTTTGAAAAAAAAATCAATAAAATTGAAAAACCTCTAGCCAGACTTATTAAGAAAAAAAAGACAAAGGACCCAAATAAATAAAATCACAAATGAGAGAGGAGAAATAACAACAAACACCACAGAAAACCAGTTATAAGAGAAAATTATGAAAAACTATATGCCAACAAAATGGACAACCTAGATGAAGTGGCTAAATTTCTAGAAACATATAACCTACCAAAACTTAAACAAGAAATAAAAAATTTGAATAGACTGATTGCCAGCAAAGAAACTGAATCAGTAATCAAACACTCCCAATAAACAAAAGCCCAGGACCAGATGGCTTCACAGGAGAATCATATCAAACATTTAAAGAGGAGTTAATACTGGGGCACCTGGCTAGCTCAGTCACTAGAGTTTGACACTCTTGATCTTGGGGTTGTGCATTCAAGCCCCACATTGGGGGTAGAGCTTACTGAAAACAAACAAAAAATTAAGAGCCAATACCTATTCTTCTCAAACTATTCCAAAAACTAGAAAGGGAAAGAAAACTTCCAAATGCTTTCATGAAACCAGCATTACCCCAATGCCAAAACCAAATAAAGACACCACAAAAAAAAGAGAACTATAGGCCTATATCTCTGGTGAACATAGAGGCAAAAACCCTCAACAAAATAGTAGCAAACCACTTTCAACAATACATTAAAAAAAATCATACACCACAATCAAATAAGATTTATCGCTGGGTTTTAAGGGTGGTTCAGTATTTACAAATTAATCAATGGTATACATCACATCAATAAGAGAAAGGATAAGAACCATACGGTCATTTCAATAGGTATAGAAAAGCATTTTACAAAGTACAACATCCATTTATGATTAAAAAAAAAACCCTCAACAAAATAGGTTTAGAGGGAACATACCTGAATATAATGAAGGCTTTACATGAAAAACCCACAGCTAACATCATCCTTTATGAGGAAAAACTGAGAGCTTCTCCCCTAAGGTCAGGAAAGAAGGATGTCCACTCTTACTACTTTTATTCAACATAAGCCTAGAAGGCCTAGCCACAGCAATCAGACAACAAAAAGAAATAAAAGGCATCCAAATCAGTAAGAAAGAGGTAAACTTTTCACTATCTGCAGATGACATATTATACATAGAAAACCCAAAAACTCTACCCAAAAACTGCTAGAACTGATAAATTCAGTAGTCACAGGAATCCACAGAAATCTCTTGCATTTCTGTAAGCCAATAATGAAGCAGCAGAAAAAGAAATTAAGAAAACAATCCCATTTACAATTGCACCAAAAATAATAAGATACCTAGGAATAAACCTAATCAAAGAGGTGAAAGACCTGTACTCTGACAACTATAAAACACTGATGAAAGCAAATGAAGATGACACAAAGAAATGGAAAGATATTCCATGTTCACAGATTGGAAGAATAAATATTGTTAAAATGTCCATACTACCCAAAGCAATCTATACATTTAATGTAATCCCTATCAAAATACCAACAGCATTTTTCACAGAACTAGGACAAAAAGTCCTAAAATTTGTATGGAACCACAAAAGACTCTGAAGAGTCAAGGCAATCTTGAAAAAGAAAAGCAAAACTGAAGTCATCACAATTCTGGACTTCAAGGTATATTACAAAGCTATAATCATCAAGACAGTATGGTACTGGCACAAAAATAGACACATAGATCGGGGCGCCTGGGTGGCTCAGTCGTTAAGCGTCTGCCTTCGGCTCAGGTCATGATCCCAGGGTCCTGGGATCGAGCCCCGCATCGGGCTCCTTGCTCTGCGGGAAGCCTGCTTCTCCCTCTCCCACTCCCCCTGCTTGTGTTCCCTCTCTCTGTCAAATAAATAAAATCTTTAAAAAAAAAAAAAATAGACACATAGATCAATGGAACAGAACAGAAAACCTAGAAATAAACCCACAATTACAGGTCAACTAATCTTCCACAAAGCAACAAAGAATATCCAGTGGGAAGAAGACAGTCTCTTCAACAAATTGTGTTCAGAAAACTGGACAGCAATATGCAAAACCATGAAACTGGACCATTTTCTTACACCATACACAAAAATAAATTCAAAATGGATTAAGGACCTAAACGTGAGACAGGAAACTGTCAAAATCCTAGAAGAGAACACAGGCAGTATCTTCTTTCACATCAGCCGTAGCAACTTCTTGCTAGATAGGTCTCCTAGGGCAAGGGAAACAAAAGCAAAAATAAACTATTGGGACTACATCAAAATAAAAAGCTTCTGCACAGGGAAGGAAACAATCAACAAAACTAAAAGGTAACCTATGGAATGGTAGAAGATATTTGCAAATGACATATCCAATAAACAGCATCCAAAATCTATAAAGAACTTATAAAACTCAACATCCAAAAAATAATAATCCAATTTTTAAAAATGAGCAGAAGACATAAACAGACATTTCTCCAAAGAAGACATACAAATGGCCAACAGACATATGAAAAGATGCTCAACATCACTTATCATCAGGGAAATGCAAATCAAAACTACAATGAGATACCACCTTACACCTGTCAGAATGGCTAAAATCACAACACAAGAAAACAACAGGTGTTGGCGAGGATGTGAAGAAAAAGGAACCCTCCTGCACTCCCAGTGGGAATGCAAACTGGTGCTGCCACTGTGGAAGACAATATGGAGGTCCCCCTAAAAGTTCAAAATAGAATTACCCTATGATCTAACAATTTTACTACAGGGAATTTACCCAAAGAATACAAAAACACTAATTCAAATGGATACATGCACCCCAATGTTTACAGCAACATTATCTATGATAGCCAAGATATGAAGGCAGCCATAGTGTCCATTGATTGATGAATGTATAAAGAAGATGTGGTATAGGTACATACAATGGAATATTACTCGGCCATAAAAAATAGTGAAATCTTTCCATTTGCAATGACATGGATGGAGCTAGACAGTATAATGCTAAGTGAAATAAGTCAGAGAAAGAAAAATACCATATGATTTCACTCATATGTGGAATTTAAGAAACAAAACAAACCAGTAAAGGGGAAAAAAGAGAGAGAGAGACAAACCAAGAAACAGACTTTTATAGAGAACAAACTGATGGTTACCAAAGGGGAGGTGAGCGGGGGAGGAGGTGAAATAGATGATGATGATTAAGGAGTGCACTTGTGATGATGAGGACCAAGTAATTAAATACTTAAAAAACAATAAAAATTAAAGAAATTAAATGCTAAGAGCAATTTTTAAAAATGAGAAATCAGGCATCTATATCCACGGAGTTTTGAAAATAGGTCAGATAAGATGCCTACATAAAAAAAATTAAACAGAATGCTTAGTAGATAAATGCCCCAAAAAGTGTCAAGAAAATTGTCATGTGTGTTCAAAGGTAAGAGATCTTTGAGTAACAATTTTAAAGCTTGAAAGGGCCTTAGATATTTTTGGGTTCAACATCTTTTACAGATGAAGAAAATGAAACCCAAAAAGTTTCAACATGACCTGCCCAAAATTACTCACAGTTAGATAGTTGCTCAATGTTGTTCAAAGACTTAAACTTCTTTACTATAAACGAATACTATACAGAAAAAAATGCATAAAAGGGAATGCATCCAGAAGTTTAAAGAGCACTAGGGAAAATAATATTTGGGAATTAAGTAATTAAATCAAAATTTTATTTACATTAGAAAAGATTATTATTAATTGCCATAATAGTTAGGCTAGAATATTTACACTTTAAAATCAGTACAATTAAATGGTATTTTTAATGAAATGCTGTATCTTTAAAAGATCCATAAGGAAACTGTTTTCATACAATCTATTTTATTATCCCACAAAGCAGTAGCCAAAATCTTTGAAAACTAGAACAGTAATTTAAATGCTTAGCCTACTACCTTTTCAAAAAGCCAGAGAGGAAAAGAAAATCCAAGAATAAAATTACAGCAACTTTATTAATTGCTACTCAAAATGCCAAATTTACATATGTTTAAATAAATCTAAATGGCAAAACTGACCACTAAGCATTTTTAGACAAGTTTGGAAAAATTAATTATGTACTTCATCTTTAAAAAAAACAACTTAGTATTCCAAGCATTCGCCTTTTTGTCAAAGATAATAAATTTGATTAAGCTTATATAAATTATACTGTACTAAATAGGATAATAACTAAAAACATATGGAGAATGGGGTTAGCCTTACCCACTGCATCACTTTCAATTTTAAACCTAATATCAAGCATGTATGCTTGACTTAGAGACTTCTTCTAGTCTTCTTTTTAAAGTTGCTATTCATATAAAGGTCACTAGGTTGTCTTTTAAAAATAAATCTGCAATCACTACAAACTGTTACTGTATCTGACCAAGATCATGATGAAAGACCAGAGGCTAAGACTTGAGTGCAGTAGTTCAAGAAGTTAGAAAGAAATGGTAGATGTAAAAATTCAAACACATGGGCCAAGACCTGTCCCAGCCCCTCAACTGAAACAGTGTATTTGACTATTTGACTTTTGGTAGTTGTAACCTTGACCATCTGAACATTTCTTAATCCACAGTGACTCCTAGCCATGAGCTCACTCTTTCAGAAATAGTAGAAAACCACCATGAAGCCATCGGTCTTAGGTTACATTATGAATCGTGTTGGTAAATTTTAGAGGACACCACAGCTTATTCTCCACAGCAATGACTTTCAACTTTACTGGTTTCCCAGCCCACCAAAGCAAGGCAACACTCCAACTGAAAGAATAGAATCACTTCACCAGTTGGTTTTCATGCAGGGGAAATAGGAGGATGCAGACCTAAGGAATACAACAAAATCTCAGGTTGCTTGCCCCTTAAGCACCCCACCATGGCCATCAATTGATGAGCACTGCTGTAAAGCTTTACAGTAAAACAACCTGACTTATCAAGTGTGTACTGTAAGCCTGTAAGGCTCAATGAAATGAAACAACACCTGCTAAAAGAGAGACTCAGACAACTCTGACAGAGTATGAACTGTGGCAAACTCCTGTCTCTCCTTCAGGACAGAGTGTGCCCCTATCTTGCCTCTAATCCTCCAGTACTTTACTCAGTTTGAGCATCCCCATCACTGCCATCTCTTCCACACACCACACACACACACACACACACACACACACACACACACATCAATGCACACATGTATTGGGGTACATGCAAACTTCAGCGTTCCTAAGACTTTAAAATTCTCATACTTAATCTTCACAATGACCCCATAAGAAAGGTGTTATTGGTCCCCTTAAGAGATCACAAAAGTAAGGTACAGAGCAGTCCAGAGTCTGCCCAAGGTCTAAGAGAGTGGCAAAGTGAGGAGCCAAATATCCATCTACCACATAATATCCTGAAGACTGCATCTACTTCTAGGATAAAGAAGGAACAAATGGGAGTCCCAGGGTTCTGAGACAATCACTTCTCAGGTGGACCACTGACGTCGATGCTACCCCTACTTACTCCTAGATCCCATTATGCTGTATACACATAAAATTGATTTTCAAAGACGAAGTCATAAGTTTTAGTTTTATTGCTCACATCTCACCCTCGGATAAAGTCTGAAATATCTCAACCAGGTATTCAAGACTCTCCACAACCCCACCTGAACATGTTTTTGCAAGCTTATCTGTCACTGTTTTCTGACTGCAATTTCTAGTTCTGCTGAACAGATCTGCTTCCCTAAGAGCAAACTTTCACTTGACTAACCACTACAGACTCCTTTATCAGAACTTTCTAAGAAAACTCCCACATGACCCACTCATTTGGCATTTATTTTTTAATTTCTTGAACTGTGCTTCATGAAGCAAGCATGTCTTGTCTCTACAGATTGGTGACAGAATTACAGAATGTCATAGCTAGAAGTTAGTTGAGATATTACCTGGTCCAAAGCCCTCACAGGAAAGTGAGCCCATGGACACACAGTGGATGGATCATATACCTATAAATGTTCATTCAAACAATTACTATTTTATCTTACTATTCTAGATACTCTATTTCATATTAATTATCAGCTCTACATTTATTGTGTCACCAGCCAGAAACTGCAATGTAATAATTTATTAAAGAACTGGCCTTAGAATTCAATTGCCCTGATTCCTGGTTGGAACCCAGGTGCATGATAATCAGATGCGTATATCCTACAGCTGCCAGCCCAGAGTCTGTCTGTACATAGCAGGCATTTATTAGCTGATTGTTTGATTATAGTTTATTTATTTACCCCAAGCATTTCTCATCCAAAGAAAATGTTTTTCATATACATGACACGTGTAGATGTGATTTATCAGGCCAGTAATATTTTATAACAAACATCCATCCTTGATTCCTCCCTCTCCTTATACTCCATATCCAAGTGGGTTTTGTTTTAGCTCCAAGATCCATCTGCTTTTCAAACTCTTTACCTCCATCATCCTAGCCCAGGCCATTATCAATGCTTACCTGGACTACTGCAAAAAAAAAAGGCAAACAACAACAACAACAAAAAAAATCCAACTTGTCTCTCTTCTTCCATTCTTCCCTCAATCCCCACTCAATCAGTTCCCCTCACAAGCACATCACCCACAACCTGACTTAGAAATATTCAGTGGTTTCTCATTTCACTTAGAATATATCCAAACTCATGACCATGATATAAAAATTGCCTCAACGTTTTCTCATACTTCATTCTCCACACCCTCCCTTCTTGTCTTTCTTTCTGTCCCTCAAACATTCAGGCTCTATCTTCCTCCAGAGCCTTTCATATGCTGTTCTCTTCCCTGACAGTGCTCTTCCCTCCCTTCTTCTAGGGCTGCCTAAGGCTTCTTGTACCACTCAAATGTCATTTCCTGAAGAACCCCTCTCTCCCTAAATCAAGCCCCTCATCACCACCATCCCCATCATTCCTGTCTCAGCATTCTCTCTCCTTCATTGCACTTACCACAATCTGTTCTTATTTAGGGCACTTGTTTTATGCTAGTGTCTCCTCCACCCTATCCCAGACTGTGAACAAATGAGATCAAGGACCATGCCTACCTTCTTCTTACAGTAGTATCCCCTTGGTTGGCCTCAGGCCTGGCCAAGAAGAGTCACTCAATATATTTCTGCTGAATGTATAAATGTCCTTGAAGGTTCACAAAAATAATTATAAATATAAATTGGACTTCAACTCAGGTGCTACCACCAGTAAGATGATATTTTAACACAAAAAGTGCAATGTATCACACATGTGTAAGTCATACTGACACTTTTCCTTCCTTTACCGAGAAATGCGGTAAAATAGTAAATCTGGATTACAACAGGGATTTGACTACTTCTCTGGTCATATCCTTTTGGAGTAAAAAAATCATTAGTATGAGCTATCAGTGTTCCTGAGTTTTTGAGGCTTCCCAGGAGATTCTGACTCAGTGAATAGGGACTGGGACCAGGAATTTGTACTTATAAGATGCACGCCCAGAAAATTCATGTCATCAGAGACATTTAGGCAATTACTAGGCTAGGTCAGTTGTTCTCAACCTTGGCTACACATGAAAATCATCTGGAGAGCTTTAAAAAAATATTCAATCCTGGGACGCCTGGGTGGCTCAGCCGTTAAGCATCTGCCTTCGGCTCAGGTCATGATCCCAGGGTCCTGGGATCGAGCCCCGCATCGGGCTCCCTGCTCGGCAGGAGGCCTGCTTCTCCCTCTCCCACTCCCCCTGCTTGTGTTCCTTCTCTCGCTGTGTCTCTCTCTGTCAAATAAATAAAATCTTAAAAAAAAAAAAATATTCAATCCTACTCCAGCAATTCTGATGTAATTGGTCTTGGGTGGGGACCAGACATCAGAATTTCTAAAAGTTCTTCAGTTGAAACTAATGTGCAGCAAAAGTTGAAAACCCTGGGCCTGATGACAACATTATACAATAGGTTGTAAATAATTGGATAACCATCCAAAAAGATACCAATTAACAGACTGATGTCAACCCATGAGGAATTTCCTTCTAATGGTAAATACAGACTCTGAGCTTGGTCATTTCATGATCAAGATTTACCAGTGACTTGGATGGAGATAGAGAGGAATGCTTAACAGTTTTTTATATTGCATAAAACTGAAAATAATAATAGTTCAGATGACAAAATTAGTCTAATATATTCACCATATTGAAGTCATAGGACAACTGTTCCAAACAAGTGACTGCATAAAGGCAAAATGGGGTGACACAGCTCAGAAGCAGAATAATTTGAGAAGAACTTAAGAATTTTATCTGGCATTGAGTTCAATAGATATATACAGCATGATATGGTTACCAAGAGTATTGTTGTTTTCCATTAAAATGGCAATATAATAAAAAAAGACATAGATAAGTCCATGCGTTCACAGAGGGTAGCAAAGAAGGTAGACTACAAAGGAAAAATTAGGGACAAGAGGAGGAGCAAAGACATGACTACATATGATTGAGGGCTCTTATGTAGAACCTAAATTAGATTTATTTTGAAAACACCAAGAACTTAGTTAGAACTAAGAACAATAGGCAGAAGCTATAAGAAGACAGACTTAAGATCAACATGAACAAGAATGCTCTAAAGGTAATGTCTAAAGGTAACATGAGCTGCTTGGAAAGCAATGAATTCCTCATCACTGAGAATCTTCCAGCCTAGAAGGAAGAAGCCACAGGTAGTTATTTTGAAACTTGCTGTGTGATCCTTCCTTTCTGATCCATTTGTTGCAAAGCACACAGTTGATCAAAAAAGTTAGCAAATGTCCATTGGAGCCTTGAACTTGGTTGTGTTGTGTAAGGAGGATCTAGCCAGGGCTGACCTTTTTCCCTGTGCAATTCTTTCCCTTTTGTGTCACCCATTCTTTTTTGTTGTTGTTTCAAGCCAAATAATCCCCTATTTTTCTTTCCCTTCTGGTTTTGGTAGCCTCCTAAAAGGAAAAGACTCACAAATCAGCCTTTGAATCCTAACAATACTCATAATTTGACATAAGTTACAGAATTTACACTTTTTTTATACTGCTTGTTCTAAAATATTTTCCTCCTTTTCCTGAGTTCCAACCGAAATATTATCAAAATAATGCATAAATCTGTGTCCTGATGACATACATTTATATTTTGCTCCCTTTCCTCTTCTGATACAGAGAGATTTTTCTGTCAGCTCAGAAATAGTTTCCATTTCAAAAAGGTCTTCCCTCCTCTTTTACCTGTTTTTCCACCACTGTTCCTGAATGAACATTGGGAATGATCCAATTTGCAAAATCAAACAGGGCCACATATTATTCATGCACATTAACATAAGATCTGGAAAAATCCATTTTTATACAATGAGACATTTAGCATGTGCCCACTTTGTCAAGCACACCCTGACCTTGCAACATGTCAGGAAAATACACACAATTCCAGATTTGTTAAGCATTTAAAAACTGCTAGTCATTCATTCACTCCAACAAATACATATTATTTATTGAGCATCTACAACAAGCAAGCTCACTGTTGGTGCCTCAATGGAGTGCAGATTGAAGGCTGACTCTTTCCTTGGTCTCACAGACATAGTTTCTGGGGCAGAAGGACAGTAATTAAATGATCACCCAAACAAATGTGGAATGCAAACATGATCAATGCTATAAAGAATGGTGAATGGAGCTTTTAGAGCAAAAGAAAAATTTTAAAAAGTCATGGATGACTTTGGGGAGGAAATGACCATTAAGACTAAAAGTAGACATTTTCAGTATCTCAACAGAACTTAAATCCAAGTGAGACACATGTTAAATGTTAGTCCTTACAAAAGTCTTCTCCCCACACTCCACTGTCACTCTATAGCACATTTTCAGTTTTATTTTTCATAGACATTTATCATTTTTTAAAATTATCTTATATACTCACTTTTTACATTTTTATATTCTATCCCCCACTAGAATCTAAGCTCCAAAAAGGTTTTTTTTTCCCTAGCTGGTTAACCACTATATCCCCAACCACATACACAGTAGTTACTCAATAAGTAATATTATTGAATATTGTCGAATATTTCAATCTTGCTAATTTGTAAATAAATTGTCATTACTAAGAATGAGAAAGCTGATACACAAAAACTGATAGAAAAGCCATTAGTGACCATTCAGAATAAAAAAATATTAATAATTTGAAGATTTTTATTAACATAAATATTAATTTTCTATAACAGATATTTCCTCAGGCAACCCAACCTCAAGCTAGAGTTGGACAAAAGTGGATAAATATCATCCCTTGTGGGTGTCTCCAAAAATGTAGTTGTCACCAAGTTTGCAAAGGTCTCAGCTTCCCTGTTCCTATGAAGTTGTTCCAGACACTTAAAGCTCAGCTGAGAGCAGAGTGCCCATTAAAGCTGCCCCCAGAATCCATGTTATACAGGCTCAGCTTCCAGCCTCAAAGCCACGTGGCTGCTGGGGCAGGCAGGACCTTTCACTATATAGCCCTGAGTCCTGGCAAAGTGGGCTTTCTCCTCTGGCCAGGTCGTGCTTCATAGAGCAAGGAGTCTCTGACACCCATGTTACCTGGCTACCTGCAGCCCAATGCTCCCCTTTCTAGAGTATACTCTGAGCACACAGGAGCCTGATGCTTTCTGTCCCAACAGCCTTGCATCTGCTGTAAGGACCTGCACAAGACTCTTCCTAGGGCTCTGTCCTCCCAAGGGCAGATGGAAGCACTATGCTCACCCTTAGGCATAGAGGCAGCTGTTTATTGTGAAGAGACTAGGATACAATTATGTGCGGTGCCCACACAATTTCAGGAGAGTTCTTCAGAGTAAGGGATGGAGCTGTGGGTGGGAAGAGAAAGCGGTTGGACCTCCATCTGTCCCCTCACTGATTCCACCCTGACATTATTACCCCTGTCCCTTGTTGTGTAGTGGCCTTTCCTCATCTTCTCATAGCAAATTGGATTTTCTTAAAGCTCTTGATACATTTCCAAATAGTTCTCAAGTTCATCACCTTTTCTTTATTCCCATCACTATTGCTCCATCTCTTTTCCCTAGAATAGTACTAAATGTCTCTAAATTGTTCTATGACCTGCCTATCCTCCTTTCTATTCTGCCATTGTGAGAAGTTTTCCAGATTTGCTTAAAAATCCTTGGAGACTCTCCAGCACTTTCTGAATAGATGTCAAACTCCTTAGGGTGGACACTTGGGTCTCCAGCCTGCTTCTCCAGTGCCAGCTCTTGTCCCTTACAGGGAAGGGCCATGCTCTTTTCCACCTCTGCTCCTTTGCACATGCAGTCAGCTTGATCTGCAACACCCACTCCAGTTACTCAACATGCATTCATCTTTCTGGTCTAATGCAAGGGTTCCCACCTCGGGAAGTCTTTTGGAACCTTGTCTGAGTTAAGACCAATCTTAAGGGTCCCCATAATACTAGAGCACCTCTCTGTCATAATTCTCTGCTTTAACCTGAAAGACTAAATCCCTTGAAAGCCAACTCTTTTACCTCTGTATTCCCAAAGCCAGACACATTTTTTAAATATTCGTTAGAATTACTGTAAGTAGTTATATGAAAGGCATGTGAGACCCTCATACTTTGAAAATCTGTAATCATTTTGAAAACAGAAGATCACTTTCTACTTTTGGTTTGCAAGAGCTATATTTATTATTCTTAGCCTAACATAAAATAAAGACCTGGAAGGTAAAAATACACAATTTACATAAGTAAAAAATCTATTAGTAAACAAACGCTGAAAAATGTTCATCCATGCTAGTAATCAAGAAATGCAAATTAAAGCAATGTTGAAAAACATTTTGCGTATTAGACTAGCCAAAAATATTTAATGACAAAACCTAAGGTTGATTAGAGTGAAATTGTTACATCTTTGTTTCTGGCATTGCAAACTGGAACAATATTTTTGGAAAGCAATTTGGCAATATTTATTTAGAATACGTGAAAATATTCATACCTTTTGACCCAATAATTGGACTCCTGAGATTTTGCCTACTCAGTAGTAGAAGTTTTTTAAATGGAACAAAATGCTACAAAATATTCAATAGCATGTTGTGATAGCAAAACATGGAAAGCCATCTAATTGCCAAAATGTGTCTTAATATACACAAATAATTTGGTATAAGATATTTGCAACCCACATAACCAATAAGGAATTCATATCAAAAAACAGGTTTTTAAAAATCCTACAAACTAATAACACAAAGTAGGAGAACAAAAAAAATTTGAAAAGGCATGAGATGGAATTTTTCTTTGTAAACATGAAAAAACATGAATGGCCAATAGACACAGAAATGTGCTCAACTTTGTTAGTTTTTAAAAAAATGGAATTAAAATCAAAATAAGGTATCATTTACACTCATCTATTGGCAAAAATGAAAAAGTGACAACCAAATGTTGATTGCCCATAACTTATGATCCAGAAATTTTTCTCTTTAGAATCTATCTAGCCTAGAGAGAACTTGGAATTACACTAGGACATATTTTCAAAAAGGTTCATAGGAGTACTTTTTGTATGAGCAAAATACTAGAATAGCCCAAATGTCCATCAACAACAATATAGATAAATAAATTATGGTATATACCATAACAGAATACTATACAGCAGTGGAAATTAATAGAGTACACTGTACACACAACATAGAGGAATCTAAGGTTAAAGTGGTAAGTGGATAAACCAAGTCATAGAAAAGTATATGAAGTATTATTCCATTTATAGAATTTTTTAAATGCACAACTAAATTTACTGGTTAATTACCAGTTAACTCATTGGTAAAGAATATACTCATGTAGAAAAACAATAATTAAAAACAATGAAAAGATAAACACAAAATTCAGAATAATTACGCTTGGGGTGAATAAGAACAGAAGTTGGTAGGAGGACACATGGGCTTTACAGGTAAATGAATTTCCATTTCTTTAACTAGATGGTTAGCATATGTGTATTTGTCTTATTCTTTAAACCACTCACATATTTTACAAATATTATTTTTATTAATCAATATTTAATAAGAATTATTTTTTAAAAAGCAGCAGGTCACAAAATAGCAAATATAGTATATACCATCCATATAAAATAAGGGTATATTGGTGTAAATGGTAATATGAGATGTAGACAGGGTGAATCAATTATCAATGATCTAGGAAAAATATATTGGAGGATTTATGTTTGATTGGAAAGACTGAATCTTTCTGTATGATTCTGTGTAATTTTCATATAGCAGAACAAATTACAAACTTCTCATTTTAGAGAAAAAATGAGGTAGATTCACGTGGTAGAAATGAATTTAGATATATTTTACCTCTGGGACTCTCCCCTGCATTTCTTTTTGTTGATTCCCATTGACAGCCCCATCAATTCAATAGGACTCATTGTCTCAGAGGTCATTCCAAAAAAAAAAAAAGAAGAAGAAGAAGAAGAAGAAAAACAAGGAGGAGGGGGAACAAGAGGTGGAGGAGGAGGAAGAGGAGGAGGAGGAGGGGGGAGGGGGAGGAGAAAGGTAAGGAGAGACAAAAAAATATTTGGGCTTTGAGTTTCAAAATAGACTGTGGAGGAGCTCTTAACAAAGGAAAAGGTTTGAAAGTCAAGGCTATTGGTTTGCCAGAATTAGGTATTTTGAAACTCACTGAAGCAAACTGGGCCTAAAATTTATGCAATTAATAAAAGATGGTAACAATAGCTGATGAAGAGCCTAGCCACACTTGAAAGAACTCAAATTTCCCTTGTATCCTCAAAAGGGATACAAAATAGGCCAGAGGGAGCATTACAGTTAGGATCAGGAAAACATGAAATGATCTACACGGACATATCCCATAGCCAAGGCAGACCCCAAGATATCAGCAGATGCAGCCAAGCAGAAAGACACAGTGGATGAGTTACACCTCAGTGGATGCCTGAGGATGCTCTCTGGCCATATGCCCTTCCCCATAGGAGGGCACCATTACCTAAACACAACATAACACCAGCTGAAACTGAAATGTTACTTTGAGCAGGGGGGGAGATGTTACCTGAGAGTATGGATTTGGGGAGACAACCATCTTTTACTTTAGTATTAATTTGAAATTATTTTCCTAAAGAAATTTCAAATGTTTCAGAAAAATACTTTGGTTTAAATCTCTAGAAAATCCCTTACTATAAGAAAATATAATTTCTTGGCTTGATTGCTTAATATTTTGATAAATTACTCATTTTTGTGTAAATTGATTCCCAAAGATAATAATTAATGAGAAATTGCTTATGGTTATAGGAGGAGCCTTGATTATCAGCATATATGACTTAAAATTATTTCGTGAGTTATATTTTCTGAATTTTTCCTAGATTTTATTTTTTAAACACTTTGTTATGGAATATTTCAAAAACATATTAAACAGAGTAGTATAAAAAATCTCTATAAGCTCTCACTAAGCTTAAATAATTATCAATTCATGGCCAATCTTATTTCATCTATATCCCCAGGTATTCTCCCAGCCCCTAATTATTTTGAAGTATTTCAGACATGATATCCTTCCAGATTTTCTAACTTTTTGATAGAGCTCTATCACTTCTGGTAAAATATCTGATTTTACTTACTACACTCCTAGCATTGAAATACTATAAAAAGGATGAGCAAGAAGGCTACCAGTAATTTGAAACAGGAACAAGAAATCATAAAACACTGCTGGAGGAATTAATCACCTCTGCTCAATCTCTGGATGTATTAAGGTGCTCTTGTCCTTAATCAGAAGCAAAAACAAAACAAAACAAAACAAAACCTGGCATAGAATAAGAATTACATAATGATTTGGGGGTTTTTTTTCCTTCTACTTCTGGGCTTCTATATTCCTGAAGAAGTCTCTTCTATACTTAACAACTCATCTTTTTATATTTCAATCTACTTTTGCTTTCCTACTATCTTCTGCTAGAGTTTTTATTTGATCTTTCAGCTCACTAACTTGTTATTCAGCTATAACCATATAATTTTTATCTCATGTATACTATATATTTTTTTAAGATTTTATTTATTTATTTTACAGAGAGAAACACAGTGAGAGAGGGAACACAAGCAGGGAGAGTGGGAGAGGGAGAAGCAGGCTTCCCTCAGAGCAGGGAGCCCGATGTGGGGCTCGATCCCAGGACCCTGGGATCATGACCTGAGCCGAAGCCAGACGTTTAACAACTGAGCCACCCAGGCGTCCCTCATGTATACTATATTTTAAAATTTCAACCATTTTATTATTGATCTCTAATAACTCCTTATAGTCATTTTTATGATTATTCTATGCCAGGCATTATTCTAAGCACTTATAAGCATAAATTTATCTAATCTTTATGAGAACGCTAAGAAGAGGACATTATTGTACTCATTTTATAAACAAGGAAACTAAAACACAGAGTAGAGATTGAGTAATTCACACAGCTAATAAATGGTACAGGATTCTAATCTAAATCTCTCTGGCTCTAAAACCTGTGATCTTATCCATTTTGAAAACACTGTTGGAGGAATTATTCAACTCTGCTCAATCTCTGGATGTATTAAGGTGCTCTTGTCCTTAATCAGAAGCAAAAAACAAAAACCAAACAAACAAACAAAGCAACCCTTTCTGGAGAAAGATAACACCAAATAGAGGCTGAAATTACCTATACAACATTTCAACTCAACATCTATGAATGAATAAACAAAGCGTGGTACAATCATACAATGGAATATTAATTGACCATACAAAGGAATTAAGTACTGGCACATACTACAAAATTCAGGAACCTTTGAAAACATGGTAAGTAAAAGATGTCAGTTAGAAAAGACCACATATTAAATATGATTCCATTTATATGAAATGTCCTGAATAGGCAAATCCATAGAAATAGAAAGTACATTAGATTTGGTAGGGGCTAAAGGGTAGGGGGGAGTGGGAATAGGAAGTGATTGCTAATAGGAAAGTGATTGCTAATAGGATTTCTTTTTGGAGTGATGGAAATGTTCTAAAAGTAGGTAGTGGTGATAGTTGCACAACTCTGTGGATATAACAAATATCACCTAGCTGTAGCTGTACATTTTTAAAAGGCGAGTTTTATGGTATGTAAATTATATCTGAATAAATTTATTTTTAAGAATATTAAGAATACAATGTAGTGTACAATGTATGGACGCCTGGGTGGCTCAGTCAGTTAAGCATCTGCCTTCGGCTCAGGTCATGATCCCAGAGTCCTGGGATCGAGTCCAGCATCGGGCTCCTTGTTCAGCAGGGAGCCTGCTTCTCCTGCTGCCTGCTTCTCCCTCTGCCTGCTGCTCCCCCACTTATGCTCTGTCTCTCTCTCTCTGACAAATAAATAAAATCCTTAAAAAAAAAAAGCCTTCACTTTAAAAAAATAAATAAAATGTACAATGTAAGGATTTGATATATATATACTTTGTGAAATGATTATCGTGATCAGGCTAATTAACAAGGTCATAATCTCACATAGTAACTTTTGTGTGTGCATGTGGTGAAAACATCTAAGATACACTGTCTTAGCAAATTTCAAGCCTACAACACAGAATATTGACTATAGTCACTATGTTGTACATTAAATCCTCAGAACTTATTCATCATACAACTGAAGGTTTACCCATTGACCAGCACCTGGCCCTACCACCCAGATATTGTGCTTCACTTTACTATACTTCACATATTTGCATTGTGCAAGTCTATCAGTGCCATTTTTCCAACAGCATTTATTCACTTCATGTCTCTGTGGTAAATCTCACAATATTTCAAAGTATAATAATAATTATTATTATATAATTATATAAGAATAACTATATTATATTATATAATTTTATTATTATTATTAATTTCCTATGGTGACCTGTGATCAGTGATCTTTGATGTTACTATTGTCATTGTTTTGGGGTGCCAGAAACCATGCCCATATAAGATGGGGAACTTAGTCCATAAGTGTGTGTGTTTTGACTATCCCACCAACTGGACAGTCTCCCATATCTGTCCCTCTTCTCAGGCCTCCCTATTCCCTGAGACATAAAATATTGAAATTAGGCCAATTAATAACCTTACAATGCCATTTAAGTGTTGAAGTGACAGGAAGGGTCCCATGTCTCTCACTTTAAATCAAAAGCTAGGATTGTTTTACCTTAGTGAGAAAGGCATGTCAAAAGCCAAGGTAGGCTAAAAACTAGGCCTCTTGTGCCAGTTAGTCAAGATGTGAATGCAAAGCAAAAGTTCTTGAAGGAAATTAAAAGTGCTACTCCATTAAACACACAAATGAAAAAAAAATCAGCCTTACTGCTGATATGGAGAAAGTTTTAGTGGTCTGGATAGTAGATCAAATCAGCCACAACATTCCTTTAAGCCAAAGCCCAATCCAGAGTAAGGCCCTAACTCTCTTCAATTCTGTGAAGGCTGAGAGAAGTGAGGAAGCTGCACAAGAAAAGTTTGATGCTAGCAGAGATTGGTTCATGAGATTTAAGTAAAGAAGCCGTCTCCATAACACAGAAGTACAAGGTAAAGTAGCATGTGCTGATGCAGAAGCTGCAGGAAGCTCTCCAAAAGATCTAGCTAAGATAACTAATAAAGGTGGTTACACTAAACAACAGATTTTCAATGTAAATGAAATAGCTTCTTCAGAAAAAGATGCCATCCAGGGCATCTTAGCTAGAAAGGAGAAGTCAATGCCTGGCTTCAAAGCTTCAAAGGACAGGCGGTCTTGTTAGGGGCTATTGCAGTTGGTGATTTGAAGTTGAAGCCAATACTCATTTACCATTCTGAAAATCCTACAGCCCTTAAGAATTATGCTAAATCTATGCTACCTGTAGTCAGTAAATAGAATAACAAAGCCTGGATGACAGCCCATCTGGTTACAACATGGTTCCCTGAGTATTTTAAGCCATTGTTGAGACCCCTACTGCTCAAAAAAAAAAAAAAAAAAAGATTCCTTTCAAAATATCATTGCTCCTTGACAATGCACCAGGTCACACAAGAGTTCTGATAAAGAATGACAAGAGATTAATGTTGTTTCCATGCCTGCTAACACAACATCCTGCAACACACGGATAAAGGAGTACTCCTGATTTTCAAGTCTTATTCTTTGAGAAATAAATTTTGTAAGGCTATAGCTGCCATGGATAGTGATTCCTCTGATGGATTTGGGCAAAGGCAAGTGAAAACCTTCTGGAAAGGATCAACCATTCTAGATGCCACTAAGAACATTCATGATTCATGGGAAAAAGTCAAAGTATCAACATGAGCAGGAGTGTGGAAGAAATTCATTCCAACCCTCATGGATGACTTTGAGGCATTCAAGACTTCAGTGGAGGAAGTAACTGAAGATGTGGTGGAAATAGCAAGAGTACTAGAATTAGAACTGGAGCCTGATGATGTGAATGAATTGCTTCAGTCTCGTGATAAAACTTGAAAGGATAAGGAGTTGCTTTTTACGGATGATCAAAGAAAGTAGTTTCTTGAGGTGAAAACTATCCCTAGTGAAGATGCTGTGAAAATTGTTGAAATGACATCAAATGATTTAGAATATTACATAAACATAGTTGAAAAGGCAGTGACAGGGTTTGAGAAAATTGACATCAATTTTGAAAGACATTCTACTGTGGGTAAAATGCTGTCAAACAGCATCACATGCTACAGAGAAATCATTCATGAAAATAAGAGTTGACCAATGTGGCAATCTTCATTGTTTTATTTTAAGAAATTGCCACAGCCACCTCAAACTTCAGTCATCACCACCCTGATTAGTCAGGAGTCATTAACATTGAGACAAGACCTTCAACCAGCAAAAAGATTATAACTCACTGAAAGTTCAGATGATGGTTAGCATTTTTTAGCAATAAAGTATTTTTTAATTAAGGTATATACATTGTTGGGGCACTTGGCTGGCTCAGTCAATAGAATATGTGACTCTCGATCTCGGGGTTGTAGGTTCAAGCCCCACATTGGATGTAGAGATTACTTTAAAATTTTTTAAAATATTTTTTAAAAAGTATTTACATTGTTTTCTTAGATGTAATGCTATTGCACACTTAGTAGACTACAATGTAGCTTAAACATAACTTTTATATGCACTGGAAAACCAAAAATTTCATTTGATTCACTTTGTTGTGATATTTACTTTATTGTGGTAGTCTGGAACCGAACCCATAGCATCTCCAAGATATGCCTGCAATTTCAAATGACCTCTCCTCCAGTTCACAGAGTCTTTTGCTTGATCAAGTCTGTTGTTGATCCTCTCTATTGCACCTTTCATTTCATTCACTGTACTCCTCAGCTTCAGAATTTGTTTGGTTCTTTTTTATGATTTCTATCTCTCAGTTAAATTTGTTGTTTTGTTCTTGTGTTGTTTTCCTGATTTTCTTTGTCTTTCTGTGTTTTCTTGTAGCTCACTTAGCTTCCTTAAAACAACTATCTCAGGGGTGCCTGAGTGGCTCAGTCGGTTAGGCATCTGCCTTCCACTCGGGTCATAATCCCAGGGTCCTGAGATTGAGCCCCACATCAGGCTCTCTACTTAGCAGAGAGCCTGCTTCTCCAACTCCCTCTGCCTACTTGTGTTCTATCTCTCTGTCAAATAAATAAATAAAATCTTTAAAAAAAAAAAAACTGTATCAAATATAAACAACTATATCGAATCTTGGATATTTTTGCTCCAAAATCACAGATTTCCCTATCTTGATGGTCAGTTACTAGAAAATTATTCTGGGGGTGCCTGGGTGGCTCAGTCGGTTAAGCATCTGACTCTTGTTTTTGGCTCAGGTCATGATCTCAGGGTCATAAAATCAGGCTCCAGGTCAGGCTCTGTGAGTAGCAGGGAATCTGCTTGAGATTCTCTTCCTCTTCCTCTGCCCCTCCCATCCTGAGTGCTCTCTCTCTCTCTCAAATAAATAAATAAGTCTTTAAAATAAAAAGAAAATTATTCTGTTTCTTTGGTAGTATCATGTTTCCTTGATTTTTCATGTTTCTTAAAGTCTGCACTGCTATCTTTGCATTTGAAGTAGCAGTCACCTCCTCCAGTTTTTACTGACTGACTTCAGAAAAGAAATACCATATGTCAGTGATGCTGGGAATTCTGAGGCTTTCTCAATCTTTTCTATGGATTCACCCACTCCACACTTCTTATTCCCTCTTAGAAGGACTTTTTTTTAATTGTATGCTTTCTCTCCATCCTGGAAAGCCAGGCAAGGTGCTGATAGCCTCCTGGTTTGCTTTCCCTAAGTTTGTACTAACTGCTCAACTTTATGTGTTTTCTCCCAGTCCCACAGAGTCAGCCCTGGTTTCTGTGCATGGGCACTAGCCTTCTACAAAGGCTCACAATCACTGCCCCTGGGGGCACACACAGGGAGCCAGCTACATGGCGCGGGGATGGGGTTGGGGGGGTGAGGTGAGGCACGATGAGTACTGGTCATGCCCATTGGGAGGATCCACAGGGAAGGCATCTCCAGAGATCCATGCATGGGCTTCTTTATGGAGTCCACAAAGTAGCTAGTAGGTTCCGTGTAACTTTTATATGCTCTAAGCTCTGGCTGCTGTTCTCACAGCCCCTTTCTGCTCCTCAGTCACTCAGCTCACTCCAGTATCCTGGATGGGGCAAGAAAGAAGTGAGTTTTTTTTTTTACTTTATCCTGTACATTGAGGGAAATCAGGCACTAACTCTCATTCTCTCACTTTTCCCTGTGGGAGAAATCATAGGCTGAGCCGGTCTCTCTTGGCACCAAGCTGTGTCACCTTGGAGGAGGGGTGATGCAGGTAGAGTGAAACTATTCCTCTTACCCTCTTCAATGTATCCAAATCTTGGATATTTTTGCTCCAAAAGTATGCTGGTACTTATCCACTGGACTCTCAGACTTCCACAAAGCTACTCTTGTCCATTGTCAAAATCAGTATTCTTTGAGGGTAGGAGTGTAAAGAACTTTTTCTGACATCTTACTGACATCATCCAGGATAACATTATTGTTATTGTTATTGTTATTGGCCTGAAAATGGAGACAACTCAAATGTCCACAAAAATAGAATGGATAAAGAAGATATTATACATCAATGAGAAAAAACCAAACTGTTCCACATGCAAAAACATGAATGACTCCCATAAAAGATACAATGACCAGAAGAAGCCTATCATAAAAGAGTATATACTGTGATGTTAGAAGTTTTAATAGTGACTGGGATGGGGTTTGAGGAAGGCTTCCAGGGAACTGACCATATTTTATTTCCTTATCTGGGTATTTACATAGGATGTTCATTTTGTAAAACCTCTTCAAGATATAAACTTAAGATTCATAACTTTCATGTATGTATATTTTATTTCAATAAAACATTTACCTCCAAAAAATAATATTTTTTTCATATTAATTTTCTAAAGTTAGCAACAAGAAAATAAAAGGATTAGATACCATTGTGATGATTTAATTAAGTGTGAACATTTGCTTATTCTCTAGCTCAGTGCTTCCCAACTGGGGCCAATCCAGAGGACATTTGGCAATGTCTAGAGACATTTCTTTTTTTTTAAGATTTTATTTTTAAGTAATCTCTACACCCAACGTGGGGCTCAAACACCCTGAGATCAAGAGTCACATGCTCCACTAACTGAGGCAGCCAGGCACCCTAGAGACATTCCTGATTGCCATGACTGTGGGTGTGCTACTGGCATCTAGTGGGTAAAAGCCAGGAATCCCATAAAATATCCTACAATACACAGGACAGTCCCCACTACAAAGAATTATCTAGCCCAAGATAACATTTGTGCCAAAAGTGTGCTCAAACTCTTCCAAAACTATAAATTCCACAAAGAGAGTAATCATATCTCTTTGGTTTATATCTCTAAACCTAGAACTCATCAGTATTCCTGCCACCCAATGGGCTCTCAGTAAAAATTGTTGAATTAATAAATGAATCTCTCTCTCCCTCCCCTTCTTCCCTTTCTTGCACATATGTGTAGAAATACATGCATCTTTTGTCTTGCATCTTAGAGTTCTCTGGCTCTACTGTGCCTAGGTATGCCTGCTTGCTTTGGAAGACCTTGCCTAAGAAAAGCAAATCAGATCCCAGGAGGCAGCCCAGGGGAAATGAAGCTTGGGGCCAACTATTTACACCCATAATCAGTGTAGGATTAAGCAAAGTGGTAAGAGGTGACAGGATCACACACTTCAGAACAGTCACTAAGAAAAAAAAATTAAATAGGAATTTCAGGTTAAATCCTGAGGTGACATTTAAAAATACGATTTTTTCTTGGAGAGTTCTCTATCCTTTATATCCTGCTGGAATTTAGAAGAATTGGTTATAGCTCCAGTATGTTGGTGGCTGCCTAAAGGATCTAGGATCATAGCCATTTCCCTCCAACTAATGGTCAGTTTCTTACATTTTGAGAAAAGTTGGCTAAAAATGAAACTTGTCTGGTTTTAATTTTAAAACTTTTCCTGAGGTTCCAAATAGAGGTTCTGACCTCTACCATCTCCATTCAAATCTAAATAGATAACATTTAGAAAACATGAACAGTTAGCAAAGAAGCTTAATAAATGCCTCTTAAGTTATTTGTGTGAATTTGGCCAAGTCAGTTAACTCCTCCAGACTTGAGTTGTCTCATCTGTAAATTATGTGAATTATGCTAAACAACCTCAAGTTCCTTTCACCTAAAATTTGATGATTCAATGATTTAAAAGGCAGAAATTATAAGCTCTAATGAGGTGATATTTTGAGCTTTGCCAAATCACAGAGTTTTTCTAGGTAGTTCCCCTATTACAGCAGAGTGCAACAGTTTTGCTTGATACCACCCACAGGTGTGTAATTAAGCCTGATCTTTCTCCAGCATAGTTCATTTTCCACTGATGGTTCTACAATTAAAACAACTCCCTCCCCAGAGAAGTATACATCAGTGTTATACTTTTCATCTTTAATTACACTGTTTGAAGATGAGTAAATGCGCCCGAGATCCCAATTGGGAGGGAACAGATTCATTAGGTGGTTGTAATATGCCATCCAGTCTGCATTTCAGGTTTCTGTCTCCACATAAGGAAGATGGCCTTCGACAAATACGCTAAAATATTTCAATGATTAAGACCACCTGAAACTGCCTACCTTTGCACTGGTAATTGATGAATACTAAACACCTGGACCTTTCAAAGAGATAAGTACAGTGTCAAAGCCAAAGGTAATTTCCTACTTCAGTGCTTTTTAGTAGAAGGGCCAAAATAGCCTGTTAACACTTTAGAATAAAAAGGAGAGTTTCCAAATTTTCATATTATCACACCCTTTTACAATCTCTATCACAGCTCTCTCTTTTTTTCTTTCTCATAGCACTAATACAATCTGACTTCATCTATTCATTTGTTTGTTTACATTTTTTATTATTTGGCTCTCTTCACTGGAATTTCAGCTCTGTGTGTTTGGGGCCAGACAAGGCGAGGTTGGGGATCTGGTTCATTTAAAACCATATGACCACTTGGAACACAGTGTCTGACCCCTGGCGCTCATTAAACATTTGCTGACTGAATGAATAAGTACTAGTTCTGAATATTTCCTTTAAACATACTGGTTGGTGGAGATTTAGAGGTTTGAAGTAACTGACATTGAGCTTGTGTGACAGACTTGGTATTTCTCTGGCATTATAATTCTCTTAAATAGTTAGCAGGAGTTTGGTCTTTTGATTCCCAACTAATTCAATAACTTAGTATTCAAAACCCATGGATCTGTTTAGGTCATATTTTTCCAATCTAGAACCCAGCCTGGGAATTTTATTCTTCAGCAACAGGTCTAGATGCTCAGCCCATCCTCTCTTATTCTAATGACTCCATCTTGGCTTCTGCCTGGGAGGAATTTGTCACCAGGGTTTTAATTGCCCTGTGCCCTAACCTACCTCACATATGTTATGGGAGAATGTGGTCTCTTTTCAGGCAGGGAGGCATAACAGAGAAGTTCCCTGAAAAGGCCTGGAGAGTCAGATTTTCCCTAAGCCTCACTCTTACTTCCTACTGTTTCCTACCTTCTTGCCTGAACACACCATCTTTACTTCATATATCTTTAATTTGGGAATTTGGTTTAGGAGTTTCCAAACCTGTAAAACCAGACTTTTAAACCATCTCGTACTCTGGGCTGCAGGTAAAAGGCTTCTCTTAGCAAGTTATATTTTCTTCCTTCTATCTTCAGACAAGACAGTTTCTACATAAGCTTGTCTCTTTTTGGTAGAACATCACTGTGGCTTCAAAATATAGTCCATAAAGATCCAGTATCCTGCCACTTTGCTATCAAGCCCCTAATTAATGCTTCAGCTTCAGTAAGCACATGGTCTGAGCACCAAGATACCAAAGGTGACACTTTAATCATCTGCTTTGCTATTGTATAACATAGCTTTCCATTTCCAACAGCTGAGATAATATTTAAAAGTGCAATTTTTAAAAAAAGTATTATGGAAGTGTCTTCATTCTCCTCCACCAACTTTAAAACAGCCCATTCCACATTATAGGATCATTCATTTGTAACCCCAAATTCTAGAACTCATTTTTGTATCATGGGTTTTCTGTTGTTAGTAAGAGAAAATATGACTTAAGCACACAAACAAAATGTATTTTAATGGCTCACATAACTAAAAAGTCCAGGTTGACTAGCTTGAAGACACAGATGAATTTAGGTGTATCAAAATGCTGGCCAACAGTTCCAGAGCTACATCTGAGATCAAATCTAGTGGAAAAGAACCCACATATGTTTGGCCACTTGATTAAAAAGACTAGCTTTAGGATTAGCTTTAACCCAAGGCAACTGGTTTGATATATCCATCTCTAAATCAACAACTTAGGCAGGGAAATAGCCAGACTTATTGTCCTATGTCCACCATTATTTGAAAAGCAGAGTCAACTCCATCTGAAGCCAGTTAAGTAGAGATTATGAGAGGCAGTTGTTTCCCCAAGGAATAGTGGAGCATACTTACCAGAATAGCAGAAGAACAACTAAGTCCTGGAAAGCCAAAATCACAAATATCCCTGACAGCAGTGGTTCACAATCAGGGGCTATTTTGCTCCTCAAGAGACACTTGTCAAAATCTAAAGACATTTTTGATTGTTATAACTTGGGGCAGGGGAGTTGGGGAAGGATCAGGGAGAGTTAGTGCTACTGGAATTCAGTGGTTAAAGGCCAGGGATGCTACTAAACATCCTACAATCACAAGCCAACAACCTACAAAAAAGAATTACACAGCTCAAAATGTCAGTAGTGCCAAGGTTGATAGACCCTGACCTATAGTAACAGAGATGAAATATTTCCACTTGGTTGCACCTAAAGAAATGGAAATATAGGATGGAGCAGACACAGAATATAAACATACTTAGAAGACATACTACACAGTCCATTTAAGGGATTAAATGGGAAAAGAAAAAGATTTCCCAAACACCAGACAAATAATATTTAAGACCTATATGCATACATTGTTCAGCCATATCTAAACTACATTTCCAAGAAAATGGCTATTACATATTGGTTTTTCAAGCCACCAAATATGTAGCTTCATTATGCTAAGAATAACTCTTAAATATAATGAATGACCATCTAACTCTTAAATCGATGGTCCTGTATTTTGTTTTTATTCTCATTGACTTCTCTGTAGCATTTGAAATTTTTGACTACTTACTCATGTCTGGCATGAAATTCTTTTTTCTCTTTTTTAATGTGGCCATGTATTTCCCATTATGTCCTATCTGCCCTCTTAGATAACTCTTTGACTTTTATGATCTCTAATAGTATCTCTAGGTTGGAGACTCACAAATATGTATCACCAGCCCTTATTTCTCTCCCCAGGTCTGGTACCTTATTTCCAGTGGTCTATTACAGACACCTTCCTGAGTATCTCCCTCTCATCTCAGATTAAACATCGATAACAAGCTTTCATTTCCTAAGACCATCTTTCATTTTTGACTTGCACATTTCCTCTTAAAATTTTGAATCACCGAGGCTTTATTCACAAGACCTCAAGACACCATGGTCTCTGATGTTGCAAATATTGCCCTTCCTCCAAGCCTAAGCTAAAACCACATTCTTCTCTTCCAATCAGGGCATCCCCAACCTAATCTATTTCCTTCTCTTTTTATACTTGGATAATATGTATGGCCTATATAATTTATTTGATAATCATGCACTTCCTTTTGACATCTCTTCTATTATTTTCAATAACTATTTGAATCTGAGCTCACTCAATTTTTCACATCTGGACTCATCTATTTCAACTGTATGAGAGGCAGTCATTCACAAATATTAAAAGCATGGTTTCTAGAGCCAGATGACCAGATTTAGTACTGCTTCCTATATTAACTGCATGACCTCTGCTTGGAGTTTTTCATATTTAAAGTGGTAAAATAACAGTCCCGATGTCATAAAGATTGAATAAGCTATGCATATAAAGCACTTAGGACATTCCACTCATATTTATTTTATAATAGAAAGTATGTGTTACTTTTAAGATGTTCTGGAAAGGGAGTTTTCTTTTACCTCAGATAATTAATATCATATAGTTTCCAGTACAATCTTGGGGACTCAGTTCCAAAAGTGAAAGTACATAGGTTAACAGTCTGCAATGAAAAAAAGCAAGTAAGCAGGAGGCAGTGAATATGCAGCCACAGAATCCCTACAAATAACATCATAAGACCCTATGTTTTGTACACAATTTGTTTGCTCTTTGTCCTACTTGCCATTGTCCACTGATAAGGAAGGCCTTGGAAAACCAACTTTTGATCTAGAAAAAAAAGGTCAGGGGCCTCCAATCCCAGAGCATTAGATTTTGAAATCTTGCCCCTGATTGAATCATGCCTGGAAATGCAAGTATTACTTTACAGAGTTTAGGTTTTTAAAGCTGTCTCTGAGCTGCCAAAAGCAGTGCACACAGGGAAATAAGTAGTAATACATCAAAAGGTAAAATAGCTTCCTTTTTTATTAATTTTGCTGCTTAAAAAAGTCTACTGTGTGCTCTTGTAATGTCCTTCAACATATTCATTTGTGGTGGAAAGATATAAGGCTAGATCAGAAGTGCATATGTACCATGTTTAGCATCATTCAAATTTCCACAGAACTTTGCTCACAATTTTAGTTACTTGCCACCAAGTCCACAATAATGATTCAAATATCCCTTCCTCTCTTCTCCATATTTTGAACGTCAGGATTGGCTCAAAGGGTAAGCTTAAGGAAGGAAGCCGTATGCATTTTCATTTTGTTTTTGAGTACTATAGATGTTGTGATTTCAAGACCTCTCAACATTTGGATAATGATACAGAATTTCCAAACCAATAGGGCAATGAAGCCCATCCAAATTTTTCCCTTTTTTCTTTCCCAGTATGTCTTGCAAAAGCCATGTTCTCTAAAACACCAGTCCAGAAAACACAAAAAGTCAAAAACCCTTCCTAGGACATATTCATGCCTCCAAAACTTACCTTGGAAATATCAGCCAACTTGATACAAAAAGACCTCAGACAATTTGATCTTAAGCCCTTACTCTAAGTTATCAAGAAAGAAAGGTTTAAAGCTTTGATTTCAAGAATGTTTTGTTTTTTACTGGATTGAGGGTTTTTGTTTGTTTTCCAGGCAAGAGAGGCTCTGTCTATATGCTTCCCAAGCAAACATTCTATGACTTTTTAAATTTCCATCAGGAACAGGGATTTTCAAAAACTTTCCACCCCAAAAAAGGGAAAGATATGACCTGCTCACATCATTATTAGTGTGATTTCCAAGGGGTAGAGGAATCCCACCACCAGTGTCACCTGCCAGGAAGGAGGTAGGTCTATCAGAATACCTGAGGAGTTGGAGCATGATTGAAAAAATTCAAATGATTCCTGAATAGTCCCCAGTTTTCATGTAGGGGCAGGTGGGGATGGGTCCTCTGTTCTAGTTAATAATCCCTGATGTCTGTTGATTCATTTTCCCTTCTTCAACAAGTTAATGACTACTAGAGAGTTTCAGCTCCAACAGAATTTGTATACACAAGTAGAGTGCTGAGAAAAATGAAGTATACCTTTCCTCATACTAAATGAATTTATTTTCAAGTAAATAGGTAACAACCAATAGATAGTTGGATTTATTCTTATTATTATAAAGTTGTGGCCTGATAAAAATTTGTGGTGACTGGAATGCCAGAAGACTGGACAACATAAAACAACTACATTTTAAGACAGCAGTAGAAATAACCACTCACCTTTTCATCCAAGGTGAAAAACAGTTTATTCAAGGGAATAAAAATGAATGCTGATTTTGTTCATTTTTATCACCAGTGTAATACACATGGTAGAGGGAAGTCACTTTTTTCATAAGGGCTAATAAACTTTTTGTAGTTATTTATCAGGCTATTATAATGAAATCCTTGTTATATATTTCAAATTCCATAACTTCTTTATTTCTTAATTCCAGAAGGTCAGCAACATAGTGGAGCTGAGAGATTTCCTCTGCTACTAAATTCCCAGAGTTGAGGTCTCAAACTAGATCACTTTCCCTTTATCTTATGCAAAGTATAAATTACTAATCAATAGGGAAAAAAACCTAATCGACAGTTGTGCAATCTTTTTACATTAATTTCTCTGGCTATATAATGGGTTCAATAGTCTTAATAAGATTTCTCTTAATACTACATTTTTCCTAGAAATTTACATCAGAAGCAAATCCCCACTCAATATTTACAATAATAGATGAAAGAGTCAGAATGAGGGATTATCTAGATCTTCCCATGCTCCCCTTAATCAAAATGTAATTAGTAATAAGCTCTATGTCTGATAAAACATATGCAGTCTGTCTCAGTGAATAAACACAGTGAGGGCAGGGGTTTCTCATAGACGAGGTGCTTTATATGAAAACAATATACACTGCAGGTAAGAACATAATAGCTTATATCTATTAAATTCCTATTGTCTGACAGATGTTTCACACTGTACTTTGTTCATTAATTCAAAACCCCAGAACAGCCTGTAAATGGTTATTAGTGTTTCCATTTTTTATTAATGTTATTTTAATTCTAAAAAGTGTGTTAACTAGCCCCACTTCACATAGCTGGTAAGTGTTGGAGCTAGTGTTTGAACTCACTATTTCATGGACACATTTGTGAACTAGGATTTTATTTAGAATTTTATTTCCAAAACTAAATATTTATTGATTTAAGTAAGAGCTTATACCTTGGTTATAAATTTCCTGTACATTTAAATTTCTATGTTTTCTTTTGTTTTGCTTTTCCCTCTCTCAAATTTTTCTTTTCATGAGATTTCCACTTTGTAGGAAGAAGCCAGAACCAGGAAGTACTTTTTTGTGTTTACAATTCTGAAAGTCCACAAATCTTAATTAAATAAAAATAAATAATTTTCTTCAAGAGTAACATAGAAAAGCAAATTAATAATTTGCTTACTTTTCTGCTTCACATAGATGTTGATTGGATCTGAGTTTTTAACAATATACAAACAACTGTGTGGAGGTTGGCACATCTGCTTTGATTTGGAATGTTTATTACATGACGTTTTTACTTGTTAAATTATATCAAGGACTACTGCTAATAAGATAGTAACTTTTATCATCTGTATATCAAATAGATAACTACAAAATCCACCTATGACATGATTAAGTATTAATTAATTATGGACAGTATTTTTCTGTTTGTTAATGGAGGATGGTAATAACAGAGAAGGTAAAAAATAGGAAGTTTCAGTTCAAATTATGTTCACATTGATAGACTATGTTCACATTGAGACACTAAAGGCACTTTAGTCTCCTTTCAATTTAACTTGAATAAATCATACATGCAGCATAGTTATCTTCTAAAAGGAAACTGCCTAACTTATAAGAATTTCTTATTTTACATAGCACTGAAACTTAACTTTAAAAATAATATAGGACTTGATTGGAGCTAGAAGATGGCAGCTAAGTAGGAGGACCCTAGGCTCGTCTCAGCTGACAAATACAACCAGATAACTATCCTAAATATCCCAGAAATTGACAGGAAGGCTGGCAGAACAAACTCCACAACTAAAGGTAGAGAAGAGGTCACATCAAAGAAGGTAGGAAGTGTGGAGATGTGGCTTGGGAGAGAAATGAATTGTGGCTGCTGTGGTAGGAAGGGAGCCACCATCATGGAGAAGGGCAAGAGACAGACTGGCACATAGGAGGGCACACAGAGAAAATGAATCCCTGTGGCAGTTGGCTTGGAAAGCAAGAGAGGCTGAATTTTGTGAGTTCTGGCAACCAGTGGTGCTTAAAACCTGGAGTTTTAAAGATCAGTGGGCTTGGTTGGGATAGAGCCCAGAGGCATTGGGGCTGCTTTTGAAGAAAAGGCAAGTCGTGTAGCCCACAGACATACAGCCTAGAAACAGCAATCTGAAGAGTACCTGGGGCACACAATGGGAAGCCTATTTGCTCTTCTCAGAGCATGTCTCAAAGAGGCAGTGTTCATGGAGAGACCCCTCTAGGAATAAAGGAACTACCAGGCACCATTTCCCTTACCCACCCTTCAGCACAAGCACAGAGTCACCTGCGGGAACCAGGGCAGTGCCAATACTCACTACCTAACTTGCTTACACCAAGCCCTACTGGCCCCTCACTACAGAAGAACTGCTCTTCTGAGTCACACTTGCCTTAGTCCCAGTAGCACAGTCCCCCTCTCCCAGAAGACCAGCCCAAACCCCTGCCAACACCAAGATTCCCAACCCAAGAGTTTTGTGGAGCCTTGGTTCCAGCAGCAATAGAGACAGGTCTCATTTCATGAGCAGACCAGAGCATACCTAGTAAAACATGCCACATTCAGGCCAGGGACCAAACACTGTCCACACTAGGCAAAGAGGCCTCTGCAAAAGACTGGCCTGAGGATTGAAGCAGCCAGAACACAACAGCAGAGCATAGGCCTCACACACTGGACACACTCTCAGAAGCTCCAGGTCTAGGGAACAGGGGACACTACATTCAGGGCACTATAGCACCTCTTCTTCATAAAGCCATTACCCTCAAGAACAGGAGTTGTAGCTGACTTTCCTAACACAGAGAAACAGGCACAGAGACTTAGACAAAATGAGAAGACAGAGAAATTTGTCCCAAATGAAGAATGTGACAAGGTCACAGCCAGAGATCTAAGCAAAACAGTTATAAGTAACATGTCTGACAGAATTTAAAGTAATGATGATAAAGATATTCACTGGACTTGAGAAAAGAGTAGAAGGCATCAGTGAGATCATTAACACAGAAATAAGGAATAACGTAAGAGAGAGAAAGGGCTCGATAAATGAAATCAGAAACATGCTTGATGTAATGAACAGCAGGCTGGAAGAAGCAGAGTAACAAATTAACGACCTAGAAGACAGAGTAAGAAAAAGTAATCAAGCTGAACAAAAGAGAGGGAAAAAAAAAGAATAATGTAAAACAACAATAGACTTAAGGAACTCAGTGATTCCATCAAACATATAACATTCATATTATAGGAGTCCCAGAAGAAGAAATGGAAAAAAAGGGGGTGGAACATTTATTTGAAGATATAATAGCAGAAAACTTTCCTAATCAGGGGTAAGAAACAGATATCCAGATCCAGGAGACAAAGAGAAGCCCCAACAAAATCAACAAAAGCAGAGCTGCACCAAGACAGATTGCAATTAAAGTGACAAAATATAGTGATAAATAAAAAATATATTAAAAGCAGCAAGACAAAAGAAAACCATTACATACAAGAGAAACCAAATAAAACTATCAGTGGTTTTTTCAGCAGAAACTTTCCATGCCAGAAGAAATTGGCATGATATATTCAAAATGCTGAATGGGAAAAACCTGCAGCCAAGAATACTGTATACAGCAAGGCTGTCATTCAGAATAGAAGGAGAGATAAAGAATTTCCCAGACAAACAAAAACTAGAGGAGTTCATGACCACCACACCAGCCCTTAAGAATACTAAAAGGAACTCTGTGAGTGGAAAGGAAAGATGAAAAGTGACAGTATGAAGGTAGGAAGCACAAAAGCAGTAAAAATGAATATTTCTGTAAACAGTCAAGGAACTCACAAAATAAAAGGATATAAAATATGACACCATATGCCTAAAACATGGGGAGGACAGGAGTAAAGAATGGGTTCAAAATTAAACAACTATCAACTTAATACAGATGCTACATGCAGATGTTATACACAAATCTAATGTCAATCATAAATCAAAAACCATTAATAAATATGCAAAGAATAAAGAGAAAGAAAGCCAAATATATCACTAAAGAAAACTAGGAAAGCATAAAAGAGAGAAAGACAAGAAAGAACCAGAGAAAATCTTCAGAAACAACCACAAAACAAGTAATAAAATGACAATAAATACATATATATATCAATAATTAGTTTGAATGTAAATGGACTAAGTGTTCCAATCAAAAGACACAGGGTGACAGACAGGATATTTAAAAAAAAAAAACAAAAAACAAAAAACCTTATCTATATGTTGCTTACAAGAGACTCATTTTAGACCTAAAAACACCTGCATATTGGAAGTGAGGGAATGGAGAACCATTTATCATGCAAATGGATGTCAAAAGAAAGCCAAAGTATTAATACTTATATTGGATGAAATAGACTTTAAACCAAAGACTGTAATAAGAAGCAAAGAAAGACACTATATAATAATGAAGGGGACAATCCAACAAGAAGATATAACAATTATAAATATTTACACACCCCACATGGGACCACCCAAGTATATGAAACAGTTAATAACAAACATAAAGGAACTAACTGATAATGATATAATCATAGCAGGGGACTTAACACCCCCACTGACATCAATGGACAGAACATCTAAAAGGAAATCAACAAGAGAGCAATGACTTTGGACCAAATGGACCAAATGGATTTACAAGTACATTCCATCCTAAAACAGCAAAATACACATTCTTTTCAAGTGTACATGGAACATTCTCCAGAACAGATCACATATTAGCTCACAAAACAAGCCTCAACAAATTAAGAAAGACTGAAGTCATACCATGCATTTTTTTCTGACCACAACATTATGAAACTTGAAGTTAACTACAAGAAATATGTGGAAATACTACAATACATGGAGGTTAAGTAACATGCTACTGAACAATGAATGGGTCAACCAGAAAATAAAAGAAGAAATTAAAAACTACATGGAAACACACGAAAATGAAAACACAATGGTTCAAAACCCTTGGGATGGTACCTAAAGGAGCTAGAAAATGAACAACAAACAAAACCCAGAACCAGATAAAGGAAGGAAATAATAAAGATTAGAGCAGAAATAAATGATATAGAAACAAACAAAAAAAAAACCCCACAACAACAACAAACACACACACACACACACACACACACACACACACACACACACACATTAGAACAGATCAATGAAACCAGGAGCTGGTTCTCTGAAAAAAATCAATAAAATCGAAAAACCTCTAGCCAGACTTATCAAGAAAAAAAGAGAAAGGACCCAAATAAATAAAATCACAAATGAGAGAGGAGAAAAAACAACAGACACCACAGAAATATGAGCAATTATAAGAGAATATTATGAAAAACTGTACCAACAACTCGGGACAACATAGAAGTGGATAAATTCCGGTGCCTGGGTGGCTCAGATGGTTAAGCGTCTGCCTTCAGCTCAGGTCATGATCCCAGGGTCCTGGGATCGAGTCCCACATCGGGTTCCCTGCTCCTTGGGAGCCTGCTTCTCCCTCTGCCTCTCTCTCTCTCTGTCTCTCATGAATAAATAAATAAAATCTTTAAAAAAAAAAAAAAAAAGAAGTGGATAAATTCCTAGAAACATACAACCCACCAAAACTGGAACAAGAAGAAATAGAAACTTTGAACAGACGGCTTACCAGCAAAGAAATGGAATCAATAATCAAAAACTCCCAATAAACAAAAGCACAGGACCACATGGCTTCACAGGTGAATTGTACCAAACATTTAAACAGGAGTTAATACCTACTCTTCTCAAACTATTCCAAAAAAAGAAAAAAGAAAAGGAAAGAAAAGGAAGGAAAATTTCCAAATTCATTCTATGAGGCCAGCATTACCCTGATATCAGGATGAGACAAAGACACCACAAAAGAGAACCACAGGCCTATATCTCTGGTGAACATAAATGCAAAAACCCTCAACAAAATAGTAGCAAACCAAATTCAACAATACATTAAAAAATCATATACCACAATCAAGTAGGATTTACTCCTGTGTTGCAAGGGTGATTCAATATTCATGAATCAATCAACATGATACATCACATCAGTAAGAGAAAGGATAAGAACCATATGGTCATTTCAGTAAGTGCTGAAAAAGCATTTGACAAAGTACAACATCGATTCATGATAAAAAACCACCAACAAAGTAGGTGTAGAGGGAACATACCTCAAGATAATAAAGGCCTTATATGAAAAACCCACAGGTAACATCATCCTTAACAAGGAAAAACTGAGAGCTTTCCCCCTAAGTTAAGTTCAAGAACAAGGCAAGGATGTCCATTCTCACCACTTTTATTCAACATAAGCCTAGAATGCCTAGCCACAGCAATCAGACAACAAAAAGAAATAAAAGGCATCCAAATCAGTAAGAAAGAAGTAAATTTTCACTATCTGCAGATGACATGATACTATACACAGAAAACCCAAAAGACTCCACCGAAAAACTGCTAGAACTGATAAACAAATTCAGTAAAGTCACAGGATACAAAGTCAATGCACAAAAATCTCTTGTATTTCTATAAGCCAATAATGAAGCAGCAGAAAAAGAAATTAAGAAAACAATCCCATTTACAATTGCACCAAAAATAAGAAGATACCTAGGAATAAACCTAACCAAAGAGGTGAAAGACCTGTACTCTGACAACTATAAAACACTGATGAAAGCAAATGAAGATGACACAAAGAAATGGAAAGATATTCCATGCTCACAGAGTAGAAGAATAAATATTGTTAAAATGTCTATACTAGCCAAAGCAATCTATACATTTAATGCAATCCTTATCAAAATACCAACAGCATTTTTCACAGAAGTAGAACAAAAAATCCTAAAATTTGTATGGAACCACAAAAGACCCTGAATAGCAAAAGCAATCTTGAAAAAGAAAAGCAAAACTGAAGATATCATACTTCTGGACTTCACAGTATATTACAAAGCTGTAGTGATCAAAACAGTATGGTACTGGCACAAAAATAGACACATAGAGGGCGCCTGGGTGGCTCAGTTGGTTAAGCGACTGCCTTCGGCTCAGGTCATGATCCTGGAGTCCCAGAATCGAGTCCCGCATCGGGCTCCCTGCTCAGCAGGGAGTCTGCTTCTCCCTCTGACCCTCCCCCCTCTCATGTGCTCTCTCTCTCTCATTCTCTCTCTCAAATAAATAAATAAAATCTTTAAAAAAAAAAATAGACACATAGATCAATGGAACAGGATAGAAAACCCAGAAATAAACCCACAATTACAGGTCAACTAATCTTCACAAAGCAGCAAAGAATATCCAATGGGCAGGAGACAGTCTCTTCGACAAATGGTGCTGGGAAAACTGGACAGCAATATGCAAAAGCATGAAACTGGACCACTTTCTTACACCATACACAAAAATAAATTCAAAATGGATTAAGCACCTAAATGTGAGACAGGAAACTGTCAAAATCCTAGAAGAGAACACAGGCAGTATCTTTTTTGACATCAGTCATAGCAACTTTTTGCTAGATAGGTCTCCTGAGGCAAAGAAAACAAAAGCGAAAATAAACTACTGGGACTACATCAAAATAAAAAGCTTCTGCACAGGGAAGGAAACAATCAACAAAACTAAAAGGTAACCTATGGAATGGTAGAAGATATTTGCAAATCCAATAAACGGTTAGTATCCAAAATCTATAAAGAACTTATAAAACTCAACATCCAAAAAACTAATAATCCAATTTTTAAAAATGGGCAGAAGATATAAACAGATATTTCTCCAAAGAAGACATACAACTGGCCAACAGACGCATGAAAAGATGCTCAACTTCACTTATCACCGGGGAAATGCAAATTAAAACTACAATGAGATACCACCTCACACTTGTCAGAATGGCTAAAATCATGATACAAGAAACAACAGGTGTTGGTGAGGATGTGGGGGAAAAGGAACCCTCTTACACTTTCGGTGGGAATGCAAACTGGTGCAGCCACTCTGGAAAACAGTATGGAGGTTCCTCAAAAAGTTAAAAATAGAATTACCCTATGATCCAGCAATTTTATTACTGGGTATTTACCCAAAGAATACAAAAACACAATTCAAAGGGATACATGCACCTCAATGTTTATAGCAGTATTATCTGCAATAGCCAAGATATGGAAGCAGCCATAGTGTCCATCAATTGATGAAATTGTAAAGAAGATGTGGCATATATATAAATATATATACACACACACACACACACACACACACACACAAACACATATATATGTATGTGTGTATATATATATAATGGAATATTACTCAACCATAAAAAAGAATGAAATCTTTCCATTTGCAATGACATGGATAGAGCTAGAGAATACAATGCTAAGTGAAATAAGTCAGTTAGAGAAAGATAAATATCATATGATTTCACTCATATGTGGAATTTAAGAAACAAAATAGATGAGCAAAGGGGAAAAAGAGAAAGACAAATCAAGGAACATACTCTTAACTATAGAGAGCATACTGATGGTTACCAGGGGGAGGTTGGTGGGGGCTATGGGTTAACTAGGTGATGGGGATTAACGAGTGCACTTGTCATGATGAGCAGCAAGTGATAGATGGAATTATTGAATCACTATATTGTAAACTGAAACTCACATAACACTGTATTAATGTTAACTAACTGGAATTAAAATTAAAACTTTAAAAATAATAATAATAATATAGGACTTACCAACAAAATGCTTTTTACTATTTCACTTTCCTATAAAGAAGTGTATAAATATTGATGTAAGATAAATTTTAAAGGAATTCTTTGTCAGACCACGTCTAACCTACCTTTTGTAAGTACCTTTTTCACAGCATGAAAAACATAATAATAGCAATGGTGATAATACCAACAGTAATTACCCATTTAGTTTATACCGCCTAGTCTTGTACTAACAATCCCATAGATAATTACTATTACAATACACAATGTATAGATGAGGAAAAGTAAGGTTTTGAGACAGTAACTAACTTGCCTATGATCACACTACAACAAGTGACAAAGCCAGGATTCAACCCAAATTTGTTTGACTCTAACTTTTATGTTATATTATCTCCAAAGAAATACTGGCTTCTTCTCTGCCCCAAGGAAGATCACATTCTCTACAGAGCCCTGGCCTCCACACATTAAAGTCTTAAGTTCATTTACCAACACAAAACTTATTTGTAAACAAAGAGATGAACTTGATTCAACTTAAAGTGTTTGATCCCTAATTCAATAAATGCTAATTAGAGCGTCTGCAACTTGCCTAAGCCATCGGCTACCTGCCCGGAGTGACACAATGGAAAAGGATATGAGCCTGTCATTAAGGGCCTTAAAATCTAATCACAGTGTATGTCACCATCGCTACTAAAACGACAATGAAGCAGCATCTCTGTGTTTCTGAAACTCTCCTCCCCTCTCTTCTGGACAGCTCGTGTGCCTTGAATATGCTCTCCATGACTATACGACTTACATTTAACACTTCCATCTTCTCTCTTTTTTGGCAATTTTCACATTGTTTGGGATTATTTCTGTGTTGTTGTTGTTGTTGTTGTTGTTTCTCTCACCACCACTACCATTTTTATCTGTGGCTGTTGGTATCGATAGCCACCACATAGAATCACCAACAGCACTCTTAGATTTACTGAGCCATGCATGGTCTCCCTTCCTGCTTCCACCTAATGTGTGTCCTCAGCCTCTCACTGAAGGGAGATATTAGCCACCTATCTCAGCCTCCCTGATAACATAAGCCAGAAAAGCAGGGTAGTTAATGCTCTCTGGAATAGAGTAGAACCAATGAGAGCAAGAGATAGAAAGACTCAACTGATAAATTCCTCATCCTTCCTTCCACCAAGACTGTCCTGAGCTGATTGGTTCTATATGACCCCTATAGAGACACAGTATTATGCTATGTTCCTCCTGAAGCTCAGTAATGCACCCCTTCCCGCCCAGCCTCATTTCTTCTGCCCCCTCATTCTTTCTGCCTTGATATTGCATCTCTCTCCACAATACTCATTAGCAGTTTCTTTTGCCTTAGATGCTTTGTTTTCTAGGAAAGCTGGGCTAAAATAGTTACATATCTCCCAAAAGTTCTGTGCAGTCAGTTGTCTCTAGATCAGTATCCTCTTCTCAAAAAACGTAATTGTCTTCAATATCTCTTTCTTCGGAGTCTCTCCAGGGATTCCCAATCCAAAGATGAATTTTGGTGTGAAAATTTTACTAACAATTCATTTAAGCACAAACACTTCTACTGTTCATCACATTTAGATTTATCCCTTTGTATAAGCCTTTATTGCTTCAGGATTTCTCTTTAAAATTTTGAATATATTTTTTTAAAGATTTTTTATTTATTTATTTGACAGAGAGGGAGACAGCGAGAGAGGGAACACAAGCAGGGGGAGTGGGAGAGGGAGAAGCAGGCTTCCTGCTGAGCAGGGAGCCCGATGCGGGGCTCGATCCCAGGACCCTGGGATCATGACCTGAGCCGAAGGCAGACACTTAACGACTGAGCCACCCAGGTGCCCCTAAAATTTTGAATATCCTTAAACATTATAGTATTCAACATGGTTCATGTAAATTAAATTATCTGAATGATTGATTATAGGTGATCTAATCAATGCATTGCAGCCTTGGCCTTTGCTGGACAGTATGTATGCCCGGGTAACATAAGAAACTTGGAAAGCCGAGGTGTCAGGAAAGAGGAAAGGGGTTCAGGAAGATGAGATGTGTGAATGACAGAGGCAATAACATGTGCTTCAAATTTTACCTCAGGACAAAACCTGTATTTACAAAACGGTAGGTAGGTTTTGTTTCCTTATTCTCACTACCTAGTTTATTTGAGAGACTTCTGTTAGCTATTTTTAAAACAAGTTCATTACAAAACAAATTGAGATTCACAAAAATGAATTGCTTTGTTGTATCTTCATTGCCATATGGAATACTTCACTGGCCAAGACCTTCTTGTTCTTCACCAGCTGAAATTAAGTACAAAACAGGACTAGAGAGCATTTCTAGAGCAAGGAGAGGGAGAACCTTCTGGAAGAGACATTGGTACTGTGAACAGTCATTAAATACTCTGTCTATAAATTATAAATCATCACGTAAATAGAACCAAATTTTAAGTTCCATAAATAACAGGGTTATGAATAGGGGGCATGGTAGAAATCTGAGAATATGTAGATGGTGATTCACTTGGCATGACTCACAAAGCACCCAGGTGGGCATAAAATTTTAAAAAGATAAATCAAAAAGTGCATCCAATTCAAGATTTCATAGCCACTCACTATAAGCATTTAGTTAATCTTCACTGATTTATAACTCCTGTATTCTCCCGAAACTAGTTGTGGTATCCGCATACACACTAAGAGAAAGCCTTGGTTTTAGCAAGCAATTTTTCTTTTAAAAAGCTGTGGAGTTTCTTTTTTGAAAGAGAATTCTTGAGCCTTTTTCTTTTTGTGTCACTTTTTTATTTCCTCATTCACCTCATTTTAGCTAGTCTATATGCTGTCATGCAGACTACTCCTTTCTCTTGGCAAAAGAAGGCTATTTAACCTCCTGGTCATGGAACAGCTTTCAGGTGATACAATACTTACTCTCCTCCAACATTTCTTCATGACCTTTCCCTAGAAACTGGCCTTCATTAGGTTTAAGGTGTACTTACAGACATAACCTGTTTTGACACTTTGACTGACTTGGCAGCTCATGTGCCTGGTTCATAGCCTTTCTGCCTTCTGGAATTTCCAGAAAGAATTTTGCTGAGTGTCTCGATTAGATAGAGAGTTTCATTGAGCAGATGTAGAATACATCTGTTTCAGACATAATCATAATACTTTATGTTTGATTTCCTTCTAACTTTTCAAAACACTTTCACGTCTATCCTCTCATTTAGTGTCTAGTTTGATGTGGGAAAATGAAGGGAGGGCAGAGTAGAAAGAATGAAAGAGAAACTCAATGGACCCAGGAGAGGTTTGCTTTACTAGAGTACATGGGAAAAAGAATTTAGAGACCACAAGGGAACATAAGTAAGCCTGCCATGTGAGGAAACTTACTAGATGACAGGAAATACTTCAATTTGTAGATGGAGGACAATGAGGAACAACTTAATTATATTGGAAAGTGTAATTATTCTTATTTTATATGGTATGTTTCCACAGAAAAGCTCAAAGCCTTTGTTCTACGGTACACAGACTAACACAGGGATTTGGAGCACGGTCTCTGGTCCCAAACAAACCGGGTTTGAGCGCTAACCTTGCCACTTACAAGTTGTTTGACCTAGCATACATATTAAGTGCTTAATACATATTAAGTGCTCAAAAAATGGTAACAATTGTTACATAATAAATACAAATGTTTAGCATTGTCTTTTCCAAAAGAACCAAGAAAAAGAATGACTAGATTATAGCCATAACCAAAAAAAATCTCATCATGAAGAGCTTCTCTTTACTGAGTTTCATCAGTTCTCTCTACATCTTCAGCAACTCTCCTTCCTCTTTATGGAAATGAAAATTAAAAAGTGACAAAGTAGCTAAATTAATTAGGTGATTATAACATGTCTATTTATGACCAACTCTGGATGCATGGATATACTAACTCTACAACTAACTCTACCACTGAAGAGCAAGAAGCAGTGATCTATAGACATAGTTGACTCTTCTCATATCAAAAATTGGTGATGAATCCAGAAAGGATTATTTATGTATAGATCAAAAACTTCATCCTACAGGGACTTTCTGCTCTTTCCCCACTCCATCTCACCTCCTCCAAAATATACCCATCCTTTTCATTAGACAAGTTGATGCTTAATTAGCACTGTATTTCCTAAGAACTGTTCTCTCATGTGCTTGAACAGCTTGCCGAGTTCATCAATACCCAGCAGCAGCTACATGGCTCTACAGGCTCCTGCTCAGGCTGTCTCTTGGAAGTTCCCTTTAGCAAATAGGTGGAGTACCACAGGTTTGTATTATACGTATTAGTCATGGTCAAATCATGGTCACTCTTAAAAAAATTGAGCCTTTCTTCATTTAAAAAGACTGCTACTTGGAGGAGATGAACCATGAGAGACTGTGGACTCTGAGAAACAAACGGAGGGTTCTAGAGGGGAGGGGGGTGGGGAGATGGGTTAGCCTGGTGATGGGTATTAAAGAGGGCACGTACTGAATGGAGCACAGGGTGTTATACGCAAACAATGAATCATGGAACACTACATCAAAAACTAATGATGTAATGTATGGTGATTAACATAACATAATTTTAAAAAATCAAATAATTGAGGGGTATGTGGCTGGCTCAGTAGGTGGGGCATGTGACTCTTGATCTCAGAGTTGTGAGTTCGAGCCCCATGTTGGTTGTAGAGATTACTTAAAAAGAAAATAATTGAAAAAAAATAATAAAATTTAAATAAAATTTAAAAAAATAAAAAGACTGCTACTTGGGAGTCAGAGTGCAGAGAAGAGAATACTATGCCTCTGTGCTTTCTAGACTGGGGTTCTTCTGCAGAATTCAAAGCCTTTTTTTTTCTCCTTAACTAACTTAGTTACAAATAGAAACAGTCCTGTATTTATCTCATTAAAAGAATCCAGCCTCCAAAGAAACTTTGTTTCCTCATCCTACAAAGACCGGCATGGTGCTTGAGTCTGATTTATAATTAACAGTGCCCAAAGACTACATTGGTCCTCTATTTCCAGATAAAGAAAGATTACAAAATACTGTGTAAAATGAGATCAGGCTTAATGCATACATTTCTCTATGTGAAACAGTACAACCATAAGAAGTGAAGTGCCAGAAGTAGGGTTAGGATTAGCTTTTCAGTTACTAATTTCAAATATGACTAATTCTATTCCGGGGATGAGGAGGTTGGATTTAAGTAAGCTTAGGACCAAATTTTTTAATTGCTTCTGAAACAAAATCTTCCTTATAAATTAACATTTGTAATTTTAGCAGGCACAATGTCAAAAGCTAGACTATAATTTGGCCTGTAATACCAAAAGCTTGGCCTGTACTTTTAAAAACTTCTTATTTATTCTGTATTTCCAGTGATCATTGAAAATGTTAATTCTTTCTAAAATAATAAATAAATAAATACTAATTATTGTCAGATGCCCAAGAAATAGTAGTATGCCCAAGAAACTATTAATTGCTGGATTAAATGGAATGGAAGCAAAGAAGTTGTGATTTAAAATGCCAGTGTTAAAGGCCAAACCCAGGATCCATCTGCCTTAAGGAAAATTCCTGTTAAACACAGATGGGACCACCCTAGAGAAGGGCTTGCACTGCCTGTTCCACTGTATCAGTATATGGCTTTTACCAGCAAAACTCTTTTTTTTTTAAGATTTATTTATTTATTTGAGAGAGAGAGAGAGTGGGCAGGGCGGGGGGGGGGAGTTTTAAGCAGACTTCTCGCTGAGCACAGAGCCTGATGCAGGTCTCAATCTCATGATCCTGAGATCACAACCTGAGCCAAAACCAAGAGTGGGACTCTTAACAGACTGTGCCACCCAGGCGTCCCTCAACAAAACCCTTCTAACCATAGATTCCCCTCAACCTCTTCAGCTTGCCTAGTTTTCCAAGCATGGCTTTCTTTCAGACAAAACAACCATCATTGCTCTATGCTATCTTCTGGGAGCTGCCTTTTCCCTCCTACCTCCCCTGACTCTCCCCTCACCTATCTCTTCCCCTACCCCCAATGCTTGCTGGCTGGCTCCATGAAGGTGCTCTCAAACTTGCCCATATGCAAGTCCCTGGGTATCACTGGCTGACTATTCTTACCTTCCTTTCCCTGTCTTGATTCTATGAATACTCACAAGCACTCACTTGGATCATCCTGCTTAGCATCAGTTCTTTTTACCTCACCATCCCAAATCTACATTCACATCACTTGCTTAGCACTAAGGTCTCACCTGTCCTGGTCCAGGTCTGACCCCTTCCTTACTGGCAGTCAGCCTAATACTCCTCAAATTTTCATGTGCATACAAATCCTCAGGATCTTTTTAAAAAGCATATTCTGCCCCAGTATATCTGAGCTGGAACCTGAGGCTCTGCATTTCTAACAAGCACTCAGGTGATGCTGCTGCTCGTACAGGAACCATACTTTGAGGAGCAAGGATTTAGCATTCAAGGCAAAGTTGGCAGGTAGGCCAGATTGCCTCTAATTTTGTCCACTGCTTGAGCCACATACCTCTGGATTTACATGAATCCTTCTCCTTATAAAACAAGTATAACATTGAGCCTTGATGGATTTTCCTTCAGTAATTTCAGTTTTCAAAAAGCACACTCAAAATAGCTCACTGTACGCACAAGCACCCTTCAGTCCCTTAACTTGCTCCAAGACTTGTGGAATCTATCACTGCTGTAGGGGGAAAAGCTTTTGAAATGGAATTGAACATGGGGTGCTGCCTGGCATATCAATGAATCCAGTAAGGGTTTTCTCTTTCTCTTTTGTTATTCACTGAATTTTTTTGAGAGGTAAAAACAGACTAGAAATAAAATAAAGTTTCCAGGTGTTCTTGCCTCAGCCATTTGCCTCTCGTGCGCACCAAAACAGACTAGAAATAAAATAAAGTTTCCAGGTGCTCTTGCCTCAGCCATTTGCCTCTCGTGCATGCCTTAAAGTGCTGTGTCTGAGCCTCAGTTTCTCCAAACATAAAATAAGAGTATTTTCCATTCAACTCTCTTAGAGTAGGATTTTACAGTCTCTAGTGAAACCTGCTATGGAAAGATGCTATAAAAAATGTAGAGTGTTCTTTGATTGTAGATCACATCTGCACTAAGACCAGAAACATTTTTTTAACAGAAGAAGGACTTAAGTGTTCTCCATTCTCCACATTTTTTCCTTCTAATGAGGTATGGAACTATGTAGACCATAATGACTACAGTTTAAAGTTTAGGTTCAGTTACTATGTAATCTCATAAATCTCTCTTAGCTATAAGTAACAGCTAACCTCTACTTCCTCTGATATTTTATTTACCCTGTAAATCAGCTCTATTCTTTCACTTCACACAAAGGAAGCTGGGAAGCCCAGCTCTCCCAGGAATGTAGACACAAACAAGCCACTTGTGTATGCCCCTGATACAGGAACCCCCCTACTCCCCTGCAGGGCATGGAGTCCCATCAATCACTAAGGACAGTTATGCCAGTGGGGTCCTGGAAGGTGAGGAAAATACTGAGCTAAAAACTGCAGCTGCCTGAATTTCAGCAGCACAACAAGCCAGAACAGAGAATGGAATTACAGAAGTGAAAACATTAGTGAAAAACAGTTGTTTGGCATCAAAGTGTGTCTTACTCTCTTTTGCTTTGATTTCAGTTAACTTCAGTCACACTGTGCATGTGTAGACACAATGTGAGGAATCATGTATTTTCCCCTTCTGTGCAGCTTTGCTCCTTCACTGAAGACTAGCTGGAGTGAGTTGCTGTGGCTTCCTCCTTCTCTGGAGCAAGATACCCAGCAGCTAGGACCAACGACTTGCTTGATAAAGCAAGTGAGAAGGTTTGATGCCCCTTCATTTGTCTTTCTTTACCCTCTGCCCTGCTCCAAGCATAAGATATGGAAAGATATGACATATATAGAATTCTAAGAAGAAAGACTTGATATTAACCTATTTGTTAGGAACACACAGACAACTTTGATTTTAGTCTATTGATGGAAGACAAAATTTCCCCTAATCAGTTTAAAGGAACATCTTTTGGGCACCAGTATAATGAAATCCAGTACCCTTTAATTTCTTACAGGTCATTTAGTGTTCAATTTCACAGACTTCAAAGGAAGTTTAATCACACAACAAAGAGAAAGGCTTACAATAAAATGATTTACACGACTCCTCCCTGCTGCAACTATGGGGAGGTGAACAGAGAAAATAAAAAGCAGAGAAACAAATTAAAGAGGAAAATTAAAGGTGAAGATGATTAGTACTGGAAGTCAAAGGTGATTATGAGGTCAAAGACAAGATAGAATAAGTCTCAAGATCTATGGGATCTGGAGTTAGGTTTTGAATTAGAACCAGAATGAACTTGGAAGTTAGATAAAGGAGCTCAAAATTAAATTTATCAACAGAAAAAGGAAAAAAGTGATTGTTTTTCTTAGAACACTTTCTTCAGATGCTCTAAGTTTTAAGCAAACTTTGCCTATAGTATTAAGGTACCCAGGATATTTATTGTGTTCATGTGTGTGCACATGATGGTTTCAGAGAGATAAAACTCTGATTTTCCCAGAAGTTTAAAATCACTGACTTGTGCTATTCCTACATGGATAATTTCCAAACTGAGCATTTTCAAAAGACCAAAACAAATATGACTGTACTCTGCAAAAAGCATCTCAGATCACTTGCAGACTACTTATCACCTACCAAGATAAGAAAATTCCACTCTGCCTGTCCATAGCACACTGAACCTTGATTCACTAGCTGACTCACAGATGCTAGCTTCTCTCTGCTTCTATGTTCTATACTACATAGTGCACTAGAACAAACTGAGTATACTTTCAAATCTACCATGATGTATCTTTTCAACTGCCTACAAATTGAAGAAAACCCAGTTTTGCGTTATTGAACTGAGATTTGAACCATTGTACCAGACCCTTCTTTTAAAAGTCACAATTCATGTCCCTTTTATAATCCCAACTTCCCTTGTGTACAGGCCAGTTTAAAGAGGGTTTTATGCTTTTCCCACTTTTCCTGTGTTTAAATGAAGTATTTCTGGGGCACCTGGGTGGCTCAGTTGGCTAAGCAGCTGCCTTTGGCTCAGGTCATGATCTCAGAGTCCTGGGATTGAACCCCATGTTGGGCTCTCTGCTCAGTGGGGAGCCTGCTTCTCCCTCTGCCCCTTCCCCTGCTAGTGTGCTCTCTCCTTCTCAAATAAATAAATAAAATCTTTTTAAAATTAAAAAAAATAAATGAAGTATTTCTTTTGTAGTCTTTGCATAATTTTGAAACTTTGGGAACACTTAATCCTCTTTCGTTATGGGAAAGGGGGTAAAAATGCTAGTAAAAATACAGATACGGAACATCTTTTCTGATATCAGTATTCATTCATCCATATATTCATTCATTCAACACACCTTTTTTCTTTGCTGAGTATCTGTAGACACTTGACACTGATGAGTATACAAAAGTACGGTATGCATTGCAATATAGATATATTAGGTGTCACCATTGGAAGAAGCTGGGGGAGGAGTATATGGGATTCTGTACTATTTTTTGCAACTTCCTGTGAGCCTATAATTATTTCAAAATATATACAGTTAACCCTTGAACAATGTGGGAGTTAGAGGCACCAACCATGACACAGTTGAAAATTCACTTATAACTTTTGACTCCCCAAAAACATAACTACTTTAACCTACTCTTGACCAGAAGCCTTACTGATAACATAAAGAGTAGATAAACACACATATTGTATATGTATCATACACTGTATTATTATAATAAAGTAAGCTAGGGAAAAGAAAATTTATTAAGAAAATTATAAGGAAGAGAAAATATATTTAGAGTACGGTATTCATTTTTTTAAAAAATCCACATAGTTAAATAAAATCTTTAAAAAAAAAAAAACAAAAAAACAAAAAAAAAAAAAAAAAAAAAAGGGCGCCTGGGTGGCTCAGTCGTTAAGCGTCTGCCTTCGGCTCAGGTCATGATCCCAGGGTCCTGGGATCGAGTCCCACATCGGGCTCCCCGCTCTGCGGGAAGCCTGCTTCTCCCTCTCCCACTCCCCCTGCTTGTGTTCCTGCTCTCGCTATGTCTCTCTCTGTCAAGAAAATAAATAAAATCTTTAAAAAAAAAAAAAAAAAAAAAAAAAATCCACATAGAAGTGAACACATGCAGTTCAAACCCGTGTTCTCAAGGGTCAGTTATAGTTTTAAAAAATAGCATGACAGTTGAATCACTATATTGTACACCCAAAACTAATATTACACTGTATGTTAACTAACTGGAATTTAAATAAAAACTTTAAAATTGTTTTTAAAATAATTTTTAAAAAGAGTATTTAGAGCCCCCCAAATAACAAAAAAATAGGGTTACCAACTGCCTAAGACTCTATCCATTTTAGCGCTGAAATTCCCACATCCTGGAAAACCCCTCAAACCCTAACAAACCAGGACAACTGATCACTCTATAAAATAAAGTAAGCATTGTCTCTGTCTCCAATGATCTCATTATCTAATGAGAACATTATAAATTAGTAGGGTGAAAAAAAAAACACTAGTCAGGCAAAGGAATGCAAGGCACATGTGTGAGTATGCCCAAATCTTTCACCCACAGTAGACAGTGTTAATAGGTCACAGCCTTCTTTCCTAAGCTTGGACATAGCCTCAGAATCCTTCTCACAGTGCTTTTCCAGAAAGCAACTATTAATGAACTGGAGTTGGCAACAGAATTGAAACCCATTTGTTATCCTTGCAGTATTCCCTCATGCCAAATAATTTTTCAGGCGTTTTCACCAACAGACAAGCTTAAAAAGAAAGCTCCAATTTCCAGACAATGCTCTACCCTTGCCTGGAAAAAATAAACATATTAAAAGTTGCTATTCATGGTTTTGCATTTCTTCTTCAAGCTCGTCTCAGTATTGTGCAAGGCAACCCAAAACTAGTATAGTCATTTATTGTCAATCTTGAAATCACAACACTTTTTGGAGATAACATTTAAACTCCAAGGTATTTCTATATGATATATAAATACAGCAGTACTTTTTTTTCAATGAAAGGGGTGTTGGAATTTAATGGCACGTGGTTCATGAAACAAATTTACAAAATAAGTACCCCCTCCCCAGCATCTGTGTACTTTTAAGACTAAAACTACATACAGACTCATATAGACATTGTTTCTGTACCTCCTCTTCCTTCTCCTCATCTTTCAGGCAAATGAGTGGGCAAATAACATCTACTCCAACTTATTAAATACACTTGCACTTAATAATAAAAGTGAAAGCTTTCATTCTGATATATGTAGTGCTCCAGACTGGAATCCACCTCTGTAATATCTGCCAACATTTAACACAGGACGGCACTAAAAAGGTTTTAGAGTCATACTGGGTTGAGTTCAAGACCTGTCCCTGTCAATTTCTAGTAAAGTGATATTACTCTTTCTAGTACTTGGTTTCATCACCTAAAAAATCATTAGCATCATCTCTAATTCATTGGGTTACTGTGCAATTCAGTGAGACAATGTGCATAAAGTACAACATATAGTAAATAATAGCATTCATTTATTTTATTATATTATTGTTACTGCAGTTAATTTCTTTTTTGTTGTTGTTTTTCAGTAACAATTAAAATCAAAATTACTTACATTACTAGGCCATCAAAAATTATTTTGGGGGGCGTCTGGGTGGCTCAGTCGGTTAAGCGGCTGCCTTCGGCTCAGGTCATGATCCCAGGGTCCTGGGATTAAGCCCCACATCGGGCTCCCTGCTCGGCAGAGAGCCAGCTTCTCCCTCTCCCTCTGTCTGCTGCTCTGCCTACTTATGCTCTCTCTCTGTCTCTGTTAAATAAGTAAATAAAAATCTTTAAAAAAAAATTATTTTGGAATTTTAATTTATTTTTATTTATATTATAATTTAGTTATACAATACATCTAGGACTAGTGCTTATATGCCACACAAATATAAATCATTATATATATTTTTTAAGATTTTATATATTTATTTGAGAGAGAGAGAGAGTGTGGAAGCAGAAGGAGGGACAGGGACAAGTAGACTCTGTGCTGTGACCATGACCTGAGCTGAAATCAAGAGTCGGACACTTAACCGACTGAGCTATCCAGTCACCCCTAAATCATTATATTTTAATAAATATTTCTAAATGTCTGTTCAACAGTCAGACCATGTATATAGCACTGAAACACTTTTGAGAGGATGCATACCAGTTCCCATAATTGGACCAACTTAGATATAAGTTCAAATTTTAATAAAAGGTAATATTCTATTCTAAATACCAAAGATTAAACTGTCTAATATCTTAGCAACACTTAAGTGGTCGGGTGATAGCATTTACTTTATACTTTTAAATCTTTCTGTTAAATAAGCAACAATTATTTCTTAAAAAAAAAAAAATGAAACACTAAAGGATTGGAATCTTTCCCTCTTCATTCTTTACTTTTGTCCAGGACACAGAAGATTTTCCACAATTGCTATTGCCAACTAGCTGAAAAGCAAATATCATTGTATGAAAACTGTATCACTTACGTATATTTGGTAAATGATATAATTTCTAAGTTACTCGATTCATTAAATCACCAAATATTCAGTAGTGTGATGGCAGTACATATTACAAATAGTGCACTATTTGAACCTAGCTTCCTTTGATCTTACAGAGTATTTGAATTTCATGACTAATATACATATATTTTTAAACTGAGTTTATATTCCCAATATGCTGTTTGGCCTAATTAAGAATCTTTAAATGTGAACTATAGAGAGGTTCTAAGAATAAGGGTCAGTCATAAGCCTTTATTATTAATTTAAATATGATCTCAAGTAGCACATACACAAAGGCTACAAGGATAATGTACAAACATACAGACAAGCTTTGTCAGTCTGATCGTGTAGGCATTAAAGTTTCCTTCTGACTTGCCCTCCAGTTGAAAAGATCAAAGTGAAGCCTAGAATTATCATTGCATTGGTTTCAGTCATCCCAGTTTCACAGCGCCCAGTCATTCTGTGTGTGCTATATTTAGTGCAGCTGCTGTTGCGGCTCTTGATATGTTAGACTCACTAATAAGTTATTTTCCAGTCTTTTGGCAAGAATGGAGCTATTAGAGAAATGGCTTATCTTGATGTGTTCCAGCTGGAAGTAAATATGTTCTCCCACTGAAAAACCTGGAGGTTTCCAAATTTTGCCTAACTGAGCACTGGGTTAGGACTTGCTAAGGAACCCAATGGTTTTATGTGATTAAGTAAATAGAGGAATATAGTGACCCAAGCCCCAGGAAGATGCTAAGAACTCTAATTTCAATCCCAGGTTTCCTTGCTAACATGTTTTACAACCTTGAAAACTCCACTTAACCTTTGGCTGTGCTTCCACAGCTATAACCCTAATCACTTAATATTTATTGAATACTCATAAAGAACTAGTTCCTTTAAGAGAACATAAAGGAAAAAAAAAAAACAACTAGCTCTGTTACTCCAGTGTTTATTTTATAAGGACCGCATTAGCATTATTTCACAACCTAGCACTTTGAAAATGCATTCTGCACTAGATTAGATAATGATCACTCAATATTTAGAGAATACGACAGTCTCCCTACTTAAGATGGTTGAATTCTGATTTTTTTGACTTTATGAAGGTATAAAAGCGACACGCATTCAGCAGAAACCATACTTAGAATTTTGAATTTTGATCTTTTCCCAGGCTAGCAATATGCAGTATTATACTCTCTTGTGATGCTGGGCAGTGGCAGAAAGATGCAGCTCCCAGTCAGCCACATGATCACAAGGGTAAACAACCAATACCCAACTCTTCTGTATCCATACAACTATTTTGTTTTTTCACTTTCAGTACAGTATTCAATAAATTACATTTATTATTTAATACTTTATTGATATTCAATACTTTGTTGATATTCAGTACTTTATTGAAAGTATCCAATACTTTATTACATTCAATACTTTATTATAAAATAGGCTTTGTGTTAGATGATTTTGTCTAACTGTAGGCTAAATGTTCTGAGCATGTTTAAGGCAGGCTGGACTAAGGTAGTTTAAGTGTATTAAAAGCATTTTTGATGTACAATATTTTCAACTTAAAATGGGTTTATCAGGATGTAACCCCATCGTAAGTCAATGAAGATCGGTATTCCATAGCAATTTTCAACAAGATGAAAGACAGCAGGTGGGATTAGCTTACATTTTTGACCCAGTGCACAGTTCCAAGCCCTTGGTTCAGAACAAAGGAAGGCTTTCATTCTGATAATAGAATCAAGGCTATGAAGATGGACCAAGGAAATAGCCAAAATATGGGGGCAGTAGTGAGGTTTTATTTCTTTGGCTTTGACTTAGTTGGGATTTGAAGTTCTTTTGGTTGCTTTGTTAAAGACAAGTTTGTGCTAAAGCCAAACCTGTAATCGTCTAGAGAAGGCTCCCTGTGTTAGAATGCACACCCCGTTTCCCTTGACCCATGTCACCAACACACTTTGTCCTAATCTAAGAAACTGTTTGCATAGATAGAACAAGAGTTACTAAGAGCTATCTGGAATTGCCACTGTGAATGGTTACTAATGGTCATTTGCTATATTCAACATGATACCACGGTGCTGCAGCTTATTCAGGGATGTGTATGACTGTTTGGTTTTCCCTGAAGTGAGGAACTGCTTTCAACAGCAAATCATACAGGCCAGGTTCTTGAAAATAGTTATGCTAGAGTGGGTTTTTTTTCTTCCTATTTTGCTTGGAATCCTGTTTTAAAATGAAGTGCCAAGATTATTTATCTTAGCCTCAAAAACCTTGGAAAATGTCACATTTGAAGGAGATGACAGAAGTTGGAAATCACTTAACCACCCAGGAGAATAATTTTTAACCTATTTTTTAATTCAACATGTAAGTACTATATACAAGAAGATATTTTTTCTCTCATTTTCTGTGCATGCTTTAAATTTTTAAAAGAAATCTACCATCTAAAAATGGAAGAGATAAAGGTAGGAAACAGTTAAAATATCTAAAGCCATCTACCTACTTTTGCTTTCAAAATTATCAATTTAGTCCCTACTACTTTAAGACTATTTGTGTAAGAGCTAACCTGAAGTTTACTTCAGTGTTATCTGTGAAAAAATAATAGTAATAATAGACTGCAAAGTCAGTAAATACATCCAGTGTCATTAGAGAATAAGAAGTTCTACACAAATACTCTCTTAAGAGTCCTTTACTCTCTTAAGAGCCCAAACTTTTACTGAACATTATTTCACATTTTCATGATGACTCTGTGTTAGCACTGTCAAAATAATTAATCATTGTGCTATGCTTTAATATAGTTGTAACCTCATGACTATTAGATGTGCAGGCCATTTGCCCCTACACTAAATGGCCTCAGACTGCTTCATAATGGGAGATTCTATAGCATCAGACTTCTCTACCTTTCACCATGCTGTCATTTTACAATATTTGGATTCTCACAGCCCTACCTCAAAACCACCTTTGCTTGGTAGAGATGGGGAAATAAGCAAATTCCTTATAAGTTTGGACTACCATCTGGCTCGATTTCCATTGGAAGAAGGCTTACCAGACAGTATGCTACATTATGAAATGATGGGACAAAAGAACAGAAAAAATAATTAGACAAATTTTTTTCTGCTGACAATGTATACCAGCTGTTATTTCCTATCTGATCTTTGTACAAACTGTTTTCTCTACAGATTTAATACTACGATCTTGTGTTTACCAGACCTCTTCTGCTTCATTCTACTTCTACAGTTTACCAATAAGATTTTAAATCCTAATCCTATACCCTCAAAGTTCTGCCCAGTATCCTATGGACATGTGGTAGTGGTATGGGTTGGGTTTTCTATTCCAGTCCTACAGGTCTTAGACGAAATTGTAACAGTTTCACTGGGTTCAAGCCTAGTTCATTTTGAACACCAGTTATAACTACTGGCTATAGCTGCTAACGTTAAAACTGATCCTTTGCAAACATCATGAGAGAAAATCATATGATTTATCTATAAGACCCTGCCATGGCAGATAATTCAATTCTTAGTCTCTCTTTTAGTCAAATGAGCCAAGACAGGCTACCCCTGATGAACATTACCACCACCTCAGTACACAGTATAACAGAGCCAAGGAAATTCCAAACTGCTATTCATCACTCATGTGAGAGAAATACTTTATGACCTTTAAAGTGGGCTCTTTGACATGTAAATTAATTAATACCTTAATAATAGTAATAATGTATCCTATTATTACATCTCTCTGACAATGTTCAACACATTTACTCATGATGGACTTTACTCCTAGCTCAATGAGATCTAAAGGAAGTTACCTAAAAACACAGAAGGGCAAATTTTATCACTTATTTCTTTGAGAGTCTAGAGAATTTGCTTAGGAATACAAGTCCTATGGCCTAAAGTACTCAAACTGTCACTAATACACATAGTAAGTTCAGAGACTGGCAGAGACTGCATAGACCTCTCAGTTTCCCCCTGGGGGAATCAAATCTGTTTGCCCTACAACTGTGCAGAGATATATTTTAATAGCAGCACTATTCTTTAAAATTTGTGTCTGTTTCATGACTAATTTTACAAAATTATGTGTGACCATTAAATCAATACACTCGTTTGCAGCATGTGGTATTCACTTCACTTTCAAAAGTTAAAGTTCTTTAAAACTATTATTTTTCTCTTACAGAATAACCAGTCAGTTAGAATTGTTAGAATCACTCTCAAACAATTATATTTTATAATGTGTTTTCACAGTGAGCAAAGGCAGAAGTGGAGAAATGAGCCAAAACTCTCTATCCATATAAAACATAAAGAAACCTAATTGAAGAGGTCATATATCCAGAAGCCAAGGTTGCTTCTGAGGGCTTAGATCAGAGCCCATCCTTTGGTCAACTATAGAGTAGTCTCTGTCTTCACCTGGGGTCAGTGTGTGCGAGGGGTCAAACCTGAAACTGAAAAGTAGAATAATTATCCACTCAGTACTCGACTTCACATGGTGAAATGTCCCACTAAATGATGCCTGGGTAAACTGAAACCATATCCAGGTGCCCGAGGTGCTGCTCTGCTCGATACCTTCTTATCCACCTGCCTCACTCCGAAGCCCTGGGCTAACAATGGAATGGACTAGCTCGGCTCCATCTCTTCACTTACCTGTCAGTTATTCTGTCTCTAAAGAATGGAAAATGTTGCTTTCAACTCTAACACCCACTCCCTGCTTCCCTGTCCTTTTTCTCCCAATGTAATTTGAGCTGAAATACAAATAGAGTTGCTCACTCTTTTTTTGCCCCTGTTGCATAAAAACTGAAAGGGGGAAACAAAGACTCACGTGAACTTTGGAGATTAATACTTCTTCTGGTCCCAGCTGTCAGATTTATTCCTTCTTTGTAGCTAAATCGGGTCATTATGCTACAAATCTTTATTCTAGAAGAAAGATTTAAATCTCCACAGAATTTGAGGAGTTGGGGGGGCTGTGCATAATAAACCATACATATAATTGGCTGTAGTTTTATCTGGATGTTTGTATGAAGGCTGCTATCAAATTCTGATAAACTTTTACTGACCCCTTTCACTTTCCAGAGTCCCTGGGAATCCCAGCAACCAACTTCATTGTCCTGGCATTCAGACTTTTGTGCTCAATGATAAACTCTCTTCACATCTAAAACGTCATGTTTCTACAGAGCTACTTTAAGCAATCAAAGAAATTAAAAGATCTTTTAGGTTGCTTTGTAATAATAATAGTAATAAAAAGAAGTTTCCATAACTCAAGCATTTGTCCTTGACGTGTTCTGAATTATTTCTTCAGAATTAAAAAAAAAAAAAAGGCAGACATAATGGAAGGCTTAGAGATTCCATTCAGCTGCTTTAAAATCAAAACCAAAGAACAGCAGTGGTAGCAGAAGTCTGAAAAGGCATTAAGTCATCAAAATTGCCATTCAGGAGAACAGCTTTGAAACAGATGTCTCTCCCATCATCTTTATCCAAAGAACCAGGGAGGGGACATTGAATATATTAATAAAGATAATAAAGTAACCAGCCTGAAGTCAGTGGCCCTTTCATACAGGTATTCTTTAGGCAAATTTGTTAAATGGTCCCAAAGCACCCCTTGTATTTTTTTGTTTCATGTAGCAACCCCTTATTTTCTCAGTATTTCGAAGGGTAAAAGGATGATGGTGAGCACTGAGCCCTAAATCAGGATACTTATATTGCACTTACAGAAATGGGAGAGTAAAAACTCATCTGTAGTCCTGCTTAGGCTGAGTAGAACCCACTTCTGTTCAGGAGCCCCAAGCACAAATCAGGATTTCTGCAGAGACTTTCACATTCCAATCTACAGGAGACAGTGATAATTGTGATTCTATGTGGATAGCACCCTGGAGCTCTGCCATGCAGAGGCCCTGCATTTAGGGCCTTTTGAAAATGTCCATTTGCCACATTTTTACTCACATTTCCTTCCCGAATTCTAGAGAGGTTTTATTTTTAATTGTTTCAAGAACAGTAAACTCCTCTGAAGGAGGAAAGGTGGAGCCTGTCAAGGAGCAGGGGGAAATGTTTTCGGGTCAAAGTACTTATGTCAAAAGTCCTATGAAAGCTGTTGGGATCCTGCCATAAATGTTTGAAATCCTGACTGAGAGAAAGGCTAGAAACTAGGGCTGCCCCTGCTCATAACCTCAAGGCCCCATCTGACAAAATTATCTTTGACCTGGTCTTGTCATAATGTCTGAAATTGCTCCCTCTGAAGACCTCTTCCCTGTTAAGTGCATCTCCTCCAGAAGGTCCCTATTTAAATGCTAATGTTTTGCTCACCCAATATCAGTCATTACTTTATCACATTAGCCTCAATCACCCTGGGAAAATGGAACTCAGTCAGGTAAACACTAATGAAAGACAAGGTGAAAGGGATGTTCCAGAACATGTGCGGGGAGCAAAGATGTGAGTGGTGGTGGTTAAACAGAGTATACTGGGGTCATCAGCTAGCATGACAGGCAATAAACCAGTACTCCTCTTCAGAAGTGGGGTACACAACAAGCTTCCCAGAAGAGGATGCCAAAAGAAGATTAGGGGTACTTTAAACAAGCCTTATCTCCTTCATAGTTTTATCTAAATTTGTCCTAGTTGAGTTACAAATAAATCCAATAAACAAGACAGAAAATACTACATAATCTTACCTAAAGAGATAGTCAAACAGTCCATATGCCTCCAGAAGAAACAACTCAACTGGGAATTCGAACATACATTTGGCCCTTGCCATTTAAGATGATCCACTGCAAACTAGGCCAACTCTATTTGACAGAATAACAGCTATTCCCACAGTGGCTTTGGGATGTTATTTGAAAATCAGATTATTTATTTTTTAAAGGCAACACTCATTGTTAGGCTTGTTTTTCTTTCAGTTAATCTAAATGGGAACATCCTTATCTGCAAGGACACAGATACCTTTTTGTGGAGCTTTCTGCAGTATACAAATGTGTTGCATGGTAATGATCTTTCTGGTTAAATTAAGATGTTCTGTACTACAAAAGCCTATATGTATAAACAGCATGGGTTGGATGTAGGAAAGAACTATTCATTGGGTGTCTAAAAGCATAAGACAAATAGCACAAGATGGCACATTTGCGCAAATCTATTTTTTGAAACATATTTAAAATCCAACTTGTTTTATTAATTTTTTTAAATGATGCTTATTCTTAACATGCTCAAATGTCTCCCAGAGGGAAAAGCGGTCTGCAAAAAAGCTTTTGATCTTCATTTATTTTCAAGCATCTGCAAATTAAAAGACCTGTTGGGGAGATATTTCACTCATTTGTTGGCTGGGAGGCACTTTTGTTTTCAAAGGGAAGAAAGATGTTCATTTAAATTTGAAGGAATCTCTTTAAGTTTACGAAATAGCAACGTCTCCAGGTAAGTAAGAATATGTGATTTTCCAGGTATTTTCAGTGGCTCTCTACTGTTCTCTACTGGAAGGGAAATTTCAGAATACTCAATTAATAGGGCAGAAATACTTGTCCTTCAAAGTATATCTGTGTTAAAGAAATCATCTTTGCACTTATGGCACCACCTGCTAAAGGTGAGGGAATTTGTTTCCGGGCAGAAGAAAGATGACCTGGTGAGATAAAATTGTATAGTGTTGGTGAAGACAAAGTTTTTTGGTCAGCCTGACATGGACTTGAGTTCTAGTTCTAACACTTCTTAATTAGGTTGAGGCTGGAGAAGTCATGTAATCCCTCGGAGCCTCAGCTACATTATCTGCAAAATGGACAAAATGACAGTCCCTCCTTCATAAGACTATTGTTAAACATTAAAATAAGATAATGCCTACAAATGGTAATGAACAGAATGCACAGTGCCTGGCATGCAACAAGTATCCAATAAATAACAACAATCTGTCACATCATTATTCATCCTTGAAACTTTAATCTTAGGCTATGTCTATATCAAGGTCATTTTTGTGTAGCGAAGAAGGTTTAAGGTAGAGAATCATTTACTTAGCAACAACACCAGCATTCTCAGATGCTAGTGTATACTTTTATAGGTGAGTTCTTGTAGCCAAACATAAAATATTTGAGTTGGTCATTGCCCTAAACTCTGGAAAAGAGCTGGGGATATGTACCATTCCACATGAGATCTAGAAAAGAGTCATCAAGTCTTTTTACTAATAGTTGCTCCAGAGCCTCTGAGATACCTGTGAACTACCTGTGAAATGAAATCACTTTGTCACCAAAAGAGACAGAGACTGTTTGAAAAGGTTACTGTTGTGTATGGCTAGCATGCTGGAAACATCTCAACAAATAAGGAAATCACTGATTCAGTCATTCCTCTTCCTACCGGAAGAGACATAATTTCAACACAGTTTGTTGAGAATCGACAAAGATATGATATGAAAAATCTTTAGTGTTCTTGTTATTCTTTCACAAAGTAAGTCAATGAACAATGCCAAACATACAGAAATCCAGTAGTGTATATTGTTCAGATCTTATGGATTTTCAGGCATACCTAAATCATAAAGAAAGATCATAAATTCCATCCTCTATAATTGTACATATAAAAAAAAAAAAAAAAACAGGTTGCTGAAAGGTTAAGTACTCTACCCGAGGTCAGAAGGTTCATTATGGGCAAAGCTGTATGAGAAGGCATGGCTCATTATAGTCCGTCCAGGCCTCTTTTCACTACCCACTTATGGTTTATAAGGAAGACAAGAGGTTTGCATCTCTCCTAACTCCAAAGTACATGAGTCAAAAGGAAGATTTTCATGGGGAATTGCAAATCAGACCACTCTAGTGAAACTAGCAATTTTATCCAATGTTTATTAAAACAAATCAGGGGTGCTTTGGTGGCTCAGTTGGTTAAGTGTCTGTCTTCAGCTCAGGTCATGATCCTATGGTCCTGGGATAGAGCCCCACATTGGGCTCTCTGCTCAGTGGGGAGTCTGCTTCTCCCTCTCCCTTTGCCCCTCCCTCCCACTTGTGTTCTCTCTCTCTCTCAAATAAAAAAAAATCAAGTCATGTTACCCGATTAAATTTGCCTAGAATTCTCAATATACTATGAGCTAATAATAACATAAAGACTAGGAAACTATTTAAGCAATGAGATAAGCCAGACCATGCAGCATCAGTGATTAATGTACAACAGTGATTAATATAGGTAGGGGGACCTGAGTTGAATTCCATTGATGCACTCAATGTAGGCATTAACAGGTACACTACAATGTTAATAGTCCTGTTGAAGATATAAAAGTTTTCCCTTAATAAATTGATAGGCCCAGAATGAGTTTGATTTTAAACTATAAAGCTCTTTAACTTTTTGTTTAAAAAAATTATTTATTTAAAGTTTTCTACAGTTAGCCTAGCTCCTTCCTCAACCACTTTTGTGAGGTCTACACACACAAACACACACACATACACACACATTCCCATTCCCCCATCCCACCCTCATTTCTGCCAGGAATTGTATACTGCACTAATTACAATAACAATTCTGCAACAAGGGTGGTTGTTTGTTTACAATTCTGATTTGTAGTAAAGAAGGGAGAAGTCAGCAGCTTCTCTAGGTAAAGTGAAGAACTACTCAGCTACTTCTCAGAGCTGGAAATGTGTGTCTGTAAGAAGCTGAAAAGAATTGAAACATCAAGCGAGTATTTCCCTGTTCTCATTCAGTCTGAAACCAATATAGAATTGGAAACCTTGCTTCACGCTTCCTTACCCCAGTACCTGCAAAACTCACATAGCACCCTATAATTCAAACAGAGAATGAGATGGCCTGGGGGCGTTGTGTGAACGAGTCAGGAGCCAGGCAAGGCAGACTGAATTCAAGCTTCTCTGGTACTGATGACAACCATTAGCTTCCACTATTTCTGACTTTTCTATGCTTGCTATCTAATTATGTCACATCTTGAAAATGCAGCAAGAGAAAATTCCATTTCAGCTCTAATAATAGAAATGGGTAATATTTACCACTTTAACAGATTGCGCTGTGTTGTGAATGAAGGCTGACTCTTCAGTCACATTATATAGATGAAGTTGCTTCGGCAATAGTGGAACATATGGGAATTAGAAAACTAAGTAGACTATGGGAGTGATGTGATTTTAAGAAAGTAATTTAATCTAAATCATGGTGTTAAATGGAAATCTTATCCATAAAAAATTGTATGTTGGTAAAGCAACTAAATGTCTAAGTAGAGGGGAAAAGGCAATTTTAAAATGTTATTTTAAAGTATATTAGTGGCACTGAATCCTACTCTATTGAAAAATCAGATCATTTTCCCAAACAAAAGTTTAGACTATAAACTTAGTAATAGCAATATGCAGCATTAGGGGAAAATAGAAGGAAATGCCAAGATGTCCTTGAGCCACCAATTAAAACAAAATGACTGAATAAACCATCTATATAAACTATAACCAATATAGGAGAGAACAAGGAACTCTTGATGAAGGTTCAAATAATGATGTCTAAAGAAAAATAGTGCATATTCTCTATATGAGGTTTCTCCTTATTTTAATTCCACCAATCCTGCAATTTCAGATTTCCACCATGGTCAGCAATGACCGTCACTGGCAAACCCCACCACTGTTCCCCTAGGAAGCCACATGTAGATACTCACCTGGAGAAAATGAGGAATGCTTTCAGCACATTGAAAACCATCCACTTTTCCCTGGGTCACAGTTAAAGACAGACAAACAAAATAACAAAATAACAAAATCAACTAGAGCAAAGTGTAACAGTCTTTGCTGAGGGGAATGGGGGTGGGAATGAGCCTAAGCGTTTTAAGATGTAGCCAATTTGCAGCAAATAAACTTCTTGTGATACCAGTAGACCTTAAGAATTGAGAGAATATTTTCTGGGAAGAAAAGCAATACATTATGTTCTGTGTTAATTAATACCCGACAAACACTTATGGTGCCATTATATACCTTAACAGTTGGGTGGGGGCTAGCTAGGTAACACTTGCTTTCCTTGCATTTCTGGGGTATAATACAGGTGATACCTTATTATACTGTACTTCAATTTATTGAACTTTGCAGATATTGTGCTTTTTACAAATTGAAGGTTTGTGGCAAACCTGCATCGAGCAAGTCTATTGGCACCGTTTGTGTAGGAGTAGTTGCTCACTTTGTGTAGATAAGTCACATTTTGGTAATGCTCACAATATTTCAAACTTTTTCACTATTATATTTGTTATGGCTATCTGTGATTAGTGATCTTCAATGTTATTATTGTCATTATTTTAGGGTGCCATGACCCATGCCATGTAAGAAGGCAAACTTAATCCGTATAGGTATGTGTTCTAACTGTTCCACTGGCCATTCCCCTGTCTCTCTCCCTCTCCTCAGGCCTCCCTATACCCTGAGACACAATAACATTAAAATCGGGACAGTTAATAACCCTACAATGGACTCTAAGTGTTCAAGTGAAAAGAAAGAGTCCCATGTCTCTCACTTGAAATCAAAACTAGAAATGATTAAGCTGACTAAGGAAGGCATGTTAGAAAACCAAGATAGGATAAAAGCTAAGCCTTTTGTACCAAACAGCCAAGTTGTGAATGCAAAGCAAAAGTTCTTGAAGGAAATTAAAAGTGCTACTGCATTAAACACACAAATGTAAGAAAGCAAAACAGCCTTATTGCTGACATGGAGAAAAATTTAGTGGTCTGGGTAACAGATCAAATCAGCCACAACATTCCCTTCAACCAAAGCCCAATCCAGAGCAAGGCCCTAAGTCTCTTCACTTCTATGAAGGCTGAGAGAGGTGAGGAAGCTGCACAAGAAAAGTCTGAAGCCAGAAGACGGTGATTCATGAGGTTTGAGGAAAGAAGCCACCTCCATAATATAAAAAGTGCAAGATGAAGAAGCAGAAAGTGCTGGTGTGGAAGCTGCAACAACTTATCCAGAAGATCTAGCCAAGATAATGAATGAAGGTGGCTACACTAAACAACAGATTTTCAATGTAGGTGAAAAGACAGAAGAAGATGCCTTCTAGGACTTTCATAGCTAGAGAGGAGAAGTCAATGCCTAGCTTCAAAGCTTCAAAGAACAGGCTGATGCTCTTGTCAGGGGTTAATGCAGCTGGTAATTTGAAGTTAATGCCAATACTCATTTATTATTCCAAAAATCTTAGGGGGCCCTCAGGAGTGATGCTAAATCTATTCTGCCTGTACTCTAGAAATAGAACAACAAAGCCTGGATAACATCACATCTGTTTATGACACAGTTTCCTGAATATTTACAACCCACTGTTGAGACCTACTGTTCAGGGGAAAAAAAAAAAATTTCTTTCAAAATATTACTCCTTTACAATGCACCAGGTCACCCAAGAGCTCTGATAGAGAATGACAACAGATTAAGGTTGTTTTCTTGCCTCCTAATACGATATCCATTCTGCAGCACATGAATAAAGAATAATCCTGACTTTCAAGTCTTATTATTTGAGAAATAAATTTTGTAAGGCTATAGCTCCCATGGATAGTGATTCCTCTGACAGATTTGGGCAAAGTCAAGTGAAAACTTTCTGGAAAGGATCAACCATTCTAGATGCCACTAAGAACATTCATGATTCATGGGAAGGTCAAAGTATCAACATGAACAGGAGTTTCAAAGAAGTTCATTCCAACCCCCATGGATGACTTTGAAGCGTTCAAGACTTCAGTGGAAGAAGTAAATGAAGATGTGGTGGAAATAGCAAGAGAACTAGAATTAGAACTGGAGCCTGGAGTTGTGACTAAATTACGGCAATCTCATGATAAAACTTGAAAGGATGAGGAGTTGCTTTTTATGGATGAGCAAAGAAAGTAGTTTTTTGAGATGGAATCTACTCCAGGTGAAGATGCTGTGAAGATTGTTGAAATGACATCAAAGGATTTAGAATATTACATAAATTTAGTTGATAAAGCAATGGCAGGGTTTGAGAGGATTGACTTCAATTTGAAAGATGTTCTACTATAGGTAAAATGCTGTCAAATAGCATCACATGCTACAGAGAATTGATTCATGAAAATAAGAGTCAATCAATGTGGCAAACTTTACTGTTGTCTTATCTTAGGAAATTGCACAGCCACCTCAGCCTTCAGCAACCACTACCCTGACTGGTTAGACCTTTCACCAGCAAAAAGATAATGGATGACTCACTGAAAACTCAGGTGATGGTTAGCATTTTTTAGCAACAAAGTATTTTTTAGTTAAGGTATGCACATTTTTTAGACATAATACAATTGCACACTTAATAGACTACAATATAGTGTAAATATGACTTTTATACGCACTGGGAAGTCAAAAAATTCATTTCACATGCTTCACTGCTGTATTCACTTTATTGCAGTGCTCTGGAACCAAACTCATAATATCTCCAAGTTATGCCTGTATAGTGAGCAATAAAACTGCCTTATTATGAAATCTTAGGAGTGTTGGCCACCATGATACCCAGAGGCATTTCAGGAGAAAATTTATAAATGTCTAAATCAAAATTTGTGAATGTATACATAATTTTGAAAACTTGCATATTTTATTTTTTTGTTATTGTTGTAGCACAGCTCACACACAATGTTACATTAGTTTCAGGCGTACAACATAGTGATTTGACAACCCTATGTTATGCTACACTCACAAGTATAGCTACCATCTCTTACCATTCAACACTATCACCATTGACTATATCCCTTATGCTATACCTTTCATCCTCATGACTTATTCATTCCATAACTGGAAGCTTGTATCTCCCACTCAGTTCACCTATTTTGCCCATCCCACCAACCACCACCACCTGCCTGACAACCACCAGTTTGTTCCCCATATTTATGGGTCTGTTTTGGCTTTTTGTTTATCTATTTGTTCATTTGTTTTGTTAGTTTCCACATATAAGTAAAATCATATGGTATTTGTCTTTCTCTGACTTATTTCACTTAGCATAATTCCCTCTTGGTCCATCAACATTGTCACAAATGGCAAATGGCATGATCTCATTCTTTTTTATAGCTGAGTAATAATCCTGTGTGTGTGTGTGTGCATATGTGTGTGTGTGTATACATCTCACATATTCTTTAGCCATTCATCTATTGACAGATAAGTTTAAGTTGCCTCTAATGTTGGCCATTGCAAATAATGCTACAATAAACATATAGATGCATATATCTTTTTGAATTAGTCTCTTCATTTTCTTTGTGTAAATACTCAGTAGAGGAATTACTGTGTCATATGGTATTTCTATTTTTAATTTTTTGAGGAACTTCCATACTGTTTTCCACAGTGGCTGTACCAATATATATTTCCCCCAAAGGTGCACAAGGGTTCCTTTTGCTCCACAGCCTTCCCAACACTTGCAATTTCTTGCCTTTTCAATGGTAATCATTCTGATAGATGTAAGGTGATACCTCCTTATGGTTTTAATTTGCATTTCCCTGATAATTAGTGATTTTCAGCATCTTTTTATATGTCTGTTGGCCATCTGTATATCTTCTTCAAAAAAATGTTTATTCAGATAATCTGCCTATTTTTAATCAGATTATTTGTTTTGGTGTCAAGTTGTATAAGTTCTCTATAGATTTGAATATTAACTCCTTATTATATATATATCATTTACAGCTATCTTCTCCCATTTGGTAGGTTGCTTTTTCATTTTGCTGAATGTTTCCTTCACTGTACAAAAGCTTTTTATTGTGGTGTAGTCCTGATAGTTTATTTTTGCTTTTGTTTCTCTTGCCTGATGAAACATATCTAGAAAAATGTTGCTAAGGGCAATGTCCAAATATTACTTGCCTATTTTTTCCTCTAGGAGTTTTGTGGTTTCAGGTCTCATATGTAGATCTTTAATCTATTTTGAGTTTATTTTTGTGCATGGTGTAAGAAAGTGGTCCAGTTTCATCCTTTTACATGTTGCTCTCCAGTTTTCCTAGCACCATTTATTGAAGACACTCTCTTTTCCCCCATTGTATACTCTTCCTTCCTTTGTTGCAGATTAATTGACCATATAAGCATGGGTTTATTTCTAGGTTCTCTATTCTGTTCCATTGATTTACATGGCTATTTTTGTGCCAATAACATAGTTTTGTCTACTATAGTTCTGCAATGTATCTTGAAATCTGCGATAGTGAAATTCCAGCTTTGTTCTTCTTTCTCAAGATTGCTTTGGCTATCCACGTTCCTTTATGGTTCCATACAAATTTTAGGATTGTTTCTTCCAGTTCTGTAAAAAATACTATTGTATTCTGACAGGGATGCACTTTAGCTCTAGATTGCTTTGAGTAGTATGGATTTTTTTTAATTTTTTATTTAAATTCAACTTAGTTAACATATACTGTATTATTAGTTTCAGGGGTAGAATTTAGTGATTCATTAGTTGCATATAACACCCAGTGCTCATTACATCAAGTGCCCTCCTTAATGCCTGTCACTCAATTACCCCATTCCCCACACACCTCCCCTTCATCCACCCTCATTTTTTCTCTATAGTTAAGAAGAGTCTTTTAAGGTTTGCCTCCCTTTCTGTTTTCATCTTATTTTATTTTTCTTTCCCTCCCCTATGTTCATCTGTTTTGTTTCTTAAACTCCACATATGAATGAAATCATATGGTATTTGTCTTTCTCTGACTGACTTATTTTGCTTGGCATCATACCCTCTAGTTCCATCCACTTCATTACAAATGGCAAGATTTCATTCTTTTTGATGGCTGAGTAACAAAACTAAACCTTCTAATCCATGAGCATGAGATATCTTTCCATTTGTGTCATCTTTAATTTCTTTCATCAAAGTTTTATGGTTTTCAGAGTACAGGTCTTTTATCTCCTTGGTTAAATTTATTCCTAGGTTTTTTATTGTTTTCAGTGTAATTGTAAATGGAATTGTTTTCTTAATTTCTCTTTCTGCTACTTCATTATTAGTGTTTAGAAGCACAACAGATTTCTGTGTATTAATTTTGTATCTTGCAACTTTACTGAATTCATTTATTACTTCTAATAGTTTTTCTGGTGGAGTCTTTAGCTTTTCTATATACAGTATGACATCATCTGCAAATAGCAACAGTTTTACTACTTCCTTCCTAATTCAAATACATTTTACTTATTTTTCTTTCCTGATTGCTATAGCTAGGACTTCCAGTACTATGTTGAATAAAAGTGTAAGAGTGGACATCTTTTTCTTAAAGCGCTCAGTTTTTCACTATTGAGTATGATGTTAGCTGTGGGTTTGTCATTTATGGCCTTTCTCATGTTGAGGTATGTTCCCACTAAACCTACTTTGTTTTTATCATGAACAGATGTTGAATTTTGTCAATGCTTTCTCTGCATCTATTAAGATAATCATGGCATTTTTACACTTCATTCTGTTAATGTGGTGTATCACAATGATTGATTTGGAAATATTGAACCATCCTCATATCCCTGGAATAAACCCCACCTGATCGTGGTGAATGATCCTTTTAATGTATTGTTGAATGAGGTTTGTTAACATTTTATTAAGGATTTTTGCATCTATATTCATCAGGGATATTGGCCTGTGGTTCACCCTTTTTGTAGTGTCTTGTCTGGTTTTGGTATCAGGGTAATGATGGCCTTGTAGAATATGTTTTGAAGCTTTCCTTCCTCTTCTACTTTTTGGAATAGTTTGAGGAAAGTAGATTTTAATGTTTGGTAGAATTCACCAGTGAATCCATCTGGTTCGGAGTTTTTTGATTACCCATTCAATTTCATTACTAATAAATGCTTTGTTCAGATTTTCTATTTCTTCCTCATTGTGTTTTAAAAGATTGCATGCTTCTAGGAATTTATCCATTTCTTCTACGTTGTCCAATTTGTTGGCATATAATTTTTGTAGTACTCTCTTATGATCTTTTGTATCTCTGTGGCACTGTTATTTCTCTTCTCCTCTTTCATTTCTGATTTTATTTATTTGGGTCCTCTCTTTTACTTCATGAGTCTGGCTAAAGGCTTATCAATTTAGTTGATTTTTTCAAAGAACCAGCTCTTGGTTTTATTGAATTTTTCTACTGTTCTCTTTTTAGTCTCTATTTCGTTTATTTCCACTCTGATCTTTTTTGTTTTAAGATTTTATTTATTTGACAGAGAGAGACACAAGAGAGGGAACACAAGCAGGGGGAGTGGGAGGGGGAGAAGCAGACTCCTGGCTGAGCAGGGAACCCGATGCGGGGCTCGATCCCAGGACCCTGGGATCATGACCTGAGCCGAAGGCAGATGCTTAATGACTGAGCCACCCAGGCGCCCCTCCACTCTGATCTTTATTATTTTCTTCCTGCTACTAACTCCGGGCTTTGTTTGTTGTCCTTTTTCTAGTTCCGTTAGGTGTAAGTTTAGATTGTTTATTTGAAATTTTTGTCATTTCTTGAGGTAGGACTGTACCACTATAAATTTTCCTCTTAGAAATGTTTTCATTCCATCTCAGAGATTTTGGACCATTGTGTTTTCATCTTCATTTGTTTCCATGTATTTTTTTATTTCCTCTTTGATTTCTTCGTTGACTTACTTGCTGTTTAGTAAAATGTTATTTAGCCTCCAAGTGTTGAGTATTTTCTAATGTTTTTCCTGTGGTTGATTTTTTTTTAGTTTCATATCATGGTTGGAAATGATGCTTGATATGATCTCAATCTTCTTAAAATTATTGAGACTTGTTTTGTGACCTAATATGTGATGTGGAGAATATTTCATGTGCACTTGAAAAGAATGTGTTGTTGTTTTTGGAGGGAATATTCTGCATACATCTGTTAAGTCCATCTGGTCTAATGTGCCATTCAATGACACTGTTTCCTTATTGATTGTCTGCCTGGATGATCTATCCATTGATGTAAAGTGTTGAAGTCCCCTAATATTATTGTATTACTGTCAATTTCTCCCTTTATGTCTGTTAATATTTTTTTATGGATTTAGGTGCTCCAATGTTGGATGCATAGATATTTACAATTGTTACATCCTCTTGTTGGATTGATCCCTCTATCATTATGTAATGCCCTTGTCTCTTGTTGCAGTCTTTGTTTTAAAGTCTATTTTGTTTGAACAGAATAGAGAACCTAGAAATGGACTCACAGCTATTTGGTTAACTAATCTTCGACAAAGCAGGAAAGCATTTCCAATGGAAAAAAGAGGCTCTCTTCAACAAATGGTGTTGGGAAAACTGGACAGCCACATGCAGAATGAAACTGGACCACTTTCTTACACCATACACACACATAAAAAAATTCAACATGGATGAAAGACCTAAATATAAGACAGGAAACCATAAAAATCCTAGAGGAGAACACAGGCAGCAACCTCTGTGACTTCAACTGCAGCAACTTCTTGCTAGACACGTCTCCAAAGGTAAGGGAAACACAGGCAAAAACAAACTATTGGGACTTCATCAAGATAAAAGACTTTTGCACAGCAAAGGAAACAGTCAACAAAACCAAAAGACAACTGACAGAATGGAAGAAGATATTTGCAAATGTCTTATCAGATAAAGGGTTAGTATCCAAAATTTCTAAAGAACTTATTAAACTCAACACCCAAAGAACAAATAATCCAATCAAGAACTGGGCAGAAGACAAGAACAGACATTTCTCCAAAAAAAAGACATACAAATGGCTAACAGACATGAAAAATGCTCAACATCACTCATCATTAGGGAAATACAAATCAAAACTACAATGAGATGCCACTTCACTTCTGTCAAAATGGATAAAATTAACAACTCAGGAAACAACAGATGTTGGCAAGGATGTGGAGATGGGAGGACCCTCTTATACCATTGGTGGGAATGCAAGCTGGTACAGCCACTCTGGAAAACAGTATGGAGGTTCCTCAAAGAGTTCAAAATAAAACTACCCTGTGATCCAGCAATTGCACTCCTAGGTATTTATCCAAAGGATACAAAAATACTGTTTCAAAGGGGCACATGCACCCCAATGTTTATAGCAGCACTATTAACAATAGCAAAATTATGAAATTATGGAAAGAGCCCACATGTCCATCAACTGATGAAGGGATAAAGAAGATATGGTGTATATTATATATATATATATATATATATATATATATAGGAAGGAAAAATAAAATAGGATAAAAACAGAGAGGGAGGCAAACCATAAGAGACTCTTAAGTGTAGAGAACAAACTGAGGGTGGATGGAGGGGAGGTGGGTAAGGGGATGGGTTAAATGGGTGATGGGCGTTAAAGAGGGCACTCATTGTGATGAGCACCAGGTGTTACATGTAAGTGATTCATCATACATGTAACCTGAAACCAGGTTTATATTTTACATCTTTTTATTTTGTGAGTTCCCTTAACTAATTTTTTTATATAATCAATTTTGTCCTTTAACCTTCATGCAAACATTATAAGCAATTGCTCTACCACCTTTACTGTATGTTTGCTTTTACTCGTGAAATTTTTCCTTTTATAAATTTTCTTGCTTTAATTATGGCCTCTTCTTTTCCATTTAAAGAAATCCCTTTAGCATTAGTGGTGGTGAAGTCCTTTATCTTTTATCTGGGAAACTCTTTATCTCTCCTTCAATTCTGAATGATAACCTTGCCAGGTAGAATATTCACGGTTGCAGGTTTTTTTCCTCTCAGCCCCTTGAATATATCATGCCACTCCCCACTGACCTGTAAAGTTGCTGCTGAAAAATCAGCTGATAGCCTTATGGGATTTCCCTTGTACATAACTAGTTACTTCTCTCTTGCTGCTTTTAAAATTCTCTTTTTTAATCTTTGACATTTTATTTACTCAGTGTAGACCTCCGTGGTTTCATCTTGTTTGGAACTCTGTTCTTCCTGAACATGGATGTCTGTTTTCTTCTGCAGGTTAGGAAAGTTTTCAGCTATTATATCTTCAAATAAGTTTTCTGCTCCTTTCTCTCTCTCTTCTCCTTTCCAGACCCTTATAATACCAATGTTTGTTTGCTTGATGTTGTCCAAGAGATCCCTTAAACTATACTCATTATTTTTTACCTTTTTTTTCTTTTTGCTGTTCAACTTGGGTGCTTTTCATTACCCTATCTTCCAGATAGCTTTCAGATTGATCCATTCTTCTGCATCCTCTAATCTACTGCTGATTCCCTCTAGTATATTTTTCATTTCAGTTATTGTATCCTTCAACTCTGATTGATTCTTTTTATATTTTCTATCTCTTTGTTGAAGTTCTCACTGAGTTCATCCATTCTTCTCTTCAGTCCAGTCAGCATCTTTATGGTAGAAACCAGGAAAGAAAGAAAGGTGGAGATAATACAGATTAAACTGTTAAACTGTTTCATCATTTTGCCTATAATTTTGGTTTGATGTAGCAGTCATGAGAATTCATGATGCAGACATTCCTATTAGTGAAATTGATCCAGGGCCCCAGCTGCTGTTCTATGAAATCCTTCTGAGCCTTTGCCCCATGGCTGTACCTCCCACGTGTGCAGCAGGGCTACTCAGGCAGATGAGTTCCTGGTTCAGGTTGATTGGTTATCTCTGTTTCATTTAGTTCTTTTTCTGAGGTTTTGTCTTGTTCTTTTGTTCAGAGCATATTCTTCTGTCTCATTTTGCTTGACTTTCTGTGATTATTTCTATGAATCAGATGGATCAGCTATTTCTCCTAAACTTGAAGGAATGGTCTCATGTGTCATCCCCTGTGTAGACTGTGTGTGCCTGTGACTTTGGCTGACTGGCTAGACCTGTGGCTGGCATGGGCTGGGGATTCCAGAGCACTCCATACTGGAGCTGCCCTGGTGAGATGGTTGGAACTGAAGTGGGCAGGGGCCAGGGTAGTCCTAAGGCTCTCCACACAGAAGGCACCCACCCTAGCAAGACAGCTGAAACTGAAGTGGATGCAAGTCAGGGTGCCTCAGGGTGTTACTATTGTGAATATCAGATCTTTTCTAGGAACAAATCATTTTCCAGGAGTAGAAGGTATTTCTAAGGCTTTAATTGAATGTCTAAGAGGAGTAGGGAAGAAACAACACTCTATAATGAAATAGAGATGTGGTGAAGAAAGAAAGGTGGTGATAATACAGATTAAACTGTTTCATAATTTTGCCCATAATTTTGGTTTGATGTAGCAGTCACGAGAATTCATGATGCAGACATGCTATTAGTGAAATTGATCCAGGGCCCCAGCTGCTCTTCTATGAAATCCTTCTGAGCCTTTGCCCCATGGCTGTACCTCCCACATGTGCATCAGGGCTACTCAGGCAGATGAGTTCCTGGTTCCTGGGACGTGTAAGACTCCTTTGTCTTCCAACTTGGGCTCAAGGCCTTGATGAACCTTCCTCAGATTGCACAGCAGGTTAGGATGCTTCTGCCAACCTTTTCGCTCTCTTTCACTCAAAGTCAGGTTTGCTTCATGATCTAATGATTCTCTCAGCCTTTTCGAACACCCTCTCTGGTTTCCTTTCATAGCCATCTCCCCTAATAAAATTCTTGGATATTAAATTCCATCTTGCTCTCTGCCAGAAAAAAAGTGCATGGTGACCTAAAAGGCTGAAAGGATTTCTGTGCTTCCTATAAGTCCTATTTTACCTCATACACATGTTCTCCAGAGGTTCTCTCCATCTTTCTCCAGAAAAACTGCATGGACTTTTAAAAATTTATGTTCGTGAATTTCACCACCTTGTGAACTACTCACACTTACTTGAAGACAATTTTTTAGAACACTTTGAAAAACCGTTTTAACCAGAATGAGGCAGTTCATGCAGAGAGATAGTTTATGCAGTCAAATAAATACTCATCAAATGTTGGAAGCCAGGTCTTGGTTTGGGGTTCCTTATTTTTAATATTTTAAAGCATATAAATCAAGTGAAACTCTTTCATCCTAGCTTCCACACTTTAAACTTAGGAAAATGAGGTTTATCATGGTATTCTGTAGGTTATAAATAGCATAGTACTTGTCTATTTAACCATATTTGGCAGTATGTGATATCTAGACAATTTGGCATTTAAATTTCAACTATGGTGCATTTAAAATATGCAAGATGACATAAGCCATAAGCTGGGCTTCTAAACTCTGGCTTTTTTATGACTGATATTTAAAATAATGTATCAAGAGGTTAATACCCCATTGAAAATGTCTCTGTGTCTCTTTTACACACAATTGGCTTGATTGTTATGACTGTCAAAATAAATTAGAAAAGAATTCAGCCAATGGTGCCTTTAGATACAGCTTTAAATATCTCTACAATAGATGAAAAATGAAAAGGTTAAACTAGAAAACTTCTAAGGTTTCTTCCAGCTTTAATAACTTAGGATTCTATAATTTTGTGGTTTAATGCAGTCAGGTATATTTAGAGTTCTCCCTCCCTGATGATAAGTTCCTTTTACTTTATGTTCCTTTACATAAGTTTAGAGAATTTCCTTCTCTAAACATTTTCAGCAACCGTGACAATTCCAGGTCTAATACGTGAGCATTGCTGGGCCACTTCTGTAACTAACATCAGTCAGATGATCAAGAACCATAGCACTGTCTCTGAGAAGGAACACATCTCTCTTGCCCTTATTCTCCTTTCTGTTGCTGCTTTAGGGGAATAATGATGGAAAAATTACTCTATAAACATCCAACTTTAGCATTTTAGCATACTCTAAAAGCAATCCAACACAACCTTCCCTAAAGATCATACTTTCTACAACCAAACGTTACTTGCAAAAAGTGTCTTCTGAATGGTTCTAAACCATTGAACAGGGCCAATTAGCCATGCTTAGCCATCAAAATCCCTCAAAGCCATGAAAGCACAACTAAATTCAAACTTGAACTTGAATGATGAGAGAGTAAAGAACCATGGTTTGAGTAGGAAGCCAACACCCTCCCTTTTCCAATCAAAAATAAAGGAGAACCAATTAGATATTTGCTGTTATTACTCAAAGAAACTATGAATAATATCATTAATATTCTTGTTATCTAGGGTGCCTGCATTTTATATTTTAGTATCATTTAAATTATACATATATATTTGTATGCATAAATACATGCACACATGCATATTCATATATAAACTTTGACACATCTATTCTCTAACTGTTGTTCTTCCTGTCCTGTATTTTAGTCCCATAACCAAAATAAAAAAACTTCAGGAAACTCTTACCATGAGAATTTTAGAAACCTAACCCTTACAGATGAAACGGGATTTCTGAATTGTAAATACCTATAAATGCAGAAAAAGATTTTTTCTTCTTGTCAGAGTCCTCAAATTCTGTTCAAGGTTACTGGTTTTCAACTCTATACACATAGTTGTTTTATAAAAATTGAATTAAAACAAACCACTGCTCACTATTCTCTCAATAAAAAATTGCAACTTAAAAATTAATTCAATTAAATTTGATAGCAAGATGTTAATAGCCCAAATATTCTATAATATGTAACATTTTTTGCATTTGTCCAAGATGGCGGAGGAGTAGGAGACTTTAGTTTTGTCTGGTCCCAGGAATTCAGCTAGATAGCTATCAAACCATTCTGAATATCTGTGAACTCAAATCTGTGAGATCAAAGAAAAGAGCTGCAATTCTACAAATAGAAAAGCAACCACTTTCTGCAAGGTTGGAGGTATGGAGAAGTGAATCCAAGGTGATATATTGGAAAATAAACCTCGGGGGGAGGGAGTCTCCCTAAGCTGGCTACCTGAAAGTGATATAGCAGCGGAGCACAAAATCAGAACTTTTAGAAATCTGCTCTGGTGAAGGTTGTCCCTGCCTGAAAGATGCTCAGGTGGCAAAGCAAGGTGGAATCTTAGGTGGAGACAGTGAGCTCTCAGGATCCCCGGGTCACAGAAAGAACAGGGGTGCCTGAGTGTGGCAGACTTCTCAGGCATCAGAGCCAGGAAACTGGCTGCAATTCAGGGAGCCCAGGAGTGAGCTTTCAGCTCCATGTTGCCATAAACCAAAAACTGAGGCATGGTCCAGCGACCACTCCCCAAGCAGCGGCCCAGCAAGCTGCAGAACCATGGAGAGACAACCCCCCCCCTTCCTCCCCCTGAAGGCACGGCATGGGTGTGCACTGCAGGAGTCTGAATGGTTTGGAGACTTGAAGCCAGGTCACATGTCTGAGATAGAAATGCTCAGTCACAAGCTGAGTGAGCACAGTGTGGTGGGAGACCAGGGAGACAGTAGTGATTGACTGTTATTCCCTGAGGGCACACTGAGAAGTGGGGGGGCATGAGCTTTCGACTTCAGGGCTGGAGATTTGGAGACCACCATTTTCATTCTCATCCCCTAAAGTGGCTGGGAAAGCCTTCAGAGAACAAAAGCCATGTAAAGCAATCCAGAGTGGATCCTCTCACTTAGCCTGGCCCCCTGGCAAGGACGGTGTAGTTCTGTCCGGGACAAAGACACCTGTGAATCAGTGCAAGAGGACCCTCCCCCAGAAGATCAGCAAGAACATCCGGCTAAGACCAAATTTACTGATCACATAGAATGGCAAAACTCCAGCACTAGGGGAAAATAGTATATAGAATTAATGGTTTTTTCTCGTGATTCTTTAGTCTTTCAATTTTAATTTTTTCTCTTTCCTTTTCAACCAATTTCTTATTTTCTCAACTCTTTAAGCCTTTTTTAATTTTCATTTTTACACTTATATTCTATCCTTTCATTATATTTAATTTTATACAAATTCTATATATAGATATTTTATTATATTATATATATATAGGTTTTGGGTCTCTTCTGATTTCTTTAGTGTATATTTCTCTGGGGTTGTTGTTGCCATTTTAGTATTTTGTTCTCTCATTCATCTATTCTTCTCTGGACAGAATGACAAGACAGAAAAACTCACCTCAAAAAAGAGAACAAGAGGCAGTACTGACTACCAGGGACCTAATCAGTATGGATATAAGTAAGATGTCAGAACTAGAGTTCAGAATAATGATTATAAATATACTAGCTGGACTTGAAAAGAGCATAGAAGACACTAGAGAATCCCTCTCTGGAGAAATAAAAGAACTAAAATCTAATCAAGTCAAAATCAAAAAGGCTATTAATGAGATGCAATCAAAAATGGAGGCTCAAACTGCTAGAAGAAATGAAGCAAAAGAGAGAATCAGTGATAATAGAAGACAAAATGATGGAGAATAAAGAAGCTGAGAAAAAGAGAGATAAACAACTACAGGGTAATGAGGGGAGAATTAGAGAGATAATTAATATCATAAAGCAAAACAATACTAGAATAATTGGGATCGCAGAAGAAGAGGAAAGAGAATGGGGGGAGGGGGGTATATTGGAGCAAATTATAGCTGAGAACTTCCCTAATCTGGGGAAGGAAACAGCCATTCAACTCCAGGAAGCACAGAGAACACCCCTCAAAAATCAATAAAAACAGGTCAACACCTTGACATATAATAGTGAAGCTTGCAAATCTCAGAGACAGAGAAAATCCTGAAAGCAGCTTGGGACAAGAGGTCTGTAACATACAAGGGTAGCAACATTAGAAACATTAGAAACATACAAGGTAGAAATATACAAGGGTAGCAGGCTATCCACAGAGATCTGGCAGGGCAGAAAGGACTAGCATGATATATTCAGAGTGCTACATGAGAAAAATATGCAGCCAAGAATACTTTATACAGCAAGGCTGTCATTCAAAATAGATGGAGAGATATAAAGTTGCTAGGACAAACAGAAACTAAAAGAATTTGTGATCACTAAACCATCCCTGCAAGAAATATTAAATATTAAAGTGAAGAGAGAGCCCAAAAGTAACATAGAGCAGAAAGGAACAGACACAATATACAGAAACAGTCACTTTACACGTAATACAATGGCACTAAATTCATATCTTTCATTAGTTACTCTGAATATAAATGGGCTAAATGCCCCAATCAAAAGACACAGGGATCAGATTGGATAAAAAAGCAAGACCCATTGATATGTTGTCTGCAAGAGTCTCATTTTAACCCAAAGATACCTCCAGATTGAAAGTAAGGGGGTGCAAAACAATTTATCATCCTGATGGACATCAAAAGAAAGCTGGAGTACCAATCCTTCTATCAGACAAATTAGATTTTTTTTTTTAATTATTATGTTATGTTAATCACCATACATTACACCATTAGTTTTTGATGTAGTGTTCCATAATTCATTGTTCACATATAACACCCAGTGCTCCATGCAGAACGTGCCCTCTTTAATACCCATCACCAGGCTAACCCATCCCCCCACCCCCCTCCCCTCTAGAACCCTCAGTTTGTTTCTCAGAGTCCATAGTCTCTCATGGTTCTTCTCTCCCTCTGATTTCCCCCCCTTCATTCTTCCCCTCCTGCTATCTTCTTTTTCTTTTTTTTTTTAACATATAATGTATTATTTGTTTCAGAGGTACAGGTCTGTGATTCAACAGTCTTACACAATTCACTGTGCTCACCATAGCACATACCCTCCCCAATGTCTATCACCCAGCCACCCCATCCCTCCCACCCCTCACCACTCCAGCAACCCTCAGTTTGTTTCCTGAGATTAAGAATTCTTCATATCAGTGAGGTCATATGATACAGATCTTTCTCTGCTACTAACCCTTCTATCAGACAAATTAGATTTTTAACCAAAGACTGTGATAAGAGATGAGGAAGGACACTATGTCATAATTAAAGGGTCTATCCAACAAGAAGATCTAACAATTGTAAATATTTATGCCCCTAACATGGGAGCAGCCAATTATATAAACCAATTAAAAACAAAATTAAAGAAACACATTGATAATAATACAATAATAGTAGGGGGTTTTAACACTCCACTCACTGCAATGGACAGATCACCTAAGCAGAAGATAAACAAGAAAATAAGGGCTTTGAATGACACACTGGACCAGATGGACTTCACAGATATATTCAGAACATTCCATCCCAAAGCAACAGAATACATAGTCTTCTCAGGTGAACATGGAACATTCTCCAAAATGGATCACATACTGGGTCACAAATCAGGTCTGGGTCACAAATCAGGTCTCAACTGATACCAAAAGATTGGGATCATTCCCTATGTATTTTCAAACCACAAAGCTTTGAAACTTGAATTCAATCACAAGAAATTTGGAAAGAAGTCAAATACATGGAGGTTAAAGAGCATCCTACTAAAGAATGAATGGGTCAACCAGGAAATTAAAGAAGAATTTTAAAAATTCATGGAAACAAATGAAAATGAAAACACAACTGTTCAAAACCTTTGGGATTCAGCAAAGTTTCCTAAGAGGGAAGTATATAACAATACAAGCCTTTCTCAAGAAACAAGAAAGATCTCAAATACACAACCTAACCTTACACCTTAAGGAGCTGGAGAAAGAACAACAAATAAAGCCTAAACCCAGCAAGAGAAGAGAATTAATAAATATTAGAGTAGAAAGCAATGAAATAGAAACAAAAGAACAGTAGAACAGATCAATGAAACTAGAAGCTGGTTCTTTGAAAGAATAAATAAGATCAATATACCCCTGGCTAGACTTATCAAAAAGAAAAGAGAAAAGACCCAAATAAATAAAATCATGAATGAAAGAGGAGAGATCACAACCAACACCAAAGAAATACAAACAATTATAAGAACATATTATCAGCAATTACATGCCAACAAATTAGGCAATCTGGAAGAAATGATGCATTCCTAGAAACATATAAACTACCAAAACTGAAACAGGAAGAAATAGAAAACCTGAACAGACCCATAACCAGCAAGGAAATTGAAGCAGTAATCAAAAATCTCCCAGGGCGCCTGGGTGGCTCAGTTGGTTGAGCAACTGCCTTCGGCTCAGGTCATGGTCCCGGAGTCCTGGGATTGAGTCCCACATCGGGCTCCCGGCTCGGCGGGGAGCCTGCTTCTCCCTCTGACCCTCTCCCCTCTCATGCTGTTTCTCTCTCTCTCTCCCTCTCTCAAATAAATAAATAAATAAAATCTTCAAAAAAAAAAATCTCCCAACAAACAAGAGTCCAGGGGAATTCTACCAAACATTTAAAGAAGAACTAATACCTATTCTTCTGAAACTGTTTCAAAAAATAGCAATGGAAGGAAAACTTCCAAACTCTATGAGGCCAGCATTACCTTGATCCTAAAACCAGACAAAGACCCAACCAAAAAGGAGAATATCCCTGAGGAACATGGATGCAAAAATTCTCACCAAAATACTACCCAATAGGATCCAACAGTACATTAAAAGGATTATTTACCATGACCAAGTGGGATTTTATTCCTGGACTGTAAGGGTGTTTCAACATGTGCAAATCAATCAATGTGATACACCACATTAATAAAAGAAAGGGCAAGAACCATATGATCCTCTCAAAAGATGCAGAAAAAGCAGTTGGCAAAGTACAACATCCTTTCTTGATTAAAACTCTTCACAGTGTAGGGATAGAGGGAACATACCTCAGTATCATAAAAGCCATCTATGAAAAGCCCACAGCGAATATCATTCTCAATGGGGAAAAACTGAGAGCTTTTTCCCTAAGGTCAGGAACATGACAGGGATGTCCACTCTCACCACTGTTGTTCAACATAGTACTACAAGTCCTAGCCTCAGCAATCAGACAACAAAAAGAAATAAAAGGTGTCCAAATTGGCAAAGACTAAGTCAAACTCACTCTTCAGAGATGACATGATACTCTATGTGGAAAACCCAAAGACTCCACCCCAAAATTGCTAGAACTTATACAGGAATTCAGTAAAGTGGCAGGATATAAAATCAATGCACAGAAATCAGTTGCATTTCTATACACTAACAATGAGACAAAAGAAAGAGAAATTAAGAGTCAATCCCACTTACAATTGCCCCCAAAACCATAAGATACCTAGGAATAAAACTAACCAAAGAGGCAAAGGATCTGTACTTAGAAAACTATAGAACACTCATGAAAGAAATTGAGGAAGACACAAAGAAATGGAAAAACGTTCCATGCTCATGGATTGGAAGAATAAATATTGTTAAAATATCTATGCTACCTAGAGCAATCTATATATTCACTGCAATACCTATCAAAATACCATCAACTTTTTTCACAGAGCTGGAACAAACAATCCTAAAATTTGTATGGAACCAGAAAAGACTCCAAATAGCCAAAGGAAGGTTGAAAAAGAAAACCAAAGTTGGTAGCATCACAATCCCAGACTTGAAGTTCTGTTACAAAGCTGTAATCATCAAGACAGTATGGTACTGGCATAAAAACAGACACATAGATCAATGGCACAGAACAGAGAACCCAGAAATGGACCCTCAATTCTATGGTCAACTAATCTTCGACAAAGCAGGAAAGAATATCCAATGGAAAAAAGACATTCTCTTCAACAAATGGTGTTGGGAAAATTGGACAGCCACATGCAGAAGAACGAAACTGGACCATTTTCTTACACCATGCACAAAAATAGACTCAAAATGGATGAAAGACCTCAATGTGAGACAGGAATCCATCAAAATCCTAGAGGAGAAAACAGGAAGTAACCTCTTCGATCTCGGCCACAGCAACTTCTTGCTTGACATGTCTCCAAAGGCAAGGGAAATAAAGGCAAAAATGAATTATTGGGACTTCATCAAGATAAAAAGCTTTTGCACAGCAAAGGAAAGAGTCAACCAAACCAAGACAACTGACAGAATGGGAGAAGATATTTGCAAATGACATATCAGATAAAGGGCTAGTATCCAAAATCTATAAAGAAGTTATCAAACTCAACACCCAAAGAACAAATAATCCAATCAAGAACTGGGCAGAAGACATGAACAGACATTTCTCCAAAGAAGACATCCAAATGGCCAACATGAAAAAGTGCTCAACATCACTCATCATCAGGGAAATATAAATCGAAACTACAATGAGATACCACCTCTTACCAGTCAGAATGGCTAAAATGAACAAGTCAGAAAACAAGAGATGTTGGCTGGCGAGCATGCAGAGAAAGAGGAACCCTCTTACACTGCTGGTGGGAATGCAAACTGATGCAGCCATTCGGAAAATAGTGTGGAGGTTCCTTGGGGAGTTAAAAATAGAGCTACCCTATTACCCAGCAATTGCACTACTGGGTATTTACCCCAAAGATACAAATGTAGAGAACGGAAGGGGCACCTGTTTATAGCCGCAGTGTCCACAGTAGCCATACTATGGAAGGTGCACAGATATCTGTTGACAGATGAATGGATAAAGAAGATCTGGTATTTATATACAATGGAACACTACTCGGCCATCAAAAATAAAAAAAAGAAATCTTGCCATTTGCAATAATGTGGATGGAACTAGAGGGTATGATGCTAAGTGAAATAAGTCAATAAGAGAAAGACAATTATCATATGATCTCAATCATATGTGGAATTTAAGAAACAAAATAGAGGATCATATAGGAATGGAGTGAAAAAGATAGGGGAGGAAGACTAGGAAGATATGCAGTGGGTCAAAACAAGGAATAGGTAAACACCTTAACATTTTTACTATTGCCTTCATTTAAATAAATATGTTAGTTTTAACTATGAAGTATTTCAAACATATAGAAAAGTACAGATAATAATACAGTTAACCCTTGAAACTTGGTAAAGAATAACAACCCCTGCACAGTCAAAAATCCACGTATAACTTTTGACTCCCCCAAAACTTAACTACTTTAGCCTACTCTTGACCAGAAGCCTTACTGATAACATAGTTGATTAACACATATTTTGCATGTTATATGTTTTATACACTGTATTCTTACAATAAAGTAAGTTAGAGGAAAGAAAATGTTATTAAGAAAATCATAAGGAAGAGAAAATACACACAGTGCTATACTATATTTATTGGAAAAAAAATCTGCATAAAGGTGGACCCACACAGTTCAAACTTGTGCTGTTCAAGGGTATAACAAAACACGAAACCCTTCCCCCACAATTTAACAAATGTTGATATTTGGCAATATTTGATTTTTTTAATTTTTTTTTAAATTTATTTGACAGAGAGAGAACTCAAGCATAAGCAGGGGGAGTGGCAGAGGGAGAGGGAGAAGCAGGCTCCCCACCAAGCAGGGAGCCCAATGCAGGGCTCGATCCCAGGACCCCCAGGATCATGATCTGAGCCAAAGGGATGCTTAACCAACTGAGCCACCCAGGCATGCCGATATATGGCAATATTTGCCTCAGATATTTACAAAATAAAATGTAGGAAATACAAATAAATAAAGACACAAATAAGGTGTTAGAGATACCATTCCTTATCTCACTAGGAGAATCACAGATGCTGACATGTACCCTTCCAGTCCATTTTTTTTAACTGTTAGTATTTACTAAATTCTGTTTAATTTATTCATTTCCTTATTCTTGGACAATTATGTTGCTTCCAATTTTTGCTAATACAACAAGGCTGCACTGACAGTTTTGAGAATGCCTTTTCATTTCAGAGTTCAACCACAATATGTAAATTAAAAGTAGAATTGCTATCTTGTAGTGTATACATATTTTCTTTCTTTTTTATTATTATGTTATGTTAGTCATGTGTATACACATTTTCAAGTCCATACACCTTATTAAAGTACTCTCCAAAGTAGATGGGCCCAGACACAGCCATTGCAGTACACTGAGCTCTATAGAGATAGCACCAGTGTAAGTGAGACCCAGACAGGCACTGGGCGACTCTGTGCCTCACTGAGGAAAATAATTAAACATGGGCAGAGGAGATCTGAAGAAGCCAAGAGGCAAAATGTCATCATGTGCAAATTTGCCGAGAGGAGAACAAGAAGAAGCACCCAGATGCTTCAGTCAACTTCTCAGAGTTTTCTATTAAGTGCTCAGAGAGGTGGAAGACCATGTCTGCTAAAGAGAAAGGAAAATTTGAAGACATGGCAAAGGTGGACAAGGAGAGAAAGAGAAAGAGAAAACTTATATCCCCCCTAGAGGGGAAACAAAAAAGTTGTTCAAGGATCCCAGTGCACCAGAGGCCCTCTTCGGCCTTTTTCTTGTTTTGTGCAGAGTATCACCCAAAAATCAGAGAACATCCTGGCTTATCCATTGGTGACATTGCAAAGAAATTGGGAGAGATGTGGAATAACACTGCTGCAGATGGCAAGCAGCCTTATGAAAAGAAGGTTGCCAAGCTGAAGGAAAAATATGCAAAGGATATTGTTGCATATCGAGCTAAAGTAAAGTCTGATGTGGCAAAAAAGGGAGTTGTCAAGGCTGAAAAAAAGCAAGAAAAAGAAGGAAGAGGAGAAAGACAAGGAAGATGAAGATGAAGAAGATGATGAATAAGTTGGTTCTAGCAGTTTTTTTCTTCTCTATAAAGCATTTAACCCCCTTACACAACTCACTCATTTTAAAGAAAAAAATTGAAATGTAAAAACAAAATAAAACAAAAACAAAGTAGCTGCACCAATGTATCATAAGACCAGCAGTTTTTGAAAGTTCTTATGTTCTCATATTATTGCCGAAATATCATATGATCAGAGTTTTTAAGTTTTAGCAATCTACTTTTTATGAAATGTTGTCCCATTTCAAGTTTCATCACCTCCAATGATCAGTGAGAATTTGCAACTTTTTATATATTTAATGGTCTTAAAATTTTCTTCTGTTAATTAACTCTCCATATCCTTTGTCACTTTCTATGGAAATAGTTCCCTTTTATTGCTTTTAGGGTTTTATTTAATATATATTTTGCTTATTCATCCTTTATTGGTTGCTTGGATTACAAATATTTTCACCCAGTAAGGGGCTTATCTTTTTTATTTTATGGCCTTTTTTGTACAGAACTTTTTTATTTTAAATAGCTAAAGTTATCAATCTTTTTAAGCTTTGTGCTTCTCGAGTCTTGTGGAAGAGTTCTTTTCCTAACTTCCAACATCATAGTTATTTTTGTTACTTTTTTACATTTTTCAATTTGTCTTTTTAATGTTTTTAATACATTTAGGATTTATTTTTGTGTATGGTGGGAGGTAGTCTTACAAATTTATTTTTCCTATATGATTAGTCAATTGTCTCACCATCATCTATTATTTTATCTTTCACCATTGACTTCCACTGTTAATTTTTCATATACACATATGGCTGTTTCTAGGCTCCCTGTTCTGTTTACACTGATATATTTTTGTATCCTTCTGCCAGTACAACACATTTTAATTACTGTATCTTTATAACAACTCTTAATAAATGATAGACTAACTTCATTCTCTTTAATCTTCTTCCAATATTTTCTTTTCGTTATTCTTGGACCTTTAATTCATCCATAGAAATGTTTGAAACGGCTTTGCAAGTCCTAAGAAGATTTAAGATTTAGGCTGAACTAGCTTTGCTTTACTAGATTATTTTGGGGAGAATCAAAATTTTAAAATATTGAGAGTTCCTGTCCAAAAACATGGTATTATTCTCTATTTATTTAGATCTTCATATATATTCCTCAATTATATTTTATAAATTTTTCTACAAAAGTCATATGTAGATTATGTTAAATTTAATCTCACATATTTATAGTTTTGTGGCTAAGAGAATAGAGTATTTTATTATTTATTTATTTATTTATTTATTTATTTATTTATTTACTTTTAAGTAGGCTCCAAGCCCAGCATAGAGCCCAATGCAGGGCTTGAACTTCAACCCTAATATCAAGACCTGAGCTGAAATCAAGAGTCAGATGCTTAACTGACTGAACCACCCAGGCACCACATTGGATGTTACAAAATTACATTTCTAAACCAGTGTTTATAAACAGTTTTATAGACAATATCCTTGATGAACTCTCTGATTACTTCTACTAATTTGTAAGTAGAATCTCCTAAATTTCTTATGTATATAATCACATCATCTGTGACACTGGCAATGTGGTTTCTTATTTTGCCTTTCCCCATACCTCTTATTTATTTTCCATGTCATATTGAGCTCACTAGGACCTCCAGTACAATGCTAAATACAAGTGCTGAGAGCAGGCATCCTAAATTATTTCTGACTTTAAGAGAATGCTTTTAAATCATTCACCATTAAGTGTGAACTCCACATTAACTTTTACATAGACATCCATTTTTTTATTCAGTTTTTTAAGATTTGTTAACCTGAGATGAGCATATTTTTTCTCTGTTGATATATTAATGTGGTAAATTACATCAGATTTTATAAAGTTAAAACATCTCTGTAATCCTAGAATAAACCTTACTGGTATTTATTGAATTCTGAAAAGTTTTCAGTTGGTCTCTATTCAAATATTGTCTCTTTTCCCATTCTTTCTATTTTCTTTCTGGAAATATATAAAATCTCTATATTTATAGATGATATATTTATAGCTATATAGATATACATGTAGATGACATAGAAAGAAAAAGAAAGAGAATTCCTATTAGATGTATGTTGGATCACATAATTTGATTGCAGCTATTCTTTTGTACTTTCTTTTTAATATTTCATTTCCTATCTCTTTGCTACATCCTAGACAATTTCCTCAGGGCTATCTTTAAAGTCTTTTTTTTTTTTTTTTTTTTTTTCTCTCTCTTCTTTCATTATCTCTTAATCAGAACCTAACCAGATATTTGATCCACCCACTTAAGTCTTAATTAATGACTACATTTTGTAATTTCTAAACATTTTATTTTTTTCAATCTACATCTAATATTATTTTTTTCATAGAGCCCTACTATTTCTTTATGGTTTTTATTACTTCCTTTAATACTTTGTTCATTTTAATCATTTTCAAATTATTTATTTCTCGCATATTCTTGGGATGCTTATTTTTCTGCTTATTTTTCTCTGTTAATATATTATTCAGGATCTACTCTGGAGACAGAAACCATATCAGTAATTTGAATAGAGACAATTTAATATAAATAATTATTAATTAGTAAAGGCAGTTAACAGCAAACCAGGATAAAAGAAGACTCTAAAGAATACACAAATAGCAAAAATAGGGAAGAGCTATTACCTCTAGAGTTGAGGTAGCTACCTAAGGAAGAAGCAACTTTGGGAAAGGACCCCAACCACCCCTACCCTCACCCCATCAAAGCTGAGATTCACACCTGGCCTTGGAGAGCGTGTAATTAGAGCCTACTGGGTGGCAGGGATTTCTGGGATCATATCGATCAGAGCTCTTTCACAGGAAAGATGCCAGATGTCCACTGAGATGCCAGCAACATTTGCTGGGATACCATAGGCCAGAGCTGCTCTAATGGAAGCTGCCTGCTAGGGTATGAGCAGGTCTCAGATGGTATGTAGAAAACTGCACATTGGGGTGCAAAAGAAACTCAGTGGAGAGTTAACTCTACTGGGTCTTCCACATACCATTGATAGCTGGGCCTTAGGAGGGAAAAAAAAAAGAGCCCAAAACTGGGAAGAAAAGCCTCATCCTCCACTATGCCTTGCAGGACCCCTCCAGCATTGCATCAGCTGACAAAGGGTCCAGTTCCATTATCAAAAATCAAGACAAGAGGTAGATTTGGGTCTGAGAATCAATAAGTTCACAACTAGCTGTCTTAGTCAAGTTCATTAACTCCTAATTTAATATAAACCCCATAACAGTTCTATGAAATCAACAATATCCCCATTGTACAGGAAAGAAAACTGAGGTTTACAGAAGTGAGGTAATTGTCTACAGCCATCCATCTAGTAAATAGTCAAAATAAGACTGGATTCTGATAATTTGATTCCAGAACCCTCTCTTAACCCACTGCACTTTGCCTTCAGATTCACCTGAGTAATGCCAATTAGGAAACTGTTACAGATGTCCTGCCCTGGGCTGAAAAGGCAGCAATGAGAATAACTAGGAGACATTTCGGAATAAGATTTGACACTTCTTAGACCAACTAAATGTAATAGTTACTCCAGGATTCCAGGATAATCTCAACTTCAAACGTTCTATCCTATGACCCATAAGGGCATTTGCATTTTACAGACATATGTTCAGAAAATAAGGCCCTTGTAAATCTAAGGTATACATAAAAGTCAAAAAATAAATCCTGAGAGTAGCATAAAACAAACTCTAGTATTCATCTAATATGATTTTATATAAGATTTATAGCCAATAATTAAGTTTATATGGAACAATAACACAAATACACATACACACACATGTATACACCCTCCAGTACAATATTCTTAGGTCTCAGTTTGTTTTTACATATGCTATAAATATTCTTAAGTTAGCTGAAAATAGAACATGTGCACAACTTTATATAAATGTGGACTCTTGTTCAAGTTGTTCTTTGCTTAGCTTTTCTCAGTCTTTTTTGGCTTTTAGTGTCAAAAGATCAATATACAATAATAAAGGCATTTGAGAGGATGTCTAATTGGAGTTTATTTATACTCTAGACACCCTCTCAATCACTTTTATTATTGTATATTGATCTTTTGACAGTAAAAGAAAGAACAAACTCAAGACATCACCTCTTCCGAGGTATCCACATCCTAATCCCAAGAACTTGTCAGTATATCATGTTACATGGCAAGGGGGAATTAGGGTTCCAGATAGAATTAAGATGGGTAATCATCTACCTTGAGATGGGGAGATTATTCTGGATTACTCGGGTGAGCTCAATGTAATTACAAGGGCCCTTATAAGTAAAAGAGGGAGACAAGAGAGTCAGAGTCAGAGAGTTAACAATGTGAGAAAGACAAATTCTCCCCTGGAGCCTCTAAAAAGGAACACAGCCTTGCACACACCTTGATTTTAGCTTGAGACTCATTTTAAATTTCTGACCTCCAGATCTGTAAATAATAAATTTTTGTTATTGCAGCCACTAACTTTGTAGTCATTTGTTATAGCAACCATAGGAAACTAACACATCCTGCCCCATCATCTGAATCAAAGGAATTTTAGATTTAAAATCCTGAAATCTCTGTTCAAATAATAATCATAGAAATGAATTAATTGATCTTACTTATTGGGTCACACATCCACAGCCTGCGCACATTCTAGGCCTCCTCTTTGATTTTCTCTTGTCTGTATGCAAATTGTCCCCCCACCCCGGTCTAAGCCCTGCAGTTTCACATTCGAATTGCTATTTTAAGATAATAATGTCTTATTCACTCATTCAATTATTCGGTCAACAAGCATTTATACCTCTAGCTGGACCTCAGACACCTATATATAACTCATGCCCAACAGATGTTTCAACTTAATATGTCCAAAACCAAATTCCTGATTTTCCTACCCAACCCACAACTTCCAGTCTTCTTCACTTCAGTTGATGCAAAATCCATTCTTCTACTTGTTCAGGCCAAAATGCTTGGAGTCATCCTTGACTCCTCTCTTTCCCTCACACTTCCCATCCAATCCATCAGCATATCCTGCCTGCTGTACATTCAAAATGTGTACACTACTCACCACCTTCATGATCACCACCCATTCAAGCTACTATTTTCTCTCGCCTTAGAGCCTCTAACTGGTCTCTGGCTTTACTCCCTTCAGTCTATTTTCCACACAGCAGCCAGGCCAATCACACTAAAAACATAAGTCTGACCCCTTCTCTCCTCTGCTCAAAAATTCCCATCTTTCCCATCTCACTTGGAGTAACAAATACCCTGCTCCCTCCTCTGCTGTCCATTATCATTTCTATGATACTTTGCAGTAGTCACTCAGCTCTAGGAACAAGTCACACTGCTGCCTCAGGGACACTGTTTGCTGCTCCCTCCACATGACTCATTCCCTCAGTGAGGCCTTTCTTGCCCACTTGATGTATAAAAGCAAACCATTCACCCCTCAACCCTTGTCCTGCTGCTTGATATGTAACTGTACCCATTTTATTTTTCTCCATAGTACTCATCACTATCTGACAGATTATATATTTACTTGATTTGTTTATTGTCCAATTCCCCTCAACCCCACTAAAATATAAGCTCCACGAAAGCAGAAACCATTTTTTCACTGTTTACCCTCAGCACCTAGAATTGTACCTAGCACATAATAAGCACATATACAAATATTTTTTGAATAAGTAAATGAATGAATCAATCAACCAATATTGAGCTTCTGCTATATAAATAACTGTTCCTGGTCCTAGGGATATGAAGATGAATGAAACACAATATTTGACGTTGAGGAATTCAGTCTAGAGCAGCACTGTTCAACAGAACTTTCTGTGATGATGCACTGTTCAATATGGCAGCCACTAGCAAATGTGGCTACTATGACTGAGGAAATGAATTTTTATTGTATTTTATTTTAATTACTTTAAATTTAAAAGGTCACATGGGGCTAGTGGCTACCATATTAGACAATACAGGTGTAGAAGAGAGAGATACATTAGCATAATACTGGTAAGAATGCAATGTAACTAGTGTCACAGTAGAGACATGCAATAAAATGCTGTCTGAACCCAGAGAAGAGAGCCGCTAATTCTGCCTGAGTTTAGTTTTCTCCAATAGACACTCCAAGAGCACTTACTGCTTTTCTCTCACATCATTTTGCATCGTAATTATTATTTATTTATAATTATTTACTTGATGTCAATCTTCCTTACTAAAGTATGAGAGCTAGGGCTGTGATCATCCTTAGCTACTGACAGAATTCTTTGTACATAGTAGGTAAACAATAAGTACTGGTTTGACTGACCAGCGAGATAGTTATGGGAGCCTTCTTGAGGAGGTGACATTTGAGTTGGATCTTAAAGGATGAGTAGGAGTTTGCTAGGCCAAAGCCAAGATAAGGTAGAAGGGATGGTAGGCAGGCAAAACAACATGTGCAAAGGCCAATAATGGGAGTTCCAGCACTTTCATTAGTACGATAAGGAGCTCAGTGTGGTTGTAATGCATATATAATGATAGATGTACTCGCTTCTTACTGCTTGACAGTTCAAGTCAACAATTTTGTTAGTAAGAAAATCCCAAATCCAGTATGAAATTAAGAGTTGGGCAATTGTTTAATGAATTGTTAAAGTAGACTTAGAGTTTTTCAAATCTTTAGCCCATAATAGCCCTGTATAAGTATAGACTAAAAATTCTCTAACTTTTTCATGATTTAGAATATTATGATATTTCAGTTTATGGGGACCTTAGAGATTATTTAACTGACGCCTTCTTTGCTCAGATGAGGAAATTAAGATGCAGAACACAGTTAATTAATGCAGAGGTGGGACCATAATCCAGATGTTTTAGCTTCCAATCCAGAGTCATTATCAACACATGGCAATTACACAACCACTTTTCATCTTCTCACTCTGACACAAAGCAAGATACTGGTCCCACAATATGTCCATTAATAACCTCTGATCAACTTTTAAAACATACAAGGAAAAGACTCAGTCATAAATTCTCTGTCTATGTATGAGAAGAACCATCAAGGCTGCCCAATACAAACAAACAACAATTTTAAGTCTCAAGAAATAGTAACAAACTTCGAGTTATTTTAGTAGTGAAGTGTGAAATGAATTACTATTTTTGCAAGCACAACAGGATGAAAGTTCTTTGTAATATGTTAAAATGAATATTGCACTACAAGTCTGGTTTCCCATCCTGATTCAACCATTCTCTAGCTGGATTACCGAGAGCAACTTATTTAACCTCTCTGAGCCCCCCATTTCTTAATTTCTAAAATGTGGGTGTTTGATTTCCAAGGTCCTTTCCAACTCTATGGTTTTCATGTGATTTTGCTGAGTTGGAAAGAGAGAAAAAGCAACAGAACAAATTCCCACTTGGATAGATGTTCATTTATGCTGTTTCTGGGCAGCCAAACCAACAATCTTAACAAAATTTGATATCATTGATATCTGTCAATCTATACATCTATCAGACTATATATAAGTCACATGCCCCAAAACGAGCACCAGTATTACATCCTTTTCAGTATTCTGCACTTGATGTGTGATCCAGAAATGTTGTTGACTTTGTTGTCCCAACATCTTACCCACTTGGTACCAGCACTCCAAGGTTCAAGATTCATTCTGAGCATTTCCCAGGAGTCTTACTTTGCAAGCTTCATTACCAAGCTACCACCAATTTTTTACATTAAAAATATATTGACTTCCCCAGGTACAGGTTGAATAGAGGATGTGCTTTATTTATTTTTGTATTATCTTCCTTTAAAATCTCTGAAGGTTCTGAAAAACAAGGACTAATTTATAACAAACAAGAAAAAATAGAAATAGTTTATTGCTCTGGAAGCAGTTTTGTCTTACTTGTGATATGCATATATGTGGGTCCCCAAACAGAATCACGGTGGTTTACCTTTGTTTCCACCACTGAAATATAAAATTTATGTATTTTTCATTTCAGTTCCACCTTTCATGAGCAAATACAGATAAAATTTTTCTTTTGACTATTTCTTTTAACACACATGATGTTGATCCCTATTTTCTTGAGCTCTCTTACATACATACCTAAGAATTCACAGTGTGTGTCTTAGAATATGAGAAAAATCTCCTGCAAGAACAATTAAGAACAGATGGTTAAAAACTTTAAAGTAGTGTTTGCATAAAAAGATCATCTTACTTTGACACTGTTGAGTTTTATATTACTTTTAATTGTTTTCCCTGAAAAGAGTACCCCCTCCCTTAACCAAAAGATAACAAGAAAAGGCATATTTTTTTACTGAAAAGGAAACAATTCCTAGCAAAGGCACTATGGGGAAGAAAGTAACACATAAAGGAATATGATACACTGTAAATAAAGGTGTCCATCTGCTCAAATGTATAAGAAACTTATACTAAATCTAATAGACTTTAGCCACCTCATTTTCCCAGAACCCAGAACAAACCTGAAGTAACCCAAAAGCCTCTGCACCAATATCATGTGCTTATTAAAAAAAAAAAAAAAATACTACAAAGCAGAGTTCATTGACTTATTCTCTTCTATAAATCCAGTTTGTTAGTTTGGTTATCTTATGTTCCCACTGCACTTCTGTCCTGTTCTGATTTACAGATGGGAAGTTGGATAACAGATTAGCAGCTTGTGAACAAGGTGATGAAAACAGGGAGAAACTATTTAAAGCAGACATAAATACTAAAGGAGGAATCAATCTTCAACTAGAAAAAATCAACAATCTGGTCATTACAAAAGTGATTGATAAAAAACAAATTCAAAAAATACAAATGGCCCCTTCAGTAGAGGCAGCCCTGGGTGATCCTGTTTCATTTCACGCAGAAATCTGCCACTCAGACCACAGTTGATTGGACTATGGTTGATCATGTGATATAAATGCAACCAAAAGTCAGCTGAGCAGTGAGCTTCAGGATGACCTGGTATGAAAAGATTTGCCAGAAACAAAGAAAGGTCCAATAAGATTCTTAACATAAACAAAGTTCCAATCAGATTCTATTTCTAATAATTTGATTTGGAAATGAAGTTTAAAATGTTCTAAGATCCATAAGCAGCTAAAAGCAAACTGGAGTCATAAAGAAATCAAAGATATTAGGAAGCACAAACCAAGAGTGAGCAAAAGCTGTGATGTTGATAAAATGGATAAAAGAGTGAAGCAATGATTTATTAGATGAGAAGAAATGAGACATAGATTAAACAAGAGAAGATAAATGGAGAATCTACTATCAGAATCCCTAGAACTACCTTAGATCTACTTCTAATCTTGTGCTATTTTCCTGTTCTTGGATTTCTGTGACCCTCTCTCTCTTTTATTTATTCTTCAAAAAGTCCCTAATCACTTAAGATAGCCTGGAAATGTCTTCATTCCTTGAAATCAGAAATGCCTAATATGTCCTTTGTCCATAAACTTGGGGGTTTTATTTTCTCATTGATATGTTAAAAATTCTTTACATATCAAGTCTATAAATCTATAATATATGTTTATCATTTGGCTTTTAACAAAATAGTAGGCAGCAGCCAGTTTCCGAGCAGTTACTATGTTCCATGCACTGTAAAAACCACTTTATGGGAATTATCTCATTGAGTCCTCAAAATAACCATATGATGAAAAAAATTTGACACCAACAGTTTGACAGATTTGCTTAAAGTCACTGAGCTAATGAAAGAAGAGTAGAAATAAAATTCAGGCAAGCATCACCATTCCTTATTATTATTATTATTAATTTTGGTAACATTCACATAACATAAAATTTACCATATTAACCATTTTTAAGGGTACAATTTGGTGACATTAAGTACAGTCATACTGTTGTGCAACCATCAGCACCATGATCTCCAGAATTCTTTCATCTTACAAAACAGAAACTGTGCCCCTTAAACAGTAACTCCCCATTCCCCTCATCCCCACCCAGCCCCTGGCAACCATTCTATTTTCTGTCCCTCTGAATTTGACTACTCTGGCTATCTCATAATATATACAGTATTGTGCTTTTGTAACTGGCTTATTTCACCTACATACATAGTGTCCTCAGTGTTCATCCATATTGTAGCATGTGTCAGAATTTCCTTCCATTTTAAGGATTAATAATATTCCAAAGTATACACCACACTTTATCTGTTCATCTGTCAATGGATACTTGGGTTGCTTCCACCCCTTGGATATTGTGAATAATGCTGCTATGTAGAGATATATCTCTATAAGTCCTTGCTTTCAATTCTTTTGGATATATGCCAGAAGTAAAACTGCAGGATCATATGGTAATTCTATTTTTAATTTGGGGGGGTAACTGGCATACTGTTTTTCATAGCAGCTGCAACATTTTACACTTCCACCAATAGTCAACCCACAAAGGTTCTAATTTCTTCACATACTTAGCAACATTTGTTATTTTCTGTGTTTGTTTTTTTTTTATAGTAACCATCCATTCTTCTTTTAATTTATGTGTTTGGAGTGTGTCTAAAATTCAGAAGTTCTAAAATTGTTATGTAGATAAATCATCAATCTTTAAGGTTTAAATATCTTGCTTCAAAACCTTTTCCCATCCCAAGATTATATAAATATTAATTTCTATTACATTTTCTAGGACTTTTTTAATCCATCTGGGATTAATCATGTGAAGTAGAAGCTAAACATTAATTCTTTGGTCTTAATGATTAGATAATTGTCCCAACGCTATTTTTAATAATCTATTCTTTCTCAACTGGTTTGAAATTCTGCATTTATTATGTGTTAAGTAATTATATGTAGAAATAAATTTCTAAACTACTTATTCTGTTTCAATACCATATTTTTTTTATTTTATTATGTTATGTTAATCACCAAATCACCATACATTACATCATTAGTTTTTGATGTAGTGTTCCATGATTCATTGTTTTCATATAACACCCAGTGCTCCATTCAGTAGTGCCCTCTTTAATACCCATCACCAGGCTAACCCATCCCCCCACCCCCCTCAACATTGTTGATTATTATAGCTTTATAATGCATCAAAGTACCTGGTAGGACAGGCTCTCTTCATTACTCTTGTTTATCTAAAATATTCTAGGCTATCCTCACATGAGAGGTTTATACAGGTGTAAAACAGTACCACCTAACTTAATTTCATATCAAAGATATCACCACATTACAGAATAATACAATATAAATAATGTTCACAATGATGACTCCAAAAATTATCACAAAAACTAAATGTCCTTAACAGCATTGCCAAAATAAAGCAAAAAAGAATATGATGCATTTTAGTAAGGTTTATATAAAATAATAGCATTATAAAATAAAATTTCAGATCTTCAAAAACCATGAAACAGAGAGAATACTAATATTATACATGTGCAATTAAAAAAAATAATAATCCTGTAGGCACAGGGATGCACTGGTGGATATCAAGCCAAAATATAATTAGCACTTAGGGGTCATTAACGCATCTTTTCCCAAGACATGAGATCAAATCCTTCAAGGACTGTTGTACTTCCCTTCTCATCAAATCATCTGGAATCATTATATTCTTCCAACTATGACTTCTCTCCACTCTCATTCATATGATTGTTAATTAGTTCTTCCAGGTTGATAGCTATGATGCTCTTCCTAATTTCAAAGAACATGCCCCTCACTCATTTATAGCCTCTCTTTCCTGAATCACTTCCTGAAGATGACTAAACTGTCACAGAACTTGCATTATAACATCCAACAAGACATTCTTCCTTCGTCTCTTTGCCACAGGTCTAGCATTATCATTTGCACATCATTTGTCAACCATGATGAGTCAAAAAATGTTTTCCAAAACACAGATGGCATAAATAGAGGCCATAGAGGAAACTACACAAATTGTAGACATATTTATCTCAAGAAAGCATGGTAGAAGGCTCATTAACCAAGAACATTTGCAGTACAAGGCACTAACATCTATTTGCGGTGTATTCAGCAAAGAATCCAACACAGCAGGTTTCATTGACACAGAAGCTAAAGAAGCACCTTGAGCACAGAAATATATATTTTAACAGCATGCTGTGGCCTGGAAAGGGCAAGACTGACAGCAGGGTGATGGCAACATTTTAGAAAGTAATGGAAACCTGAATCAAGTCAATGGCAGCAGGAATGTAGAGGAAGGCATAACGTCTGGTTAAATATGAAGAGTAAGGCAGAAGTTTTCTTAGATAACTCCCAAGATTATTCTTGAGTTTCTTCCACATATTAGTTTAGTAAATGTTTATTAAATGAATGAATGAATGAGTGGTTTGTTTAGAATCATATTTAGTGTTATTCAAAGGGGGGTGTCTACAGACAAGATGTCAAACTATAGTTTGTTATTGATCCATAACAAGATAAGGAGTTCACTCCAGAAGGTAAGTTAGTTAGGTCACAAATCATATTGTTTAATTCAGCAGATATTTTTATTGTTTCTGTGAAGGATACAGTACATTGATTCACATTCTGGCATAACCTCTTAATTTCATTAGGAGCTAGAACTTTAAAAAATACATGATCTGGATCCTAAATAACAGGCAACTAAATTTGAATCCCTGGGAATCCAGAGGTGGTAACATCGTCTGACAATGTCTGTGGGATCAGTGGTAAACAAAGAAGCTCTTAATCCCAGGGAGGGGTCTAGGACAGAATTCCGGAGATCACTATGATTGTTTTGAGGAATGATTCATTTGACTAATATATGGGCATAGTTGCAAAAGAGTTCTTGCCTTGAGCTCAGGGAAATGCCTATGCTGATATTTCTGAGACCTATGGCTGGATTAATAACTATAGTAATTGCCCAAAAAAAGGTAAATTGGACCCCATAAGCTAATGGTTGTTTAAAACATCTCACTTCCTGAGCTGCAAGTATCAAAAAATCATATATAAAAAAAATCGGTTTGGCCATCTGCAGAACTTTTCCATGTGGTTTGTGAATATGAAATGGATTTCAGAAATTCATTGTTCAATTAGTATGCTTCCAGCTGCATGTATATAAAATCCTAAATCAAACCAGCTCCCCCAAAGAAGGAACTTTCTTGCTCACATAAATGAAAGTCTAGAGGTAGGCTAGGCTTAGGCCTTGACTTAATACAATGACTCTAGCCCCATTCCCCTGCATTGCTCTAGGTTCTTCTCTTCTCCATGGGGACTTCACCCTTAGATTGGCAGAAAAGTAATTACAAGCATTCTGACCTTACACCCTTACTCTTTCTATGGTTCCCTCTGAAACGTGGCTAAGTTTTTTCCAGAAGTGTCCCTCCCTCAAATCTCCCTTCATGTCCCATTTGCCCAAATTGGAATATGCACAAATTCTTGGACCAATCCCTCTAGCTGAGGAAATGACATGTCAACTTAAGTCTGGCATCCTAAAACAGACACTGGCTTGGGAGTAAGGCTTTACTGTGATTTTCTTAGACTAATTAGGGTTCATCATTCTAGTTGAGGTCAGTGCCCCAAACCTCCTGCCTGCTGTGAAATGGATGACTCAACCCCTACACTCAATACAAGGTCCAACACAAACCTCATTAAGGAATAGACAACCTACAGTGTAAACTAATAAAGACAAACAGTAATTTAGAATGTTATAACATGAAGAATGTCACAAGGGATGTTTTTGATAATAGATATTTCCAAAAGAAAAATACTGCCTAAAGAGAATTGGGAGACTGTCAGTGTGTCTGAGTCTAACAGTGACCAAAGAAAATTATGTTGTGATTCTAGAAGATGGATTCCAGTAATTTAGGCAGAAATAACCGTAGGGTAAAGAAGGATTAACTCCAAGTTATATTAGCCTGAGGAGACTTCCCTTGGGCAAAACCTAATCTCTTTGCTGTAAATTCTAGGCTCACCAAGGAAACTTCTGAATTATTATTTGTCTTTCTGAGTGCCTGACCCCCACAGAAAGGAAGTGTCTGCTGAAGAAATGCTCCTGATTTTAAAAACTAGTTCTATTTCCCATGGTAAGTGGGCACTGTGGCTTATAAATCATTCTCTTTTGTATTTTGTTAGAGAGATCTATCCTGCAAAGCCTGATCACCTTGGCAAAATAATAAAAGTGAGATCTCAAAAAGAAAAAGCAGAGGCCCAGACCAGGACTACAATGTCTCCATCAAGGTGTAATCCACAAGGCCTGGCCTAAATCTGCCATTAACATCTCCCTTACATGGGAACTCTAATATCTGAGCAGCCCAACAGAAAATCCACCAAGCAGTCCACTGTCCTTTAATTGAATAGAGGGCTCTGAGAGAGGGGCTTAAGTATAGGGGTTATGAGCCAAGTCTTTAGAATAAATGAGATCTGGGGATACCTTTTGGGTCCTCCTACCAACTGTGTGATCTTGAGCAAGTCATTTAACCTCCAAGACCCAGTAGCCCCAATTGTCAAATGGTGAATACTTCAGAGTTGTTATAATGATTAAAGGAATAAAGTTCACAAAGTGCCTGGTGCAAGATTAATAGGTTTTATTGTTGTTGCTGTCTTAGTATTGTGGCCCTTGTGTCAATATTATGCTCTCTGGGTTTGACCAAATGGTATATGCTAATCTTGCTCTATACAGTGATCCACAATAAGAGCTCAGTAAATGTGGCTGAGTGACCCAACTGGAGAAAATGGGAGAGAAATGTAATCTGAGACACCAATGTAATTTGTAACATGACATCTTGATCCAGATTAAATCAGTGTGAAGCCCCAGCATGGGTAAAGTCTGATTGTTGTCTGCTTCTTAATCAGCTGGTATTAAAGTATCTATCTTATTTATTTCTGAATTGTTTTTAAAAAAACAACTAGAAAATACCACAGAACATTAATTTACAAGAATAAAATGTCTGGAGACTGTGTTATATGAGGAATAAAGAAATTAGAGTATATTTAATCTAGAAACAAGAAACCAGGAGAGAAAAAGTGGGAAATGTCAGCCTTCCTCAAATATTTGAAGGACTGTCATGTAGAAGAGGGAATAGAGAAAGTCTATGTACTTTTTATTTGTCTGTCTTCCCTGTTAGACTAACAGATTTGAGAGAAGAGAATGCATTTCATCCATCACTGCATTCCCAGAAATTGGCTTGGTTCTGGCAATGCAAGTACTCAAGAAGTGTTTGTTGACTGAATAAGAAGATAGATGGATGGAAGTATGATGAGATGAATGGATGATGGGATGGAGAGAGGGACAGATGGATAGATATTATTTAAATCATTATGTTAATGTCAGTATGAACATTAGAGAAGAGGAAGCTGAAGCTCTAAAATAGTAAAGGATTTTCTCAAGGTCACTCAGCTAATTTGTGTGAATGCTGACTACACCACAGCAGCCATGATATCTAGTTCAGTATTCTTTCTACTACATATTCTTTCAACTTCCTTTCATTCAAATCTGGTAGAACTGAGAGTATCAGGATGAAAATATAATCCTAACGTAGGACTCTGTTATGGGCTACACTGTGCCCCCCAAGTATATATGCATAAATTCTAACCCCCACTACCTCAGAATGCAACTGCATTTTGAGATAGAGCCCTTAAAGAGGTAATTCAGTTAAAAGGAGGTCACTGGGGCTGGCTCTAATCCAATATGACTGATGTCCTCATATGAGATACATAGAGGTAAGACCATGTGGAGACAACTCAAGCTAACAAGAGGGAGTGGGTAAAAGGGGTGAAGGTAGTCAAAGGTACAAACTTCCACTTATAAGATAAAATAAGTTCTGGAGATATAATGTATAGCATGATGACCACAGTTAATAAATCGTATTGTATATTTGTAAACTGCTAAGAGAATAATCTTAAAAGTCCTCATTATAAGAAAAAAATTGTAACTTGTGAAGTGATGGAGGTTGACTAAACTTATTGTGGTGATCATTATATACCAAATCACTATGTTATATACCTAAAACTAATACAATGTTACATGTCAATCTTATCTCAATAAAACTGGAGGAAAAGAATTAGTTTTGTCACATACATATCTGTAATTATCTCTTCCTGCATCTCATTGCCTTTTGAAGCAATTATCAAGCAATCACGATAAATCTCTTAAAAATAAATAAATAGATGATTGATGATTCTACTCCATTCTAGAGCCATCAGACTCTAAGGATGTTATTTTTTTAAATATGTACACGATTTTTTAGTAAGGTTACTGCAATGTTTTGCCCCCTAAGGAAAACTGAAATTTGAATTATAAGACAGAAATCTGACCTCTATAAATTCATCTTCAGCATCTATACCAATTTGATTCATGGATTTTTAAAAAATGAGAGAGGTCCACAGAAGAAACAACCCTGCTGACATCTTTATCTTGGATTTCTAGACTCCAGAACTGTGAAGAAATAAGTTATGGCAACCATAGCAAACTCAGGGCCCTTTCCTCATATAATGTATGTTCAATCTATTTAATTCAGCAGTTTTGTATTATAGCACTGAAGAAGGTTCTTTGCCTGGTTTGCATATAGAGGCCTATAGCTACTGCTGCCATGGACATATGGACACTTTGGTATGTCCTCATTACAACACTGCATCTCTATCACTTGAGTCTCAAAATAATCCCTGTAACATTAAGATACTTAGGACAAGGGGCGCCTGGATGGCTCAGTAGTTAAGCGTCTACCTTCGGCTCAGGTCATGATCCCGGGGTCCTGGGATCGAGCCCCGCATCGGGCTCCCTGCTCCTTGGGAAGCCTGCTTCTCCCTCTCCCACTCCCCCTGCTTGTGTTCCCTCTCTCGCTGTGTCTCTCTCTGTCAAATAAATAAATAGAATCTTCAAAAAAAATTAAAAAAAAAAAGATACTTAGGACATTAAGGCTTAGACTGATTTAGTGACCTATTCAAAGACACAAAACTAGTATGTAGTACAATAGCCAAACTATGGAAAGAGCCCAGATGTCCATCGACAGATAAATGGATAAAGAAAATGTGATATATATAGATAGATAGATAGATATAGATATAGATATATACACACACACACACAATGGAATATTAGCCATCAAAAAGAATGAAATCTTGCCATTTGCAACAACGTGGATGGAACTAGAGGATATGATGCTAAGCGAAATAAGTCAGTCAGAGAAAGACAAATACCATATGATTTCACTCATATGTGGAATTTAAAAAACAAAACAGATGAACATAGAGGAAGGGAAGGAAAAATAAAATAAGATGAAAACAGAGGGGAAGGCAAACCATAAGAGACTCTTAACTATAGGGAACAAACTGAGGGTTGCTGGAGGGGAGATGGGTGGGAGGATGGGGTAATTGGGTGATGGGCATTAAGGAGGGCACTTGACACTAAATTCTACCCCTGAAACTAATAATATACTATACGTTAACTAAATTGAATTTAAATAAAAAAAATTTTAAAAACTAGTATGTATAACGCCACACAATTCAAAGGCAAGTCTTCTGAACCCCTCACTCTAAGTAAATAGCGGCAAATGTTTATCAAGTACATACTATGTTCCAGCACTATGTTATGTGCTTTACATCCATTACCTTATTTAGTCCCTATAACAAACACATGAGCTAAGTGCTATCATCAATCTCCATTCTGTAGATAAGGGAACTGAGAATTCTACAGGCAAAGTAACTTTCCTATGATTTTATATATATATATATATATATATATAAGCTTGAGCTTTGAACCCAAGCCACCTCCCTCCAGAGCCTGCATATTTAACCACTGCACCTTACCACCTCTAATTCATATCAGCCTTCTCTTTATTAACCTCCTCCACATGTCAGCCTGGCATAATGCTTGCTCTCTTCAGCAAATGCTCCAGCTGTTGCTAAAATATCCATCCTCCATGCTTCCCACTTTGCAGAGCAGGTGCACAGGGCCCACCTCTGGAGTAAGGAACTCTCTGCCTTCTAAATGCAGTGGGTGACCTGGGGCTTGACATTTGATGTCATGACTGACAGTCTCCAATTAAACCATTTTAGAGGCAGGAGGGGTTTGATGCTACTGTATTTTTTCAGTCTGAGCATTTGGTGGCTTTCCTCCTTGATTCGGGATCACAGCCAATGTAAAAACTGAAATCCTTTCTGACAACGTTTGCTGAATTGCCACAGTGTATTAGTCCAGATCCCCGTGGACTGCCTTTCTCTTTGTGCCAGCTTGTCACAGTAGAAGCAGCAAGGAGAGTGACCTAGTGCTTTTAGTCTAGACATATAGTCATCAGAGGCCCTCAGGTCTCTGGGCAAATTTACAAGCGTTTGAGACAAGGGCTTGTCTGATAACAAAACCAACACCTGATAATTGACACCCTAAAGATAGAGAGCTCTGCAAAGAAATGTAGAACTGACAGTTTTCTCAGCATGTCATACTATTTCACCCTGTCTACTTTTGTTTGGTTTGATGATGTCAGCCTCATATCCAGAGCCCTCTTTCTAAAAGATGTAGATTGTCCTCTTTGGCTCCAGAAGTGCCCCCACAGGGCCCTCCCCCAAACCCAGAAAAGGTATGCTCCCATCCTCCATTCCTCCACTGCCTTTTGGAGCTACAGCTGATCTCATCAGCAACCCCTGGAAGGTTGGTAGGAAAATCCTGCAGCTCTCACCACCAAGACCCACCATACATGTCTAGGAAGAGGTCTGCAAAAGGAACCAGCAGTCAAATATGGATCTTTGTTTCTGAGATCTCGATGTTCAGATTTCCATTCAGGGACAGAGAGGGCTGCTATAAACAAGGGAGGGACAGAGTAGGCATGAACACGAGTTTAATAAATGAGTTTAATAAGTTCTGTACCTCCCAAAATAAGGGAAACTGAAGCTAAATGAAGGTCAAGAATCCTTCTCTCTGTCTCTGTCTCTCTGTCTCTCTCTCTCTCATACATGCACACACACACACACACACACACACACATAGCCTCTGAAACCATCCATTTTATTTATAGAGTTCCTGGAATGCTGGATGATGTGGCAAGGTGTGAATTCCTTATAAAACGCAAGCAGCTTGTGCAAGAAACAGTTGCAGACCATTCTACCCAGTCACTCTGGCTGCACTGCAAGCCCGGGCTCGAGAACTAAAAATCTATCTCAGATAATTGACATTTATTTGATTGAAACAGCAGGGTGCCCTCCATCACCATGGGAGGAGACCATATGGAAGAACAGTGCGAGTGGAGATAATGTTTGTCTACTGAGTGTGCCAATGTGTTTAGAGATTATTCACAGGACTCTGGGGACTCCAGTATGATAATGTTTCAGCCAAATTAGAATCAGATTAATTGCTCTAATCTAATGGAAAGACAATGTTTATCAAATTATTGCTCTTTTCACCACATGATATTGCAGTGTCATTATTCTTTGGGTTTAAGAAAGGAAATGAAAAGACTCTTGTAACACATCTGCTCAAGAGTTATATGATAGTGCTTTTCCCACTACACACAGGACTGTAATGCAGTTGGCAATTCTGTGAAGTAACCAATAAATTAAAGTAAAAGATCTGTAGTGGATAAATCTGCTGGAGTCCTATGATATCAGTTCATATTTTGATAAGACAATCTAAAGTCAATTAGCTTTTTCTAGATTTGAGAGATTTTGTTCTTCATATTATGTAGGGAGTGTTTTCCTCTATAAATGGGCAAGTGCTTTTTTGAAAAACCCTAAGTGGCACTTACAACAAAATTCTAACACTCCTTTTCAAAATATCAAAATCAGCCCAATTTCTCAAGACCCATAGAGGAAATGGGGCTCTTATCAACTCATAGCTTATAACTCTCTATGGATGTGGAGGAGAGGGTGCAATCATCTATGGCCCTAAGTCACAAAGGACCATCAGCTCCTTAGCACTAAAGCAGTTGCCCAACTTATTGCCCCACTCTGACCCGTCATTTGCATACCTGGGAATTCTCAGAGGCTTCAAACATCAACCAGGGGTCACTTCAGAGAGGTAGAGAGAGTCACACATGAACCTGGGGCTTCAAAGAAAGGCACTGGTAATCAGTCGGTGCTTCCCAACACCTACTAGGCTGCACGCCCAGCTCCAACAGGGAATTTGGGAGGAGTTACAGAAGGATTTTTCTGCCATCCATATCTCCATAGGGGACCCTGTTGGTCCCTGCAGAGCAGAGAGGAAGGATCAAGTGGCACGATTTGTATGTTCACTCTTGTGTGTACACTGATTATTTCAAAATAATAGCAACATAAAGCCCTCAAATGTTCATGGAGGCTGTGGGGAGGTAACTGTCAGGTTTCTGCTGGGCCACATGCCAAGTCCAATCCATTGCCTTTTCTTTTAGAGCTAGTGCCCTTTGCAGAAGGATCTTAGCAAATGGGACCAGATAGAGCAAAAGATGGAAATTCTTTTCTTTATCATTAATTCTACATTTATATGATACTTCTAATAAGAGGCAGAAATCTTAACCTCACCTCCCTTCTGTGGTTGGCTCATCATATTTAGTGCTTACAAAACATTGTATCATTAATATTGAGGTCCTTTTAGTTATCTATCTCTCCCCCCAAAATAGTTTGTTATATTCTCCAATTCAAAAAGGCACAGTCACAAAATGATATAATCACCAGGGCTGAATCAAGATTCAGGTCCAGATTTTAATTTATGCCATTGTTAACTTCTCACTTGTACCTTAAAGTCATTCCCAGGACTTGAAATTTTTTTTAAAAAGCATGATTAGACTATCATTACTGAGTTGGTCTAAACAATGTCCCATATGTCATTATAGACCACATTTGTGGGGTGTCGAGACAAGGTTAGGCATATGTGAATAGAGTCAATTGCTCTCTATCTGTCCAAGCTCAAATCTTGCTGTGATTTTCATGTTGCTGCCTCAACAATGGGCTCCCCTTGGTTAAAAAGAGTTATTCTTGAGAAATAAATGAAGAATATCGTAGTTGTATTGATGCCTATGAAAACAGTGTATGCTTTCCAAGACAAAGCACAGAACTGTAGATCTTCATTAATTACAATGCACTGGAACAAAAGCAAATGCAACCACTATAATTAACAATGCAATGCCTATAACCCCTGTCTAAATGCTTTCATTTCACTATAATTTAGCAGTAAGAGCCTGAGAAATTATTTTAATCCTTATTTTTGCAATTCATTTTGAAAAGGTTGTGGGACTCAGTCTGAGGCATATTCATAAATTCATTTACATTTTTATTTTAAATGGCTTCATTATCAAACTTCTTGAAGCCCTACCCTATCATTTAGAACTGAATTCCAAAACTTTCTTGTAAACCAAGTATTTGTAGTAACATCTGTGGGACTGGTACAAATATTGTAATATGATGGGTATATATTTTACCTCTTTAGGTGGGAAAAATAAGTTCATTCTTAACTGAATCAAAGGAATTACTTCAGCAATATATTCAAGTAGTTATCAACTTGGGTAACTTATAACAAACATGGAAGAACAAGCTGCCAATACACAAATATTTACCTAATGCTTATAATGTATACACGTTCAATACAAGTAATATGTCACCCTGGCCCACAAGTTAGAAAGGTAAAATACATAGTAATGAAAAAAAATAGAGAACAGTTACATGCTGATTTAAGTAGTTCTGACTGTCACCACAATAGCAATTCAAGAGAGAGAAATCAGTATTAGAAAAAGTGAAAAACTACCTGTATAGAGAAAGCAGCACTGACATTACCTTAATGGCTAAATATGATTCCAATAGATGGAGAGAAGAGTAAAAAGAATAACAAAAGCAAAACACAAGGAAGAGCAAGAGTAAAAGGCCCACTTGCTGACAGAGGAAATACTTAAGAATAATCAAGAATAATGTTGAAAAAATAGTGAAAGAGAATAATCCATAGGAAATGTCAAAAACAAGCAAATGGACCTAACTTGGTACAATAGGAAATGATGGAAGCAATGAGGCAGAGTGATAGCTGTGGGAACTTGGTAGCTGGATTTGGAAAAAGGAGAGCCTGCAATTAAAAAGGTAAAACAAGGAGCTGACATAGAGAATGTAGAGAAGAGGCCATGTCAAAAAGGGTAGGAAGGGCAGAGACACAGTTGGGAACCAGGCTGAATTGTGGGAAAGTTCGCAGGAGGCAGAGGCACAGAGAAGGGAGAGGAACAGATGCCACACCAGGCACCCCAGGCACAGAGGACACACACTGAGATGAATCCCCATAAGACTGGCTTTGAAAACCAGAGGGGTTTAACTTCACAAGTTCCTCACAATCAGTGGGGCTTAACAACTGGAACTTTAAGAATCAGTGGGCTCCAATCTGAGAGAGTCAGCAGGGCAGACTCCCTGCCCTTAAAGAGACAATATAACAGCCTCACTGAGATACAGCAGAGAAGCAGCAGTTTGAAAACACCTAGTGTATATGGCAGGGAGATTTATTTACTAATCTCTGAGCATGCGCTGGAGGGGAGGGATCTTTGGAAGACTTCTTCAAGAGCAAAAGAGCTGGTGGTGCCATTTCCCTCCCTGGCCTCCCAGTCTAGATATATGGGCATGTGTGGGAATCAGTGCAGCACAAACACTCTTCATCTAGCTTGCTAACAGCCACCCCCGCCAACCCCCAAATTCTCCTGCAGAGCCACCCTCTCGAACCTGCCCTCCACAAGAGTTCTCCAGAGTTGCTCCAGGTCTCTTCCCACAGCACAAACCTTGCTAACACCCCACCCCATGTTCTTCTGCCAGCCTGTCCCCTCCAACCCAGCCTAGGCAGGAGTCCATCCAAAGCAGCACCACAAGTGTGGCAGTGTGCAAACAGCCCCAACAGGGGCCAGCACCACTCCAAAGTTACTCCTGTTCCAGGGAGAGGGAAAGATAACCACACATACCAGTTCAATTGTGGCCCCAGCAGTTGGCTGGGACAGACATCTGGTCTGACTGCAGGTTTTGTCCACCAATGAAAGTTTCTCAGGGGAAAACACAGGGAGTGCACCCTGCAGTTCTGAACAACTGCAGTTCTAGCAAATGCCTGGTCTGACCCAACTCAAGCCCAAGGAGGCCCCAAACTGACCCATAAACAACACAGGAACCAAACCCTACACATGACAGGCAAAGAGAGCCACTGAAAACAACTGGACTGAAAGCAAACGCTGCTCATCCACAGCAGTAGGGCACACACAGGAGATACCCCTGAAGCACTAGGTTCTGGTGAACAGGGGACTCTGCAATGCAGGGCACTACAGGACCTCTTCTTCATCAGGCCACTACTTTCAAGAGCATGAGATGTAGCTGACTTTCCTAACACATAGATACAGACACAGAGAATCAGAAAAAATGAGGAAACAGAGGAATATGTCCCAAATGAAAGCACAGGACAGAGAGAGACAAATCAAGAAACAGACTCCTAATTATAGAGAACAAACTGATGTTTACCAGAGGGGAGGGGGTGAGAGGATGTGTTCAATAAATGATGAGAATTAAGGAGTACACTTGTCATGATGAGCACAGGGTGATGTATGGAAGTGTTGAATTACTGTATGGTACACATGAAATTAATATAACACTGTATGTTAACTAACTGGAATTAAAATAAATCAGAAAGAAGAAAGAAAGAAAGAAAGAAAGAAAGAAAGAAAGAAAGAAAGAAAGAAAGAAAGAAAGAAAGAAAGAAAGAAAGAAAAGGAAGGAAGGAAGGAAGGAAGGAAGGAAGGAAGGAAGGAAGGAAGAAAGAAAGAAAGAAAGAAAGAAAGAAAGAAAGAAAGAAAGAAAGAAAGAAAAAGAAAGAAAGAAAGAAAAAGAAAGAACAGGACAAAATCACAGTAAGATAGCTAAATTAAAGTAATGGTCATAAAGATACTCACTGGACTTGAGAAAAGAGTAGAGGATTTCAGTGAGACCCCCAACAAAGAGTTAGAAAATACAAAAAAGAACCAATCAGAGATGAAGAACTCAATAACTGAAATTAAAAATACACTGGAGGGAATAAATAATAGACGAGAGGAAGCAAAAGGACAGATCAGTGACTAGAGGACAGAGTAATGGAAAGCAATCAAGCTGACCAGGGGAAAAAACAATAATAATAAATGAGACTAGAGTAAGAAAATTCAGCAACACCATCAAGCATAATAACATTCACATTATAGGGATCCCAGAAGGAAAAGAGAGAGAAAAGGGGGCAGATACTTTACTTGAAGAAATAAAGCTGAAAAATTTCTGAATCTGGGGAATGAAACAGAAATCTAAATTCAGGAAGCAAAGACAGCCCCCAAGAAAATCAACCCAAGGAGGTCCACATCAATATACAAAGTAATTAAAATGGCAAAAAGTAGTGAAGAAGAGAGTTTTAAAAGCAGCAAGAGGAAAGAAAACAGTTACATACAAGGGAAACATTGTAAGGTTATCAGCTGATTTTGCAGACTGGAAGGGAATGTCATGATATATTCAAAGTGCTGAAAGAAAAAAAACCTGCAGTCAAGAATACTTTATCCAGCAAGGCTATCATCCAGAATAGAAAGAGAGATAGTTTCCCAGACAAACAAAAGTTAAAGGAATTCATCACCACTGAACCAGCCTTATAAGAAATGTCAAAGAGGATTCTTTTAGTGGAAAGTAGAGACTATAAGCAGGAGTAAGAAAAGTAGGAACAACAAAAGCAATAAAATTAAGCATATCTATAAAAAAAGCAGTCAAGGGTTTCACAAAATAAAAGGATGTAAAGTATGACACTATATACCAAAGATGGGGGAGGAGTAAAACTTTAGTGCTTATAGAATGGGTTCAAACTTAAGCAACCATCAACTTAATGTAGACTACTATATGCCTAAGATGTTATATATATGCCAAATGGTAACCACAAATCAAAACCCATTAATAGATATGCAAAAAATAAAGAGAAAGGAATCCAAGTATATCACTAAAGAAAGCCAGAAAACAGAGAGAGAAGAAAGCAAGAGAAGAAAGGAACAGAGAACTAAAAAACAACCATAAAACAAGTAACAAAATGGCAGTAAGTATATACCTATCAATAATTACTTTGAATGTAAATGAACTAAATGCTACAATCAAAAACAGGGTGACAGAATGGTTAAAAAAAAAAAGACCCATCTATAAGCTGCCTACAAGAGACTCATTTTAGATCTAAAGACACATGCAAATTGAAAGTGAAAGGATGGAAAAGCATTTATCACGCAAATGGAAGTGAAAAGAAAGATGGAGTAGCAATACATATATTGGACAAAAGAGACTTTAAAACAAAGACTGGGTGGCTCAGTCGTTAAGCATCTGCCTTTGGCTCATGTCATGATTCCAGGGTCCTGGGATCGAGCCCCACATCAGGCTCCCTGCTCTGTGGAAGGCCTGCTTCTCCCTTTCCCACTTCCCCTGCTTGTGTTCCCTCTCTCGCTGTGTCTCTCTCTGTCAAATAAATAAATAAAATCTTTAAAAAAAAAAAAAAATCAAAGACTGTCACAAGAGAAAAAGAAGGACACTACATAATCATAAAGGGAACAATCCAACAAGAAGATATAACAAGTATAAATATTCATGCACCCAACATGGGAGCACCCAAATACATAAAACAGTTAATAACAAACATAAGGGAAGTCACCAATAGTAATACAATAATAGTAAGGGACTTTAATACCACTTACATCAATGGACAGATCACCCAAAATCCACAAGGAAAGAGTGTATTTGAATGACACATTGGACCAGATGGATCTAACAGATTCATTCAGAACTTTCCATCTTAAACAGCAGAATATACATTCTTTTCAAGTGCACATGCAACATTGTCCAGAATAGATTACATGTTAGGCCAAAAAAAGTCTCAGCAAATTCAAAAAGATTGAAGTCATAACATGCATCTTTTCTAACCACAACACTATGAAACTAGAAATCAGCCATAAGAAAAAATCTGGAAAGAACATAAATACATGGAGGCTAAACAACATGCTACTAAACAATGAATGGATCAGCCAAGAAATCAAAGAAGAATTAAAGACAAAAGAAGAAAACATGGAGACAAATAAAAATGAAAACACAACTGTCCAAAATATTTGGGATGCAGCAAAAGTGGTTCTAAGAGGGAAGTTTATAGCAATACGCCTACCACAAGAAACAAAAAAAGTCTCAAATAAACAAGTTAACCTTACACTTAACTCCTTAAAGGAGTTAGAAAAGAACAAACAAAACCCAAATCCAGTAGAAGGAAAGAAATAATAAAGATTAGATCAGAATTAAAAAAATAGAAACTAAAAAAATAATAGAGCAAATCAAAGAACCAGAAGCTGGTTCTTTGGAAAAAATCAACAAAATTTATAAACTTTTAGCCAAACTCATCAAAAGAAACAGAAAAGACTCAAATAAATAAAATCAGAAATGAAAGAGGAGAAAAAACAGCCAACACCACAGAAATACAAATAAATATAAAAGAATATTATGAAAAATTATATGCCAACAACTGGACAACCTAGAAGAAATGGATAAATTCTTAGACACATATAACCTCCCCAAACTGAATCAGGAAGAAATAGAATATTTGAACAGATACGAGCAATGAAATGGAATCAGTAATCAAAAAACTCCCAACAAAGAAAAGTACAGGACAAGATGGCTTCACAGGTAAATTTTACTTAACATTCAAGAAGAGTTAATATCTATTCTTCTCAAACTATTCCAAAAAAATAGAAAAGGAGGGATTATCTTCCAGATTCATCCTATGAGGCCAGCATTACCCTGATACCAACACCAGATAAAGATACCACAAAAAAAGAGAACTATAGGCCAATATCTCTGATGAACATAGACACAAAAATCCTCAACTATTAGCAAACCAAATCCAACAATATATTTTTTTAAAAAAATCATTCACCACGATTAAGTGGGATTTTTTTCCCAGGATGCAAGGGTGACTCAGTATTCACAAATCAACCAACATGATACATCACATCAATAAGAGAAAGAATATGATCATTTCAATAGATATAAAAAAAAAAAAAACCATTTAACAAAGTACAACATCCATTCATGATAAAAACTCTCAACTACATTGGTTTAGAAGGAACCTACTTCAACATAATAATGGTCATTTATGAAAAACCCACAGCTAACATCATACTCAATGGGGAAAAACTGAGAACTTTGCCCATAAGGTCAGAAGGATGTCCACTTTCACCACTTTTAATAGACATAAGCCTGAAAGTCCTAGCCACAGCAATCAGACAACAAAAAAGAATTAAAAAGCATCCAAATCTATAAGGAAGCAGTAAAACATTCACTATTTGCAGATGACATACTTTATATAGAAAACCCAAAAGACTCTACCAAAAAACTGCTAGAAAGGGTAAATGAATTCAGTAAAGTCACAGGATACGAAATCAATCCACAGAAATCTGTTTCATTTCTATACACTAATAATGAAGCAGCAGAAAGAGAAATTAAGAAAACAATCCCATTTATAATTGCACCAAAAATACTGGGATTCCTAGGAATAAACTTAACCAAAGAGATAAAGACCTGTACTCTGAAAACTATAAAACACTGATGATAGAAATTGAAGATGACACAAATAAATGGAAAAACATTCCATGCTCATGAATTAAAAGAACAAATATTGTTAAAATGTCTATACTACCCAAAACAATCTAAAGAGTCAATGCAATCCCTATCAAAATACCAACAGCATTTTTCACAGAACTAGAACAAACAATCCTAAAATTTGTGTGGAACTACAAAAGACCCTGAATAGCCAAAGCAATCTTGAAAAATAAAATCTTGAAAAATAAAAATAAAACTGAAGTTATCACAATTCCAGACTTAAAGTTATATTATAAAGCTGTAGTAATCAAAACAGTATGGTACTGGCACAAAAACAGACACACAGATAAAGAGAACAGAATAGAGAGCCCAGAAATAAACCCACACTTATCTGGTCAATTAATCTTGAACAAAGGAGGGGAGAATATACAATGGAAAATAGTTTCTTCAAAAACGGTGCTGGGGAAACTGAACACTACATGCAAAAGAATGAGTCTGGACCACTTTCTTACACCATACACACACAAAAAACTTAAAATGGATTAAGAACCTAAATGTGAGACCTGAAACCATAAAAATCCTAGAAGAGTGCACAGGCATTAATTTTCTAGGCAATATTTTTCTAGATATACCTCCTGAGGCACGGGAAACAAAAGCAAAAATAAACTATTGAACTGCATCAAAATAAAAAGCTTTTGCACAGCAGCAGGGGCACCTGGCTGGCTCAGTCAATAGAGTATGAGACTCTTGATCTCGGGGTCTTGAGTTAGAGCCCCACATTTCGGGGGAGAGATTACATTTAAAAAATAAATAAATAAAATCTTTAATTAAAAAAAGGTTCTGCACAGCAAACGAACAATCAACAAAATTAAAAGACAACCTACTGAATGAGAGAAGATAATTGCAAATGATATGTCTGACAAGGGGTTAATATCCAAAATATTTAAGGAACATATACAACTCAAAACCCCAAAAAAGCAAATAATACAATTAAAAATGGGCAGAAGACATGCACAGACATTTCTCCAAAGACATCCAGGTGGCTGACAGGTACATGAAAAGATGTTCTACATCACTCATCACTAGGAAAATGCAAATCAAACCACAACAAGATATCATCTCACACCTGTTGGAATGGCTAAAATCAAAAACACAAGAAACAAGTGTTGGCAAGGATGTAGAGAAACGGAAACCCTTGTGTACTGTTGGTGAGGAGGGGGGAAGTAGGTGAAGGGGGTTAAGAGTATACTTGTCATCATGAGCACTGAGTAATGTATACAATTGTTGAATCACTATATTGTACACCTGAAACTAATATATAACTATATGTTAATTATACCAGAATTTTTAAATTTAGGACTTCAGGAAGGATAGTGGTATTGGACTTCCATACAAGCAAAGTAGGAAATCATACAAGCTACTGATTTTCAAAGGTCCCTATTCATTGTGGGCGATGTCTAAGATTTAGAGCCTTCATTGTTTTAATGCAGAGCTTGATTCCACTTTAAAGAAACTTGAGTTGCAGTAATAGGACTGGGCAATGTGATAAACTATTATCAGATATTCCTACCTCAGGGAGAATAAGTTTAAAGGTTTTTGCATTTTTGTTTTTTGAGAGAGTTTTGATTAGAGGAAGAAAAATAGACTGGTGGCACTTTAAATTTGAGGTAACTGGAAACAGACACCAGTGGGAATTTTCAGAGTCCAAAACTCTTCGCTTCAGGGTCCCAAAAACAAACTTCACAAGCGTCAGTTTTCCCCACTGGGTGGGGAAAATGGACATGCAGAAAACATGAAAAACATTTTGAAATAAAAGGACAAAGTTAATGTAGATTGCATGAAGGAGATGGGGAATGTGGAACATAACTTCAAAGTTATTTGAAGACTAATATTAGTGGGATCCCTAACAGAAATAAAGTAGTTAGGAGGAGCTAAGATGGTGGAGTAATAGGACCCTAGGCCTGGTCCCTCGAACTCAGCTAGATCAATACCAAATCATTCTGAATACTCAAGAAATCAATCTGAGGACTGACAGAACAAACTGCACAATAAGGGAGAGAAAAGGCCACATTGTGGAAGGTGGGAGGTGCAGAGACATGATTTGGGGGAGACACAGATCACAGGTGCCATCAAGGGGAGAGTTATCTGGTCACAGAGAGGTGAGAAAGAGAGAGAGGTACACACAGGGGATCACACAAGGAAAAGACTTCCCCAAAGCCATTGACTTGGGAAAGGAGAAGGACTGATTTTCCTGAGATTTTACAACCAGACAGCTCAAAGACTGGAGTTTCAGAGGTCTGCAACATGGCAGGTGTGGAAGTTGGTGGGCACTGCAGTGCTCCTATGGAGAAGGAAAGCAGAGAGCCTGGGGGGCAGAAAGCACAATTTGAGGATCCCCTGGGGCACACTGGGAGAGAGAGTTCACCCTTCTTGGAGTGCATCTGAGAGAGGTGGCATTGCTGCTCCAGAGCAAGCAGGCACCATTTCTCTCCCCTGCCCCTCAGCAGAAACTAACTTCAGGAAGCAGCACAGTGCCAACAGTGGCAGCATAAACCACTTACACCAAGCTCCACGCACCTTGTGCTTTGCAGGTGCTGCTTTTCTCTGGCAAGAATGCCTGAGTAGCAGCACAGCGGGCCCCTCTTCCAAAAGACCAGCACAAATCCTCCACAGGCATCAAGTCTACTGACCACAGAGTGCTGCAAAGTTTCAGTGCTCGTGGAGATTGCATCAGGTCTCTTTTAACAAATAGACCGGAGCACACCTAGTTAAAATTTGCCACACTCTGCACAAGGTTGAAACACTCCCAACTGCAAGCAAGGAGAAACTCTGCAAAAGACTGACCTGAGGAAAAGAACAGCCAAAACACTGCAGCAGAGTGCACACAGCATACACCAGAGACACCTCCTGAGGCACCAGGCCCTATAAAGCCATTACTCTCAGGAGCAGAAAACATAACAGGCTTTCCTAACACACAGAAGACAGAGACCTAGACAAAAATGCCAAGGTGGAGGAATTCATCCCAAAAGAAAGAACAAAAAAAGGGCACAGCCAGGGATCTAACTGAAACAAATATAAGTAATATGCTTGATCCAGAATTTAAAGCAACAATCATAAGGATACTAGCTGGCCTTGAGAAAAGCATAGAAGAAAAGCAGGGAGTCCCTTACTGCAGAGATAAAAGACCTGAAAACTAGTCAGGCAGAAATAAAAAATGCTATCACCGAGATGTGAAACCAATTGAGTGTAATGACCACAAAGATAGAAGAAGCAGAGGAACGAATAAGTGATATAGAAGGTAAAATTATGGAAAATAATGAAGCTGAAAAAAAGAGGTAAAGAAAAATATTTGATCATAAACGTAGACTTAGGGAACTCAGCAACTCCATAAAGTATAATAACATTCATATCATAGGGGTCCCAGAAGAAGAGAGGGAAAAGGGGGCAGAAGGCTTATCTGAGCAAATTATAGCTGAAAACTTCCCTAATCTGGGGAAGAAAACAGACATCGAAATCCCTGAGGCACAAAGAATTCCCATCAAAATCAACAAAAGCAGGCCACCACCAGGACATATTGTAGTTAAATTTGCAAAATACAGAGATAAAGAAAAAATCCTAGGAGAAGGTAAGATGGCAGAAGAGTGAGAGGACCCTGAGCTTGTCTCGTCCCTTGAACACAACTAGATAGTTATCAAATTATTCTGAACACCCAAGAAGTCAATCAGAGGTCTAAGAGAACAAAACCTGAGAATCTATAAGTAAAAAGCAACCATCTTTTGGAAGGTAGGAGGTGCAGAAGTTCACTTGGGGAAGACATAGCTGTGGATGTGGCGATAAGGGAGGCTGCTTATGGAGGCTATTGAAAAATATTAGAAGCGGTAGAGCACAAAATCTGAACTTTTAAATTCACTACTGTGGGAGATGTGCCTAGATTAAAGGTGCTCAAATGGTGAAGAGAGGCAGAATCCCAGGAGTGACAGGGTGCTCTGAGGATCCCCTGGGTGGCAGAAAGAAAGGTGCGGTGCTGTTCCCAGGCATACGAGCCTGGAAGCCACAGAGAGCAGCAGGTCTTGGTGCCAGCCTTCTGCTGTAACTGTGAACTGCCTCACGGTCATGCACCACTTTCCTGGGACAGGCCAGCAAACAGAGCAAGACCGTCCATGAAATTTGGAGTTTTGAAACTAGGTCAGGTGCCTGAGATAAAAAGGTTCAGACAAGGGTAGGGTGAACACAGGGTTCAGATGGAAACCAGGGGAAAAAATAGGGTAATTGACTGCTTTTCTGTGAGGGCTCACTGAAAAGTAGGGGCACGAACTTTCAGCTCCAAGGCTAGAGAGCAGGGTGCAACCATTTTCATCCCACCCACGGGTGCTGAAAGACTTCTGGGAGCAAAAGAGCACCATCCAGTGTGGAAGCCAGAGCGCGGACACCAAGCCCCACCCCACTGTGTCCTGAATAAACAATTCTACTGAAACAAGTCATCCTGAGAATCAGTGCAGCAGGCCCCTCCCCCAGAAGATCAGCACAAACAACGAGCTCATACCAACTTTATTGATCATATAGTGCTGCAAAGCTTTCACTAGGGGAAATAAGATCAAGCTTCCTTTTTACTTTTATTCTTTATTTCTTTTATTTTTATTATTTTTTCACTTATTTTCTTATATTTTCCAATTCCTTTTTAAATATTTTATTAATTTTTTTAAATTTTTATTTATTTTTATATGTATTTTTATTTTTTGTCTACTTTCATTTTATTGTATTTAATTTAATTTTTTAAATTTGGAATCTAGATTCTTTTAACAAGCAAACCAAAACACCCAGAATCTAGTTGGTGTTTTGGGGGGTTTTTTGGTTTCTTGTTTTGTGTTTTTGTTTTCTTGAGTTTTTTGTTGTTGTTGTTTCTTGCTTTGTTTTTGTTTTTTGTTTGTTTTTGTTTTGTTTTTGTTCTTTTTTCTCTTTCTTCTTTTCGCTTCTGGACAAAATGACGAGACAGAGGAATTCACCTCAAGAGAAAGAACACAAGGTAGAACTCACGGCCAGGAATTTAATCAATACAGACATGAGTAAGATGTCTGAACTAGAATTTAAAACAATGATTATTAGTATACTAGCTGGGCTTGAAAAAAGCATAGAAGACACTAGAGAATCCCTTACTACAGAGATAAAAGAACCAAAATCTATTCAGGTTGAAAATTAAAATGCCATAGCAGAGATGCAAACACAAATGGAGGCCATATAAATGAAAATGGACAAGGCAGAGGAGTGAATCAGTGATAAAGAAAATAAAATTATGGAAAATAATGAAGCCAAAAAGAAGAGGGAAAGTAAAGTAATGGACCACCAAGGTAGATTTAGACAACTCAGTGACTTAGTAAAATGTAATAACATTCATATCATAGGAGTCCCAGAAGATGAAGAGAGAGACAAAGGGGAAAAAGGTTTATTCAAACAAATTACAGCTGAAAACTTCCCTAATCTGGGAAAGGACACAGACATCAAAATCCAAGAAGCACAGAGAACTCCCATTAAATTAAAAAAAAAAAAAAAAGCTGGCCATCACCAAGGCATATCATGGTCAAATTCACCAAATACACAGACAAGGAAAGAATACTGAAAGCAGCTAGGGAAAAAGGTCCTTAACCTATAAGGGAAGACAGATCAGGTTGGCAGCAGATCTGTCACAGAGACTTGGCAGGCCAGAAAGGAGTGTAAGGAAATATTCAATGTGCTGAATGGGAAAAATACGCAGCCAGAATTCTTCATCCAGCAAGGCTGTCATTCAAAATAGAAGGTGAGATAAAGAGTTTCCCAGACAAAAACTAAAGGAGGCCATGACCACAAAACCAGCCCTGCAAGAAAGAATGACTCAAGCAGGAAATTAAAGAAGAATAAAAAAATATATGGAAGCAATGCAAATGAAAAGCACGACATGAAAATGAAAATGAAAGCACAACAGCCCAAAACCTTTGAGGTGCAGCAAAAGTGGTCATAAGAGGGAATCATATAGTAATACAGGCCTACCTCAAAAAAACAAGAAAAATCTCAAATACACAACCTAAATTTACACCTAAAAGAGCTAGTAAAAGAACAACAAATGAAGCTTAAAGCCAGCAAAAGAAGGGAAATAATAAAGATTAGAGCAGAAATAAATGATATAGAAACAAAACAAAACAAACAAACAAAAAAACAGTAGAACAGATCAATGAAACCAGGAGCTGGTTCTTTGAAAGAATTAATAAAATTGATAAACCCCTAACCAGATTTATCAAAAAGAAGAGAACAGACCCAAATAAATAAAATCACTGAGAGGAGAGATCACAACCAACACCACAGAAACACAAACAATTATAAGAGAATATTATGAAAAATTATATGCCAACAAATTGGAAGAAGTGGATAAATTCCTAGAAACATATTAACTACCAAAACTGAAACAGGAATAGAAAACATGAACAGACTGATAACCAACAAAGAAGTTGAATCAGTAATCAAAAATCTCCCAGCAAACAAAAGTCTTGTGCCAGATGGCTTCCCAGAGGAATTCTACCAGACATTTAAAGAAGAGTTAATACCTATTCTCAAACTATTCCAAAAAACAGAAATGGAAGGAAAACTTCTAAACTCATTCTATGAGGCCAGCATTACCTTGATTCCAAAACCAGACAAAGACCCCACTAAAAAGAAGAATTACAGGCCAATATTCCTGATGGACACAGATGCAAAAATTCTCAAGAAAATACTAGCAAATCAAGTCCAAAAGTACATTAAGAAAATCATTCACCACCATCAAGTGAGATTTATTCCTGCACTGCAAGGGTGGTCCAATATTCACAAATCAATCAACATGATACATCACATTGATAAAAGAAAGGATAAGAACCATATGATCCTCTCAATAGATGCAGAAAAAGCATTTGACAAAACACAGCATCCTTTCCTGATTTAAAAAAAAAAAAAAACCTTAACAAAGTAGGAATAGATGGAACATATCTCAACATCATAAAGGCCGTATACGAAAGACCCACAGCTGGTATAATCTTAATGGGGAAAAACTGAGAGCTTTTCTTCTACAGTCAGGAACAAGACAGGGATGTCCACTCTCACCATTGTTATTTAAAGTCATACTGGAAGTGCTAGTCTCAGCAATCAGACAACAAAAAGAAATAAAAGGCATTCAAATTAGCAAGAAGTCAAACTTTCACAATTTGCAGACAACATGATACTCTGTAGAAAACCTGAAGACACCACCAAAAAATTGCTAGAACTCATACATGAATTCAGCAGTGGCAGGATATAAAAGCAATGTTCAGAAATCTGTGGCATTTCTATATACCAATAATGAAGCAGCAGAAAGAGAAATCAAGGAATTGATCCCATTTGCAATTATACCAAAAACCATAAGATACCTAGGAATAAACCTAATCAAAGAGGTAAAAGATCTGTACTCTGAAAACTATAGAACATTGATGAAAGAAATTGAAGAGGACACAAATAAATGGAAAAACATTCCATGCTCATGGATTAGAAGAATAAATAATGTTAAAATGTCTATACTACCCAAAGTAATCTACACATTTAATGCAATCCCCATCAAAACACCACCAGCATTTTTCACAGAGCTAGAACAAACAATCCTAAAATTTGTATGGAACCACAAAAGACCCTGAATAGCCAAAGCAACCTTGGAAAAGAAATGCAAAGCTGGAGGCATCACAATTCCATACTTAAAGTTATATTACAAAGCTGTAGTGATCAAGACAGTATGGTACTGGCATAAAAACAGACACATCGATCAAAGGAACAGAATAGAAAACCCAGAAATGGCCCCACAACTGTACAGTCAACTAATCTTCAACAAAGCAGGAGAGAATATCCAATGGAAAAAATACAATCTCTTCTAAAATGGTGTGGGGAAAACTGGACAGCAACATGCAAAAAAAATGAAACTAGACCACTTTCTTACACCATACACAAAAATAGACTCAAAATGGATGAAAGACCTTAATGTGAGGCAGGAAACTATCAAAATCCCTGAGGAGAATACAGGCAGCAACCTCTTTGACCTCAGCTATAGCAAGTTCTTCTTAGACATGTCTCTGGAGGCAAAGGAAACAAAAGCAAAAATGAACAATTGGGACTTCATCAAAATTAAAAGCTTCTGCACAGTGAAGAGACAATCAACAAAACTAAAAGGCAACCTTTGGAATGGGAAAAGATATTTGCAAATGACATATTGGATAAAGGGTTAGTATCCAAAATCTATAAAGAACTCATCAAACTCAACACTCAGAAAACAAATAATCCAGTTAAGAAATTGGCAGAAGACATGAATAGACATTCTTCCAAAGAAGATACCTAGATGGCTAACAGACACACGAAAAGACACTCAACATCACTCATCATCAGGGAAATACAAATCAAAACTACAATGAGATACCATCTCACACCTGTCAGAATGGTTAAAATTAACAACATAGGAAAAGAAGTGTTGGGGAGGATGCAGAGAAAGGGGGACTCTCTTACACTGTTGGTGGTAATGCAAGCTGGTGCAGCCACTGGAAAAACAGTATGGAGGTTCCTTGAAAAGTTAAAAATAGAACTACCCTATAATCCAGCAATTGCACTACTAGGTATTTAACCAAAGGACTCAAAAATACTGATTTGAAGGACATTTGCACCCCATATTTATGGCAGCATTATCAATAATAGCCAAATTATGGAAAGAGTCCAACTATGCATAGACTGATGAATGGATAAATAAGATGTGGTATATATATGTATACACACACACACACACACACACACACACACATACAGAATGGAATATTATTACTCAGCCATCAAAAAGAATGAAATCTTGCCATTTGTATTGATGTGGATGGAGCTAGAGTGTATTATGCTAAGCAAAAAAAGTCAGTCAGAGAAAGACAAATATCACATGATTTCACTCATATGTGGAATTTAAGAAATGAAAAAGATGAATACAGGGGGGAAAAGAGACAGGCATACCATAATAGACTCCTAACTATAGAGAACAAACTGAGGGTTGCTGGAGGGGAGGTAGGCAAGGGTTGGTTAAATGGATGATGGGTATTAAGGAGGGCACGTGCTGTGATGAGCACTGGGTGTTGTATGTAAGTGATGAATCACAAAATTCTACTACTGAAACTAATATTACACTGTTTGTTAACTAACTGGAATTTATTGTATCACATTGATTGATTTGCAGATGTTGAGCCAACCTTGCAGCCCAGGGATAAACCCCACTTGGTCATGGTGAATAACCCTTTTAATGTACTATTGGCTCCTATTGGCTAGTATTTTGGTGAGAATTTTTGCATCCATGTTCATCAAGGATATTGGTCTATAATTCTCCTTTTTGATGGGGTCTTTGTCTGGTTTTGGGATCAAGGTAATGGTGGCCTCATAAAACAAGTTTGAAAGTTTTCCTTCCATTTCTATTTTTTGGAACAGTTTCAGAAGAATAGGTATTAATTCTTCTTTAAATGTTTGGTAGAATTCCCTTGGGAATCCATCTGGCCCTGGGCTTTTGTTTATTGGGAGATTTTTTTATTACTGCTTCAATTTCCTTAGTGGTTATAGGTCTTCAGGTTTTCTATTTCTTCCTGGTTCAGTTTTGGTAGTTGATACATCTCTAGGAATGCATCCATTTCTTCCAGATTATCTAATTTGCTGCCATATAGTTGCTCATAATATGTTCTTATAATTGTTTGTATTTCTTTGGTGTTGATTGTGATCTCTCCTCTTTCATTCATGATTTTATTTATTTGGGGCATTTCTCTTTTCTTTTTGGTAAGTCTGGCCAGGAGTTTATCAACCTTGTTAATTCTTTCAAAGAACCAGCTCCTAGTTTTGTTGATCTGTTCTACTGTTTTTTTGGTTTCTATTTCATTGATTTCTGCTCTGATCTTTATTATTTCTCTTCTCCTGCTGGGTTTAGGCTTTATTTGCTGTTCTTTCTCCAGATCCTTTAGGTGTAGGGTTAGGTTGTGTATTTGAGACCTTTCTTGTTTCTTGAGAAAAACTTGTATTGCTATATACTTTCCTCTAAGACTGCCTTTGCTGCATCCCAAAGATTTTGAACAGTTGTGTTTTCACTTTCATTTGTTTCCATGAATTTTTTAAATTCTTCTTTAATTTCCTGGTTGACCCATTCATTCTTTAGTAGGATGCTCTTTAGCCTCCATGTATTTGAGTTCTTTCTGACTTTCCTATTGTGATTGAGTTCTAGTTTCAAAGCATTGTGGTCTGAAAATATGCAGGGAATGATCCCAATCTTTTGGTACCGGTTGAGACCTGATTTGTGACCTAGGATGTGATCTATTCTGGAGAATGTTCCATGGGCACTAGAGAAGAATGTGTATTCTGTTGCTTTGGGATTTAATGTTCTGAATATATCTGAGGAATTCTTAATCTCAGGAAACAAACTGAGGGTTGCTGGAGTGGTGGGGGGTGGGAGGGATGGGGTGGCTGGGTGATAGACATTGGGGAGGGTATGTGCTATGGTGAGCACTGTGAATTGTGTTAGACTGTTGAATCACAGACCTGTACCTCTGAAACAAATAATACATATATGTTAAAAAAAAAAAAAAAAAGATAGCAGGAAGGGGAAAATGAAGGGAGAGAAATCGGAGGGGGAGACGAACCAAGAGAGACTATGGACTCTGAGAAACAAACTGAGGGTTCTAGAGGGGAGGGGGGTGGGGGGATGGGTTAGCCTGGTGATGGGCACCTTTAATAGAGGGCACACACTGCATGGAGCACTGGGTGTTATACGCAAACAATGAATCATGGAACACTACATTAAAAACTAATGATGTAATGTATGGTGATTAACATAACATAATAAAAAAAAATAACTTACTGGAATTTAAACAAATACTTAAAAAAATCAAAAAAAAAAAAGAAAGAAAGCAGTTATAAGAACACATTTTAGAGGTAAGTGAAAGCCTTCGATTTTCCTTTCAAGTACTCTAATACTGCGGACAGTTGACAATGTGTAATTGTAGCAAGGGCAAAAAGAGATGACTAATACAGACTTGGAAGTCATTCAACATAGAAGTGCTAACTGAAGTCAAGAGACATACATGTAGGGAGCAGAGAGCAGAGAACATGACTTTGGCTTTGGCTTTGCTTTGGCAAACAGGAAATGGAATGGGATTAAAGAGTGGTATAGGAATAGCAAAGGATACAGGAAAAAAGCAGGAAAAGAAAACAGGAAAGCACATTGCTATAGAAGTCAATGAGAAGAGGTTTTTAAAAATCAGTAGTCAGCATTATCAAATGTCTAAAGAAGTCAAAGTAGATAAGAACTGAGGAAAGTTCATAGATCTGGAAAGAAAGAAATCCTTAGTAATCTTTGAGAAACTTAATGTACTGGGATAATACAAATATAAAACAGACATCAAGTGATTAAGTGTTAAGATGTCATGGAAAAGAATGATTTGGGCAGAAGAGAAACAGAGAAATGGTAAGTAATGATGTCCCGGTATACAAAGGAGGCTATAATCAGAGCTAAGAACTTGCTGACTTTGAGTTTCAAAGGCAGAATGAGATGGGATGGAGGGTAAGCAACGAGGCAGTTACTGTCAACAAAATGAAAACCTAGAGTTAGATCTCAGTGGTTTCATTTTGGTAAGATTGATCAGGGATCATAATAAAGTCCTGAGGAGTGGACAATAATAGAAAATATGAGGACTGCAGAAATAGGTGAGAATTTGCCCAAACCTCATGTTTCCTGAGCTGATTGGCTGTGTTTAATCCAGATACTATGTCTGTGCTATATGGTACTATATGGTCTATAGTGAAGAAGCAGAAGTGATGGCCACAAGGAGACTGCCCAGTATACTCCCTGTGTCCCTTCCTCCAGCCTTTAGAACCTGTTCTCAGTGACACAGACAAAAACCACAGAGCACCCCACAGTGTTTGATGCCCACTACTTAAAGAATGATTTCATGGGAGGAAATACGCTGGTTTGGGAGAACTGGCAGGGCAGAGGGAATGAAGGTAAAGACCTACTTCTCTCAGTGTGTGTGATGGCATCTAACAATCTGATAGACAGACTAGTGGTTAGTGAGTTCTCTCCAAAACCTTGCTGGGACAGGGTCAGGTTGGGGGGAAGATCAGAATAAAAATAAATTGCCATATTACTATCCACTGAAGGATATTTAGCTGTTAACTATCCTAGGCCAACATTTCCAGAAGAGACTTCCATTAAAAGCTAGTTCAATGTGACATTAACAGAAATCCCATGAAAAGGGTTCCAAGGTCAGATAATTTTAAGAACCACTGAATTAAATAAAATTGAATGGGCTTCTTTACTGCAGGATTTCTCAGAGCCTTTAATATGTTAATGTGGTACTGTAAATCTCCAAGACAGAGTCCTCATTTCCCAGATCTCTGTGATCATAAAATGCTTTTTTTCATGGAACATCTAGAATGAGGAATTCTGCAGTAGAGCCCATTGATAATAACTCTGGTACCTGCAGTCTCACAGTTGGTGTCCTCATCTACCCTTGAAGGATGAAAATCAGTAGGCATAGATCCAATACAGTCAGTGGGGAGTTTTTATCTCTTCCTGGGACAGTTATATAGGGTAATATCTGAGGACCTGCCAAAATATATCAGACCTACTGATCACCATACACTCCTACTGACCCATGAGGGGGATGAACAATCATCCAAGAGAAGACCCAGGGAGCATCCTTGGAGCAGATAGCAACTACACTAACACTCATGTAACTGTGAACATTTTGGCCTTCATTCCTTCAAATCTTCACACAATCTTAGGAGTATCAAGGATGGGAACTATTTTTTTTTTAAAGATTTTATTTATTTACTTGACAGAGAGAGAGAGAGAGGGAGAGAGCAAGCAGAAGCAGGGGGAGCAGCAGGCAGAGGGAGAAGCAGGCTCCCCACTGAGCAGGGAGCCCGATGCAGGACTCGATCCCAGGACCCTGGGATCACGACCTGAGCTGAAGGCAGACACTTAACCGACTGAGCCACCCAGGCGTCCCAGAATGGGAACTATTAACCCTACTTATAAATTTTTAAAAAACAAAAACTGAAGTTCATAAAAGTTAAGGTACTTTTTCAAGGTCATTAAGCTTGTAATTAGAAAAACCAGGACTCAAACCAAAGTCTTCTAATTTTGAGGGCAATGGTTTTCCACTGCGCTAGGAAACAAATAGCTTGAGGACACAATAGTGTTTTTTAAGTTTTACAAATAACAGTCAGAATTTGGGAAGAGGGAGGGATAATAATAGGAGAATATTTTGCTTTGCAGATGATGGCAAAGGGTAGAGATTTTATTCCTGGGCCCTGGCATCAAATTCCAGAACGACATAACCTTGACAATTGATAGGTATTTTCTCAAGGAGAGGAAATAATCTGTTTTCTAGAAACTAATAGATTAAGACTCAAAGTAAAGGGAGATTTTAAAAATGCAGGTAAGTTGTTACATAATGTTACTGTGGTAACTTACTACAGTAGTAATAAGCAGTTACATTGAAGAACAGAAAGTACAAAAGAGGGAAAAATAAAAGGAACAATGCCAGAACTGACCAGTAATTCTCAAAATTAGTATCTCATTGTCTGAATACCAAGGGCCAGGATATTGGATAATAAAGTGTTTATCCATGAGCAGTCTAAAAGCTTACACGTTTGTGGAAGACACAAAATTCAAAAGGATGGCTGCTTAAAAGAATCATGATCTAAGAAGTTCTTGAGAAGTTGAAAAGGGATTACTACATCTAAAAAATAAAACCTAACAGGGGAAAATGTGATTCTTTTGGACATAGAATCAGCAAGTTCATGATAGGAGTATGTATCTAAGTAGCAATCTGTATCAAAAAAGAACAATGGGGGCACCTGTGTGGCTCAGTCCATTAAGAAGTAGATTCTTGGTTTTGGCTCAGGTCATGATCTTGCAGTTGGATCGAGGCCCTCGTTGGGCCCTGCACTCAGCACAGAGTCTGCTTCAGATTTTTTCTCCCTCTCCCTCCAGCTCCCTCCCTCTCTTCTCTCTCAAATAAAATCTTTTAAAAAGTAAAATTAAAAAGAACAATGGATTTTAGCTTATAGCACATTCTATGTGCATCAACAGCACAATATGGCCACAGAAACGCTATTATAGACTATATTTGTCACTGTGATGAACACTTTAAGCTGCCAAAAATCTTAGTGTTTAAAATAATAAAATTGTATTTCACAGTCATGCTAAGTCTGATGATGGGTTAAATCGTTCTTCTGTACAGCTCTCAACAATCTGGTAACTCAGGCAGGACCTAGGGCTGCTTCCACTTTTTGGCTATGTCATCTGAATTACATGACACTCAAGGTGAGGCCTTAGTACTATATTCTTATGGATCAAACTTAGAGGTGGCTTATCATTTCCATTCATATCCCATTGGGAAGAATTAGTCACATGACTACATTTAGATGCACAGGGCAAGGAGATGTTCATAAATGTATATTTATTGCATGAGCACTAACAATCTCTGCCACATAAACTCTAAAAATATTTAGCAAAATATAGCATGTAGAATGAGAGAGGTAACTGTCAGTTTTCTCTGGAGCTCTGATCCGGCCTCACCCGGCACTCAGATACTCAGTTTTAGTCATGGGCCTCATGCTCTAAAAACGATTCTAAAACACTGAACCATGTTCCAAGGAGGACAACAGAACAGTGAGGGCAAAGTATTCTCATGTGGGGAATAGCTATAGGAAATAGAGATAGTTAACCTACTGATGGGTCCAAGGAGATACAGTAGCTGTCTTCCAGCATAAAAATGACTGTCATTTAAAAGAAATGTTAAAGTTCTACTTCAAGGTCCCATGGGATAGAATTTAGCAAGTTTTATAAAAGTGAGATCTGGTCAAGGACAGAATGAACTGTGTCTGCATGTCATTCTCCCTTTGCTGGAAATGTTCAAGCAGACCTTGAATCATTAGTTGCTGATCACCCAGATAAAGTTGATTTTCATTATTCACGGATTCTGTATTTGTGAATTTGCCTACTTGCCAAAAGTTATTTGTAACCCCAAAATCAATACTCTTGTATTTCTGCAGTAATTCACAGACATAAGCAGAGAAGCAAAAATTTGAGTTGCTCAACATGCATGTTCCCAGCTGAGGTCAAACACTGCCTTCTTGTTTCAGTTCTTGTATTATTTTTCTTTTAAGATTTTATTTATTTATTTGACAGAGAGAGAGAGAGAGAGCACGAGCAGGGGATGAGGGAGAAGTAGGCTCCCCACTGAGCAGGGAGCCTGATGCAGCGCTCAATCCCAGGACCCCGCGATCATGACCTGAGCCAAAGGCAGACACTTAACTGACTGAGCCACCCAGGTGCCCCTCAACTCTCGTATTATAAACTAGACTCGTTTGCAGTCTAGTTAATGACATGTTTTTCACCTTTGTGTGCTTTTTTGTTGGTGATTTCACTGCTTAAATTAGCCCCCAAATGTAGTGCTGAAGTACTGTCTGGTATTCCTAAGCACAAGAATGTTCCTTACAGAGAAAATAGGTGCATTAGATAATTTTCATTCAGGCCTGAGTTATCCATGAGTTCAATGTTAATGAATCAACAATATATATTAAATAAGGTGTCTTTAAACAGAAACACATATAAAACAAAGTTACATATTGATCATTTGATGAAATTACTGTGAACAGAGGCTCACAGGAACATAACCCTTTATTTCACCTAGGAGCAATGGTTTAATATTGGCTAATTCAATGTTCATGATGACTGTATAGAACATATCTACCGCAAACAGTGAGAATTAACTTTACAGATTAAAAATAATAATAATAATCTTAACTGACAATTACTGCACACTTATCAAGTGACATGAACTACAGCAGACACTCCATAAGGATTATCTTCTTTAATTTCTATAATAATCCCATTAAGACCAGTAGTTTATCCCTTTTACAAATGAGTAAATAGAGATTTATATTTACCTAGGGCCCCAGAATTCAAACTCTGACAGCCTGACTCAAAAATCTGTAACCTTAATCCCTGCACAGTATGGAGTGTCACTACTTTTCCCACCCTGAACTGGTAAGATGTGACTTTTGCGTGAATCACAAACAACTCATGCCTGAATCCTTCCGTGTTTATTATCTCATTTCCTCAACTCCTTTTTATGAAAAAAAATCATATAATAATCCTATGGGAGGTTATTTTTGCATTAGATGTATATAAAAACTGGGAGCCCATATACATTGCATTGCTTTCCAAGCCTCAGATGTACAACACCCATCAGCCCTTTAATAGCTCATTGGTGAGAAGACCAAGTGATATTGCCAAACATCCCTCCTTGCAGACCAAAAGAAATAGCACTCATTGCTTACTCCACAACATTATCTCCTTCTACCCCTAGTCCTGCCTGCAGCCAGAAGGAAAGAGAAAGGGACTGAAACATACCATATCAGCCCTGCTTCCAGGTCCCTAGATCACTGAGGGCAGGGCTCTCCCTATGTTCTGTTGTTTCGCTGTTCTGGGAGCCCTGAGTAAGGGATGGCTATGTAACCAGGATGTTGAATAGGCAGTATTCATGAAATATAATTAGCAAGTATTTTTTTTTTTTTTTTTTTTTTTTTTGCTTTCTATTCCATATTTAAATTTTTTTCAGCGGAGGGAAGTTCTTCTGCCCCGAGATGCTACCTTGGGCAGTACCATACATTTTCAGTTCACAGTCAGATTACAAAATGCCCCTAGAGATATTAGGTCACAAGAAGAGGCTCAATTTGGCAATCAGAACATCTGGTCCTATCTCTCCCTTCTTGTGCCTGCCTGACACTTCCAAAACCTCATCTTACTCTACTGCCGTGGCTATAGTAGGGGAAGGTAAGAGAAGGAAGGGAGAAACAAAGGTTTTATTTGGTAACATTGCAAGACAGCTTCACATTTTCTGCACCTATCAAGTGTTTAAAGCACTTATTTTTGAGGCACATTTGAGAGTTCCTTGGGGATTCTCAAGCATTGTGATCCTCTGTTGCCACTTCTCAGACTCAGGCAATGCATCTCCAATCTGGCTGGTCACCTGATTCCTTCTGCAGCTGCAAGGGCTCCATCAGTGACCAAAGGCTTGTTCTGTCTTCTGGGGTGCCATCATTTCTCTAATTAGCACTATTGAACAGGACTGAAGATGACCACCACATCAACTCTCTCTCATGCATAATTCACATCATGAGAAATTCCTGCAAATTCTTTATCTGAACAAATTCAGGGTATATAGGCTAATCCCAAGGTATCAAAAACAACTCACTACTCCAGTGCCAAGGCAGCTGGGCAGCACATCCATCATATTCTAGATTCACCTTGCAGAAGACAGGCACTTGTCCATGGTACCTGACTAACGCAGAGGACACATATTAAGATCTCTAAGTAGTCTTGTTGAAGGCCAGAAGCAAGAGGCAGGCACCTTCTAACCCTCTCCCTTGATGATAGAGGGGTAAAAGCTCACAAGTCATCCAGCACCTTTCTCCAAAGAAATCCTTTACAAAAAAATCCCTGTCTACAAACATCAACCTTCTCAACTGTTTTCTATACTCAAAGTGAGTAAAGGATTGAAAAGTCATAAAGCCAGGTTTTAAGCACCTACTTTGAAATTCCAAACAGATGCTCTGTCTCACAACTCATTCTGGTGTCTAATATCGATCATATCTTGGTACCTTAGTTAAGATTCCAATTTAACATTTTGTATGTTTATATATTTCTTTTTCCCAAGACATAAAATGTATTTTCCAACCACTCAAAAATTTGGAAGGCATGGTTCTATGTGGATGCCATGCTGTAAACCATTTGCAGCTACACAGAGTAGTCTTTAAATTTTTAAATTTGTTTTGTCTTCTAAATTCACACAATTACAGTAATTGGAAAAATTATGAAATAAGGCAATAAACTTTTTACATAATTATTTCTTAAAGAGATAATGAAAATTCTTCTCTCAAAAGTAAACCTGCAGGCTTAACAAGGGATGAAGTCCCTTATGTATTGGGTACATAGTCTGCAAAATAAATGAGCACAGCACTTTTATCCAAAATGGCTATTAAATTTCGCCTCGGTAGGTATTGTTTTGACAACTTCTATTTCTCAGGGACCAACTCCATTTTTTTCTCTCCTTGTTTCAAGGTCAATGGTTAGTTCTTTATCTTCATATGCTTACATTAAAAAAAAAAATTCATTAAGGCTTAAAAAGGGCATAACTCCTCAAGCAACTCTTAACCTAGAGTCATTTCTCATTTTTTTAATTCTTCTTCCTCTTTTTTTTAATATGGAGTCAGAGCTAATAATTCTTCCTCTTAAATCTTCAGTTTTAATAGGGTCACAAAAAGCATTTGCCCTGACTCTTACAGAACACAACTATTCTTCTTTCCACATTGAGGTGCTTAAGTCACTTCAGTCCTCTCCTTGTACCTAAAGCACATTATTCTCCAACCTAAAGGGTAAAGCCCCTGGAGTTATCAAAGAACTTCAGAGGGCATCTAGATACTAATGAGGCTGGACAAGACTTCATGAGGCTTAGAGTGGCTGCCTATTATGAAGATGTTTGGATAGTATTATTTAAATCCAGCTAAGTTACTTATTTGAATACACACACAGTAAAAACCTTAGGGGAATACATAAAGTGTCTAGACACAAAGCCACAAAATATAATCCCAAAGACAAATTGAACTTGATCATGTCACCTGCCTCCCATTTAATAGCTTGTGGTTTGTTTTTCAGTACTCAGAGCAGTGGTCTCCAAAATAAGACATGTGAGTGCAGGGGATAAACAAGTTGAGCCATCAGGGTGTGGGAGTAAAATGTTACAACTTCCATTTTTAGGTACCTAAAATGTAGGAAAGTCATTAAGGATTTCTAATATTTGAGATATGCACTGATTTCAAGGATTTGACAGTGGAGCCCTCAATCACCCATTTACTTGAGCACATTACAACACACTTCAGTTTACATATTCCACGCAAAATGGATTTACAGGTTATATGGAATACTTTTACTAGAGTAACCATCACAAGACGGACAAATGGTTCATAGGTCTTTCAAAGAAACCTGTGGATTAAAGAAAATACTAATAAATCTAATGAATAATGACAAGACATAAAATGACAAGACAAACTTTTCTCCCATTCCCAGTTTGAATTCTCAGTCACCACAATAGGAGGTGAAAGCAATAATAAGATAATCAGAACTATTACTGACATGTCTTAACTTACAAAAAATAAGTACAAAATCTGTTCCTTCCTAGGTAAACGTGACAGTGTAAGAAAGAGAGAGGAAACAACTTCTTTCCAGGGGAAACCTGGCTTTGGAGAGCATTCTGAAAACAAATGTTTAGAATACTTTCTTCTGTATATGATTTTTGCTGGAAATGGTATGTATCATCTTCAAAAACTGCCAAATCTAGATATTTAAACTCACAATTTCCTAAACTGTTTAAAAAACCCCAGGTGAACAGTTTCAGTGGCATGAACACATTGTATAAAATATGAAAACAAAGCACTTTCAGATTCACTTGCATATTGACAAGCAATCGACACCAGGGGAGGTATAAACATACCGGATGAATTAAAACAAAAACTTTTGCATAACTGGTGGATAGTGTTGAAAAATAATTATCATAATTTGTAAGTGAAACCAACAATGTACTTCTTTCATTTGAATCCATGTATCTTTCTGAGTTATCATTTTCAACTGTGATACCATTAAAACTGCATATTAAAGAAAACTAATCTTGAAATGATAACTTCAAACAGCGGTATCAGTGTTAAGCCAAGATTTTCAAATATAATTAAGCATATTCTTTAATATCACTCTCATTAGACATCATCATTATTATAAGACAGACAAAAGGTATTATGAATCATTAATAACTAAAATAAAAATTAGTCTAAATATTCATTTTATTTTCGGTTACCTTTTTAAAATTTCCATATTTGTACATTTTATAATGTACACAGTATAGTACTAATAGAGTTCTCCAGACAGATAATTTATGGAAAATAAATGTATGAACAAATGCTCAAATTTTTTTACTGAGAGATGTACAAGCAAAGCAGAAACCACAGGCTTAGGAACTAAAGTTCAGGCTTTCTGGTCTGGCACAGGTTCTTCTCATTCTAGCTGCCTCCTTTCCTGTCAATTTTCCCCCACTGTCCCCATGATCACCAGCACCATGTTTTGGTCAGACTGACTAGCTATCTCCTAAACACACCAAGCTCTCTCATATGTCTGTGTCTCAGCCTAGAATGTTTTGTCCTCTCTTGTCCATTATAGAATTCCAACTTTTCCTTTAAGATCTAGACCAAATGTCACCTCTCCTGCAGAAATTTGCTCCACTCCCCTAAGCATATGTCAGCAAAGAGATCTGGTATGTGGGGAAAGATAATAAAAGGGGATGTGGTAGCTTTGACTCTCAGTTCTGTCACTTGAAATCTAGATATGAGGAAGTTACTGAAACTTATTATCTTCAATTTCCTCTTCTGTGAAATAGAGATTCTGCATAGCCTTGTAGCAAGGGTTGCCAGACGTTTTCTATAGTAGGCCAGATAGTAAATACTTTTGGCTTCGCAGACAAAAGAGTCTGTCTTGTGACTACTCAATTCTGCCCTCATAGCACAAAAGTTGATATAGATAATACATAAACAAATTGGCATGGCTGTTTTCTAATAAAGCATTACTGACAAAAGTGATTAATGGACCCGTTTTGGTTCATGGACTAGAGTTTGCTAATCTCTGCTTATAGAACTGTGGTGAAGATAAAAAGAAACACAGAATGTAGGTAAAGCACCTGGCATATGGTGGGTACTTAGTTTATTTTGTTCTAGGCCTGGGGAAACATCAGGATACAAAAACAAACATGATCCCTGCAGTCATGTAGTGGGGGGAAGATGGATATTAAACAATCACACAAATGATATAAATAAACCCACCCCAGCCCCAACACCCACCAAACCTCAGTTGCTCAGACTTAAGTGGATCACTGTCATCAAAAGTGTCCTCGGGGCGCCTGGGTGGCTCAGTCGTTAGGCGTCTGCCTTCGGCTCAGGTCATGATCCCAGGGTCCTGGGATCGGGCCCCGCATCGGGCTCCCTGCTCAGCGGGAAGCCTGCTTCTCCCTCTCCCACTCCCCCTGCTTGTGATCCTGCTCTCACTGTGTCTCTCTCTGTCAAATAAATAAATAAAATCTTTAAAAAAAAAAAAAAAGTGTCCTCTGTTGCCTTCTTTTATTTGTCATCATTCTATGAAGAAAATATAGATGGTGGTACGAGAGTGTGTAGCATGCCCTATGGAAATGACACTACAACCTCAGCAATGAGTTAACCATGTGAAAGAAGAGAAGAGAGAGAGAGAAGTGTGTTCCAGGCAGAAACCAACATGTGCAAAGGCTCTGAGGAGGAAAACAGTATGGACCACTTTGCAAAACAAGAGGAAAGCAGAGTTGGGGGGGGGGGAGTTTGCAGATCAAGCTGGACAGACAGGGAGGGATCAAGAGACCTTATAGGACATGTAAAGTTTTGGAGATTTAATTCTAAGTCCCAAAAGGAAGCCTTGAATATTCTTCAATGACCACATTTGTATATCCAACATATAGATGTCAGTATGATTATTATTATTATGTAATTATTAATAAGGTAGCAAAAATATTATGTGAACCATTAATGACTAAAAACACCTTTGAAAATAATCCCTCCTTCAAAGTCTCCCCTAAAACCCCTTTGGATTGTGCCCTCTGTTTCCTTCTGGACTGATTCAAGCCACTAAGAAAGTTGTTTCAGTCCCAAGTGAAACGTGTGGCTCAAGGTGGAGCACAGGACATCCTCTCTACCTCTGAGGATGCTGCATGGCAGCAGTCAGGGGGGAAGTGAGCAGCACTCAGTGACTCACAGCCTCTAGAGCACCAGGAGCTGACTCTGGCCCTAATGCCATGGGCAGCACTGGGGGGTGGTATTCTGCACCACATGACTTCACAAGTAAGCAGTGAATCTCAAGTGAGGCCCAGAACAAGGAACATAGGGTGCTGCATGTGAGCTCAAGGGAGGCACCTTCTCTGTCCTCTCCAAACCAGGTATTTACAGAAACAATTGGCTAGGTCTTTGAGGTGGGGAGCAAGGAGTCTTGTGGAAGCAGGTGAAATACAAGCCACGAAAATGTGGTTCATAGTACCAGCTGTACTTCAGTTCTGCTAATGGAAAAAAACAAAGGGTTAAGGCATAGAAGAAGAGGATGAAGAATGAAAAGTAAATGGAAAAGATGAGAAAGAAAGGAAAAGGAACTAACAGACACAAAGAGGTGTACTCATGGTCTTCTCTGCATGAGTGTTACGAAGAGGGAAGAGTAACAAAGGGGACCAGACAGCGGCATGGGATACCAAAAAACAAAACCCCAAATGGGGATGGAAACAGAAACTGAAAGGGGCAGATAAAGATGGACAGACAGAGCCCAAGAGGGACAAAATAAGCTCAATATATTTCTGAAGTGCTTTTTTCAAGATAAATTTCTTTTGTCACATCTTGCTGTTTATGAACATGAGTAAGTTGTTGCCCATTATCACTGACCTTCATAATTCTGATTACCAACTCAGCAATTAACTAGTATTCCCCAGACTGTCTTAACTCTGCACTAGAGGAGATAGCCACAACAGGTCCCTGGGTGGAGGAAGAGGGGTGAGAACCTGCCAAAGGGGAAATGACCATCCTTCTGCAGAACAATGATGTCTCATAGGCTTCTTGCCTGTGGTTCTAAAAAATAATAATCATACCATACATTAAATTTAAAAAATACTCTCATTTGCAACAGAGCAACAGCTTTCCTCCACTTGCCATCCTGCAAACTTAAGGCAGAGTTGGGTTAAGTTACATAGCAAATATCACTCAGACTACTAAGGCACAGAGGTGGGAGGTGGATGCCCTTGGCCTGGCCAAGCCACAGGCTCATTCTCACCCACCTTATCTCCTCAGTAACAAGGTAGAAGGTCTGATGCCTTGCAGGACATAAGCCTGGAAACATTTGTTCTTCTGAACCCTCATTTCAGAACAACTTATTTGATTCCAGTTTCAGGCAATGAGATTAGCAGATGGTTTCTCCAACACAAAGCTAAGATCTTGGCAACCCTTTCAAGCACTATTTTTAGGTTCTTCTCTGCCAACCATCCTCCCCACCCCCGCCTCACCCCCCCTCCCCCCCACACACACACACACAAGAGCAAGAGGAATTTGAGGCAGAGAGAGAGTATAGCCTAAACAAAAAAACTTCAATGGAGAAGCTAACACAGAGATCCTAAATCACTGAGCACCCTTCCTCCTCAGGCTCAATCATACTTAAAATATCCAATACTGAGCCCCCAAGCCATTGTGCTTCTTATCCCTCAGAGAATGAAACAGTTCCACTACGATGAGAAAGATGTAGTTACAGGCTAATAATGTATAAATATCCTAAGTATGGAATCATCTCATAATTATCCAAATTATGAATTGAGAAAAATTACCCATTTATCCTATCAATACCGAGAAATTTGCATTTTTGTCTTTATCCACAGAGATGCACCATAGTGCCTTTTTGTTTCTTCAAGGGGAAAAAAGTAAGAAATTAGGGCTATGGTCAATATTTGCTCATATGAAGCAATGATGCTAATACAGTTGCTCTGAAACTGGGACAGTTCCAGGATGAATTTAATGAAACGCCAGTAGAAAATGTGAATGGACTTAGGGTCCAAGTGAGAGGTATGTTGATGCAAGCTGATACCAGAGCATCAAACTAGGTCACTGGCCTCTTGACAGACAACATTCTAATGCAGCTCCAATCAGCATTCAGTCTGGAAAATGTCATTGGTTACTATCTAGCATTCCTGAAAAGTATTTAAAATCTTGTTCTTGTCTTCATTTCCATTGGAGTGGGGATGCAAATGAGTTCATGTGAAAGAAAACTATAGTTGGCAAAGCCAGGTTGAGCCAGGAGACTTAATCACTGGCCCTCCATGCCAGATGCCAAAGCCAGCACCCAGCAAACACTAGGCACCAGAGATACCACAAGGCATTTTCCTGGCCCTCTTAACCTAGTTTCCCAGGCACGGATGAAACTGGTGTCTAAAGGTAGAGGTGAAAACTACAGTACAGAACATATAGAAGAGTCTTAAGATACACAACAAGGGACGGGTGTGTATATGGAGGGAGTGGGGTAAACACAGCTCTTCTTACATGTCTGTTAACTTAAATACAGCATCAGGAGACTTCCCCCAGCTTCCTGAAGAAAAGATGCATCATTTGTCCCTTGGCCCTGTCATAAGTAGAAAGCAGATTACAGGAATGAGTGAGTCACAGCTCTCCTCCCTTCTGCCTGGGAGGGCCACAGGATTTACATATTAGCTCATCTACTCCTCAGTAACAACTACGTGAGGTAATCACTATCAATAGCCCGATTGTACAGAATGGGAAACATGGACTTCGAGAAATTAAGCAGCTTACCCAAGTCATTCAGCTACTAAGTGGCAGATAGCGGACCAAAATGCAGATGTTTCTGATTTCACAACCACGTTTCTTAACTTCTGTCTATACTGCAACACAGAAGTGATTCTGCAATGAGGGAACAGCAATTAAGGTACATCAGTATCACTGAACTTTGATGAGTATGAGACCTAGTGTGTTTCTTGATTACAATGACACTGTTAAACTCTGCCATAACAGAGAATTACTTTTTATTTCTAAATGAGAAAACTCTCCTGTTTTCCTCTACTCACCTCGTCACTTCTAACACCAAATGTGTGGTTTTTCCACGCCAAGCAATTCTGACACAAACTTCCTAGAATTAGTACAGACCCCACAAGTTAAGAGCTCAGTCCCAGGAAATTGCCCCCTCTTGCCGCTTCAAATACCAACTGCAAGTCCAGGTTGCAGGTGTGCTTCTAATTAAGTGGCTATAAATAGGAGTTTCCCACACCTCCTCCTCAGGTTTGATAATTTGCTAGAACAACACACAGAATTCAGGAAAGCACTTTATTTACTATTACCTGTTTATTATAAGATACAACTCTGGAACAGCCAAATGGAAGCGATACATAGAGCAGGGTCTTGGGGGAGTTGGGGGTTGCACAAAGATTCCATGCCCTCTCTGGTTGCACCACCTTCCCAGCACCTCCACATGTTCCCCAACCTGGAAGCTCTCCAAATTCCTTCAGTTAGGATATTTATGGAAGCTTCATTACATAGGCATGATTGATTAAATCACTGGCCATTAGTATTTACTCAAACTCCAGCCCCTCTCCCCTCTCCAGAGGTCATTTTAAAGATTTGGTTGGTTCCCCCTGGCAACCAGCCTCCATTCAGAGATTATCCAGGAGCCCCCAGCCACTAGTCATCTCATTAGCATACAAAAAGACACTTGTCACTTCAGGGATTCCAAGGGTTTTAAGAACTATAGGCCAGGAAATGAGGGCAGAGGCCAAACACATATTTCTTATTATGTCACAGTTCATTTGTTTGTTTTGCAGAAAATCCATGGTGTTGGGGTTAAGTTAATGTATATTAAATTCTTTTTAAAAATCAAGTCCTTGGGTGCCTGGGTGTTAGAAGTGATGAGGTGAGTAGAGGAAAACAGGAGAGTTTTCTCATTTAGAAATAAAAAGTCCTTGGGTGCCAAGCTCAGTCGGTTAAGCATCTGCCTTCAGCTCAGGTCATGATCCCAGGGTTCCCTCTGCCTCTCCCTCTCTCTGTCTCTCATGAATAAATAAATAAAATCTTTTAAAAAACTCAAGTCTTTGACCTAAAAGAGCCTCATGTTAATACACAATGGGTTTAAGTTGGGAATTGTGTTCATGATTAAGATTCCTTTTGCAAGAAACTAAGCCTGAACACAGAAGTTGCTGTTACTAAAAGTCACATTGCTAACAGTTTTATAAGTCCTCTGAAAATGATCAAGTTGACTTAGAAGATAAAGATTTGCCAGAAAGATGTTCTTGGCAATGCACAGTTCCTTGTTGAAATGAGATACAAGAGGAAACATGAAAATGCAAAGTTCATGGGAATATAATTTATTTAATGGACAAGATCAACTTATTTGGGATAATAAAGTTAAAAGAATGTGTTTCCAGGCAGTAGCTCCCTGTTATATGCTATTACAGAGCAAATTGTTAGTTACCAGACATACTTCCTAGAAAAGAGTCAGTATGCTCTCCCAGAATCATTGACATAACCTCAGCTTTAACAGTCCAAGTATATGGTTTCTATTCACAATTACAGACTCTCAGAGATACCCATGTACTCCACATCTATGTCTCTGGAAGAAAAAAAACCTCTTATTAAATTGATTTGCCCTTTGTCACTGTCACAGATACGTTTTCCCTGTTTTGACAGGTAGTTGTAATTCTATTAGCAGCCCATCGACTTCCCTGTGAAATCGATCTGTGTTGGGCTGGCTGGATCTTCTTAAACTGGCTGATTTATTGCTTCTGCATGTTTTTAGAAAAAGAGAGCATGTGCATCTCACAAGTAAGCTAAGGAGTCAAGGAGCAGGAGAGGAAGGAGAGAAAAAGAGACACTCCTCTGTCACCACAGAGTATAAAGTATCTAAACAATATTTGAAAACAAATCATTTTTAGCCTCACTGTTGGCTGTTTCTGTGACAGGTGAGCTGTGACCTTTTGTCAGCTGCCTAGCTGAGATGCCTGTGATGCCAGCCATATAAATGACTGTCAATTTCCCTTATTAATTTATCTTGCTGTCTCATGTATAAACTAGGAGAAATTGCTCACTTTGAATGTCCTCAATGTTGACCTATCATGTTTACCTAATTTTGATCTTGTACATCACATCTCACAGTAACCAGACAGCAAATAGCTGCCTCCAGGTGCCCCTGTCTCTGCCTGAAATCTTGCCCATTGAAAGGAAAGCACTCAAGCCAATTTGCAGGAGATAACAGTTTGCCAGAGGTCAGAGCCAGAAATCACCATTGCATTTTGTTTAAAGAACCACATCAGAAAAGAAAGAAAGGAAAGAAGAGAAGGGAAAGGAAGGAAGGGGCAGGGGGGTAGGGAAGGGAAAGGAAGGGAAGGGAAAACTAAATAAACACCCTTGTCTTAAAGTTCCATCCCAAGATTTATAATGGAATCAGATAATGCTAAATTAAAATAGTATGTGTAAAGACCAGGCAACCTGAAAATAAGTTGATTTTCCTGGTACTAAAGAAAAAAAATATTGCACAGTTACATTCCATTTCAAACTGAAAATTATTCTAAATATTCTAGTGTTAACTTCATGAACATAAATATGAATATTAACACCTCACGAGTACCATTTGTAATTTCATCCTTGAGCAATATAGTGAAGAGGCTAATTCTAAGCAAAATTATTACTAGAAAATACAGTTAAGTAGGAAAATTCCACTTCTGCACCCTTTCTTCCCCATTTACGTATCTCCTATATGTTTAGGGGCTTTCAACAGAGATACTCAACTCACTCTTACCTTCCAGGATAACACTGAAGCTTTCTCCATCTTCTTTACCCAAACCTTTTCAGATGTTAGGCCAGCAAAGTGATAAAGTAATGTTTATATAAATGATAAACTAACAAGATTTAGTGTATTAACTCTCCCAGATTTTGCATTTTTACTGGAAATTTTTATAAACACAATACTTTAATCAAAAATAGAGACTGATGATGAGAACCCTCAGCACCACTGAAGACAGAGCACTGGATGGGGGATACTTGTCAGCAGATGTACCTTTCAACAACCTTCAAATGACACCCCTAGAATGTGCTGTTTCTAAAATGCAAACAATAACTCTTCTATCCTACAGAGCCCTGTAGACACTGCAGTCCCGTGTTGTGCTATGTTGTCAGCTTGGTTAAGCTGAGACACCCTGAAGCTTCCAGATTAAAGTTGGCCAAAACAGGAATTTGTATAAGACTGGAAGACAGAAATGAAGCGGCAAACTTTACTCTTGGGAGGTGGTTACAGTTAGACATGTTAGCAAAGAGATGCAGAGGAGCCTGGTAGGTCCCAGCTTATCCTTACTCTCCTCTGCTCTGTGCCCCGCTCTCCTTGACAACAGATGGCCCTGCTGGCCAACAGTGGCCCCAGGCTCAGCTATAGACCCTCAGAGGAGATAGCCACACAAAGCAACAGATTCCCAAAGACTTTTCCATGGTCTGACTTTGGCAGCTTGATGAGCTAGGCTTCTCAGATCAGGCAACACAGATTTCCCTGCAAGCTCTGACTTGTCTATCTTGGCCAGTGCTTCAGGCATACTGGTTAGTAACTCCTTCTCATATCCTCCAACTCCTTTTCAGGATTGTACTTCCTCAGTTCCTCCCACATTTGTGTCAGGTCTAAGCCCTATAAAAAATCTCCTATTCCCCAAATACTCATAGCGCCCCTGGTTCCTAACTAACCTGACTGATACAGTCTCCTGCAAAGGATCTTTATAGAGGCATATCCTATACATGCGAGGCTGTGCACATATGCCAGATTTACAGCCAGAAGGTATTGTCTATTACCGAGTACCATAATCAAACTTAAACCTATATTATGTCTGAATCTCTGATATGTGTTGTGTGAAATGAAATTTACAATTTGTCTTTTAAAATTGTTTACTTTTTCATTTTTAAAGCTGAGCCTGATTTTCAATATGTACTCTCTATGCATCAGCTAAATTAAGGAGGTTACAGACTCAAGTTTCAAAAACAAATTACTAATGGAGTGATAATCAACAACCATCTTGAAACCCCAAGCTAAATAGATTGTATTATACCATTTGTCCTCTTAAGTAGGGTCCTAGGTCGTGGTTATTTAGTTTCTGATCAATATTAGTCCTAAGTCAGAGGTTGAAATATTTTAGATCTCAGGACACAGAGTACATAGGACAAATACAGATCCCACAGTGTGTCCTATCTAAAATTTGAACAAGGTGGGAGGAGGGGAGGGTCACTTTATTTTGTTTCATTGTGGTAAGAACACTTAACATGATATTTATCCTCTTAACAGATTTTTAAGTGTGCAATACAGTATTGTTATCTATAGGTACAATGTTGTACAGAAGATCTCTAGAACTTATTTATCTTGCATAACTAAGAAGCACAGGCCACCAAGGTCAGATAGCATCCCCAAGAAACCAGTGTTTAGCTTATGGCCTCCGGTGTCTTTTTTTTTAGATTTTATTTGTCAGAGAGAGAGAGCACAAGCAGAGGGAGCTGCAGGCAGAGGGAGAAGCAGGCTCCCCTGCTGAGCAAGGAGCCCGACACGGGACTCGATCCCAGGACCCTGGGATCATAACCTGAGCCAAAGGCAGACGCTTAACCAACTGAACCACCCAGGCGTCCCTCCGGGTGTCTTGATAACAGAGTTGACTTAAGTTGGAGTCATATCTAATAATTATGTGCTATCCAGTCACAATTGCTATTAAAATTTAAAATGACATGCATAGATACTAATTTCTAATTATTTATTTTAACTTGGATATGCTTGTGATAGAGAAAGAAGGGGCTTGAGAAAAGGGTAGGAAGGAGACCGATGCAGTATGAACAATGGGAGATTCACAAAGAAAAGTAGAAAATCACGCACTGAATAGTAAACAGATGGAATGGAGGTACAAAGAGATAATCAGGAAGACCTGGAGTTGTAGGAAAAGTAAGGGAGGAATTTACATGTACACATGTATACACACGCTGATTATAAAGTATAAGGGCCAAGGGAATTGGGAGGTAAACATTGGAAGGGATAGACTGGTCAGACTATTAATGCTGCCTTTGGGTCTGATGCTCACAACTGAGCCAATCAGATTTGGTCAGGCAGGCTCACATACTGCAATGGAAAGGTGACCTATGAAAGTGACATGTGCTCTAAGACCCCTCTTAAAGGAACCTGCTTCTGACATTTAACATGCATCATAACAAAGTAGGACTTTAGAAGGGAGAAACACAAACTTCTTTAATGAATTTTGCCCCCACTTACTGTATGGATTGAAGGGGGAAAAAAATCAAAGAATTGCATCAATATATACCACAATCAGAGAACTCTAGCTACAATTTTTTTCTTCATAGTGGACTAACTTTTAAAATCCTATCTTTAAAACCATTAAGGCTAGAAAAATAACTATAATATGCAGAGTTTCTTCTTTGCCTTTAATATCAAGTGCTGATAAAGTGCTCAAAATTGTACAAGTCATACAGACAAGTACAATACCTGCCTCTGAAAAAAGCGTTTTTCAGAACATCACGAAATAGCACAAATAAAAGAAGCAAACTTCTCTGAAGTTACTTGGGTGTCAGATTACATCTGTAAAATCAAAATTATATCACAATATTCTTGTCTGATTTTTAATTTGCTTCAAGCCAAATAAATACGAGTAATGAGAAAGAAATCTCAGCCTAGGAGTGATAACATTATAAACCATATAAAGGACACTTGGTTGGTTTCTGTCATAAAGTTCCATCATAAAAATCACACCTGCATGAAAAAAGTTTTTGCCAGTTTCTGTATTTTCCCCTCAAAATAGCCATCTCTGCCAAAGGACATTCAGTTCGATGCCCGGAACTATCAGTTATTAGGCCTTGTCAGCAGTCAGAAATCATTCAGATATATTTCCTGCACCCTTCCGAAGCTATAAATAAAAGTTGTACACTAGCACCTACTGACCAAAAGGATCTGGGCTTAAATGACAGCAGTCAGGATTTAGGTTATATAGAAATAAATATTTTGTGATGAGGGAAGTTAAGATATTGGAAAGGGTCATATTGAGAGAGACTAGAGCCCCCCCCCAAAATGATTTGGAAATAAGATGTATTTTTCTCCAGGATCCCACAAATCAAGAACTCAGGTATATAATAACAACAACAAAAAAAGATTGTATCTATTCATTGCTCTATAGATTTTCAAATCCTACAATTCTATGATTAAATCAGAAAAGCAACATGGGGAAACTTAGTCCTCATCCTCATTCTTTTATAAAATGTGAATCTTTTCACATCTTTATCACCATTTTCCCATTAATCAAAATCACCCATGAATGGGGTTATTAACAAGCTTGATAATAGAAATCCAAGAATAATAGAAAGATCTCCGGACTTTGGGTCAAGAGACCTCAGTTCCAGTTTCAACACCACTCTACTAGCTGTGTGATCTTGTTAAAAAAAAAAAAAAATCAATTAACTGCTCTGATCCTCATATTATTCATGAGTAAAATAACTTCTGCCTTACCTATATCACAGGCTTGCCATAAGGATCATATCCAATAATGTCTATGAAGTGCTTTGTAAACTATAAAACATAAATCATGTGATGGTGTCACTATCACTATATGACAAGTGGCTGTACAATCACATCCAAATCACAGAAAAGCAGATTGTGCTCAGTTAATAAGAACATATAATGCAGATTCAGTGAATAGTAAGCAAATACCAGCAGGATAGTGGCAGGGAACAAAAACCAACTGAAATGTTTACCCAAGTTGTTACTGAACAGATGGAAACCACAAGGTCTCTGCCATACTTCATATTCTCTGGGTCTCCTGTGTTTAGGAAACAGATTTGTCCCTTTCAGCTTTTCAATCCTTGATACAGTTTTCCACCACCTTTGCTACACTGAGATTCACTGTGTTAAAGCCTACTGACATCCAGCTCTCAGGAGTCTAGACACTTGTTCAACCTTAGGGAATATAGAATATGAAACATGATTCTCTGTCTTAGGTCCATGAGGGTTTACATTTAAGTTATGAATATAGGTTGGTCTACCTTTGCCCTGTGGTGCACTCTTAATCTGGAAGGCTTTAAACTTTTTGAAGGCAGTGACATGGCAAAATAAAGTCTCTTAAAATTAGGAGATAACCAAAAACCAAGAGATAGCAGAGAAACTCATATAGAAATTCATATAGAATCACACAGTATTTCTGTAACACACTTGTCATAATAATTAAAATTATTTCAAGGTGCCTTGCAAAATATGAAAGTACTAAATAATGATTGCAAAACCAGGTAAGTGTTTGATGACGGATATGGAAAAAAGATGAGGTGTGGCAGATAAGTTCTCTTTTCTTTTGAAATATAATGTAATAGAAATAAATTGTGAAGTTCAAAGAGGCATTCAAATTTCAAAACTCGGCTAAATATTACCTATAGGCAGACTCAGGTACTTTACAGCCATTTTGTGGCTACTTTCTTCACAAAATTCATGGAATCTCTTTTAAATTTTGTTAAGACAATATATAACTTGAAATTGCACTAACTGTCTCCAGTAGCCAAAAGTGGCATCCTTAAATAGGATATGGTTTCTGCTCTCTTTTATGGTGCATGGATGCTTTTATGATGCATGGATGATTCAATACCTAAATGCACAATTTCTATTGATAATACCTGAACCTATTTAGCCCAAATTAGCAACTGCATATAAGTACACCAAAAATAATTCTAGAGTTAATTTTCTATTTAAGAGACTGTTTAGGCTCTTCTGTCCATTCTGGTGTATGATTTTTAATAACTTTACAGATTATCCCTCCAATAGAGTTCTGGCTTTGTTATTTTGCCTTGCTATTTTAAACATTGAGGTTATAGTCTATTCCTTGTTTTGAAGAATGTGTGTGCTCCTGAAAGCTAATAAACCAATGTGTATTTACAATGTGTTAGGTTTCATACTCTGTTAGGCAGTAACAGACACAGAAGATGGTCCCCACCCAGGAATCAGCCAAAAATCAAGACAATGGATAATTGAGTGCTAAGTTGTGCCATAGAATACAAATATTCTTGCAAATCAGAGGAAAAAAGAACTCTAAGGAATGGAATGGTTCAGTATAATCTTCCTGGAGGAGAGGATTTGAGTTGACCTTTGGAAGATAATTTAGGATTCAGGGAAAAGTTACTGGATTTTCAAGTTGGGAAAAGTCTTTGAAGAAATCAGTCCAAAGTCCAGACTGACTGGAAATAAGGGATGATGTTAAAATGAAGGATAAATTTGGCTAGGCAGAAAAGTCATTTTACAGAATCTTGATAACTTGACAAAGAAGTCAGGCTTGATGCAATAAGCCAAAGGAAGCCATTAGGCTACTTCATGAAAAAGGATGTAACATGAAAGATTAGTGTTTAAGGAAGCTTCAGGTAACAATTATATACATAGGATTGAATGGAGATGACACCAAAAGCTGGGATACCAGTTTGGAGGCACTTATATATACTTGGATGGTAGTATCAGAATCAGAAAAAAAGGTACAGGACTGAATACCTGCAAGAGAATTCACTGATTATCTATTTTTTCAGATGTGGAAACTAGGGGTTAGGAAGATTATATGGCTTGTACAATTAGTCATCTTCCCAGTTAGTGGCAGCCAGGACTGAAACCTAGATTTCTGAACACCTAGAAAATGGGAGAAATTTTGAAGAAAGAAATTGCAGGACTTGATTATAGGCAAATTTGGCAATAACAATAAAGATGGAAAGCATAAAGCTTACCTCTGGTTTAGAGTCTAGAGGTAAGTGGTATGGTTTAGCAGTGCTATACAATTAACCATGAGGGAAATAAGAAAACTAGGTGGGGCAAAGCTGAGGAGTTAGAATTTTATTATGTTGAATTTTAGATGATAGTAGAATATCTAGGTGGACACATCTTACAACAATTGAAAATAAGGAACTGTTCAGGGCTCACAGCACCCTTTTACAGCTCCTGCTCAGACGTCTCTCCAGACTTCCAGTATCATCATATATCCAACCATTCATCTGACACTGGCACCTGCAGTTTATATTAGCCCAAACTGAATTCATTGTCTTAATTCTCTCTCTTGGTTAGTACCATTATCCTTGCTGTTCATTCACTGGAAAAATATTGTCACTCAAGTCAGAAACCTGAGATTCATCTTCATCTTCTTCTTTTACCTCACTGACTACAGCCAATCAGTGACCAGATCTTCAGTGATTTTTTCCTCCTTCCTATCTGTCCATCTTTACTACTGCTATCTTGGTTTAGACACTTGTCAACTCATGCCTGGTTTATGGCAATAGTCTCCTAACTGGTTCCATTGTCTGCTCTGAATCTCATTTTAGCCTTACTCCATATGATTACTAGAATGGTCTTCTAAAAAGCAAGTCAGATCATTATGTTACTTCTTTACTTACAATTCTTTAATTACTATTCTCATAATCTTTATGGAGTTTAAGGTCTCATAATCTTATCCTTGTTTCCTTCTTAAGAGTTTCAAACGATGGAAATATATGGAATTGTCTGATTATCTGGTTTACATCTCAGTAGCTTTGACTGGGTAACTCTCTCTTCTTGGATTGCTCTTCTCTCCACATCTCCCCTACTCATATTTTCCACCCCTCCTAGCTACTGAACAATTACCCCTATTTCAAAACTGAACTCAAAAATTACCTTCTCTATATAAACTTTACTGATATTCCCTTACTCAGTAGAACTGAAGAGCTTCTCCTTTATATCTCCTTTGTACATAACCCATAGTATTTTATTGCAAATATAGTTGAATGTCTATATTTTCATCTAGATTGGATGGACTCTGAGAGCAGAAACCATATCCTATTCAACACTATATCTCCTAAAAGAGTGCTTGGATAATAGTATGTACTTTATAAAGGTCTGCATTTATGCATTATATAGACACCTGAGATATAGACACACTTGAATGAGACTGGAAGTGGAAAATTCCCAAACGGATTGCTTCAGAGAACTAGAGACAGTTAAGGTCTAAAAACAGCTAAAGAGGCCATTAAAAAAGAAAAGAGAAGGAATGATAAGTACTTTCCAAAAAGCCAAGGAAGAAAATAGTTTTAAGGAAAAAATGGGAGGAAATCATTTAAAGGGAATTAAAAATATTAAAAGATATTTATAAGGCTATATTTCTGATATTTATTAAAAAGATTTATGATTAATATAGCATTGAAAAACAAAACAATCCAAATCTCCAAAAAAGGGCACATCCTGACATACTGATTTGATAGAACATATGATGCCAAAGGGTTAAATATGAAATACAGGCAGATAAATGCTCATGTAAAACAATGCTAAATAAAAAGTAGCAGATAATGCTGCACAACCCATCGATTACAAGCATATAAACTTAAGATCTATGAACTTAAAATACTACAGATGAAATTTTTAAGATTTATTTATTTCAGAAAGAGAGAGAGCACATGTACACAAGTACAAGTGGCTAGGGGCAGAGGTAGAGAATCTTCAAGCAGACTCCCTACAGAACTCGACATGGAGCTGATCTCACAACCCATGAGATCATGACCTGAGCTGAAACCAAGAGTTGGATGCTCAAACAACTGAGCCATCCAGGCACCCCAACACTGCAGATGAATTAACATTGTTACTGCACTAAAGCAGAGGAATTAAATAGATTATTTCTGAGATATTTATGTTTCATTTAAAAGTTTAATTTTTTAAATAATGGGTGTTCTCAATATTGAACTCAATTAAAAAGGCCAGTTAATTATAAATAAAATCATGTCTTACCTGGGCTTGATAGTTCCTACTCAAAAGTATATAATACTGAGTCCTTTTATAAAGAAACAATGCATAACAAAAATTATCAAGTCATGATGTCTTTGCTTTATAAGTCCAAATTATTATTTTAAACAAGGCATACTTGCACTAACTAATATAAAGTTATTTTATGTTTGTGATGGCCCTCTCTTTAAAACATGAATAACTGAGGTTTGACTTTACCAGTTCTGTTTCCTAGATTAAAGTTTCCAAAAGTTCTTTATAAGTCAATTGCATACTAAGTCAAACAATAAATATATATGGAAGACCCAATTGTTAGGAGTAAAAGTGTTCAGGACACCAAGTCCCTTTATTCCTAACCACCTACATAGGGCCATAATTACTTCCTTGGGATATCATAAGATAAGGTTTGGGTGTAGAAAATAGGTTGAAATAGGAGAGCCAAATTAAAATGCCCCAGGCAGGGTGCCTGGGTGGCTCAGATGGGTAAGCATCTGCCTTTGGCTCAGGTCATGATCCCAGGGTCCTGGGATCAAGTCCCGCATCGGGCTCTCTGCTCAGCAGGGAGCCTGCTTCTCCCCCTGCCTCTCTCTCTGTGTCTCTTATGAATAAATAAATAAAATCTTAAAAAAAAAAAATTGTAAAAATAAATAAAAAATAAATAAATAATTTAAAAATGCCCCAGGCAGGCAAGGTAAATTAATGAGTTGAATCAAGCTTAGGAGCACATGCCCATCCATAAGAGAACAGTAGCTACTCAATTCCATGACAGGTTGCTCTAAAGAAATGCCAGCTCAGTGTTGCCACAGCTTCACATTGAGCAAGAGAAGGAAGAAATCCAGATTTATCTGTAAAATCTCCCAATATAAATGTCTCTTGAGTGAATGATGATATTAGAGAATAATTGGGGCCTACAGTCCTGGCTGGGCCTAATTATTGCAGGTCATACATTGAAGGTCATAGCTTGAAAGTTTTATTTCACTTATTCGGTGTTTTTATAAATGTTGAGTTTCTGCTCCATTCCAGGCACTGAGCTAGGCAAATGATTAGCAGGAGTTATTAAGGATACAAGCCTATGGTCACTGTCCTGAAAAAAGTTTACAGAGGAAACCAGGGAGGCCCAGTCAGAAACCAAAAGGAGAACTAGTGTGTGCTATAGAATAGAAGCCAAGAAACTGTAGAATTCCTGTGAAATAAGGACTGAACAATGTTAGAATTGAAAATTAGAAGTTATGGGTGATGTTAGAGAGAAACATTTTGATAAGTGCTAGGAACACAGATGCAAGAGCATAGAATGGAGACATAAACCAAATGAGAGGGATTAAAGGCAGCAAATATGAAACACTCTTTTGAGAAGTTTTTTAAAAAAGGAGAGAGGGGCGGAGCAAGATGGCGGAGGAGTAGGAGACCTGGATTTCGTCTCCTCTCAGGAATTCAGCTGGATAGGGATCAAACCATTCTTAACACCTACAAACTCAACAGGAGATCGAAGAAAAGAATAGCAACAACTCTCTGAACAGAAAAGCGACCACTTTCTGGAAGGTAGGATGTGCGGAGAAGTGAATCCGAGGCGATATTCGGGAGGATAGACGGCGGGGGAGGGGCCTCCGTCGGCCGCTTCTGGCAAGTGATAGAGCAGCGGAGCACAAAATCGGAACTTTTAGAAGTCTGCTCCGCTGAGGGACGTCACTCTGGTGGCTAACTGAGGGGTGGAACCCTCGCGGGACAGTGTGGTCTCAGGACCCTCGGGGTCACAGAAAGACCGGGGGTGCCTGAGTGCGGCAGAGCTCCCAGGTATTGGAGCGGGGAAGCCGGCTGCAGAGACGGAGCCCAGGCGCAGGCTCTCAGCTCGGGGTTGTCATAAACCGTGATCGGCGGCACAGTCGGGCCACTGCTCCTCCAGCAGGGACCCAACAAGCGGCAGATCCGGGGAGACTCACCTTCTTCCCCTGGGAGGAGCGGCGCGGGAGCGCACCGCGGGGATCTGCTGGGTTTGGAGACTCCACCCGGGGTCGTGTGCCAGAGATAGAAACGCGCGGTCACAGGCCGGGTGAGCACGGAGTGCGGCCGGAGACCGGGGAGACGGGAGTGACTGACTGCTTTTCTCTGGGGGCGCACTGAGGAGCGGGGCCCCGAGTTCTCGGCTCCTCCGGGGCAGAGACTGGGAGGCCGCCATTTTCACTCTCCACCTCCAAAGCTGTATGGAAAGCTTGCAGGGAACAAAAGCTCCCGAGAGCAAACCCGAGCAGATTACTTAGCCCAGACCGGGCAAGGGCGGGGCAATTCCGCCTCCGGCAAAGACATTTGGGAACCACAGCAACAGGCCCCTCCCCCAGAAGATCAGCGAGAACAGCCAGCCAAGACCAAGTTTACCAATCAGTGAGAACGGCAGAACTCCAGCGCTAGGGGAATACTGCACATAGAATTCCTGGCTTTAGTCTTGATTCTTTAGTCTTTCAAAGTTAATTATTTTTTTTAACTGTCTTTTTTTCTTTTTTCTTTTTTTGAATTTTTCTTTTTCCCTTTTTCAACCAACATCTTATCAATCCCTTTTTTAAAAAAACATTTTTATTTTTCATTTTTAGAGTCATATTCTATCCCTTCATAGTAGTTACCCGTATTTTTGGCATATATATGTAAGTTATTCTCTCTTTAAAATTTTGAGATAGTTTCTTCTAACAGATCAAAATATACTCTAAATCTCTAGTGTATGGTTTTTTCTACTCCCCTGCCTGATCACATTTTCTCCCTTTTTTCTTTTTTTTTTTTTAAATCCTCTTCTTTCTTTTTTCAAACAACTTATCAATTCCTTTTATAAAATTTTTTATAATTTCCATCTTTACAGTCATATTCCATCCCTTCATCATATCAACCCTTATTTTTGTACATATATAAGTTTTTCTTTCTTTAAAATTTTGGGAGGCACTTTCTTTTAACAGACCAAAATACACCCAAAATCTAGTGTGTGGCACTGATCTATAAACCAGCCTGATCATATTTGATCACATTCTGTTTTTGTTTTGTTTTGTTCTGTTTTTGTTTTTATCTTTATCTTTTTCTTTTTCTTTTTTCTTTTTTTCTTTCTTTTTCTTTTTCCTCTCTTTCCCTTTCTTTTCCCACTGCTTCAGGTCTTTTCTGATTTGTTTAGAGTATATTTTCTGGGGACGTTGTTACCCTGCTAGCATTTTGTTCTCTCATTAATCTATTCTCCTCTGCACAAAATGACAAGACGGAAAAAATCACCTCAACAAAAAGAACAAGAGGTAGTACCGACTGCCAGAGACCTACTCAATATGGACATTAGTACGATGTCAGATCTAGAGTTCAGAATCATCACTTTAAAGATACTAGCTGGGCTTGAAAAAAGCATGGAAGTTATTAGAGAAACCCTTTCTGGAGAAGTAAAAGAACTAAAATCGAACCAAGTAGAAATCAAAAAGGCTATTAATGAGGTGCAATCAAATATGGGGGCGCTAACTGCTAGGATAAATGAGGCAGAAGAGAGAATCAGTGAGATAGAAGACCAAATGATGGAAAATAAAGAAGCTGAGAAAAAGAGAGATAAACAACTACTGGATCACGAGGGCAGAATTCGAGAGATAAACGATACCATAAGACGAAACAACATTAGAATAATTGGGATCCCAGAAGAAGAAGAAAGAGAGAGAGGGGCAGAAGGTATAATGGAGCAAATTATAGCAGAGAACTTCCCTAATTTGGGGAAGGAAACAGGCATCAAAATCCAGGAAGCATAGAGAACCCCTCTCAAAATCAATAAAAATAGGTCAACACCCTGACATCTAATAGTAAAACTTACGAGTCTCAGAGACAAAGAGAAAATCCTGAAAGCAGCTCGGGAGAAGAGATATGTAACCTACAATGGTAGAAACATTAGATTGGCAACAGACTTATCCACAGAGACCTGGCAGGCCAGAAAGGACTGGCAGGACATATTCAGAGCACTAAATGAGAAAAATATGCAGCCAAGAATACTATACCCAGCTAGGCTGTCATTGAGAATTGAAGGAGAGATAAAAAGCTTCCAGGACAAACAAAAACTAAAGGAATTTGCAAACACGAAACCAGCCCTACAAGAAATCTTGAAAGGGGTCCTCTAAGCAAAGAGAGAGCCTAAAAGCAACATAGACCTGAAAGGAACACAAACAATATACAGTAACAGTCACTTTACAGGCAATAAAATGGCACTAAATTCCTATCTTTCAATAGTTACCCTGAATGTAAATGGGATAAATGCCCCAATCAAAAGACACAGGCTATCAGATTGGATTAAAAAACAAGACCCATCGATATGCTGTCTGCAAGAGACTCATTTTAGAACCAAAGACACCCCCAGATTGAAAGTGAGGGGGTGGAAAACCATTTACCATGCTAATGGACACCAAAAGAAAGCTGGGGTGGCAATCCTTATATCAGACAAATTAGATTTTAAACCAAAGACTGTAATAAGAGATGAGGAAGGACACTATATCCTACTTAAAGGGTCTATCCAACAAGAAGATCTAACAATTGTAAATCTCTATGCCCCTAACATGGGAGCAGCCAATTATATAAGGCAATTAATAACAAAAGCAAAGAAACACATCGACAACAATACAATAATAGTGGGGGACTTTAACAGCCCCCTCACTGAAATGGACAGATCGTCTAAGCAAAAGATCAACAAGGAAATAAAGACTTTAAATGACACACTGGACCAAATGGACTTCACAGACATATTCAGAACATTCCATTCCAAAACAACGGAATACACATTCTTCTCTAGTGCCCATGGAACATTCTCCAGAATAGATCACATCCTAGGTCATAAATCAGGTCTCAACTGGTACCAAAAGATTGGGATCATTCCCTGCCTATTTTCAGACCACAATGCTTTGAAACTAGAACTCAATCACAAGAGGAAAGTCGGAAAGAACTCAAATACATGGAGGCTAAAGAGCATCCTACTGAAGAATGAATGGGTCAACCAGGAAATTAAAGAAGAATTTAAAAAATTCATGGAAACCAACGAAAATGAAAACACAACTATTCAAAATCTTTGGGATACAGCAAAGGCAGTCCTAAGAGGAAAGTATATAGCAATACAAGCCTTTCTCAAGAAACAAGAAAGGTCTCAAGTACACAACCTAACCCTACACCTAAAGGAGCTGGAGAAAGAACAGCAAATAAAACCTAAACCCAGCAGGAGAAGAGAAATAATAAAGATCAGAGCAGAAATCAATGAAATAGAAACCAAAAGAACAGTAGAACAGATCAACGAAACTAGGAGCTGGTTCTTTGAAAGAATTAACAAGATTGATAAACCCCTGGCCAGACTTATCAAAAAGAAAAGAGAAATGACCCAAATCAACAAAATCATGAATGAAAGAGGAGAAATCACAACCAACACCAAAGAAATACAAACAATTATAAGAACATATTATGAGCAACTCTATGCCAGCAAATTAGATAACCTGGAAGAAATGGATGCATTCCTAGAGATGTATCAACTACCAAAACTGAAGCAGGAAGAAATAGAAAACCTGAACAGACCTATAACCACTAAGGAAATTGAAGCAGTCATCAAAAATCTCCCAACAAACAAAAGCCCAGGGCCAGATGGCTTCCCAGGGGAATTGTACCAAACATTTCAAGAAGAATTAATACCTATTCTTCTGAAACTGTTCCAAAAAATAGAAATGGGAGGAAAACTTCCAAACTCATTTTATGAGTCCAGCATTACCTTGATCCCAAAACCAGACAAAGACCCCATCAAAAAGGAGAATTACAGACCAATATCCCTGATGAACATGGATGCAAAAATTCTCACCAAAATACTAGCCAATAGGATCCAACAGTACATTCAAAGGATTATTCACCACGACCAAGTGGGATTTATCCCTGGGCTGCAAGGTTGGTTCAACATCCGCAAATCAATCAACGTGATACAATACATTAACAAAAGAAAGAACAAGAATCATATGATCCTCTCAACAGATGCAGAAAAAGCATTTGACAAAGTACAGCATCCTTTCTTGATCAAAACTATTCAGAGTATAGGCATAGAGGGTACATACCTCAATATCATAAAAGCCATCTATGAAAAACTCACAGTGAATATCATTCTCAATGGGGAAAAACTGAGAGCTTTCCCCCTAAGGTCAGGAACGCGGCAGGGATGTCCACTATCACCACTGCTATTCAACATAGTATTGGAAGTCCTAGCCACAGCAATCAGACAACAAAAAGAAATAAAAGGCATCCAAATTGGCAAAGAAGAAGTCAAACTCTCACTCTTTGCAGATGATATGATACTTTATGTGGAAAATCCCAAAGACTCCACCCCAAAACTGCTAGAACTCATACAGGAATTCAGTCAAGTGGCAGGATATAAAATCAATGCACAGAAGTCAGTGGCATTCCTATACACCAACAACAAGTCAGAAGAAAGAAATTAAGGAGTCGATCCCATTTACAATTGCACCCAAAACCATAAGATACCTAGGAATAAATCTAACCAAAGAGGCAAAGGATCTGTACTCAGAAAACTATAAAATACTCATGAAAGAAATTGAGGAAGACACAAAGAAATGGAAAAACGTTCCATGCTCATGGATTGGAAGAACAAATATTGTGAAGATGGCAATGCTACCTAGAGCAATCTACACATTCAATGCAATCCCCATCAAAATACCATCCACTTTTTTCAAAGAAATGGAACAAATAATCCTAAAATTTGTATGGAACCAGAAAAGACCCCGCATAGCCAGAGGAATGTTGAAAAAGAAAAACAAAGCTGGTGGCATCACAATTCTGGACTTCCAGCTCTACTACAAAGCTGTCATCATCAAGACAGTATGGTACTGGCACAAAAACAGACACATAGATCAATGGAACAGAATAGAGAGCCCAGAAATGGACCCTCAACTCTATGGTCAACTAATCTTTGACAAAGCAGGAAAGAATGTCCAATGGAAAAAAGACAGTCTCTTCAACAAATGGTGTTGGGAAAATTGGACAGCCACATGCAGAAGAATGAAACTGGACCATTTCCTTACACCACACACAAAAATAGACTCCAAATGGTTGAAAGACCTCAATGTGAGACAGGAGTCCATCAAAATCCTAAAGGAGAACACAGGCAGCAACCTCTTCAACCTCAGCCGCAGCAACTTCTTCCTAGAAACATCGCCAAAGGCAAGGGAAGCAAGGGCAAAAATGAACTATTGGGACTTCATCAAGATAAAAAGCTTTTGCAAAGCAAAGGAAACAGTCAACAAAACCAAAAGACAACTGACAGAATGGGAGAAGATATTTGCAAATGACATATCAGATAAAGGGCTAGTATCCAAAATCTATAAAGAACTCATCAAACTCAACACCAAAAGAACAAATAATCCAATCAAGAAATGGGCAGAAGACATGAACAGACATTTTTCCAAAGAAGACATCCAAATGGCCAACAGACACATGAAAAATTGTTCAATATCGCTCGGCATCAGGGAAATCCAAATCAAAACCTCAAGGAGATACCACCTCACACCAGTCAGAATGGCTAAAATTAACAAGTCAGGAAATGACAGATGTTGGCAGGGATGCGGAGAAAGGGGAACCCTCCTACACTGTTGGTGGGAATGCAAGCTGGTGCAGCCACTCTGGAAAACAGTATGGAGGTTCCTCAACAAGTTGAAAATAGAGCTACCATATGATCCAGCAATTGCACTACTGGGTATTTACCCCAAAGATACAAAAGTAGGGATCCGAAAGGGTACGTGCACCCCGATGTTTATAGCAGCAATGTCCACAATAGCCAAATTGTGGAAAGAGCCAAGATGTCCATCAACAGATGAATGGATAAAGAAGAGGTGGTATATATATACAATGGAATATTATGCAGCCATCAAAAGGAATGAGATCTTGCCATTTGCAACAACGTGGATGGAACTGGAGGGTATTATGCTGAGCGAAATAAGTCAAACAGAGAAAGACATGTATCATATGACCCTACTGGTATGAGGAATTCTTAATCTCAGGAAACAAACTGAGGGTGGCTGGAGTGGGGGGTGGGGTGGGAGGGATGGGGTGACTGGGTGATGGACACTGGGGAGGGTATGTGCTCTGGTAAGCGCTGTGAACTGTGCAAGACTGTTGAATCTCAGATCTGTACCTCTGAAACAATGCAATATATGTTAAGAAAGAAAAAAAGAAGAAGAAGAATGTAGCAGGAGGGGAAGAATGAAGGGGGGGAAATTGGAGGGGGAGAAGAACCATGAGAGACGATGGACTCTGAAAAACAAACTGAGGGTTCTAGTGGGGAGGGGGGTGGGAGGATGGGTTAGCCTGGTGATGGGTATTGGGGAGGGCACGTTCTGCATGGAGCACTGGGTGTTATGCACAAACAATGAATCATGGAACACTATATCTAAAACTAATGATGTAATGTATGGGGATTAACATAACAATAAAAAAATTTTTAAAAAAAAGGAGAAAAAAATCAACTGTAAAGTGGCTGTAGCATAACATGAAGGAAGGGTTTAAAAATACCTCTGAAACAAATAATACATTATATGTTAAAAAAAAAAAAGAAGATAGTAGGAAGGGAAAAATGAAGGGGGGAGATCGGAGGGGGAGACGAACCATGAGAGACTATGGACTCTGAGAAACAAACTGAGGATTCTAGAGGGGAGGGGGGTGGGGGGATGGGTTAGCCTGGTGTTGGGTATTAAAGAGGGCATGTAATGAATGGAGCAAACAATGAATCATGGAACACTACATCAAAAACCAATGATGTAATGTATGGTGATTAACATAACATAATAATAAAAAAATAATAAAAAATAAAAAAACTAATGATGTAATGTATGGTGATTAACATAATAAAATAAAATAAAATAAAATAAAATAAAATAAAATAAAATAAAATTTTAAAAACACCAAAAACTATATTCACAGGCAAACTAAAAAAAAAAAAAAGAAGAATCTTTAAGGATGATAAAAACTTAAGCAGCTTTGTAATCTAAGGGGTAGTCCCCATTACAGGGCAAGAGGTTTAAATACAGTGGATGTTTAAGATTCAGGAGAGAGAATGGAAGACTGAGAGAGGGGAAGTTTCTAGGGGATGCAAAAGGGGCTGCATCAGGGTCCAGCTAAAAGGAATTGGTGTTAAGCAGTATGAGGGAATTCTTATGAGAATAGAAAGAAATAGGAATTGGGTAAAGATGAACGCAAGTATGGGGGCTACATGGTGGGAATGGTGGGAGCAATAAAAGGATCTTAATTTTTCTCAATATAAACCTCTTCTCTGGAGAGTTGTGTCAGACCACATATAAACCTCAAAGACTTCTCTTTATCCAAAGGCCCATGCATCCTAGTCCACGATCACTTTCCCCAAGCCCAGACCTTGAGGTTGGCATCATAGAGCTTATCATTTCAATGGCAGGAGAGGAAAGAAACAAAGAATAAATTTTCATTTCTTCTGCTCCTAAAGTAAAATTTGTCTGACACCTAAGCTGGGTTTCTTTTTCTGACTGGCCATCCAAGAGTACCAGTATTTGTACAAGTCATCCCCAAACCCCATCTGCTGAGTGTGGAAAAGGAAGAGAGTGCCTCTAGAAGGAAGTTTTTTTTTTTTTTTTTTTTTTTAAGATTTTATTTATTTATTTGAGAGAGAGAGAGACAGATAGTGACAGAGATAGTGAGAGAGAGCACAAGTGGGGAGGAGAGGGAGAAGCAGGCTCCTGCCGAGCAGGGAGCCCGATGCAGGGCTCGGTCCTAGGACCCTGGGATCATGACCTGAACCGAAGGCAGACGCTTAACCAACTGAGCCACCCAGGCGCCCCTAGAAGGAAGTTTTCAAAGAGATCCAGGAGAAGAAGTATTGTCCAGTTCCAGCACTTTCCATATCCTGTATATTGCTTCTACTAAAGTTCGGCCTGTTAAGTGGAAGTCTTGGTGGAATTTTATTTTGCCCCAGCCTATCAGAATACCTTTTCTCTAGCAAAGGGACCAAGTCTTAACATACCTATATGAAATAGCTCATTTCAAAACATCTTCTGAAATAAAATAACCTCCAACTCTAGAAAATCATAGCATCAAATGAACATTTGAAAATTAAAAGAAAACTAGATTTAGAAATTTAAAAACTAAATCTTTAAAAAAAAACTGGAAAACATGCATGGGAATTAATTAAAGAAAGAAATTGATGTACATACACAAAAATAAACTCAAAATGGATGAAAGACCTAAATGTGAGACAGGAATCTATCAAAATCCTAGAGAACACAGACAGCAACCTCTTTGACCTTGGCCACAGCAACTTCTTGCTAGACACATCTCCAAAGGCAAGGGAAACAAAAGCAAAAATGAACTATTAGACTTCATCAGGATAAAAAGCTTTTGCACAGCAAAGGAAACAATCAACAAAACTAAAAGGCAACCTGTGGAATGGGAGAAGATATTCAAAATGACATATCAGATAAAGGGCTTTATAGATTTTGGATATAAAGTCTATAAAGAACTCAACATCCAAAAACCAAAAATTCCAGTCAAGAAATGGGCAGAAGACATGAACAGACATTTCTCCAAAGAAGAGATACAAATGGTAACAGGTACATGAGAAAATGCTCAACATCACTCATCATCACTCATCATCAGTGAAATACAAATCAAAACCACAATGAGGTATCACCTCACACTAGTCAGAATGACTAAAATTAACAACTCAGGAAACGACAGATGTTGGCAAGGATGTGGAGAAAGGGGCCCTCTTACAATGTTGGTGGGAATTCATACTGGTGCAGCCACTCTGGAAAACAGTATGGTGGTTCCCCAAAAAGTTGAAAATAGAACTACCCTATGATCTAGCAATCACACTTCTAGGTATTTATCCAAAGGATACAAAAATGGTGATTCAAAGGGGCACATGCATCCCAATGTTTATAGCAGCCATGTCCACAATAGCCAAAGTATGGAAAGAACCCAGATGTCTACCACAGAAGAATGGATAAAGAAGATGTGGTGTGTGTATGTATACACACACACACACACACACACACACACACACACACACACACACAATGGAATAGTACTCAGCCATCAAAAAGAGTAAAATCTTGCCGTTTGCAACAACATGGATGGAATTAGAGGGTATTATGTTAAGTGAAATCAGTCAGAGAAAGACAAATACCATATGATTTCACTCATATGTGGAATTTAATAAACAAAACAGATGAACATAGGGAAAGGGAAGGAAAAATAAAATAAGATGAAAATTGAGGGGCAGGCAAACCGTAAGAGATGCTGAACTCTAGCAAACAAACTTAGGGTTACTGGAGGGGTGGTGGGTGGGAGGACTGGGAACTGGGTGATGAGCATTAGGGAGGGCACTTCATATAATGAGCACTAGGTGTTATATGCAACTGATGAATCACTAAATTCTACCCATGAAAATAGTAATATAGTATATATTAACTAAATTGAATTTAAATTAAAATATTTAAAAAATAAGGATGGTTGTATATAAATGCTGATATCAGAGATAAATGTGATAAAAGTTCACTAAAATATTAGAAATGTAATTAAATAAAACTTGTTTTTAAGAGGCATGTTCAATAGCAACATATTTTATGGATAGTCTCTTAATAAATGAACATAATAAAAAGTAAAAAAAAAAAGAAATTGGTGTAAACACACGACCTCAGGAAAAAAATTAATTAAAAAATGCCCCAAACAGAATAAATTTAAATGACTATTTAATGAGAGATGCTGTAAAAGGCAGAATAGGGGTGCCTGGGTGACTCAGTTAAGAGTCTGCCTTCAGCTCAGGTCATGATCTCAGGGTCCTGGGATCAATTCCTGCATTGGGCTCCACACTCAGCGGGAAATCTACTTCTCCCTCTGCCCCTCCCCCCTGCTCATTTTCTCTCTCTCCTTCTCAAATAAAAAGAAAAAGAAAAGAAAAAGGCAGAATAACAACCAAGAAAATGAAAATAAGATAAAGGAAGAAATGAAAGAGTTCAGAGAAAAATACTTAAAATGGAAAAACAGGAACAGGAAGTCCAACATACATGTAATTGGAATCCCAGAATTAAAAAAACACAAAATAAAACAGAACTAAAATTTAAAAACATAATCAAGGAAAATATTCTAGAAATGAGAGATAACAAATTTTACATATTTAAAGGTATACATGAGAAAACTAGATAAAACAGTCCTAGTAAAACTGCTAGAGTCCATAAACAAACAAGAAAAAAATCTTAGGACCTACAGACAAAAAGATCAAATTAGTTATAATAGGAAGAAAATTTGACTGGTATGAGGCTTCTCAAGAGCAATATAAAAAGCAAGGCAACAATGGAACAACATTGTCCAGAAATTTTTAAAAAGAGTAAGGAATTTTATATCCACCCAAGTTACCCTTTAAAGCAGTTTTAAATGTGCAGAAATTCAAAGGATAGTGTACACGTGTGCCCTTCTTAAGGAATAAAATAGAGAATGATCTTTATTTAACCAATAGAGAACTGGGGAAACCAGCAAAGGCGCTCTGGTGAACATTAAATATACTTAACTGTGGAGCTCAAGAGGGACATTGGTCAGAAAGCAATATATAAACATTGTATATAACAAAGTAGAATAAATGCAACTAATGGGAGGATAAAGAAGAAGAAAAGTGGAAAATAGAATAAAGTCATTATACAGGTAATAAGTGGGAGTGAAAAAATCACTTTAAAATTGACAAAAGAGATTGTAAATAAGTAAGAAAGACAGAGATTAAGTGAAGTATAAAAAGTATAAACACAATGGTAGTAAATAGAAAAACACAAATTTTCTTAAATACCAAAATAAACTTTTTTAAAGTAGCAAAAATGCACACATGTTAGAGAAAGAAATATAGTAAATATGACATAATACAGTAATTATGGTATAAAATAATATGACACAGTCAGCACCAAACATCATAACAATAAATGTGAATTAGCTGGACATGCTTATTAAAATTTCAAATTGGTTCATAAAACAAAACCCAACTATTCTGTATACAGGAGATACATCTAATACAGTAATTTTAAAATGTTAAATATAAAGGTATGGGCATAGATGTAGAAGGCAATTGGAAACAATAAGAAAGCAGAGTTTGTAATCCTATTATAAAGCACAATTCAAATCAAAAAGCAATAAACAAGAAAAATAAAAACACTATGAAATTCCAAAAGCCAGAATTCACAAAGAAAGTAGAATATTTATGAATACCTATGTCCCAAGTAACACATACATATGCAAATCAAAAATGATTGGTGTAGAGAGAAATAGATAAAAATTTACAAATAATATTTGTATTTGAAAATTTGAAAATTTACAAATACTTAACAACGCTCTTCGTACAGAACCAGTCAAATGGAAAAACATAAACAAGGACATAGAAGATCTAAAAAATATAATCAATAGAGTATGTCTTATAAATACACATGAAATACAACACTAACCGTGAAAATAAAAAATACTTTCTTTCAGGATGGTCATGAAAAATTCATCAAAAGTGGTAATATGTTAGGTGACAAAGAAAACATTATAAAGTTGCATAGAGTATAAACATCACAAATAACACACACTGATCAAAATACAATAAAATTAGAAGTAAAAAATGTAATGAAATATCAAAAAGGCCTTTCAACTTAGATTTTTTAATTGTATTCAAAAATTCTTTGAAAAAGTGAAAAAATATAAACAGAAATTACCAAAATTGTGAATAATATTAAAAATGAAAACACTACATGTCAAAGAGTCTGTTGGATATATTTATGGCAGTGATGAAGAGAAAATCCATAGCCTTAAACATCTCTATTAATTAAAATGAAACAATTAAAATACATAAACTAAATTTCCAAATCAAAAAGTTATAAAAAAGCAACAAAGTAAACCAGAAGTAAGCACTAAAAAGGAAGATAAAGGTAAAAGTGGAAATAAATAATGCAGAGAATTTTTTTTAAAGATTTTATTTATTTATCTGAGAGAGAGTGAGAGAGAGCACAAGCGAGGGGAGGAACAGAGGGAGAGAGAGGCGCAGACTCCCCACTGAGCAGTGAGCCCGATGCAGGACTCACTCCCAAGACCCTGAGATCATGACCTGAGCTGAAGGCAGATGCTTAACTGACTGAGGCACCCAGGTGCCCAATGTAGAGAATTTTTTAAAATCAAAATTTAAAAAACAATATCCTGATTCTTTGATAAAAATTAACAAATTAGACAAACCACTCCTTAATTTAAAAGGGAAAAAGCACAGGGGCACCTGGGTGGCACAGTCAGTCAAGCAGCCAACTCTTGGTTTCCTCTTCCATCATGATCTCAGGGTTATAAGATCAAGCTTCACATTGGGCTCCACACTGAGTGGAGTCTGCTTGAGATTCTCTCTCCCTCTCCCTCTGCCTCTCCTACTCATGCTCTCTCTCTCTGTCGCTCTAAAATAAAGAAGGAAGAAATAACAATTGATAAAAGAATGGCTTTGCATATCCCTATGTAAATAAATGTGCAAACTGGGAAGTTTCTTAGAAAAATACAGTTTATCAAAATTGATTCCAATCGAGATAAAAAGTTTAATAGACATTTCTATAGAAGAAATAGGTATCTGGGAATTCCACACCAAAAAAAAAACTTTTAAGTAAACAGGCATGATGGTTTTACTGGCAATGCTACCAAACTTTTAGAAACCAGATAGTCCCAAAGCTATATAAATTATTTCCAAGAATAAAAAGTAAAAAAAAAAAAAACTTTAAATTCCATTTATAACAAAATCACTTAAAAAGAATATTAAAGGCCAATATCACCTAAAATATCAATGCAAAATCCTAAGCAAAATATTAGTCAACAGATTCTGATACTGCTTAAAGAAAATAATATAGCATGACTAAATGGGATTTATACAAGGAATATAATGATTTCTGATATTAGAAAATCTATTAACATAATTCACCGTATTAATAGTTCTAAGGAGAAAAATAATATATTTCTCCCTATAAATGCTAAACACAACTTAGAAAATTTAACATGATTCCTAATAGAAACTCTTGAGAAAATAAGAACAGAGGGATATTTCCTCAATATGGTAAAGTATATATCATTTTAAAGTCTGCATCTTAATGACTAAAAACCAGAGGCATTAACATTAAGGTTGAGAAGAAGGTAAAGATGCCCACTATCTCTACTGCCATTTAATATTGTGCTGGAGTGTTAGCTAACACTATTTGACAAGAGAAAAAAATTAGAGACATAAGAATTAGAAAGGAGAAGGAAGAGTAGGAGGAGGAGGAGAGAAGGACAACAATGTCTCCTTACAGGTGACATTTCTTATATTTCAGCTTTATTGAGGTACAATTAACATAAAATTGTAAAATACTTAAAATGTACATCATGGTGGCTTGATATATGTATGCACTGAGAGACGAGCCCCCCATCAGGTTAACTAATGCATTAATCATCTCACATATTTACCTTTTTTGTGGGGGAGAGAGTTGCAAACATGTAAGTTCTACTCTCTTAGCCAATTTCACTCATATATGACAGCATTATTGACTATAATTACAATGTTTTACATTAGATCCTCAGAACTTACTCATCTTATAGCTAAGTTTGTACCCTTTTGCCAACCTCTCCATATTTCACTGATACTTCAGCCCCTGGCAAACACTTTTCTACTTTCTGTGTCTATGAGTATGATTTTCTTTTTTTTTTTTTTTTTTTTTTTAGATTTCACATATAAATGATACTACACAATATTTGTCATTTTCTATCTGGCTGATTTCAGTTAGCATAATGCCCTCAAGGTCCATCCATACTGTTGCAAATGACAGAATTTCCTTCATTTGCATGGCTAACTCCATTGTATATATATAATATATCTTCTTTATCCTTATGGATATCCTTATCTTTTGTTGATGGACACTTAGGTCGTTTCCATATCTTGGCTATTATGAATAATACTTCAATGAACATGACAGTGCAGATATCTTTTCAAGATCCTGTTTTCATTACCTAAAAATGGAATTGCAGTATCATATGATAGCTCTATTTTTTTTTAAATCTCCATACTTCTTTCCACAGTGGCTGCACCAATTTACATTCCCACCAAAAGTGTACAAGGGTTCCCTTTTCTCCACATCCTCACCAACACTTGTTATCTCTTGTCTTTTTGATGCTGGTCATTCTAACAAGTATGAGGTGTTACCTTATTATGGTTTTGATTTGCATTTCCCTAATGATTAGTGATGTTGATTACCTTTTCACATACCTGTTGGCCATCTGTATGTCTTCTTTGGAAAAAATGTGTATTCAGTTCCTCTGCTGATTTTTTTTTTTTTTTAAGAGAGGAAGAGGGGAGGGGCACAGGGAGAGGAAGAGAGAGAGAGACTCTTACGCAGGCTCCACACCCAGCACAGAGACTAGGCTCAAATTCACACCCCTGACATGGGGCTCAATCTCACAACCCTGAGAGTTTTTTCTTATTCTTTTGTTTGGAACATATTCCTCTATTTCTTCATTTTTCTTAACTGTTTGTGTTGGGTTTAGCGCATTAGATAAAGCTTCCACCTTTTTGTCTTGATGGAGTGCTCTGTATGGTAGAGGAAACTTATCTTTCAGCCTAGCCCTAGCTCTTGGTTTTCTCTCAAACCTTTGTGATTGTCCAAGTTGCCTTCTTTGTTCTTAATGGCTACCAGTAGTTGAGGCTATGCCCAAACCTGTCCATGTACCAAAGGGGAGGGTATCAGTCAGCATCTAGATGCAGGCTGATGGGAAGCCAGACACTCAGGCAGCAGCTTTTAAAGTATGCAAGTAGACCTCTTCCATGAAAAGAAAGACAGGGAGCTGGGTGTTTCTGTCTGTTCCCTGTGTACTAAGTCCTAGGGGAATAGCCAGTTAAGAACTGTTTCTTTTTTTGCTATAGTTCTAGGGGGCCTGAGAACATAAGCCCCACTGGCCATCACAGCCAGATGATCAAGGGGTACATCCTCTGGGTGGCAGCCACAAAAGCCAGGGCATCAGACATGTGTATAAGCTCCTTCCAGGAAGATATCAGCAACCTGGAGTAGACCAGAGGGAAGACATAGAGAGGACACCTACTAGCCTCCCAGGTCTCAGGGGAAGATCACAATCAGCCCTAAAAGTGTGCCAAATTAGAATCCTGACCCTCAGACAGCCCGCTTTTAAAGTAAATAAATAGGCTTCTTTCAGAGGAAGATTGGGAGATGGTATTTCTGTCTGCTCCCTCTGTGCTGAGCCCTGAGGGGAATAGCCACACTGACTCCTCTTGAGTCCGTTAAGAACTGTTTTTTAGCTCACTATAGTCTTGTAGGTCTCATGGATGAAAGCCTTTGGCTTTCAGAACTAGATGTTTTAGGGCCCCATCCCCAGGTGGAAGACTTAAAAATTGGGGTGCTAGATGTTGAATCCAAACTCTTTGTACCTCAGGGAGAAGCTGGGAGTTGAGTTCCTTCCTGACTATATGTCACTTTGCTGGAAGTGGGGCTTATGGTAAGAGTTTGTCTCAGCCTTTCCTATCTATTTTAATGTGTATATTTTCTTATTTGCCAATATGTAGTATTTACTCTGCTAATTTCTGGATTTCTTTCAGAGGGATTTTCTCCATTTATAGCTATAGATTCAGTGTGTCTGTGGGAAGAGGTGATTTCAGGAGCCTCCTAAATTGCCACCTTGAACCGGAACTCACAGAGGACATTATAATACATCTAGAAACTCCTAGAGAATCAATGATAAAACTATCTCAAGAAATTAAAGAATTAATCAAGATAGGAATATACAGAACTAACATGTAAAAATCAGCAACCTTCATATACACAAATAATAAATAGAAGATATGATGGAAGAGAAAAACCCATTTACAACAGGAACAAAAAAGATAAAATACTTAGGAAAAAACTTAACAAGAAATGTTCAAAATGAATATGTGAGTAAAACTATAAAACTATATGAATAAACTATAAAACATTCCTAAGTGTAAAGATACTCTTTATTCTTGGTTAGGACATTTCAGCATCATCACAATGTCAGTTCTCCCTTAAAGTTAATTTACAAATTTAATACCATCCCAATAAAAATACTTACAAGTTCCTTTCTAGAGCTAAATAAGATAATACCAGAGTTCATATGGAAAAATAAACATGAGGCAACCTACAGAATGGGAGAAGATATTTGCAAGTGACATATCTGATAAAAGGTTAGCATCCAAAATATATAAAGAACTTATAAAATTCACTACCCCAAAAATGAATAATCCAATTAAAAAATGGGCAGAAGGCATGAATAGATATTTCTCCAAAGAAGACATAGAGATGGACAACAGACACATGAAAAGATGCTCAACATCACTGATCATCAGGGAAATGCAAATCAAACTACACTGAGATATCACCTCACACCTGTCAGAATGGTTAAAATCACAACACAAGAAAAACAGGTGTTAGCAAAGATGTGGAGAAAAAGGAACCCTCTTGTACTGTTGGTGGGAATGCAAACTGATGCAGCCACTCTGGAAAACAGTATGGAGATTTCTCAAAAAGTTAAAAATAGAACTACCCTATGATCCAGCAATCGCACTATTAGGTATTTACCCAAAGAATATAAAAATACTGATTCAAAGCAATACATGCACTCCAATGTTTATAGCAGCAATACTTACAATAGCTAAATTATAGAAATAGCCCAAGTGTTCATTGACTGATGAATGGATAAAGAAGATGTGGTTTACATAGACAATGGAATATTACTCAGCCATAAAAGGAATGAAATCTTTCCATTTATAATGACATGAATGGAGCTAGAGAGTATTATACTAAGTGAAATAAGTGAGTCAGAGAAAGACAAATATCATATGATTTCACTTATATGTGGAATCTAAGAAACAAATGAGCAAAGGGGGAAAAAAAGAGAAATAGAGAGGCAAACCTCTCTTAAGAAACAGACTCTTAACTGTAGAGAATAAACTATGATGATTACCAAAAGGGAGGTGGGCTGGGGAATAGGTTAAATAGTGATGAGGACTAAGGAGTGCACTTATCATGATGAGCACCAGGTGATGAATGGAAGTGTTGAATCACTCTATTGTACACCTGAAACTAAAATTATACTGGATATTAACTAACTGGAATTTAAATAACATTTTTTTTCAGATTTATTTATTTATTTATTTATTAGAGAGAGAGCACGAGTAGGGGGAGGGGCAAAGGGAGAGGGAGAAAGAGAATCTCCAGCAGACTCCCCACTGAGCGCGGGGTCCCATGCAAGCCTTGATCCCAGGACCAAGATCATGACCTGGGCCAAAATCGAGTTGGATGCTTAAGTGATTGAGCCACCCAGATGCCTCTAAATAAAAACTTCTTTAAAAAGGAAAAGAAACATGAAAGAATACTAAGAAAACACAGAAAAAGAAAAGCTAGGAGACGGCACTATCCCTAACAGATATTAAAACATACCATAGAATAGTATACTACTGATGCATGAATAGACAGACCAATTGACAGAAATAAGTGATCTAAACTGTATTTTAAATAAATAATATAAGCCTACCATGTGAGAAATAGAGAACTAACCAAAATTACTTTTGAACACTGGCTAGTGAATAAAAGAATTGCAAACAAATCTGGATCTCATCTCAGTAGGTTTGTTTTTGTGGTCGTAAATATATGAATTCTTAAACAAGTTGATGTGCATTGAAGGGTTAGGCAAATGAGTAAATGTGTTGATGTGGCCAGAGCCAGAGTTCTCCTGTAGAAGAGACATGCAAATATGGAAGACAGAAAAGCAAGTAAAGAACTTTGTCCTGCTCAGCAGGGAGCCTGCTTCTCCCTCTGTCTCTCCTGCTTGTGCTCACTCTCTCTGTCTGTCAAATAAATAGATAAAATCTTAAAAAAAAAAAAAAAAGAACTTTGTGAATTTAAATTGAAATTAGAGTTATCAGTATGAGCTCATGATTTCTAATATATAAACACACACGCACAAGTTATACCCACTAAACGGGCCTCAGAGCCATGAGCACATTTAACATCTCATCTTGGTTTCTAAATGTCATTCCCTACTAATAGGACAAGAGCTCCTTGCAGAAATGCTGATTCCAGGTGTGTGGCAGGACAAGTTTAAGACCAGCCTTAAACATCTTTTTATGCCAAAAAGTAAAAAAAAACACTCAAAAAATGACAGAAGCATATCAGAAAAACGTAAAACCAGCTTAAAGGGCCTCCCACTGACCAATTCTGGGGCAATTTGAGCATGAAAATAAAACAGTAAGAATTATAACCCAATGAATAAAATAGGAATCCATGAGTTCATACTGATACTAAATGACAATAATGATGATAGATGGTAGGTAGATACATACATATATAAACTTTTCTCATATATCTTTAATATTTTTCAATATTAATTTCATTGATTACTAATAATAATAAATTTTAGATCCTTCTATTTCTTTGAAATGTCTGCCCATGTTGTTTCTTTTCATTTTGATTGGAGTTTCAGTATCTTTTGTAAGACTATTAGCTCTCTCTCTCTTTCATATATACATATATGATGGCAAAACTTTACCGTATTTATTGCAACTATTTCTTCTAATTTGTCATTTTTAATAAACAAACTTTTCAGTCTAAAAACTCCTTCTGACAATATATGCACAGTAAGAAAAATACTTATTGTGTTGTATTCCTTCCAACATATTCCTTAACTTTTTCTCACGAAAATAAAATAAAATGTCACCCAAAATCCCCAGAAGGCACCACTAATGCCAAAATGGAAGAGGAAAGGAAAGACAGAAAAGAGGAAGCCAAACTGTGAGGGTTAATGAGAGAGGAGTCATATCCCCTCCGTTGTGCCTTAAACCATTCAATTGCAATTGGGAAGGACATCAGAAGACAAAAACGTGATCTTCTTCCACAGAGAAATTACTTTCTTAGATTTGAAACCTTTCCAATGGAAAATTTCCTGTTGCCCAGAAGCACCTTTCTAATTAATGATCTTTAGTTTCTTAGGTAAGCTCATGCTGCACAAATCCCTTCTCAGCTTATAAGGGAAGAGGCATTTAAGGAGTGAATTGTGAGCTGAAAGAACAGGAGAGTTACACAGAGGGAATAAACTGACAGTTGGAGTCCATGCATCCCACTCTTATGCTTGGAGCCCATGAAGGGCTACAAGGATCTTTGTCCCCTGGCTCGGTGGAGAGGAGTGTGTGCTGACTCAAAGCTCTGGCACATTCTTGAAAAATCACTGCACAGTTAACTTCTAAATTACTGAGGACAATTGTAGAGATCGATAGAAAACACCAACCTCTAAAGACATTTCCTACAGCATAATTTGAAGAAGTAGAATACATGAAGCAGTGAGCCACAGAAAATCAGTTCTTAGCACTAATTAGAAATTTTTCTAAGCTTTCTCTCTCAGGAAAATCAGTTCATCAGATAAAGGGCCAATTTGAAACATGGTTGGTTGACAAATTATCATTTGGGCTGAAAAAAATTACAGCCAGATATTTGAACCAACATTCTAAATAAAATTGTGAGACTGATTAATTACTTACTGTTAATAAAATTGTAATGGAAATTGATTATTCACTAGTAGTTAAAAGCTGTTTTCCACATATCAGAATGAAGGCAGCCTATGAAGCAGAAAAAATAAAACACCAACTAGAGTATCTCGTTTAATCACAAAGGGGAGAAAGAAGCCTAATACTGTGTCCCCAGAAACATAACTTCTTCCCTTAAACTTTGATTTTATAACATTTACTTGCAACAACTTAATAAAGCTTACCTCATGATTAACTATTAATCTCAACTAGGAAAGCAATCTTTTTCTTTTATAGCTTGATCCTCCTTGACCTAGAGTCACAGAGATGCCACAAAGCACTATAATATGTATATCTATGTGTGTGAGTGTGTGTATATGTCTGTGTGGGGGGTTTTCGAAGTAAATCATTTAGAGGTGATTTCTCCTCTTCCTGAAATAGAAATTCCTGCTTAACTTCCACTTAAATCCACCCACCTCATTTGATTTTTGTATGTGTGGTTCAACTGTTTACACTGATGTGTTGTCTGAATTACAGTAACCTGAGAATACACCTGCCAAAAGCTTGCTTTAAATAGAAGAAAATAAACTCTCCTTGAGCAGATCAATTGGACCATGTTTTCTCCTCAAAGGGATACAATCTTATAGAAAGGAGGCCAGGGTGTTAGCCTTTCATTTTTTTAAATGAAAGTCACAATTTCTTTCCTGACTGGTTTGATCAATCACTACAAATAATTCTATTAGCCTCTTCCCCATGTGCAGATTCAAAATGTGTATAATTTGGATCTATTGTCTTTCATTTCATTCCTTCTATATGGCCAGGTCACATCCTATACATAATTCCTTCATATTATCTTAAATATTCCCTTCTCCTATATTGCAAAACTTAAATTTAGGTCCATTGTTTGATTGTCCTTTTTTCCAGTTATGAATTCACTGTATCTTCTCATTCGTATGAGACCAATTAGGTATTATCGATGATATATTTTGCTAAATTTTTAATACTTGTTATAGCAAAATGTGTAAATACAAAAACAGAGGACAAATGAACAAATAGGAATTGTAAATATATGTTAGGACCAACTAAATATCAGCAAGAGTACATAGTTATATTCTAAAGTCATATGAAGATTTTCCTGCTAAACACTAGACAGACCAGAATATTAACATATGATATTAATATATTATAATTTATCACATAATTAAATATGTTTGCTGTAGGAAAAATTAGGAAAATACAGGTATGCCTAATGAAAATAAAAATCTCCCACAATTCCACTGCCTGAGATAACCACTGTTAACACTGGTATACGTCCTTTCTGGTTTTCCCCATTCTTACATATGTCGTTTTTTCTAACATACTATATAGCCTGTTTTGTAATGGGATTTCTATGTCAATAAACACACAACTGGAATATCACTCTTTATGGTTGCATTTTATGAATACCCCAATTTGGTTACCCAAACCTTAAAAGATTTTTAGATTCTATATCTAGATCCATTTTTGCATATAATTTTTACTTACTAATTGCTTTATAATAGTTAATGCATACTAACCAGGCTCCACTTAAAGCCTACTATTATATCAAAACATCAGCAAAAATATTTGGCTCTTAGAGGAAACCATGCATCACAATGTGAAATCCAGCTAAATTTTTTATTGAACTACAGCATTTAGTTCCTTGGGCTCATCTGCTATCAATTAGGGTGATAAGCAGGCACTCAAAAGCTAGCTTTTCAATTATGTTTTCTACCTTTCAACTGAAATGTTCCTGTCATTGCATATCGTGTAGTAACTCTGAAACGGCTTCATCTTAGCAACCAAGTGATAACTTTAAAATCAAGAATCTGAACCAATTAATTCCTAACATTAATTACTTCTTTTAAAACAAAAGGCACTTTAGAGTAAGTGACTGCAAATATACTTTTTAATCCCACTAACAGTCCTTATCTCTTTTTCCCCCAGCTCACAATTCTGTTGACAACTCATGCTCAGACTCAAATCATCATTCAAATCATAATTAAAGCATAATTCTGAGCTCTCTTTGTACATGCTAATTCCACAACCACCAGATGTAAAAGCCACACAGAAATTCCTATAGAGTATTATTAGCTTGCAAGGAGCAGAATTAAGATGCATAAAAGTATCTTCTATAGCAAGTAAATATTTTGGTTTTAATTACATTATTACCTTACTTTATGCAACTAATTACTATGATTTATTGTATAATTGACTCTCAGAAAAAAATATTACCAGAGCAGTTCTGCAGCCTTAAACTGAAGATAGTATATACTAATGACTTTGCCTATACCTTCAGTTCCCTTAGAAATATAATGTAAAATATTTTTTGTAATAGGTTGGATAAATCTCTTTTCTATTCTCCCACTCATATATAAAGTTATCATATACTACAGCTATTTGCTGATTTATTTCTCTGTAAATCACAGGGCAATTTAAAAGAAAAGCATATTTTCAAGCCAAGGACAATGTATTAATCTCTTTATTCCCTAGAACCTAGCCCAGAACTTGAAATTTAGCAGGTGCTCAGTTAGCTTTATTAAATAAATTAATGAATTAATCATTTAAAGTATTCCTTTAACTTAATGTCATAAAAGCATTATTATTAAATACTAGCTGGTATCTATTTCAGCTTTACAGATTAAAACCTGCAGCCGTTAGAGCAAAAGACTGAACATTAGAAATAGTAACAGTTTGCTGTAGATTGAAAACAAATGAACTCATTCTGAGACTCCTCAGTCATTCATAAGCCTCTTGAGCTGCCTGCCCTCTTGCAGTTTATGACCTCAGCCAAGCCCTTCTAGTGAAATAAAGCCTTTTGTTCACTCTGGGTCCATCCATTGTTCTCTCTGTAATTTGTACCAAATTTTAAAGGTTATAAATACTTGCAGTGAAGCATAGTTGCTGAGCTGCATTCATTCACACTTAGGTGCTTTTTTTTTTTTTTAACTACAAAACCAGGGACTGGCATTTACTTACTTCATAATAACCTAATCATATGTAACTTTGAACTCAGGATGTTCTTCAAATGCCATGATTTATTATGTCCTCCTTGGTCACATAATAGTCAACCTTGCCAAATTCTACTAGGCCAACCTCATTCTCCTAGGAGTAGTAGCTAGCAATAAAAAGTGAAGAGTTATTTCTTGCTTGAAATTCTATATGCCTGAATTCTTTTCAGATTAAAAAAAAACCTGGTAAATTATGTTGCAAATGACAATGAGTGAACATAAGCATAGTTAAATACATAAATTTTCTCTGCCTACCACTTATATTTCCTTGTTGCTATGCTTTTTGTTTAATATTTCTTGGACTAATGTGCCCTCTAATGGTTAAAATAAAAATACAATTAGAACCATAAGAGAAATGCCAACATATTAAATCCAAGGAACAATTCTATTTAAAAGATAGTTCTTTGACTCAAACCTATGTCTTCAAGACTAAAATGGATATACCTTTAATAAAGAACAAGATGACTATGCATTTTATTTGTTCTGTACAATAGACAAGGCAAATGAGGTACAGCAAACAGAACTTTGTCAAAAAATTTAAATGTTAGTTCCCATAAAAAGGCATAAAGTATTTTTAATAATGTCTATAATTAAGTCTTGCATGCACTGAAGTTGAAAATGGATTGGGATTATGCCTATTCTAATATTATAATTCAAGAAAGATACTACTCCAAAACAGATTATTTGGGTCCTTCCTTCATTTTTATTTCACTAACCTAAAATGAAAGCCTGCCCCAGCCTCTAAAAAAAATATAAACGTATGTACATAAAAAGAGTTAAATAGCTGTGCTATTTGTTCACAATTTACCCTCAGTGTTTGTGCTTTCTTATTTGTGGTTCAGCTATAATGTCAGAAAGTAATGGAAATTCAGTAATTACCCAGTTAATGCGACCAATGGCCATAGTCCATTGAGCTAAGGCAGGAATTCAGGGAGAAATTGTTTGAATGATTTAGCTTAGCTTACTAAGTTCAGGAAAGTTATTATAGTTTTACAACACAATTTATTTGTAAAAAGATTTTGGTCAAGACAGAAAAACATATATACAGAAATTATATTTAATTCTATCTAAAAAGTAGAATTACATCAAAGGCATAAAGAAAGAATATCATGCTTAAAGATTTTCTGCCTTGCTTAACTATATATTATTAATACTTCAAATAGTTTGCTTCTTATCAAAACATGATAGTATGTCCATAACTGGAATTTTCAAGCTCCCTTCCAATTGTTGATGCATTTAAAAAAAAAAAAAAAGATAGCCTTCCTATTGTATACATGGGGTAACTGTCATTGAGGTGAACTGACCTACCAAATACTGCACAAAAACAGTGACAAAAGCAAGATTAGAATTTAGAATTATTTATGCAGTTTGCTGACTTTGGCTGGTGCTTTGTGTGTATCAGAGGAATGTGTTATTTTGTTAGAGAAAAAAAATTACATTTTCCTGAATTAGATTAGTGCGTTCTATATCCTATTCACATGATATATATTTTTTTTATTTTAAGTGAATACAAAACTACTGAAAGGGCTACAGACTAAGAGACCCTGTTTCTGTTTGTGCTCCCACGTGAACTTGAACAAGACCTGAAAAATTCTGATCCTCAGTTGCTCACCCTATGAAGGAGACTGAATTACATAACCTCTGATTTCTCTAATTTAAAACGAGAGGGCTTTTTAAAATAGTGCACATGAAAAAAATATGCAAGCATTTTATAAATATAATCTAAAATTCAGGATTTTATTTAGTTTTTTTAAGATATTATGATTTTTTTTCTTTCAGATTTTCATCTTTGTACTTGACCATTTTGCAAAAATACTCAATAATATTCAAACAGATTAGGATAGGAGAAAATATCCAGTGAATGCCCTTTTAAACTATAACCACTGAGACTTAATATAAGTGATTCTATTATCATCTGCCCTTATTTATGTTGCTTTTGATTACATTACTTATTGTTTGTTTTGTTTTGCTTTTTGGCTCTTATATTTTGAAGACAGGAATTATTTTCTCCTCATGGAATCATTATACAATAAAAGGATACTCAATAAGATTAACCAACACAATCAAGATTAAGTTTGGCAGTTGAATGAATAAAACAGCTAAAACCAGTTGAGTAAATTGTCAATAAATGAGGTGAATGAATGTATTCTCATATTCTTAAATAAACTTAGAAACAATATGTCAAAGGCTTTAAAAGTATATGTAATAAATATATATTTGCACCAAAATCAATTTGATAATAAATGATTAGAACCAAAGATATCTTGGTTGATAAGAATGGAAATAACTGTCTGAAACCTCAATACAACCCAGAGTGCCTGGGTGGCTCAGTCCATTAAGCGTCTCACTTTTGATTTCGGTTGAGGTCATGATCTCAGGATCGTGGAATCAAGTCCCACATGGAGCCCCAAGATGGGTTCCACACTCAGCACAGAGTCTGCTTGTCCCTCGCCCTCTCTGTCTCCCCCATGATCGTGCTCTCCCTCTCTCTCTCTAATAAATAAAATCTTTAACAAAATTTTTTTAAAAATTAAAAAAATGTATCAACACAACCCACATTAGAACTGGCAGTATATTGCTCCCAATGCTTGAATCTCATAATTTCCTACTATAAAGAAGGCTGGAAATCAAGGAATAATGGATCCAGTGGTTTCTCTGTGATTTCTCACACAAACTCAGCATTGTGGAACCTCCTTGTGGTTTTCAGCAGTTTAGTGGTAGCCAGGATTGGAGGCTGTGCCAAGGAGCCTCAGTGCATTGACTGAAAACCTCCCTTTGTCCCTGTTTTCACCAGCTTTCTTTCATTCTTTTATTCCCTGGAAGCAAGAGCAAGTCGTTCCCTTCTACCAACAAAAACCGAAGCCAAGGTTGTGCATATAGCTCATGTATAGACAAAAGAATAGTCAGGAGTCTCCATTCCCTGTCTTTATTCCTCATCTAAGTCAGATATTCCTTTTGCCTCTGATTGCCCTGGGTCTACCGTGTGGTTATCATTCCTGCTTCCTTGAAGCATGCGTTAAGATCCACACCTTAGAAAGCACACCAAGGGTCATCCATAACTGCAGTCTCATTCTATAATTTCTGATTTATAATACCAGGTGTTTTTATTGGTCTCTAAGCATCCACTTCACAACCTCCTACCCTGGATTTCCAATTTTTTATGGCCCCTCGGATTGCAAACCTCTGAGATCTGCTCAGCCCTTCAAAAACTATTGCATTCAAGACCTGCCTCCACAACCATCAGTGCTGGATGCACGAGAGGCAAAATAAAGTGATGATTAAGACATAAACTTTGGAGCCAAAATACCTGACTTTGCATCCCACCTCTTTTAGTAGTAGCTTTGTGGCTTTGGGCAAGTAATTTAACCTCTCTAGACCTCAGTTTCCTCATCTATGAAATAGGAACGAGAATAGCTACCTCAAAGAGTTATCATGAGGCTTAATCATGTTTTTGCAAATAAAATACTCATAATATTGCTTGGTACATAATAAGTGATAAAAAATGTTAGCTATTATTAGAATAGCCAATTTAACTTTTTCCTTGGTCATAATGGCAGAACAATAAAAAAACAAATTAATTTTAATGATTCAATCTTAGCTTCTATTTTTTATTAAAAAGGTGCTCATAAATCCTAGTTCCCCAGTTTATACCTGTCATCCTGGGGTAATTATTAATAGCAACCTCTTTTATTTTCAGTGTCCAGATTTGGACAATAAAGTATATAACCACCCTAATTATAATATAGAATACTCAGTGGTTCTCCTGTACAATTAGGAGAATGAATTAGATGGCCTCTGAAGTTAAGTAAAATATGAGGGTTTTCATTAAAATATATAGGTTATAAATGAAAAGAAATATTTGAATGTTTTATAAATAAAGTCTAAAATATTACAAAATGCTATTAACTTTGGTTAAGATGACATACTTTGATGGCTTTTTTCTTTTTTAATAGAGTTTGAACTTACACATGGAGAGCTACTTTCATTTCACTTGTTCAAAAAGCATGAGAACCTCTCTGGAACTATGCCCTCCCTTCCCTTTAATTTTTCCTCTCCTCTTCCCTACTTAGTTTCACTCCCTGTTCTCCCACTAGACATAAGTTGGAATGGGGAGTGGGCAAGAAGAAAGAGGGCTTTACCTCTCTCCTTAAACTCAACTGTTAAATCGGGGTTCTCAAAGAAGCTGGCCAGTCTCTAACCCAAGCCTGGTAAGTAATCACTCCTAAACAAATATTAACTGAACTTCCTTAAATATAGGTAAGGAAAAAATAGATTTGTAAGCATCGTCTGTCACTGCAAGATATCTACAGAATGACAATATCGAACCTAAGAAGTAATAACATCTTCATTTAGTTCATTACTAACATTTTAAAGTACTGAAAGCTAGAAATATCTTCTGGAGGATAACAGGACTTTTAAAGGTTAGATTAAAATACAACATATGGGAATTGCTTTTATTTCTTATCTTTTTTTCATCATACAGAGTAGCTTTTCCAATTTGAATATTATACTATTTATGTCCATCTTTAATCACATTGTTTTGTTATAAGCCATTGATTGATAAAAAAAATTTAGGCCAAATAGATATTAGTTATAAAGGATATACTGCAATCAATACTACTTACTTAAAAAGTTGATTGATTATATAAACATAGCTCACAATTATGAAAAATAGAGATTTTTATATACCTCAGTAGACATGCAAAATTTAATCTTAAATATGAATCACACTATAATTGCTTGATTGTTGCAATGAGCTGAAAGAAAAAAAAAACAAAACACAAGGATCCTGCAGAGAACAAGAAATTGTGAAAGCAATCATAGAGGGAAATAATTGTTACATTTATGATTCTTTCAATTATGGATTATGGAGACAACTACACAGCAACCTCTTCAGTTTCAAGACAGCATGGTGTTTTATATAATAAGGCTCTGAATAAAGCAACTATTATCAATAGTGTTTGCAACTTAATTGGCTACCTTTGAAGCTAAAGAGTTCTTTTTGCTTTCTAACTTTGATTCCCAGCTATATTTTAAAACATTTGGCATTCTGTCCAGCTGTTTAACTTCCATTTATGTTCTTAGATTCTCTAGAGGATAGTACATATACGTTTTACTAGAGCTGAGAAACATTTTTCACTAGGGAGGAATAAGCACAGAATCTGTTAAGCATCCATAAATTTGTGTGTTTATCCAACAACATGCCTACTCTACACCTCTACCCTATTATAATTACATTTAATTTTAAAAGGAACATTACCTTAAACCACAAGTAGAATTTATTAAGTTCTCAAATAAAGCCAGCCTCTAATGCCTAGCACATTTGCCAGAATAGTATTAAGAAGGATGCTTTCCCCGTTTAAACGTTTCTATAGAAGAGGCCTTGCCTTAAATAGGCTTCGGCCTGATACAGGCTGATGTTCTCAAAGGTATCTGTACCAAGAGAGATGCCAGTTAATGAGGATGGCAGTTTGAGAAATGACAGTTTCACTGCCCTGGTTTAATCAACCAAAAAAAAAAAAAAAAGAGTCTTGGTGTAGCCAAAAAAGGGGAAGGCTTATTAATGTAATACTGTAATGTAATACATTAATTAATGTATTAATGTAATTCAGGAAGAAAAGAGGGTAAAAATGTACACCTCACTATTAAAAGTAGAGATCAAGAATTATATGACCTAAAATCTTGGAAGGTTAAATTTGGGAGAGAGAAACATTCATCTCAGGCTAATTTCAATAATCTGTCCCATTTGATTTTCCTATAGTGAGGTCTCAGCTATTATATGACAACATCCTCTTTAACTTATGCCATTGAAAATAATTGTTTATTTGATGTCTGTTAAGTGTCTTTTGATCAGTAATACCGATGCAGAAAGCGTAAGAGAGTGTATTATTAGAGATAACAATATTTAAAGAGCAATATACTGATTCACAAAGTGAGCTTTCCACATCATGATATTACCTCAAATAACTCAGTATTTTGACTCATTCCTCTAAGACTATTGTCTGTTTTTCCTGGATAATCTGTGCTTATATAAAAACATTTGGAAGGAAGTAAATGCAGTTCTGGGCCATAAGGTCCTAGTCCTGGTTCCCACTTCATCAGTCCCTGCAGGAAAGGAGTCCTTCTGTCCCTCACACAGTTCCTCCTGCTCTTGGCCCTACACCCCGCTGGCCCTGAACAAAGGTATGTTATAATTTCAGGCATTGAAAAGCTCCCAAAATACCTCCCCAAGAAATCCAGTACTGATAAATTCCCACTTTTGTGGCTTTTCCTGTACCTCAAAGGACTGATTCCAGAAAGCCCTTCTTAAAATACAAATATGTTACCGGAAGACCTAACACTTTATCATCCACTATGATAGCAACACCAACTTTGTAAATTCATAAGCTCTTTGTTAGAAAAGGCATTGAAAAAATGAGGTTAGTGTTCATTCATTCAAACATATATTGTCAATCTACCACAGCTAGACTAATGGCTGGGATTTCAAGATAAATAAGACAGTATCCCTACCATCAGGGAGTTTACTGTCTAGTGGAGAAGATGGATATATATACAATCATTTTACTGCATATATTAGATGAGTCTTAATAAAGAATCATTTTTAACAAAAAACAGAAACTCAATTGGACAAGTTAAATAAAGAATATACTAGCATAAATAGCTAAGAGTTTCTAAAAGGCAACTACAGTCTCAAGAGGGACTCCAATAAGAACTGATAAACCAATGAGAAACCAAGACAGCTCCCCACTTGTTCTCTTTCTTAGCACATCTTTCATATGTGCTTTTTCCTGCAATTGCTCCCATTTTCCTACCTTTTCCCATAGATCAACTTTCTTGCCTTGCCCATATGACCACATCAACCCTTGAGACCATAAGACCTTACTCATCCAACATGCATAGCCAACTAATTCACTCTCTATCCCCATATCAATACTTGGAAAGAGAATCTGACTTAATCCTACCCTGGTCCAAGGACAGAGTCTCCTAAAAGGAAGTGTGGGAATGAGGAGGAAATAACTGCCACCTTTAATTCAATAAGGTAAATTACAAGGTGAGCCTTGAAGGAAAGGCAGGCATCTTTCAGAGAAACAAAGGGAAAAATGCAAGCCAAGCAGACAGACTGTCATGTTCAAAGGTATGGATGGAGCAAAGCAGCCCTTTTAAAAACACATGTGCAAAGATCCATGGTCAGGTAGCAATTGGTGATGCTGGGAAGATAGTCAGGGACCAGATAACAAAGTACTTTTTATGCTCTGCTAAGGAGTATGATTTTTATCTGAGAGCCAATGCAAGTGGGCTGTCAAAATTTTTAACCAGAGGAGAGACAAAAGCAGACCTGTGTTTTAAGAAAAAAATAGATAAAACAAAACAAAAACTCTAACAGCAGGTGAAGGATGGGCTACAAGAAGATCTGAATGTACCAGTCAAGAAGCTATTGCAGGGGCGCCTGGGTGGCTCAATCTTTAAGCGTCTGCCTTCGGCTCAGGTCATGATCCCAGGGTCCTGGGCTCCCTGCTCGGCAGGAAGCCTGCTTCTCCCTCTCCCACTCCCCCTGCTTGTGTTCCTGCTCTCACTGTCTCTCTCTCTCTCTGTCAAATAAATAAATAAAATAAATTTTTAAAAAAGAAGCTATTGCAGTAATTCAGATAAGAGATGATACAGTCTCAAAATAAGACCGTGGCAAAGAGGATATAGAGGAGTGAAAGGATTCAAAAATATTATGAAAGTCGAATCTAAAATGAAATGGAGTCAGTTCAGAAAAGCAAAGAATAACAAGCTTTGACCCACAGAAGAGAATGAAAGTCTAAACCAAACCCAAGGCAGGTGCTAAACGGTATAAGAGACATAGGAAAAAGAACACACTGGAAGAAAGGATGGGCACAGAAGACACACTTTGCATTCTTTCCGATCTTTCCTTGGGGGTAGCTTTTCCTATGACCTCTGAATATTTTAACCTAAATAAATAAATGCAGACTCTAAATCTTCAGGATGTAAGCACAGGGAGCAACAAAATAATTGGTAATCAAATCTTAATCAAAAGCATACTCTAGTTATCCTGTCATTTTATTACAATGTCTGTCAATTCAGCCTATCACATAGAAGGACAAGAATTCACTCCTGGTGAAGCCTAAACTCACGGGTGCTGGGCCTTGTCTCATTATGTATTTAATTAGAAGTTTTCATGCTGTTGTTTTCCTTTCAATTCCAAGAATAAAAAGTAAAAAATGAGAAATGCGAACTTCTCAGATGATCCTATGACTTTGAAGCCACATATCTGAATATATGATCTCTTGCTTTTGCATTTAGAAGCCCTGGGGAGCAACATTATCAGACTGATTACGAATGCATACATTTTCATAAGAATATGAATCTTAGCCAGCTCAGCACAGGACACTGAAGTGACTAAGTATCAAATTAAAGATTATTCTTTTTTGTGTGGAATTCACTCCAGCAAGAAATTGAACAAGGGGATTTAAAATCCAAAAACAGTAGGACCACCTCCTGAGACATTATTAATTATTAGTGGGCCCAGTCTTCCAGTTTCTTATCTCCCTATACACCCAATGCTCCCATTGCTTTAAATTATTATCATTATTTGTTAAATGCCTTCAATGTGCTTGGTACCCTGGCAGGCACAGAAAAAAAAAGGTACCATATCTGCCCAGGGGCTTTCTACCTAAATTGCACAGATATAATTTAAGTTTGAAAATGGGTTGTAGTTGTCAGTTACAGTCTTTTCCAAAAGCTTAGAAGCAATAGAACAAAACTAAAAGTATGTAAGTTCCTGCTCATCCCTTTTTCCCCCTTGGGCCTTCTTTATATTCCACAGCCTGGTCTACTAACCCAGAAAACAATATCGTGGAAACGTGCCACAGGTTAGAGAAGCCATCAAGAGCTCAGAGAAGATTATCAACACTTAGAAACAATCCTGTGTGTCTGACTTCTCACCCCGCTCCCTGCTGTCCTGGTCTGAGGGTGGGCTGCAGGGTGAGGGAACCTGCTGGGCAGCTTGTACTCAGAAGAGAGGTGAGTGGAGAGTAGAGGCCCAGAACTGACTTTTTCCTCCCTATCCTTGACTTTCCCCACCCAGTCCAAGCTGCGACATTGCCAGCAGAGCCCACACCTGCTCCAAGTCTTCACCATCCTCTCCGAAGCCTTGTCCTTCCCTGACGTCTACTCCAACTCCTGTGACAAATTACTAAAGCGAAATCTGAAACTTAGCCTCTGTTAGATCCTTCTATATATATTTTTCATTCCATAAAAATTAGTTGTATAAAAAGAAAGAAAAAATGGGGATACACTCACACCTCTAGCTGCCCCCTCCTTTCCCATCATTACTAATAAAAACAATCCTTTTTAAAAATAAAAAATGCTGTGTTTGCCTCAAGGTCAGATGGGTCACAGGGCAAAAGCAGTGAATCGGGGCTCTATTCCACCATGGGATGAAGAAAAACCCACACAAAAACCATAGGAAACAGATGTGGAAAAGGAAAGCAGACAGACCAACACTTGGACCAGTGAAGAAAACAACAGGATTGGTGGATGGGAGGGGGTATTAGGAAATGGTCTAAGGCTCTGGAGAGTGACTGGGAGTTTACTAAAAAGTTTCCCACCCTATAACCCCACTGCCACTGCAGTCACCACCAAACCAATAACATCCCCCAAGCCCCACCCCAGCTTCCACTAGTGGCCTTGGGATCTACCACCAATGGTTTGGCATTCGGAAATTCCCTGTTTCCACCATCCAACAGAGAAGAAAGGGAGGAGCTCTTCCTGATTGCACAGAACCATGAAGTTCAGTGACTGAAAGTCATTTCCTGATACATCATTACACATAGTGAATTATCTAAATTCGAAAACATGTTTTTCCTTTAAAATACATATTCCTTGAAGGCAAAGCTCTTATCTGAGCATAAATAAAGTGACCAGTGCATATGTATACATTTCCAAAGGATAAGCACTCATATATCCACAGCATTATTGCCTACCGGCTTTACCCTCTGCTTTAATTCCCAGAGCCCGTTCCTCAGTCATTGCAACCCAGTAAAGTACCACCAATTATGCCCACTTCTACAGCTAACAATGTCCAATTCTGCCACCTCCTCTGGCCTTCTCTTTTCTGTTTCTTATCTGTATTCATTCTGTCCTACATTCCCTCCTGCATGCATGTGTTACACAAACATTCATTATTGATATAAAAATTATTCATTGAATGCCTACTATGTACAAAACATTGTGCTGAGTACAAAGCATTGGAGTACCTGGAGTTTTAGCATTCCATTCATGTCTTCTCTAACCCACCAATTTCTAAAATGTCAACCAGGTGTTAGTCCACTGATGCAATATGAACCTGAGTTCTTATTCCTCATACTCCTGGTATTTGTCTAGAGATTGTTGAAGGCATGCATAGTTCTTTTCTTACTGATCCTTGGTAGTCTTATTATGTAGACCACAAAAACCTTAGCTAATTTTTTGAGAAGGAACCTCAGTTGTTCAATCATTTAAATAAATGAAATTGCCTTCAATAGATAGTTCTGTGTTTTACAGAGATTATATAAAAGTAACCTTTTAAATGGTTATATTCAGAGGTAATTCTGAGGAGATAAAGGGAACAAAAGACGAAAACTATAATAAAATTAAAATAACTAAAATCCTGAAAGTAAGAGGTATAACTGTGCCATGTGTACTTGAAAATACAGATTTTCGGAGGTGGGGGGGGAAATTGAAGCAGAGGTGAGTTTTCACTTGACAAAAAAATTTACAGTATCACTTTCCAATATGAATAAAGTATGGTTCAATTAGTAAAAATAGAATACACATGCTTATTTTCTGGTATATATGGATATAGCAAATCTGCAGTTTTTATAACACTTTACTCAACATAAGTTTGTTAAATAATGTATGCCCACCTTCTCAATTTTTAGCTCCTACTTCATCTTCAAAACCTTGCCAAATATCTACAAAAATAAGAATAACCAGGTGAGAGGCATATTCTAAGAACAGGTTAAATGATTTAAGATTAGATCAGTCCTCTGCTTCTTCTCAGCCACCCGGACAAAAGCTAATATATGATTGTCAGATCTGGAATCCATAAATGTCATAAGCACAAAGCTGGATAATCCATATCAGTGTGCAGGGGTTGGGGGAAGGTGTGAAAAACAGAGGATAGAGAGGCAGAGAGATTACATTTAAAGAAAAAATTTTATAATCATAGTTTCTAAATGTTGGTTAAAGGAACATTTTAATCTGATTATAATGTATTTTTCCTACTTTCTACACTGCCCAAATTCTTTCTATTCAAATTACTGCTTAAATGTTATTCTTCCTTGCTAGTAAATTCCTTTTTCTCCATCTTTTCTATAGATTTTTACGTTTCTCCAGATTTTCTTATCCTTGCTTCTTTTCCCCTTTTCATTAGTCTACATATTAATCTATTCTTCTCTCAACCATTTTCTCATTTTTTTTCTCATGTTAAATCTGGTTTGTATACAATCAGATCTATAGATAACAGTAGTAGCTAATACAGGATGCTACAAATAAGTATAAGAACAAAAGTATCATTCTAGTTTTAAATTTCTTTGTAAATCAACTTTTTGTTTTTCCCAAGGCTTTCTACCTTATTTTCTTTTTATTGTTAGAAGCATCTTCACTTAGTTAAATGTATAAATGTGAACCAGTGTTTCCAACAAGAGCCCAAACCCCAAGCTAGAAACCCAGAGAATTCGGGGTCTGTAAAAATTTGCCATTGCCTCCACTTTTTGATGAGAACAGATTTGGGTCTGGATGAAGTCACCGATGTGTCTCTGAAGAAACAAATGTCAGCACGACCTATTAAAGTCAACCCTGAGCTAGGTAGCAACAATGAGCTGGGGATTAGCATTGACAGCTCCCTTAATGTGATTCTTTTGGACAGGGATTAATTTAATGTGTTGCTGTCAAATGAAACAAAAAACGAGATGGATTTACTAATGACTCTATTCTATACCACACACTTTTCCACCCCTGATCTATGTCAGAATGAATCTGACAGCAAAAGAAAATAATTTTTAAGATGAAAAGAAGACATTGCCTTCTTGACAAACTTCCAAGAAAGGAGTTTTACTGGGCTCCCAAGAGGGAGGATGAGCATAGGGTGGGGGGCCAAGTGAAGGGAGACAATGGGAACAGTTGGCCACCACTCCAACAGAAGCAGCGCACAAGGGCGGGGACCTGGTGTTGGTCCCATGCTTTGGCGCAAACTCACAAGATGCCCTAAACTTCTCCAGGCCTCTTTTACCTCCTGGGTGAAAGTAAAAGGTTGTATGTGCTAGGAGGCTTCTAAATCTCCTCTTACTTCTAAACTGCTAAACTCTGAAAGAGAGGGATCCCAAAACCAACTGGGAGCATTAGCCTTGCAAAGACAACCCTGCACTGAGGCTGTGACAGAGAGGGGGCGAATCAAAGAGCGAAGGTTGATCTTTTAGCAAAACGGTTTGCCTGACTTCAAATGCTAAAGCCTCCTTAAAATAATTTGGATTCTTCTTTGTTCTCCCTAACAAAGAAACTTTAATTCGCAGTTCTCTGCGAAGAAAGACAATGCAGACAAGCCATTTTCAGGTGAAAGGTGTCTCGTCAATTAATAATCATTGAATAATCACTAAGAATTGGCAGGAGCTATTCATCAAATGGGATGCTCATAACATGAAACTGCATTGACTTACAATACAAACTGGGCATTATTCTTCCTTGTGATTGTTTTGTTTTTACCTCCTATGAGGCACAGGTCTCTACTCACGTATCTGTGTATACTCTTGTAAGTTACCATGAGGCTAGTAAATACCCCTGGCTTCCCTGTGTCTGAGTCTGGTCTCATTGACAGGTACGCTCCACCACAGTGTGAGCCCAGGCGCTGGGAAACACTGCCCTCGGAGCCCTGCCTGAGGCGTGTCGTTAATTCGGCACCCACCCCGAGCAGCGCCCGTCCGTAGCCCACCAGTCGGTGGGTCCAGGTGGGGGTGGAGGTGCAGGCCGCGAGAGAGAAAGTGGGGGCACCCCCGCGATGGTTTGATTGGGGGACCCAAGTGCAGAACGATAAGAACCTGGATGCGACGGTGAGCGGAGGGATGGGACGCCTCTCCCCTTGCAGGAGCCCAGTGCCGCTCGCCCTCGCTCCTCTGCCCAGACTCCGGCTGGGGAGAGGATGGCTAGAGATGCCCCCGGGCTGCGCCCCTGAAAAGCGCCCTTGCTTCGGGAGTTATTGACCGCTCCCCGCCCGGCCCCCTCCGCTGCTAGCTCCTGGAGCGGCGACTCCAGCACGGCGGGTTCTGCGCTTTGCCCGCCCTGCGCGCCCTTTTCCCTGGACCGCTGGCACGATCCGACCAGACCCTGGATCCGGGTGGAGGAGGAGTGAGAATCCTGCCTCTGGTATTTAACTCGGTGACCTTGAACAGTTATCTAGCCTCTTAAGGTCGATGTTTCCCACCCGTTAAACGGGACCGAAGATGCCTACTCCGCGGGCTGAGAGGCTGAGAGAAACGAGAGGACCTATGCACAACCTCGAACTCCTAGTGCCCTGCCCCGTCTTCGTTCAATTCCGCTTCTTCCTCCTTTATGTTCTCCTTCTCTCTTCCCTGGCTTTTGCTGTCATTTTTGATCCCGTGTTTTCCCTTGATTTTGTCTCCCCAATCTCTCCCAGAATCCTTTTACTTCTCTTTTCATTTCTTTTTCTTCCATATTCATTATTGTAGCCAACAAATTCATCAAAGATTTGTTTCCACTTCCTAGACTCTAGGATTCCCAAGGCAAATCCCTATCATCTCCATTGGCGTGCTCCCCGGGCCACCCCAAATAATCAGGCAGTCAAGGAAGAGCTCTGCTTACTATGTAAACGGGGTCTCAAGATACACGTGCCCTCGCCCCACTTCCAACCAGTAATTTTCTGCTATGCAGGACCGCTGAGACCAGTGCTGCCCTAAAGGCAAGTGCCACGGTGGCATCTTTGTCATTGTGTCCCCTCTGCCAAGCCCAGAAATCTATGCAAGGGCTCAACAACGACACAAGCTACCAGCAGGCAGAACCGGGAAGCTGAAACTGGAACCCAGTCTTGTACTGACTTGCCTTGATTTCTTACTACAGAGAAAAACATATATGATGTTCCATATTCATATATGAACATATTTTTCAAATCTTCAAATAAGCTGAAAGATAAAGTGTAAAAAGAAATAGCACAAGATCTACTCAAGTGTTTTGTTGTCTTTTTCTAAGCCATGTTCTGTAATTTTTAGCTATAGAACTGAGGTTTAAGATCAAGGTCTTTATTGAGATTGGTTAGAAGAGGGAGAAAATTGAATTGCCTAAAAATGAGGAGTTACATTTATACTCACTTATTGAAACATTTTAAAGATGTCTGATAATGCTATTTTTTGTAACAACAAAAACTGCTACTACATACACTATCATAGTATATATAGCATAAAAAGTATAAATAAAATACCAAAAACTATAACCAAAGTTTGTATATGAACTTTTTTTAAAAAAAGCAAAAACCAAAGGGGAAAAACTCTTCTAGAGAAGGCTAAATAGAGAATTTTTAGTTGCTTGCCATTTACCTCAAGCCTAAAAGTATCAAGTTTCCCTTAAAATTATTTCTCATTTTTATTAGAATCTAATTGTAGATCACCTATAAAATGTTGGGGGAAGGAAGACAAGTGGAGAAATACCATTCTGTGCTTAGATTTTTGAAAGAGTAAAAGAACCACAGTACCACCTTGTGGGGAACTGAGATTTTTTTTCATCTATATTATGGCTGTTTTATTTCCCTTCACTATATAGTCACATACACACACATACAAATTTCAAATAAAAATAAAACCATTTATAGCACAGAACAAAAACTTGGGCCTATGTGAATAAATTATGATACTATGCCTTCTCTATTATTTTAAACACACTAGCATGTTTATGTCAAAATAACTTTCAAGTTTTATTAACAAAGTAGCGTAACAATATATGGCATTAAGAAATTTTGCTTCTAATACTAATCCCAGAAATCAAATGTTAGGCATGAAACACTAAATATAAAATTATGTACACATCCCAAAAGAAGAATAATTCTTTCAAAATTGGTTTAAATTTCGCTATTAAATAGTATTTATGCCTTTTAAATTTAATTTCTTTGTTCAGTTGCTTGGACTTGAAAGAGGGATATTCTCAGACAAATACAAAATAACATTTTACTTTTTAAAGCTGTTTGTTTCATTACATTTAAGATTGGCAGAGAAGCCAGGCATGTATAGAACCTATATTTGTTAGTTTAACAACTCTTCTAGTCATTTAGTGGATATAAAAAGGGCATAGATCATAAAGCTTGCATTTTAAGATTATAAGACTCCAAAGCCAAGAAATGCAAAATAAAAACTGTGTCTCTTCTATTATACATCTGGAACTATCTTACATGACATGAATGTCTCCTGCTTCTAAACGTGTTTTCTGCAAGGCAAGAGAGAATTCTGGGGTTACCTATAGGCATTCTTTATTCTCTGTGCTTTAGAATCACAGAGCTAGTATATCCCTCTGACCTTCAGGAAGGACTAAATCAAAAGCATCCCGGGAAGAGAACAGTGTATTTCAAACTGTGTTCGGCAAGCCCTAGGGTCTGTGAAAAGATTATAAGGGGAGGGGAATACCAACAGAGGCCCCTCACTCCCAGGTTCCACCAACTGACTCTGATTTCATCATTTTCACTCTGATTTTCATCATTTAAACAACAGGCTCCATGGCTTTAAAAATGTTAGAAAATCACTAACCTAACCTACCCTATTTTGTAAGAGATCAGTAAAGAACTGCTACAAGAAATGTCCTGATGCTTCCTGCACATTTATTAACTAATGCATTTTAGGAGCAGTCCACCATGTTTCCATATAAAACATTCTTTTTCTTTAAAAAATAGTTCATTACAAAATGAACTAAAATTTAAAACAGTTTGGCTGTTTCAAAATTTTTTCAATTAAAACATAAGTATATTAAAAAAAAAATCTCTGTATCACCACCTCAACCCACTCACTTCTCAAAGAATAACACAATTAACAATTTGGTTTGAACCCTCCCAGACACTTTATCCCTGTGAGCACAGATACAAATATATGTGGATACACACACACACACACACAGTGTTTGTTTAAAAAAAACAACAGGATTTTATCATCTGTGTTTTCACCCTAAATAATATAATAAAGAATATCTTTCTGTGTCAGTACCTACAGAACCACCTCATTTCTTATAATTGACTCCATCTTATAATTGACACCATATATACTTAATTTCATCTCAAATGTTGAATATTTGGATTTTTGTTTGTATATCATGTATTTCCACTTGCTCTTCCCTGTATCCAAAATGTTTCCTACACTCCACCTGGCCAACACCTACACATACAGGTTTCAGTTTTTTATGTTACCTCAGAGTAACCACACTACCAACCTCTAAGAAGCAACAATTTCAAAATTTTAAGACATAGTTTCTTCATACAACATACTTATCTTCTCTACCTGAACATTTTAAACACAATAATACAGGATTTTTTTAAAGCATATTAATTTCTTCACATGAAAACAATAAACCTATATCCTTTTTAGATTTTCCTACTACCTCAAGAATGGGATTTATGCTCTTTAGAGAGCAATCTGGCTGCACCTATCAATATTTAAAATGTGGATGTCTGTTCTCATGAAAGAGTGGGAAGAAGAAAAGGAAGAAGGAGGAGGAGTGGGGGAGGGGGTGGGAAGGGGGAGGAGAAAGAGACAACAACCCAGGGAGGTTATATGATACTGGGATAAATCTGCACTGGATAAATAATCATATAGTATGTGTGTCATTATTAATTTTGATAAATAGTAATAGGAAAATTACATTATGATAAACTATTTTAACATTGGGTTTTCTTCTCAAAGAGCTGCAAAATGTTACAAAACCTCTCATTCTTCTTTACCTTTTAAACCCAATCTTTGGTGGTATATTTCTAAAACATCCCACATATGTTTTTTTTTAAAGATTTTATTTATTTATTTGACAGAGAGAGACACAGCGAGAGAGGGAACACAAGCGGGGGAGTGGGAGAGGGAGAAGCAGGCTTCCCACCCTGGGATCATGACCTGAGCGGAAGGCAGACGCTTAACGACTGAGCCACCCAAGCATCCCTGTTCTCTTTTTTTTAAAAAAAAAAAATATATATCTCAACATAAAGACAAGCCACTTTTAAGTCTAATGAATCTTTGAAATTGGTAAATCATTGCTTTCATCTCATTTAATCATTATAGTCTTTGTCCTAAATTTATTATTAAGATACTTAGGCCTTTGTTTTTACCAGCTCATTCGTTTTTCTACTGTTAATTCATTTTTCAAATAAAGATAAAATATAATTGGATATTCAACTATTAAATAAATACCACTACTTGGATAAAGCCAAGGAGATAGGCGAAGCTAAATTTTTGGTTGATTTCTAAATCATTGCTGATAAGATGGTGTATAAGAGCCCAAATTCAATGTGCAGAAGGTAGTTCAGGTGTGTCAATGTTTAAATGTCTTAAGTCTTCACTTTAATACATGAAAAGGAATGTATGTAAGCTAAAGGCCAACATAAAACATAAAGTGTTTTCCATGGTATTACAGGAGTAACAACTAGAAAAAAAGTGTACCCTTCTCAGTGGTTTAGTTTTCAAGGATATCATTTGTAACAGTAGCAGCAGACACCAAGATAAAGCTAAGCTATGAACCCACAGAAAATTCAGACATGTCTGAGTATATATATCTAGAAGACAAGTGGGATTTGGTTACCAAAGGTCTATTTCTAAAAGAGACCAAGGATGCTCCTGGGAAATACATCTTTAGTTCAGCAGAGACTTTAGGAGTACCAATTTAAACCAAGTGAGGGTAATAAGCTACTGTTAACACAGAGAGATGATTTCAGTCATGTTAGCAAGATTATATATGACATGTATGGAGACTTTTTTTTTTTTTAAGATTTTTATTTATTTATTTGACAGAGAGAGACACAGTGAGAGAGGGAACACAAGCAGGGGGAGTGGGAGAGGGAGAAGCAGGCTTCCCGCAGAGCAGGGAGCCCAATGCGGGTCGATCCCAGGACCCCGGGACCATGACCTGAGCAGAAGGCAGACGCCTATCGACTGAGCCACCCAGGCGCCCCTGTATGAAGACTTCTTAAAAGCACTGGTAAGAATTTAAGAGACCAGAATGACCTTGGAGTGGCCTGGGGCAGGGGGTGAGGGGAGGATGCAGGGAGGTGATAACCATAGAAATACTGTTTCCTTTCTATTAAAGTGAACTTGTAACCCTTTATCCTATCTTTATTCTGTATCTGGTGCACCCTGAGACAATGTGAGTTAGATAACACAACACTAGGCCCCAACCGATGAAATTCATTATGAAGCATTATGTGCCAAGTTTTTTCTTTCAAGTTTTGATTTTTAATTTTTGGAAGCAGAATTTTTATTTGAATCATGAGAAGAACAAATAACTACTAAAGAAAGATTATTTAAGGGCTCATTAATGACCCTAACTTGTATAAGCTGATGTCTCCAAACTATGATAGGGAAAAAATAAAAACAAACAAACAAAACCCAAAAAACAGAACAGCCCTGGCCTTTGAACTGGTAAGGGTATAAGAGAATTTACACAGATGATGGCAATGTTTTATACCTGAATAGGGTTTGGATTATATAGGGGTATTCATTTGTCAAAACCCAGCAAATGGATACTAAAGATTTGGACATTTATTATATGTAAAACTTACCTCAAAAGAAAAAAAATGTAAAAAAATACTGAACTCCGGTTAATGATATGAATGTTGAAGCACTTAAAGGAAATTGTACCAATGTCTACAATTACTTTCACCAGTGAATACATCAAAAGTTAAGATATATTAATAGGTGGATAAAGGGCTAAATAGAGATGTAATAAAACAAGGAAAGTAAAAATGTTAATGTTAGACTCTAGGTGGTAAATATTTGGGTTTCACAGTAAAGTATTTTCAAGTTTGCTGTACATTTGAAAACTTTCATAATGAAACATCAGGAAGAAAAATTAATACCTTGGCTCTAAGAAGGTTTGAAGTCTAAAAGGGATCAGAGTAGGCTGATAGGATCTGTTTATACCCCATCTAAAACAACCAGTATAGAATGGGAATAGGAAAGAGCAGTATGTCAGCTCATATCATTTCTACTGCCTCCAATTCCCCCAGCATCTCCCAGCACCTCAGATTATTTTGATTCCCCACCTTTGCCTGGTTATCCAGCCATTCTGTGTGTCAGGCAGTCAGTATGTAAGTAGTTACAGCTGTCTTCCACACCACCTCCAACTCACACAAACATCACACTCCAAACAAACAAGTTTAGAAGCTGACACACTTGCCCATATTCCCAGTCTCATCACTGGCTTCCATGTTGTTGCCTGAACCTCTTTAGCCCACAGTCAGGTTTGGGATTCAGTGCTCCCATAATGACCAAATTACCCTGCCCCTTTCAATTCCAACTCTGAAAAACTCTAGTTGAAAGGGCGGGGTTTCTGTTTTGGTTCCAGTTATCTCATCAGGTTTCTGTAGTCACTCTCCCAGTTTGGTGCCTGCAGCCCAGCCTATCACATAAATAGATGATGACTGCTATACCAGAATGACCTCTAGGATAAGCAGCTTAAAGAGGGCTACAAAGGGTCCTTGACTTGGAAAGCATGAGGCTCGAAGAAGGGTTAAGACAGTAAAAGCTACATCTAAAGAGGCTGGGGTCAAGCCACATAGTTATGCAATAAATATATTTAAGTCCCTACAATGTGTTGGGCACTATGCCAGGCACTGAGTAATTCAGTGGTAAACAAAACAAATATAGTCTCTGACCTCACAGAGAGGGAGAGGTAAATAAACACTAAAAAATATATATAAATATAGATACATATTAAGTTTATTATAAATACTATGAAAAAAGAGATCAAATATTAAGGAGACCCACTTTAGGCTGGGTGGGGAGGGAATCTCTCTCTGAAGAAGTGTCATTTAAGCTGTGACCATGTGAAGCGTCAGGGGAAGAGATAGACAAGATGGAGAGAAGATGTGAATGTTTGTGAGAAAGATGAATGTTCAAGGGAGGAAAGAAAGCTTGTTTGCCTGGAGCAGCATGAGTAAGGAAGTGTAAGTTCTTGGATAAGGTTTTAGACAAGTGAACATGGGCCAGATCCATGCAGTACTGGTAAGCTTGTTAAGGCCTCTAGATTTTATTTAAGTACAGTGGGAAACCATTGGGTTTTAGGCAGAGGAATTAAGTCTTCCTGAGTGCCACCTGCCCCTAAAATGGCTCCAGTTCTGGGTACCAAGTCTTCTGAAATAACACAAGAATGTCAGCTCAGAGAGTTCAGAGACTTTTATCTGTATTGCTCAGTGCTCTATTCCCATGCCTAAAATAGCAGGAACTTGGTATACATTTGTTGAATAAACAGTGTATCTCTAAGGATAATAGGTCTTCTTTATGATTGCAGATTCAGGTCATACTCAGTTTCAGTAGCTCTGCTCTCCTTCAAGCATCTAACTATGGTTTCAACATCATAGACTCTTCTTATTGCTTCACAGAAAAGAAAGCTTAACTCTAGCATATATCCCAAGAGCCAAAAGATTTTTAAAATATAAGTCCATTTATTTGGTGTTTTTATCACAAAAGTCTTGCTGGAGGAAGGAGAACAATGGCTTCATATAGTGTATATAGTATTACAAAACCTACTGTTGCAAGTGAGAAAAAATGCAAATAGTTCAGGGGTGGAACTCCAGACACCTCTGAACCCAGATGCTCAGGCATTGTCATTAGGATCCCGTCTCTTTCCATCCATGCTCCAATTCCCTTACAGGCTTTGTTCTCAAGCAAGGTCTCCCCAAATGGTCATAGGAACAGTTAGTAGTAGCTCTGGATATACAAACTACCAGTCTAGCAACCCTAGCAGAAAGAGAATGCCTCTTTCCCATAGTTCTAGCCAAAGTCTATTGGTTCTGATTAGCCTGATTTGGTTTACATATCTACTCCTGAACCAATCACTGTGACCAAAGGGAGGTATTTTCTTCGTGGCCACACCTACATGGTTTTCCCACCACTGAAAGTTGGGGGCGGAGGGCGGGGGGGAGTAGTCAACCTCACCTGAAACCCAAGTACAGAGAGGGGTCATTCTCCAAAGGAGAACTAAGATGTTAATGCCAGAAGAAAGGGAAGTATTAGGTGGACATGTAAAAAGCCAACTACAGAGTGTTAAGAATCACTTCTATGTGCAAAAAATATTAAAGGCAGAGAATGACTAATAATTATTTTTTTCAAAGGAACACACATATTATATGAGTACAAACCTTTAAATAACAGACTCTATGTGTATAAACTTCCTGCTATTTCCTCAAGGTTCAGCTGAGCGCAAATTTCAGGTGAACATGCATACACTTGAAAAAAACCACAGCTTTTAATTTATAAATGTTTACCCTGACATGTGACAGGAAAGCAATAACCATTTACAAGAATTTTATGCATTTCTAAGGAAGTTTTAACTTAATATTTTTTAAATTAAGCTAAAATGTGAAAAGCTAAATGTGACACTTATTTCAAACTACTATATGCTATTCTGCATAGTATTAAGAATTACTTGTGTTTTGGACCACTTATTTACTTAATAAAAATGTATTCAGCTGTAAGCATTTTTATACTTTATCAAAAACTTTAAAAAAATCTTAAGTGTAAATATGGCTGAACCAAATATGATAACACTGAAAAATGCTAATTGCAGTAAGACATTACTGGAATAATAAAGACCTCGAAATGGAGTCTACAGTAATGAAGTCGTTCTTGAAAGAGAATTCTTGAAAGAGAAGAATGTCTGAAACTGAAGAGGAAAAAAAAGGACTGATTAAGTAGACCTACCAAATATGCAAAATCAGTAAGCAGGAATCAATATGGAAAAGCATAACAGAGGAAATGTATTACAACTTTGAGTCTTGCAATGCAAGTACTAGGGAAAAGTATTAAACACATTGAGTAAAACCAATAATTTATTAACAACTATTAAGATTTGTAAGAATAGTATGTAAACAACAAAATAAGCTCAACTTTAAGTTTCCATAAAAGGGTGGAGAGTTAAGACTAAGTAATCAAAAAAAAAAAAAAGACTAATCAATAATCTTATTAATTGCTGTATCTCTAAAGCCTCGAAGAGTACCTGACACATAGTGGATGTTCAATGTATTTTGTTCAATTAAAAAAAATGGCATATGTAATCATTCCATTCAGTTACTTCCATTAATTAAAGTGAACAATTTGGTGGATCATTTGGTGAATCCAATACAGCATTTACTTGAATGTGAATTTACAATCAAATATACCCAGTAAGATTCTGCCAGTCATATATTGGGGTATATAAGTTTTCAGTCCTGAAAAAGTAAAAAAAAAAAAAAAATCATACCTACTATTTGAATTTTGTAGACTTGCATGGCTTCAACCAAGATTCTATCTTTATTGTTTAGAGAATACCAAGTTCTTAGTTGGGTTTCCCCTAAAGGCAAATCCTGAGACAAGGATTGAGTGCACATGGTTTATTTGAAATAGTGACCCTGACAGGGAAATGAGAACATAATACAGAAAAGGAAAGGCAGCTAATACACGGTGCATAAGCCAAATACCACAGTGGACACCGTAGGAAAGCTCTAGAATTATTCCAGTAAAGGGGTGAAGAGCCTCGTGTTTATCCCTCTATACCATGTTCACTGGGGTAAGGGCCATTACCTAAGGAATATTACTTTTCATGCATTTTCAGACCACCCAAGCATGTCAACAAAGTGAGTTTTGGTAACCCAAAGTTAGCCCCAACGAAGATGTAATAGCTGGACCTTAAAAATCAAGTTGGCATGCTTGGAAATACTAAAAGAATCTGGGAGGGTATGACTGGCACTCATAGTGTCTGCTACAACAGGCAAGAAATGGCAATTGGTATGTGTAACTGAAGAGGCTCTAGAATAAAAAGAGAAGATATGAAAATAAAACTCTTCATAGCACCATGCTAACTAGCCTTTAAGGACACTATAGTATAGTAGCTACTACTGTCCATACTCAGTAAATCACTGCTGCTTGATGGAGGAGTGGATTAATGATTTAGGACTGAGCTATTCAGGAAGAGATACACCACAACACTACACACAGCCATAGCAGCCCACTTGCAGTGAGCTCTCAATTTTATTTTTTAATGTTTACTTTTGACCACCTAGCTAAGAGGGGATGGCTTTGACGTAGGACTTTTTCTTCTAAGAGATAGTTATATACACTATTTTAGCCATAAAATATCAAAAATAAAAATAGATTAAACCCCAACAATTTCTCCTAATATAAACACAATTATAAAGTCAATTAAAAATCTAAAGTAAAAAAAGCATCTTGAAAGAAGTGTTGTCATTTAACTTCTTATTCTCTACACGTCCTAAATCTCCCACATTCTTTCTCAAAATATAATGGCATTTCAAGACTAAATTTTTAACCCAGATTTCACATCTTATTACAGTCCTCCAGCTAAATTTTGCTGCTTTCAGAAATCTTTTGTATGTCAGTTCAATATGCTTCAACTGGAGCTGAATTATCAATTTTGATGATAATGCATTTTTTTTTTTTTTTGGGTAAATTAAGCTAGAGACTCAGGAAATAATGTATTCTTTGTTTTCCAAAGGGGATCAGTCTGAGGTTTATTAAAGTTGATAATGAGTCTTTTAGAAAAAGCAGAAATCAATTCTGAGCAAGAAAGTTAAGGTAAGCAATATTATATGAAATTGAAACCAAAGATGACTCCATTTTTGTTAGTTTAATAAAGACCATACGTCAATTCAAATATGCTGTTGTCTCTCTTTTAATGAAGATAGCTTATATTGATTAATAAACTTTTGAATTGTCTGGATATATGAGAAGGTATAAAACTTACTCTCGTTTAGATTGATCAAGAGTTGCTTCATTAGATTTCAGAATGAAATTTCCCTTTAGGCTGTGAATCCAGTTTGATCAGGATAATGACATACTAACCTTAAGCAAGTGCCATTTATCAAGGAAACACAAGTATTTACTAGGAAAGTTTTAAAAAATTAAAGATTTAAAACCCTAACATAAACTGAATGATAATATTTTTCATCATCTCCAAATTACAAATTTCTACATAATGGCCATGCAGTAAAACAACATTATATTTGATATACTCATTACAGTATGACCATATTCCTAAACATCCCTGAAGATTCATTCTTAATGATTAATTGAACTTGCACTCTTTAAAATGTTTTACTCTGCTTAAATTTCAACTTTAATTTCTTCTCCCTGAAACCAAAGAATCTCACCACACCACCACCAAGTTTTAAGCATAGTTGGCCTTACATCCATAAATGATCAGATAAGAAAAGAAATACTATTAGAAAAATCATAGTGATGCAATCCTAAAGTATAATTATCTCATCAAATAAATAGAAAAGGCTCCATATTTTTCCAGAGAAGGCCCATATTCAAAAAACATCCTGCAAACAAATAAGGTTACAATTAACCTATTTTTCTTAAGGGATCCCAATATACCCAAAAGCAATTTGATCATCTGATAGTTCAATACGCAAAAGCCTAGAACTGGATTGTTAGCAGCTACAAGTAATAGTAGAATCTAATTCAATAGCTCAATAGAAGCTAGGACCAGTAATCTGGCTCTAAACTTTCAGGTAAATAGGTTTTGGTGATTTTACAAAGAACCTCAAGGGTCCATTAAAATGAGAAATCTTTCTACGGTTACAATGCCAGTTACTGTCTTTATAAAAGTATTCAGAGAATGTTGGTAAAATGATTCATAGGACACTGGTGAGTTCATCACAACTGCACCATAATCTTTAAATACACCACCCCTTTCAAGCTTCTTTTGTTAATCTACTCTATTATTAGAGTCCCCCGCTTTAACTAGGCTCCCTTTCTCCAGCCCCTCACTCAGAAGGACCATACTATAGTACTGGCTTTTAGTTCTTATGGTCACTAGTGGTTTTGACAAGCAGGAATCTAAAGCCTAATCAGCCTCTGAGTGAACCAATAAAATTGATTTATTGAATTTATAAAACCAAAGATTTCAGCCAAGATCAATGTGTCCTCACCAAGGTGAATTGTTCCATAGATGCTACTGGAAACAGTCTTGAACTGTGGCCAAAAGATATGTATTATAAATCAGAACAGAATCACTAACATCAACTTTCTTATTTTCAACAATAGAAAAATAGGCCCAAGATTAAAGTTGTATAATTTTTAGTTCTTCAAAATGAATTATTAAAATACATGCTATTACCTGTATGTGACCTTAACTGTTCTCAACTCCAACCAGGCTGGGAAATAGAAACTAAGGCTGCCTCAGTCACATTTTAGACATACCTGATCAGATTCTCCAGGAGTAATACTCACTGACAGAACTGTAGGCTGTGGCTAACTTGTGTTGTCACATCATGTCATCTACTTCTGTTCCTCTATCTAGTATTTCATTCATATTAACATTGCTGAACACCACATATTTTCTAGGCACTGTACTACATACTTTCACATACCGTTTCATATACATTAAGATTTAGAGATGGATTGACATTTTAATATTTAACAACTTTGATATGATTCATATTCCTAACAACATGAACAAAATGTTGTAATATTAATAGGAATATAGCATAACTTACAAGGTAACTCATTTAGCTCAATATTGACAGCGTGGTCAGTCAGGCTTCAAATAATAAAAAATTATTGGATTATTTCTTTAACAATTCAAGCTAAAGCTCCCAGCGTGAATTTAATAATCCATGCTAAAATTGCACTACAAGTAGGAAATTCCATTTAAAGAATAATCGTCATAATTACATTTCCTGAATTTTTCTAATATTTCCAGTATTTCTTCAACTATCTGAGCTTTAAATATTGATTTCCCAAACTTATCAAATATGACAGAACAAGTGAATATTGAATATCAAGCTAAAACACCACTGGGGGATGATTTTCGTTTACACTTATTTCCCTTAACTTTCTGAATGCCTCTGGGCATAATTGAAAGACCCTGTTTCTTTTCCTGTACCATGTGTTAAAGTTTAAGTGCGTTACATAATTGAATTGATTAACAATTTTGAGAAGATTAATTAGCATCCCAACAGAAATTTAACATAACTTTTCATTAATATCTTAATCTTGATAGTACCAATTTTCCTCTCAGAACACTATGAATTCCCAGAGATGGCTTCTAAATACGGATCCTCTATTTACTTAATGGAGATTTGCACCACTGAGAGTAGCTCTGTGGGGTGCTGGGGAACTCAGAGGAAGATGTGAAATGGGCTGTTTACGAATAAGAATGCAAAGTAGGCCCTCTCAGCCTTGCAGGTTTCAAGCACTATATATCCCTTATCCTGATTGCAACTTCAGCAGAGTGGAGTGGTTTGTTTGTTGAAATAATGAACAGTAGATGGCATTCATTTTAGTGGAAAGTTTTAATTTGTGATTCCCTGAGGCTGTGTGAAATAAAACACCCTCATTTATTCCCATAAATGAAGCCAACTTGTTTCTGGAATTTCTTCTGATAGACCATCTAAGAACACTAATTTGACATATTAGTCTGTGAAATAAAATATTTAATGAATGCACTTTTGTAGTGAAGAGCAGTACTTCTATGAAGATTATTTTTATTTCTGAAGTATGTTCTTATCTGATTAAGTTTTTGCTTTTAAAAACGAATGCTAAAATATATCATGATGTTTAAGCTTGCCTCAGAAGCTCAAAAAATAAAAATCTGCCTATTCTGTTTGATTCTACATCTGTTTTATTTATTTATTTATTTTTTTAAGTAAGCTCTATGTCCAACATAGGGCTTGAACTCAGGACCCTGAGATCAAGAGTCTCATGCTCTACCGACTGAGTCAGTCAAGCACCCCTGATTTTATATCTATTTTAGTTAAAATATCAGTTATTTCTGAAAGCAATCATTAGCATCACAGTAATATTTCAATTTCAATAAGCAATTTAAATGCATTAAATAGTAATGAGTATTTGGAAAGAAGAGGAACTAAAGTTTATCCTTGCAAAATCTAGAAAGTGAAATATCTTAAAAATGAATAATTTTAAGATTGGAGAAAGATTTAAATTGACCAGGAAAACAAAGCATTTTCAAAACTCTCAAATACTTAAGAAATCTCCATGATAAATAATTGAAACGATACTTGTATATCAATTTAGCCGTTTACTAAATCTTCTCTTGATGATACTATAAAAAATATGTGATTAAATCATTCCTTATACCTGAAATAAATTAAACAGTATTTACTTAGAATTAAAGATACTCATTTACATTTTAGAAAATTTTTAAATGTCTACTACATTTCAGGTGCTGTTCTAAATCCTGAGACAGTGGTGAGCACAATGCTTATAATCCCTGTCCCAAGTGGAACTAACATCCAGTGAGCAGGAATGGGGAGGGGTGGGAGGACAGAAAATAAACAAGGAGGCAAATAATTAAATAAGATGATGTCAGATAGGTAAAGGGCTGGAAATGAAACTGAGTAATGGATAGAAAGTGAAGGGGTATGTTGCTGAAGGGAGGCTAACATCACTACCTCTGGGATGGTGACTGAGTTGAGACATTGTGGAAAATTTGGGAAATTGCAAATCCAAGTTGAGAACAGCTTACCTGTAGACTAGTATGTAGGAATAGAAACCTAACACACAAAAAACAGACCTTCTCCTAATATTTGTGGGTCCAGGGCAAGAATACAAATAAAGGCTCACATACTACATGTCTAAATATTTATAAGTTCTAACTCAAGACAACAAGCTGGTAAAGGAAATATATTCCATCCTCCTACTTTGATATTACCTTCACTAGAATGTGGTAATATGAGCAAAGCCTGTGTTCAGCTCCTGACCTAGACCCCTCTTCTCCTATTTTGGACTCAAGTCCATACTGCAAGGAATCTTACACACCCACATGTGGACACCTCATGTTTAACTTCCTGGAAGTATTGAGCACTGAAACATCCTTTTATCTTGGTTCCCACAACATCATAATTTTTAGTTTTCCACAGATTTCTTTAACAATTCCTCTGCATCCACCCACGCCTTAAATATTTTATTCCTTAAGGCTCTGTTTTAAGTCCTATTCTTTCTCACTTGACACATCTTCCCTAGGCGACCTTATTCATTTCCATGACTTAAATTATTGTCAGCAGGCCAGGATCTGTTTCCCTCGTGCCATGTTTTTCCCTAAGACTGTCTGTTTAATAATTCCACTTAGAAGTCTCTCAGGTACCTCTAGCTCAATATGTCTAAAACTGATTTCTTTATTCTTTTCTCCCCCAACCTTGTCCTAGTCTTCTCTGCTTCTGTAAATAGCATCCTTCCTATCCAAGTTGTACAAGTGAAAAGTTTGGGAATCATTCTTTATTTTGCTCTTTTCTTTCCCTCTTTCCTCCACATCCAGTCAATCACTAATTCCACCAATTCCATTTCCTCAGTATCTCTCAAATCTATCCATTTATCTATAACTCTTATGGCCACTATCTATACTGTTCAAACTACTTATTTCTTGCTTTAACTACTTTAACAGCCTCTTAGTGCTTCTTCAAATTTTTCATGTAGAGAATAACACTGTAAGATACTCTGAGATGAACTGTGAAGAATTTGGAGGTATCTATTTGGGGCATAATAAAAGAATGTAATTGCTTTTCTCATACTATGTAATTTTAAAAAATAAACAAAACATTAGAGATGATGTTAAGCATTGAATTTATATAAATATCAAATATTTTTCAAAATTTTAATAGGAATTTTTAATATATTTTTCTTCATAAATTTCACTTTTTAATGTAAGATTTTCTGCTTAAAATGCCCACTATCAATTCCTGATCAAGACCTTTAAGGATGTCCCTTTCAAACTCTTGATAGTCATCATCAAAGAGAAACTTTATTCTCTTTGATGAAAAGAAATGAAAAAAATGTTTAAATATTTTTAGAACCATTTTAAAATTTGCAACAGTTGAAATCATATTTAAGACTCTAACAGCTCTTCCTCTTCTTTAAATGCAAATGTAATGTTCAAATTTCTTGTGATAATATGAATGAATTTTGAAACCAGTTGAACTTTTTCTTATCAAATATTCAAAAACAACAGAGATTCTATCTGTAGGACATAAAGGCACCATCAAGGCAGTTGCCTTGCAGCCAGCTTAGCTGAGGGAGTAAAAACTAAAACATTAGTTAGCTACAAACAGAAATGTCCATTATATGTAATGTCGAGAATGCTTTGGAACTATACCCGCCTCTACTCCCCCCGCGCCTTCACAGGCCTAACTTTACCATCCACATTATGGGCATCTGAAACACAAACCCCTTCAGCAGCCCCATGGGCTGCAAAAGACCTAGGATAAAGATGTGGGGAGTAGCAAATATGGAATAAATTCAAATATTTGAGAAATACATGAATTTGGGGAGCTGCTCTCCAGCTGTGTCACTGAATTGCTAAGGAGTTGGCTATCCTTCATGTATTGCAGTTTTGAATATTTGAACAGAAAACTATTTCTGAACTTCCTGGAAAGAATAATATTTGATCAGGTTGGGCTAGTTTGGTTTTAGAACAGGCAGTAAAGATAATACTTTCTAGATACACAGCTCAACCAGAATAGACATATGAATAATGAACATTTGTTGGTTGCCAACCAAACAAACATTCCCTGCTTTGCTCCTCCTAGGAGTCTTCAGATTTTTCTTCTGGTTGGGAGTTCCTCCTTCTCAAAGCCCATGATTCCTGGAGTCCTCAGTCTAAGTTATACAAGATATTTTCAACCTCAAACCTCCTGTCTCCTATTGCTCACTCAAGGTACAGTTGCCAAGGGCTTTTTGAAAATGGAAGTTCCTTGCTCTTCTGAAATAGCTACCAAAAGAGACACTCTCTGTCATTGTACTGGAGAGTGTGTATGTCACATGAAAAGCGAAACTGCTAGAGCCTACATTCTCAATGGGGGTGAAAATTGGGGAGAGAAAAAAAAATCTTACTCTTTTTTATATATAAAGCACAAAACAGGCATAAAGTCCATAAACAGATATGTACCATATCTGTGGTATTAAAACTGGGGGGGGGGGGGCGTTGAGAAAAAAAATCTTAAAAGGCTCTTAGGGAAGCAATAAAGAAAAAAGGGTTGAGAAACACTGTTCTAGAGCAATGGCAAATACCACAAAAGGCAGAAGACAATAATGGAAACTAAATTATTGATATCATTAAGTTTATGAATCAGTTTCTGACACCTAAAATCTGTCCTAGCTCTTGACTTTCCACTTAACTAGGCAAATAAATTCCTTTTAATGTTTAAGCCATTATGTGTTGAGCTCCTGTTATTCATAACAAACGTCATATTAACTGACAAAATATGGAACTCGTTATCTGATGTATTATACATGCCGATGCAACAGAATATTAAAGTGGAACTATTTTAGTCTGTTTCTGCTAAGTCTCCATGAAAATAGGTGCCAGATATCCTCATATCCAAAATGAGCCAAGTAAGATGAGATCCCACTTAAAACATTCAAAGAGATAGTGGGAAATTGGTATCAAAACTCTTGGTCCTCATCCCATGGATAGTGCAGAAGAGTTAAAATTGAAGACAGGGTTGAAGGTTAAAGAGTAGTTATTAGGACACTGACACGAGGGTGGTTGGTGGAGAGTGCTCAAATTGGGAGGGACTTCACGAAGACTCTTTAAAAGCCTTGTTTGTATCTCTGGAAATTTGTGTAGACACAACAGACTGGTAACCAAAGTTTAAATTGTGAGGTTCAACCTTCCATTCTTAACTCATTAAAGTTAAAGAAGTTAAAGGGAATACAAAGTAAAAGTTAAGGTGAATTAAGATAAGTTCAGCCCCCTTCCCTCATTTCTCTGGATTCAAACTGAATTACTTAGGAATCTTTGATTGCAAGTGACAAAAATACAACTTGACTCAGCTTAAATGAAAACTGGGAATTGACATAATCAAATCACAGGAGGTGAAGTGGACTTTGGGGATGACTGCATCCAGACATGAATAATGCTGGGACTTTATCACAAGCTAGTGAAAAGGTTCCAGGCAGACCTCCCTACCTGCCTCCCCGCCCCCCCCAAAAAGGCAGTCTGCAAGCACATTGGAGAACTGACTTTAGTATCAGTCTCATAAGTCCAAATCAATGGATAAAATATAGAAGCAGAAATATTGGAGATTTCAAAATCATGTAGGAAGTTCACTTTGAAATGCATCCAACAAAAAAATGATAGAAGTATGTGTGCATGGGTAAATAGATGGACAAATATAGAATAAAGCAAGTATAGTAAAATGTTAATGTTAGAATCTTCATGGTAAGTATATAGGAGTTCACTGGAAAATTCTTTCAACTTTTCTGTGTTTGATTTTTTTCCTAACAATATGTTGGGGGCGGGGAGAGGAAGTCAAACAGAATAGCATCATGGCTGTAAGGATTAGTCTCTTGTCAGCAGGATATTAGTTCTAAACTGAAGGTACAGAAAACAGACCTTACACTCCAGGCAAAGGGAGAACTAGCAAAAGCTATTCATTTAACCAGAACATGGAACAAACATTTCTTGAGCTTCCACTTGGTAGACCCACTGAATTAAGATCAAGGTGTTAACGGAGTAATGACCTGCAGAGTGATAGCATGAGGTAAGAGGTGACTATCTTAATTTGAGAAATCCAGAAATGACAGGTGAAAATGACAGTTATCCTATTGACTTAATCTGCTTCTGTTTAGTTATTAGTGCACTAAACATCATTTTAAATGTTGAAATAAAGCCCTGATTTCGCACTTGGACAAATGAGTAGATGGAGGGTATCCTTCACAGAGATAGAAAATGCACACGGAAAAACATTTGTAGTGGCTAACATTTGCATTTGCTTTTGGAATCTTGAGTTTAGGTGCTTAAGTTACACCTAAATAGAGATGTTCAATAGGCTGGGAATTCAGGTAATATTTGAGCATTGGGAGATTAGGAGTCATCATAAAAGTGGTCTAGGTATTCAAGACACTGTGTATCATCCAGGGTGTATATGGAGAAGAAATTCTTTCATTCTTTTTATAGCCATTCACCAAACTATGATTATTACCAGAACTACAAAAAAATGACAGATGTTTTTCAGTTCAAAACTTAATTTCCAAATCCAATGACCCATTTGCTATCCCAAATGTGTTTAACCTACTTCTGTACAGCATTTATTGGGTTGGCTACTCTTTAATTGGAAAGCTCTCCTCCAGTGATATTCCCATCACCATTCCTCTCACTTCCCCCTGACTGTTCCTTTTCTGTCTCTTACCCTACTGAGTCTTAGAATTTGACATTTATAGGGTTTCATCTTTGGTCCTTAAGCCTTCATTTCTAACTCCAATTTCCCCAGTTAGGCTTTAGGTCAAATCGACTAAATAAAGTTTAAAGGCTAGTTTAAAACTAAAAATTGTATTGATAGCACAACACAGGCAACACTATTCACCTTGGAGCTACACTGACCTAGCTTCTACTAGCCTGTGAGGTTCATAATCTTTTTCATCTCTCTGAGCTTATTTTCTCATGTCCTTAAAATGGTAGCCAACATATTTAATTTGCAAGGATATTGATGATTAAATTATAAACGTAAAGCACCTGAGTGCTCCGCACTCTATAAGTACAATTAATACAACCCACAACTTCAGATGAATACAAGTTATGCCAAGTTATAAATATCTACCTTACCTAATAATAACTTCTGTTCGTGTGCACTCAGCCTACACAGTGTTACTCAGGTTACATGCGTTGGCTCGCTCTGTATTATTCTCTTTAGAATCTCTCATAGCATCAGGGACTGGCTCAAAGTAACAGTAGCAACTGCTTCCTTCCATACACCGCATTGAGGGAAACACATTTCCCAAGGCTTCTTAAATAGTTCAGTTTAGCTTAGAGGTTAAACTAAAAAGCTTCGTCACAAAAACTTAGTCCAACACTAACCCATCCGTCCGCAGGTCTCTGAGACAAAAGGGAGCGGAGCCCTAACACAGTTTACCAGAGTTGAAACCTTAGTTTTTATCTTTCCCGCTGGTCTCTGAACGACCAACCGCATTAATATTCCGTCGTACTCCGCGCCACTTCCGTTCGCGCATTTTAATTACGTCAGCGCATCAGCTCTCGCGGTATCACCCGATGCTGAGGCCCTTTAATAAAGATCTCGCGAAATTTGTTCTGCAGTTCCAAGCCCGCCACTCACTCTCACCCACCCCACCCCCAATCTGTCCTTCCTTTCCCTGTCTCAGTCACAAAATTCTCCCCTCCCCTTTCTTGAGCTCACAGCCCTCCTCCAATTTCCGATTTCAGGACGGAACCGGAAGTTCAGTGGGCGGGGCCCGGCGGCGGAAAACGCAGCGGAGCCGGAGCCGGGACTCGGCTGTGGCCGCTGTCCGTGTACCCGCCACGGATAGCCGTGGCTTCAGTCTGAAGGTCGGTCCGGAGGCGGGTGGGCGCGGGGCTCCCCCGGAGTGTCCGGGTGGCAGCCTCCCCGGGCCCCCCGGGCTTCGCGAGGGATCATGTCTACAGCCTCCGCTGCTTCCTCCTCTTCTTCGTCTTCGGCTGGTGAGATGATCGAAGCCCCCTCCCAAGTCCTCAACTTTGAAGAGATCGACTACAAGGAGATCGAGGTGGAAGAGGTGAGTGAGGCCCGGCACGGGGGCACGGGAACCGGCCTTTGCGTGGTCCCGACTCTTAAGGTGCCTCCCCCGGCCCGTCTGATTCTCTGGGCCCCGTTGGGTCCACCCGGGAGTCCCCACACAAGCTGAGTATAGAGGAGACTTTGCCTTCAGATGCTCTGGGAAAGCTTACTTTTTCCTCGCTTCGGCACTTTTGTGTTTGGTCCGGTGCCTGGAGTTCGATCATCTGAAACAGCAGGATGAACTGGTGAGATGGTGTGGTCCACCAGTTCTTAAATATATGTATGTAGTAAATTCATCGAAGACCATGGTCGTTTTGGAGTTGCAGTTCACTGAGATTTGGTGTTCTTAAGGGCCAGCGATTGTATTATGTTCGACTTATAGCTCAGTGCCTGGTACGTAATGTGTGTTCAATAAATGCTTGATAAATAAATATATCATCATGTCTAAATAAAGTGTTTCCCCAACTACCGAATGGTTCTGTTTCGCCGATTCTATAGAGCAGTAGTCATAATATTAAATGGTCTGCCTTCAGTTGGACTAATTTGGATAAATTTTACCATTAGTAATGTAAACTACGATGAAAAAATGTTTCAAGGTAGCATATTCCGAAGAGATAATGATTTCGGTGACAACCACAATATAACACCAAACCAGAAATCGCTGTTAGAAAATCCAAATCATTTTTTATTCTGTATTAAGTTATCTTAGAGAAAGATAGTAATGTGCTTTTAACATGTTGTTTGTTTTCAAATATACAGAGTAGATTGGTTCTAAGGACCACAAAATTTAGAAAAGTAAAAACTATATATATTTTAAAGATACACTTTAGAAAGTGTTAAAGCTTTAGTTGAACATAGTATCAGTTACCATTTATTCTTCATTTTTAAAATTTATTAAATACTTTGCAGTATATATGCCATAAAGAATACTGTGTATCCTATGTTATAGACTTTCAACGAGTTATCTCTACTTTAAAAATCCAAAATTATTTTTAGGCAGTGGCAAGCTAAAGTGGTGAGATAATTATCATTCAACAAATAATTTTTTTTTCTATGCATGTTTTGGAAGAAAATGGATTCCTTAATCATATCTTTTTATGGCATAAAGTAATCATTGAGAACAGCCTCATTTTACAAGGTAGCATAAACAAGGCCTTTGGAGTTAGAAGGTTCAATATATCAGGTATACTACTTATTAGCAGTGTGATTTGAAGCAAGTTTCCTAACTAATCCCTTTGAGCATTATAGCTTTATTCCTTAACTATAAAACAGGGATAATAATTTCTATTTAATTTTATCTGTATACTTCCTTATTAGGCAATAAAATCAAAACACCCAACATGGTACCTGACACTTACTACTAGAAAACTGAGTTCCAGAGAGGAACAGTGACCCTCTTTAAGGTCACATGGCTAAAAGAAGGACCCATATTTTGGAAAGAGGAGGGAATTTATTTGTGTGTATGGGGTGTGTGTTTTCTATTGAGGCTATGATAAATTCCTTTTTCAGAAGTGGATAGTTGATCCACTTTCATGGCTAACTTTCTTTTTTAAGAAAAATTCAATGAGTCAGTATAAAAGAATTGCAATTTTTAAATAAGCATTTACGTCTACTCTGTGGCAAACTGCTGTACTTGTAGACTACAAATTGTTATATAATAATAACTTGTACTACTAAATGCTTTCACAGACTTACATCATTTGATTCTTACAACCTTCATTTTCTCACACTACTTTCTAAAGCATTTTACATTATTGCCTTTTGGAAGAATGGAAGTTACTGAGGGGACATTCATCATTTTACTGCTCTTTGCGGAAAGCTATTTAACTTCTGATGAAGTTTTATGTTTCTAAAGATTTTTCTTTCAGTTTAGATATTGTTTCAACCTTTCTTTATGTCCTATACTTAGGACATTCCTGAGGAGTAAATTTTTGTTTTCAGATGAAAATTTCTAAAATTAGCTGGTTATTTAGTTTAGTTTTCATTTTTTAATACCCCATTTATTTTCACTTTAAAGATTGAATTTGGACCTTTCTAATGTTGAAAACATTACATAATTCCCATTACATTTACTTGCACACATTAAAACAGTGTTATATAATCCAGAGTACTATAGGCATTCAGTTAATAACTATTTCTCAACTTAGATTTTGCTTCTAGATTAAAATCAAAAATAAGAGAACGAAGAAAATGACTAGAAACAGAAAGTATTTTACATTGCTTTTAGTATTTTAAATAGTACAAATACATTGTCTATAAATAAAATTATATTCTGTATTTCTTAAATAACAATGTAATTGAAGCAGCATTATGTTGATTCAGTTAGAAACTGTGTAAGAAAAATACTCCAACCACAGACCAAATATGCAGTCATTTAGTAGATATTTTAGTGCATATTTTTAAGGCATCAGCTGATTGTAATCCTTACATTCCTAATCTTATGACTCAGTAATACCAGGGCTGCACTTCCTAAATTCAGTTCTGATATCAAATTATGTGAGGTCTCAGCCTCAGAAACCAGAGACCTCAAATTATGTGAGGTCTCAGCCTCAGAAACCTTAAAAACTTTTTTTTTAAGCCACCTAGTTTTTACCATTCTGGAAGAGAATGTTAGAATAAATTGTGAGGTATGTACATTGAAGACTAGGTTGCAAAAAATGGTAAAGGCAGTGCGGTGTGGTAAAAAGTGTATTGGGCTGGGTATTTTAAAAAATTGAATGCCATACTGATTCTACCATAATATATTTCTGTAGCCTTGAGCAGGTAACCTAGTTTTTCTGGGTGTCTGACTTCTCATGTGAAATGAAGGATTAAACATGATCATTTAAGGTCTCTTCCAGTTCTAAAACGAAAACACATTCATTATTTCCAGTATTTTTGCTCTGTTTCCACAGTAAGCTCTACATGATCTCTTGTGGAATGTAGTTGGTGACCAACCAACCCTGGTTAGGCAGGACAAATATCCCCATTTTACAGATATTGACAAATGGTCATAGAGTTTGATTTACTAGAAACCTCATGTCTAAGTAAATGGTAGAGCTGGGAATCGAATTTGAGATTTCTCACTCATGAGTTAGTTGCTCTTTCTTCTAGATATACAGTGTTGCTTTACTTCTTTTTGAAGCACTCTGACCAAACCTTATTCTGGGAATGGAGAAACAAAATACTGATTTTCTTTACAGTGGTTGGTCCTACACATTTAATGAGCATTCTCTTCTGTGTAGAATACAGCTAAGATACTGTGGAAGATGAATAGAAGAATGCTAGGATTCTCTTGAAATTTTTGACTTATTGTGAGACTAGAATAAACACAGAACAGTTAATAATTAACATTTTCAGAACCATGAATTTAAAACTGTGGCTATAGATAACTGTGCATTGAAGCCATAATTTGAAAGTAGGGTTAATCACAGAAGACTTCATTGAATGGAAAGTAGTTTGAAACCAGATTTTGAATAAGGTAAGCATCATAGATTGGTAAAGGCACAAAGGTGAATTGTCTTTGCACTTGTTCCTCTGCCTAGAATGCTCTTCCCCCAAGAACTTCACATGGCTGGCTCCTCTCACCAAGTCCCACCTCAAATGTTTATTCCTTAGGGAAACTTGCCCTGAGTAACCTAGATCTTCGTCAGTTCTGTTATCCTTTGTGGCACTTAACCAGTAAGCAAAATTGTGTATCCCCCAGCAAAATGTAAGGTGCCTTATTCACACTTGTAAACACCAATGTGTAGAGAACCTAGTTTTTCTATAAATATTTGTTGAATGAGTAGTTGAAGTTATCACTGCATAATCATGTGGATTTAGTGCTCATCCAGTTCTTTTATACTGCATGTGATAAAACCAGAGGTTACAGTAAGTATGTGATTTGGCTAAGGCAGCATTTAAACTAGAAATCTGATTCTCTATCCAACTGTTGATTCCGTTATACTCCATTATACCTAGCAAATAAGTTTGTTTAGCAGGGGTTTTAAAAATGCTGTAAAGGGTAGATGCTATAAGTAAACCATGTATTAGTGTGCTTTCACTAAAATCCTAAAAAGACCCTCTTTGGCGTGGCTGCTTTTTAAAAGGGAGACCTACAGTGCTGACATAAAGTATAATATGAGCAAGGCACATATAATCACTACAGTATTTATATGTTGTTAAGCTTCATTATAGAGACCCAAACGTTTTGTTTTAAAGGGAAGTGTAGAAAGAACTTTGGCAACGATGTATATTTTGTAGTTTTAGAAGTATATGGGCAACTGATAATGGAGAAAAACCTTGTTTATAGTGGCGTGAAAAAACTGAGTCTATAAATGTGTTAGTATTTAATTGTGGATATCCAGAATTATTAATAAACTCTTCCATATGAAACTTAATGATCATTGGTTTCATTAGAAATCTGAAATTGTTAGCAGTGAAGAGAGAAGCACACGATAACTTATATTGTGTGTGTGTGGCTTAAAAGATGACATGGGCATATTATTTGAAAGAAAGGCCTACTAACTGGGTCAGATGTCTATGGCAGGTTTTAAAAGACTGCGTGAAAATTCAAAAGTAAGTTTGAATAATCAAAGCTTTACTTTTATGTTATCAACCCTGTCTTGTCAGCAGATGGGAGTTCTGCTCTGCCACAGTTTATTAATAGATATTGAAGTTCTAAGTTCTGAAATAGTTGGAGGCTCTAAGTTCTAATGAATAAACGTAAGATCTATGCTTGTTCTGTCATGTTCCATATTTCTAGCCAGAGCAGTGGCAGCATAGCCAGGGTCCATTCACATAGTCCACCAAGCAGGGCCAAATCAAAGTGACAACTATAGTCACTGAACTAAAAATAACATGAATTGGGGACAATTAAGAAGAATTATTTCATAGTAAATTAAGAGCATATGGGCATCCTTTTCCATTTTGTATAACTTAGGTGGGTTTTTTGTTCATTTGTTTTTATTTTTTAAAGATTTATTTATTTGAGAGAGCGAGAATGAGAGAGAGAGACAGAGTACATGAGAGGGGGGAGGGTTAGAGGGAGAAGCAGGCTCCTCGCCGAGCAGGGAGCCTGATGCGTGGCTCGATCCAGGGACTCCAGGATCATGACCTGAACCGAAGGCAGTCGCTCAACCAACTGAGCCACCCAGGCGCTCTGTTCATTTGTTTTTAATAACATGACTTGGATGAAGGAATAGTCTTCCATCCTAAAGAAATTAGTTATTAAAGGAGTTGCTTTCTTTAAACACACACACACAATGAATTCTGATTTTGATATTTATGTTTTTTAATATTAATTGCATGGAAGTATTCACACTTTCTCTCATATTCTTCTGTTCTATTTTTTACTTAAAAATTACATTTAAATCTGCTTTACTATATGAAACTAAAGTTTTGGACCCAGAACCTAGAAGACTACACCACAGGGAGAAAGATGCATATCATAAGAGAATTAATCTAACAACATTTTAATTTAGAAAACATTCATAAATTTAGGAGGAAATATTTCTAAATTAACTTCCCTTTTAAAACCAAAGTCCTCTTTGCATTCCTCTGTTCTATTTTTACAGATGAGGGATTGTGAAAAATATCTAATATTTATTTCTGGGTTTGCCGTTTTGTATGGATGTGTGTGATGGGGGAGATAACTTGTAATTTGGATGTGTGCCCTTTTTTACACACTTGCTGAAAATTGGTCTTTGGGGAAAGCAGTCATTCAAAATAATTGTTAATGATAATGTGTTAAAGAAACTTATGTTATTTGGATATGAATGCAATCCAAAAAGCATATTTGATTTGTCAACTTGAATTAGAAATTTGGTAGTAAGTAAAAAGTGACTTCCTTTCCTTGTTTTGTAATTTGAATATTAGGTTTTTCATTGTTTACCTCAGTTGCCAATGTGTATCAATTTGACATCTGTGCCACTCATTTATACTGACCTACTGTATGTCAAGAAGAACATTGGGTTGCTCACAAGAATTCCCCTTTTCCTTTCTTCATGCCCAAGATGGCCTCTTAGTGCTCTGGACAACTTTCATAGATAATATCAACTGGTCTCTGTGATGGCTTCCACCAGAGTATTTTGTTTCACTGTTAATTATGTTTTTAATATAACCTAAAGTTGTTCTCAAACCAGAATCACTTGAAGAGCTTATTAAAACACAGATTGCTGGACCCTACCCTCAGACTCAGCACTTCTGGGTTGGAACCTTAGAATTTATATTTCTCACAAATACCCAAGTGATGCTGATGCTTTTGATCCAGAGACCACACTTTGAGAGCCATTGAAGTAATGCTTTTGCTGTTTTCGCATTTGCTTTCTTTTTAGAAGTCTTCCCTTGGCTTCTTGTGACACTCTTCTGGTTTGCCTGCTACATTATTGACTGTTCCTTCCCAGTTTTTGCTGGTTCTATCTCCTCTGTGTTCTAGATGTTGAAGTTCTTCAGAACTCAGTTCCGAGGCCCCATTATTTAGATACTATTTTTTGGTAATCTGACCCAGTTGATTGACTAGAAATAACCAACTAAATGCTGTTATTTAGTTGCTAAATGTGTTATCTTAAAAAAAAAAAATCTGCTTGCTCCATTCTTTGTTTTTCTTCATTAAGCTGTTGCCTAATCTAGACATTATCCTTGATTCATCCCTTCTCTCCACCCATCTTGCTGTGTGCAGACCATCAGCAAGCTCTTTGTTTTTTTTCTTTTTAATTTGAGACAGAGAGAGAGAAAGAAGCATAAGTGGGGAAGGAGGAGCAGAGGGAGAGGGAGAAGCAAACTCTCCACTGAGCAAGGAGCCTGATGAGGGGCTCAATCCCAGGACCCTGAGATCATGACCTGAGCTGAAGGCAGGCGCTTAACCACCTGAGCTCCCCACTCACGTGCTCACGAGCTCATTTAACCCTAACTATCAAACATATCCCAGATCCGCCCATTTTTCTGCACTACCATCAGTCTTGTCCTCACAGCTACTCTCTCTGGCTTAAGCTGCGATAATAGCCTCCTATCTAGTCTCTCGATATATTCTAGCTTCCCTACAATCCATTTTTCATGTAAGAGCTAGAATGATTTTTTTAATAAAAATCATATCACATCTTTCCTTCTTAAATTCCTCCTGTTGCTTCCCATTGCACTTAGACTGAAATCCAAACTCCTTTTTGTGATGCAGAGAGCCATTCAGGATCCAGACTGTGCCTGTCTCTCCAGCCTTATCTTGCATCACTCTTCCCTTCTCCCACTATGCACTGCCCACACCAAACCCTCCAAGTGTTTCTCTAGGTCATCACTAAAATGTTACCTTTCTCAGTGCAGCTTTACAGGACTACCCTGTTTAAAATTGGCAGGGTGGGTAGTGCATACATGTAAGTGTACACACAAGATTTTTCTCCTTTTCTTCTTAGCACACTTACTTACTAAAATGTATGTGTTTTCTTGTATATCTTGCTTCCTCTTTGTTTGTCTCTCTCCACAAGAATATAAGCAGTAGGAACAAGGATTATGGTTTATTTCGTTCACTTCTGTATCTTGAGTGTCTAGGATACCACCTAGTCTATAGATGGAGTTCAAATATTGTTGAATAGGGAGTCAGGGATTATTTCCACCCCTCCTTAGGGCCTTCACATTACTTGTTTCTTCTTCTTTGATTGGTTCCTTGTATCATTCAGATATCAAATTAGTAACCTCCTCAGATGGCCTTGCATACTGTCCATCCCAAAGTTTCCACTAGTCTCTTTGTCCTATCATCCTCATTTTTTGTTTTCTACATGGCATTTTTTTGCAATCTGATATTTTTCTCATTCATCTTTTTGTCTATTGACTGTCTTCCCCCCCCCCCCACCTCCCTTCATTAAAAGCACATTCCATGTAGATCAGAGCCTTTGTCTTATTTATTGCTGTATCTCTGGTATCCTAAATCATAGCTGGATATAGTAGACATTCAAAAACTACTGGTGTAAGGAGTAAACAAATGAAGTTCATTATTCTCTTGGCATGAACCTCACCATTACCCATTTTGAAAGGAGAGCTTACCTGTTTCTCTCTTGTTTACTGACTAGGCCTTCCCCCTTGGCTTTCATTGATTCTCCAAAACTCAGCTGAGCTCTGCATTTAGTTCCCGGTGTTTGAGTTATCTACCATCCCACAGCCTGTGATGATAGGTTCCAACAGTTTGCTCTACAATAGCCTCCTTCCAACAGTTCAGAAAACTCTTAATTTTCAGTTGCCTCACTTCTCTCTTGGCAAGAGTTTTTTGTATCATTTCCATGTTCTCTTGGGGCTGAGAGAACCTGAGTAGGGCCTCCCTTTGTCTGTCTGCCTTGCATTCTCAATCATCTGTAGCTTCCCTTGTTAGCTAAGCTGCATGAGGCTGCCCTCTCTTAGGGATCTCTTTGAGAAGTGGGAGGGATAAGTCCTTTCTGCCCTCAAATCCCTAAACCTATCCTGAATCCCTAAGCCTATCCCTGAAGGGGAGGGGGTGTTTCTTCAACCACTATCACAGACTCACCTTTGGCTCACTTCAGCTGTTAAGTATTTTAAAAATTATTTTAACACTGTTGTTTTGTCTTATTATTTCTCTATCTCACAAGGTCAGTTCTTTATTTTTATTTCTTGTTACTCCTAATGTCTCTACATTTATGCCTTTTGAGAAGATGGGAGGTTTTTTTGATACTGCATTCTGAATGACCAAATAGTATATTTCTTATATATATTTGGCCTTTTTCACAGTTCCTGGCTCACAGCTCCCAAAACCCTCAGAAGTTCCTAAGTGAAGAGAGATATAAAAATGTTTCTCTCTCTATCTCTCTCTCTCTTTCTGTTATGTTAATGAGGCTACTTTTGAACCCTACCAAAGGATGGGAGCTGGTGCTAGGAGAACCTACTTTGTGATTAGAAGGTTGGAACTTTCAGTTCCATACCCCTGACCTCCAAGGAGGGGAGAGGAGATAAAAGGAGAGAGGCTGGAGGTCAGATCACTTGCCAGTGACCAAAGATTTAATCAATCATACCTGTCTAATGAAGCCTCTATAAAAATCCAAAAGAACAGTGTTTAGAGAACTTCCAGGTTGGTGAACACGTAGAGGTGCTAGGAGAGTGGCTTGCCTGGAGAGCTCACGGAAGCTCTGCACCCTTTCCGCATACCTTACCCTATGGTTCTCTTCATCTGGCGGTTCCCGAGTTATATCCTTTTATAATAAACTGGTAATCTAGTAAGTAAAATGTTTTTTTATGAGCCATTCTAGCAAATTAAGTGACCCCAAGGAGGGAGTCATTGGAACCTCCAATCTGTAACCATTGGTCAGAAGCACAAGTGACACCTGGGCTTGTGACTGGCATCTGAAGTTTGTGGGAGGAAGGGGCAGTCTTATAGAACTGAGCCCTTAACCTGCAGGATCTGATGCTATGTCCAGGTAGATAGTGTCAGAATTGAACTGAATTATAAGATACGCAGCTGGTATCTGAGCATTGCTTGGTGGTGTGGAGAAAGTCCCCTTCATTCACTGGAATTGGCGATCAGAATCATTAGATACACAGAAATTTAATTCTTTAAGCATTGACTCTGTGCTTCTAACGTCACTCCTTTGAATTCAAAGCAGTTATTTTTTTTTATCATGCATTTCAGTTTATGTATACAACCTTTAGATATCTTATACTTCCTTTACTATCATTTTGTATCTGTTGTTTCACTATATATGTGAAGTATCTTATAGCCCTAACATGAGTGGAGGCTTCTTAAAGCCATGGGCCCTCATCTTACGTACATATGCCTGTTTTATATTTCAAAGTATTCCCAAAAATTGCTTCCTTAAGCAAATGGAGGAAAGTTTATCATGTCCTCATTTGTCCACATTATGTTCCCATGATTTTAAGTTGAAAATTCAGACTCAGCCATTATCTCAGCACTAGATGGCACTTGTGGATCACAACTAATCATACAACACCTAACAGTTTTTGTGACAAGTGAATGATCCACAAATGTAATGTTTGGAATTCCTGCATGGACGTTCCTGAGAATAGGAAAATGAAACAGGAGGAGACCTACTAAGTACCAGTTGCTGTGAGGTATTTTTAAATACATGGTTGAAGAATATTTTAAATTCATAATCATTATCTCATAGTAATATCAATAGATAGTCTGGTCTCCATCCATACCTTCTTAGCCTAATGTTGCCATAAAGTTGAAATTTGTTTCAGGACCTGTTTGCTATTTATTATGGCTAATTGTGAGAGAAATGAGTAATATAGCTCCTTACACTGATTCATACCTAACTCTAAGCACTTATTCTTTTGTAGGATTTAAGAAAATGCATGGCTTTGGCTTTCTTATGAACCCTATAAATATCACGGAGGACACTGTAAGCATCTCCCTTTTACTGTTGAGAAAACAGAAGCGCAGAGATGTTAATCTCCCCAGCATTAATAGGTAATAGGTAGACAGAACCTATATTCAAACTCAAGTCTGTTGGGGTTTAGAGCCCAGATGTGCTCTTTCCCTTACTCTGATGGTGCCAGGTTTAGCCAGTACCCATTCATGTTAAAGTAACTGGATGACTAGTGCAAATGACTGATGTTGGTTTCTTTCTCTTACAAGAGGTATAACTCACCACCCAAAAACAACCCAATTAAAAAATGGGCCAAAGACATGAACAGACATTTCTCCAAAGAAGACATACAGATGGCCAAACAGACACATGAAAATATGATCAACATGACTCATCATCAGAGAAATGCAGTTCAAAACTATAATGAGATACCACCTCACATCTGTCAGAGTGGCTAAAATCAAAAACAACAAGAAAGAGCAAGTATTGGTGAGGATGTGGAGAAAAAGGAACCCTCATGCACTATTGGTGGGAATGCAAACTGGTATAGCCACTGTGGAAAACAGTACAGAAGTTCTTTAAAAAGTTAAAAATAGAACTACCCTGTGATTCAGTAATTGCACTACTGGGTATTTACCCAAAAAATATGAAAACACTAATTCAAAGGGATACATGCCCCCCCCAGGTTTATTGCAGCATTATTTACAATAGCCAAGATATGGAAGTAGCCTAAGTGTCTATCGACTGACAAATGGATAAAGATGATGTGTGTGTACGTATACACACACACACACACACACACACACACACACACACTGGAATATTATTCAGCCATAAAAAAGAATGAAATCTTGCCATTTGCAACAACCTGGATATAGCCAGAGAGTATTCTGCCAAGCTAATCAGTCAAAGACAAATACCATATGGTTTCACTCATATGTGGAATTTAAGAAACAAAACAAACAAACCAAGGAAAAATAAAAAGACAAACCAAGAAACAGACTCTTTTTTTTTTTTTTTTAAGATTTTTATTTATTTGACAGAGAGCGAGACAGAACACAAGCAGGGGGAGTGGGAGTGGGAGAAGGAGGCTTCCCGCCGAGCAGGGAGCCAGATGCGGGGCTCGATTCCATGACCCTGGGATCATGACCTGAGCCGAAGGCAGACGCTTAATGACTGAGCCACCCAGGTGCCCCCAAGAAACATACTCTTAACTGTAGAGAACAAACATGGTTACCAGAGGGGATGGGTGAAATAGGTGACAGGGATTAAAGAGTACACTTACCATGATGAGCACTGAATAATGTGTAGGATTGTTGAATCACTATATTGTACACGTGAAACTAATATAACAGTGTATGTTAACTATTCTGGAATTAAAATTGAAAACTTAAAAAAATACTTAGAGATGACAAAATAAAATAGAGAAGAATGTGTTAATGCATGAAAAGTGCATAGACTAGTACCTGGTACATGGTTAACCATTTGGGTAGTTTTATACATTATTTAACATGAGAAATATCCATACTGCTTTGTGTGATGTATGAAATAGAATTTGAGCTATGGCTAGAGTAGCCATACATCCCAGTTTCAAGCTACTGTCCTGGTAGTTATTAGCACTTTCTTCTTACTCTAAAAAGAGTTCTGATGTAAGTATAGCCAGCTTTGTTACAGAAGAGCTTTGTGCCCAGGGATTTGTTCTTGTAAGTTTGTCTAAAGTGAAAATTTCTCCAAGGAAAGATAACTGGTACTTTCCTGACATAGAATAGAGATATATGTGTGTATATTAGGATCCTTAACATTCTGGTGTTAAACTGTCTGGCATCAAACTGCTCTTTACTTGGACAAGTTAGTTTACTTTAAAACTAGGTTACTTTATCTGTAAAATAAGAATAGCATTAGTACTTATCTCCTGTGGTTGTGTAAATGAGGTAATGTATGTAAAGCACTACATAGAAAGTACATCATAAATGAGAGATGTACAGAGAGGTAGATATTTCACTTAAGGAAAAACATTGACACAAAGTACTTAGATACATTGGAAGCTGAAAAATTGGAGTAGATGACACTTAACTAAGATCCTTTACAGTGATAAAAATCTAATGATTTTGTTTTACAAGGATCAAAACTGTTCTTTTGTTGATTTTATTTTATGGCAAATTTCAAACATATGTGAAAGTAGAAAACATAGTGTGAGAGAGCAATGAACCCATGAGGTACCCATCACTTAGCTGTCAATAGTAATACAACATATGGCCAATCTTTACTTTAGAACTTTCAAAAATAACTTTAATGAGATATTTTACATATCATAAAATTCATTCACTTGACCTGTTTAGCCATTTGTACAAATTTACCAAGTTATGCAACTATCACCATAAATCAGTTTTCAGACATTTTCATCCCCTTAATTAATATTCATCCTACCCATTTACAGTTAATCCCAGTTTTCACTGTCAGTACCAAGCAACCACTGATCTACTTTCTGTTTCTGTGGATTTGTCTTTTCATGTCAATGGAATCATACAGTATGTGGTTTCTTATGTCTAGCTTCTTTCACTTAGCATAGTGTGTTCATCCACATTGTAGCATGTATCAATTAGTAGTTCATTTATTTCTCTTGACGAATGTATTCTGTTGTATAGGTGATACCATGATTTGTTTTCCTTCACAGTGGCCAGTCTTTTATCATCTGTATTTTTATCCTTTCACCTCCATTTCATACCCCTACTGAATTATTCAAAAGCTGTTTTTAAATAGCTTAAAAACATTGATTATATGTTCTTGCTTTTTATATTTATTTTCCCAAATATCATCTTTCTATCCTCTCCCTCATCTTGCCTGTTTTAATTTGTTTCCTTGCTCCAGGAGTCTTTGTTGTTTGTTTGGTTTTACCTGACAGTGAAGAGCTGTCTAAACCATAAACTTTCAAAAAGATAGAGATAAGTTCATTTCATTATTTCTTCACTTTATTGAAACTTTATACTTGCTCGGTGGCAAATCCAGATAGTGATGATTTCTAAATCTTTTAATAAGTCTTTCACGTCGGCTTCAGTGTTTATATGTTGAGCAGGATCTATTTATTTCTGATTCTCATGGGTATTTTTGTTTTTGTTTTAACTCAGGTTGTTGGAAGAGGAGCCTTTGGAGTGGTTTGCAAAGCTAAGTGGAGAGCAAAAGATGTTGCTATTAAACAAATAGAAAGTGAATCTGAGAGGAAAGCTTTTATTGTAGAGGTAAGTTGAATTGTTGTTTCTAATATATAATTCTTTACCTAAGATACTCTGTGAATTTAATATTATGAAAAAGTTGTTTCCCAGTTGTCATTTCTCTGTATACTTGAACCTCAGCAATTTGGTTGAACCAAAGATAATGCTGTAGAAACATTTTTCATTCACACTCTTAATTCTGATTAAAAATTGGGGGGCGAAGACTCTTAACTACATAAATGAATTCATCCCTGAATTAAAATACAGTCTCATCCGTGTAATTCAGATCTATTTCAAGGCATAGGATTTAAATTTTAAAATAGAAAGGAAATGGTATTCTCTCCCATTATCTAAAATTAAGAAGGGAAATTTTATGCATTCATTTTTGACTGAATATTTTTAGAAATTCAAATGAGATCACTTTACAGGGAAATAATTTCAAATTTAATTTTTTTCTCATTTAGCATGAAAATCTAGAACTCTGTTCTCTTACAGATTTGATGATGAAGGAGAATTCAATAATCAATAGTAATTGTATTGTCAGATTTATTCTTTATTAATTTTATACTATTCTGTATAATAGATGATGGCAGCTCCTTAAATTTGTGGGGTTTTTTCCTCATTGGCCAATGGATAAGTGGTCTTTACCTTACAAACCTTTCTGAATTTATATCTGTGATTGTATTTAATTATAACTTGCAAATATACTTTATGATATTTTTAAATGTATAATATGGAGAATGAAAACTTAGGATACGATAAAGTGGATTTTTGTAATTAAGTGAATGAGTTGAGAAATGCTGATAGTTTGGGGTCCTCATGAAGAAAAGATGATCTCTGGTACTATGCTCCAAGAGTGGCCTCAGCCTTGCCTTATTCATGATTTTTGTTTATGGTTTAGATAAGGTTTAAAAGTGCATTGGCACTTTGACAAAACTAGCTAAAAGCATATGTGTTAAATGCTAAGAATTAGGAGTCAAAAAGATTATAATAGCTTGGATGAAAAAAATTTTATCGAGGTTATATGTACAGGTAATTCAGATTGTCAAATAGTTCTCCACATAGTCTTATTTTAAAAACTTTAATCCCCTAGACCTCCTCCTATCAAGTTTTCTGCTTCTCAGAGGCAACTACTTTGAGCTCATCCCTTAGTTTTGTTTGGTGTCCCCCAATCCAGAGACTCTTTGTTATACCAAAGAATCAACCTCTAATTGTTGGGATGATAAAGAGGCAGTCATTAAACTGAAGTCAGGAAGGGAGAGAATCTCGTCTGCCTTTCAACTAATCTCTCTGTTCCTTTGTTGGCTTATTTGCATAGGTACCTGGTACTACCACCAGTCCCAACCCTTTGGAGGTTTTATGAGCTTAATCTAGTTTCTGCTCACTTCTCATTTTTTTTAAGTCTGCTGTGTCAGTTATTGCTAGTCATTTGCTTTCCAACTTCCAAAAATGTGTGCTATTTTCTCATTTCACATTCTTTTCATCCTTCTGAATTTGTGCCTTGAAAAAATGCCTTTAATATCTTGGTGGGATTTGGGGAAGGAGCAGAAATAAATGCTTACATAATCTGCTATCCAAAGCTCAGTCCTAAACCTTTAGAAGATGAAATATAATAAATATATGTTTGTGTATAATAAATGAATATAATAAATAGTGATATTAATTGTTGTGTTAGGACTAAAAATACACAAATGTTCACTGTAGAGAAATACAGCTTTCTAGTAGCATATAGTAAAAAGGTTTACCTTAGTGGACTTCATATGAGCCAGCAGTATAGTGTGGATAATAGAGAAGAAGAGGAAGAGAGGGGAAAAGACAGAAAAAAGAGGAGAAGAAAGAGAGTAAGGTGCAGTTTGGAGGGACACATTAATAGAAGTTTCAGGTGTAGAGCAAGAGAGAAACAGTACAGCCAAACCTCTTACTGACCTCGGTGTGATTCTTTGGATTGGGGAGGACTATTTGCATAGGTACCTGGTACTACCACAAGGAAGTAGGGAATACAGCTAGGAAAATACCCTAGTAATTACTGCCGCAGTTCATGTTGGAAGAACTACTAAGGCAGTGATCGTGGGAATGGACAGAAGGCAGTTAATTCAAGAGATGGGAGAAGGACGTAGAGAAGACAATACACATATGCAGAAAGAGTGCAGATTTTAAGTCAGATGGACCAAAGTTCAAAGCCTGGCGGTAGCTGTAGGATATTTAGCCGCTCACTTAACCCTCTCTGAGCCTTATCTTAAAGGTCCGTTTTTCTTAAAGGTAGAAATGACAATACCGCTCTTGCAGAGTTGTGAGAATTAAACAGAATCTATCAAGTGCCCACCAGGGCCTGGCACAGAGTTAGGTAGACTATGCAGCCATAGCTCTGAAGGTGATGACAGTGACATAGATTCTTCTGCCTTGGATAACTAAGTTCAGTGCCATCTCTGGGATGGTGTCCTAATGTTTCTTGTTAAAGTTTATTTTTTCTTATTTGTACTTATCGTGGCTTGTTCATAACTCCTGTTACAGCACTTTGCATTTGGGCTTAATTATTTATTTACATGCCTGTCTCCCAAGTAAAGTGTGAGAGCTCTAGGGCAGGGAATCTTTGCCATTCTGGGCAGCCATTTATACCACAGTGCCTGCTACATAGTAAATAATGATTGTTGAATGATTAAACTGATGTTTTGTACACCCTGAAATTGTAATGATGTAATGTAATCAGTTCCTCAAAAGCTAGCATCTTTTAAAAGAAACCTTAATTTGTTACAGCTTCGACAGTTATCCCGTGTGAACCATCCTAATATTGTAAAGCTATATGGAGCCTGCTTGAATCCCGTAAGTTTGTCACTTTTTCATTGTCACCTGTTTATAAGCATTGACATAGTAAATGTTTGCAGGTGTGTAGTTTATGAAACTATTTTGATCTGTTATGTTATTTTTTTTAAAAATTAGATTTTATATATTTGTTTCTAGTCTGTTAGCAACACAGTATATTGGAGGGGAGTTATCTTGGGTGGTCTTATCCAATAACCTCATCTTATGAGGCTTATGATGTTCTGCGACAGCATCTACTCAGCACTGGAGAAAGTTCTCAGAGGACTTGCAATTATGTTTTTACATACACCCCCACTCTTAGACAGTGGGCCCCTACAAGACAAGGCCTTAGATCATAGATCCCCTTCTTTTTCCGTTAGTACCATTCACATAGTGGGGACCAAAAGAATAATTTTTAATGCATTTATAAAATTAAAGATTGAACTCAGTTATCTCTCAAGTCACCTAAGATGTTACAGCCCTGTGGTTAATTATTATACTGACATATGTTTCTTTTAGGTGTGTCTTGTGATGGAATATGCTGAAGGGGGCTCTTTATATAATGGTGAGTGTCATTAGACCTGTCTTTATCTAGCAGAGTAAAATCATTGAAGAGCTTTTAATACAAACCGTTAGTTACTTAATGTTCTTCACAGTTTACCTTCAGAATCTCAAAAGGAGGTAATTTAAAAAAAATCTAAAATTAGAAATGAAAAAATGAGATGCTACAACATTAGTATGTGAAGTTTAGAAGTCTAAGTATATCAATCTTTTCAATTGATGGTACTTTTCATGATGTTAAAAGCATTTAAGTAAAGTAAAATTTGCTTTTTAAATAGATTTTAAAATCTCTTCATACTTTTAATGTTTTTCTTTTTGCCCTCTCTTAGCTTTGAGCCTCCTCATTTGAGAACTCTTTAGCCATACTTTCTTCCATTTCATTTTGCTTAAATTGCTGTCTTTACAAAAAATAAAATTGTGAAAACTCACTTCACAAAACATTTTAATTATAACAATGAAAGAAACTAGGTCATTTAGTTATTTTTATAGAACAGAACTAACTTTTTCACTCTTAAGAAACACCAGCCATATAGTAAATATATTAATTGTTGCCTTTATATGAAATAAATGGTTGTATTTTATTTTTTAAATTAACATTTTACTTAAATTTTTATTTATATTTACTGCTCATGTGTTCATCATTGTTAATGGGTATCTCTAATACTCCATTGTCTTACTTGGTTGAACTATTTCTAGTTTTTAGCTATTGTAGAAAGCATAATTGTAAACATCTTGATACACTTTGTTTTATTTCTCTTTGTACTACTTCTCTGTATCTCTCCTACAGTAGCATGCCATCACATTGCTTATAATTTATATTATTGTGTGAAAGACTGTCAATGTGGAAAAGTGTGGTAATTCATATTAATTTTGCTAGAGTGTATGTATAACATTTAATAGAAGTACTATTACATTTTAGGTACTTATGTGGTAGTTACCCATTTGAAATTATTAGATATTTCCATCTTTGTATTTAGAAAAGAATTAAAAGCAGGACTGATGGGAGCATGTGTAGAAAAATACCCAGTCATGTGTTCCAATAGTGCTCACATTCACCTTGTGTCTTTTGTTATATGCAATAAAGTTCTTTTTAGTTTGTGCCTTTCTTTTGCAGTGCTGCATGGTGCTGAACCATTGCCATATTACACTGCTGCCCATGCAATGAGTTGGTGTTTACAGTGTTCCCAAGGAGTGGCTTATCTTCACAGCATGCAACCCAAAGCTCTAATTCACAGGGACCTGAAACCACCAAAGTAAGTTCTAATAGTGTGGTGTCTATCTCTGTCTCTCCCACCCCCTCCAAGCCCCCCCGCCCACTTCCTAATTCAAGCTAATTGTTGCACTTGACTTTCTCTTTTCTCTTCCCTTTTGGCTTGTTTGAGAGTGTTTATTTTTAACTCACCTTCATTATTTAGTCATTTATCTAAGCTTGTATTTTAAAATGTTGTCTTTAGTAGGATTTTAATTTTAGTCAGATTTTTATTTTAATAACTCCTGCTGTAGATTAGCATACTTCTACAATTGGTTAGCCTATAAATCTTATTTTGTGCCTGCTGTATATATTGTTGCCCCCAGACAGTTCCGTAAGAGCAGAAACAAATTTGTCTTATTCCCCACTATATTCCTAATAGCTAGTACAATGTCCACATGTAGTAGACATTCTTCACAGAATGGTTAAAATTTACAGAGTGGTTATTATTTGCCATTTTAGAGGAAGGCAAAAGGATATTTCCGGCATCTGGGTAGAAATTGAAATATTCTGGATTTCCTCATATTAAGGATCCTAGGACTTTGAAAGAACTTCAAAACTCCCTAAATAAGTACTTTAAAAGGCTGAAACTTTGGAGGTTTTTTGTTTGCATGGGTACTCAATTAAAGGAAACATACATGTGGTATTGTCCCCTTTTCTCTCTGATTTTATTTCTTCTTTATCCACTTGTGACAGTAAAAAAAAAAAAAGTCCACATGCCATTCTCTCTCTCCCCACTCCCCCGTCACCACATCAGTCCTCATATAAGAGGTTTCCCGTAGGAAATCAGTCTCAAGTATTGCATTCTCTTGATACAGGTAGCTTTAAAGTATCCCTTCTGGGTACAACTTGTCACTCTCATGTCTAATCTGATACATTCTACATAGGTTTCAGCTCTTGGAATGACTGTTCTCACTAGTGTACCGTATTTCTACTCTCAGGCTTAAACTGATTTCTCTTTCCCCAGGTCCCTGGTCAAATAATGTTTAAGACCCAGATTCATGACACTTTTATTTTTTTAACTTGACTCCTTGAGGCTATTGCCTTAGCTACCTATCTTGGCTAGTGAAGAAGAAATCACTTTGTCTTTTTTTCCTTTTTATGAAGATTCAGTCCTCTTTTGCTCCTCTTAATAACACACAGCTGAATTATCAAAACAAATTCATGAGAATCATAGCTCTTATCCAGCAACAAATTGACCAGTAGCATCAGGTACAAAGCATCTTTTTCCTGGAAGAGCCAGAAAACTATCAGATGGGACTCTTAGAAGTATCCTTTTTCTTCTGCATTATGTCATATCTTGGCTCTGGAATAACTGACTATTGTTAAACAATATACATGAAAATATCTCACAAAAGGAGGTCTTTTCAGTTTTCCAACATCTTTTCTATTCATAATTATATAACTAAAATGACTACCTTCATTCTCCCTCTACCCATACCCCATAAATCCATAAGTATTAGATTTATTTAACCAACCTAATTGGACCAGTTATGTCCTACTAAAATCATTTGTAGATACAGACTCTTCCTTTTGCTAATAAATACCATCAGTATATTTACAGAAAGTCTGGCTTAGGTCATTCATTCCTCTTGGGCATCCTTATGGTTGCACTCATCCTATAGTATTGCAGATTGTCTTTGGGACATCCAGTATACAAACTGGGCTTTAGGGTTAGAATTGATTTTTCAGAATGTACTGGAAAAAAAATTCTTTGAAATGACTATGTTTTCATATATAATTATACATATACAAGCACATGTATTATGTTATTGTCACTAGAAAACCTGTGGATTCTGTGGTCAGGAAGAATTCCTCATAGTGGCATATAAAGAAGGCACCTGATGATTTGGTTGGGTATTTTACATAATATCAACTTGTGCTTGTGCCCCTATTTTATTCATCTTTTGCAGGTTCATTCGCATGTACTTCGGAAATAAAAGTGTGTTTGTGGTTCCAGCCCTGTGAACATAAGCCTACAAAGATCATTTAGGTTCATATTTCAGTGAGCCTTGAATGTCATGCTCATGGCTGGTGACCTATTAAAATCTTAGTGAAGGAGTACTAATTATGAAATAATAATAATATAAAAGTCATTCAGAAAATTATCTTGAATCTACCAAGATGAAACAAGGAAAACCAGTTACAGTTCTTTTCTTGGGTAAAGAGTAGTTAGAGCTGGAACAAGAACAGTAAAACAGGATATTTTTTGTTGAAGTGCATATAAAGGTAAATTGCATTTAGCATTCTTTACTTTTTTTTTTTTTTAAGATTTTATTTATTTATTTGACAGAGACAGCAAGAGAGGGAATACAGGCAGGGGGAGTGGGAGAGGGAAAAGCAGGCTTTTCAGGGAGCCCGATGCGGGGCTGAGCAGGGAGCCCAATGCAGGGCTCGATCCCAGGATCCTGGGATCATGACCTGAGCCGAAGGCAGACGCTTAATGACTGAGCCACCCAGATACCCCTAGCATTCTTTCCACTTCAGTTATCATAGGAGTATTTGTCACATTATGGAGATGTGTATAGCAGTTTATCTGGTTTATCCTAGTCATGTTGGACTAAAAAGAAACTAATTTCTAAATAATCTCTCCAGTTAGCATTTTAGTATAAAATTATATACAAAGACTTTATTAAAATTTTAATTTCAGTGGACCCCATATACCGCTGTTGAATATTACTACAGTGTGATGGTACAACTTATCTTTATTTCTGTTTGTCATCGAGAGGAAAACCTAAATAAGGGTATAATACTTGGTGATTTTAAGGACTATTTTTTTCCTTCTTCCTTATAGGTTTATTTTACTTTTTTCTTCAATAATTATATGTTGTTATTTTCAAATAATATATGTTTGTGATTAAAAACAAATTCAAATAGTTAGAAAAATATAAAGCAAGTCTTCCCTGCCTCCTATTCCTCAAAAGTAACCACTATTTGGTTTTGTTTTTTAACCATGTATGGGTTATACTGTATATAATGTTGCTTTTTTTTCACTTACATGGACATCTTTTCATATCACTGTATTCAAATACTTACCTCTTTATTTTTTTAACCTCTTTATTTTTAATAAATAATACTCCCTATTACCTCTTAAGTAAGTACTTGAAACTATTCTTGGTCTTATAAGCAATCTTAGACTTGGAAGACTTGATTTATAGAGCTGTTTTTAGAAAATACAATGCTACTGAATCATTTTATGTTTTGAAAATCTGAAAAGTTTTTAATGTCCTAAGTTGGTGCTTCTTAAACTTTCCTACCCCCCAGAACAAAGTTATGATATAATACAACCTCAGCAGTTCTAAGACTAGGAAAGAGCCCAAATAACCCTCCTTTAGGAATGTTGCATGTAAATTTTGCATTCAACTTCATATATTATGTAATTTGTTTTAAAGTCAATGTTAAGATGTTGAAAATACTTAAAACTTAGTAAAAGTGATGGCCCAGGGAGAACTGCGAGCTTTAACCTAGGACTCTGTAGGCTTCCTGCCACTTATCCTGGCATACACTGATACAGTGCCAAGGTTTCATAACCTAGTTTGAAAAGCACATAAAGTTAAGCCATGCTATCTATGCATTTAAATCCTAACAATATGTGTTTGTTGGTAGAGATTGTATAGAAATGTGGCTTTGATTCTTAGGCTCACATGATAAGAATTTTGACACAGCATTATGGCGAACCAGATCAACTGAAAAACCATCCTACAACAAACACCCAGAGATACTGCATATGACAACAAATATCCTTTTACATGAATTAGGTGATTTTACAAGAAAATAAGGGAAATCACCAGGACAAAAAAATGGAAAGCACTGAATCCTGAGAGAATTTAATCCAAGCATGGAAGCTAAGGGACTCTACTGTGAGCTTCTGTCTTTATCAAAAATGTAGAGCCCCCGTGTTAATGGCTCTTATGTAATTGGAGATAGGTCCTTTGTTCTGCACCAGGTGAAGTAGCAGAACTGAGATCTCCATAAATTTAGGATCCCTGGAGGGAACAACTTAAAAGTGGGCTAGAGGGGCACCTGGGTGGCTCAGATGGTTAAGTGTCTGCCTTCCGCTCAGGTCATGATCCCAGGGGCCTGGGATGGAGCCCTGCATCAGGCTCCCTGCTCAGTGCAGAGCCTGCTTATCCCTCTCCCTCTGCTTGTGCTCTCTGGCTCTCTCTCTCTCTGTCAAATAAATAAAATCTTTAAAAAAAAAAGTGGGCTAGAAACATTATCAGTTTTCTGACTTGGCAAACGTTTATTTCTTAACAGAGGCCTCCCCACATGTTGTGAGTTTGAATTTGCCCTACTTGCACAATCAAGAAAAATCCCAACAAAACAGATTAAAAAGGTTTGGGATTGGTAGTGTCCCAGGGCATCTAATAGTAAGTGAAACTCCATTTTAAAGTCCTGTGTTTTCAGTTCAGGCCTTTAATTATTCCAGATTAAAATCAATCCGATATAAAGCCACAATAAAAATTACCACATCCATAAGGGTCCAAGTTACCATGAGTAAAAGTCAGCAGAAATAATACAAAGCAGAATTAAGCCCTCAAATATTAAGACTCCCGTTATTTGGAATTATCAATATGGAATATAATGTAAATATGCTTATATTATTTACTCAAAAAAAGAATTAAAATGTGCAAGGAATAAACTATTTAAAATGACCAAAAGAATGAAATACAACATTTAGGAATAATTAAAAATTTTAAACAGCAGATCTGAAATAGGTAACAAGAGAATTGGTGAGCTGTGAGGTAGATCTGTAGTTACCCAGAATGCAACACAAACAAATGAGAAAAATGATAGATTAAGGATCACAGGGAAAGGAAAGACAGGACAGACAACACAGAACTCCAGTAGAAGAAAATAGGATGGAGAGAGTTTATAATTCAAGAGGGATTGGCCAGGGACTTTCTGAACAAAGGTATGATTTCTAAACAGGATAAATGAAAAGAAGTCTACCCTATGACACACCTTAGGATACAGAACAACAAAAACAAAAGGGAGATTTTTAAATCAGCTAATCAGAAAAGAGATTATCTACAAAGGATTGACAGACTGAAGTATAGTTTCCAGCACCATTAGTGGAAGCTAGAAAACTGGAATCATAACTTCACAGAGCTGAGAGAAAATAGTGTACTGGCCCTAAATTAGTTTTTAAGGAGGAGGGTGTGAGGTAAAGATGTTTTGAAACAAAACCCGAGAGAATTCACTATAAATGGACCTTAATTGAAGGTATTTGGGGAAGAAAGAAAATGATTACATAAGACAAGTATAAGATTCAAGAAGGAATGGTGAAACAAAATAAACATACATTAAAATAAATGTTGGCTATATAAAACAAAAATACCTTTTTGCATGTAAGAGAAGGTGGTTGAAGGGGATTCAAAATAAAGAATTATTTCTACTTGTTTACAGAAAACAAGTAGAATTACTTCTACTTGTTTACACATGACTGTAAGCTTTTTAGGTAATCATATAGAAAGTGTTTTACACATTTATTTTTAAATGTTTAACTCTTTAATAAGCTAATAAAATCGTCTTTTACTTTCATAGTTCTTCTTACACTTTTAAAATGCCTTATATTGATTTCAGTTTTTATAGGAGTAATAAGTTACATTGGGATATAAAAAACTAAGACTCTGAGTATCAGTTCCTTTAAAGGAATCATAATAGGAATATTAGTTGTTTTAACACCAGCTGCTGTAGCTAATACTGGGCTTATCACAATAGAAATTTATTGCTCATGCATGTGAAATCCAAAACAGGTGTTCCTGTTTGGCAGATGATCTTCCATATTGTCATTCAGGGACCCAGTTAAGCTCCCTCCGTCTTGTACTTCTGCCATCCTCCAGGACTTTGGGAACTTATGTATTCAGCCAGCAGATAAAGAGAATGGAGATCACATACGAGAGGTTTTTTGAGCCAGGCCTAGAAGTGCCCCTCCCGCTACCCACATATCAGTGGCCACAACTCAGTCTTAGGTATAATTACCTACAAGACAGGTTGGGAAATGTCTTGTATGCCCCAGAGGAAGAAGGGGATGGCTTTTATGAGCAACTGGCCAGTCCCAGTCACCCAGAGTATTTACTACTCTAACCACAGGTTAGAACCACGCACTGCTCTTTGCCAGTTAAACATCCCAAAGGCTCTTGTAGTCACCATCCAGTTCACCATCCAGGATGAACATCTCAGGATGACATGCGGTCTTCCAGCTGGTCTGGATGTGGCCTCTCATAGTTTGGAAACAAATGAATTAAAAGGACAAGTTATCTGTCACCTCTCTCCCAACTCACACAGTACATAATAGCAGAAAGACAGGACAATCAGTTAAAGTTTCCACTGGGAACAGGGAAGCATGGAGGCATACAGCAGTTACTAGTCTGTAGGGTTGACTTCTTGGCATTGTCTGGTCCCTCTGCCCTGGATTTATGAGAGGGGTCTTGATCAGACCTTCCTTTGGCCCTTGAAAAGGAACTCCCTTATCCATTGTTCATGACTCCAAGCTTCACCCTTTTGTAGGTTTCTCTTTGTGCATTCTTCATACCATGTCAGATGTGGGTATTGGCATATACTCTCCTCCGAAGCTGTGCAGTTTTCACAGCTGCACCTTGCTTATGTAGATCGGGGGTCCTGAGGATTGTTGTAAGGACTCAAAACAGTCAAAAGTCTTTTAATTAGAAATTTGTGGTTCCTTTGGCAATATTAATTTCCTCAAAAGTAGGCTTGTGATCTCCCTGTTCAGTCAGTTTCATGTGCCTGTGACTATTACCAGAATTCATTCTTAGACAAAATCTTGAACCTGGTTTATTTGATTTCTGGCCACATTGCCTTTTCTCAACTGAACAGAGGCACCGTGAAATCATCAAGTGTAGGTGGGAAGTACTTTCTCTTAATTTGTTCTTTGCTGCAGTACTGAGTCTTAAGGGCCTTTGTCAGTCTTATTTCCTGCTATTTGGAGTTTAGAAGCAGTCAGTTTTTCCAGTCCTTCAAGGCCACAAATTATCATGGGAGACAAATTTTACCAGACGTTTTGCCATGTCATTACATGGATCTCTATCTTTCCAGCCTCCAGTTTTAGCGTTCTTGTTCCCTACTGCTAAGCTAATATCAAATATATTAGATTTTTGTTATAGCAGCATCCACTTCTATACCAATTTCTTACATTGGTTAGAGTGGCAGTGTTATAATAGGTAAGCTCTGAAATCTCATGGCTTTACAAAATACAAGTTTATTTTTTTTACTCATAGGAAGTCCCAATTTTTTACTCATATGAAGTCCATTTTTTTACTCATATGAGTTTCTCACATGGTGGCTCAGGATCCCAGGCTCCTTGTAGTTTCAAAATCCTCTGCATTCAGTGGCATATGAGGAAAGGAAAGGAATATATGTATGTGGGAGATTTTTATGGCCAGGCTTGAAAGTGAAGTACATCACTTCTATCTACAACCCATTGGCTAGAATGGTCATATAGCCATCTAACTACTCAGAAGTCTGGAAACGGTAATCTTTTATGCCCAGGAGGGAAAGGAAATGGGGTCAGTGAACAGCTAACCAGTCTGGCAACAGTAGGCTAAAGACTTATCTCTGTTCACCGTAAGGTTAATAAGAACAAAACAGGTTTGCAAACATTTGGACCATGATCCACAATAAGAAATACTTCACAGTCTATCATGTGTGCATATTAATGTGTATAAAACTGAAACAACATACATCAAACAGTATTTAATTTTACTAGTTGTGATGCACTTTGATATTTTCTATTCTATTTTTTTAAATGCTGTTATAGTCTACTGAATGAGTTTTGTGACTTAGGTTTCCAGATCTCTGATCTAGATTTTTATGATTTAAATTTTATGACTAGGTTTCTGCCTGCAGCTTGAAAAACACTGCAATAGGTAGATTGAGTTTAGGGGACAAGTGATTTACAAAGGTATTGATATCCATTTACTTCCATTTTAGGACACGTAATGTTGACCTACTAGGACTTTTTTAAACCCTATGTTTTATTTTGGCCCAGGGAGATGTATGGTCAGGAAAGTTTATGGAGATAGAGATGGAGACATCAAAATGTGGATCTAGCAGTCTCCCTAAGAGAACTAGGTTAAGGTCATTTATTTTTTGCTAATATTCCTGTGAACCATTGAGCTATTTGGGTGACCAGGAAGCATTTGACAAAAGTTGAATGATGACATTTTGCTTAACCACAAATGTCTCTTCTTTTACTGTAGATATCAAGTATTGGTCTTACAACCTTTGTTTTTGTTTTTTGTAAATAGCTTGCTGCTGGTTGCAGGCGGGACAGTATTAAAAATCTGTGACTTTGGTACAGCCTGTGATATTCAGACTCATATGACCAATAACAAGGGGAGTGCTGCTTGGATGGCACCTGAAGTTTTTGAAGGTAAATGACAAAAGCATGTTGTGATTGATAATCTGCCTTCTTACTCCATGTACATCCAGTGTGTGTTTATGGCTTTATCCTGTTTCAGTGGTTTTATTTCTGCATAGTACATATTAGAAAAAGGATATACAGTTGACCCTTGAACAATGCTGAGGTTAGTGGAGCTGACTGTACCATGCAGTTGGAAATCCACATGTAACTTTTGACTCCCCCAAACCTAACTACTAATAGACAGCTGTTGACCAGAAGCATTAGTGATAACATAAACGATCTTTTAACACATATTTTATAGATGTATTACTGTATTCTTACAATAAAATAAACTGAAAAAAGAAAATGTTATTAAGAAAATAGTAAGGGAACTACATTTATAGTATTGTACTGTATTTCTCAAAAAAAAAATGTGCATTTAAGTGGACCTCTGCATTTCAAATCAATATTCACAGGTCAACTGTATTAAAGTCTAATAAGGAGGTAGTAAATAAGTACAGCCCTAGACTTAAATCTCATAGCAGGATTTGTATTGTGTCACATAGCAGTGTCCTATGCAAGTTCAAGTGTATGTACAATCAAGCCTTATTTTCATATTCCGCCTATTACAGCTGTAAAACGTGCCTATTTTTAACCCTAAAATCAGTATTCATGGTGCTTTCATGGTTATTTGCAGGCATGTACAGAGCAGGGGAAAATTTTGAGTCATCCAACACATGTTCCCAGCTGAGGAACAAGACCACACACTGCCTTCTTATTTCAGCTCTCATACTATGTCATTTTAATGATCTACTTAGTGCCATGTTTGTTTGTTTGTTTTTCACTTTTTATGTGCTTTTTGTTGGTGATTTCACTGTTTAAGATGGTCTCCAAGGGCAGCATTGAAGTGCTTTCTAGTGTTCCTAAGTATAACAAGACTGTGATATATCTTAACAGAGAAAATACATGTGCTAGCTAATCTTTATTCAAGCATGAGTTATAGTGGTGGTCCATGAGTTCAATGTTAATGACCCTATAATATATATTAAATAAGGTGTCTTAAACAGAAACACATATAAAACAAGGTTATGTACTGATCAGTTGACACTAAGAGGTCCACAGGAACCTAACCCTGTTTGCCCCTACGAGCAAATGACTGCATTCACTAGTCCAGTCTTCACAGAAACTTTATAGAACATAAATACCAAGAATAACTGTGCTTTGTATTGGTTTCCTAGCAATTAGAAATTGACAGTGTAAATGAGCATGCCTTAGAAGGAATGCAAGTTATTTGGCAGAAATACAATACTAAGAAAGACAAGTAAAGGATAAGCTTATGTTTAATTTCTTTCACATCTCCATATCTCTCTCAAGTTCTAAAAGAATGATCCACAAATTTCATAATAGGTTTCTATATGAAAACATCAAATTATCTTTTAAATGAGAAAAGTTGAACTGAAGATGTGTGATTTGTATGTTAGGAAGTATGACTGTCCATAAAATTCAGATATGTTTAGTAATCAGATTCTGATTATGGCTTATTTCTTTTATTTTTGATGAATTTAAAGTTTTTTTGTTTCTTTGTTTTTAGCCACCTGCGAGAAAAATTTGCCATGTAGTTGGTCACTTGAGTGGAGCTGTTTTGCCATAAAATTCAATTAAAAAATGAATGAAACCAGCAAATGTTAAATTATACAAAATTAAATAATGCTTCCTGTTTTTAAGTTCATACAGAATACATTGGTTTAAAACTGTTTTTTTTTAAGATTTTATTTGACAGAGAGAGAGTGCGTGCGTGCACGCACAAGCAGGGGGAGTGGCAGGCAGAGGGAGAATCAGGCTCCCCATGGAGCAGGGAGCCTGATGTGGGACTTGATCCCAGAACCATGGGATGGTGACCTGAGCTGGTCAGACACTTAACCGACTGAGCCACCCAGGCACCCCTAAAACAATTCATTTAAAATGCTTCTCTGTAAGTTAAAATCACATAGTATTACTGTAGTGTAAAGAGCAAAAAGATTTATTTTATACAAAAGAGGCCAGAAATAAAGGTTACTTTTAAAATTTAGAGTAATAAAGTTCATACTATAAGACTATGCAGATTTCTTCATTTCTGAAAGATGTCAGCCCCATAACCCAAATTCGATTGTAATATCATTTTCGTGCTTACAGTGCACTGCTTAGTGCCTGTGTGGTACACATGCTAAGTACATGTGTGATTATCACTATAATCATTCATACAGTGGGTTTTGGGGGTTTGGGGTTTTTTTTTGGCTGTTTATTGTGCTGATTCACCCAATTTAGTGATCCTGTAAATTTTGCAGCATAATTTGTTCACTATAAATTTGTTATCCATAATTTTCATTACTTACAACTTTTAAGTTTGCAAATTAAGAATTTTTGTTTTTTTAAAGATTTTATTTATTTATTTGACAGAGAGACACAGTGAGAGAGGGAACACAAGCAGGGGGAGTGGGAGAGGGGAGAAGCAGGCCTCCCGCGGAGCAGGGAGCCTGATTCGGGGCTCGATCCCAGGACCCTGGGATCATGACCTGAGCCGAAGGCAGACGCTTAATGACTGAGCCACCCAGGCGCCCCGCAAATTAAGAATTTTATCTTGCCAGATATTGAAAAGAAAGTCTTGTCATTAAATTAGAAATCTCTTCTGCTGTGATAGTAGAGTAGTTCTAGCAAGACAATGAATGGGGGAAGAAAATTTAAGATTTAAAAATCACAGAAAGGGAAGTACAAATGTTTCATATTCTGCCCCATGGAAAGTGTAAGTCAGAATAAATAAAAGAGAAATCCTGTGCCTCTCGATGAAAAGGTAGAAAATGACCCACTTTCTAAAGTTAATCATTAATACTTAATTCATAAATAAGTGTTTTGTTGCAGAGACTTAAGGTACTTTAGAAAGTAATTTCTCAGCTCTACATGCTGCATCTTCCTGTTTTTGTACACAGTGCTCATTCTTAAAAATTTATGTAGGCATTTGTTCCTGTAATTCATGTGGAAAAGAATCTTAAAATTATACCACCTTTTTCTCTAGGTAGCAATTACAGTGAAAAATGTGATGTCTTCAGCTGGGGTATTATCCTTTGGGAAGTGATAACACGTCGGAAACCCTTTGATGAGATTGGTGGCCCAGCTTTCCGTATTATGTGGGCTGTTCATAACGGTTCGTAAAAAGAAATTTTTCTTTAATATATTTTCTGTATTTTCTGTCTGGACAATTGTATCTACCTTAAACAAGACCATTTATCCCTAACATTAAAATGTCCAGTTCTTTGTTAACAGAATACTTTGCTGTCATCAATCACCTACCGTCCCCCCTCACCCCCAAAATCAGGTAGGGCAGGGCTGAGAGTGGTCCTGTCCTTTGCCCAAGGCTGAGGAGGTCTGCTGATCCTGCTAGTTAGGGAAAGGCCATCAGTAGACAGCCAGAGCCAACTACCTAGGTTGGCTTTCTCTAGGGGATAGAGAAGCCTCAGATTGGACTCTGTGGAGAAAATAAAATTTAAAAAATAAATAAATAAAATCTTTCTCAAGGTTCTTAAGGTTAATTGAGGAGGTATAGCCTTTTCTCCTGAGGGAGCAAATAATAATAATAAGAATTGTTAGTTCAGCTATTCATAAAGGCAAAACACAGAGTGCTTCACATATGCTTTCTTTTTATCTTTTCATTCATCCTTATAAGGGGTGTACTGTTATTGCTTCATTTAACAATTTTACAGAAACCGAGACTTAAGAGAGGGAAAGGAAGTTGCCCAAGGTCATCAGATTAGTAGGTGGTATTGCTGGGATTCCCATCCAGATCTTTCTGACTCCCAGTGTCCATATTTTTAAGTTATATTGACTTATGAACTCAGTGTCCTTTATCCCTCCTGCTTCTTTTAAACATGTAGCTGTATGTTTCTAACCACTCAGGATGTTAGAATACATGTTCTTCATTAATCAAGTTATTTCACATTTGATTTGGGAAAATAAACTCTTCATGGAGGGAAATTGCTTAACCTTCCTAATTTTTATATCATTCTCTATTATTTAATTTCTATCAGTTGGTTATAATCATTCTGATTATGGCATTTTAATACACTATTCCACAGATCATACAAATTCCTGCCTAACTAGGTGATTCATAGACTTGTCAAACAGTCCCATCATCTGAGTAATCCTAAGTGGTTTTTTTTGTTTGTTTGTTTCCTGTACTACCTTTCATTTTACTACCTTTAATGTCATTGTAGAGAATGCTAGAGCATTGACTAAGACAGTGTGTTTTGTTTTTCTGTCAATTGTCAGTAAATAATCGACTGTTAGTGAAGTACAGAATAAAAGAACTAACTTGTTAGTTGGTAGAATTACAAAGATTTCATTATATTTGAGGCTTTCTTTAAGTTAGGGACCTCACTATATTAGTCTTGTTAATTACACAAAGGTTGACAGTTTTCAGTTGGGGAAGTGATGGATTCACAGCAGCCAAAAAGGTCTGCCATTGACAAAAGAGTCATTTAGAGGTCAGTGAGTATAACACCGTAGTTGATGACTTTTCCAATATGGAAGGTGATTTTTCAAATACATTTGAAATTTTTACAGTGAATCTGAAAATCTAGTTCAAGTAAGATTACCTCAAACCATCATTTTATTTTACTTAATAAAGCACCCACTAAGCCATTATTATTTGTTAAAAGAACAATGTTTAGAACAAATGAGATATTATTTCTCAGTCTTATTTTTACTATAATGAATATAAAAATTTTAATTTGACTTCACAAAAGGTGTACCATCCCCTTTATGAAAATGTAATGTAAACCTAATAGACAAAAAAAAGTACTTTTATTATTCCAAAATAAATCTTAAATTACAAGATCTATAAAATAAATACTGTATTGGAAATACATATAAAAAGCTTACACCATTCTTTGGGTAAATACATTCTTTCCCCCCCTCCTCTAATTTTCAATTATAGGTACTCGACCACCACTGATCAAAAATTTACCTAAGCCCATTGAGAGCCTGATGACTCGTTGTTGGTCTAAAGATCCTTCTCAGCGCCCTTCAATGGAGGAAATTGTGAAAATAATGACTCACTTGATGCGGGTATAATCCTTCTTTTGAGGGGCTTTGGATTTAGGGGAATTTGATATATACTGAGTTTGAATGGGGTTTTAAAGTAAAAAGACATTATTGCTATTTTTTGCTTTATACTTTTCTGTATTGTCCTAATTAGAATGGGCATTTATTACTCATAATCAGAGGAGGAAACGTTATTTTGGGGGATAAAATCTAGTTCTTTAGAATGGAAAGATAGCTAGACTAGGTTTCTGAACTTGCTTTTTCCTCCTGCTTAACTTAGTGGACAGATGTGTTTTGGGGCCTGTTGCCTCATCTATAATGTGAGAGAAGCTAAATTAGATGTCTTTATACAGGACTTAGGTATTTTCTGACTCTAATACTTGCCAAACTAAATTTTAAATTTTCTTGAGTACAGATCTTCATCAAGCAGTCATTTATGCAAGGCAATAGAATGGTTGTATTCCCAGACACGTTTATTTAATGATTTTTACCTTCTGTTGTTTCACTGCATATTTTTAGCTTTTTATTTGCCATTAAAAAGTTAAACTTCTAGGATTTATAGGTAGAATTTTTTAATTTAGAAAAACCCTTTCAAATGATTATCAAAATTTCTTAGTCTATAAACAAACAGTTTTAGAATTATTTGAATAATTTTTTTTAATTTTTTATTGTTATGTTAATTTTAGGCTTCTAGTTTTTGGTGCATTAACAAAATCTCCCAAGTGGTACTTTGACTTTAAAAGTTCACATACTTATGAAAGTGCGTGAATTTTAGAACAGTAGAACAATTTTGCTCAGTAGAAGAACCTTTCAGTCTCCTTAAATATAGACTTCCTAAATGGCCAAAGATTTGTTTATTCTATTGAAAATGATTTAGGGAAACCAAGATTGAACTAATCTGATTAAAACTTACCATCATATGTGGGTACCAGCTATATTTAGAATCCTAGGCCCTAAAGATGTGCCCATAAGAAAACAACTTAGTCTCCATAGTGAGATACCCTAAAACATTGGGATATATAAATTGTTCAAATTATAATTATATGTGCTTTGTCTGATTTGAAAAGAAAGCCTTTATTTTTTTCCCTAAATTCTAATTTTTGTCCACCAAAAGTTTCCAATATTGTATCTCCGTTTTATAGAGGAACAGCCATAATCTATCTTTGATATTCAAAATATTGGTTCTAACAATTATTCTATGGCATACCAGCCTCAGTTGTCAGACTGACGATAATTTCTGCAATTTGGAAGTTTGTATCAGTGCTAAGAGAACATAAATCCATTTTACATAATTACAAGGAATACTATTATATTTGATATGTTCCTCTAGAAAAATAAAGCTGTTTTCTTGAGGACTATCTAGGCTCTGTGTAAAATAGATACTTAAGTACATACACAGCATTGATCACAGTTGAAATTTAAGAGTAGCACATTATCATCATCTTTGTAAAATCAAAAACTTAAGGCATCTGTGAATTGTGTAAGACTGATGAATCACACAGACCTGTACCTCTGAAACAAATAATACATTGTATGTTAAAAAAAAAAAAGATAGTAGGAAGGGAAAAATGAAGGTGGGGGAATAGGAGGGGGAGACGAACCATGAGAGACTATGGACTCTGAGAAACAAACTGAGGGTTCTAGAGGGGAGGGGGTTGGGGGGTTGGGTTAGCCTGGTGATGGGTATTAAAGAGGGCATGTATTGAATGGAGCATTGGGTGTTATATGCAAACAATGAATCACGGAACACTACATCAAAAACTAATGATGTGTAATATATGGTGATTAACATAATAAAATTTAAAAAAAACTTAAGGCATATACTGAGTTTAGACATCTATAAATTCAGTATATGCCTTAGGGAAAATAAAGCACCATCTCTGCTACTTTCACATCCCAGGACAAGTAAATAATGTGTATTCTTCAAGTTAATTCTTGCAGGATTTATTTTGTATTAAAGAAATTTTAAATTGTGATTTACTTTTTCATATATAGTACTTTCCAGGAGCAGATGAGCCATTACAGTATCCTTGTCAGTATTCAGATGAAGGACAGAGCAACTCTGCCACCAGTACAGGTAAGTGGGTAGATTGGAAGAGTAATAACCCTAATTTTTTGTGTGTCTGTTCCCATGAAATTATAATCAAGAGGCAATGAATGATGTCTCCATTTGCATTTTAATTTCTTTATTTCATATGATTGACTGCAATTTGGGTTTCCAGGTGCATCATTCTTCATGAAGGTACCCAGATTAAAGAGTTACTAAAGACCTGCTTCCAAGTCTTAGAATTCTTGCATAGTTAAATATAAAAAGATATGGGATATTGTATTGCTGGGAATGTCATTCTTTATTTGAAAAATAAAATCGTTTTTTACACAGATACAGGTAGATCACATAATATTAGGAATCATTGTAAATGTAAAAAACAGCATATTTCTTCATCATGAACACTCTACTTTTTGGTCCTTGTAGAAGAGTCTATAGAAACTCTTATTTAAGAACTCTTATTTTTAGTTCAAAGTTCATTAGTTTTCTAAATACAGAGTAGTAGTGGAATCTGTAGTTTGTGGTCATCAAAAAGCAGAAATAAGTCTCTAAGAAAAATTGTGCTTTTCAAAATATATGGCATTTTAAGCATTCATTATTAATTTAATTACAACTAAAAGGTACATTGTATGTGTACACATATATTTATCTGGTACTTAAAATTTTATTTTTACTGACAAATATTTTTGCTCATCTGTTTCCCCCACCTCAAAAATAATTACATTTATTTTAAGCTGATTTAATAGTTACTCCCAAATTCTATTTTTACTGAAAATCTTTAAGTTGCTCTGAATTCTAAAGTGAACTTCTCCATTATTTGTTTCTACCACCACCTCCAAACTGTTTAAGTACTGTGACCTTCAGGCCTTTGATCCTTCCATCTTTTCACTGAGCCACAGTTCTCAGATCTTTGTTTCATCCTCCCTTCACTTAATTCCAGATAGTTATTATAATTTCTTGTCTTAGGCTTATTTGGCTAAACCACAGGTGGTTAAATCTGACACTTGGCTTGCCCTTGCCTGTACCAGTGCAGCTGAATGTGGCTGGAAACAACACATGTTTACTCTCTTCAAATGCCTTAGTGATTTAGTGATGCTGGATGGTTGTACTATAGTCTATCTCCTCTCGCCTAGATGACTTAATTTTATACTTTAGCCTCTCTCCTCAAACTTCAAATATCTCCTCTTCACTCCTCACTTTCCGCTGATCCTATTTGCCTATTTCTTAGAAAAATTGGAGCGATCAGAAGATAGCTTCCAGAAGCTCCCCTACTCCATCTTCCCATCTACCTGTATCTGTGCCCATCTGCTCTCCATTCTTTTCTGTTACTACGGCTGAGCTCTCCATGCTCCTCACCAGAGGCAAGTTTGTCTCCTTGTGCACTGTATCCCACCTGCTCTTCCCAGCAGTTCTTCCCTCAGTCTCTTGCATCATCAGCCTTTCTATTGGAATCATTCCCAGGGCATATATAGTCGGTATTTGCATCCTCTTAGCTTCTCTCTTCCTCATTCTCTCTAGTGCCCAGTCCATTCAGGCTTTTATTATACCACTACTCCAGCATTGCTCTTATCAAGGTCACCAGTTGTCTCCACATGACTAAATTGAAATGATTTTCAGTTCTCATTATTTTTAAGATTTATTTATTTGAGAGGGAGGGAGGGAGAGCATGCACAAGTAGGGCGGGGCAGGGGGGCAGAGGGAGACAGAGAAAGAATCTTAAACAGACTCCCTGATGAGCACAGAGCCTGACTTGGGGCTCGATCTCATGACCCTGAGATCATGACCTGAGCCAAAACCAAGAGTCGGACGCTTAACCAACTGCGCCACCAAAGCGCCCCTAGTTATCATCTTTTTTGGCTTTTAGTAACATTTGACACAGTTCATTACTTTCTTTTTATATGTAGCACTTTCTTTAGTTGGTCTCTAGGATACCATACTAGCCTGGGTTTCCATTTTCTATCTCTGGCCACTTTCTCTGATAGTTTCCTTTGCTGGTAATTTTTTTTATCTTCCCAACCTATTCATGTCAGCATGCTTAGGGCTCAGTCATTAAGGCTCTTTTGCTTATCTCTCTACACTCATTTCCTCAGTAATCTTATCTAATATCATAACTGTGTATACTTCTATTTGCTGATACTTTGCTCACACCTGACCTGAACCTCGTACTCCTGTATCCAGCTACTTACTTGATATCTAATAGGAACTCAAACTTAACTATTTTCCAAAAACTAAGCTCCTGACATTCCCCTCAAACTTAATTCTCCCATGGTCTTCCTCATCTTAATTAAGGATTTAATCCCTAAACTGTGATTTACTAGCTCAGGCTGAAAACCTTACAGTCATCCTTGACTATTCGGAGACTAAACATTTTGGTTCCCTTTTTGTACTATCCTTAAATGAGTTTGGATATCTTCATTGGCTCAAAAAGTCTTATTTTGTTTCTATTCATGTCTTGTTAGTTTCAAAAAGAATTTGAGTTACGTATTATTGAATGAAGGATCTGTATCATTCCCAACCTGTAATCATAAATATTTCTGCTTTCCTAGGCTCATTCATGGACATCGCTTCTACAAATACCAGTAATAAAAGTGACACTAATATGGAGCAAGTTCCTGCCACAAATGATACTATTAAACGCTTAGAATCAAAATTGTTGAAAAATCAGGCAAAGCAACAGGTTTGTTTTGTTACTAAAAGTAAAATCATATGATGACCTTACTAGTAGTCATAACTTTATACTAACTGAAATTATTTGTCATCTTCCATTATACAAATGCTGAATCTTGTTCCTAAAGCAGACAGAATAGAGACATAAAATGAGATTTTCCTACCGTTTATCACCAAATTGTTTTCCCTCCTAATGATTGCTGCCTTTGCCACAGTGCAGCTCCGTCCCTGTGATGTTCCCTAACTTTAATGTTGATGATTAAAAATGTAAAATACTAAAAAAAAAAAAAGTAAAATGGTTATTTCTTGGTTCTACTACCCAGTTAAAGGAGTTTGTCCTAAGTCTATCATTTCGTATTGTTCAGATTTATTATATTTTTGCTGTTGTTGATTTAAAAGTATTTTAAGTGATTTTATTCATCTTACCTGAGGCATTTAGGTTAACTAATAATTGTAGCCTTTAACTCCCAGCTCCAGTGACTGCCCTTTCCTAAAGGCAGCGTCTGTAGCTTTCTCTCCCTTACCCCTGCAGCGCCCTCTCCCTAAAACTTCCCTTTTCAGAACAGAATCCATTAAGAATCTCAGGTGATATCTTCCTCCTCCTAGGCTGCCCAGGATTTTTCAATTTAAAGAGCTTCAGTAATTCAAATTGACCTATAATTTTAACAGAGTGAATCGGGACGTTTAAGCTTGGGAGCTTCCCGTGGGAGCAGTGTGGAGAGCTTGCCCCCAACCTCTGAGGGCAAGAGGATGAGTGCTGACATGTCTGAAATAGAAGCCAGGATTGCTGCGACCACAGGTAAAAAGGAAATAAAAATCTGAAGAGGAGTGGAAAGAGTAGTTTTAATTGTTTCAGTAGTGGGAATGTCAGGTTTTTTATGTCATAAATTTTTTTAAAGCAGGAAGTAGGCTTACAATATACTTTCTAAGCTTCTAGCAAATAATTTGTATGTTTTTCTCCAGTTCCAAATAAAGCAGGTATGACTTGTAAAATTATTTGGATCATAAAATATATTTTTATCAAATGTAATTCTTTCAGCTCAAACGTGAACTGAAAATTTAAGTTGGAAATTGAAATTTTGCCAAAACCAGAATGTTTTAGAGGATTTTTAGTGATTCTACTAGAATTTGTGCTGACTTCAAATAATAGCAAATATTTTGTTTTGAAATTAGCAGAAAAATGTACTCTAGATCCAAATATGATTTGGCCTTACTGTCTGCCCCTCTTCCTTCCAGTAGCAAAAACAGCTAAGTTGGGTGTAGCTAGTTCTTTTAATTGTTATATAAAAGATCATGGTAATTTTATTCAATCTTGAAAAAGCCAGCATTTGAATTCCATTTTTTCAGTTCTTAAAATGATTAATTACAGAAGGACTGGTTAGCACAAAAACAATTACAGTTGACCCTTGAACATCGCCCAGGTTCAGGGCATCGACCCACCATGCAGTTGAAAATCCACATGTAGGGGCGCCTGTCTGGGTGGCTTAGTCAGTCGAGCGTCTGACAGGGAATCTGCTTGAGATTCTCACTCTCCCTCTCTCTCTGCCCCTCCCTCGGCTCGTTCTCTCTAAATAAATAAATAAGTCAAACCTAAAAAAATTAAATCAAAGAAAGAAGAAAGGAAGGAAGAAAAGAAGAAAGAGGAAGGAAGGAAAGAAAGAGAAAGAACATCAATCAGTCAATCCAGGGGTGCCTGGGTGACTCAGTCAGTTAAGGGTCTGCCTTCAGCTCAGGTCATGATGTCAGGGTCCTGGGATCAAGCCCCGTGTCAGGCTCTCTGCTCATTGGAGAGCCTGCTTCTCCCTCTGCTCACCCCCCCCCCCGCCATGCTCTCTTGCTCTCTTTCTCTCGCTTTATCTCAAATAAAGAAAATCTTAAAAAAAAAAGAAAGAAAATCCATATGTAACTTTTGACTCCCCCAGAACTTAACTACTACTATTGATCTGAAGCCTTACCAATAACAAATAGTTAACACATGTTTTGTATATTATATGTATTATATACTGTATTCTTAAAATAAAGTAAACTACAGAAAAGAAAATGTTATTAAGAATATTGTAAGGAAACTAGGGGCACCTGGGTGGCTCAGTCGGTTAAGTGTCTGCCTTTGGCTCAGGTCATGATCTTAGGGTCCTGGGATCCAGCCCCACATCTGGCTCCCTGCTCAGCAGGGAGTCCACGTCTCCCTCTCCCGCTGCTGCTCCCCCTGCTTATACTGTCTCTCTCTCAAATAAATAAAATCTTTAAAAAAAAAAAAGAATATTATAAGGAAAACACATTTGCAGTACTATACTGTATTTTTTTTTAAATCACATATAATTGGACCCACGCAATTGAAACCCATATTGTTCAAGGGTCAATTGTATATGTTTTATTACCTGAGTGAACATGTAACCTTCTTTCTAACCAGGTTTGAGCTTAGTAATGCTGGTTTGTTTTCTTTCCAGTTCTTCCAGGGGTAGAGGGGAGCTAATTATAAAAGTAAATACATTTCTTTTATGGAAAATGTGAAAATGGAAACAACCAAAAAAAAACAGTTTTCCATAATTGTCCCACTTAAGAGATAAACACTTAACAATTTTGTGTATTTACCTCTGGTCTCTTAACCATATATGTGTATACATGTGTATTTTCATGTATATTAGTATATATATTTTTTAACTTAGCTAACCAGGTTTGTTTGTTTTTTTTGTTTTGTTTTTTTTTAAGGTCTTTTTTCTCATTCATTTGTTGTTTTTCTTTTTTTCTAAATAGAAATTCTCATTTTTTGTGGAGCTCTTTTCAGAAGTTTTCCAGAGGACCAACATATTGTACTTGTCTTCATCTACTAATGAACACTGATTATATCAGCACTAGAATCGGCTAGCTATAACAGAATATTCAAAATAGCAGTGTCTTTAACACATAAGCTTTCTTGTTCACACATAAAGAAATTTGAAGGTAGGCTCTATGATCATTAGGCAACTGAGCTCCTCTGTTTCTGGGTCACAATCCTATTGTGTGGCTTCCATCCTTAAGGTAACTTTGTGCTCCAGAATAGCTATCATAATTGCAGTTGTCACATCCACAGTCCAGGCAGCAAGAAAGGAAAATTAGGGGAAGGCCAAAGGGCCCATGCCCAAGCTCTTTCAAGGATCTTTACCAGAAGTTCCCCCTAACAACTTCCATATAGATGCCTTTGGCCATAGTAATATGGTCAAATGACTACACCTGGCTGCAAGGGAAAAAAGGATCTGTGATCTTTTATCTGGGGACATTGCTGTCCTGAGTAAAGTCAGGGTTCTGTTGCTAGAAAGAGGGGAAGAATAGAGATTGGCAGGAGACTGGAAGTCTTTACCACACAGATGGATCTTTATAAATGATCAGGTTGAATGGAGCTCATCAGCCACTAATAAGCCCTCCTGGTCTCTGAGTCGTAAGTGTTTTCCTGTGGAGTGAGGGCATCTCAGTGTAGTGGCAGATGAATAGTGCACACAGTGACATATCTTCACACTTGGAGAACCTTTCCACTTCAAGGATATCATTCAAGTTAGATGTGCTAAATAATGATTACTACTCTAAAATAAGAAGTGGTGTTATAACAGTTTTATATCTTTGCTAGTGTCAATTTTCTAGTCAGGTACTGGTTTATAATTATTCCTTACAGAAGTGATATTTCACTAGGTTAAAAACAACCACACACATTTAAATTATCCCACCCTCTCTAAATGTAGAACAGATGCCATTGAACATCACTGAATTTTATACAGTTCAGATTTTTTTTATGAATTGTCTTTGAAAAACTCATATTCTCCAGCTTTTAATACTGTTCACATTTAATGGAAATGTACCTTGAACTTTGGAAACTACAGTAAATATTCAGTTTAATAGAAGTATGTGTAAATACTTATTTTAAAAAGCATATACATTTCACACTTTGATTCAATAATTATCATTTAATCACAAATTTTATTTATAGCACACTTCAAGAAACACCTAATTTGAACATATATTCCTGTGTTTGTGTGATTAAAACAAATATGGCAGCTTATTTCGTTTTAACTCCTCTCTCCCTTCCCACTTTCATCCTAGCCCTTCATTGCTTATCAGCGATTTCACTTAGGTAGATTGTTTCTCTGAACATGTTTGAAATTTAGCTTCCTCATTACCCTGCAGCTTTGTTTGTCTCTGTCCTTTTTATTTTTTTTCCTGCTAATTAAAACCAGTATGTGAGACATCTTTATTGATATTTTTCTCCTAAATCACGCCTTTTCTAAGCATGTATGAAAAGTTAGATAGTTCTGCATGCCATACTGCATGAAGTATTATTAACATAACTATTTGAAAAGTATTCTGTTTTTGTAGTTAATCGTTTTCTGTGTTACTGTTTGTGGTTGTTTGCATGTATACTGTATATATATGTTTTTGCAGCCTATTCCAAGCCTAAACGGGGCCACCGTAAAACTGCTTCATTTGGCAACATTCTGGATGTCCCTGAGATCGTCATATCAGGTATCATAGACCACCTGAGTTGGTCTAATAGCTGTGGGACCGGAATAATGATCCCTGGTACTTATAAAATGCTTCTTGCTCCAATTTGTTTAGGACATAAAAAGAGATACCTTGCATGCAGAGATTAGGAAGACAGATTGAAAACTATACATTTATATATACTGAAGCAGACTTGACAGGATACCTTAAATCTCCAAAAATGAGGGTAGAATAGAAGGCAAAGTAAACCTTTTCCCAGAAGGGAGAATACTAGCCTAGAATTTTACCAACTTCCTCCCTGCTTTTAAGTGAGCAGATGAGCTGAACCAAGACTTTATTTGCACCCAGCAGAAAGAGGAAACAACTATTTAAAAATATTTGTTGACCTTGGTTCCTTTCCTTCCTTAGTTTCTACTTCTGGGGTTCCCTCTAGGCTTCCTATCCAAGCCTCTTTCTGTTGGTAGCAAGTGAAATTTGAAGTTGAAAAAAGAGAATTGCTAAATACCATTTTTGCCTTAACTAGAAAATAGAAACAAAACTAAATGAGATTTGCTGTTTTGCATGGTATCTTGCCAAAGAATCATGGTCAATTCTGATTCTTATATGTTATCAAGAGAATCTTCTTGCAAATTACATGTTTTTATACCTAACTCACACATGGTACTTCAGTCTTAATTGGTAAATTGCTTTTATTTGTTATAGTAATAATTTCATAGATGACTCTAAATCACCATATTAGGCAGAAGCTTAAGTGGCATATGTGATCTTCATTATTGGTTAATATATGTCATCAAAATTATCATTTATTTCTCCATCTGCTTTGGGTTTTCCTCCACCTCTTCCCCAAAAAGAAATACACAGTTTTTCCCACACACATTCATGGGTGTGATTTGGGTAAATTCCTCAGCACTCTATACACTGACTGTGATTGTGCTTTTAGCATAGTATTGTATCGTAGTTGAATACCTAGAGGTCATTTTCTCCTCTAGTAAAATGAAAACAGAATATAGAGACCATGTCTTTGTTACTTATGGTTGACAGTATCAGCAGTTATCTGACAGTGCCTCACACATAGTGTGTAATAAATATGTACCTATTAAATGAACAAACTATTATTACCTCCCATGGCCAGGAACTAGGATACATATAAAATCTGTATAAATTATAAATATGCATAAAACAAATAATATAATTCTTAGGCATTTTATCTGTAGAAAACCATTTTATATTAAAGTAATTAATTTTTATTCTTTCAAAGTGCTTTATTCTATAACATCATCACTATTGCTGTTCAGAGAAAAGAGTTAACCCATTTCTCACATAGTAATTTCGTTTATTAAGTCATGGCGTGCTTACAGAATTAACAAAGTACTTGAGATCATTTTACCTCCATGCTGAAAGGTACAGTGTTTAAGAGAATAATATTTTGACTAAAGAAGTGGGAACACTTAAACATGCATACTGTTAAGTGTGATTACTTTCAATGTTTGAGTGAATCAGGAGAATTTAGGCAAATGGCAGTATAATCTTAATCCATGTCTATGAGTAAGCATTAAGAACACATACAGACACATACTGAATGCTGTAGCCAGTACTGTACAAAATAATGAGGGAGAGAAAAGAGAAAGAATAGTCTTAATGGTTCTCAACCAGGATGAATTTGCCTTCCAGGGGATATTTGGCAACACTTGGAAACACGTTTGGTTGTCACAAGTGGCAGATGGCATATATATGGTGGGCAGGAGCCCGGGATGCTGCTAAACATCCTGCAGTGTACCAGACAATCTTCCAAAAGCCAAGAATTACCCAGCCTTAAATGTCAACAGTACCGATGTTGAGAAACCCTGCTTAGATGCTCTTGTGTGGCCTATAAAGTAGTTCAGAGTACACATTCTTAATTGACCTTTATAGCAGTCTTATAAATGGGTTACCAGATAAAATTATGGCTATTTTATGAATGAGGAACTTAGATCTAATGGGTTTTGAGTGGTTTTCCCAGAGGCACATAGCCAGGATCCCAACCTAGATCTGACTCCAAATCACGTCCATTTTCTCCTCTTTTGTTTGAGTCAGAGAAGATAGAGTAATTCTGCCTTGCTCCTCTTTAGTGTTCACATTAAAGAGAGCTCTTTGGCTAGAAGACCCTCTCTTGACACTGGGTCCTTATTGGAGTCAGGAAACCTTAAGTCTGCTCTTAATTGCCAGAGCAACAATGCTATTCAAATAGAAATGGTATTCAATAACACATTTTATTAAATATTCTTGATGACTTCCCCCCCAGATATCCAAACATTAACCTAATCAGTTTTGCTTTCTTTAATAAAAGAATACAAGCACTGAAATTAACAACAGTTGGACATAAAAGCCAGACATTAATGTGTTCTTAAGTTGTATTTTTAAAAATTAAATATAAAAATATAACCCATACTTTGAGACTATTTCAAATGGTCTTACATGGCCATTTTAAATTATAAAGGAAGATGATACTTAATTCCCAAAATTTCTTAGTACCTTTTAGAATTTGTTTCTTCAAAGTCCCATTTCCCACAAGTTCTGTGGTATTACAGAACCTCTTGATACACCCAAACAGGTACTCATTAATATTGGATCCCATTTGTAAGTATTTTTTTAAATATAGCAATTTTTTTTTTATCTTACTGTAATGAATAAGTATTTTGAATAATACTTTCCTTTGGCCAAGTCCAGTATACTGGGTCTAATGTACTTCTTGGAATGAACTGCCTCTTGTAATAAAAAAGAGTATTCCTTTAAGCATCACAAAACTTTTATGTGTACTTATTGGCAATGTACAAATATATCTTTTTGAAGGTGTGTCTTGCTTGAATTTTTTAAAATTTACCAAGTTGTTTAAATTGTAAAATGACTGAAATGCCTAGTCTAGTCACAGGTGGACAAATTCAGGTCTTGTTTTTTGCTTGCTCTTTGCACTGTTTTATATTCTGCCATCATTCAGATGAGGAAGAGCAAGCAATCTAAGGCTTACAATGACATTCATTAATGTAATAGTCACTCAGGTCATGCAAAAATAGACCTTTAATACCTTAGGAGTTCCTATGGATCAAGCTACACAATTTTTTATACCTCTTGTACATTGACGGTGGCTCTGAAGAAGTATTGGCAAAGTTTGCTGCTGATAACTCCCTTCTACTTTTCACTGCCCACAAAGAGTGGCTATAGATCAATGTGGCTTTTTATTACAAAGCAACACGTAGTTAATAGGAGATTGCCAGTAGAGTATGACATTTTGCTAATTCTTCATTTGTGGAGAGGGCCCTGTCAAGTAACAGGGTTCTATCTAAGCAAAGTAAATGTAAATGTAGAAGTTTCTTGCTCAGGATTTAAACTGTTTGACCTACCATTTTCTAATCTATTTGTTTATTGAACATGATAAACTGATAAATTGAAATGAACTTTGAGAAGAGGAAATAGACTTTCTTAAATATTTTCCAAGTTTTAAAAGCATAATCATTTCTCCCTTTTAGCCAGTTCCTTTTTTAATTTGTTTTACTTTTATTTAAAGAAAAGGTGAATGAGTGGCATATTATTAGATTGCTTTAAATTTACTAATTTTTTTCCTCCAAGATTTTAATAAGAATACGAATTTTTGTTTATTTCATTCTTCTACTTGGATTTTCTTGACTTTCTCACATTCGTTTTTGTTATATCCAAGCTTCCAAGGTTCCTGTTTTTCCCCCATCTTCATCTCATATACTCAAATGAAATAGGGATTATGAATTATGAAACTGTATAATACATTCTGATAATATTTACTGGTGTTAGAATACCTAAATTTTACATTACTTTCAAAAATCCCAATATAAAAGATAAACAGGTAAAATGTCAAAAATTAACAAAACAGGAGCAACAGCCTTTTCCCGTTTAAAGCATGGAGTAAGAGACTGAGTAGTTAATGCAGATTTTGTTCATGGCTTTAGTTTCAGTAATCGAAAAAGATTAGCAGTTCTGCTCTGGAGTCCTTGTGTGAATAGTTACAGCACTTAAGGAAATCAACTGCAATAATAATGCATTTTGAAATCCACTGAAAAGCTACTATCAAATACATACATATATACCACCTGTAAAAGACTTAATGGAAACATTAGTCTTCTGTAGTTCCTTACTTTCTAAAATGAAATTCCTTACACACAATTTAGACCAGATTGATTACTATCCTAAAATGATATATATTTCCAAATATTGCAAAAGTAAATTTTTCCAAATACTGATATTGTAGGACTACTGTAATTATATTATAAATACATCTTTAAAAAAATAACCTACAAAGTTTTATAGAATATTTATGTTTAAACAGTTTTTTTGCTGTTATACTCAGTTCTGAATTTCTTAGTTCAGACTAAATTATAATGCTTGAGTTCATTTAAAACACTTGAAAATTCTCATTTATTCCGTAGATAAAAATTGCCTTAATGTGCTTCTATTTGAGAGCCTTGAACAGTGGTGCTTTAGTATACCTTTTGTAAGGCAAAAATAATATGGCATAGCATTTTAAAATCATAGAATGCTTTAACCAAAGATGATTTTCCGTCTTACATACAGTTCTTAAGGATATAATAAAGATTGAATATGCAAATGTTTTATAGTCAGTCATATAAAATGTTTTTGCCCAGGTCCCTGAAGAGCCTGAATTTAACTGCTATTTTTTGTTTGTAATACTGTTCTTTTTTTTTTTTTTATTGTTATGTTAATCACCATACATTACATCATTAGTTTTTGATATAGTGTTCCATGATTCATTGTGTACAACACGCAGTGCTCCATGCAGAACATGGCCTCTTCAATACCCATCACCAGGCTAACCCATCCCATCACCCCCCTCCCTCCAGAACCCCCAGCTTGCCCCTCAGAATCCATCGTCTCTCATCGTTCATCTCCCCCTCCGATTTTGTAATACTGTTCTTAAAGCTGAAAGAAACTTCAGGTGTCCTTATGATTTCAGCTGCAGTTAGATATCTTAACTGAGAAAAATTTAATGAATATTCACTTTTAATTTCAGTCAGACACATTTAGCTCTATATTAGTTGTTTTCAAGAGTATGATGAATAGTTAGAGTAAGTAGAGTATGGGAGAGCCCAAGCATATTTAACAAAAATAAATAGGTAGTTGAGTTTCTCATGCTTAAGTCTTTTCCTCCTTCGAAGTTTCAAATACCTGAAGTAATTGGCAAACAGATTGGGCTGGTGGGGGGGCAGTGCAGTGAGGGCTTTGTAGAATGCTGGACAGCTGGAGGCTGCAATACTGTTCAGAGACACTTGGGCACTATTTGGCTTTCTCCTGTCAGGACAAGAATACAACCTTTTAATACTATATTTGGTTCAAGAACCAGTAGATACTATTTATAAACATTACTTTAACTGTAAGTACATAAATTACTGGTGCAGTTTTTTCCCCCTGAATAGTGCAGTGCTGGTGTGAAGAGACAGATAAGAAGGAAACTTTCCTAGATCTGGCAAGTTCCTACCTTGGACACATTGTGTCATTAGCAGCTATAAACCTTTGAATTAGGGACTCTGAGGCCCAAGGAGAGCTATGCTGAAATATTTCTGTTTCTGCTGTGTGTAGCCACCTCACCTTACTAAAATTCTGTATTTGTGGCTAATTAAATAGGGAAGTTCATCTAACCAACATTAAAGAGAATGTTTAGTAGTCTTTACATATCGTAGCCTGTCAAGATCACATTTTGCAATCGAAAAAACTGAACTCTAACCTAATGAAAGCTAGTTTGTTAGAAAACAAAACATCAATAATAATTACTTTCCTTTGATAGGAGGAAAAAAAAACTCACCCTGAAGGGCCTTCTAAGGAATGAGGTAGGATTTGTTGAAATAAATAAAAGAATATGAAATTTGTGGCAGCCTAAATGAGAACATATATTTTTTAAATTGCACAGTTTACTATGAAGCAGTGATATAATACTACAGTGTATAGTGCTGTACAAATTTTTTTAATCTTATGTATTTTACACATGAAGAAAACAATTTTTAATATTTTTAATATTAAAAATTTTAATATCCAGTTTTTTATATTAAAAATATTATTTTAAGGAATATTTTAATATTAATATTTTATTTTCTATATAGTTTGTATTAATATTCATTTTTATATAATATATTAATATTCATTGATATTATTTTAATGAATATTTTAATATTCAAAACTTATGAATCTCAAATTTTTCAATATTTGTTAAGAGATGTCTCTAGGAAAATGTAGTGTTGATTTTTACATGAAAAGACTCTTCAGGAAGTTTGGAAAATAGAAAAATAAGAGTAATTAAGTTTGGAAGATAGAAAAATAAGTAATAAAAATGAGCTTACTTAAACCAATAAGAAAAGCCACAGGAGTGACTAGGAAGGACTCTGTTCAAATACCAGTTCAGTAAATAAGTTGTACTTAAAAGAGCAGCTTTTTGAAGAGATGGATTCTGTTTTTGTGACATTATTGTAAGAACAATTGAATTGGCCTATAAGCTGCTATTTCAACCATACTTTCTTTTTGGAGGGAAAGGGGGTATGTGGGGGGTTATGATGGGCTAGGGATATAGTATATTCCTTTTGTTGCTCTTAGAGAAGTTGTTCTAAAAAATATCACTTGTTCCCTATCGTAAGTCCTGAAAGCTCCAGAATTTATTACAAAATGAAATACTCAGGACGTCATTTGCAGGTTTCAGATTCCTTGATCAGGCATCGGTAGACGTCGTATTGGCCCTTGATTCTACTTTTTTCATTTACACTACCATGTGTAGTATAGGTATGCACATATCAAAGAACCATGAAAAAATGTAAAATAAGTGAGTTTCTAAATTAGTATTCAGTTGCAAAAAAAGTCCAGACTCAAGCTAAATTTACTGAGAACACACCCAGTAATTTTCATTTGCAATAATAGGAGTTTTATTTTTTTTACATTCACATTTCTAAATTATGACTTAAAACTTAATATTGGAGCAACAAGTATTTGTTGATTGCAGTCCTTTTTTGCTTTGTCTAAACTATTTGCCAGATGGTTTCTGCCATGGTTATGCTAATTAAAATGCATTGCCTAATATTGCTTGCTTTGATTCATGTTGTAGCTTGAAGATTTCTCATTTTATGGCATTTGTTAACTGTGTCACCTCTTATTTACCCTACTTCCTTAAAAGTTTTTATTCCCCTTCCTTCTACCCCACTTAGATTTTAGTGTTTTTGTTGTTATTGCAGTGGTGATGTAATGATTTTTAGACACATGTGCTGAGTGGTTCCCCAGATTCACAAATGTTGCTAATCTGAAAAGAGAATTCCAGACACTTTTATAAGCCTGTCTCATCTAAGCTAATTTTAGAATGATTGTGTTGAATGAAGTGTGCCTAAAATTGCTTATTAGTCATGGTGGTAGGGATCTTTTTGTTCTCAGGAAACAGCGATAGTTAAAAATTTTCATAAAAGTATCTTAGTGTGCCTGATTCAACAAATGTGTGTTATTTGTGTTATTTTAATTTGTATCCAAAAGTTGGAACTTGCGGGGCGCCTGGGTGGCTCAGTCCATTAAGCGTCTGCCTTTAGCACACTTCATGATCCCAGGGTCCTGGGATCGAGTCCCACATTGGGCTCCCTGCTCAGCAGGGAGCCTGCTACTCCTTCTTCCTCTGCCGCTCCCTCTGCTTGTGCTCTCTCTCACTCTCTCTCTCTCTCTCCAATAAATAAAATCTTTAAAAAAAAAAAAAGTTGGAACTTGGAATGAAATGAAATTTGAAGTAAATTTGAGCTAAAATTATGCAGAGAATTCTAAAACATAGCTTAAAATGAAAAAAAGCGATGATGTCTTATAAATTTGAGTGTGGCTATAAACTTGAATTTTTATATTTACTACATATATCACTGCATTAAACATTATTCTGTTGTAAGGTCCTTTGAGTTTACATACAAAATAATAATGGGGTCACATGGATTAAGATGCTAAGGTATATTGCTGATTGGTTTAAAATAAGATCTGAGGATTATAGAAATATAAAATTTTAAGAATGAATTGTCTGCTAATCGGGCCAAAACTGTTAAAGTGCATGTTCTGAGTGCTACCTACTAGTTGAAAAATTATATAATACGGCTTTCAGAGTCAAAAGAATTTTGAGTATTGTATCAGCTGTTTCTCACAATATTTTGGTGTTTCCTTTTAGACAGCTGATCTCTCATCTTAGAAGATACCATACAACCAATTCTGTGCCCAAATAAAAGTATTGAGTGATACTCCTGCTTAATTCATTCTATTTTGTTTATATTTGTAGAAATTTTTCGTAAACTGATTTTTAGATTAAATTATTATTAGCATTGATGTTCCTAAAGCAGGATTAACACAATAGCCCATTTCAGCAAGCTGTACATTTGAGAATGGAATGAGAATCATTCATCTTCAGTAGGAAATTAAAATAGTTGTTCACCAGTAATAATTTACTAGATTCTGACAAAAACTAATGGGATTAAGTAAGTGTGACTCAGTATAATAAATTTAAGCCTAAGCATCCTTTTAAGCCCTGAATGAACAAGGTACTGTTGTTGGTTAAAGGCAGTCATGTCAGTACTACCTGCTGGCTAGCTGTCTTGCTGAAGAAACTGTAACGTAAGGCCCTTGAAATAGATGCCATCATCAGCCCCAGCCCACAAATATTCATCTATTTAAATACATGACAGAAGATGGTGCAAGAGAGTTCAACAGCTATTCATGTGGGGTAGGAGTAGGACCTACTTTGTTGTAGGCCAGCAGCTTTTGAGTTAAAATTCTGCAGCTGTTTCTCTTCCTTTCAACATTCTCTTCTTCTTCTTCTTTTTTTTTTTTTTAACAGTAAACTGACTTAACTATTTTTCCCACAAACATTTTGTGTAGATCCAAGGAGGAACAAATTCCAGCTTCCTACTGTAGCAGTAACAACTTTGTTGTCTGTCTGAAGAGATCTCAGTATTCTACTTTTTTTTATCTTTTAAAAGGCAACGGACAGCCAAGACGTAGATCCATCCAAGACTTGACTGTTACTGGAACAGAACCTGGTCAGGTAAGACTTAACATTTGAATTCCCTGTCTTTGAAGAATAATAAGGGGCAGAAATCAAGAATTAACTATAACATATATACTCTGCAGAATTAGTTTCATGAGTTGACCTAAAATTGTGGTAGAGGGGTTCATTGGCATTTGAATTTAAATACTTTGGAAAAAAAGTATAGATGCCATTATTAGTTTAACTTGAAGGATAATTTATTATAGTAGGTTGATTAATTCAGTAGTGCTCCATGTGCATTACATGGTTTTTATATATGATTTAATAAAGAAATATCAACTTTGTAATTTAACAATTTGTTGTTATCCTTATCCTCTAAAGTGAATCCTTAGTGCTGCCTCCTTTTTACTAATGAGGTAAAGAAAAAATTTTTTACTAATTATTTTACTGATTACTAATATTTACTAATAAATATTTTCCCAAGAAAATGTCACTCCTGTGCCATCACATAAGGCACTAACATACCTAGATGTCTCTAACATCTTTTAATTTGTCATATCTTACTGGATTTATATTTTTGTGAAATATGCTTAAGACAATATTTACTAAGCAGATGGATAAATTCTGGAAAGGCTTCTATCACAGTTGCTAAGGTTTTCTTCATCTTATATTTCTGGATGTTCTTCTAAACTCCTCTTATCTCTTTATCACTTTCTTTATAAATGATCCAGACAGTGTTATAATTTTAGCCATTACTGACTAGTACAGAGTTTTAACAAGTATATAAAAGTAGAAGCTCAGCCAGTGTTTTTTTTTCTGTTATTCAGATCAGTATACTGGACGTATATAATTCATATGATATCTTTAAAATGAATGAGAACTAATTGTGAGGTATTTGTTGATTTATTTTCACTTGTGTTGCAATAAGTGTTACGAGTATAGCATACATCTGAAGTAATAAAAATGTCACATTATGGTCCATATTCATGTAAAATTATAGGATTATGTATTAGAAACAAAGTGATTTAATTCATGATGAAATGTACTAGTACTTTTAGAAAGGTATTTTATTATTTCATATTTAAAAAAAATTTTTTTTAATTTATTTTATTTGAGAGAGCACAAGCAGGGGGCATGGCAGAGGGAGAGGCAGAAGCAGGGAGCCTGACACAGGGCTCCATCCAAGGACCCCAGGATCATGACCTGAGCTGAAGGCAGACGCTTAACCAACTGAGCCACCCAGGCGCCCCCCCTTTTTTAAATAATATTTTAAATTTTAGAGAATCTTTGTAGTTGTTAATAAAAATTTGAAAGCCTTTTATAGCTATCAACTTAACAAAAAGCACTTGAAATATTTATGATAAATATCCTTGATCTTCATTTATATCTGTATATATTTTTATTTCTCACAATGCCTAATCATTCACTTAAATGCATACACACACATACATACATTATACGTATAAATTTATTGTATATGGTATTAAGTAACCCTAAATCTGAAGGTATTATAAATGAATACAATCATTTTATTTCATTTATTTTAATGGCTTTTTCAGCATATCTGCTTTTGTGAAGCCCCGGAACTTTTGAATGAAATTTCCCACTTTCTTCCCCTCAAATACTTCAAGTGTTAATGAGGGCATTTAGTAACAGATAGTTTAGCATCTGGTATTTGCTTTGATTCCTTAGAGGCTTGATGAGCTCAGCCTTTTTAACACTGTTTACTATTGCCATTGATATTCCAGTTATGAGAAACTCTAGCCAAGTGTTCTCCCTTTGACTGGGAATGCGAAGCCTGCTCTAAGGCAGTTCAGAAGCATCTGCTAGTGGAAGTGCTTTTCTTTGTACTCTGTAGTAAAGGCATTGCTGTCATTCAGGACTGACCTCACCGTACCAGCCTTCCTTATTTCATCACAAATTCTGTATTACTTGAGATTATGATTTTAATTTATAATACCTTCCGTAGGAAAACATTGGAACTGAGGCAGACTGTGGTTGTGTGATAGTCATTTGCATGAATTGTCATGGACTACTACAAAAGATTCGGAGTGAGGGGGAATTTGGTGTGGCAGTACAACCTTTTCTAAAACAGGTGATAGATAGCCATTGTGTAGCCAGTTTTTAACACTGATCCACCCTTTCAAAATTACTTAAGTATTATAAACTTAAAATGCCAGTTTGGGATGAGGATGGTAAATAGTAATTCTGATACACTGGGAAAACATTTTCCTTCTGAAAGTGTTAAGATAAATGACCATTAAATCTTTTTAATACTCATGAAAATAACATTATTTGAGAAACAAAATTATGCACAGTATGGATTTTCAAAATTGAAGGTATAGTTCTTTTTAAAGTCTGGCTAAGCAATGATAAAACAGATGTATGGGTTTTTTTTGTTTTGTTTTTTTTTTTGGTTGGTTGGTTGGTTGGTTTTGGCCATGGAAATTGAGAAAGAACATAAAGAAAAGAATTTGCCCACCCAGTACAGTCCTCAGAGGAAGAGAGAAAACTTACTAATGAAGCTTAATAATACATCTCATAGAGGAAAGTGAACTGATTGGAGTTTATACTTTGGCTCTTGATTCAAGACCGACCTTAAAATCACTTAGACTTTATATCTATAAATTAAAATTAGGTTGTTTTTATACTGCCATTGCTGTTGAGCGGAATAGTGAATGAAGCAAACATCTGAATTAACAGTAGTTGTGATTTGTCTGAAATATTGCATCCTTACAACATACAACTCACTTTTAAATTAATTCAGGTTTTTATTAAGCCAGGAAGCTTATTAAGCACACGTAGTGAATCTGGCCTCTTAGGTACTTTGAAAACATACTGAGAAAGAAAAAAGTTGCCCCAGGATGTCCAGGAACTGATCTGACGCTGAGGCCTCAAGTACTGTTAGAAGCTGGACATAAACAATTTCTCAGAACACCAATAGACAAGATTATACTGAGACCATGATAAGATGAGACAAAACAAGAACATTTTATAATGTCTCAGCACAGACAAAACAGGGTCACTGTGCCACACACAAAATACCAGACATTGCCTTTTCCCAGCTGATGTGAGTGACTGTGCTTCTTTACCAGCTGCAGCTTTATCCTTATCCGAGTTTATCTTCCCTGGAGAATTGCCTCTGTTTTCTGGCAGTAGCCAATCTAGAGTGAACCCCTCCTTCCTTAGAACCTCCCCAAAATCATTCAACAAAAGCTCCAAATCTACAGTAAGCTCTAAAATCTTTTCAGAGAGACCCCACATTATCCCATAGCGAGCACTCTGCCTCACTGCAATGAGTGTTAAACTCATCTCATCCCACTATGGGTATGTTCCTGGTGGTCTTTGGCTAGGGAGCACTGACAGTGCCAAGAAGGCCCAGCTTCCCCTGATGTATTTGAGCACATCAGACTTAGGCCCAGATCAATTAGAGAATTGCAGTAATATCTGTTGTGCACCAACGTTGTGCCAGTCAGGCCTTTATTTTTTTAAAAGATTTTTATTCATTTGAGAGAGAAAGCATGCGAGAACAGGAGCAGAGGGGGGGGCAGAGGGAGAGGGAGAAGCAGACTCCCCGATGAGCAGGGAGCCCAATGCGGGACTCGATCCCAGGACCCTGGGATCATGACCTGAGCGGAAGGCAGACGCTTAACCAGCTGAGCTACCCAGGCGCCCCACTAATGTATGTTATTTAAATCATAACCCTGTAAATTTGGTACTTTTATTTTCCTCATTTGCAGATGAATAAACTGAGGGTTAGAGAAACTTTCCAAAGTCATCTTCCCTTGTACTACCAGTAATTGCTATAACCAAGTTATTAATCCAGATCTGATTCCAAAGCACACAAACTACACTCTGTCATTCTGTGTTGCGTGTGAAACTGAGTGTATTGCATGCTAAAGTAGTCCTAGATCTCTTCAATTTCAAGTGTTTTGACTTCTGATAGTCTGCATCATCATTAAGTATTTAAGTAGTTTTCAATGATGATGAGTTTTAGCTGTATCATATTATTGAGCAAGGCTAATTCACCTTGATAATAAATTTCCATAGATGGCTGCACAGGTTTATTTTTTATACATCTGGGTAGCCTTTCTGTGTTTCACTAAAATTACACATTTTCGTGTATGTCTGCATGCCCCTTCTGGAGTTGTATCCAGTATAGATCTGTTTTCATGTCTCTTGGGGGGGGGCGGACAGCAGTCAGTGAAAATCACAACTGCAAGATAGATGATGTGATTATGATTGTTTAGAGAACGAGGCATACTATATTTTTAAATGGACTTTAGAATCTAGTTTTATTAGTTAGATATGTGACTCTAGGTGAGTTCTTTAATTTCCCTGAGCTTCAGCAATCTTATGTACCAGTGGGGACCGTAACACCCACTCCTTGGGGTTCTTAGAACATGTAAAAGTACCAGACAGACTGTAGATGCTTAATAATGTATACCTGCCTCCCCGTAGTGTACCTCCCAAGGTTCTTACTACTTCCTTGCTCTCATTATAGTTTATTACTATCCAGAAAATAAAAATAGCACTGGGAAAGAAGTAAAATCCCTTTGGCATTCGGTTCCTGTATTATAAGACAAGTTTGTTTTAGGGATCATAGAAAATATTGGCCTTAAAGGCCTTTTATATATCAGTTGTTATTTATTTAAGGGATATAATTTATTATACTACTACTTCTGTCTGTCCTCAGTCTGCACCTCCTTCAGTATAAATAATTTTCTGTTAAAGCTCTAAATCAGAGGCTTATATAATAGTTTTAAAAAATTCCTGGTTCATAGTTTACCTTTCTGTGGAGAACTTAAAAACCATGTAAGAATAATAAAATTCTAAAATTTCCTTATAATGAACTATAGTGAAGCTAGAATTAGATTGATCCTATACCTTCAGATTAGAAAGAATGTTTTCAGTATTACCTGTCATGTATAGACTTAATTGAATTATCTGTGACTATCATAATGGAGGAAGTACCCTTATAGATGCACATCACTAACTTGATACCCATTTCTTTTTAATGTTTGCATTATTCAGATGTTACTTCAGCAAAATTATCATATAAATCAACATTTAATCTCTCTGTTTTGTGCTTGTATAATTTTAGCAACTGAAGGTTTTAAATAGCTTTTAAATGTCAGTATAAATGGTAGCACTGGCCATAAATCTTTTACTTACGAAAATATTTTCCCAGTCATTCAGGTGAGACATAAAAAGCAAAGCTTTATTTTTGTCTGTAAAATAACTCCCAATTCCTTTTTATAAATGTAGAGATAAAGTTCTGGGCAAAGTCCAGTTCTGTTTCATGTCTACCGATGGTTAATTTGCCCTCTGGTTTAAATTTGGCTTAGTATTCTTCTGCCTTAAATATCAGTGTGGCTTTTCTGTACTCTTTGTAACCACTTTCATATCCAACCTTGTGGTAAGTCAAGTTTCTCTATCTCTCTTAAACTTTACAATTTGTATAAGAATAGAATAAAGTAATTGTAAATGTCTTGAAGAAGGATCAACCCAAATGAAGGGTTTTTTTTGTTTTTTTTTTTTTACGTAGCTTGACATTTATTCTTTTCTTTTAATTTTATTTTATTATGTTATGTTAATCACCATACATTACATCATTAGTTTTTGATGTAGTGTTCCATGATTCATTGTTTGCGTATAACACCCAGTGCTCCATTCAGTACGTGCCCTCTTTAATACCCATCACCAGGCTAACCCATCCCCCCACCCCCCTCCCCTCGAGAACCCTCAGTTTGTTTCTCAGAGTCCATAGTCTCTCATGGCTCGTCTCCCCCTCCCAGTTTTGAGAGCATACATGATCATAAGAATTTGACCAATGATTTTTTTTTAAATAGCTACTATAAAATAAAACTTCTTCCGTAGTAGTTTGCAAGCAGTAACATAAATTTAAACCATAAACGAGTTTGACTTTTTTCTTAATTGTCAAATATTACCTGATCCTCTTATTTATACCCTAATTTTTCAGGTGTTCAAGAAATTTGATTATGGCTTGTTTTTAAATATTTCTTTAGCTTTTTTTTTTATACGAACATTTTAGCATATTGTTACTTAATCGAAAAACCAATTTCTTGAAATATGAAGACTTATTTAGTTAATTTATGGATGTAAATTTAGCTCATGATGGCTTTTCTTGTAGTTTTAAGGAAAAACTAGTTTTGAAACTTGACTTAAAAATATTAGCCTTGGGGCGCCTCGGTGGCTCAGTTAGGTAAACATCCGACTCTTGATTTCAGCTCAGGTCATGATCTCAGGGTTGTGAGATCGAGCCCCATATCAGGCTCTGAGTTAGGCACAGAGCCTGCTTAAGATTCTCTCTCTGCCACTCCCTCTCTCCCTTCCCCCCTCCCTCTCTAAAAAAAAAAAAAACGAAGAAGAAGAAGGTTTAAAGGACTCGGGAATAATGTCATAGTATCTGTACTTTTTTTTGCCAAGGGTAGCATCATCTGAAAGAAAGAGTTAGGAATTTCATCACTGGTTCTTTTTGGTACATATTCTTTCTTGTATACAAAAGGTAAATAAGCCAAGCACCAGTCTTATATCTGAGTGCCAAGAGTTTATGTTACATTTTATTCAATGAGTATTTATTTTACAGTTATTATATATTCAGTAATTTCCTAAATACTGGAGAGTATAATATAAAAGTACACATGATCTCTGCCCTTAGTATATTACAGTATTTTTGAGGAATAACAAACATTGAGAGTAATATAAACTATTACAGTATCAAGTTGAGGTTTATGTAGTAGCAGACTATAGATACAGCCAAAAGGAAAAAAGTATCTTTGTGATAGGGTTTAGTCACTATGTTTTATTAAAAGAACTGTAATTTTGATCTTGAGAGGGAACTGTTAGGTGCTGCAAGTTCATTCATATATTCCCATCTTAGATTTACAGCGTAATAATCAGCCATTTAGTGAACATTTTTATTGTGTCAAAAAACACTTTGGGTACTTCATTTCATTTGATTTTTTTACAAACTGATGAGGCAGGTAATACTGTCCTCATTTTACTTATTGAGGCTTAGAGGTTAAATAACTTACATAAAGCCACACTGCTAATAAATAGCAGACAAGAGATTCAAATTCTGGATTGTATTGTTTCTGGTGCCTGACTTCTTAACTATTACTACTGCTCAACCACACTTGATAAATGAGGAGCTTAAGACTCCAAAAGGCAACTTATTCAAGTTCACACAGCCAAAAATGGCAGAACTGAGATTTAAACCCAGGTCTCCACAAAGTATTAGACTAAATCGTGTGAATTTGCTGATATTCAACTGTTTTGATGTATAAAAAGGTCAGTTTCATATAGTTCAGTTGTCATACTTGCTCTTTGCACTAGACCATATAATCCTTGAGTGAATATGGGGTCTAGATTAAAAGCAGGAAGAGAAAGAGGGGCATAAGGAATTGTCAGAGGAGAGATAATCTGGATAGGTAAGGTAACACCTGCCAGTGGAGGGTCAGGAATGCCAGGGTGGGAATTTCAGGAATGATCCATTAAACAACCAGTAAATGAACATTTGTATTCTACAAACTGCTGCTAGAATAAAGCAGTCTTCAAACACAGGGTCTGGCTTTATGCCCAAAGAACCAAGGATGTAGCAAGAATGAACATATAATATTGAAGGGAATCTCAGCAGGGCCCTAAAGGATGAAGAAGAATTAGGAAGGAGGAGAGAAGAACAGAATGAGCATTGTTATACACAGGGCACCTTTCTAAGCGTGGCATGAATAAACTAAGGTTTTAGAAAGACCAGTCAGATATGGAGTTGAAAATTGTTTATGGTGTAGGAAAGCTTTTTGGAATTTCTGAAGCAATTTCAATAGGTACCCAAGATGAAAGTAATATTCCATCAGTCTTTTCTTCACAATTATATTATGATTAATTTCCGAAATTGTTATAAAAGTGCCTTTTACTTTTTAGTATCCTCAATCCATTGTGAGTTTTCAAGGCTTAAAATAATAGAACTCTGGCAGTGAGTGGATAAAATACTAAAAGTTACCACATCTTTAACCCAGCCCCACCCCCTCTCTAGATAAAGAAAGCAAGACTTCTTGAAGTAAACTAAATCAGACATTGTACCATAATTAGAACTCACATCTGCTAATTTCTACTCAAGGGAACTTTCTACTACTATTGCCCCTCATTTTACTTGATGCAGTCTTTGAGTGTTTCTGTTGAAGATTTTTTTGAATTTATGTACTTTTTATATTCTTAATGCCATATTCTTTTTTGAGTCTCCTACAGAGTGTTCAGTAACACTTTAAGGAAAAAAAGGTGCTTTTTTAAGAAAGAATCTTACAAAATCCATTTAACTCATATGTCCTTTGAGAGTTTTTAATATATGAAATATTAATACATAGAGCATATGTAATATGTAAGTTATGAAGCCTGATAATAAAACGAACACTCATGAATCCGTCCACCCAGCTTAAGAAATGGAACATGATCAATTCCCATGAGTCTCCCTGTGTGCTTCTTGCCTGTGACTTCTGTCATCCACCAGCCTACAGTGCCATTTTCTGTGCTACCACATTTCTAGACTTTTTATAAATACCATTTCTCTGGTTAAGAAACTATCTTCTCTTAAATGGAATTCAAGTTTGTTAAATGTAGTTTCATAAATGGTTGTTAAATATTGTCAAATGCTTTTTTATGCATCTATTGAGATTTTTCTCCTTTTATCTGTTAATATGATGAATTGGATTAATAGAATTCCTAGCATCCTCAACTTTTCAAATTATCTTTGTTGTTTTTACACTGCCAAATTCCGTTTGCTAATACAATATTTAGGACTTTGACTTTTGCATCTATTTTCATCAGTGAAGTTGGCTAGCAGTTTTTCTTACTCTGTCCTTGTTTCTTTTTTTTTTTTTTTTTAAAGGTTTTATTTATTTGACAGAGAGAAAGACAGCCAGAGAGGGAACACAAGCAGGAGGAGTGGGAGAGGGAGAAGCGGGCTCCCCGCTCGGCAGAGAGCCCGATGCGGGGCTCGATCCCAGGACCCTGGGACCATGACCTGAGCCGAAGGCAGACGCTTAACGACTGAGCCACCCAGGCGCCCCTGTCCTTGTTTCTTAATCAGGTTTACTGCCTTTACAGAATGAGTCAGGAAGTGTTTCTTTTTTCTAGAGTAATTTCTTTAAGTTGGAAAGTGTTTTATAGAACTCACCTGTAAAATTCTCTGGGCTTGGTATTTTCTATAATGTGTAGAAACTTCAGTGATCTAGGGGCGCCTGGGGGGCTCAGTCGGTTAAGCGGCTGCCTTCGGCTCGGGTCATGATTCCAGGGTCCTGGGATCGAGCCCCATGTCGGGCTCCCTGCTCAGCGGGGAGTCTGCTTCTCCCTTTGCCTCTGCCTCTCCCCCTGTTTGTGCTCTCTCTCTGTCAAATAAAGAAATAAAATCTTAAAAAAAAGAAAAAGAAACTTTAGTGATTTATATATTTTTTGGAATTTGTCTTTCACTTTATGAATTTTTTGTTTTATTTTTAATTTACTAACCACTAAATTATAGTATTTTCTCATTCTTATTTTGTTATTTTTGAGGGGAGGTTGATGACTTTGTTCCTTTTCTAATTTTATAAGTTAAATCCCTATCTTGTAAATTGTCACTGCTTCTAATTTTTTTCATCTAAATACTTGGAATTAAGTATTTTTTCTCCAAGTGCCTCTGTAGTTGCATCCCACAGGTTTTACTGAGTTTCATGGTAAAAATCAGTTCAAATACTTTCTCATTTCCACTTTGTTTTCTTTGAACAATGAGTTATTTAGAAGTGTTTTTAAATGCCCAAATATATGAGACTTTTAAGGTTAATTTTGAGTCAATACAAAAATATATGGTTTATATAATACTAAATTTTTTTTTAACTTTTTTGAGATTTGCCTTATAGCTAATACATGATCAGTTTTCATAAATGTTCCATGGTGCTTAAAAAGAATGCATATTCTCCAGTTTTTAGGTATAGGGTTCATTGATATGTTTAGATCAAGCTTTCTCCTTACGGAGTTCAGGTTTTACTGGTGTTGTATTTTGTTTTTTTGGTCTGCTTTTATAAATTATTTACAGAGGAGTATTAAAATACCGCACTATGGTAGTGAATATGTCCCTTTCTCCTTGCAGTTTTATTGCTGTATCTGTTTGGAAGCTATGTATTGATATAGTGTATCTTGTAATAGGTAGAGCATATAAATTTTGAATTGTTGTTACATAATGAATTGACTCACTAATCATTTTATCTCTTTCTCTAGTAATTTTTTTTTACCCGAAAATGTATTCTCTCTCATATTAATATAGCTACATAACTTTATTTTGGGTAGGTTTACCTGACTATCTTTTTTCATCCTTTAACTTCCTGTTTACTCTGTGAACTAGGTCTGTTTCTTAAAAGAGCATTTAATCCAGCCTGACAGTCTGATTTTTTAAATATCTTAACTGAAGAATTTAATCCATTTATATTATGGTTACTGATAAATGTGTTCCTTCTTATTTTATGTTTTCTCTTATTTCCCTTTTTGCTCCTTTTTTGCCTTCCTTTAAATTAACAAATATATTTCTCATTCCATTATTTGTCTTTCTAATTTGGGAATCATATATATTATTACTTTTAGTAACTACCTGTGAAATTTTAACACTCATACTCAACCTAAAGTTAATATCTTTACCCCCATCTTCAACAATATAAGGATTTTTAAATCAGTGCTTCTCTTGCTTATGCTATTGTTATTCAGGCTGTAATACTGTCTTATTTATTTGTTTGCTTGGTAGTTTTGTAAATTAGTCATGTTTCCATTGTTTAATATTTTCTGTGTATAGATTCATCCTCATGTTTACCAGTATTCCTGATTGCAACTTGGCCCTTCAATCAGGGAAAATTTTTTCTTATCCCTAAAGTACATGCTTCAGAAATTGTTATGATAAGAGCTTATGGATGGTAGAATCCGTTTTTGCTTGTCTAAGATTGTTATTTTGACCTTGTTTTGACCTCATTCTTTACGTTTTTGTTGGCCAAACAATTCTAGGATGGTAGTTATTTTCTTTTAGCAGTTTAAAGATATTCCAATTTCTTCTGGCTCCCTTTTTGCTATTGAGAACCTAACTGGTATGGTTTTGTGGGTAATCTGTCTTTGGCTGCTTTCTGCCATCTTCTATTTGTCTTTGTTTTCTAGAATTTGGCTATAATATGATCCATGTTTAATTCATTATTGTAGTTTTTCTGTTATTTTTTCTGCTTGGGATTGGTTGTGGTTAAGATTTGTTGTATTGTCCAGCAATTATGGAAATATTTTATGAATTCACAGTGGATAACATTTCTCCCCTCCACCCAGAGCCACTCCCAACACAGACAAATTTATTTGCTATCTGCTTTTATAGGATAGATCTTTCTTCCTAGTTCACTCTTCCCCCAAGACTGAAGCCTTTCTTAGGTTTTAGCTTTAAGCACAGCAGTTCTCCACTCTCATTCCCATCCTACAAACGCCCAAGACTTTATGCCTATTCCTCTGAGTGCAGAATGTAGTAAAAACAAAAGCTCTAAGTCATTGGTGTTCAGTTGAAATTCCCAGGGCTAACAGTTTAAGCACTTACTGGACTCTTAATCCTTTATTCCTGGTCTCAGAGCATTTCTCTTACTTTCTTGAAAGCTCATCAAATTTTAAGAGGTATTATGCATGAGTGCATATAAATTTTATATGTGTGTGTATACATATATGTATACACACGTTGTTTGTGTGTGTAAAAATCTTAAGAGGATTTATTTATTTTTTGCAAGAGTATTTCAGGACCTCTAGTGATAGAAATGGAAGGCTATCCTTTGCTTTGTAATAAAAATTTTCTCTTATCTTTTTTTTTTTTTCACTTTTAAAAATCACATTTTGTTCCTCCAATCACTTCTTCCTATAGGTAAGCAGTAGGTCATCCAGTCCTAGCGTCAGAATGATCACTACCTCAGGACCAACTTCAGAAAAGCCAGCTCGAAGTCATCCATGGACTCCTGATGATTCCACAGGTGACCAGTGTATTTCCTCACTATAATTAAGAAGTTGAATTCATCATATTTGTTTTCATTTATTTGTGTCATGACTCTGATCTTTATAAAGAAAGGCATTTTACAGTAGTTTAGATTTTCATATTAATAAAATCAAATATTTAGCAATAAACTTAAAGATGAGTTTTTGAGTACTGAGATAGATTGTCTTGCCTTCTGCATTTTTTCCCCCCAGATACTAAACATGTGTATTGAAGATGGTTTGGTTTGGGGTCACTACAGACAGGAAGATACTGTATTCTTGATACTTAAGTCTCTGATTTTCCTATTTTTGGTCCATCCTACGGATGATAGTAGTAAAGTTCATTATCTTTTAGATAACTAAAATCAGAATGATAAAAATAATCATCGTAATCTCAGTCTTTTGTTTTAAAGACACAAGATACCATGTACTTCAGTGAAAAAAAAAATTTCTGACCATTAACTTTTTGAATCATTTTTAACCGGTAGGGAGACTTCATTTCGGTTACATAAATTTCTGTTAACTAGACCTTAAAAAGCCTGTTAAATTACAACTCCCTAACATGAATGACTAACTGGTCAAAATACTAGTATTAAAATCTAATGATGGAATAGTTTTATTATGGGCAAGCAGGAAATTACATGCCATAGTGGAATTAACTTTCCCTTAGCATTAAGAGAATTTCCTGATAAATACTCATCAGTATGGTTCTGTAAAAATTTATTATTTATATGTTAATATGTCAGGGAAAGATGATCTCTTAGACCTTGGAAGATTAAACCATTTGGGATTTTATTTAAGATCAACTATGTTATTAATAGTGGCAATTAAATTGAAATTAAAAAGTCAGCTTTCTCCCTTTACAAACTAAAACACTACTTATAAGTATTTACAGATATCTGGCATGGCTTAGTCAAGTCCATAATTTAATTTAAAAAATTAACTGAGTAGCTTTTCTCAGTTTCACGTAAGATACAACTATGTTTAGCCAGTGGCGTACTCTCTAGTTTTAGTAAGTTTAAATTTAGTGGTGGCAAAAAACTCCTCCAAGTTTCACCCCTAGCATAGCCCAACCTAAGATTGTCCAGAACACTACTCAGCACATACGCAGAATTCATCACAATGTGCTTTCTCCTCAGAGGTAGATAGGGAAATGCTCTTGACAGATTTGATCATTAACATTCAGGTAAGATTAGCTCTTTTTGGTTCTTCAACCCTCTGGTGAGGGAGTACTTGCCCTGACATTACAGCATTTGCTGAGACCTAGTGCTCAACTTGGTGGGGCCTCCTGACTTCAGCCTAAACTAGTCTAGCCATGCCAGTCAACATAATTGTGAATTCGTGAAAGTAAAATAAAAATTCTCTTATGTCCTTCTCACTTAACTGCTTTTTTTTTCGACTTCATGTGTTCTTCCAGCCTTTCAACCCCAATCTCATTTTTTTATTTTCTGGGACCTAAAATACCAATAGCTGGAAATCATGCCTAGGTCCAAAATTCAACTGAATTTTGCCTTTGCCTTAAAATATGGCAAGTATGTGGTTATCATTTTTAGATAATTTTGAATATAGTTTTAGAAGTTGAGACAGGTTTAAGCTTATATTTAATGAAGTTCAGCTTTGTACTGTTTCTAAGAAAAGTACTGATACTCAAGCTAATACAATAAATTACAGGGAAGAGATATTGGTAAAGCCTTTTTCTTTGAAGGCCCCCTGAATCAGGAAAAAATTAGAAGTGCATACATAAGTTTAAATAACCTAATTAATTAGGTAGTTTTATTTTAAAAGAGGAGGAATTTCTATGCATTTTCAGAGAAAAATAAAAAGCGTATCAATTTAATAATCATAGCATATAATGAGTGTTCTTGGATTTCTATTTATAATATACTGTGGATAAAGAAAGACATACATACCCAAAAGCAGTTAGTGAGAGGGATGACTAGACATAGTAGAGGGAGCCACAGAGAGGGAAAAACCCACCAAAGAGTTTTTCTTATTTGCAAAGATAGAAGTATAAGACATGGCCCACTGCTTACAGTCTTATTAGAGTCATAATACTGACACATTAAAAATAAAAATAAACTCATCATGCTTTATGTAATAAATTTAAGAAACTGCTAAATTTGCAGTGCATAGCTGAGTGTTTTAATAGTTAATAGAACAATCCTTGGATTTTTTTTTCCATTCCCTGAATACTGTGAAACACTGATATACTTAATTTTAAAATACATATCAGAGGGGCACCTGGGTGGCTCAGTCGGTTAAGCATCTGCCTTTAGCTCAGATCATGATGCCAGGATCGAGCCCGGCATTGGGCTCCCTGCTCTGCAGGAAGCCTGCTTCTCCCTCTCCCACTCCCCCTGGTTGTGTGCGCTCTCTCACTTACTCTTTCTCTCTCTCAAATAAATAAATGAAATCTTAAAAAAAATAAATAAATAAAAATAAAATACATATCAGATACAGGGTGTTTATTTAATAAGATCTATCAAGTGTGAGAGATTTAAGAAAGAGTAATAAGAAAAATGTTGAAAGAGTTCAAGATACTTAATTTTTCCTATAAAGTCAGGAGGCATAAATGTTAATCCCATGTGACTCATGCAAGTTGTTATGTCAGTTTATCTCTTTTGAAATACAAGCAAAAGCTGTCTGTTCAAATACTTTGGTAAAATCGACTGGTTGGTTGATTTAACCCATTTAACTGTTCCACACATGACATTGCGCTACAGTTTCCATACTCTTCATTACACCTGTGTTCAGTATACTCCCCTCAAAAGCATCTTTCATTTTCTGCAGTGATTCTCATTAGGAGAGGTGGGAAGGGGTTCACACTAGAATCTATATATAAATTGAAGATAATCCACTGGAAGAGAATGTGTCTCTCCCCCCCCCCCCTTTTTTTTTTCATTAAAGAACACTAATGTTCAGGAAATTGACACAGCATTATAGTAAACAACATGATCAAGGAAAGAAAGAGATAGGAGGTTTGAATAGGTAGGGTCAGTGAAGACTGAATTTGAAGTACAAAGGTCCCATACCACTGTTTTGGGTTTTGTTTTCTTTCAGGATTTTATTTAAATTCAAGTTGGTTAACATATAATGTAGTATTAGTCTCAGTGGTAGATGTTTTTGTTTTTAATTGAACAAGGGCTTATACCCTTTAATGTACGAGAGTATGGTTGCATTCTGATTATCTGGTGATTGGATATTCTCTTTTTACCTTTAGAATTCAGAAATAGACTTTCTTCATTACCAATAGCAATAATTTTAATGTATTATTTACTTTAGGAAAAAAATGCCAATATTCATGCATGCTTTCTTGCTTTTTGCTTGTAATTATTTATGATAGAAAATAAAATACATACTTGAATTCCAGATACCAATGGATCAGATAACTCTATCCCAATGGCTTATCTTACACTGGATCACCAACTACAGGTAAAAGAGTACTTTCTCCGTGAATGTTTACTTTTTCCTTAGAAAAAGTTTAGAGAATAATCTAGAAAGCAGACAGTTATGTTCATATCTGTCATCATATATTCATTTACTTATGCTTTTAGTTGGCCTCCTTAAACTTTCTAAAATCAAGTTAAAATGATTCGTTCAGCTAAGTTAATCAAATCTAAAATTGGTAAAATCATATGTTCTTAACAGTTGTCTTAAAATACTTTCATATCTTTGTTTAAGAATGCCAAGAATGGGTGAGGGAGGCACCTGGGTGGCTCAGTCGGTTAAGCGTCCGACTCTTGATTTTGGCTCAGGTCATGATCTGAGGGTCATGAGATCAAGCCCCACATCGGGCTTTCCACTGGGTGTGGAGCCTGCTTGAGATTCTCTCTCTCACTCTCTCTCTCAAAAAAAAAAAAAAAAAGGAATGCCAAGAATAGTATTTCTGCTCTTTAATTTTAGTGCTATAGTATAAAATTTACGTGAGCTCATTTCTACTTAATAGATTTCATGATAACTGTAATGTTCATAGTGACTGAAAATATAAGTAATACACTTCAGTGTCTCCTCATGAGTATGAGAGCCATAAACTTCTTTTTGTATAATATGGTTTGACAACCTGAAATGTAAAGCCAGAGGCCAGTGATACTCTGGTCATGATTCTCTGTAATAGCAAAAGTGTTAAAACAGCAAGGTGAATTTAAGCTCTGAGTTAACTCTGACAAAAGGACACTGAAATTTTCTAGGCCATGGTTTAACACTTATTTTTAAAAGACCATTGCTTTAGTGCTATAAAAACATATCACAGTCACTGTCTTAACTCTCAGCTTGATATTAAGATTTGATTTAATTATGTGTTAACAGTCCTGATTTATTTTCAGCCTCTAGCACCGTGCCCAAACTCCAAAGAATCTATGGCAGTGTTTGAACAGCATTGTAAAATGGCACAAGAATATATGAAAGTTCAAACAGAAATTGCATTGTTATTACAGAGAAAGTAAGTTATCTTTTATGAATAAAAGACATTAGTATTTTGAGTTTAAAATATGTTAAGGTGAAATATTGTTGGGAGACATGAAAACTTTGTAATTTTTAGAACTAATCGTTAAGCATACAGTTGACCCTTGAACAGCTTGGGGGTTGGGGTGCTGAACCCCCACTCATTCAAAAACCCAGATGTAACTTTTGACTCCCCAAAAATGCTAATGGCCTACTGTTGACCAGAATTCTTACCAATAACATAAACAGTCAGTTAACACATATTTTATATGTTATATGTATTATGTACTGTATTCTTAGAATAAAGTAAGCTAGAGAAAAAGTTTTATTAAGGAAATCCTAAGGAAAAGAAAATACATTTACAGTACTGTACAAAAATCCCTGTATAAGTGGATCCATGTAGTTCAGACCCATGTTGTTCCAGGGTCAGCTATATTTCCAAGTTGGAGGTTTTATGTGTATTCATCTTTAAGTTTGAAGCAACTTTTGGCTATTTTTCATGTAAAACTCAACCCTTTGACTACATATATTACAATTAAGGAAAATAAACTGTGTTATATAAACATGTTTTATGTTCTAAGAATTTTAAAGCTAAAAGCTGTTTAGATTTATAGTTATAAAGATTTATTATTTCCTTGGACATAGACAAAATAATTTGATTTACTAATATTCAGCTGTGCTTTATCTTAAAAGTATTTTATAGATATATTTTTTCTAGGTATATGTTTAGGAGAGTAGAATTACTTTATTTTATACCTGTGAGTGTTTTTCTGGGGAGTTTTATACTCACATGTGTTTTTCTGAGAGTTATAAAGAGGCTGCCTTCCTCCTCCCTTTTTTAAGAAAGCCAATTTTCATGCTCCTTTATTTGAAATACTTAAAAAACAGAGCAAAAACTTCAGTTTTCTTAAGCATGATCGTCATGAAATTTTATACCTCTGAAGCTGAATTATTGTGGTAACTGAAATGAAGTGCTATAGGACAAAATCATGGCAACTATATGTGTATATGGTAATAGGATTCTCTCTGTTAATTTTAATCTAAATAAATGAAAATTTCTTGCTTCCTGAAGTAATTTGTGGGAAGTTTTGTTTGTTTGTACTTAAAAAAAAAAAAAAAGCTCCTTAACAGTTTACTGTTAAAGTGATTTCAACTCAGTACTTTAAAGGCTATATAGGAAATAAATATTAGAGTCTGCAAATTGTGAAGCTAATTGTGGAACTGTTGACACTTTATGTTAAAAAAAAAAAACAAAACACCTCTTTCTTTCACATATTTAATCTGTACTTTTTTCATATTTGTTCATTTGAAAGAGGAGTTCTTTGCTGGAAAAAATAAATGATGGATTGAGGAAATGTGATAACTGTGACAGTTTTATTCAATTTTAAATACTTTAAATGAGAAATATGAGAAAATCATGTAGAGGCTTTTCATTAATTATTCAGTTATATCCAGTAACTTCACTTTAGGAGTAAGTATTGAACATCTCCCAAAGTTTATCAGGCTATAAAAGTCTCTAATGGTCTTTCTTGAAAATGTTCAGAAAAGTGAATAACTCATTTGAAAGTGGTACTTTGTATTGTTCTCACTTTTAAAATAGGAAATAGATTTAAGTTGATAGCATCTATTTTAATTAGCTTGCACATGTTTTATGAAGCCCCCACTTTGCACTGTAGTTAAAGAAGACTGTGACTTCAAAACATGAATAAAAAGTTCAAGAGTTAAAAGTGGAATGTGAATGAATGATAAAACATCATGTTATTTTCCTGTGGTCAGAGCCCTTCCCCAGCCTTTTTTCTTCTTCCTGCACAAAAGGGATACCAAATAAAATGTTTTGAAACTTTTATTATACCATTTTATCTGCATTCACTAATTGTCTAAGTACAGTTACTTAGAAAAAGATTTTGGTGTTTGTATGGGTACACAGAAGAGTGAGTGATAGTTTCCATTCTAGCCTACAAGTGTGTTTGAGTAGTGTATGTAAGATGCATAATGATCAACCCAGAATAAAAGTCCTAATAAGTTGAGCTCATCAGTTACTAAGGTATGAATTTTTCTATCATGTACAATATTTTATTATGTGGTATTTGTTTTTAGGCAAGAACTAGTTGCAGAACTGGACCAGGATGAAAAGGACCAGCAAAATACATCTCGTCTGGTACAGGAACATAAAAAGCTTTTAGATGAAAACAAAAGTCTTTCTACTTATTACCAGCAATGCAAAAAACAACTAGAGGTCATCAGAAGTCAGCAGCAAAAACGACAAGGCACTTCATGATTCTCTGGGACCTTTAAATTTTAAAATATGCAAAGAAAGACTTTTTTTTTTTTTTTTTTTAAGCAAACAAAAGCCCTTATAATGACAATTCATGAGTGTTAGCTTTTGGGCGTGTTCTGAATGCCAACTGCCTATATTTGCTGCATTTTGTTTCATCGTTTATTTTCTTTTTCTCATGGTGGACATGCAATTCAACTGTCTCCTTGCATAACATGGGGGCATCTGTGACTTGAATAAGCAGCAGTTCTCAACTTCAGAACAGATGCAGTGAACCATGGCTGTATATGCATGCTCATTGTGTGAAGGCTGGCCTAACAAAAACAGGGGGTATCAAACTAGCTGCTATGTGCAAACATCGTCTTTTTTTCGAGGTGGAACCTCAAGAATGATTTTGTTCTTGTATCTCATCTCAAAAAACAATTTTTTTTTCCAAAAGATGGTATATACCAAGTTAAAGACAGGGTATTATAAATCTAGAATAATCAGTGGTACATTAATAGAAATGCAGAACATTTAGGGATAGTTGCAGGTGAGGGCTCTGATGCCAGCATCCTTCAATCAGTACTGAACTTAGTTCCATCCATAAAATATTGAAAGGTAAGTGGCGGCTGCTGTATTTAATAAAAGCATATTTCATTGGACTAAAATTTGACTATGATACACTGAACAAAATGGAACCCTTTTTTTTAAGATAAAAAGATTTTTAATTTTGTGATTGCGTGTATGTGTGTTGAAACTGTAAAGATTTTATCACTCTAATATTATTCTCTCTTAAATGAAATTAAAAGGTAAATGAACACGATCCAGCTTAAATGATCATTCCTTCCTGCAATGATTATTGGATTGTTTTAGTGTATATTTGAAAAACTAAAGAGAAATAATGGAAAATGGAAATAATTGCTCCAGCTAAAAGGCTTGGGCTTAGATTTCTTTTATGATACCAAAAGAGTAAAAAACCTGGCAAATCAGGAGAAGTTAGTAAGGAAATTAAAAAAGTAAATATAAATTCTTCAAGTATACTATTTATCAACATTGGAAAATTGATTTTCCTTGCAAGCCCATCCTAGAATGCCTGCTGCCTTTCAACACTTTCAAGGGAATTTCGACACTTATAAAGAGAAAATTTATATTGTTAACAATAACTTTGCTACCAACTTACTTTGAAAATAAAAGTAATAAAAAAACTTCATTGAAATAATAGACTATATAAGCTCTATTTTTTCAGTTGGTATTAAAATAAATCACATTTTGATACCAGTACAAGGTGTCTTTTAAACAAGGATGTCATCAACCTCATTTTTTATAGCATTAATGTTTTATGAAGAGAAAATTAAAAATGAAAGCATAATTGCTGTGATTATTAGAATTATATCATGATTGTATTGTAGTTTTGCTCTGTTTCAGATAAGCAAGTTGATCTAAGAAGTTATCAAAACTATTCTTAAAAATGCTAAAGCAGGTAACTTTTTCTTCTGTTATTTTTTTCCTCCTCCCACTGAGTTTTATAATGTATTCCTGTGTATACAAGCAATAAAGGTAAAAGACAGTTTGTACTAAACTGTGTCATTTTTAGCTTCCTCAGAATCTATTATTAGAAAGTTTTCAGTAAATAAATGTCTACCATTACTTTATTTAAATAAAAGAAGGGCTATCATTCCCAAATAATTTGATTACATAATTGAAAGTATACTGGTCTCAACACATCAGTAGTAAAATAAAATTGGCATAAAAAATAACTGTAGACTAAGGAAAGGTATAACTCATTCATAACATTGCTGCTTGTGATATGTATGTGTCACTCCACCAAAAGGGACCTAGTCAGCGTTCATAGACTTTTCTGATTATCTCAGAGCATGAGATATTCAAGTGTGGATGCTAATGCTCGACCTTTCCATTAGGATTTAGCATTATAGATTTCAGATTTTATTCCTAGTCATTAATGTGTTTTTGCTATGTATTACATACTTAAAGGGAAAATATTATTACATGTAATCACTTCATAAAAATCTCCAGTAGGAAAATGGAAGAAAATAGTAGTGTTAAGTCATGGTGCCAAGTGCAAAAAAAGGCTGTTGAGCACTTGCTTGTTTGTTTACAGTAAGTTCCTGGGGATTCTCATACTGTGTCCTAGACACTGAGTGTACTTCAGCCTACCTGGTTTTAAAGTAGTTGTGTTGCAAAGCTCATAGTTTTTAAGTCCTGATTATCCTTAATGGGAGAAAAGGGCAGCAGGGATAATTAAAATCCACAGCCAGTTTTATCCAGCATCCTCACCCATCAAACCTTCAAACAGATTTTAACAAGGAGCCAAATTTTTTATTTGTAAAAAAGTTTTACTTTTTATTCTAACCCTCATTTTTGGGTAGAAATGGTGAACCAGACAAGCAAGTGGATTAAAGGCCCTCATGTAAGAAATTCACAAACAATCCCTAATTACATTTCATTTTTTCCTCAAGGGGAAGATAACAAAGTCTAGAGAGAGACACTCCTTAGCATTAAAAAATAACTTTTTTTGAGTCAAATGAAAATCATTTAACATTACTTTATAGCAACACCACCTATTGAAGAGATTTGCTTAAAAGTTGTTTACAAATGTTTGACTCTTTTACTCAACCATTTTAGAGTATTTAATATGTGTTTTTTCCTCCCAAGTTTCTTCCGTGTTCCTAGTTTCAGCTCCTGCTTGTAGCCAGATATCACAGGCCTTGCCTGTGAAACACTTTTCTTTCTGTAAGTGTGTGGTTTTCAGCAGTCAGCTCCTCTCTTCAAATGGTAGGAAGTTCTACTTCTGTCATTCGGAACATTTTATGTAAAACAATGTAATGCAGAAATCCTTGTGCATACTGTATACTTGAAGGAAGCTTTTTAGATTTATTTTTGTTTGTAATAAAATTCAGATTGTTATTCTAAACTTGTTTATAAAAATGGTTAATGATTTATATCAGCAAATGAGCTATGAGGTATTCAGCTGTAGCAGTGTGTTTACCTTACACAAAATCAAATAAAAACTGAAAAGTGAGTATTCTTAAAATACTCAACACAGTTGTAACGTAATCATGATTTTTGAGAGGCTAAGTGACAGGCCAATTAACATATCCATCTATAACAATTCACATTTTTTTGTTAAATGGGTACTCTTCACAGTTTCATTAAATAATGATTTATATGAAGTACAACATGGTATATACATTACTGAGTGATTCTTCTCATTAGAAAACTGATTTCCTGTAATATATCTACATTACGTTAAGTATTTCATTCCTTTATCAACCTCCTAGCCTCCCAACCATCACATATGCACACACACATACACTCACAAACTCGACCTTCACTTTAGTAAATCAGCCCATTCATCATTCACTCATGCCTTTAACAAATATTTATTGAGCACCTATTACTATAAGTGAAGATTCTGTGGCTAATGCCAAGTTACATGTTCTCTTTAGTCACATGGTAGTTAGCTCGTATTCGCATTTCACAGATGGAAAATTAGGCTCCTAAAGGTTAAGACTTTTTCCTGAGTCTGCTTTTCCCCCATCATCTGTTTTAGGCAGAATCTCATGCAAGGGGACTCTGTGGCCACTATCAGCCCATGATGTGAAGAGGAGCATGAGAAATGCAAATGATGGGGGGAAGATATGAGGTCACTTGCAGGCACAGAGGCTTTGTGACCACTCTATAGATCACAACAAAGCCAACACTGAGACCCACTCATGTCTTCTAAACCCAAGTCTGTGCTCTAAACCACTCTGCCATACTGTAATTTAAAACTTGCTGAGTGCTTCAGCTTTCACATCCATTTATTCAATGAGTGGGGTGTCTTCTTCACCCTTCTACTCCCCTCAGCTGAAAAACATGCTAAAAATGGAAATACAAATAATGATATTGTGAGGCTTGGCCTAGAAAGAAGACTTGTTCCCCACTCTCAGGAAAGGCTTACTCCAGGCTTTTTCATTTTTGGTTTGTTCTTAATATTTTTGTTTTTACCTTTTTGTTTTGTTTTGTTTTGTTTTTAATTGGGATACAATTTTTATACAAGAAACTGCATCCATTTAATGATGTTTAATGCAGTTTATTGAGTTTTGACATGCTCTTACACTCGGGAAGCCATCCAACAAGCAAAATACATACTGAACATTTCCTTCCCCCCTCCCCAAGGTCCCCTATGCTCCTTTGCAGTCCTTCCCTCCCTTTACTCCATGCCCCAGACAACAGTGCTTTCTAACAATAAAAATTTGTTTGCATGTTCTACAGTTTTAAACAATGAAATCATTCAGTATGTACTTTTATTTTTAAGCTTTTTTTCTCCCTCTTGAATAGTTGTTTTAATTCCTTTGACAGGAATTTTAATTAAACCATTCCTAGTGATACTTGAGAATTAAAAAAGTTATTTTTTTAATAAAAAAGTTATTTTTTTAATACTTGAGAATCTTTCAGTATCAGTGTTCAAGAGAAAATGGGTTTGAAGAGGCAATCGATGCATCCATTGTGGCCAGCTTGTGTCGTGTCATCTTCTGAAACACTTAAGATCACTTAATTTTTACATTTTTACAGAACCCTAATACTTTGCTTACAAAATCCCTTAGGTTGTTTGTTAAAGTAAGCCTGTTCCTCTCTGCATTTAGGTGTTAGAAATGCAACATGGACGTGGACCGTGGTAGGTTCATGGTAGGTTCATGGTAGTTTTCAGCAAATACGGTTGATCAGTGTAAATTTTTAAAAGTTCTACTTTTCATTTTCATTTCGATTGCGGCTGCTGTTTTGCTTGCTCAGAAACCTGGGAAACTATATGTTAAGTAACCAAACAGTCTTCTGTATATAGTATTTGATATGGATATCTCCTACCGATGCTGTCGGTGGTCCTGTCTGCTATAGAGGTGCCCATGGAAATAAGTAAGATTACACTGGTAGCTCATGTACTGCTTACTGCCAGGGCCTGTGTTCCTTTTCTATCAGTAATTAGTAACTGCTCTCAGAGTTTCTCATCCCTACTGCCATGAGGTCCCACCAAAACTGAGTTTGTGAAATGAACTGCGCTTCATGTCAGTTCTCAGTGAAGTCTTTGAGAATCAAATGCTTGTTTAACTTTGTCTGAGTTTCCTGGTGCTTTTTTAAAGGTTTTATTTATTTGAGAGAGAGAGTGCATAAGAGGGAGGGCGAGGTGAGGAGGGGCAGAAGGAGAAGGGGAAGCGGACTCCCCGCTGAGCAAGGAGCCCGAGGTGGGGAAGGCAGACGCTTAACCATCTGAGCCACCCAGGCACCTCCATGGTGCTTTTATATTTCCAAGTAATGAAATGCATTTTTTATCCTGTAGTTTAGTGGTCAGTGATCTCTTATAGATGCCATATGACATCAGGATAATTGCTTTGAATACACCAGAAATCACTGAGCAAATGCTGGATATTTATCTTCTGAAAAACAAAAGTAATGTACAAAATGCAGTTAACTCCTCAGACTTGTTTTTTGTTTCTCCTTGTGGATACCTCTTCTTTAGTTATTATAGGAAAAACTGCATTAATCATTGATTGATAAATTTACTAAATTCAAATTAGAGCCTGAAGAAACCTGAAAATGGGTGTAACTTTTTTTATGGTTGAAGAAGAAATGGTGATATTACCTCACACACCTTTTTGACTTTTAATCCATTTCCTACAAAGATACTACCTAATATCCATCTAAAATGTCATGAGCATATTACTTGCAAAAATCGATACCGCTCTTGTTTCTTCCATGAGACCTTTTAACAGATACTGTTTCTTTGAGGATTGGAAACATGTCTTTATTCTCTAAGCTGCATATGAAATTGATAATCTATATGCTTACAATCTATTTCAGTACATTTGGGCTATTATATATTAGTACATTGCCTCACAATAGTCTTAAAAATTCATACTAAAACTCATGTCTGACTACATAATTCTGTCTTCCCATTCATGATTCCACATTTTATGTACAGGAGACTTTAGGAAGTGGTACAAAGTTCCTTGGCCTAAGCTGAGTATTTCTTCCCTTTTTACTTTCTTTTGCAGCCATATCAGAAAAGTCTCTAGTCTCTGTGCTCCATGTACCCTGTGATTCATAAGGACATAAGTTTGGCTGCTGCCCAGAATAATAGCTTAAACAAGATAACAGTTTCTTCTTTCTCACAGAAAAAGTTTAAAGTAATATAGTAGCTTTGCTCATTTGCCTCATAGCCAAAGAGGAGAGGGAAAGGGCAAGAGCAGCGAAGGTGCAGTCACTCACGCTCCCATCCATTTGCCAGAACTTCGGCACATGCATTTACCCTACCTGCAAGGAGGCTGCGAATGTCTGTATAAATGGACAGCCATATACATAACTAGAAGGTAGGAATTCGGTTACAAATGAAGGATCAAAAAGATTTAGAGGACAAGTAGCCTTCACCACACCCTCATAAGGAAACTAGACCACGGCCGCCTCTACGTCCTCTGTCCTCCCCTCTCTCTGTAATATGGGAAGTAGGCAAAGCTGGCCCCTCACAAGAATGCACAGTAGTGTCAAAATCCAATCAGTATGGTGTGCTTAAAGATTTCCCTGTATTTGTAATTGGTGCAGCTTAGAAAAATAAAACTTCAAAATGTGAAGTTAGAGCACTAGTAAAATGGACAGCAGTTCAAACCCAGTTCTTCTTAGCTTCAAGGCTTACAAAAATCTCCTTTTTATTAGTTTAGAATTTAGAATACATTTTCTGATAGACTTAATAAAGGGGAGGAGAACTAGGTTCCTAAGCATTATTTTATAAAAGTCGATTTGATCTTTAATGGATATGAAATAATGTCATTGAATGGAATAGTTCCAACAAAGACTGTGAGAGAAAACAAAAGTGATGTGGTTGTTGTCTTCAGATATTGACATTGTAGTAATTTTTCCCTTTTAAAAGTTCTTTACCTTTTTACTGTTTTCTGCACAGTAAAAATTAAAACGAGGACACCACCTTACACATCACTCTAACCATGTTTCTTCGGCAGGAACTCAGGGCCTTTTGCCATGGGCACAACCATTGGAGCCCTTGCATGAATCCCACAGGGGCAGGAACTTCCTTTCTGCTACTGGCCCCAACCTGGATCCTTGCAGGTAGGGGTGGACCCAAAGGGTGGGGATTCCAAAGGTTCGCCTATGGATTTTGGTGAGGATGAAGCACAGTCTCAATAAGAGGAGTAAAAAAAATAAGTCAGAACTTGAATGGCTTTAAATTGTTTTCTTATTAATACACATTCTAGGGACCCCAGCCTCTGAAATTCTGCTTAACAATGACAGGCTATTATTCAGGGATATAAACTTTTTTTTCCAGTTCCTGAAGTGATTCTGTTACACTGGCAGATTGTAGAATTACCTACACCATAGAGCAGATAGAAGGAGTGTTGCCATTGTAAATTTTCTAGATTCTAACCCATCTAGTGTTGTGAAAGCTAAGAGAAAGAATATGATATTGTGATGTATAATAAATCTATATTCTCTCTTCCTGTTCTGGCACACAGCTGGAATTTCTTAGGTGGTGAGAACAATAAAGATGTCTTGCTTTGTTAATGAGGTGATTTTTTGGAAAGCCCCTAGGTGGTAGGGATGGAAGTTCGTTGCCAGGGGGGCCAACGACCTGGTTAGAAGGTGGTAACTTTCTTTCATCCCCCCGCCCCCCACTTCGGGGGGGAAAGGAGGGCTGGAGATGGAATTCAGTCACCAAAGGCCAGTATTTTAATTGGTAATGCCTGTGTAATGGAGCTCCCATAAAAACCCCAAAAGAACAGGATTCAGGTTGCTCCTGGGTTGGTAAACACACGAAGATTGGAGAAGAGTGATGCACACGGAAGGCATGGAAACTCTGCGCCTTTTCCAGATACCTTGCCCTGTGCATCTGTTCCATTCAGCTGTTCCTGGGTTATATTCTTTTATAACAAACTGGTGATCTAGTAAGTAAAATGTTTCTCCCAAGTTCTATGAGCCACTCCAGCAAATTAATCAAATCCAAGGAAGAGATTGTTGAGACCTCTGATTTATATAGCCAGTCAGGTCAGAACAACAGATGACAACTTGGACTTGGAATTGGCGCCTGAAATGGGGGCAGGAGGTAGTCTTGTAGGACTGAACCCTTAACCTGTGGAATCTCATACTTACTGTATCTGAGTAGACAGTGTCAGAATGGAGTTGAATTATAGGACACCCAGCTGGTGTCGAATGGCTTGGTATGGGGGGGAAACACCCACACATTGTAACTGCAGTCAGAATCATGAATGAGTCAGTGAAAGATAAAATCTACCATTTCCCTGAGATTCACAAAACATAGGAGCATGGAGGTAAGGATAAGATTAGGAAAGATGCAGAGCTAGAGCTTCAAAAACTATAGGAGGGCAACTCAGTCTTCAGGTAAGTAGAGCCTGGGAGAGAAACTGCCTTTGTATACAAGGAGTGATACCTGAACATCAGAACTTCAAGAAGTTTTGAATATACGAACTTTGTCTTTTCCACCACTCCCATCTCTATGGAGGAAGCATAGAAAATAAAGGTGATGGGCGCCTGGGTAGCTCAGTTAAGCATCTGCCTTCAGCTCAGGTCAGAACCCCAGCATCCTGGGATCAAGCCCCGCATCAGGCTCCCTGCTCAGCAGGAAGCCTGCTTCTCCTTCTCGCTCTGCCTGCTGCTCTGCCTACTTACGCTCTCTCTCTGTCAAATAAATAAATAAAATCTTTAAAAAAAAAAGTAAAGGTGAAATCAGAAATCATTTTACAGGTATACTGCTACACAATTAATGTTTATCACAGCATTGAGTTGTTTTTAAGATTTTATTTGAGAGAGAGCAAAGGGAGCAGCAGAGGGAGAGGGACAAGCAGACTCCAAGCTGAGGGCAGAGCCCAATGTGGGGCTTGATGCAGGGCTCAGTCCCGGGACCCCAAGATCATGACCAGAGCCAAAACCAAGTCAGACACTCAACCGACTGAGTCACCCAGGCAGCCCAGCATTGAGTTTTTAAAAAGCAATCTAAATAGCCATTAATCCGTGTTAAGTAAATTATAGTAGATCTACACCAGGTAATACTATATGTCCATTAAAAAGTATTATGAAACTGAATAAAGGAAACCTCATTTAAAATGGGAGGGGCACTTGGCAGGCTCAGTCAGTGGAGCATGCAACTCTCAATATCAGGGTTGTGAGTTCAAGCCCCATGTTGGGTGTAGAGATTACTTAAAATCTTAAAAAAATAAAAATAAAATAGAGTCAGGAAGCCAGAAGGGGGAGTTTTCGTTCACTCATCACCAGTGCAGACCCCAAAAGGAAGAGACATACCTTGTATTCCCAATTGGAAGAAACCTCCTTGACTACTCCAGCAGAAGGAAGAAAAAATTTCTCCATGCCCAACAACTAGCCCAGCCATAAGAAAATATCACAATTCAGCCAATGAGAAACCCTCACCACCCTGAGCTCTCACTTTCCCCCAATAGACTGGTTCAAAATAGCCCCTCCCAACTTCCTCCTTTTCTCTAAATAAAGTACCGTTCCTCTCCTTTGATCTGATTTGGCTGTGGTTTGCCATAGCTTACATGTTCTGAATTGCAATTCCTCTGCTATTTCCAACTCCATTTTTCTGGTAAAATAACTTTTAAGGTTGACAGTGTGATATAGTTCTACACTTGATAATATAAATCTGTCTGAATTGAGTGCTTCAAAATATTAAAAGATTGACACATGAAGTAGTGTTTATAACAAAAATGCAACATTTTAAAAAAATCAGTATAATTCAACTGTACAGTTCTATCAATAGATGCCTAAAGGACATTTGATAATATTTACAAATAAAAGAAGGATTAAAATGGAATTTCCCAAACTTGATAAAGATAACACATTTAAACCAACAGCATATTAAATAGTTAAATGACTATCATTTTCACTAAATCTGAAACATTTTAATTAAAATCTGACAGCAAAGGTGCACTGTCATTCAACACTTTTTTTAAGTTCTAGCTGATGAAAAGACCCCAAAACAATAATGAATATAAACACTGGAAATAAAGAAACAAGATTATCTTTACTTGCAGAATGTAAAATTATATCGAAAGCCCACAAGACTACTTAAATTCTAAAAATTAGGGAATTTGCTAGAGTGACTATATGTGATATGTATCAAAATTAGTTTTTTCTCTATAAACAATCAGAAGTAGAAATTAGATTTTTTTTTACTCCAACTGAAATGGCAATAATACTATAAAATACCAAAGAAAACATTAAACAGGAAATAGGGCTGATGAACACCATAGCCTTAATAAATAATATAAAACAAGACATGAACTTAACATTTTCCAAAATGAGAAAACAACATAAAATTGTTATGTAGGGGCACCTGGGTGGCTCAGTCGTTAAGCGTCTGCCTTCGGCTCAGGTCATAATCCCAGGGTCCTGGGATCGAGCCCCATATCGGGCTCCCTGCTCAGCGGGAAGCCTGCTTCTCCCTCTCCCACTACCCCTGCTTGTGTTCCTGCTCTCGCTATCTCTCTCTCTGTCAAATAAATAAATAAAATCTTTAAAAAAATAAATAAAAAATTGTTATGTAGCTACATATATGTATAGATTATTTGTTTAATGTAATTTCAGTCAGAAACCCAGTGGAGTTGGGAGTAGGTTTGTTTTGAACTGGACAAAGTGATTTTAAAGTTCTTAGGAAACAGATGCTCAACAGTTAATGTATAATTTTCATGCAAATTGCACATACTTGGGTGTACAATTTGATAAGTTTGCAAGACGTATACATCTGTGAAACCACCACAGTCACGATACTGAGACTTTCCCCAATTCCAAAAGTTTCCTTGTACCACTTGATAATGCGTCCATCCTCCACTCCCTTTCCCAGACAACCGCTAATCTGCTTTCTATAACTAATTATTTGTCATTTTCTAGAATTTAATCCTATAGAATGTAATCTCTTCTGGTTGGTTTTTTACTTAGCATAATGATTTTGATATTCACCTAAGTTGCTGCATATATGACTAGTTTGTCCCTTTATTATTTTTCAGCAGGGTTGTTGTATAGATGCAGCAAAGTTTGGTGATGCATTCAACTACTGATGGATATTTGGGGTTTCCAGTTTTTGACTCTGAACAAATAAAGCTCCTATGAACATTTGTGTGCAAGTCTTCACATAGACATGTGTCTTCATTTCTTTGGGGTAAATACTTGGAAGTGGAACAGCTGAGTTTTATGGTAGGTATATACTTAACTTGTTAAGAAACTGCCAAACTTCTCCAGAGCAGCTATATAATTCTACATTCCCACCAGCAGTACTAGAGCAGTATCAGAATTACAGTTGCTCCACATCCTTGTCAACATTTGGTGTGATCAATCTAATTTTAGCCATCCTAATAGGTGTGTAGTGGTAACCTACAGCAGTTTTAATTTGAATGTTTCCCTGACAACTAATGATTTTCAGCATATTGGCATGTGCTTAGACGGCTTTCATATCATTTATTTTGTATAGTGTCAAAATCCTTTGTCCATTTTTTAATTGGGTTATTTCTCTTAATACTGAGTTGTAAGATTTCTATATACTTTTGTTACAGTTTTTTGTCTGATATTTGTGCTGTGAATGTTTTGTCCCAGTCTGTGGCTTGCCTTTTTCATTTTCTTAATCATATTTGTCAAAGAGAAAAAGCTTTTTGTTTTTTCCTACGAAATTGTTTAATATTCTTTATTCAAGTGTAATTAACATACAGTGTAATGTTGCACTGTTACGTTACTCTACAGTGTTATATATTAGTTTCAGGTATACAATATAATGATTGAACAATTCTGTGTATTTCTCAGTGCTCATCAAGGTAGGTGTACTCCTAGTCCCTTTCATCTATTTCTCTCATCCTTTCACCCACTTCTCTCATCCTTTCACCCATCTCCCCTCTGGCAACCACCAGTTTACTCTCTGTATTTAAAAGTCTTTTTCATTGTCTCTTTTTCTTTATTCATTTGTTTCGATTCTAAAATTCCACATATGAGTGAAATCATATGGTATTTTTCTTTCTGTGACTTTATTTCACTTAGCATTATACACTCTAGGTGAAATTCCCTGAATTAATCTGCATGATAGACCCCCACCCTTCCCCCATAGGAAAGTGACCTTGCCTGAAATAATCCTTTTTTTTTTTTTTTAATGACTTCCTTGCCCATATCCCATTCTGGCTATAAAAGCCTTCCATTTTGTACAGCTCCTCAGAGCTCCTTTCTATTTGCTAGATGTGATGTTGCTCAATTCATGAATTGCTGAATAAAGCCAATTAGATCTTCAGATCTACTCACTTGAAAATGGTTTTTAACAGGGCAAATTGAAGAAGTGGACTGAGAGCGGGGGGGCGGGGGGCGTAAGTTGTTCATTTTGCTAGAAGATACATTGGATTTTAAAACTAAATGCACATATCTCCTTAAAAAATAAAATGCATCTTTAAAATGCATATACGAAGTCAGGCAAATTGTCCATTTACTTGCGGAGGTGTCTTCTGCTTCTTTGCTCTGAAGCTCCTGCCCCCAGCCTGTTGTCAGGCCGCCATGGCTGTGCTATACAATCAAGACCCTTAATGAGCTGACCCAGCAGGCAGAAGTGGAGGAGGCGTCAGCATTTCAGGGCTTGTGTGGCCCTCTAGTTAGCAGAGCCAAGTTCTGAGGAGTTTTAATTAAGTTCAAATTGGGAATGAAGGAAGGGGAGGGATTGGGAGAAGAGGAAAACCCTACCCCTTGTTCCAGCTTGCCTTGTCATACATTATTGCTTACATAGCAATGATCAGCCCTACTCAGCTACCACCAGGGAAATTATCATATGTAAATAAGAAACTCGGGATTACAAAAGGTCCTTGCATGTTCAAAGTGATTAATGTTCAACTTAATCTTCAGGGATTAGTATTTATGCCAAGTTAATAACTGAAAGGATATTCTGTAAATGACTCATTTAGTCATAGCATATACTTAGGGTTTTACACAAATAATCACTACAATTTATGGTGATTAGAGTATTAAGTTCAATTTCCACTTATGTTTGGAGGCAGCCGTTTCCCTCAGCGTCCCTCAGGTTTAATACAGCAAGACTTAAAATGGGTCATATGTTGTATCAGGCAACGCTACCCTGCCATTTTATCGGAGAGAGACTCTTTCCATTATGCTCGTCTTGCAAGCACATCTCTTGTGCAGAGGAGCAATAATTTGGCCCAAATCCAGGACTCTCCCTACATTCTTAAAGATCTATGGGGGGCTTGACTTTTACATTCATTCACAGAACATGATTCCTAAATCAAGGTAACATTTTTAAAAGCACTATAAAGAATTTATGTTAATATCGTTACTGTAAACGAGAGGACTTAGAATCTTTCCTGAAAAGAGTCAACAAATACACATTCAATTCTCTTTCCCGTCCCAATATTTTGATTCATTCTTTCTAATCATCAACATCTTAAGTATATGTGACAGAAGAAATGAATTTGCCCTAGCGGGGAATGGGGAAGGTAACATTAACAATACCGAGATAATAGGCATGTAGAATTGGATCTAGGCCATCCTCTGTACTCAGCATAGAAACTGGCTGGGCCTCCTGACTCCCAACAGTAAGGTGGCATCTAACCAGGCCCAGAACCAGTCTTCTTCCTCCAAGGAATTGCTTTTCCTTCACACAGTCAGCTATAACCCTCTCGTTTTCAGGCTCCAAAGCAAAGCTCATTGATGACTGCACCTCCTTCCCCAGGTCCAGGAGCAATTTGATAGATGGTGATCTAGGAGAAAGCGGAAATGTACTTGTTACCATTACATCTATAGGTGGCATGCCTAGCCTGGAATTACAAATAATAAAAACTGGAGATTGTCATGTCAGTGAATAGTCTGACCTTGTCCTCGCTACTGTGGTTCTTTTCTTTTTCCTTCTTTATATATTTAAAAAAAAAAAATCAGTAAAAAAACAAGACGGCTATCCACCAAAGGAAAGTGAAGAAGTATATCCACATGTTCTTGAAATCAGTTTGTAGGGGATAGTCCTATGAGATGAAATGTCACATTCTAATAGATAATAATATGCCCCATTCCTACCAGCCAGCAGAATAAGAGAATTTGGAACAAAGGTGGTAAAGGAAATCTTTAACATATTTAATACTTCTAAGCCCCATTTGACTATTTTTAAGTATAAAATAAGACATCTTACCCAAAAATAACCAAAGCACTGTGTCTCAGTAGGAACAAGTTTTATTCTTTCATTTTAATGAACCTGACTGTTGCTCGTACGTGGAACAGTCTGCTGAAACAGACTACTTTTGCATTGCGGACCAACCACCTCCGCATTTGTCACTGTGACAGGCTGTTATTTAAGGGAAATGGCAGGTTGTTCAGATCCTAAGTGAAGTTCTAAGGAACAATTATAGCAATGTTTAAACATTTCAGGCAGCAGAACTGGCTCAGGTACTAGCTTGTTTAGGCAAGGAAAAATATAAAAGCTGATTTCCTGTATGTTTCAATCTATCAACCTACCAAAGAATACGTGCTTCCTTTCTGTTCCTTTTAGGATAGTCACTTATGGGGACGCCTGGGTGGCTCACTTGGTTAAGAGTCCGACTCTTGATTTCAGCTCAGGTCATGATCTCAGGGTTGTGAGGTTGAGCCCGCATCTGACTCCACACTGGGCACTGGCTTGGAACCTGCTTAAGATTCTCTCTCCCTCTCTCCCTCTGCCGCTACCCCCCCCAAAAAAAAAGTCACTTTTGTTAATAGCACGTAGTTTTAACTGTGATAGTTGGCATAGCTAATGTTGGAAAAAGTAGACTCATCTGAGGCTTCCTAAGTATGAGAATAAGCTAAAGTAGCTTTAAAACTAAAGTATCTCTCTTCAGTATTTTCTCTAGTCTTTTGTCACGACCCCAAGTGATTGACAGTTTTGGCAAGGCCTGGATAGAAGCACAGCAGGAAACCCCCTTTATCCACTTTAAAGGAATGAGTAAGCAAAGTTAAAGGACATTTCATTGCTAGTAAAGGTATATGATCATGAAAAGGACCCAACTCCTTTGGTTCCTGGTTTCAGTCTGATCACATAGGCACAGAGGTGCTTTGCTTTGTCTATGCAGAGTTTCTGTCTACATACGTATTCTGTTGATGGGAGTTTACTCACAACTGTCTAAGCTGAGTGTCTCAGTGAGATTGGGATTTGTTCCTCATTGATTTTTGAATTCACCTTCATTTCTTTCCCTCAAGGAAGACAATACAACTTGAAGCTTTCCTTGTGTGCTTCAGATCAAAAACCTTATTGGGGTGCAGAGAGATTTAGGATTCATTATGTGTGGCTGCAGTGTACTCTGAAAAACTGCTAGTTGCAATTTGTTCTCTTCTAGATGGTTATAGACCAATTCATTATGCTGTGCTCTTGTGTTTTCCCTCCTTCCCTCCTCATTTATTAGTCTTTGTCACTATTTACAGACTGCGGTAATCACAGAAGATCAATTTAAAAAGAAAAGAATATTCTTGATTATCTAAAAACAATTATCTTTGCAGGCCTTCATCAGGTTAGTTACATTAGGTATGCTATAAATGCCTATAAATTTTATGAAGCCTTATTCATCTGATACAACTACTTTTAAAAATATATAATTTTTAAAAACATTTATTTTAAAAATGTAAATCACTTTTTTGTAAACCAAGAAATTCATATTCTTATGCAGAATCTTTTAGCAAATGCACAAATACAAATCTGTAATTCCCACCATCCTACAGCAACCTGTGTCCCCATAGACCACCGTACCTTCAGTGCATGACTTCCCACTGTTCTGTCTCCACTTCTGCCTCCTCCTCCTTCAAACTTAGATTTTCAAATTACAAAGTTATCTATTCTCATTAAACATGCCGAACAATTCACAATTACATAAAAAAGGTAATAATCTGTTAAGAGTATCCTTCCCTACTGTTTTCAAAATACATGCAGGCTTTTTTCTTTTGCTTTAAATTTTTTTTTTACCAAACAGCATTATATATCTGCTATTTCATGTAGCAATAGATCACGGACATCAATCCAGATCAGCATATATAGACTTAATTCAGTCCTTTAAAAAAACTACATAATTTACATAATTTAATCTTTTCCCTATTAGTAGACATTTTTGAGGTTTAGGGTATTTTTTTAATTAAATATTTTTGGTCATTATGCAGTATTTGAAGTAACTTCTTTGTATATATCCTTCTATACAGGTGCTCTTAATCCTTAGATTCCTCAAAAGGAATGTTCTATCCAAGAATAAGATTTTACTTTTTATAGAGGCTCCCAGACTATTCTGGAATAAGTTTAACAGAACATGAGAAATAATAAGTATTGGTGAGGATGTGGAGAAAAAGGAACCCCTTGTTATGCATAGTTGGTGAGAATGTAAACTGGTATAGCTACTGTGGGAAACAGTATGGAGGTTCCTCAAAAAATTAAAAATAGAATTCCCCTATGATTCAATAATTCTGCTACTGGATATTTACCCAAAGAAAATGAAAACATTAATTCAAAAAGATATATGCACCCATATATTTATTGCAGCATTATTTACAATAGCCAAGATATGGAAGCAGCCTAAGTGTCCATTGGTAGGTGAATGGATAAAGAAAATGTGGTGTATACACACACACACACACACACACACACACACACACACACACACACAATGAAATATTACTCAGCCATAAAAAGGAATGAAGGCTTGCCATTTGCCACAACATGGATGGACCTAAAGTGGCTAAACAAGCCCTGAAATGCTGACGCCTCCTCCACTTTCGCCTGCTGGGTCAGCTCATTAAGGGTCTTGATTGTATAGCACAGCCATGGCGGCCTGACAACAGGCTGGGGGCAGGAGCTTCAGAGCAAAGAAGCAGAAGACACCTCCGCAAGTAAATGGACAATTTGCCTGACTTCGTATATGCATTTTAAAGATGCATTTTATTTTTTAAGGAGATATGTGCATTTAGTTTTAAAATCCAATGTATCTTCTAGCAAAATGAACAACTTACGCCCCCCGCCCCCCCGCTCTCAGTCCACTTCTTCAATTTGCCCTGTTAAAAACCATTTTCAAGTGAGTAGATCTGAAGATCTAATTGGCTTTATTCAGCAATTCATGAATTGAGCAACATCACATCTAGCAAATAGAAAGGAGCTCTGAGGAGCTGTACAAAATGGAAGGCTTTTTTTTTTTTTTTTTTAAAGATTTTATTTATTTATTTGACAGAGAGAGACACAGCGAGAGAGGGAACACAAGCAGAGGGAGTGGGAGAGGGAGAAGCAGGCTTCCCGCGGAGCAGGGAGCCTGATGCGGGGCTCGAAGGCAGGCGCTTAACGACTGAGCCACTCAGGCGCCCCGTAAAATGGAAGGCTTTTATAGCCAGAATGGGATATGGGCAAGGAAGTCATCAAAAAAAAAAAAAAGGATTATTTCAGGCAAGGTCTGTTTTCTTTTTTTTTTTTTCAAGATGGATTTATTTATTTTAGACCAAGAGAGCACGAGCTGGGGGAAGGAGGGGCAAAGGGAGAGGAAGAGAAATCCTCAAGCAGACTCCCTGCAGAGCAGGAAGCCTGATTCAGGGCTCCATCCCAAGACCCTGAGATTATGACCTGAGCCAAAATCAAGAGGCGGACGCCCAGCTGACTGAGCCACCCAGGCACCCCAGCCACTTTCCTTTGGGGGAAGGGCAGGATTCTGTCATGCAGATTAACTCACTAGTGTTGATAAGGATATTTCAGATGGGTTCCAAATTCCATTCCTGAAGGAGGCTAGAACTTCAGTTAGGTATTAAGTCTTGGTCTGCTGGAATGGGGATTAGTACAGGTGACTCCATTTGGGGCCTGTTGTTTCTTTTTAACAACTCAATACTTGTAAATAATATGTACTGCTATTACGAATTTTGCATGCCAAAATTTTGACCTCATTTTATGGTAGTGGAAGATTTAGCCAGTTTGTGCACACCTCTCCCATTTTCCTTAGCCTTTCATCCCAAGGTCACCAATTTTAGATTAAATCAGTCAATATTGCATTATGACTAGATAACTAGCGTTCACAGCCGAGCCAAGTAAAATGACCATAATTATATGGCCTTTCTCTTAAAACCATTTGTTTCTCCTAGTATCTTTTTTCATTTGTCTATAGATTTATCACCTTATTTTGGTCAATTTTATGGTTTTATTAACACAATACGACATGTGCAGAAGCTGTCTATTCATTTTCTTTGATGCAAGCCTGGCATTGAGATTGGTGACTGATGGCCAGCTGAACTGTTCTTTCCACAATGGCTTTAGGGTTCTTGGAGGAGATATGTGAGCAGTCTCTGTACAGTAAGATTTGTTGCACATTTGCAGCACTTCAAGCTGCTTGACAGTGTGGATGAGGAAGTCCCGGAAGCCACTGGGCAGCATGTGCTTTGTTTTCTTGTTGCTCCCATAACCAGTGTTGGGCATCAAGATCTGGCCCTTGAATCTTCTACCTCTGAGTTCCCACCAGCTGTGCTTGATTTTGATATATCACTAACTGGTGCCAGATGGTCCTCTTTTTAACGACCTTGGGCTTCACCAGAGTGAAGTAGAAGATGGCTGCCACCTCTGCAGGCTGCGCCAAGGAAGAGCTAGATTTATCACCTTTAAAAAAAAAAGTGCTCCAGGGCGCCTGGGTGGCTCAGTTGGTTAAGCGACTGCCTTCGGCTCAGGTCATGATCCTGGAGTACCTGGATCGAGTCCCGCATCGGGCTCCCTGCTCGGCAGGGAGTCTGCTTCTCCCTCTGACCCTCCCCACTCTCATGTGCTTGCTCTCTCTCATTCTCTCTCTCTCAAATAAATAAATGAAATCTTTTAAAAAAAAAAATGCTCCAACAGATTTATCACCCACACCTATTAATAATTTTTCATATTCTCAAACACAGTTGCAGATCCATTTCCTCTCTAGAGCCATCATTCTGCAGACCCAGTACAATTCCCCGAGCTCCCATACAGATTTGGTACTCTCCAGGCCAGGGCTGAGCTGTCATCCTGTGACTTCCCTTTGGTGCTTTCTTGGGCTGGATCCCTGTTTCCTGGACGTCATGTCTTTCTTTTTTGTGGTTTACTCCCTCATTTTGCTAAAGTGTATCATCCAGCAACTTCTTCAGAAAAGGCACAAGTGAGGTAAACTTTTTGATTGATTAATTTGTCTGAACATGTCTTTATTCTACTCTAGATGCTCAGTGGCCCCTACATTTCTCCCCAAGGTGTACCGAGTTCTGTAGTATGTTTGTCCCCTGAAGACTGAGCACCTCCGGGTCAGAAGACCCTAAAATGGCCTTCTTGCTCAACTGTTTTCTAGACCATTTTAGGCTGGGAGAACTGATCTTTTCAGTTTTCAAGTCTCTACCCTTTTAGCATATAAGGAAATTCATGCCTCACAGTTACATACTTTTTGTTTTTATTATTATATCCTTAGGCCTTTTCTGTCCAAGGACATAGATTGGGATGAGGAGAGGCAGAAGTCGTAAGTGAAAACTCAACTGCCTGAAATTGACTCTCCTTGGCCCATGAGAGTTGGGCAGTTTTCCAAGACAAGGAATGTCGGGTAGTATTCTCTCAGGCTGCCATCTGTCCAGCTGTTGGTATCTCACCTCACTATGGGCTGCCAGTTGTGGAGCAAGGCTCACGTGCCCTAGCATCTGACCCTGAAGAATAAGGATTGGTCAATCTCAGAGAGAGGGATGAATTGTCCATGAGAAAATCAATACCATTTTTTCCTAAAAGGAGCTGAAGCAATTTAATATTCTTCTGATAAGGGAGAGGGAAGGGGCATCTAGGGTGCTGCTCAAATTAAGGCGAAAAGGAGAAAAAAAATTTACATTAGACAAAAGATTTATGTAAAAAAGATTTCCAGTAATCATTATCTTTACCACCCTTCTCTCTTGCCTCTATGGAGGCTAGAAACAAGAGATTTGCATTTTGAACTTCTGTTACAGGTTGGGGTGGCTGGATAACCTACATATGGCCAGTGGGCAGTGGGGGAAAGACTGCTGGGGATGGTGGGGGCTCCTGTAAAAGGCTTCCAGACAGGCCTAGAAGGAAGCAGGCTTTTGCTTCCATCTGTCCTTCCTGCTGAAGACACCATGAGGACCTAATACATGGAACCATCTTGTGATGATGGTGACAAAAAGCCCACATGTAAGGGCGATGGAGCAGAGGATGGGAATGACCTTGACAAGCTGCCTACCAACCCTGAGATCACTCTCTCCAGACTTCTTATTAATAAGCAATAAATGTCCCCACACAGGAAGCCACAGGAACTTGGGTTTTTGGCCACTTGGAGCAGATAGCTTACCTAACTGATACCACCAATCAGGGAGAGCCCTTTCCTACTACCACATCCCTGCCATGGTCCATGTGACTTGACTCAGTCCTGTCCACACCCTGGGAGTGTGGGCCACTCAGGGACTCAATGTAAGGTCCCCTTACTGCTCCTCCGGCTGGGCTTACGCCCTCATAGAATGACAGCTTCCCTTTAGGGCTGGAGTCCTGCCTTGATCTTGCCCATTGTAGGCCCTAATCCCATCAACACCACCATCAAATATGTTAGCTGATCCAACTCAGGTTGTCCAATTCCCTACCTATCCAACATCCAAATATGGTCTATTCCCAGAGGTCCCATCCTGTAACCCATGATACCCTGCTGGAACTTTCCAAGGTCAGCTGCTTGCCTAAATGGCCAGTTACCTTCCACTGGTCACCTTCCTCTCTGGGCACCAGGCTCCACCTACCTGGCTGAACCGCCTTCCTGACCTTCAGGGGAGTTTGCTGATCCTTCCTCTGCCAATCCTTGCCCAACCCCAAGGAGGTGTCTGGCTCCATGTCCTGCCCCTGAGTAACACATGTGCCAAGCAGATGGAATCTAGGCCATCAATATCCTCTATAGGTGGCTGGTCTGCATTTTAATCTCTTATTCTATTACCCATTGTATTGAAGTTATGAACTGCTTCTACTTTCGGAGGCAAGCAGGGCATAAATGCTCCCTAAATGTTAATCGGAAAGTTGATAGTCAAAAAGTAGCAATGGCTCAGTCATGTTGATTTTGCTCAGCTAAAGAAAAAAGTCACCTTTTCTTGAGCTAAGCAAAGAAGTATTTTGCATTTCAAAGTTTTCCTCAGACTGTCTTAGATTTTAGCTTTTTCTTATCAATTAAGTCTTTAAAATGAAAATTAAGTTAAAGTTATCAGGAATGTTATTTCTTTTTTCTTTCGGTAGAGGATGATTTTTCAGTCTAGGCATTCAAGAGAATTTTTTTTTTTTTTTAAAGATTTTATTTATTTATTTGACAGAGAGATAGCGAGAGCAGGAACACAGGCAGGGGGAGTGGGAGAGGGAGAAGCAGGCTTCCCGCGGAGCAGAGAGCCCGATGCGGGGCTCGATCCCAGGACCCTGGGACCATGACCTGAGCTGAAGGCAGACGCTTAACCGACTGAACCACCCAGGCGCCCCTCAAGAGAATATTTTTTATCAGTTTAATAAATGGGAGGGTACCATGACAACCAAACCAAGGTCCCTAGGGCTGTTGTAGCTTCAGAAAGACATGTTCTGTGGTCGGTGGATTGCCGGAGTTCACTACGCAGACAGCAGCACACTTTTCCCAAGTTAGTTCTCTCCAGCCCGTCCCCACTCAGCACAGAAAGGAGAAAGGACCAGGTGGAGTTGTGCAGACAGGAGCTCTCAGCTGCCGTAGCACACACAGCCACCCCCCTCTGTTTCCCCTTCCTCAGAAGGTATTTGTTGCTGCTGCAAACTCCAGCCACTGTTTAAGTGTATTATAAGTATTAACTTGTCTAGTGTTCACAAAAACTCTGAGGTAAGTACCATTAGTATCCCTAGTTTACAAAGGAGGGCACAAAAGCATGCAGAGGTGAAATAATTTGCTTGAGGTTACCCTGCTAGCGCATGGCAGAGGTGGGGCTCAGGACAAGCTGCTTGGGCTCTTAACATTATGCTGAAGTCTGAACGGCGCTCGGGGAAATAATAGGTGAATGTTTTCCAGAAATGGATAAGGTCCTGAATAACAATGAAATGAATGTATCTTTAAAATGGGCTCTTCAAGAGTAAAAACTTGACCAGTACTTGCAACATGAGGGTTAAATGTCCATTAGAACAATATGTCTTTATTTAAAGATCAGTTATTTATGAATTGCTAGTCTTCAGATTAAAGAGCTAGAAGTGTCATGAAAAAGGAAGGAAAATCTACTGAAGAGTGTGTCGGCATTATGAACAAAAGCGATGGTGAGAGGCTTGTTCACCATTGAGAAGTCTGCAGAACTAAAATGTGATTGACACTGTCTAAGGAATTCAGATTCCACTCTGAAAAGTGGAAAGAGGCAAGCATTTCGACAAGGGACAGAATCTGTGGGAGGGTGGGAATGGAGATCTTTGGAGAAAAAAAAAGAAGTGATGTTAACCAAGAATTCAAAGCAGACCTCTGGGGGAGCCACCTTGAGTTCTGACTCAGTTCTCGTCAAAGAATTCATCTACCACAGTGGATGGTGCAAGGCACCAGGACAAGGAGTTCCTGCCTGGAGGCATTCATGGGTTAATGGAAAAAATCAAGTCGGGTAAAACAGGCAAAGGCCGCCCATTGTGGTATGTGCCATCATAGAATTAGGTCAGAGGGCTGGAGGGAGCTCCCAAGGCAGGCCCTATAGTAGTCTGGGGCCAGGACCCTATGAGCCTTAGCTGCATACTGCAGGTTGAAGAGAAGTTGGCCAGGCAGATATTATGGGGAAATGTTTCAGGATAGGAGCATAATGTCCAATGGCCTGGAGTGAAAGAGACTATGGTACCTCTTGAGTACCGAGGGCCGTTCCATATGGCTGCAGCAGAGGCTATGGGGTGAGCAGGGTGAGGTGAGCCAGGGGAACTGGGAAAGGATAAGGTCCTGATGACAGATGTGTCCCTGGAGGGATATGAACCAAATTGGCAGCCCCAGGGAGCCTTAGTCCAAGTCGCTTCTGTGCATTGCATTCTTCCTACATCCCAGCTCTGCTCTTTTTCCCCTGTCATCCATTCCTGCAGAAATCGAAAGTCATAACATGCAGGCTACTGTGACTGTCCCTGGTTTAAAACCCTTCAGATTTCCCATGGTATTTGGGGTAAGATCTGAGACATTTGATGTGTCTACAAATCCTTACCTCATCCTGCCATGGCCTTCCTCTTCAGTTCCATCCTCACCCACTTCTTGTCAGCGGCATCTTCTCACAACCTGCTCCCAGCTAATTCTTGCTCAGCTGGGACCTAAAGGTCCCAGCTTCAACTGTGCTTCCTCAGGGACGCCTGGGTGGCTCAGTCAGTTAATTGTCTGCCTTCGGATCTTGTTATGATCTCAGGGTCCTGGGATCGAGTCCTGCATCGGGCTCCTTGCTCAGCGGGGAGTCTGCTTCTCCCTCTGCCTGCCGCTCCCCCTGCTCGTGCTCTCTCTCTGACAAATAAAAATAAAATCTTAAAAGCAAAAACAAACAAACAAAAAAAACAAACTGTGCTTCCTCAGAGAATCCTTCCTTGATCCCATCTAAAATTGGCTCCTTTGTTATATTTTGGGGGGTTTTTTTGAGGTGAAATTCACATAATGGAAAATTAACAATTTTAAAGCACACAGTTCAGTGCCATTTACTACATTCACAATGTTGCACCACCACCACCTGTAGTTTCAAAACATTTTTTTTAAGGTTTTATTCATTTATTTGACAGAGAAAGAGCGCACAAGCAGGGGGAGCGGCAGGCAGAGGGAGAAGCAGGGTCTCCGCGGAGCAGGGAGCCAGATGTGGGGCTCGATCCCCGGACCCTGGGATCATGACCTGAGCCGAAGGCAGACGCTTAACGACTGAGCCACCCAGGCGCCCCTAGTTTCAAAACATTTTCATCACCACAAAAGAAAACCCTGTACCCATTACCAGTTACTCCCTATTCTTCCCTCCTCCCAGCTGCAGGCAACCATCCGTTTTCTGTCTGTATGTTTTTACCTATTCTGGATATTTCATATAAAAAGAATTGTATGATAGGTAACATTTTGTGCCTTGCTTCTGTGAAGCAACTCCATATGACTAAGTAACTTTCCACTGTTGTATAGATACCACTGTGATTTGTTTCTCCATTCCTCCCCTGATGAACATTTGGGTGGTTTCTATCTTTTGGCTTTTGTAAATAATGCTGCTTGAACAGTTGTGTACAGGTATTTGAGTACCTGTTTTCAATTCTTTTAGGTATATACCTAGGAGTGGAATTGCTAGTCATATGGTAATTTTATGCTTAACTTTTTGAGAAACTGTCAAACTGTTTTCCACAGTGGCTGTATGCTTTTTTTTTTTTTTAATGATCCTATTTATCTCTCTCTTTTTCTTACCTACCTTACAAACTCTGTAAATGTCCTGGCTGTATCTGATTTATTTACTCTTGTGTCCCCCAAAATATTGGTTGGCTGCACAAAGAAGTGAGTGAATGTGACAAAACTGATTCACAGTTTAAACATCACTCAGGGTACAGGTGATGGATGGATGGATTAGAGGGGTCAGATGTCTGACAGAAAGCAGGGGCTGGCTGCGTTCATCAGGAGCCAGACTAGACCCGAAGACCAGATGAGAGACCCTCCTCCAACTTGTCATCACTGCATGCGCAGAGCACAGCCCAGCACACTGCATTATACCTGTTTGCTTGCTTGACGTCTTCCCCCATTTGTCTGTGAGTTCTTCAGGGCAGCCACCACCAAGTTTTTCTCCATTGCCAGTTGGTTACACGGTAGATCCTCAACCACTGTGTGATAAATGAATGAATGAATATGAATGGAGAAACAGATACTAACTATATGATCTTAGGCAAGATACTTAACCTTTTAAGTCTTTGTTTCAGTGGTAAAATGCAGACAGTGATGGTCTCTGCCTCATAGGATTCCTGTGAAGAGTGAAAGAAATGAAGCCACCAAGGCTCTTGGCACCGGGCTGCCCGTGGCCAGCACGCACTAATGGCATCATGCCCTCTTTATGACTGCAGGCATAATTAGAACAAATGAGCTTAAGGTGAAGGAGCAAGATTTCAGCCTAAAAGAACAGTCTAATGTAAACTTCATGAGCAGGACCACGTCCGTGTTGTTCCCTTTGGTGTCTCCGGTGCCCGGCACAGGCCAAGACAAACCCTTGGCTGAATGTGTAGAAAGTGAGACTGATCAAAGGTGGAGTGGGCAGCCTGGGAGGTAGAGAGCTCCTCAGCAGTGGGAGTAATCAGGCAAACAATGTCCACCTGCCAGAGATACCTGCCAGAGATACTGTCCTACTTTGGTAGGACAACAGAGGAGTTGGCCACAGAGATCCCTTGTGATTCTGGGATAATTCGTGTTCTTCGATTATCCTGGTGAGACAGCAAACTCCTCCCAGGCAAGACGGGAATGAAGTAATATCTCTAGGGGTAAGGGCTACTGAACATAGTACTTTTATCATCTTTCATGGGAAAAGGGAAGCATTTTAAATGCTTCAAAACTGAAGATGACGAAAGAAAGTGAAATTTGGAATTTTCTTGGGAGTCTGAGTTTAAGGATGAGCCCTCATAGGAGCCCAAATCTCAAAAAGATATCTGTACTCACATGTTCACTGCATCATTATTCACAGTAACCAAAGCATGGAAACAACCTAAATGTCTATTGGCAAATGAATGGATAAAGAAAATGGGGTGTGTGTGTGTGTGTAAAACAGAATATTATTCAGCCTTGGAAAAGAAGGAAATTCTGCCATTTGCAACAACATGGATGAAACTGAAGGACATTCTGCTAAGTGAAATAAGCCAGACATAGACAAATACTTCATGATCTCACTTGTATGTGGAATCTAAAATAGTCAAACTCGGGGCGCCTGGATGGCTCAGTCAGTTGAGCATCTGCCTTTGGCTCAGGTCATGATCTCAGGGTCCTGGAATCGAGCCCCGCGTCGGTCTCCCTGCTCCGCGGGAAGCCTGCTTCTCCCTCTCCCACTCCTGAGCCCTGCTTGTGTTCCCTCTCTCGCTGTGTCCCTCTCTGTCAAATAAATAAATAAAATCTTAAAAAAATAAAATAAAATAAAAAATAAAATAGTCAAACTCATAGAAGCAGAAAGTAGGATTGTGGATGCCAGCGCCTTAGGGGAAATGGGGGAAATGAAGAGAGGTTTGTTAAAGGGTACAACTTTCAGGTATAAGATAGTAAGTTCTGGAGATCTAATGTACAGCATGGTGACTACAGTTAATATGTATTGTGTACTTAAAATTTGCTAAGAGGGTAGATCTTAAGAGTTCTCACCACACCAAAAAAAAAAAAAAAAAGCACCAGCAGATGGCAACTATGTGGTGGTAGATGGGTTAATTAGCTTGATTGTGGTGATCATACCACAATACACACATGTATCAAAACCTCAAGTTGTACACCTTAAATATACACAGTTTTTTATCTTTCAATTATACCTCAAAAAAGTTGGGGGGAAAAGCTAGGAGCCTAAGACTCTCAGATAATTATGTTTTGCTTAATATGCGTTTCTTCAGCAATTGCAGAAACTTTTGTATTTTCCAATTGGAAAACTCTAAATAATATTTTCATTGTGGTAAAATATACATAACACAAAATTTACATTTTAACCATTTTACCATTTTTAAGCATACAGTTCAGTAGCATTAAGTACACTTGCATTGTTATACAAACTTACCACCATCCATCTCCAGAACTTTTTCATCATCCCAATCTAAATATTTTTAAATACTAATATTTTGCCTAAGAAAGTTGGAGGTAAGCTGTTGATTAGCAATTAGCTTTTTTTTTTAAAAAAAAGAAAACCCATAGAATGTTATTTTCCCAGTATAATCACATGAAGTTGCTTTCATATGAAATAAAGTAGCTGAATTTCTTGAATAGAAGAGGTGCTTTTGAGAGATTTTCTACGTATATAAATTGATTTAAATGTCATTTGTTTGAGGGTTCAGAAAGATTAAAAACCATATAGATTTCATGCATACCAATCACCGTGGTCAATAAAAACTCTCAAAACCTTCTATTCCAAGAGTCAATAAATGAAGCTTTACAAACATAGATGCTACCGGAGAAATGAAAATCACCAGCCTCAAGTAATTTGGTTACTTGCTTTATTTGCACCTATTTGAACTACAGTTGCTTTCACAGCAGGGATGTAATAAGTCCACCTGCCCACATCAGAATCTCATAGATAAGACATGAAATCCATTAATAAGAAGTCATTTCTGACAGCAGAGGTGGTTTCTGTTTCCTCTTCAGCTGACCTCACAGGGCATCTCCAAGCTGCTGTGCGTGCTGGGCTCCGCTGCTGGGGATCGGTGCCCAGGTGGGCCTGGGCCTCACACATCACGCTGTCACCCGGGGGCTCCAACAGCCCACGACAGCTCCCCACAAGAGTGCACAGCAGGCCCAATCAGACGGATTATAACCAGCTTCATTTTGTTTTATTTTACTTCCTCCGTTTGATTGAAACAGAATCACCAAATTCAAAAGATTCCTGAACAGCAAAGGTGAATGAAACAAACAGCTAATATCAGACACCATTTCAAAAGCAACTGCCTGGATAAGCCTGTAATAGAATTTCCCACTTTACAACTCTGAAGATGAACAAGGCAAGTTACCATGGAAACAAATACTCTCTTTAAAGAGAGACAGGCTCCTCTCTTAGTCTGAGCTCTTTCCAGAAGGGAGGAGGGGACGGAGGGGGGGGCGGGGGGGGGGAAGGCAGGCCAAGGTCTTCAAGGAGAACAATGAAGTTTTCTTCTCATTATTGAAATTTTACCTATGAAATTTGCTTGGAGGGTCAGTCAGCTCAAGACTATTTCATTTTCTTGGCTGTACTATTAAAAAAAAAAAACCTCAAGTCAGGTATTTTAAGATACTTAAGGAAAATGACATTTTATTGATAATTTCTTTAAATTTTTTTCTTTATTCAATTAGTGACACATGTTGGTGACAAGTGAAAACTGGCAATATGTGACATAAAAGGCAAAGAGATCTCACTTTTCCTGGTCTTCTCATTCCCAGCACACACTCTTTGAGGTAACACTCTGTTGGCCATTTTTTTTCTGCCTCTGCCTTGTTCGTGTATATATACATTTAAAAGATTATGTACAAACAAAAGACCCAAATAACCCAATTTAAAAATGGGCAAAGAACTTAAATATCTCTTTCTCCAAAGAAAATATACAAAGGACAAGTAAGCACATGAAAAGATGCTCAACAATAATAATAATTAGGAAAATGAAAATGAGATACCATGATGAGAAACCACTTTACACCTACTAGGATGGCTCTTATAAAAAAATAAAGAACAAAATTACAAAATAATAAGTATTGTTGAAGATGTGGAGAAATTGGAACCCTTATGCACTGCTGGTGGGAATGTAAAATGGTACAGTCTCTATGAAAAACAGTATGATACTTCCTCAGAAAATTAACAATTACCATATGATCCCCAAATTCCACTTCCAGGTATGTACCCCAAAGAATTGAAAACAGGCACTTGAACATATTTTTGCACACCTATGTTCATAGCAATGTTATTTACAATCACATTATTATTATTTTTTAATTGAAGTGTAGCTGACACACAATGTTACCCTAGTTTCAGGTGTATATCATAGTGACTCAACAAGTGTGTACGTTACATGACAATGGCATTATTTACAGTAAGTAGAAGCAACCCAAGTGTCCACTGACAGATGAGTGGATAAACAAAATGTGGTACACACATACAATGGAAGATTATTCACCCTTAAAAAGGAAGGAAATGCCAACACATGCTACCGTACGGTTGAACTCATGAGAAATTACGCTAAGTGATGTAAGCCAGTCATAAGAGGACAAATACTGTATGATTCCATTTATATGAGGTGCCTAAAATAGTCAAATTCATAGAGACAGAAAGTAGAAGGGTGGCTGTTAGGGGCCGAGGGAGGTGGGATGTTAGTTTTAACGGGGTACAGCTTCCCTTTGGGAAGATGGAAAAAGTTTTGGAGATGGATGGTGGTAATGACTGTACAACAATATGAATATTTGTACACTTAAAAATGGTTAAGATGGGGGCACCTGGGTGGCTCAGTCGGTTGGGCGGCTGCCTTCGGCTCAGGTCATGATCCCAGGGTCCTGGGATCGAGCCCCACATCGGGCTCCCTGCTCTGCGGGAAGCCTGCTTCTCCCTCTCCCACTCCCCCTGCTTGTGTTCCCTCTCTCGCTGTGTCTCTCTCTGTCAAATAAATAAATAAAATCTTTAAAAAAAAAAAATGGTTAAGATGGAAATGTGTCAGTTATATTTTTAAAAGTTCAAAAAATGGTTAAAATAGTAAATTTTATGTTTTGTATATTTTAACACAATAACAATTTTTTTTAAGTTACGTGTCTCTGTACAAGGGTGTTTTTGTGTCTATAGCAGACCTTTGGACAACACAGGTTTCAGCTGTGCAGTTTCACTTATATGCGGATTTTTTGCCATCAATACAGTATAGTACTGTGCATGTATTTTCTCCTCCTTGTGATTTTCTTAACATTTCCTTTCTCTAACTTATTTTTTATAAGAATACAGTATGTAATATCTATAAAACATACAAAGTATGTGTTAATCGACTGTTTATGTTATCAGTAAGGTTTCTGGTCATCAGTAGGCAATTAGCAGTTAAGTAGGTAAGTTTTGGCAGAGTCAAAAATTATATATGGGTTTTCAACTCTGTGGTGGGTGGGGTGGCACCCCTAACCCCCTGCATTGTTCAAAGGTCTATGATACAGAGAGATAGATGTACAGGAATTTCATTTTTGCTCTCGATTGCTTACTTTTACTAAAAGAGAATGATATTACATACATATTCCTCATATAACAAACCCCAACTCTTAATAATATAAAGCAATCATTTAATTTTGCTTAGAATAAGGGATTCTATGAATCAGGAATTTGACCCAGGCACAGAAGGGACAGCTGTCTCTTCTCCATGGTGTCTGAGGCCTCTGGAAAGAGTCAAAGGCTGGAGATTGGATCATCTGGAGGCTTCTTCACTTACACGTCTGGCAGTTGATATTGGGTCCTCATTTGGACTGTCAACTAGGACATCTACGTGTGGACTCTGTACATGGGCTGCTTCCTTGAACTTCATCATAGCATGGCCACTGAATTCAAGGGGTGGTATCCCAAGAAAGCAGAGCAGAAGTATATGACATTGTTATAATCTAGCCTCAAAGGTCACATTGCATCCCTTCTGCTATACTCAGTTGGTTGAGGCCATTACAGAGATCTGGCCAAGTTCAAGGAGAAGAGCTCAGTGGGAGGAGCGTTAGATTCTTTGGAAAAGGAGTCTGTGGGAGGGACAGCGGTGTTATGGCCATCTTTGGAAAATACAGTCTGCCACAACACATTCATTAGTTTGCAGCTTGCTTTTACAGCATTTCAGTGACATCCCAAAAAGCCCCTAAAGATATAATTCTTCAATTTCTCTCATTTATAATTACAAAATTACTTTTAAATTCCAAAAGTAATATAAACATAGTAACAAAACTTGGAAAACATGACAGAAAAATCTATCCACGATCCCCCACCTTCAACCAATCACTGTAATTATTTTTCGTCTTTTTACTCCATAGTTTTCTTATAATGTACACAGAGTTTTGTGTTCCTTTTTTATTTTCCCTTAGCATTAAGCCCCCAAATTCACATTCCAGTACTAAGTTATCTTCTTTATTTTCCTAGTGTGGACAAAACAAAAATAAGAGGTGGGTACACCATGGGATAAAGTCCTCAGCTCAAACCTTTTGCTTAGCCCAATCCTACCTCAAACTCCCTAGAAAAATCACACCAAAGTTTCAAGTCTTCGATCTTCTTTAATGAACATAAAGCAGAGACATACCACACTGACTCTGGAAAAGTAATGGCATGAGTGCCTCTGGCCACAGTTACGTAAGGAGCAGGCCAGTGACTGGCCGGGCGCGGAATGCCAGCACGCAAGCTTGCACTCACTTTTCTGCTACAAAAGCTTGGCTTTGGGATATCGACAAATACGTGGAGCTAGCATATTAAAGATTGGCAAAGCCCGTATCTATCTCCCAAACACTGCTCCGAACAATCACTCCTTGTCATTGGCCTGCTGTGAAATGAGAAAAAATAACGAAAATGTGAGTGTTTCATAAAGCTAAATGTATTCCATTTTTTAAAAGCCAGGCTTTCTTCTGGGATCATTTATTTAAATGTCAACATTTATTTTCTTTTATGACATAATTCTGATCATGGATGTTCTTAGCATTTCTAGTTAGCAAAACAAATCTGGCAATTCTAAACTTAGTCATCCTTACACTTAAGTTTCAACAATTTTACTTCTCTGTGACATCCCAAAGTCTAGGAAACACTGATCCGGTCCCGACTGCCTCCTTACAAAGAACCTTCGGGTTTGGTGTATAATGTTTGTCAAAAGGGATGACCTTCTGAGGTAGGGGGAAAGACTGGTTGACACGAAAGGAGGATCCAGAATGCCAAATCCTGCTTGTTGACAGTCCAGTTGTGTGCATGGAGCGGCTCAGTTATGCTCAGAGTTTCTTCTCTCAGCCATCAAGTCCTGTCAGTTCTGCCACCTTCTCCCCACAGGACGAGGAGGGGGGAAAGGCTTCATCGTGCCAAGTGCAGAATGCCGTGTCAGTGCTGAGCGTCTGATTGTGCCGTGTGCTGTCCTCCGCGGAGCTTTCCCTCAGCAGGTCCTGCCTGCAATGGCTGGTGGAAAAGTGTGAGGAGGGATACTCGCACATTCCAAGTATTTTCCTGGGAGTTCTTAATTTCAACGAGAAGAATATTCTCTAATTAAAATGCCACTGCAGAATTTTTTTTAACAAATTGCCGTCTAATTTCTCTTTGATCTGCTTTTTCCACTTGGGTTGCAAGGTTTTACAGAATTTTCCCCAAACGCTTTGAGTCTGCAGTAATTTTATTTCACTCTGATTAAACTTCAAAGGACAAAATGCCAAGCCAGTAGAACAATCTAAGCTTTTTACCACGTCACGTATGCAATAAGCATTTTCAGGGCATCCCTACAATGCGCCTGACATTATGTTAGGTGTTGGAGACACGAAGAGGAATAAATATGACCTGGTCCTTGCGCTCACTGGGTTCACTGTTTCCAGGACGTGATCAAACCATAAACAGAACACTGTAATGCCATGTGGGGCTAATAGAGATGCCATCACACAGCCTTTGTGTAAAGGGCCTCGTGAGAGCAAAATGGCGGTGCTGGCTGAGCTATTCATTCATTTTTTTTTTTTTTTTAAGATTTTATTTTTAAGTAATCTCTACACCCAACGTGGGGCTTGAACTCACAGCCCCGAGACCAAGAGGTGCATGCTCCACTGACTGAGCCAGCTAGGCGTCCCCGAGCTGACACTTTAAATGAAACTTAAAGGAAGACTAAAATTCAGCCAAACAAGGGCATGAAGGCATCCCAGGCAGAAGAGACAACATAAGCTCAGGTCCAGGAGTAGGAAATGGCATGGCCCCTGGTGTGTGTGTGCACGTGTGTGTGTAATGTATGCCCACCTACATGTTTGCGTCTGTGTATATGTGTCTGCCTTTGTGTGTGTGATTGTGTTTCCATGATCGGAAAGGCCTGGAGTAGGTATGGCCTGGGAGACTTGACCGAACAGCAGTGGGGACAAGCGAGTTAATCTGAAGCAAGCTAGCAGCATCCTGGATTACTTGTGGGTCTTGGAGAAAGAGATTCAAAGGTTGCTTTAGACAACCTAGAAAGAAGACAAAACTGACTCCTACACAGATAAATTTGACTTTAATGCTTGTTTTGAACACACCTATTGGAGGCTTTGTAGAAACCAGTGCTCACCCCTGGAACGAAGAACCCAAGTTCTCCTGTAGAAATGATTTGCGGGGCCCTTGTCTTCTGGGAGCCAATCCAGGACTTCTCAAGGCTCGATGTCCATGTGAATCACCGGAGATCTTGTTAAGATACAGATTCTGACTCGGTGGCCCAGGACTCTGCATTTCTTTTTTTTTTTTTTTTTTTTTTTTAAAGATTTTATTTATTTATTTGAGAGAGAGAGAGCATGAGAGGGGGGAGGGTCAGAGGGAGAAGCAGACACCCTGCCGAGCAGGGAGCCCGATGCGGGACTCGATCCAGGGACTCCAGGATCATGACCTGAGCCGAAGGCAGTCGCTTAACCAACTGAGCCACCCAGGCGCCCTGGACTCTGCATTTCTAACAAGCTCCAAGGTGATGCCGATGCTGCTGACCATGGAGCAGACTTTGAGTAGCAAGATCTGATGCACATGTGTCGCAGTCTTGATCACCTGCCAACCTAGACGGACCATAGGGCACTCACGACCCTCAAATCACTAGTCAGTGGTACAGGGTCTGCCAGAGGCCCATGTTTGGATCCTCCATGTACCTGGGACACAGGGCCCCATCTGGCAGCAGTCCAGGCTCTCAGGTTTGGCTCCACAAACCTAGAAGTGAAGGGTGAAAGTGGGAACTAAGGAGGTAGGAATGGTGGTATGGGGCTGGCACATGCTCCGAAAATGGGCCCAGGTACCTCCTGTGACAGGCATTAAGATACTAAGGGGCACAAAAAGGAAGCAGGAGCTCAGGCAAGGGCCCAGGTAAAGCCTCAGAGTCCAGGTACTTAGCACTGCCTATGTGCCTGCGACCAAATTTACGCTTTACGCAGATGTCACATTTCATCTTCATCCAAAGCCTTCGCAAAGCAGACTATAAATCCCTGCTAACAAATGAGGAACTTGAAGTGCAGAGCAATTCAGTGCATCACGCAACCTCCCAGCAGACACACCGTGGAGCCACAGTTCACACCCATGTCTGCACGATCTGAAAGCCCAAGGCTTTCAGGTACCACACACTGTCCACTGCCCTTCATAATGCTGAATAAGATCCAGGCTCTGTGCCTGCACCTAAGGTATGCTAGGGTAGGGACCCTTGATATATTTGAATCCAAAGCAAGTGATGTCAGCCGTGAATAAAGGAAGCACTAGGTCAGGAGGAAGCAGGTCAGAAGAAGCTGGCATCTGAAGGAGACCTGGTATCTGCAACTGGACCACTCTTGGAAAAAGAGTCCTGGCCCTCTTGGTGCTGAAGGTCATGCGCCTCCATGTAGACCAGCCAAGGGTAAGAGCCCTCGTGGTCTTGGCATATGCCCAGGTAGACAAACTGGTTGGTAGGCATCTTAAAGCCAGCTTGAATAGAAACTTTGGCAGAAATGGAATATTTATCTGAGAAGAAAGGAGACAGAGCTCTAAATGGGAAGACCATATAATATGACAGAATGTCTTGAACATAGTAAGCCATCAGTCATTGGGAGCTGCTATTACTATTATTGTTGTTGTTGTGGGGTGCTATGTCAGCCAGCGAGATACTAGGAACATTCCCAGGCATAATTCAATATAAAATATTCCCAGGAAGCCAAAGCCTAAATGAGTCCAGCCAAGTGACCAAACAAACCAGTTGAAGCTTCTTAAAGTACTGTGGAGGAGCATGCGCTTACCACACTGTGTATCACTAACATGCGGATAGCAGGATGCTGTGGGCACGTGGGCACTGCTTATGCCCGCTTGTTCCTCCTCGATCTCACAGTTCAAAAACTCTGTTTCCAGATGCCAGGAGCCTTCCTATAGAAAGAGCTTCAGCCTGGAGTTGAAAGACCCACTTTGCTCCTCACTGCCATACTCAGTCTCCTCACAGGTGGAGCCAATCCCCGCGGTGCTGCCTACCGCAGGACCAAGTGAGATGAAGTATGTGAAAGGAGCTAAAAAACCCCACGGAGCCCTCCACGCATAGAAGCAATGACATTACTCCGCATGTGTCTTGCCATTCTATTCTAATTTGGGAACTTACTCTTTATTAAAATCTTATTACTCTACCCTCTGTGTTTCCTCTAAACTGCCTCAAATCCTTTGAGGAAGCAGGAAGCATTTACTTGCATACACACCTCCATACAATGAAAGTCTATGTGGAACCTAAAAGCGAAATTCCATGTATAAATCTAAACGCACCTACAGGTATATAGATACATGGATGTATGCATACAGACACACATATATTTCTAAATCTAGATACATAATTTCTCCTCTGTACTAAACTCAAAGGACCACTTGTTAAAGCAGGTGAGACATTTGCACAATTAGTCTAAAAGATTATTATTTAAAAACAAATAGCTTGGAGCGGACGACTGGAAATCATTCCTTGTTGCAACTCCAGTGAAGGAAGCTGTCTAATTCTTGGGAAATTTAGACATTCTGCTAGTAATTTAGCACAAAAATGGGCCTGGCTCAACCTGCTCTTCACATTTTGGTAATTTAAAAGGACATAACGGAATTTTATTTTAATGGTAATTGCAAACTCATGCAGAAAATGTAAATGCACATTTCATGATTAGCTTACAGCATAAACTATGGCTTCTATTAATGTATTCCAATTTGTAATTCTTTTCACAGTATGAGATTTGAAAGCTGTGATTAAAATTAATTAGGTTAAGTAAAGTTTATCCCCCCTGAGCACTGCTATTGGGAAAAAGCAAGAGGAAAATGCGAACTACATCTGGCTCTGCAGGAAGCTGTATCTTCACAAGAAGTCGGCTGACTTCTTTTCTCCCCACAGAGGTTGCATGCTGCTTATTTGGCATATCTCAAGCACCATGTATCTCCTCAAGGAGCTAATTGAACCATTAAACTATTCTTTGCTGGCTCACAAAAACCACATAGACTGTGACTCTACATCATCTTCAAATAAGGGTATTAGGTAGATCCATCAATTGTTTAAACACAATAAATCTAGGGGGGGAAACACGTACATCTGGTAAAGCTAAGGTAATGGTGGCTACCCAGAATTCAGTACCGTGATTGCTGTGAAAAAAGGTGCCAAATGAGGGACCAGCAATGAAGATAATGACTAATTAACACCTGTATGGAGCTCTCTAATTTGCACATTGTCTTAAATATTACCTCACTTGATCTCCTCAACTATCCTGACAAGGAATCCTTACCGTTGTCCCATTTCACAGATGAGGATACTGATGCTCAGTGAGGTGCCCAGGATCAAAAAGTGCTGGAGATTAGACCCAGTTCTAATCCTACACTCCTATGGTTCAGCTCTACAGCTACTCAACAAAACAAAACAAAACTTTAAACCTATGTCTGGCCTATGTTTTCACAATGGATTGAAAGTCATTACTCAGTCTCATATATAAGATGTGGGACATGTGGCCTCCAACCTGCAGGCAGGTGCAGTCTAGGGGATGAGTGCAAATTCACTGTCCTGTGCTACAGGTTAGAGGCAGCAGACTATCATGGGACGTTTATAAACCAGCTTCGATTTTTATATTTGTAAATATTCCCTTGTGAGCATATGCAACACTTGATAAGTTTTAAAAATTAGCTAAAAGTATGTTTACAGACTATTAACTCTTAGGAAGGATTTTTGAACCTATTACTTCAATACACCTCCCAAATTTTATGTTTTGGGGACTCAGCATGTTCTGGAGTAAAACTCTGGCTTAATTGTCACTGAATTGAAGAGAAGACCACCCACAGAGGACAAGGCCATGTGAATATTGTTTGATATTTTAAGGTAGCTAATACAAGGGAACAGTCCCACATTCTGAAACCAACAAGTCTCCAGAGATAAAGAATATTTCCCTGAAATTCAGGAATTAAATGAAGGACTGATTTTTTTAAAATGACAGTTAAATTAAAAAAGAACAAACAGCATGTGCTTAGAAGTTGGAGAACACAGTCGGTGGGTACTGTTCTCAGACCTTTCCCTTCTCCAGATAAAAATGTCCATTTTCCACCTTCTAGAACCATAATAATCAGGGGTAAAGGGGATCTTGGAGAGTATTTTGTCCAGTCCCCACCTTTCACAGCAAGAAAACAAGTTCAGAGATTCACATGGACTCTAAAGTCCTGGTTTTGCCCTGCCTTCTACGAATCAGACTAAATCTATTTAATAGAAACCCCTTCCAGTAAACCCTTCCCAGTACAGGCAATATTCAGGGGTGTGAGAAACTTTTCAGCAAGCTCTGAATGCTGCACTTTGGGTCCAGCATTCCCATCTCCCAGTCAGCAGAGGCAAACTGACTTGGGGAAGGAAGTAAATAAAGGTTACAGTTTCCAGCTTTGAGCTCAGACGTCGCATTGTCGCAATTTTATAGAACTGGCAACTCCGAACAAATGACCTCACTAAGCTTGAGTTTCCTTTTTAAATAATAGAATCAACTCATAATGCTTTTGTGAGGAACAAATGCAACAGTTTTATAAAAGCAATCCACAAATGTTAACTGATTTTATATTAATATTATTATCAAATTTGACTATTCTGAATTTGTACCATGAGTCTGGGGATTTAGAAATAGGCAACCCCTACCTCTAATGGGATACGTGCCCTTGAGGGCATTACGTCAGCTCTCCCAGCCTCAGCTTCCTTATGCAAAGGGGTGCTCACTTACCTCTCAGGATTGCTTTGGGGATTAAATGATACAGCGTACGTAAATGAACCATTAGTGCTTGTATCCAGTAGATGCTGGAGAGCTGTTCATCTGTACTTAAGCAAATCATGACAAGAGTCCTTTCAGGAGAATCAGGAAATCCTCTGACACAGGGCAAGAAGGTTAGTGGCCTGTGTCCGGGATTCTCCATCCTGCAGGGCCACACTCTTCTGAGACACCCTGAGGCAGGTGTATTTTAGAATTGTGGTTCCTCCCCAAACCTTGATAATTTTCCTGGCAAATGTCCCCTTCAACTTGAGTTTATGTGGCGGCTTCAGGAAAGGATCTGCTTTGTATGCTCAACTTCTCTTATCTAAGCCAGCTCTTGAGATATAACCTCCCTATGCCTGGACTACAGCTCTTACAGCCAGAGAAAGGGGCCAGACCCACCCAGACCTGTGGTGCCCAAAAGGGGCTGTATTCAGTCTAGGGCATAAGGGTGATGATACATTATGTATTAATTTCTCACCCTTTTAGGTTACCTATTTTTGCAAATGTTCTATAATATACATGATACACACACACACACACACAAAAATTTGTAGTTAGGCATATGCTTAAAGTGATTTTACAGATAGGCATGCACAATCAAGCAATTTGGGAGACCTCTGCCTAGAGGTCAGCTGGGGCACAGGACCCACTCACAGCCACAGCCAGCCCCATGGAAAATGAGAGGCAGGGACTGAGCTTAGGAGAGCTTTGCAGAATCCTGGGAAGATTTCAGAGATCAAAGAGGGGCTCACCCAGGCAGGAAGTTGTTCTGAGGATGTCTCCACCCAGGTCACACAGGAATGCCCAGGGCCCGGGCTGAGGCTGGGGAAGACAAGCAGAGCCCTTGCTCTCCACCTGCAGGGGCCACCATTCGGCATAAACTCTGTATGTTCTGTCTGCTGTCAACCCACCTCAAGAGTGTGTATTGCCCTTTAAATGAAGTTTTATCCTGGTAAATGGGTGACTGTGAATGGCAGGGATATCCACTGACTCTTTTTATTATGAACTCTCTCCATGAGCACATCTTGGGTTGGATCTTTCCCACTTTTTATTTGGTTTTTATTTTTTATTTTCAGCACTATCAAGGGAGGGGGGTCTCCACTTCCTGGGGAAGAAGAAGAGATTGGCTGGTTGGTTTTACTGAAGGGTGGATGTGGGCATCGGGGTTTGGAGAGGCAGAATCCAGGTGAAATGGGGGAGCCCGATGTTAGAGGAGAACATCATGCAATTTATAAAAGGGCTTCACACTTGAGCCTCACAGCCACCTAAACCCTGCTGGTGTTAACTTCCACTTTCCTAAGAGAAAATGGAAGGTTTAAGACACTTCTCCAAAGGAGCTAGTGACCCAAATGAACTCAAATGACTCCCAGGCTGGTCTTTTGGCTCTACCTTGAATCTCAGTGTTTCAATGCTTTGGGGGGATGATGGGATTAAATTAAACCGGGGATTAACTTGCAAAGCTGAATAAAATGTTCATCTTACAAAATTTCCATGAGGAAGATACCGGCTCTTTGTAGTAACTGCACAGCTGGGTCTGACTGTCGGGTCCGGAATCCTCCCCAGACCCGGTCTAACTTCTTGTAACCACTAGGTGGCAGTACAAGCACAGCCTTCCAGGGAGGCCTTACCATCCACGCTCTGTGGCAATGACAAGTGAGGGGTTTCCTAATCAGGCTGGGCTTAGTCAACCCACAACTCCAGTGTCGTGGTATCAGTTTCAGTGTGCTTGGTTATCTGGAGTTTTCTCTGAGTTCTCCAACCTTACCAGAGGCTGCATAGTTTTGCTGGGGGAGATACCAGCAATGGGACTTTCTACTGAATTAAGTACAGTGAATAAGGGAAGAGCTTAATTGGACTGCCCACCCTTCGAATACCAAGTAGTTGCCATCCCTGTGAGTAAGCAGGGCTGCCTGGAATCCTAGAAGGAGATATCCCAGGTCCCCTGCACTGTGCTGCAGAACCAAATCCTCAGGCTGCTTAACGTCCCAGTCACTTCGGGTGATGTGACCAGCTACGGAGGAAGTACTGTTCCAAGGAAATCAGAGACTCAGAGGTCGCAATTTACAGGGAGCAAATTTCTTCCGGAACATTGTGTGTAGCATTCAAATGGCAACGAAGGGCATCTTTTGGGGTGAACCAGGCTGTCTGGTCCTAGAAAGGAGCACCCAGCACTAAAATTAATTATATGATTAAGACTTGTTAATGCATATGGAGCACACAGTAAGTACTCCATTACGCACTTAACATCGATCACCTCACTTACTCTATGACTGAGAGGTGTACACTCTTACTACCCTGATCTCCAGGACACTGAGGGGTAGAGTTGAAACTATTTGCCCACGCCCTAGAATTAGAGTCCAGGTCTCCCTGATTGAAAGCCTATACTTTATCTCAAGATAGTCGTGAGACATCCTTTAGCAGTGCATGGTGTCTCATCCTACCTCTGCCACAGAAAGGGGGCATGCCATAGCGCCTCAGATTCTATTGCAGAATGTTTTGGTGAGTAAGAGCAAGATGCCAAGATGGAGGGCCTGGACCAATGCTACAGGCACGGTGTCAGTTCCTGCAGTCCTGTCTCAGCAGAGGTTCATGTAGATGGGCTCATCCCAAAGGCCGGGGAGGCTTAGCAGTGATCCATGTTGATTCTGACAAGCAAAGGAAGACCGAGGTAGTCCAGATGATCAGGCAGGTGGCTCAACAACACAGCCAGCATATGTGTGGTTATTCCTATGTACTCATCTGGGCACACACTTTCGCTTTTTTTTTTGTGAGAGAGAGAGCATGGGCAGGGGGAGGGGCAGAGGAAGAGGTAGAGAGAGAAGCAGACTGCTCGCTGAACCAGCCTGATGTGGGGCTTGATCCCAGGACCCTGAGATCATGACTTGAGCCAAAGGCAGACGCTTAACCAGCTGAGCCACCCAGGCGCCCCTGGACATATGCTTCTTAGTTTTAGCAAATCCGGTTTGATCAAGTGGCAATCACCGCTTCTCTTTTGTGCCTCTGGATGGAAATCCTTAGGTCTTAGGGTCAATTTGGAGATAAGACAGTGAGAACCCAAGGATCTTGATTTCACTCATGGAAACAATCCTGGAATTGAAAATGTTCCTCAAGGTTTATTTCCCAAATGTTTGTTCATGATGACCCTTTCCTTGGTTGGCATCAAAATGAAAACAAAAGGATAATGTGGTCAGTTTTCCATAAAGCTACATTTATTAGATTTAGAGGACGATCCCTAATGTTTAGATTCTGTCTTTCCTATTTCTTTGTGGTTAAAATGTTTCCCTTAGGAAACAGTGGAAGTTTATTTGTATCTTAAGCCCTAAGCAGGGCTCCCCTTTTCTTTTTCTCTTTAAAAAATTTTACAGATTAACATCTGGGAACCCCAGCTCTGGGTAGTCCTCAAACTTCCTTCCCCTGAGCACACTGGGAGTGTTTCATATACTGCCATCTAGTGGTCATCCTAGCACACACTCACAGACCCCTCTCTGAACATAAATGGTAGGCATGTGAACACATGGTGTGTGTGTGTGTGTGTGTGTGTGTGTGTGTGTGTGTGTGTTCAATTAGGTGCCGACAAGCGGAGATGTGTTAGCATGGAAAAATGCAGGTTTTGAAAACCGTGTAGAAATATTCGGAGTGAACAGACCTCCTACTCCAAACCCATGTGGGCAGAATTGAAAGCAGGTGTGTGGGATTAGCACTCTGTATTTTTTCCAACATCCACCACCGAAAGGGTAGCAGCACAGAAACGTTTGTGCTCCGGAGTGCTATCAGCTAATAGGACTGCCTATGAGAAGTTGTAGAGGAAAAGTTTGCAAAACTAAACTTGAACCAAATGTGTTCACAATTTAACTCATACCTTTTGAACAATAGAGACACCCCTTCAAACTCTGGGAAGACCCATCAACCTTTCAAAAATGGGTAAATATGTATTTCTGCAAGAGCCCAGTGTCCTTAGGGCAGGGGGGATGTGGGTTTGCAAATATCAGACAGTCTTCATCTTTTGAGTGACCTGCATTTGGACCTGGCCTGTCCTCTAGCAGCTGGTGTATCCCACTCGTGTCTTCCATGGCCACCTGCAGCCTCTGGAGCTCTCTATCCTCAGCCTCCCATTGACCTCCTCCTCTGAGCTTGCTGCTTATCCACTAGACAAAGTGGACTCCCTTTCAGACTGCAAGAGAGAGAGAGACAGAGACAGAGAAGGGGAAAATGGGAGAAATGCAAAAAGCCCCAAGTCTAAGTCACACAGGTGATGACTATCGGACCCTTCGAAGGCCTACATCTGCACAACTGTATGGTACTCTGTAACTCGGCTGAGTTGTCCTGAAATGAGTCCTGGAAATTCAGGTTCCGACACCAGTGCACGAGCAGGCAGTCTGTAACTTGCTAACAGGTGGACTCTGAAGTGTCACATGTATGTCGGCTCTATTTGAAATGTGAAATACATTTACACATAAAACCAATAAGCTACAGGGCTTAGGTTACCGGGCTGGCTCAGGAAACCCATTTAACCTGTTCTGTGCTTCTGAGCTACACTTCAGACCCCCCCCTTAAGCCACCTGAGCTTTCCCTGAGCGGGGCGCGTGGATGGGGATGGGAGGGTCTGCAGAGCCTCAACATGGAATCTCTTCCTAATTCTCAGTAGAAATTCTTAGCACATCAGAAGAGTACCTGGGGGGACGGGGAGGAGGGGGGCTAGAAATAAAGAAATAAATCTGAATATAATTAATCACTGTTGCCAAGGGGAATGTGTTCAAAGACTTCTTAGAGAAGACTGCAGCCAATAGCTCAAGGGGGAAACTGCGAGGATACACACAGAATTGTTACCGTGCCCTTGCTCCTCTGGGCTCTGGACACCCAGGGCCGACTTTTGCTCCTTTCAGTTTCCTCCTCGACTGTCTGCCTTCCGGGCTGTGTGCTCCAAGACAGCTCTGCGCCCCTGGGGTCTGGCTCACGCTAGGTGTTCATTGAGCATCTACCAGCAGGCATCATCTGTTTCTCCCATTCGTTCCATGTATATATATTCAGTGCCTGCTATGATGTAGGTGTGTGTTAGGTACTGGGGTCAAGACGGAGCAGGGGAGATGGGGTTCCTGCCTTTGTAGCATGTGGCAGGCCACACGACGGGTCCACCAAAGCTGTCTTCATCCTGACCCATGGAAGCTGCGAGTGTGTTGTTGGCAGAAGGGACTCAGCAGAAGTGACAAAGTTAAGGATCTTAAGATGGGGAGGTCATTCTGAATTATCCAGTTGGGTCCAGTGTAATCATAAAGGTTCTTATGAAAGGTCACAGTAATGCAGGGCCACAAGCTGAGGAAAACTGGCGGTCTTTCGAAGCTGGAAAAGGCAGGAAACAGATTCTCCCCCCGGGGGCCTCCGGGAGGCACACAGCCCTACAACACCTTGCAATTGCCCCAGTGAAACTGATTTCGGACTTCTGACCTCCCAAACAAAAAGATAATAAATTTGCATTGTGCTTAAAGCCACTCAGTTTATGGTCCTTTGTTACAGCAACAATGGGAAATGAACACAAGCTGAATATAGCTGTAGCTTATTAAACATTTTGCAGAATGCTTAACAGACATTAAAAAAGTAATCCTAATAAATTGTGATAATAGAGGGAAGTAGAGAGTGTTGATTAGCTCGTTCACCTTATTAACTCTTTAGATTGGCTTAAAAATTCATTCTTCTCTTTGCCAATCAGAGGATCTCTCTGAGGCTGTACTTTTCTGGGGCAGCAGGAATTCACTCTGGAACTTCCGTGTCAAATCCTGAAGCTTCAAATGCTTATAAAACCATTTGGTGGATGAATCCTCCCTATAAGGACAACAACTTTCACATAGAAGGAATATTATTCCTTAATAGACAATCAAGTTCAACTTGGTTTTTTGGTCACGGCACCCTTAAAAAATAGAGAGGAGATCTTATTTGCACCCCATTTCTCCAGGGGGGAAACTGAGGCTTGGGTCTGATCAAGTTTACTTTGCCACCCAGGATCAAGAATATGAGCTCAAGGGGTGCCCAGCTGGCTCAGTCAGTAGAACATGCAACTCTTGATCTCGGGGTTATAAGTCTGAGCCCCACATTGGGTGTAGACATTACTTAAAAATAAAATCTTGAAAAAAAAAAAAAAAGAATATGAGCTCAGCTCTTTTGACACTTCAACCAAGGGCTTTCCCTTGGCCTCTGCTCATTATTTCCCAAGGCATTAAGAAAAAAGAACGCATTAAACACGCAGCAGGAGGGATATAGTTGACTAGCTTGCTACCAGGAGAGGAGAGGAATTCTGGAGAAAGACTAGTAATCAGAATCTATGGAATAAGAAAGCCTCCAGTTTTTAAATTAAAACTTGGGGGAAAATTTGACAATTGGAGGAGTTTCATTTTGAAACTCATTTAACCCGAAAAGTCAAAACGAAACTCCAGAGGTGTGAACCCACAACAATCAAAATAAAAACAAGTTTTTACAAGCCCATTGCAAAGCTAAATATAGATTTTTCAGATAGACTCACTCACCTCCAAATTTGTGACTTTAGAACTATTTCAAACATTATTTTACAAAAGAGTGTCAATCAAAAGAAAAGTAGTTTTGTGTGGGAGGTGGAGTAAAGCCGGGCGTGTATGTGTGTATGTGTGGGGGGAGTGCTGCTCTGTTCTGTGCCCCCCCGCCCCACCAAACTGTCAAGATGTTTTTAAATACCACTTGTGGTCACCTGCACTGGTAATATTTTCTAACTGTGGGCAAAAGAAGCTGACTAAAGGTTTGTGCGTTTGCTCAAAGAGGAAACTGTCAAACGCCGGTGCCTCAGTGTTGTCTGACCTGGTTTGCAGGTGCATTTGTAGGAAGCTGTCTGTGTTCTGACCCAGGGAAGAGCGTACTTAAAACTGGAAACCAAAGACCTCCAGCTGCCGCAGGAAACACGGCATAAGGCCCCGTCCTTTCTCTGCTCACCCCACCTTACCTCCGTGCCTAGGAGGAAGAGGGAGGGGGACTGACAAGTGGGCCCGGAGTCACCTGTGGCCTGAGGGTTACCCCGGAAAGATGGCCTCTCAGGATCCTCCACGTGTGGTGAGGGCTTTGAACCCGGAGGTTTGAACTGCTGAGCAATTTCTTATTAAGACGTGAACACCGGAGTGTCATCTGGAGCTTTCGGCTTTTATTTGTGGTGGGCTGTTTTCCTGCCACGGTTGTTGTGGTTTACCGTCTACTGGAGTGTTCAAAACTGCTTTGCAGAATCCAGTGGCTTTGCTTCAGATTTGGTACCTCTCATGCCTCGCCCCTCCTCGGCCCCCAGTGACCTGTCCTGCTGTGTGTCTCCTTCCTAGGCCATGCTGTGCCCCCAGGGGAGAAGAATCACCTAGGGAACAGGCACCAACATTTTCAGAACTTCAGCATAGTGTGTATTTCCAGGAATGGTAATTAAGCTTTCCAGACTGCTGTGCAAAAGATGATTTCCCAAAATGGACAATGAAAGTCAGTCATAAAACCATGTGGTCCAAGAAAGGAATTATTAAATCAAAAACCTTAGAATTTTATGACCTATGCCTATGAATTTATGCTAAGGAAATAATCATCAATATGTAAAAATGTTGCAAAAATAAAGTCATAGGGATATTTATGAGGAGCTTTTCATAACACAAAACTGGAAAAATCTAAATAGTAAATAGGTTATTGATTGAATATGTTATAGCCATGTTATTGCCATAATCAATAGCTAGCATTTATTGAATGCTTACTATGTTCTAGGTGTGGTGCTAATTGCTTTATGTGTGTTATTACATTTAATCCTTAAAACACTCAGGAACTTACACGTAGAAAGGTAAAAGTCCTTATCCATGAACATGGTGCTCATATAATGAGATAAATAGTGGCCCCCTGCAATTCATGTTCATTCGGAACCTCAGAAGGTGACCTTATTTAGAAATGGGATTTTTGCAGAGGTAAGTAATTAGGGATCTCAAGATGAAGTCATCCTGGCTTCATCAATGACTGGTATCCTTATATGAGAAAGGAGAGAGCAGTTTGAGACACGTAGAGACACAGGGTAGAAGTCTACATGAGGATGGAGGCAGAGATTGGAGTCCTGCATCTACAAGCTGAGGAAGGCCAAGGGTTGCTTGGCAGCCACCAGAAGCTAGGAGAGAAAGGGAGGCAACAGATTCTCCCTCAGAGCTCCAGAAGGAACCAACCTTGCCGACACTTTGATTTTAGACTTCTGGACTTCTGAACTAAGAGACAATAAATTTCTGCTGTTTTAAGCCACCCAGTTTGTGGTCATTGGTTATGGCAGCCACAGGAAGTGAATACAGATAGCATTATCTGTAGTCAAGGGATTTGAACCCAGGCTGACTCCAGGACCAGAGCTCTGTGCTATGGAGCCTCTAAAAGCAGGGCTTAGAATTGTACACATAATGTCACATTTGTGTAAGAAATTTGAATATATGCATAGAAAAGAACTGGAAGAGTATACAGCAAAACGCTTATTTCTGGGTAGAAAGAATCCAGATGGATTTTAATTTCCTTCTTTTTGCTTATCTGCTTTTTCTTTTTTCAGCATTGAAGTGCAATACTTTTCAGAGTAAGATACACACTGAAGTCTGTAGGAGTAAAGGGGCGTCATGTTGCAACTTACTCTCAAACGGTTCAGACAAAAACTAAAAAATATGTATACGCGCGGAGAGAAAATGATAGAGCAAATGTGTGAACGTGGTAACCATTGGAGAATCTGGGTGAAGGGTACATGGGAATTCTTTGCACTATTCTCGCAACTTTTCAGAAATTCTGAAATTATTTCAAAATGTAAAACTTACCACTCCCCCCAAAGAAGAGTCCTAACATGGAAGACACTCAAAGTTGAAAGAGAAGAAACTTTGTATACATGAATGTCAAGACACTGCCAACCTGAATATTCTAAGAATCAGAAAAGTTTGAGGAATAAAAGCAAGTATTTGTGTTACAGCAAATATGACTCTCAAAGGAAAAACAAATGCAGAGAGGCAGAGAGAGAGAGAAAGAAGAGACAGAAGAAAATAATACCTAAAAGAAGTCTCTGGTGAATGAGAGCTGTAGGGCAAGGACATAACTATGTGCTATTTTCTGCACACACTTGACATGCAGTGATTTCGGGCCAAGCTGACAAGGAGTTGGAAGAGAAGGGTTCCCCCCACCTGCATGGAAAGAGCAAGACCTACGGCATCTTTATAGTCCCATTAAGTTCTTGTGGCAGCCTGAAGTCACTGGTTACTCATTCCCCAGAGGGTGAACGTTAATGATAACTATACAGATCACATTTTAAAAATGATATGGATAGATAAGCTAGAAAAAGATTTCATAGCCTTTTGAAAATGTGAAATTATTACCAGGCCACTTGATATTTTTGTTTTAGGAGGACAGAAATTTTAACTTTGTGCCAATTTTAAAGCTCACTTCCAACCAACGTCTCTAGTTTACCATCTGGACAAATACAGGGAACAGTATGTCCATAATTTTGACTTATCTAAAGGGAAAGAAAGTCACATCGCTAAATCGCATTATTTCAGATGATCCATTTCTCTGTCACTGATTTCTGTAAAAATCTGTGACCATTACAAAAAATAACCCAGTGTTACTGGCGTGGTTTTACTTGTGTGCTAGATATTGTGCAACTGAGTTAGTTCTCCTCCATTCAAAGGAACTGCTTGTTCCTTTCATTCCAAGGTTGGTGAGGGGCAGGGCTGGCATGAATGGGTCTTGCTTTGGAGTAGCCGCGCCCTCTCCAACAGCACAGATAAATATATGGCTTGGCAAACGCATATTGAATAGATTATGTGCACTTTAATTGAATCAAAGAATAATAGGTCCATTTTTATTCCATTCTCAAGTTGTTTCACGTTCAGCATTCCTTCGTCACAAAGGTTTGCTAATTCTTCCAATTTGCAGTGCCAAGTAATTTGTGCAGAGTGATTCCAAAAATGTTTTCATTTCTGGGTTCCTACAAGGCAATTCTACTTCACAAAGCCTCTCAGTAGCCATTTGGAGGGAAAGGGTCCCACAGAGAGCGCGGGGAGAGGCGGCCCTGCCATCAGATGTGTGGACTGGGAATGTCCCTGGAGGTGCAGAGAGTAGCACAATGAGATATGGGCTGCCTAGGATGCCACCCACGGACCATTCAAATAGAATTACCAGCCAGTGGGAGGGTGTCTGGGTGGGAGGTTTGTTGCATGTATATATATTTTTCCTAATATATTTAAAACTAGTTTGAAGAACGAATGGGAAGATTCCCTTTTTAGCCTCTCCTTTATGGAAAGAAAAGCAGTTCCTTGGTAAAATTCCAGGCCGTCAGCCCCACCTCCATTCTAAGCTCTTTGAACCCTTTCCTATCAAGTTCATTAACATTTTCTGCTTTGAGCCATTATCATGGTGTACAAAGAATGTGTCCCTTTGAGTCCTAAACCCGTCCTTTTAAACTGGAATAGTCTGCCAAAGAAGAGCCAAGGCTCTTCTTATTTTTTTGGGTAACAGCCCTAGTGCTTACACACGTACGCATACAGCATGACCCGTTGATGACAATGAACCCCAAGTCTAAGAGAGTTTTTAAATCCCTTAGGTCGGTCTGCCTTCGAAGGTAAGTATCTGAGGAACTGGTGACATTGATTAGGACACTTCATCCATCCTGGACCACCAGACTCAATCCTGAGCAAAGGACAGAAGCCATTCACTAATGAGTTTTTCTTTGACCTGATGACAAAGCTAAAGCCTTCTTTCTGGAAACCATACTAAAAAAGAGCTTTCCTTATCGAAAATGCCTAATGTTTTCGTGGGGTTGGTTGAGACAGGGTTCTCATGTTTGAGCTCAGTGCACTTAATTCTATGGACATTCTTGGGTCTGTGTTCATCTACCTTATCAAGGAGGTGAGAACCAGGTTCTTGCGATTCTAACAACACACAATGATTATGTACATTGTGTCTGATGAGTTTTAATTTTTCCATGTCCAGAAGAAGAAATCTAGAGTCAGAAAGATGGTTTTCCTGAAGGTTTACACACTGAGTTCATGATGCTTGGGGCAAAGTTCTCCCACAGGCTTCTTGTTTCTTAGGGCCCTCACCTAGTAGTGGTGACTCTGGACCTGCAGTCCATGCTTACATGGTCACCAGGTGAGCATAAGTGCCTTGGGCTTAGGGTGCTGGCTCTCAAACTCCCGTGTGCATGAGAATCAACCAGGGAAAGGGCAGTTAAAAATGTGGGTTTGGGGTCTTTCCATCAGGGCCCAGAGGAATGGCTCCCGCGAAAAAGGGTGGTGAGAAGAAAAAGAGCCGTTCTGCCATCAACAAGGTAGTGACCAGAGAATACACCATCAACATTCACAAGTGCATCCATGGAGTTGGTTTCAAGAAGCGTGCCCCTTGGGCACTCAAAGAGATCCGGAAATTTGCCAGATGTGCGCATTGACACCAGGCTCAACAAAGCTGTCTGGGCCAAAGGAATAAGGAATATTCCATACCGTATCCATGTGCGGTTGTCCAGAAAACGTAACGAGGATGAAGATTCACCAAACAAGCTCTACACACTGGTTACCTATGTACCTGTCACCACTTTCAAAAATCTACAGACACTTAATGTGGATGAGAACTAATCGCTGATTGTCAAATAAAGGTATAAAACTGCAAAAAAAAAAAAAAAAAAAATGTGGGTTTTGGAACCCCTCCATGGGCATCAATTCTGCAGGCGAGGGAGAATGTGCATCTTAAACAAATACTCTGGGTGATTCTGCAAGCAGTTTGCAATGAGAAACACTGTCCTATAAACCCTAGCGAAGAATATTTAGACATGTGCCTCAAGTCATAGTTTTTTGGTTTTCAGATTTCCCACTCAAAATTCTATCATTTCAAATATTTTTCCTAATAAGAAACCTTCAGGACATGAAGAGATACTCAACGTCATTAGTCATTAGGGAAATGCACTTGAAAATTATAAGGAGATATTACTACATACCCACTGGAACAGCCCTGATCAAAAAGATGACAATACCAAATGTAGACAGAGGACATCAAGAAACTGGAACCCTCGGGTATTGCTGATTGGAATGTAAAATGGTAAAAACACTTTGGAAACAGTTGGTGGTTTCTTAACAAGTTAAACATATACTTATGGTCCAGTAATTCCATTCCTAGGTATGTACCCAAGAGAAATAAAAATGTATGTGCACACAAAGACTTATAGGACGTGAATGTTCATGGCAGCCTTATTCATAATCACCCTAAACTGGAAACAATCCAAATGTCCCTCTACTGTTGAATGGATAAACAAAATGTGATATATAATACACACGTACCTCATCACATGTGTAATGTGATATATAATACAATGGAATATTATTCAATATTAAAAAAAGAACGAGCTACTAATATGTGGTACAATATAGACGAACCTCAAAAACATTATGTGAAATGAAATAAGCCAGACACAAAAGACGACAAATCATATGATTCCATTTAGATAAAATTTCTGGAAAGGGCAAATCTATAGAGATGGAAAACAGATCATTAGCTGCCTGGGGCTGGGAGTGGGATTGACTGCGCACGGGCAGAAGGGAACATTTTGGCAAGATGGAAGTGTTCTAAAACTGGATTGGGAAAATGACTGCAAAACTCTCTAAAATTACTTTAAAAATCATACTCCATAGGTACAGGGGATGAATTTTAAGGTATGTAATTATACCTCCAAAAAAGGTGTTTAAAGGAACAACAGGGTCTCAAAAATGGCAATAGAATGGTACATGAGTGACTAAATTAACCAATCAAAAACATTTCGACGTATCTAGGAGAAGGTGTTCAAAGAAGCGTCCACGTACATACGACTAAGTGCCTTCCGCGCTTCTTCTCATTCGTAGGTGGCGTTTTCTTCTCAGCCTTCCCGGGCTTATCCCCGACTTTCCAGCTGAGAGTGCTCTCAGCCTTTCTCTGCCTTCACCACCACAAGACTCTTCCCGTTAGGCTAGCTAATAGGCCATTCCGGCCATTTAGTTTCTTAACAGGCAGAAAGGAGCGACCACCACTCCCTCTGACTCATCTGCTTTCTTTTCCATGTGGCAGGAGAAGAAAAAAAGAGTTTTCAGTCCCATCATCTGTCTCTGTGTCAGCAATTCGATTGTTCCCTTAGCAACCATCGCTTTTATTGCTGGCTCTCCGATACACACTGCCTTCTCAACGAGCTTGGAGCCACAGAATATCTTGGTGCGTGCCAGGAGCACTTTTCAACAAAGGCCAATCTCTCCTCTGGAGCAAACTATTTTTATAACAATACTCAAACAAAACATACAGTTTTTAGACGCAGGTGATAATGGGGACAGTGCTGAGGAAATGGTGCCTCTTAGGCTCATTTGCCCTCCATTCAGACAGGAGGACGTGCAGCCGGGGACTCTGCTCTCCTCCTGGGCCGGGGAAGGCATGGGTCACAAGGGAAATCAGAGGCCCAGGATAGGGAGACTCACACCGGGTGGGAGCCATCCAGTGACCTTCCTTTGCTGATGGAAGGATTGAGGCATTATTTTTGCATTCGAAGAAGTGTTCCAGATTTACCATTTTTCCATCTGTCTCCTTATGGGTGCTTACTACCCTTAGTGTATTTCTACATCGAGGTGAAAGCTAAAACCAAGGGTTAGCTCAGAAGTGTGGTTTCCCTTATTATTCCATCAATTATGTATTTTCCAAAAGGATCTCTAATTTTTTTTTTAAAAGGACATATTTCATATGTTGGCCACTGTGCAAGAAGCAAGGGTGTCTCAGACGATGGAGATCATGTGAATGTTCTCTCAAGAAAACATGTCCCAAAAACCCTGAGAGAGATTTGGAGTTTTCTCATAATTCCCTCTCACAGGTCCATCCGGGGGACTAGAATCACTCAGTAGCATGTTGGTAGTTTCTTCTCTAATTCGTTAAGAGTGAAGAGGTATTTTATCACCATTTGAGAACACGGTGGCTTTTCAACATTTCAGAACACCTGTCCTACAAACAGGTGATGCCCAATATTTTTAACGAACCTCTGCTGAATATTATGTGCACCAGGGGTTGGGTATATTACTTACAAGATTTTGGTATGTGCCTTATTTTAATATAGGCACATATTTGGGGGTAAACTCCTTTTACTTCACCTTATCCTTTAAATCAGTTCTGCTCCTCATTCAGGCAGGTCTTCCTTCATATTAGCCTGAGAAGGAAATTTTCCTGTATAGAAATTACTTTTTAACAACTGCTAACACAGGAGCTATTGACTCAGTGGGCTTGTGAAAAAGGAAAAGATCCTGTGGTGTATTTTATGACCTGTGAGGAGAGAGACTCATGGTCTGGAAGCATGTTCTCCTGCCGCTGCTGGGAAGCTCAACTTTGTGGCACGAGGGTCCCCACAGCAGTCCTTCGAGGTGTTTCGAGAGGATTTATATTTAGGCCAATCCACTCCCTCAGGGTTTCCCAAAATAATACTAAATCACCAAGAAAGAGAAACTCAAACCACAGGTTAAGGTTCTGAGTCTACTCAGAAGACCTCAAGGATAAAATTTCCAGGCACTTTAACACAAATATCCTAAGGGTAAACACCACCAACCTTCCCCACACACGAGAAAGATGGAGAACCCTTTAGTCTTTGGTTCAGCAAGGGCGAAGGGAGTCCTAACAACTCAGAGCTAGCCTGGGAGGAGTCGATCACATTTGGTTTTACCGTGACAAAGGAAGAAGAGAAGTTAGTCTTGGTTCCTCTCTCCTGAGTAAGAACTGTCACTTTGAGACTTAGGCAGGCAAAATCCGTTGTCACTGAGCTGCTGAGGAACCGGGTTTTTCTCTTTGACGTCTCTGGGCCTCAGCCTCCTCACCTGCCGGGAGACCAGGCGGGAGGAAGGCCCTCTAAGGCTCCTCCGTGGCTGTTAGAGCTGTTTGCATCTACTGGCCTCTGGAAGGGGGCTGTGTAATTCCGTGATTTTCAGCGTGTCTGGCCCAGCTGCCTGGACCTTCTCGGGGGCCCTTTGATTTACCTTGGGAACCGAGCAGCTTCAACTCACTCCCCACACAGCCTAGTCTGGGCTAGGGGGTGGTGTGCCCAGACACGGAGAGGGGCAATAGAAAAGGGGGCAATCAAAATAGGAAAAGTAATATAAAGACCACATTTGTGAATGGTACATAAATTTATGAATACATGCAGACATTAAATTATATTAAAAGATTTCGAAAATGCCGGTTCTCAGGGGCCTTTCTCACCCCCATCAAAGTCCAAGTCAGGCATTAAAGGGAAGAAGGAAAAAATGTACACAGACACGTACAGGTAAATATATGCATGTGTAAAAATCTGCGTTCTAGGAAAGAGTCAAAGGACTGAGGTAGCCCAGAGCATAGCCCTCTGGGTCTCCAAGGTGATTCTCTTCGGCAGGAAGTGACCCTGTCAACATCCTGCTCTGTCTCGTGGGGCCCGTCATACATCCTGTTCCTGGTGGTGAGGCTTGCCTGCCACAGACTCGCTTTCTAGGCTGGATGACCAAGGGGGCATCTCCTAACTGCAGTTTCTATGTCAAGTCATGGGGCAGTTTCCCTCAGGAATGGGCGTGTTTCCAGGCCTAGTCTCACACATTCAGGCCCCCTGGTCCCTGCACAAGAACCACATGCTAACAACGCGTATATCTGGTGGAAATCTTCCCTGTGTTAAAGTCTGGTAGGAGAGTCTAAAGCTCCTCTTCTCTCAAAGCTGGCCCATCGTTTTGCAAAAGATTCTACTAGTCCCAGGGTTTATTTTTCTTTTCTTTCTTTCTTTAAGATTTTATTTATTTATTTGAGAGACAGTGAAAGCAAGAGAGATCACAGAGAGAGAAGGAGAAGCAGACTCACCTCTGAGTGGAGAGCCTGATGTGGGGCTTGATCCCAGGACCCTGGATCATGACCTGAGCTGAAGGCAGATGCTTAACTGACTAAGCCACCCAGGCGCCCCTAGTCCTAAGGTTTCTGATACTCATTCAGGAAACAGAAACAGGAATCCCCCCATGCTCTTGTCTCTAGTTTTGTCACTCATTCCTTTCCCTGGCCCATCAAAAACAGGTCAGAACCAAGATGATTCCCATGCTAGGTAGAGGGGTCAGGCTGTGACTTGGAGTCGTTTTCTGAAGGAATGAATGGATGATAACTAATGTAATACTGATGTTCATTGTAGAAAATGGGTTTCTGGGCTAGGGGGTGGTGTGCCCAGACACGGAGAGGGGGAATAGAAAAGGGGGCAATCAAAATAGGAAAAGTAATACAAAGACCACATTTGTGAATGGTACATAAATTTATGAATCCATGCAGACATTAAATTATATTAAAAGATTTCGAAAATGCAGAATAGTCTAGGGAAAAGGAAATAAAACCTCTAACTTTGCTTCCCAGAAAGAACTCTTGCTCACATTATGGTATATCTCACTCTTTGTTTGTTACATTCATGTAATCTAAGCTTCAGTTTTGTGACCTGTTCTCTTTCCAGTTAGTAATATCTATCACAGACCATTTTCATGTCTAGTAGCTGAGAGCCTGAGGCAGCACTGAGCTCTTTACATCATTCCAGTAACCGCCAGTGTGATTCGTCACTTATTTTATGACCTATCATGCAGCACCTGGTTTGGATCTGGCTTGAGTGATGGACTCACTTAGTCTTCAGAATCATGGCCTGTTGGAACCAGAAGGGACCATGAGTGATCTTGGAAGTCAAACCCCTCATTTCACAGGTGAGCAAACTGAGGTCTGAATCAGACGGAGCCAAACACAGGACTGGATCTGCATGTCCCATTCCTGGTCTATTTCCCCAACGCCATGGCCACAAGCGTGAAAAGGCTTCCCTTTCAGCAAACAGCCCAGCAGAGGAGTCAAGGTGGGAAAGGCGTGCAGGCTCTCCAGGATTTCGTTTGGTGGTGGTCGCAGCCTCCCCAGCAGGAGAGGCCATGGCTGGTGCTGCATGAGGGGTGGCCGGGGGCCAGGGGTGCAGCAGATCCACAGCCCGGCTGCTCTCACACACTCCAGAGAAGACCCACTACAGCCTCACGTGTTGGAGTGCAGCTCGGCTTCCTGTCCGCAGAGTCGGGCCACTTCTCACCACCTGCTCCAGCCCTGTCCTGTTCAGAGCCACCTTCTGTCTCCTGCATGACTGCAGTCGTTCTTTACAGGGCCGCCGGCTTCTACCCTGCCCACCACAGCTCCCACGCCGATCTCCTGCTCCAGCCAGTGAGATCCCTTCAACACCTAGAACTCTGCTCAAATCCTGCAGTGGCTTTCTATCCGACATCAAGTAAAAGCCGAAGTTCCCACTATGTCCACAGGACCCCTCGCCACCTGTTTGCCTCTCTGTCTTCCTTTCCTCTCCACCCACTGGACTCCGGCCTCCTCGATCTTCCTCACACTTGTCTTGAAGCCATCGTATTTGCTGTTCCCTCTGCCTGGAAAGCTCTTCCCCACACACAGTCTTTGTTGGCATTCTCATCTGCTTTGGGTTTTGGCTCAAACATCACATTCTCGGGGTGTATATCTGTGTGTGTTGGGGGGAGGGAGCTTTTCCTGAGAATTTTAAATGGGAGCTCTAAGAATTTTAAATGCTTTCCTTCTAGAAATCCCTGCTCCCTTTTTCCTGATTTAATTTTCCTTACTCCTTATCACTATGTGACTTACCATATATACCCCTTCTTTTTCCCATCCAAGTACTAACCAGGCCCGACCCTGCTTAGCTTCGGAGATCAGACGAGATCGGGCATGTTCAGGGTGGTACGGCTGTAGACTATACCCCTTCTTTTTATTGTCTGTCTCCCTCCACTAGAAACTAGCAAGCCCTAGGAAGCCTGAGATTTTCGGCTGTTTGTGTAATTAATCAAGGTCCTTCTGTTGCAAGTCATAGAGACCAACTGCAGCTAGCTTAAAGGAAAGGGTGGCCAGTTACTACAAAGACTTGTGAAACCCAAGGGTAGGAGGGAAGCCTGGCCTCAAGAAGGGGTTGGGACTCTAGAGAAAGCTCTTGTTCTCCTGCTTACCTCTCCCTGTAAGTCGTGCTTCTTTCTTCTCTTGGTCCGCGCTGGCTTTTCCTGCTTCTCTAGACCATGTAAGAGAATATGACCACCCTGCAGCTCCCCTTTATTAGTCAACTACTATTTGTTGGATAGAGTATGTGCCAAGCACCAGTCCAGGTACTCAGGTTGCATCAGTGAACAAAGCAGAGCCCTGTGCTCCCAGAGTTTACATTCTAGCAGGAGATGGAGTGCAAACGTAACCAATGAGCACATACTCCAGCACGTTAGATGCAAAGAACGTGGGGAAAGAAAAGGAGAGCAGAGGAAGGGGGTTGGGGAACCCAGGGCATGGGGTGGGGAAGGCAAGATGCAATTTTGAATATTCATCAGAGTTGACCCCAGTGAGAAGATAAGATACGAGGGAAGATCTCCAATCATCTTAGAGTGAGTTGGAAACCCACTTTTAAATCCACAAAGGAGAAATCGAAAGGCAGGGTCACAAAAAATGAGCATGGCTTCTGGAGGCCAACTGCTGAGAATGAGATGGTGAAGTGAAGGTCATCTCCAGAGAAGGGGAAATGACCTTGAGCTGGATAGACATCTCCAAACGCATCTGCCACTGAAGGGACTTAGGGACCCTCTGTTCATGCCGCTGGAGTGCCTGTGTTTACAGTTAAAACAGAAATCCCAATCTAATTGAGTTGTTCAGGCAGCCTCACCTGTTGGAGGTCTGTGGTTAAACCACGCCCCCCCATTCTGCCACATTTGTGGCAAGGTAGTGTGCTGCTCATTTCCTGCTGAATTGCCCAAAAACAAGAAGACAGAGATGGTGATATCACAAAGAAACTTGCTGAATGCAGACTGACTGAGAAAATAATGTGCCTCATCCCCAACTGTCAAACATGTTTCTGCCTCCTGGGGAAGGGCTGCCCATTTTTAGGACAAGCAGGCCCGTTTCTCTTCTCTACCCTAAGGATTTTTCTCTTTGAAAGAGCAAAAAGTCACAAAGAATTAAAGGAGTGAGGGGGAATAAGATACGAGACATACTGGAAGATATAATAGTAGAAGCCATGAGATTCAGGTTATTTCCTTCCGAGGGAGACAAAAATAGAAATGGAAAATTTGATAAACCCCAAGTCATCTGCTGCTTTGCAAGAAAAGCCTAAGAGATTTTTAAGCCTGGAGGGCTGCCTCAGAGGACCCTCCTCAGATATTTACAGCCTTATCTGAATTGTTAGCTTTGGAAAAGGAGACAAGTAATATTTATAAATTTATGAATTTAGAAACCTCAGAGTCCCATTATTAGAACCAAGTAATGTAGGAATTTTCTAGAGTTTAAAGGCAGAATGTAGTTCATCTCTGGCTGTGAAATCATGGCAGAGCTCCAGGTTGACTTCAAATACAGAGATTCCCCACCATGCCCCCTAATCTACCAGCATTTGTAGGCAGTGGAGACTGAGTCCCTAGTACATGGGACTCCTTGCCAATGGATGAAGATGCCACTGGTAAGGTAGAGAGTTGGCAGAACCAAAGAATTGTCTTTGTTTGCAGTGGCCAAAAGAAGAATAAGTGTGCATTTGTGGCTCTCAGTCCCTGCGGGTCTTTTATGGGGGCTGACTGCCGAAGTCATCCAAGCCTGACAAGTAAGCAAGTGGGTCACCTGAAAGAAAGTCCTGATTCTGGCTTGCACCAATCCAAAGAAGCCAGAGGCTACTGGGATCTCCTTGGCAGACAGAAGAGGCATTGTCCCTAAGTTACCTTTGATCATCTGCCTCCTCAGAGGAAGCAACCGATGCAAGCAAAACTGAGTATTGGCAAGAGTCAGAATCAGGAAAATGTTTTCTAATTAACCTTTGAGTCTCAAGAGAATTCTAAGCACTGACTAGCCTGCAGATGCAGGCTTTTATTATAGTTACCTGGGCTTCCATGGTTTGAAATAGATGCCCCAGAGACTCCCTCCACCCCCATCTCCCCTCTGACTGTTCAAGGGGACCTCACAGCAAGGACTTCAAAAGTGTCTGAGAGAATCCCAAGGCCATTAGAGGCTGGTCTCTAAAGCTTGAGAATGTTGGCTTCATAAACTCCGTAGAAAAAATGTCCCCATGGGTTTTCTAGAGCAGAAGGAAAGCCTCACCATTGCAGTGGGCTCCTCTTTTTACAGAAAGTTCCATCTACGGAGCTGCCAGAGGTTAGTTTCTCCGCTGCATGTTGGCACATCTCCTGTAAATCAGACTTGAAAAAGAAAGGCCTACTCTGCCTGAGGTGGGTCCACTCCTGGTGCCAGCCTCCCACAGACTTGTATCCAAGGGTTGCCGAATGGCCTTGTGGAGCTCCCTGATCATTTTCACAGAGCACCACCGCCCAGTCGTTGTCTCCCCCAGGAATCAGGGCTTGACTTTGCCACTGAAAAATCCATTCCTATTTGAGAACTGACATGACTGTAGCACTTCCTCTTTTCAAACTGCATGGCCCCTGTATTTCCCAGAGCCCTGGCTGAATTCCTGGGAAGACGGCAACATGAAGCTGCCGAGCTGCATGCCCTGTGGCAGGAATGAGAGCGCCCAGGGACCAGGTGCGCATGCGGGGCCAGCACGGAGTCCCAGGGCGAGCTGACTGCTCGGGCTCAGTTACCAACATCACTCGGCAGATGTCCTCAACATCAGGATGACTTTTTTTTTCACTTGAGTGACTTCAAGGAGTTGGAAGAGGGCAGCAAGTGGGTAATAGATGCAGCCTGCTATCAAAAGAATGTGTGGTGATTATGAAAAATCTATATTCCTTCATGTGTGTGGATCACTCGAGGCCGGTCTTGATCCAGGTACGGAGGCAGTTCCTGCTTTGGGAAGAGCATAAGCCTCAGAGCCACACAGACTTACTGTTCACTGACTGCGTCACTTCTTAGTATGTAGCCTTGGGCGAACCGTTTGCCCTCTCCAGCCTCGGGGAGCCTATTTCCTTATCTCTGAAATAGGGACAGTGATTTTCCCCTTGCAGGGAGGATTACTGTAACTAGAAAAATCAGCTAGCACAATGCCTGGCACCCAGTAAGTCAGTAAATGATAGTTATAGCTGCTATTATCATTTTTAATATAAACAGTGACAGTAAAGCTAATTTTAAAAACTGAATGATTTGGAGAGGTATATTAAGACACCTTCCCTGAGGGGCCTGGCTGGCTCAGTTGGTAGAGCATGTGATTCTTGATCTCAGGGCCTGAGTTCAAGCCCCATGTTGGGCATGGAGCTTACTTAAAAAAAAAAAAACAAAAAAAAACCTCCTTCACTAATGCCAGGGATGTTAAAGGAATAGGCCTATGGATATACAAAATATGGCAGTTGGCATTGGCTGGCCATTCCTACCCTCTTTCCTCCCTGTTCCTTTACTGTGGAGGCAAAGAAATCTCCCTGGCAGCAAAAGATTTCCGTAAGACACAGTTCTGGCCAATGAGATGTGAGCAATGATGTTTCTTCCTGATAAAGACATGACTAGCGCCACTCTTCCTTTCCTTCCTCCTGCCTTGAACGTGAACGTGATGCTTGGAGCAGAGACAGCCATATTGTAGCCATGAAGCAACAAGCCACATGGTAATGATGTCTGGAGAACAAGAAAAAGATTTTCGGGTCTCATTGACATTATTCAGCTGCTGCACTAGTCCTGGGTTACCTATTTGCAGACTTCTTAGTTTTGGAAGAAAAATACTCTTCAAATTGTTTAAGTGACTCAGATCAGTTTTCTATTGTTTACTGCTGAAAACATTCTTATCTGATAAAGAGCTTTGTGATAAGCTTCTGAAATACCTTGCTGACGTAGCAGAAAAATCCACAATCACTTTGACTTCCTAATCAAACTTTCAGAAGCGTAAGCTTTTAGGCATTAAAAAATCCTAAATATTTTAATGAAAATGAACATATATCTATGAATGTATGACACATACTTATATAGTAGCTTATGAAAGCTGAGAGGTTTGCTTTGGATGCAATTCTCGACTTCTAGAGTGCATGTGTACAGCATAATCACAGTGGATCTCTCTCTCTTTTTTTAAAAAGATTTTATTTATTTATTTGAGAGAGCGACCGAGAGAGCATGAGCTGCAGGGAGAGGGAGAGGGAGGGAGAATCTGAAGCAGACTCTTCACAGAGCCCAATGCGGGGCCCAATCTCACAAGCTCGAGATCATGACCTGAGCCAAAACCAAGACTCAGCCACTTAACTGACTGAGCTACCCAGGCATTGACTAAGCCACCCAGGTGCCCTTCAGCAGATCTCTTTAAACTGCCCATGCCTGAGCTCCAATCCTGGAGACAGGCCCTCGGATGAGGTCAGAGCATCACAAAGTTTTAAAGCTGCACAGATGCCTGTGAGGGAGAGGGCCGAGTGAGAACTACACTAGAACGTTCCTTCCTTAGCAGAGAGCTAAGTTTAGCAAATCCGCCAAGAGTCAGACTGGGAAGGTAAAATAGCCCTTTGAGCAGCATGGCATAGCTCTACTATTTAATACAACAGAATCACTACACATCATTTTTTAAAAAAATTGTCAGGCTCCATAAAACCCAGGATTTATACGCAACCCTCTACTGTAAGTTACCCGGGCTTCCTCTTTAATTTTCTATAACATTTGGTCTGGATAAGCCAGCATTCAGTGTGCATTGGGACCAGAAATACCAGAACCACTGCATTATGACCTTATTTTAATAACTTGGATGATGATGTTAGAAACTCAAAAGATAGTAGGGGTTCATCAGCTAAGCCTCACATACACACATGTGGACAGGCTGGAGTTCCCTGAGGAGAAGACAGCCAGCTAACTCCTCATCTTTGGAAATGTTGCTATAATGTGATATAAAGTGCCCACATGGTAAGATTGGAATCGCTCACATTGCTGACCCAACATGTTTACTTTGAATTTGTAATTTTTCAAATTATATGTAGTTACTTTGTCAGTATTACATATTTGCTTAAATTTGCTGTATAGATTTTTAAATGAGATATTTACGTGCATAAGTAAATATGCATAAGGTCTTGAGTTTTTTGTTTTTGTTTTTAGCCAGCAGCAAAATGTTTGTTTTATGAGCCAAATCCGTTAGCCTATCAATTAAGCTTCTATTCTAGTATACTTGGTGGCAGTCATTGCTAAATAATCTTAGGTTCATATAGAGAGTACTGTGTTAATTCCTTAATCAACCACCTTTGAGAAATAATTGCTGGAGTTCACATTGTAGTATCTGTTGAAGCAATTTTACAGGGGCCCATCCTCACATTGCATTTTTAGTTTTCACTAGTAATAATAATGGTATAGCTTTAATGACGCCTAACTATATACCACTGTGCTGTATTCTTTATGGGAATTATTTTATTTAATCTTCAACTCCATGAGGGAGGATAATATTATCATGACCATTTCACAGATAAGCAAACTGAGTTTGGGAAGTTAAACTACTTGTCTGAAGCCCCAAGGCCCATGGCTGATAGAGCCAGGCTTTGAACCTAGGTAATTTTTATTTTTATTTTTTTAACCTAGGTACATTTTTAAATTAAAAAAAAAAACAAAACTTGTTATGAACCTAGTTAAATTTATACCAAAGTCCACCCTCTTAACCATCACACCGTGTTAGCACCATATATCATCCACACTTGTCAACCGTATTTTTCTTTGGGGCATGTTGGAAGGACTTTTTTAACAATTCTATTATAAGTCACCATCAACAAACCCTTCAGCCATATTCTGCTGCAGCATCAACTTTAAAAATCTTTTCAAAACAGATAAGGCCACGGGTCTGTGTTGTACTGTGTTCTGTGGTCGCTCTAGCTGCTAAGTTATTTCCACCGATGCTGGTGTGATGGAATGAGCCTGAGCTTTAGAGTCAGATGCAGGCCAGACATTTGATCTCTTTCAGCTACACTGTGCACATCTCTAAAGGGATGGTATTCATGCCTCCTGCTCGTCCCCCGGGGCTTATGCTGCTGTCTACACGAGACAGTGCAGGTAAGAAGCGCTGTTGGAACTATGGGGACACATCCAGATTTTGTAACTTTCCTTCAACACATCTCTCCTGACTAGTTGCACTCTGAATCAAGACCACAAGTCTCCAGTGCCCTTCAGCACTGCCTGGGAGCCCTGCCTGCTCTCCATGTGTTTGCTGTCCCATTCTTCTAAGTGACTGTTGAGCATCTTCTCTCTTCACACCTTCTCCACCCCAGTGTTAGCTGGTGACCTTGCCTCACACTTCCTCAAGAAAACTGAGTGACCAGAAAGGTCTCCTCTCACGTCACCACCAAAACCCCCACCCTAGGTCCTCAACGGCTCGGGAGTCCCACTCTCCTCAGACCGACTGCCCCCCAGCTCCCATCTTCCCTCACCCATCTCACTCAGGGACTTTGTGCCTCCAATTTTTCCTTCTTTTCAGCATCATCCATTTCACGCTGTCTACCAGAGTGTGATCTTGTACTTCCCATATTATAAATAGAGACAGAAAAAAAAATCCTCTCTTGGCCCCATATTCCCACACAGCCACGACCCCATTTCTCTGCTCTCCTTAACAGCAAAACTTCCTGACGTGGTTTCTTATGGCCACTGCCTCCACCACTCCCCTCACACACCCTCCTCAGCCCACCTGTTCTGGCTTCCAGCTCCGTGGTGCTTCATGCTGCAGAAGCCGACGTGCATTCCCGGCCCTCCTCATACTCAGCCTCTCAGCAGAAGTCCACAGAGCTCACCACTCTTAACACACTCTCCGGGTTCTGCTTCCCACTTGCCAGTTGCCTCTTTACAGCTCTTTCACTAAATTTGGTCCACTTTTCTGACCTGTGAGTGTCAGAGTGACCTAGGGTTTATGCAATGACCCCTTCTCTTCTAGGTCTGCACCCACTCTCTCAGTGGTCTCATCCAGTGTTGTGGCTTTTCTGGTGTGGCTCATCTACACTACCCGCCACTCCCCGCACCAACTATTTGGGCGATTTAGCATTGCCACATAGACATTAAGCAAGCCTCTCAATTTAGGGCCAATCCCAATTCTTGATTTTCCCTTCCAAAGTTTCTCCACCCGTCTTCTCTCTCTCGGTAAATGATACCCTAGTGGCATCACCAACTGGTGCCATTAAAAGGTACCATTTGCTGATGACAAAAATCTGGAAATTATGCTTGATAACTTTCTTTGCATCATCCCTACATCCAAACCATCAGCAGAACTTCTTCAGTCTATCTCTAAAATGTAGCCTGAATCTATCCATTTCTCCCCATCCCTCTGGTGACACACTTTGGAAGAAGTCAGCCTCACCTCTCCTGTGGAATACTTCAGTAGCCTCCTAACTGGTCTCCTTGCTTTGTTCAGTCCTTTCTGTGGCTTAGATTGCCCTATGTGATCTAGGCCCCTGCCTGCTTCTCAGATCTCACACCCTATCCTTTTTTCTCACGTACCCAGCTTGAACCCATCAGGGCGTCTTTCTGTCCCTGAAACATACCAAGCTCACGGTCAGCTTAGAGTCTGGAAACTGTTTCTCCGCCTGGAATCCTCTTCCATTCAACTTGGCATATTTGGCTCTTCCTTGACATTCAGACATTGGCTTCAAGGTCACTTCCTCAAGGAAGCCTTCCATGACCACCTCAGTCTCTTTCTTTCTCCTCCACCCTCCCCAGTAGTAATTCTATGCAGACCACTTATCACTCCATGTTTTTCTTGTTTATCTTATGCCCCCACTGAACTGTCAGCCCGAGAACAGGTATTTTGTCATATTCACAGTTGTATCCTTCATGCTTAGAGTAGTGCCGGCTTAATAAATAGTTGTTGAACAAAGCGGAGGGTTTGTTATGTATTTTGATAATTCTGTATATTCCTTCCAATAGAGAGTATCTTCCTCTCACCAGTTGTGACCACTTTTCCTATAGACCTCCAGAGTTTTCTGTCCTGGGGATCATTCTGGTTCTATTCAGAACAATAGATATTTTGTTTCAGTTCCTTCTTTTCTAGTGTGCCAAAGCTCATTAAGCCCCTTCCCCATTAGGACCCTTGGGAACCAAGGCAGTTACTAAGAGGACAATGGGCATTATGTGCTCTTACACTTCCCAGAAATGATGCTGCATCTCTTCAATGGCAAGGCCTCCGTATGTAGTGATTATTTTTATCCTCATTGTTTTGACACGACTGATGAAATATCTTCGTATGCCAATTCCTGAGAGCCATGCTGCAGCAATGGTCCTACGTTGGGGGCTGGAAGAGAAGCTTGATCTTGCTGTCTTCTGCCAACTCTGAGTGGGGTCTCAGATTTGCCATTTGAGTTCTCTGTGGCCACAGCCTCCCTTTAAATCGAGAGTGGCTCTTTCAACTTTGTGAATGAAGTGCGGGGCCTGCAGAATCAGAAACCTGGGCCTCTGTCCTGCTGGTAACCAGTCTTCCCAATTTCCTGTGTTAGTCACATTCGTGAGCTGCGGTGAAACTCTGAGGACAAGGTGCTGTAAAAGAGATGCAATCTGATCCATAAAATTCGTACCTGTTGTCATCTTTCATCCACTCCAGGAGGCCTGTCAATAGGACTGCCCTTCAAAATTGTCCCCGAATGCTCAGGAATATTGTATCTCCCTGTTGGGCCACACAAAGGGAGGAAGGGAGAGATGTGCGCTGACATGGAAACCAAGCCTCTCCCAGTGTCCGCGATCCCCGAGAGGTCGTGTCGCTCGCTGCAGCTTCGTGGGAACAGGTGTGTGTGGTGAGGGGCTGCTGCTCCGAGGCACCGCTGGGCAGATGGATTCATTACGCCACCTAATGAAAAGCAGGGATTCGCTGTGGCCTGAGGGAAGGCAGGTTAGAGTCATAAAGATGACATAGGCACTTGGACATGTGTGCACGCAGAGCTGTGCAGATGGGAAAATGACAGGATGGTCCAGGTGACAAGATGCGCGTGCTTCTCTCAGAACTGCCAAGAGAGGTTCACGTCCATGCTGACCACCGCGTAGGAGCCGGCGTGACCAGCAGCCTCGAGGTGGCATGACCATCAGTACTCACTGCCAACTTAACAACCCCAAACTGAAACAATGGATGGAAATAGGCTGCAGTGGATTGAGAAGGGTATGGTGGTGGTGGTATCTTGTTTCCTATTAATGACCAGCTAGTGACCTTGGGCATTTGAATTAACCGCCTGAGCCTCAACTTACTCATCTATAAAATGAAGGTAATAATAGTACCCATCTCATATGGTTAACGTGAGGGTTAAATGTTAACATAGACAAAAACCCTTAACACCATGCCTGGTATAGGGTAAGCCTTCAATAAATGTTAGGTATGATTGCTATTTTCATTTAATCATTAGGCACCTAAATAACCTCAATTGCATCGCTGCTGATTTAATAAAATTGAAATCCTTTCTTTTTTAAAAAATTTTTTTAGATTTATTTATTTATTTGAAAGAGAGCATAGGGGTGGAGGGGGCAGAGCGAAAGGGACAGAGAGTCTTAAGCAGACTCCATGCTGAGAGTAGAGCCCGACATGGAGCTTGACATGGAGCTTGACCGACCCCACGACCCTGAGACCATGACCTGAGCCGAAAACAAGAGTTGGACGCCTAACCAACTGAGCCACCCAGGAGCCCCAAATTGAAATCCTTTCTGAAGCTTACAAAGCCTTACGTGAACTGGCCCCTGCTTATCTCAGTTCTCACCCCATATCACTGTTTCTTGACTACTCTGTTGAACTATACCAGAAGTCTTTTTGTCCCTGAAACACACCAAACTCATTCTCATCTTAACATCTTTCTATAGATTAGAAAATAAGCCTATATGCCATGTTTATTTGCTCAGCAAGGAGTGTAATAGTTAATATAACTAAGCCTGAACTCCAAGTACAGGGTCCAAGAGAATATACTGATGAAAGGAAGTAAACTTGCTTAATGTAGCACACCTTGGGTCTCAGTGCCTATAAGTGGGAAATCAGTTCTATAACGTTGACAGACCAAGCACAATGCTTATGATCCCTTGGACATAAAGAGAACTATATCTGGATAACCAGTTGGTTAGCCCTATTTTGCCAATGAGAAGACTGAGTTTTAGAGAGGGTAACCTTGCCAGAAACAACTTGTAACTAATGGGGCTGGGTCTTGAACCCACACTTGACTTTAAGAATTCTTCTCTTTATAATCCTCTACTGGCATAGAGATTTTCAGTATGGGTTCTCTCATTATCTTGGAGGGATAGCAGATCCTATTCCACCCATGGAAAGAGCTTTCTAACCAGGAGAGGCCATTCAGAAAGCCAACAGTGCATCACGATACATATCCTGAAACATTGGTCTAATACAACCTGCCTCCCCAGAAAAATGGCTTAGAGAGCCAACCTGGCTCACCTCTCCCCGACAGGTCCTTTGGTTCTCCTGGCACTGGATCTGCTTCCTGAAAACACAACTCCCCTGACCCTCAGCAGCCTCAGGGCCTAGGATCCAACTTTCCATCCAGAGTCCCTTCTTCTGTCTTTTTCTCTCTTCACCTCTTGGCACACACTTTCTTCCTTTACCAAAGATCTCCTAATAGCCACTATATCCCTTGCTACTTAAAATAGAATTCTTGGCATCCCCCAGGGGCTTGTTAGAAATGCAGAATCTCAAGACTTCTAACTTGTGAATCTGAATCTGAATTTTAAAAAGATCTTCAGATGATTTGTAGCCAGTTAGGGCTTGAGAAACACTGATTTTGCCCAATTCTGGACAAAGCCTCCACCAATTCCAAAGGTAATAAATTAACCCCATTGGATCTGTCACTCTGATTTCCCAGCCCCTGAACAATCTGAACATCTGCCTCCAAAAGCCCAAATCAGCATTGTTAGCAGTTTCAACTGACTCCTCTGTTGCTTCTTCCGTAAGCCCAATGTTTCACCCCAGAGGCAATTAATTGGATTTTCTGAACAAGAGCAAAAGCGAGATGAGAGACCATTCCTTATAATATTGCGGGTGTTAGTCACATGTCAACTGACGTGAGCCTCAGTCATTATTGTTGAGTGATATGTCATAGGTAGATATGAATTCAGTACACTGTCTTATGAGAGAGGAGTATGGAGATTTCCATTTAGGAAATAGACACAGCAAGCAGGGAGGTGGATCATAAGCTTTTCTTGCTAATGATGCATAATTTTGTCCAGCCCTTGAAGTTCAATGGCTGGCACAATAATCTATTTTAAAACAAAGTTAAAATGTATTTGTATTTGCTGTATTTGTTGCATAAAGATATTTCCAGGAAGGTTAAATGTATATTGTTCCAGACTGCAATTAGAGTCCGTAAGTTTCTTACTCCTGGACGTGTACATGGTCTACAAGTAATAGTAGTAGCTGATAATAACAACAGCAATCACAATGACCAAAGTCACAATTTATTTATAAATGCCATTGCCAGATATTAAGAGTCAGGTATTATTTGTATTTTTACCTTCCAGAAAACCAAGGCCAGCAACGATAAGACAATCGTGATTGAACGTCAGAAACAGTTCAACCAGTCAAGCCACTCTCCGCCCACCCCTCAATACACACACACGCAGTAATATTAAATTTGGGTTCACTGCTAGGTGGGCTAAAAATAAAATAACTTCAGTCAAATGCAACCACATTAGAGATTTCACACCGAAAAAGTCACTTTCAGAAAAGGAATGTGCTGAAAGGTCAGATGGAAATTTCCCCTTTCCCACCCCCAAGAGCTCAAAGAGTGAATAAATATATCCTTCTGCTCTTGGGGCCAGGCACTTCAAGAAGGTGGCTGTGGGCAAGACTGATTACTCCTCTGATCTACAGAAACTGTTTTAAGAAGAAACATGAAAATAAGTGCAAGGATTCGGGGAGGTGGGAGTTAGGTGATTTTCCACACTATCTGAGGTCGAGTGCAGACGACAAAATTTGTTTCCTATATAAATCTCAAGTCAATTTTCTAAAACAGAAAAAAGGAGGGGGTTGCTTGAACTGACTCTCTAGGCCTGCTGGATATTTCTGTTCTCTTTGTTTGCATTACCTGTCCAAGTTAACCTCTCATCATTCAGCAAAAGTGAGGAGAAAAATTAGACAACATCTCTAACACAGCCACTAATAATCAGAAAGTCCGCATTTTTCTAATGTTCATTCACTTTTCCTCAGTAACTTTGACTTTGTTAATAAAGCTTAGGCAATAAAATTGTACTTGAGGTAAATATTAAACTAGATCAACCCACCAGTGGGCAGCCATTCCTTTCCAGGAAATGAAGTGAGTAATTAGAAAAATGTAGAAACATTTTCCATAGTCCTTGCTTCCTGCTCTACCTTTTTTTCTTTCTTGTTTAATTTCCTCACACAAAGTACTTTTTATGATGCTAGTTCTTAATGAGGAGCCTTATCTCTTGCTCTGAAATAATTGACCAGGTGAAGGGTGTTCTCTGTTTTAATTCTGCTCCTTGGAACATTGCTTTTGTCTTTTTCCCTTTTTCTATCCTCTCTTTCCAAGGAGTTGACTGAACATCTCAAATTCGTTATGTTAATGTAGAGTAATAAGAATATGTGTTCAAATTGTTTCATTCTGCCATCTTGAATGTTTCCAAATGGCCATTTATCTATAATTTAATATTAAAAGCTTTATTTTTTTTAAGATTTTATTTATTTATTTGACAGAGAGAGATACAGTGAGAGAGGGAACACAAGCGGGGGAGTGGGAGAGGGAGAAGCAGGCTTCCTGCGGAGCAGGGAGCCCAATGTGGGGCCTGATCCCAGGACCCCAGGATCATGACCTGAGCCGAAGGCAGACGCTTAACGACTGAGCCACCCAGGTGCCCGAATATTAAAAGCTTTAAATATAAGATTAACCCAAATGAGTTCTATGGAGAGAAAAGCATCAGCTTACTCAGAGGAGTCAGCTCTACTTTTTATTCCAGCTGAACATTCATTGCCTTCCCCCCTTCTCTGCTTTGATATTTCCATCTCCACAGGATGGATATTAACTGTTTGAAGAAACAGACTTAGGTATTTCATTCCTGTAGCTTTACACTAACCCAACAATGCAATTTATAGCATTTACAAGGAGACTTCCAGGTTCTAATCAATTGTAGCTCTTCTGCTCTGAGTAGCAGCACCAGACATTATATTTCCCATGAGCCTTTGATTAACACAACACCAATGCTCCCAGCAGAAACTGAAAAAGCAGCAAAGACATAAAGCTTGCTTTTTCCAGCACTGATATCATGCTGGTCTAGCAGTAAGGAACAGATAGAAAGTGCACAGAGAAGTTGGCTATGAACACATGGCTGGTTCTTTGAGACTGATCTGCGTTTTCCACTTGAGGGCTTGTAAGCACTCAGAATGGAATGCAGTATCTCAAAGCATTCCATGCAACGGATTGTGCTCTTAAAGAAGACCGGCCTGGAAGAGCTTTACCCTTCAAAATAAAGCTGGAGCTGGTGGTCTGTGAGGGACCATCTCTGTGCTCTGAAAGAACTTTGCCCAAGGTATGTTAGGAAAGAAATTCGAAATAGCCAGCAAACATCAAGAGTCACTGCTGTTGTTTCATAATTAAAAAAAAAAAAAAATGTTAAAAACCTCAACGTCACACAATTTGGAGGCTAGAAATGTCCTGACCATAGAAACCAACACATTTACAAAATAATCTGGCCATTCAAAACAAGCTTTTGGTAGCTCAAAAAAACAAGCTCAAATTCAGATTTGAGCACTGTCTTTTCCAAAATTCAACCCGAAATTGTTTTTCATTTGATTCTAGTTTTCAAAGAAGAGTATGGGATTTAAAAATTTACCCTTCAAGCTCTGCATTAACACAAAGTCATATATTTTACTAAACTACATATAAACTACATATAATCAAGAATTATATACAAAGCTCAAGTGCCGTATCCAGGTTATTATCTGTTTTTGCTTGATTACATGTTTCTGGTCCAAGCATTTAGTGCCTGTTACCAAAGCACAGGTGGAGAATAGGTATGCTTCCCTATGTGCCAGAAGGAGAGGTCCTTGGACTTAAGCGCAGGGGAGACCAAGGCCAGTGAAACATAAGGCATGAAAAAAAAGGGACACTGGGAAAGACAGATGCCCAACTTTATTTATTTATTTATTTATTTTTAAGATTTTATTTATTTATTTGAGAGAGAGAATGAGATACAGAGAGCATGAGAGGGGGGAGGGTCAGAGGGAGAATCAGACTCCCTGCTGAGCAGGGAGCCTGATGTGGGACTTGATCCCGGGACTCCAGGATCATGACCTGAGCTGAAGGCAGTCACTTAACCAACTGAGCCACCCAGGCGCCCGACAGATGCCCAACTTTAAAGCATAGAGCTATACTCAATGTACAGACTTTATTTTAGGATAGGGCTTTAAAATAATAATGAAACCTGTATCATTACAAGTCAGGAGCCGCAATCCCTCCATCCATACTAAATCAAATCAATCATCTTCATGAACTCATTACCATTCATTGCTGTTTTTCTGTTTTTCTCTATTACATGCTCTTCCATCTCCCCCCAAATCTTCCCGCTTCTTCCTTTGCTTCACCCTGTTTTCCTATTCTAAGGCCAATACTTACTACTACATTAAACCTGAACGCTGCACTATTGCCTAGTCTGTCCACCTGCCTCTACCCTTTGTTCTTATCCTACATTCGATCATTGAGCTATTTCCTAAAACTCTATTTTTTCATCATGTTGGCACTATGGATGACAACCAGCAATGGCTTCCTATTGTCCAGGCTTTTCAGCCTAGTGTTCTAGAGCTCCCCTCCGTCCAGCACCACCCTCATTCCTACAGCAAAATTCCCCACCACTCCCTCTGGGGGAACAGTCTCCTCCTGATATTCCATAAGGAAGTTTTTCTATTGTAATCCTGTCACATTCAGATTCTGAGTGGTCACCTCTGGCGGGCGGGAGGAGAAAAGACACCAGATTCATTGGAAAGGGGTCCAGCTGGTACCTGGAGCTGGGAAAAAGCAGGTATTCCTTGGATTTAAGATCCATCAGATGACTGCTCTGCAAAGACCAAGAGTAGGAGATCCCTACCTCCCAGACTGGAAACAGGAATTCAAGGGGGTGTTCTATTTGCCTTCTGTTTAGGACATGGAACAGGCTTAGTGCACATGGCTCCATTGCCCACAGGCTCCAGGGAAGTCAAGTTTGATGTTAGCTCAGCTGCCAACCCAGAATCATCACTTGAGCATCACCTCCTTAAATGATAAATTGAATATATATTAGGTAAACTTCTTCGGATGCAAGTCAGGTGCCTTGAACCTCTGGGAAGCATTCTCTGACCTTACGTCCTGCCCATATGACCTCCACTAAGCTCCCTTAGCATCCCTCATTATCTAAATCATAGCTCTTAGCTGAGACAGTCATCTGTTTCCTTGCCTGTTTCCTCCATGAAAGAGCTCTCTGAGAGCTCATCACACAGTGCCTGGTACGTGGAGCAGCTCAATGAATGAAACCAAGCAGTTCTGGAAGGAAAATTCAGGGGAAGAGTAGGTGGATTGGAAGCTTTTCTTGTGGGAAGGAGATTGTCTTACACATCTTGCCTCGGCAGAGCCCAGCTCTGGACTGCACGCAAAGGCGTCACTTGCCGAGTGAGTCAGTGACTGATAAGCCAATGCTGTTTTTCATATTCTAGTGTTCTTTTCATTTCTTTCTCAGATTAAATGTGAAAGGCCAACACCATTACTACTATAACTCTGAGAGCTTTCTTTTTAAAACTAATGGTTAAAATTACGCCGATCAAATTTTCACATGTGCAGCTTTAGCGCAACTCTCTTATTGTACAAATAGATATTCTAACATTCTATATCACGGTGCACATGACTCTGGAGCATTTGCAAGGTTGTCTGTGACTTGATTTCCAGATGGGGTGACAGCAGCATTGCTCAGCTACCCTGATTGGATACATTGCTGGCGAGAGGGAGGGGCTTGCAGTTGCCTTTTTGTGGCCACAGCCTCTCTCTGATGCACACGTACTCTAATTCAGAGCACCGCTTCGGCTGCCGGTTGGGGAAATCTGGCCTGCAGGTCTGACTTCAAAAACAAAAAAGAGACCTCCTAATTCTGGTTTCCACTTTGGCCTTAACTAGCTCCTATTGTGCTCCATATGGCAGGACATGTGTTTCTCAGTGCACAAATTTGAAACATCTGAAAATAATATTTTCCTGATTGTGCAGCCACTGGGGATGAGGCAGCATTTTCTGAGCAAAAGCTTGAGTCAGTGGTGAACCGAAGAGGCACATCAGAAGGACAATGGCCACCACTCACCATGGCTCATCTCAAATCCAAGAACAACATACAAGTCTAAGGGGAGGGAAGGGTAGCAGAGTATCGTCAGCTGCCACCCACAGTCCTCCCCACAGGCCCACAGACACATTTTCCTGCCCCGACTGTGAGCTTCAAAACAAAATAGAACAAACCACACATACCATGCAAAACAAACAAAAAAACAGTATTGCAATATACATATTTTACTACACAATTTTTGTGATCTTATCTGTGTATTTCACAAAGGATTTTTTGGCCCAGGAGAGTCCCGTGTGCATTGTGGAGGACAAAGGAGAACACCCTTCCCATAAATTACCCTGAATGGGGCTTAAGACAACAGGCCCAAAATGGAGCTGCTTATGCTCAGCTCCATGTCACCAAACTGAGATTTAATTTACAGTTTCATCTCTGCCAGAAGCAGAACCTTAAACCAGCCACTCAGGAATTGCCTGACCAGCACCAGTGAAGTCATCTGCGTGCTAGACCCCTGCCATCTCCTCAAAGAAAGTAACCTCGTAAGAACCAACCGGCTTTTTCCCAGTATAACTTCCTTGTTTCTGCCCCCTTCTGCCTATGAAAGTCTTTCATTTTGTACAGCTCCTCAAAGTTCCTTTCTAGCCACTAGATTGGATACTGCCCTGTTCAAATGGATTTTTGCTCCAATAAACTCTTAAAATTTTTTACTATGCCTTGGTTTGTTTTAACAGGCTGCCCCAGGCCTGGCTAGAGCCAGGGACAATGGACAGCTCCGATGAGAAAGTGTTACCGTTTTGTGATGACATGGTCTTGTAATTCCTTGAGATGCAGGAGGCGGAATTGGTTGGCAAGGAGACAGAAGGCCTCAGGTGGGAGATATTTGAAGGCTTAGGGTTATGAAAGGGTAAAAGGCAGCGAGAACCCTGGGAAAGCCCAAGATGGCCCGGTTACTAATGGGTGCGGAGGCGGCAGCTGAACAAAGCGTCCTATAACAGACCTGGGATGAAGGGAGCCTTCCCTTAGAATTCCTAATCCAGGGAACTCTGTAGAGTCAGCGTGCAGCCCCTCCTGAAAGACAGGTGCCAAGTAAGCCAAGAGAGCTGCTCCGGGTACAGATGGGAAGACAGAAAGCGAAGGAAAGAGAAAAGGGAGAAAGGAAAGAAGAAAAGGAAGAAGGAAGGAAAGGAAGAGGAGGAAGGGAGGGAGGGAGGTGATATGGGGAAGGCCTAAAAAGAGGGTCAAATTCCAAATTCTACTTCAGGTACAGAGCAAGGGCACCGTGTCCTCTCTCATCTAAAGTACCACCTGACACTTCAGATCCCTTTTTTCTACTTCAGTTTTCTTAAAACACTACATATTTCTCTTACTTCCCTTGTTTTCTTCCTCCCCGACTAGAACGTTTGCTCCATGAAGGTAGGGAATCGTATTTACTTTGTTCCCTGTGCTATATCATCTAAAGTGTTGGAAAAATTGCTCTCATTGCAGGCTGACTCTCCTGCCCTTGAGCTGATGATGATGGTACAATCAGTCAGGTGCAGGAGAGGTGAGCAGGAAACTTCCGGGAGCCTGGACTTGTGAGAAGGCTCCTCTCCCCGAAGGAGGCGGTGGTAGGTGCTCCCACAGCAGCCTTGGCCAAGCTCAGACGGAACACTGCTCCACGTGCTGTCATTCAGTCCCACAGCAGCCCCATGAGGCAAGCACCATTTTTTTTTTTTAAGTAGGCTCCAAGGGGCTTGAACTCACAACCCTGAGATCAAGACCTGAGCTGAAGACAGGAGTCAGACACTTAACTAACTGAGCCACCCAGGCGCCCCAAGGCAAGCACCATTTCTAACTTTATATTTTATATCAAATAACCGGGAAGCAGAGAGCTAAAAAATTAGGTTGATCCATATGAAATTGTCATTTTAGTACATTTTAGTAATTTTAATAAAAATTACCAAATATCGGCATTACCATATGGTCTCACCCAAATGTTTGCCCAAGAGAATACATTTCTTAAGCAGCAAAATGCAGATGCAAATGCATGTCTGTCTGACTCCAGAGCCCAAGTTCAAGGGCAAAGCCATTCCTGGTAGAAGGACACCACAGGGAAACCATGTCAATAGATCCATTAGAATACTCCCACAATGAGGCCTAGGAGAGAGAAGAGAGGATTGGAAATCGCCTGTGAGAGCTATAGCCATATGGTCTTCCCAAAATACCTCCATTTTAAAACGAAAGCTCCTTATTCAGCCTTAAAAAGGAATGAATTCTGACACATGCTACAACAGGGATGAACCTTGAAGACATTATGCTAAGTAAAACAAGCTAGACATAAAAGGACAAACAGTGTATGATTCCACTTACACGAGGCACCCAGAGTAGTCGACTTCATACAGACAGAAAGTAGAACAGTGATTGCCAGGGGCTGGGGGTAAGGGGGGGCGGGCATAGGGAGTTAGTGTTTAATGTGGAGAGAGTCTCAGTTCGGGAAAGATAAAAATGTTCTGAAGATGGATGGTGGTGATGGTTGCCCAACAATGTGAATGTAGTTAATGCCACTGAATTGTTCACTTAAAAATGGTTAAAATGGGGCTGCCTGGCTGGCTCCGGCGGCGGAGCGGGCGACTCTTGATCTTGGGATTGTAGGTTTGGGCCCCACGTTGGGTGTAGAGATGACTTAAAAATAAAATCTTTTTTAAAAATGGTCAAAATGTACACTTTGTGTTGTGTATATTTCATCACAGTGGAAAAGAAGAAGGCAGAAGCTCTTGCTTCAGTTTGGACCTGCTCCGTTATAAGCATTGCTGGATACTTGGCTGCTGAAAGACCGAGACTATTTTGCAAGTCTCTGCCTTGAGGATGGAAAGCGTACATGTGTATACAAATCTATTTGTGTGCACTCTGTGCAAATACTACTTCTAATAAAGACAGCTAACATTTACTGAGCACCCATCTCATGCCAGACTCTGATTAGATTCTGCACATGTATGAATGCATCCGAAGTTCACAGGAGCCCCACAAGGCAGGTATTTGATGATCTCCGTTTTGTTTCAAACGCTCTCTCCTATGGCAGTTGCCTTTTTTCCAACTATGTTGGGGATTTCCTGGAGAGCTCCAAGAACAAAAGACTAGAGTGAAAATTGATTAGAAGCAGAAGCTTGGAACAAGCCCTAATTCAGGTCCTCAATAAGTTTTTGTTAAGTGAATAACCACATGACTCAAGAAGAGTTCCTCAGGTTTTCTGGTTATATTCCTTAATGTTTGTGTCACCCAAGCTTTAAATATGGGGAAGTGAAAGAAAAAAAAAACATATCACGATGAAAATTTCTGCCAAAACGCATTCTGATATTTTTACAAAGTAGAAATGTGACTAACTATAGCCTACAAAAGCTGGCTATATTTAGAAATGGCCTTTTTTTTTTCTGTTTCTTTCACCAAAGTGCAGTATCATAAAAAAGGTCTCAGTCTTTCAGATGAAGGAAATTTCATGCGATGGTTTTGTGTCATCTGGTTGTTGTTTCTGTGGGTGACATTACTGCCCCCTGGCTACCCTCAGCCCAAGCTCCTTAGAAGCAGGACTCACTACAGTTTGACCACAGATATTTTTATTTCCTTCTGACACGACTGGAACTGTGTATAGGATAGTCAGCTAACAGTTCTCTCTAATTGTCGCACCTACTGCACAGAAAGGGAGGCGGTGGGGGGGGGGATGATTGAAGCTCCAGTCACAATCCTCCTGGAAAAGGTGGGATGTCTGTCATCTCTTCAAGAGTGAAGCAGCGTATCTTGCACTTTCAAAGCCCGTTGTTTTGCAAGAAGTCTTAGGTGAAAACAATGAGACAAAAGCATGCTTTGTGAAAGACAATGACATCCATTCAAATGCTTCTCATTATACTCTCCTATTTTGCAGAGCCTTGTATCCAGAATTATCCCATTCTATTAACTTGTCTGGTATAGTCTCAAAAAAAAAAAAAAAGCTTTTTTTTTTTTTTCTTAAATGTTGGGGGTGGCAAAAAATTAAAGCAAAGAGGCATCTCTTTCAATTCATTCAGGCACAGAGTCACTAGTTAGAGAGATTGTTTCTAGTCAGAGTCCCCTTCAGCTCTTCATGGGAGGAGCTCCAATCTTCCCAGAAACACACATTCCCAAGTGCATGCTTGAGGTTTACAATTACTTCTCTACAAATGAAGTAGCCTCGCAATAGGAGACAAAGCGAAATGTCCTTCTCTTTCTTTTCTTTTCTTTCCTTCTTTTTTTGGCTTTTGATTTCTTTGTACTTATTGCATATGATTACATGATTTGTTGCAAAAATCCCGGAAACTGGGGAGGAAAACAGCTTCTTAGGTCTCTGGTCCACTCCCATTCTGTCTCCTTCAGTACATTCCTTGGGGATTAATTCCATCAGATCTTAAATACGGTGAAGGAAGTCATGCCCCCCACTTCCCAAGGAGCTGAACCCACAATTTATGAGATTTTGTTGGTCAGGACATTTAGACTTTCGGTCTGTGGTTCAAGCTTATTGCAATTCAAGTTCACAGGGCTTAGGGTGTGAAGGAAATGGATGGCAGGAAGGTGATCTCAGGGCAAAGATGACATAAGAGGGAGAGAATGGTGGAGGAACTGGCCAATCTCTGAGCAGGAGTCCTGGGTCAGGGAGAGGAGAGTGGATGTTCCAAGGCTTCCTGGGTCAGGAATGGGGAGATCAGGGCCCTGGCTGCAACCTTTGGGATGCACCTGCCAGTGGGCATCCCTATCAGACTGAGGAGCTCTGCATGCAAGGCGCTTTAAAACTGCATTGGGAGAGGCACCTGGCCGGCTCAGTTGGTAGAGCATGCAACCCTTGATCTCAGGGTTGTGAGTTCGAGCCCACATTGGACTCGATTTAAAAGATTACTCTTAAAAAAACTGCATCGGCAGGAACAAACATAACCAATCAACCACCAGAAAACAGGACAATCTACTGTGCTTCATGAGAAAAGGTCAAGGCTGAGGAGTGCACCCTGGTCCTATCCATCGTGGGCAGTAATTTCCTCTTATAGTTGCATCTTTTCACTTAATCAGTTAAAGGCTTCTATTTACCTATGCAATCACTGTGCCCTTGGTTTCATCAGCCTGCAGAAAACAAAAGAGGTCATACATACAATTAGGCCTAAATTACAAGAGCTTCGATCTCCCATTGCTCCTAGCAATAATTCCAGGCTTTTCCAGAGTAGCAGTCTCTCTTTCAGCACTTCTCCAGAGCTCCTTATTAAATGTATCTATGAACTCGTCTTCATCATCACCCTCTTGCAGCGGCTGCAGTAATAAGGACAAAGGCCTCCGTCTGTTTCCCTAATCACTGTCCCACTCTATCAGCCGGCCAGCATTCCACGGACATGAAGCCAGAAGCCCACGCTTGCTGGAGCTCCAGGCTGAAGACCCTAGCAGTCCAACTGTAAGGCTTGACCAAGCCACCTGTCCGCTGACCCTCATGCCTGGCTGTCACCACCAACATACACACAGAGCTATCCGCCTTCACCTACCCCAGGGTAGACCCTTTGACAATTTGCCCAGGCTACTGTGGTTCTTGGTGGCAAGAGGGTAGATGCTCCTTCCTGTTATTCTCGCCAAAGTTGACCCACAGCAATGCTGGTTGGCCCCAGATATCACAGTATTTTGACGAATATCACAGCTCTTTCAATAGCCATGTTTGCAGCCATTTTCTTCAAAGCTGTCCCATGGTGACAGGAAGTTGCCTCAGCAGGGTTGCTAGTATCCTTCCCCAGCTCAGCACTTCCCAGCGAAGACACCGACCCTGATACTGAGTCCAGCTCACCTCTTCCCTATGGTGAACTTCTTCCCAGAGGCCCTATTATCCTCTTCCTCAAACTTTGGTCTGGGACACCTCAGACTATTGGTCATGGTTTTATGTCTTCACTTCTCTTTTGTGGAGCCAAGGAATAGGCCCCTCTATCCCTGTGTAAATTTATGGAAGGACAGGGCTACATAAAACCTCAAATATAAATGACTATCTTGAGGGAGAGATAATGCTTTTAGCATCTGAACCCCAGACGCTGAGTTAGGTCATATTATCCTGGAATGAAAACGACTAAATCAGATTCTCTTTGTGTCCACTCAGACTATGGTTATCAAATGTCTACATCATTCATTCATCCACTCATTTATCCAACATTTATCAGACACCTGCTATGTGCCCTCGCACGGCACTAGGCTTTGGAAACCCAAAGATGAATAAAACAAGGTACAGGGAAAAGACAGATGAGAAAAGACAGATAAATAAATTACTGACAATATAATGTTGTGATATTGTCTGTGATAAGACTATCCATTCTTTTTTTTTTTAAGATTTATTTATTTGTTTTGAGAGAGAGAGAAAGAGCACAAGTGGGGAGGGGCAGAGGGAGAGAGAGCCTTAAGCAGACTCTGTGCTGAGCGCGGAGCCCTACGTGGGGCTTGATCTCAGGACACTGAGATCATGACCTGATCTGAAACCAAGAGTTGGAGGCTTAACCGACTGTGGCACCCAGGCGCCTCAGGCTATTCCATTCTGTGAAGAGCAGAACAGCAAATGTTCCTTCTGTCTGGCAGAATCAGGGATCTCAGAGTCTACTCCTTCGAGTAGAAGATATTTAGGCTGGGTGAGGCAGGGAAGTGTAAGGAATTCCAGAGGGAGTTGACAACGCACATTGGCCCAGAGGCATGGGATTTCATTGCTTACTTGAGGAACTATTGGAATTAGGTGTGGTTGGGGTATATGGGCAAAAAAGAGACTGGAATAGCAGAAAATGAAGCTGGTTACATTGGAACAGCTTACAAAGGGCTTAGTACGCCCTTTTAAAAACCTGTAATTCTGTTCACTTCAGAAAACATTCATGAAGCACTTACTAGATATCTGGCATTCTTTTGAGCACCTATCCTTCAGGAGGTTAAATCACGTGGGGAGACCACCTTATAGAGACCCTATGACGCTAGGATGGGGACAAACATAGGGTGCTCTGGGGCACACAGATTGGAGGGAGAAGGGGTGGGGCATGTCTGGGATAGGCTTCCTGGAAGCTTTACTGCTGAATTAATCTTTTTTTTCTCTTAAAGTAATCTCTATGGCCAATGTGGGGCTCAATCTCATGACCCAGAGATCAAGAGTTCATGCTCCACCGACTGAGCCAGCCAGGCGCCCCCACTGCTGAATTAATCTTGAAGGATTAGTGGGTATAACCTAGCAAAGAAAAGGGAGGAAAAACTTTCCAGCAGATGGAATAAACACAGCGAGCAAAGGCAAAGGGACACCAAATAGCATCATTTGTTGTTTTTATTTATTTTTGAGGAAGAGATGATAGGAAGCAGCTCAGTGCTACTGAAATATGAAGTGAGAGGCTAGAACAGGCAGGAAGTGAGGATGGGGAGATAAGGAAGAGCTAGGACACCGAGGGCCTGCTATGCCAAGCTAAGACCTTTCAACTTTGTCTTGTAGGAAATAGGGAGCTATTGAAAAGTCTAGTGCAGGGGAATGATATGACCAATTTTGCATTTCCTGTTGTTCCAGTGCCAGTGCAGGTCAGGACAAATCTGGAGGCAAGGAGACAAGGCTATTGAAATATCCAGGCAAGAGATGCTGGAGCCCGGAAGGAAGGGGACAAAGGGGGAGGTGACTTGATTATTTGCATAGGTATCTTCTATTGAGCTAACTTCTGACACTATTATGCTAAATGTGACACTTTAGGTTCTTATCTATTGTTAGAGCTTATCCCCTAGACAGAAAGAAAATTACTCCTTTAAGAATCAGTCTAGACCCATGGTCATAGCGGCATTATTCACAATAACCAAAGATAGGAATTACCTAAGTGTCCATCAACAGATGAATGGATTAAAAAAAAAGTGGTTTATACCCACAAATGGAATATTAGACAGCCTTAAAGTTAGGAATTTCTGACACATGCTACAACAGGGATGAACCTAGAAGCCATTATGCTAAGCAAATAAACCAGACATAAAAGGACAAACTGTGTATGATTCCGCTTATGTAAGGTACTTAGAGTAGTCAACTTCATAAAGACAGAAAGGAAAATGGTGGCTGCCAGGGACTGGGGGAGAGGAGCAAATGGGAAGTTAACTTTCTAATAGGTACAGAGTTTCAAATGCGGAAGATGAAAATTTTCTGGAGATGGATGGTGGTAATGGTTGCATAACAATGTGAACTTTCTTAATGCCCCTGCCACTGTATACTTAAAATGGTTAAAACAGTAAATTCTATGTTTTGTATACTTTACCACAATTTTTAAAAAGAACACTGATAGAAGATAAGGCTGTGCAATATTTATGGTAGGTATCGATGTTTTCCAAATAAAGAATTAAGAGGTAGATCTGTAGGAACTAGATTCGTAAACATGAAGAAATGTAAGCAGTAGAATGATCTATAATTGAGTAGTCCAATCCATGGCAAAATCTTTTTGAAACCAAGACTGATCTTTGTATTATACCTTGAATTGTAAGATTTACTGACTGTAAAATGTAAACCTTGAACCAATTCTTTAAAAAAAAAAAAAAAAAGTCTAGACCAGCCTACCACCTGTTTTGGTAAATAAAGTTTTATTGGTACTGCTTCACACCCACTGGTGTTACGTTTTGCCTGCGGCTTCTTCTGCTCTACCTCAGCAGAACTGAGTTCTTACTGCAGAGACCATCTGACCTACAAAGCCAAAAATGTTTATTCTATAGAAAAAGTTCGCTGAGCCCTGTTCTAAATTTTTGAATAGGGAGTGTCTATTAGATAACAGCAGGTATCAGTGTTAAATTCGTGGTTATTGGTGAGAATGTTCTTGTTCTTAGAACAGGAGTGCTGAAGATTTATGGGGGAATGTTCAAATGGTGGGTGATAGATGGACAGACTGACAGACTGAACGTGGCAAAAAGTAACACTTAGTGAGTCTTGCTGAAAGGTAGAAAGGTGTTCATTGTATTATTCTTGCGACTCTTCTAAAGTTTGACATTTGTCAAAATAAAAATGGAAGAAAACAAAAAAAGAACAAATGTGCCCTTAGCACTCAGTTCCTTCCAGTTCTCTGCAGTTTCTTGGACACTGGTTATTTTCTGACTTTACATGATTGCCAATGAGAATAAAGTGTCTACCTCAGGGATAAGATCATGCCCTCCCTGACTTGCAAAGGGGGTATGCCAAGCAGTTACAATGCATTAGTTCCTGATTCTTTTTGGTGTTAATTTTTCTCCCTTTGGATAACTGTATTTTGGACTCTCCACATGCTGCGCAGGCGATGCCAGCAAATCCTCTTGTGGATGAAGCTGTAAAAATAGCAAATATGCAGCCAATTTCTCTACTCGTATGTCTATAGTCACACAGAAATGGAATAATTCTCCCCATGATCTACTTGTCACTTTGAGTCTCTACTTACCCAATGTTGGACCTGATTTCTCTGCTGTTTCTTGCTTTAAGATCTAAGAGTTGACCCCATAGCTCACAAGTTAATTAGGAATATACCACATGTACCCAGAAAGAAATACTTGAAAACAATTATCAAGGAACATGGAGTTTCATACTCTGCCTCAACAATTCCACACCTTGAAATACGTCTGAAAGAAATCTTCAACACACATTACAAACTGACATGCACAGGATGTGTTTCTTTGCAGTTGGTGGTGGTGGGGAATGGAAGGTAATCCGAAAATCAGTGGGAGACTGAATATATAAAATGTGATAAATGCCCACCATGGAGTGCTTTGCATCCTTAAGAAGCCCTCAGTGGATATGTGCATAGCAAAAAACAGTGCTTGGTGAAACAAATGTGAGAAACAGAGTGATAGATAGTAATATAATGGCATTTATGGAAATCAGAAGTACATTCACACAAGACACTAGCACACATTTTATAAGAACATTTAAAGCTACGTAATATACATTAAATACTTTAGAATGGTTGCTAGTGGAAAAGGGGACCGGGATGGAAGGGAATATGTGATTAAATTAAACATCTTTATATTCTTAAAAAGAGAGAAGGACCTTGCAGCACCAATGACGATGTTCAAGGAAAAGAAAAAATAAAAGAAGGACCAAGTAGCAATAATAAATATATATGTAATGAGTGCATGAAGCCAAGAAGTAATCGGAGGGAGTGGTTTATCAGGAAATTCCTGGAAAAGGTGATTTTTAGGTACAGTGCTTCATCCCTCACCCAATACCACCCCGACCCCCGTAAGATTTCTATTAATCCCACAAAATAGCTAGCACCATCACATAAACTAATAATACTTAATGATAACACTAAGTATATTTTGAACATTCAAAATACAGTGCCAAAATACAATCCTAAATAATTTAGATGAATTACTTAAGTTAACCTCCACAAAACTCTTACGAGATAAGGATGATTATCATCCTATTTCACAGACGAAGAAACTGAGACTTATAGACTTATATCAATTAATCTGTCCCAGGTTACATAACTAGAATGTGGCAAAACAAGAGTGATAACACTTCCTGTTGGACTCCACAGGCTGTGCTGTTAGCATCTTGTCTGGAGATGATACATGGCAGATGCTCAAAAAATGCCATGACGCACGACAGACACACACCAAAAAATGCTCGCTTAGTGCCAAACCAAGGAAGGCACTACTTCTTTTAGAGTTTCTTTCCCAATTTGGAGCCACCACACAAGTGGTAGCCAAAAAAATGCCTGTTCATTGACATGCTTATTACAACAGGTATCCCCAGTCCTGGTTGTGTCTCGGTTTACCCATTTATTTAACAAATTTTAATTTGATTGAGAATCTACAGTGTGCCAGGCACTGTCCTAAGTGCTGAGGATACAGCAATGAACAGCACAGGCAAGGTTCCTTCTTTCATGGAGTCACAGGGTGGAGGAGGGACACTGAAAACTGGCATGAAAATGAACAAGAAAAGTTTCTGAAAACTGCTCAGAAATGAAGAGTTACCGATAAAGTCCTATGAAGAGAATAAAGCAGGGCTGTGTGCTGGAACATGACTTGGGGCTGTTTAAATTGGCTGGTCAGGGGCGCCTGGGTGGCCTAGTCATTAAGCATCTGCCTTCGGCTCAGGTCATGATCCCAGGGTCCTGGGATCGAGCCCCGCATCAGACTCCCTGCTCCGCGGGAAGCCTGCTTCTCCCTCTCCCACTCCCCCTGCTTGTGTTCCCTCTCTCGCTCTCTCTCTCTCTCTGTCAAATAAAAAATTAAATCTTTAAAAATAAATGAATAAAAATAAATTGGCTGGTCAGGGACAAACTCCCTGAGGAGGTGATGTTCAAGCGGAGATTTGAATGACAATGATCAACCATGAGACACTGAGGAAAAAAGTGTATGAGGTGAGCTATGAGACAATGCCAAGTCTTCAGGCAGGAAGCAGTTTGGCATGTTCGGGGAACAGAGAAAAGTGGTGTGGTGAAGGGTGGAAAGGAGAAGGGGAAGCGGCAAAGATAGAACTGAAGAGAAAGGCAGAGCGTAACTCCTGATGGACTTTGTAGGTTAGAGTGAGGAGCTGTGATTTCATTCCAATCATGATGAGAAGTTATTGAAGAGTTTTGGCAAGGGGTATTATGATGTGACTTTAATTTTCCCTCTCTCTTTTTTAAAGATTGTATTTATTTGAGAGAGGGAGAGAGAAGAGAGCACAAGCAGAGGGAGCAGCAGAGGAAGAGGGAGAAGCAGGCTGCTCCCCGCTGAGCAGACAGCCCCACGCGGAGCTCGATCCCAGGACCCCAGGACCATGACCCAAGCCGAAGGCAGACACTTAACCGACTGAGCCACCCAGGCGCCCCTGACTTTAATTTCCATAAGACCACTTGGTTCTGGGTGGAGAACAGACTATCAGGGCAAGAGTGGGGACTTGTTAAGAAGTCCAAGCAGGCTTCTGTTCTGGCTATGAAAGAGTCGCTGGTATTGTACTTATCTTCCTACCATAAACAGCTATAAACTCCAAACAAATATATACACCAACTCTTTTCAAGCACCAGACAGCATCCAGTGCAGACATGCACACAAGGTGCATCTGACATTCACTGTGTTTTTCTCCCCTAAAAGCAGTTTCAAACTGGCACACAAAAATAGAGCTCAAGTAGCAAATGGTGGTGGTCTCATTGGGAAAAGAAAACAAAGATGGACATTTAAGGCTGCTAAAATGGCCAGAATTTGAGAGGTAGAGTACTGGAAAGGACAAGACTTCCCACATATAAAAATAGCCTTCAAAATTTGGGTAACAATCTCTCATGTTCTCAGTTACATTTGTGATGGTTAATTTTGTGTCAACTCGACTGAGCCACAGTACCCAGATATTTTGTTAAACACCAGTGTAGATATAGTTTTGAAGATATGGGGGGGCGATGAGATACACTGGTATTCAGACTTGGAGTAAAGCAGATTACACTCCATAATGTGGGTGGGCCTCAGTCAATTAGTTGAAGGGCTTAAGAGAAAACAGGCCAAGATCCCCTACAGAAAAGAGGATTCTGCCTTCAGACTACCTTCAGACTCGAATTTCACCGTCAACTCCTCTCTGGGTCTCCAGCCTGCTGGCCTGCTCTGTAGAGTTTGGACTTGCCAGTCCCCAGTTACATGAGCCAATTCATTAAACTCTCTTTCTCTCTCTCTCTCTCACACACACACACACACACACACACACATTCTATTGGTTCTGTTTCCCTGGAGAACACTGACTAATACTCCTCTCAAGCTGTTCATGAATAAGGTAGCAGGTATGTAGTAAGTCTAGAGAGCAACTGGTTCTGTTGGAGCAGAGAGATGGAAGGAAGTATTAAAGATTTTTTTAGGTAAAGAATGGAAATAAAAGATTATTCAAATGGTTGAACCATATGGAAACTGTAGGAAGTTTTAGGGAAACCAATCCATAAAGTTCAAAGAAAATGAAGCAAATGAAAAACTGAGGAATTATTAACTCTAAATAAAAGGATGCAACTTTCTGAACAACGGTTGCATAGTCATAAAATGGAAACACGATGGATTTAATTAACAGTTGTAATTCAAACATAGAGGGTAAAGGGGCTGTATGAAAGCTAAAACTGTCATCTACATAGTAAATCAAAAGATAATTAAGAGTATCAAGAGATAACAATATATATGTGTTAGTTAAGGGAAATATATGGGTACATATCAAAAGAAATAGCTAGAAGTATTTAATACAGTTGCCTCTGTAGAGTGAGATGAGTCTGTATCCGGTATGGGGCAGCATTTTGTTATAACCGCTTAGTCTTATTTGACTTTTTAAACTACACACATGTATTACTTTGTTAAAACAAAACAAAACACACAACAAAGCTAGTATTCACCAAACCATGAAGGATGTTGAAAGGCAGAGGACAATACAACAAATGAGTCACAGCCTTGAAGCCATCGTAGAAACTCCCTCTTCCTCCTACTTTTATGTCCCCAAATTTCAGAGGATTTATTGTTCATTCAATAGGTAATAAAAAGCTTTGAGACCAATAGTCCTAATTTTTTTAAAAGATTTATTTACTTATTTGAGAGAGAGAGGGAGAGCGCTGGTGGGTAGAGGGGCCAAGGGAGAGGGAGAGAGAGAATCTCAAGCAGACCCCCCACTGAGCACAGAGCCTGATGATGTGAGGCTCAATCTCATGACCCTGAGACCATGACCTGAGCCTAAATCAAGAGTCGGACACTTAACCAACTGAGCCACCCAGGCGCCCCCCAATAGTCCTAATTTTAAAAGAAGGTTGGAAAATGTGTAAAGTCAAAAAGCGTGTTTGCTTGCTATTTGGATATTTATCAAAAAAAGAAAGTAGGGTGTTCACAAGAACCCACACTTAAAGAATTCTTGATTAGTTCAAATCACCAACTACCAACAGAATTAAATTCAATGATGACAGATGAAGATTAGCAAACGTAGGTAGGAAGAAATGATACCCACGTAAAATACAGAAATGAGTGTCTTAAGAATGACTGGTGGACATCTTGGATAACTTTATAAATGAAAAACAAATTGACTAAAATAAAAATTCAACTTTTTAAACCTTTTTAAAAGAAGCATGTACAAAGAACAGAAGATGATGGAGGAAATTGCCCATGGCTTATGTGACAATTATGTGAAGCTAAATAGGCCTGGTATGCATCAGATTCTGACACACATGCATCGCTTGCCCTGAACTGTTGTCTTAGCCAACGCCAGGGGAATAGCTATAAATTTTCCCATTTTTATTGCTAATATTTACGACTATTCTCCTAATTCTTCTGTCCCCGACCTCCCTGCCATTATTTCCTCCAGTAATATCTAATTACAGCACTTGATTTAAGGAGATGCTGGCAAATTTGAGGAAAGATGACAAGATTCTAACATTTGGTAAATAATTCCTAAGAGAAAAACTAAGAGAGTTTGGTCTATTAAGTCAGAAGTAAGATAACAAAGATTTTTTTTCTTCAGTTTGTATCTGGACCAACAAAAGAACATAGATACATGATCAGTGGACATAAAACTAGAAGTCACTAATTTTCAATGAATTAATTTTTGCTGATTTGCCCATGTACTAATTTCCCAGACTGGGTTCCCAATGACTTCCTAATAAATTAGTCCTAATGAAATCAAACAAATTCTGAAAGGAACCAGCCTTCTCTCTCCTCGGATTATCCCTAGGTCTCTAAAGACAGTTGACAGAGCAAAATAATAAAGTTACTTTAAAGATTTAATCTGTACTAACCGGCTCAAATATTATTAGTTTTCAAATATTACATTTCCCTGAACAAATAATGTGTACTTTCTTGCCAGTGACCTGGTACTAACTCCATCTTCAAACTTAGCTATGCAGGCATGACCTTGAACTAGAAAGGCAACGTTCGTATTTTCCCCATCTTCACTTTTATAAAATTCCTCAATTTTCTTCAGTAGTACTTAAAAAATCCAGACTCTGTCTCTAAGTAGTGAAAGAGTAGAGTATTGTAGTTTCCTAGAAATTTAAAGTTTTATATATTACAGGCACCATTCATTAAACTATGTATGAATTTTAGAACTTTAATTAGACATAAGTATTTATCAAAGAAATTGGAGGAGGCTAAGGAATAGGAAGAAGAAACAAATAGGCAAAAGTATATGACCACTTGAATTAGGATCATAGCAGTAGAAATGAAAATGGAAAGCATTCAGTATATGTCTTGGAAGTAAATGAGTAATAATGGGTAGGGTAGGAGAAGACAGCAACTGAGGAGGCAGGATGGTTCTTAAGTTTTTAGCTTCAACGACATGAGATGACATATACTGGGATGTGTGGACTAAGGTCAGGTATGAGGATGTGACCATTCCTTTTTTTTTTTAAGATTTTATTTATTTATTTGAGAGAGAGAGAGCACGTGCGCACAAGCATGAGGTGGGGTTGGGGGTCCACGGGACAGGCAGAGGGAGAAGCAGACTCCTCGTTGAGCAGGGAGCCCTATGCGGGGCTTGATCCAAGGACCCTGGGATCACGACCTGAGCCGAAGGCAGACGTTCAACTGACTGAGCCACCCAGGCGCCCAGGATGGGACTATTCTAATTTCGTGGGCATTTTAATTTTGAGCTGCCTGGTGGAATTCCTAATGAAGATGTCAGGTAGGGTGTTAGATTCATGACTTTGAAGTTTCTGGGCAAGGTCAGGGTACAGGTGTAGACTGGGAATCATGGGCACATAGATAGTATTTAAAGTCTGAGGGCCCAGTGAAAATACCTCGGGACAGAGAGTAAATATAGTTAGCCTGAAGACCGAACACTCAGACATGTCACAGCTTAGGGCTTTTACAAAGAAGAGACAGCAAATGAAACTAAAAAGGTGTGAATAGAGAGGAGGAACACCAAGACTATAAGGATGTCACAGAAACCAAGAAAAGAAACTAATATAAGCTGCTAAAATATGGCATAAATGAGAAAAGAAAATGATCTCCTGTTTCGTTATGTGAAGGTCAGGAGGTTGTGGGTGACCTTGCCAAGAACCTTGACATCAGTCCATGGATCAGTGGGGACAGAAGTTTGAATGGACAGTGAGGAAGTGAAAATCGTGTCTGAAGTCTAATCTTTCAAGAAGTTTTGCTGGGAGAGGAAGCCCAGAAGTGGTATGGCAGTGAGAGGGGAATGGGAGCTCAAGAAGTCAGCTCTGTTGAGGCTGTCAGTTTTACTTTTCACTGTGGAAACTTTCTTACTTAACATATGCAAAACCAGAGGATAAAATTATGTCCCCGCATGAATTCACCTCTCAACACTGAAAGTATCCTTTTTTTGCTTGTTTTTTATGGCTTATTTCTTCTATTGCCCCATTTTTAATTTTTTTAAGGTTAAGATGTAATTTACATTTAGTAAAATTCACCCTTTTGGATATACAGTTCTGAGTTTGTATAATGCATACATCTATATAACCACTACCAAAATCAAGATACAGAATGGTTCTACCATCTCCACATTGTCCCTCCTCTGCTTCTTCCACCCACAGTCCCTGGCAACCTGGTCTGTTTCCTGTCACTATAGTTTGCCTTTCCAGAGTGTCATATAAATGGAACCCTACAGAATTTAGCTCTTGCCTGGTTTCTTTCATCAAACACAATGCATGTAAGATTTATCTATGTTGTTGCATATATTAGTAGACTGTTCTGTTTTATTGCTGAATAGTATTCCACTGTATGGATGTACCACAGTTTGCTTACCCACTCAACAGTTGAAGGACATTTGGTTTATTGCTAGTTTTTGGCTATGATGAATAAGCCTCTATAAACATTCATGTACAGGTTTTGGGGTGAACATAAATTTTCATTTCTTTGGTCAGTATATAAGAGTAGGATTTCTGGGCCTATGGTAAGTATATTTTTAAATTTATAAGAACCTGCCAAACTATTTTCCAAAGTGGTTTACAATTTTATAATCCCAACAGTCATGAATGAGAATTCTGATGCTCAGCAGTCTCTCCAGCTTTGGTGATGTCATGAAAAAATAATAATTTTGCCCATTTTAATACATATGCTTATAGTGGTATCACATCGTGATTTAATGTGCATTTCTCTAATACCTAATGATGTTGACCATCTTTCAAGAGCTTTTTTTTTTTTTCTTGGCTTGGTGAGGCATCTGTTCAAATCTTTAACCCATCACTTGTTTTGTTGATTGCTTCCTTATTATCAAGTTCTGAAACTTTTTTAAAAAAGATTTTATTTATTTATTTGAGAGAGAGAGAGAGAGAGAGCACACTTGGGGTGGGGAGGGAAAAGCAGACTCCCTGCTGAGCAGGGAGCCCGATGCAGGGCTCGATGCCAGGATCCAGAGATCATGACCTGAGCCTAAGGCAGACGCTCAACTGAGCCACCCAGGTGCCCCCTGAGATTTTTTAAAACTATATTCTGGATACAAGTCCTTTGAAAGATATATGTTTTGCAAATAATTTCTCCTGATATGTGGCTTATCTTTTCATTCTCTTAACAGTGTCTTTCATAGAGAAGAAGTTTTCGATTTGGGCAAAATCCAATTTATCGATATTTTCTTTCACAAATCATGCTTTTGGTGTCATATCAAAAAATCGTTACCAAAACTAAGGTCACAAAGATTTCTTTCTATGTATTCTAGGTCTGTACTTTTTAGGTATTAAATTTATATCTATGATCCATTTTCAGTTAATCTTTGCGTAAGGTATGTAGTACGGGTCATGGTTTTTGTTCTTGTTTTTTGTTTTTGCATATGATGTTCAATTGTTCCAGCAGCATTTGTTGAAGAGTTTATCTTTTCTTCCTTAAATTTCCTTTGCACCTTTGTAAAAAAAATCAATTGACCATATATGTGTGTGTCTGTTTCTGGTCCCCCTGTACTGTTCCATTATCTATCTATGTACCCTTCAACCAGTTTGACACTCTCTTAAAGACTGCAGTTTTTTTTTTTTTTTTTAAAGATTTTATTTATTTATCTGACACAGAGAGAGACAGCGAGAGAGGGAACACAAGCAGGGGGAGTGGGAGAGGGAGAAGCAGGCTTCCCGCGGAGCAGGGAGCCCGATGTGGGTCTCGATCCTAGGACCCTGAGATCACGACCTGAGCCGAAGGCAGTCGCTTAACCAACTGAGCCACCCAGGCGCCCCAAGACTGCAGTTTTATACCGAGTTTGGAAATAAGAAAGTATGGATACTCTGTTCTTTTTTAAAAATTGTTTTAGCAACTCTTTAGTTCCCTGGTTTTTCCATATGGATTTTAAAATGAGCTTGTTAATTAAAAAAAGAAAAACCCTACAGATTTTGATGGGCATTGAATCGAATCTCTAGCAGCCCTATGACCTACACTTGAGGACTGTTCCTGAGTCATAAGGATGGTGACCCAATGAACTAGAGCTTTTCTGGGATACTTTGGAGATAGTGGCACGTCCTGAAGGATGCCAGGTCACTAGAAGGCATGAGGGACTTGAGGGTTTTGGTAGCTGAGTTCACAGATGAAAGGCAATGCTCCCGGTAGAAAATTGTACTATGGTTGCTTTCATTTGACTGTCCAGTGTGGCCCTGAATCACAATTTGGAAAAGGGAACTATTTAAATCAATCCTGGATGGGAAGACAATGTTAACTGAGAGGGAACAAAGTAGATAAATTGCCCAAAAGGAAGAAGAAAGGATGAAGACATGGGAAAACGAAGAATTCAGGAATGAAGTAAATAGAAATACATGGAGGAACTTAAATAGGGGGGAAAAAAACCAAGAGAAAATAGATCAAACCATTGAAACCAACTGAGTTTGACAAAGAGAAAGTGCAGTAAAGGGAGTAGGAAAAGAAAAAAATACAGACAATGTGCTGTATGTTTTTTATTGGTCTGCTTTATATGAAGATTTTCTACCAAAATATTCAACATACACAATCATGAATTACATGCTGTATATAGAAATAAATAAAAAAACACACAGCCTTCAAATAAATGGTCACTGTATTTTACTTATAGTCAACAATGTTCCATGATAGAGACAAATGGAATATTGTATTTAAACACTCTTTGAATGCAAGAAACAACAAATGTTCTTTGACACATATGGAAGAGATACTAGTGTATTACTCATATGAGTATATGATTTTAACTTTCTGCTTTGTTTTAGTTCTGGGACATTAGTATTGTCTTTAATGTACTCTTGCATGTCAGTAGGGAAATACAAGCTGTTTGAGAATTAATTATGAGAAATTAGAGGGAGTGGGTTATACGGAGTGGTGCCTATTTTTAGCGTCTCAACCCTGAAACTACACATCTGATATTTCAAAATGAATATCAAATACAATTCTCTTGGATGCTTGCCTCAGCTGCTGTCTCACATGTGATCATTTTGGCCACAGCTCTGCTCCCAGCATGTCTTTACATGACAGTTTTTTTCTCCTTGTTTCCAAGCATCACCTACTTCCCCAGTCTCACTAGACCCCTCTAGGCGTATTGTGGTCTGGCCCTTACCTCACGGCCCTATAATTATGTTGTGTGAGGAAGCAGGTTGGAAAGGATGGCAATCATAGACACGTCTGCCAGTAGATGAGTGAAAATGTGCCTTCACTTGCCTTATGCACTGGGAATATCACTGATGGAAAATAAATAAACATAGATCTTTACACACACACACACACAAACACACACATGACCTCTGTCATGCTATAAGGGCAGCCAGACCCATGTGATCTGTGACACGGGTGTCAGCTCCCCCACTTTCTAGTGCCTGAAGGCAGATATAAGTTCAGTACTCAAATGCAACCAGAAGTCATCGCTCTGAAATCTAAGTGAAATGCACCTATTTTCCTCCTGTCTCCATTTATCAAGATTATCTGGAAATTTCCAACTGTTTCTATTTATATATCTTTGTCCTGTACTTTATCATTTTGTGAAGTTTCCCTAATCACCAGGCAACAGCTCCACATATTGCTGTAGCTTGAACAGTCCCTTCTAGCAAGATGATGTTGTCACATTAATGATCCTATGACCTTTAGGAGTAAGGAATATATAATCATCAACTGTTTCCCTTAGAAACATTGTTCCCTTCCACCATAAAGAAAAATCTAACATTCACATATTGAGTGGAAAGTAATGGAAACCACATTCTAAGCTTAGAGAAAAACTGCCCTGCATTTGTGGCTATAATGTCTGAAGTTATCCATTAAATGTATCCTTAAAGCCCTCTGTGACTGCAGTGGACTAACCAGCATGCTTTCTGAAAACAAATTGGTGTAATTTCCAGTAAATATGGTAGATTTAGCTGACAAGTTCAGGCCACCTTCCTGCGAAGAACCCGTAATAGTGCTGTAGCACTACAGCAAAAATGATTTATTTAATGTATAGTTGTATAGTTGAGTTCAAACTAAAGAAATACCATTTCCAGGGGCTAAAAAAGAAGCACTCACCCAAAACTACAGTGACAAGAACTGAAGTGTAGAGGACCGTGTAGCCAACAGACCCAAGCATGGGCCTTCAAGGCTCAAGGCTAATGTTTTATTTTTTTTTTAAGATTTTATTTATTTATTTATTTGACAGAGAGAGAGGTGGGAGAGAGCACAAGAAAGGGAAACAGCAGAGGAAGAGGGAGAGGGAGAAGCAGGCTTCCCACTGAGCAGGGAGCCCCATGTGGGACTCAATCCCAGGACCCTGAGATCATGACCTGAGCCAAAGGCAGACACTTAACCGACTGAGCCACCCAGGCACCCCTCGAGACTAATGTTTTAGTATCTTTACAGGAACACAAGAGTCAATCCTCAGACCACCAAGAGGCAAGGTGCGGGAACAGAGCACCACTTTTCTACAAGTCACGTGGGCAGTAGGACCCTGGTCAGCTCCATCCGCACATCTGAAGAAGCATCTCCCAGGTGCTAGGTGAAGAGAATCACCCGTGAATAGTCAGAAACCTAAGCCATTGGCTGTGGTATCTGAATTTGCAATACCAGCATGGCATAGGAATTGGCAAAAACTGGCCCAGGGCAGACAAGAATCCTGACATGAAGACAGTCCAGCTCAGATGAGGCTTCCACAGAAAAGAACCAGAGAGTGGCTTGTCCACAGTAAAATGTTACACCCACAGAAGGAAACAAAGTGCCATAAGGAAGAGTCAGGCCATGCAGAACCAGGAACCTAAGGTAATAGAACAATGTGGAAAGGCCTATATAAGAAATATGATTAAAATATTTGAATGAGTCTGTGGGTGGTATAGAAAGCAAGCAGCATTCACCTGTGATGAACTACGAGGGGACGGACATGGCTGGAGAAGAAGCACCAGCTGGAGTGACGTCCAGACATCTGAGGAATATGCAAGATGTACTTACAAGGACTGTGGCGAAGTATCATTGATTCACTGAAGAGAGAAAAGACAGGCTCAGATTTATTAATCAACAACTTAGGGCAAAATGTAAGGGTTAGGGGGTCTCCTTAACAGAGACTCTATTCCCTGCAGCCAGAGGGCAAATGCAATTGAAAAAAGGGTACAGGGCTTACGAGTGGCAGAACTTCAGAGAAGGCTGAACTCTCAGCCTAGCCTGGTCTCCTCTGCCACCCTCAGGGCCCTGATGGGGAATGAGAGGGATCCTGAGAGTCGGGATGAGATATCTGGGTAGGTTCTGTTGGAAACCTTAAAGCTCTAAGTTCTCCTGAACGCTTTGGAATCACAGAAATATAGATGCCCCCTCCTTCTGCTTTCTTAAAACTATGCAGAGTCCTCAAATAAAGCAGGAGCCTTACAAGACAATGCTTGCCCTCCAGGATCCTCTCCCACCTCTTTTCTTGGCTACTGGACCTGTAGTTAGGATTAAATCTCAGCATAACCAAACTGGGGACAAGGGCTTCCTAAGGGAGGAGAGAGATGATGAGCCAATGCTGCTGCAGGACTGGTTAACAAGAATGGCAGGAACGGGGGAGTATGCAAGGAGAGGATCCTCAGGGTGCAGGATCAAGATGGATGAAACATAAATATGGGAGTTTATTGACATAGGGACATTCTGGGGCACCTGGGTGGCTCAGGTGGCTGGGTGTTTGCCTTCAGCTTGGGTCATGATCCCAGGGTTCTGGGATTGAATCCTGCATCGGGCTCCCGGCTCAGTGGGGGGCCTGTTTTTCCTTCTGCCTGTGCACTCTCTCTCTCTCTCTGTCAAATAAGGAAATAAAACCTTTAAAAAAAGACATAGGGACATTCTTCCATGACACATAATTTAACACCCTGCTAAGGGCCCCAAGTGACAGTTCTAGCACACTGCTTAGATGCCTCTGAAATCTTAGAAAGAGTGATGACACACATTAAATGAGCTGGAGATGCAAGTACTCTAGTGGTAAACTGTGGAGAAAGGGGTCAAAAGGCTCAGAGAAGTAGGCATGTTAGAATGGGTCTGACTCCAGCTGCTGACCATTTTGTGATCAGTGCAACCTGCAGGACACTCCATTTACCAAGAAGAAAAAGAGCATACCGGTGAGGAGAGGCCAGCATCACTGAGAAACTCAAGATGGGACTGCCCTCTGTGCACAGAATGGACACAGAAGATGCCACTTCACATCTTGGTCCCCTAGTAGCAATGGAAGTAACAGGATCCCAGAATAGCAGAGGCCGAATGGCAACATTTACCCATCAAAAGCAAGATGGGCAAAATTTCCCTAACAAGTAGCAGGAATGGAATCACAGCCATGGAGCCTGATCCATGGGGATCTATGAAGACGGCCCACAGAACATGATGTTCCCAGGGACAATATAGATGGGCAACGAAGGGCATATTCAAAAGAGATCAAGAATAGATAAGTAGAAGACTAGGGTCAGCCAGGCCAGTGGAGAAACATGATCCCCTTCCCATTGCCCAGATCAGAACCAGTTCTATGACCCAGTGCCCACTGAATAAAGAAGAGCCAGGTTCCCATAAGGAAGGGCCTTACTCCACCATGGAAACGCTAGAGATTCCTCTGTCTTCTGCCGCAATACCTATATCCACCTGAGAAGGTAAACGTATATTAGAGAAAGGGGAATACTCAAAGGACCATCGTGGCCCTCCTTTAGAGTAGAAGCAAATAGGGGTCAGGTAATAAATGGGGTCCTGGTGCTGGGCCATCTCACAGTGTGTTGAATAGGTGCAGAGAAACATCTAGTCGTCATTTCCTTGGTTCCCAAATATATATTTGGAATGGACTTCCTTAGGAGTGAGCAGAAATCTCACATTCATTTTTTGATGTTGAAATTAAGTGCTCTTGGGGTATAAAAAGCCAAGTAGAAGCCCTGAAACTGTCCCTTGGCCACAATGGTAAATCAAAACAGTATCAGCACTGGAAGGGATGACAGATATCACTGTTGCCTCAAAAGCTTAGAGGATTCAGGGGTAGGGCTCCTTGTTATATGTCCCGTTTAATTCACCAGTCCGTCCCTGCAAAAACTGCTTGGCTGACGGCACCTGACAGTAAACCACTACCACTTCACCAAGCGGTTACCCTAATTGCAGCTTCTGTACCAAATGCAGTATCATTGCTAGAGCAGGTGGACACAGCCTCACGTACCTGGAATGAGGTCGCTGGTTTGGTATGAAGGAGGATCAGAAACAATCTGCACTCACATGAAATAGACAAGAGTATATATTTATGGCCTCAACCCAGGGCAGTGTTAACTATTCTGGTCTCTGTCATAATATAGTCTAAAGGTGCTATGTTAGGTGATGTGGAAGCTGCCAGCCTTGAGAGCAGGAAAGGGCTCAGCAGCAGGCTCAGGCTGCAGGACAAACAGGGGCCACGTGGCCTAAAAGATCATTTGTTGCTCAGAGGTGTGTGTGGAAGAGAAAGACAATGTGTGGAGCCTCCGGCAAGTGCTAACGGGAGACCCTCGGGAGCAAGGCCACCAGTCTGCAGCACGGAATCATTCTACAGCACAGAATCCTAGACCATTCGGAAAGTAGCTCCTGCCATGCTCCTGGGCTGTGTGGAAACTGGTGTCTGACCATGCACTGGAAGCCCGGTAACATCAGACGTAATGAGTCCTAAAATTGCAACATGGAAATGATATATCTGGGATCAGGGTCAGGAGGGTCCAGAGGTCACAAGTATGCTACATGACATTTTCCTCTGTCACAGTTCTACCTCATGGTGTCCTTTGGGGAAGGGGTCCCCTATGAATAGTTTATAGAGAAGAAACACCCTGAACTTGGTCCATGGTGGATTGGTTTGGTATGTTGGTACAAGCTGAAAATGGAACACTTCTGCACTACACTCAACTCAGGGTATCTTGGAGGGACAGTGATGAGGGGAAATCCCTCTGATGAATAGATTCAGATAATGCACTTCATCATCCACTTTTTTTTTTTAAGATTTATTTATTTATTTATTTGAGAGAGAGAGAGCAAAAAGGGGAGGGGGTAGAGGCAGAGGGAGAAGCAGACTCCCCACTGAGCAGGGAGCCCCACGTGGGGCTTGATCCCAGGACCCTGGGATCATGACCTGAGCTGAAGGCAGACGCTTAACTGACTGAGGCACTCAGGTGCCCCTCATCATCCACTTTGTATGGAAAGAGAAGTGACCTAAGATAAAATTATTTATGAATTCATTGGCAGTGGCAGATGGCTAAGCTGATTAGTCAGGGTCCTGAAAGGAGTATGATGAAAATAATGGCCTAAGGAAGACTGAGGGAGAGACACGTAGAGAGGCACAAAGAATGAGATCATCAACTTCTGTCCAAGAAAAAACACCGCAAAACAAGAGACAACCAATAAGTTAGAGGAAATATTTGCAAATCATTATCCCAAAAACCCTTGGAAAATCCTGCCTTGAATACCAAGGCTGTCAGACATTTGCTATCTTATAATTCTTCCTTCTTCTGGAAGGAGATAAAACACTGGCACTAGCATTTCTAGAAGCACTGTACACAAAGCCCTCACTATTTCATCCCAGGAGAGAATTCATATAAAATGCAAGCAGAGGAAGACCAGGGGCATGTCATTCTCACATCTCATTCTTTATTCAGAAATACACTGTATGCTTGCTCCTTTATACGGCTTCTATGAAGAAAAACCCACTTCTCAGTGCCCCTAATAATGATAGAACAGTTACAATTGGATTTCAGCTCTGTCAATCATTCTGACTTATAAAGAGTGTATCTGGACACCTTCCTTAACTATGAAACAGTTGCAAGTTCACATCTACAGAGTGGCAACCTTTCTTTTAGTCCATCTCTCTCTCTCTCTCTTTCTGAGCGAGAAAGTACGTGGGAGTGGGGGTGGGGGGAGCAGAGGGAGAGGAAGAATCTCAAGCAGACTCCCCACTGACTGGGGAACCCGATGCAGGGCTCGATCTCACTACCCTGAGACTATGACCTGAGCCGAAATCAAGAGTCAGTCACTTAACCAACTGAGCCACCCAGGCTCCCCTTAGTCCATCTCTTTTAAGATTGGGTGGGGAGGGGGTGGCTCTTAACCATACAGACTTTTGAAATACAAAGGGAACTTTAGCAGCAGAAGCTGAGAAAAGAGGGTTGTTAGTAGCTATTATGATCTAATATTATCTTGGTTAGAAAACAAAAAGAGATTTGTTTGAAAACCTTTGGGTTGACTTTTGTCCCTTGTGTTAATTTATATCTCACTGCTTTGCCAAGAACCAACTAATTAATTTGTGTCTAACACAGAGAAGGGCATCATCCCTGCTCTTGCCAAGTAATCCTAAAATATCCATATAACCAACAAAATATCACTGCCCAGAGTATTTGAAGCTCTCTTACAAATAAAAAGAATAAAGAAAACTCAAAAGAGAAAATTTTAAAAAAATTCACAGAACAAGAAAACCTGAATGGTCAAAACACACAGAGAGAGGTTTTCACCTTCAATAATAATCAGAGAACTGCAAATTAAGACAGAGGCAAAATGTTAGTTATACATTACTGAGTATTGGCAAGGTTGTGAGGGAATGAGAACTCTCACAAAGTTCTGATAGGTGTGTAATCACTTTGGAGAGCCATTTGGTAATGGCCAGAAAGTTGAAGACTTACATACCATACATAGACTAGAAATACTATCACTCAAGTGCACAAGAAGACATACACACTAATATTTTTAGTCACACTGTTGTCATAGAAGAAAAAATTGGAAGCCACCTAAATGTCCATCATTTGGGGAATAGAAACATAATTATGATACATACCTAGATGGAACACTATAATGTGATTTTAAAAATGAACAAATTCGTTCTACGAGCATCAAAACAGGTAAATCTTAGAAACACAATGTTGAGTGAAAACAACAAAATACTATTTATGTAAACATTTTAAATACCCCAAACAGCACTATATGGTGTGCTGTTTGTGAATCCATACATATGCCATAGATATGAAAGCATGGACAAGGAACAATTTTAAGAGAATGGTTAGTCCTGGGGAGGAGGAAAAAGTAGATTTCAATTTTATCTGTAACTTTTTTACATTTAAAAAAAATATATGAAGCAAATATAGCAAAATCCTAACAGTTGAGTGGTGGATACCTTTATGATTGCTTAAAATGTTTTGTCATGTAAAAATTAAAAATTCAATCAATTATAAACATTAAACATCTAATTTAAAAACCATCTCTCTCTCTCTCTCTCTCTCTCTCTCTCTCACACACACACACACACACACCCACGCAGGGGCAGACACCCACACTTCCGGATTTACCAACATAAATCAGCAGGCTAAAGGGTTTCTCAGAGACTCCCCTCAGCATTAAGGATGCTAATTGCTACTGTAGCAGTTACTGAAAGATCAAAGAACCGCCCACAGAGCAGAGCTGTGTTTCATCTTCCACAGACCAAACACTAATACTGCCCATCCCCCACCATCCATCGCCTCCTCTCAAGCTGCCACATTGGACCAATTCCCTTTCCTTTTCCCCACATGCTCTCCCCCACCCCTAAAATATCTCTGTGCCAAAAATATATACTCAGAAAAATGCTTGCAGAATGAATGGAGAAAGGTAACTTCACTATCATTATGTTTCCCTTCTAATTACCATGGTTTGTCTAAGGATGCGCTTGTTTGTTTCTGTGGTAGCGATTCAGAAACTCAGCACAGGCACCCTCCCCAGTCTGTCTCCCAGGAGCTGGGGAAGGAATATTATGACCTTGTCATCCTTCTGTTACCCAAGGCCCTGGACACAAACCACATGTCACCATCCCATTACCCTGCCCCCAATCCTTGTGTGCTGTGTGAAGTCAATGGGCTTTCACTCAGGAGAGCTCCACATGTTTCTGGAAAGCAGGGCTATGAGAAAGGTCTCCCTTTTGAAATACAAGAAGGATTTGCATCCCTTCCCTAGGGCAAGGCATCCCCCTTCTGAGGCGGGCACAATAACAGAAGGGGCCTTCTCTGATGCACTGCAAAGTGGAGTTGGCATGGAGTTGGTGATAATATGGCTGACCTTGAGTGGATGAGCGAGGGAGTGCTCACAGTCTAGGGGGCTCCAGCAAAGTTGTCCCAAGTTCCATAAAGAGGAAAAATCAGATGAGACTAAGTAGCAGGCCAAGGAGCCCCTCAGAGTAGAGTGAAGAGCTGGGGAGTCTCAGAGGACAGGCTCTCTGGGGAGCCCTGTCAAGATACTGTGAATGCAGCATCTCTGGTGCATCAGGGGCCCCCTACTAAAAGATGGACACCCCACACACCGCAATAGGCAGCTTGAGTCTTCACTAACACACGAGGTGGCACCAAACTGGGTCCCACTGTCATACAGGGGTCGCTTCCTCCCTGCCCCCTGGACAAGGGCCTCCTTTCCACCTGCCAACCCAGGAGTCAGACACAGCTCTTCTAGCCCCGGACACTAATGGAAAGTAGGGGGCTCACCCCACATTCACACCTGATCCCTGCCCCAGGCTCCTGGAGTCAGCTGAGCCCTGTTCCTCAGCAGCCCTGCCTGCCAGCATGAGTCCTGGCACACATGTTCTCAGGCTTCTTCAGCACGCTGTTTCCTCACTCTGTTCCTTCCCTACACAGATTTCAATGTCTGTCTTCCTTCCTTCCTTCCTTCCTTCCTTCATTCCTCCCTCCCTTTCTTTCTTTCTTCTTTCTTCTTTTTCTTTCTTTCTCTCTCTCTCTCTCTTTCTTTCTCTTCCTTCCTTCCTTCCTTTCTCTTTTTCTTTTTCTCTTCTCTTTTCTTTTCTTTCATAGGAAAGACCAAGGCTCAAAGGTGAAAGAGAGGAAAGAGGCTGTGGTTGAGTGGACATGTAAGACCCCCTTAAAGGGAAAGGCCGGATTATAGGGAGGCACTTTTCCAGGAGGGCTCTGAGTTAGTCCCGTTACCATGACAGCTGTCCCTCATTTATATATTCAGGCTGGTAACCTGAGGGAATGTTGGTGGTAGCTGAATAACTTGCAAATTGAACAAAGAAAGTCCCTTTTCCCTAGCTAGCATTCACTTTTGGCCCCTAACCCTCAGACCAAATATGAACTATTCAGCTCTGCGGCGAACATACCACAAATGTCACTGTCACCATGCTTGTGCTCAAGCTGCATTTAGCTGGGGTGCCCTTCCTTCCTCCACTTCTCTCGCCTTAGTTTTCTTTTTTTTTAACTAAAGATTTGTTCATTTATTTTTTTAGAGAGAGGGAGAGACAGTGAGAGAGAGGGAGAGAGAATCCCAAGCAGACTACATGCCGAGTGCAATGCAGGGCCCGGTCCCAGGACCCTGAGATCACGACCCGAGCCAAAACCAAGAGTCGGACACTCAACTGACTGCACCACCCAGGCACCACGGCCTTAGTTCTTAAAATATTACCCATCCTTCAGGGCCCAACATGCTACCTCCAACATGAAGCCTTCCTTGATTGCCTCAGTTCTGAGTGATTTTTCTCTCCTGAGTTCACATGGCCATTTCTATTTGCATTATGATTCCTACCATATCACATGGTGTGAGGCAGCCATTTGTGTGGGTCTTAGGTCACAGTGTCTTCCAAGTGGCTAAATCCCTGGGCATTTTTAGCTGTCATCTTACTTGATCTCTTAATAGTATTTAATACTCTTGAATATACCCTCCCTCTTGGACTATTCATCCCTTTGGCATCCATATAGACCTCTGGGGGTTTGCCTGCCTGGCTTCTTCTCTGTCTTCTTCAGGTAACAGCACCTTGATTTTTATTTTGAGGAACTTTCCATCCATGAGGTGTGCGTAGGACTGATGCCAACCCCCAGCTCAGAGATGAGCATATAATCTTAAGTCATGCCAACAATAATGATATCCAATGTTCCTGCTGGAACCAATAAAAGAGATGTTTTCTTTACCTTAGGTAGGATGTAAAGCTGAAGCTTCTGCTAGTGACCTGATCATGCCACCACATGGAATAACCCACTTGGAAAAAAGCTTATTAACCAGAAGGCAGAAATAAGACATGGAGAGAGGGGCAGGTTCTCAAGGATCTGTTTGAGCACGTGGATTCGGGCATGTCTGACCAGTCCTAAGTTTAGGTTGTAAGAGCCAACAAATTCTTCCAAATCTTCTTCATCTTGTTGTTGTTCTTCTTCTTCTCTTGTTCTTGTTCTCCTTCTTCTCCTCTTTTTCCTCCTTCTTCTTTGTTTGTTTGTTTATATCAATTGAAGATGGATTTCAGTAACATACGTTTGAAAGAGTTCGAATTCAGCCTCTAGGGTACTATACTCTCCTGGCTTTCCTCCCTCCTGGTTGTCTCTTCTCAATCTCCTTTGCTGAGTAATCCTCCTCTACTCAGACTTTAAATATCATAATTCATCTAAGACTGGTCCTCACCCCCCTTTACTCTTTCTCCTCCTGCGGCAAGCTCAGCCACACCTATGGCTTTAATCGCCATGTCATATTTATAGCTTTCACCCAGGTCTGGCTTAGAACTCCAAATATATATTCATCTGCCTACTCACTGTATCTACTTGAACGCCTCTAAGCTATCGTAGGCTGGTCACATCTAACCTGAATTAGGATCTTTTCTCCCCACATAGCTCTCCTCCTCTGTTCTTATCACAGCAAACAGCACAAGACAAAAACCTAGGGTCATCTACTCCATTCTCCACACTTCACCCAGGTGAGCTTTTTAACACAAATAAGATCATGACTCTTCTGCACAAATGCTTCCACGACCTTCCCATGGGGTATGTCCAAAATCAGAACATGGATCCCAAGGCCCTGCCCAGTGTGGTTCCTGCCCACTTCATCTCTCAGACCTCTCCTCCTTCTTCCTGAGCTCCCTCACCTGTCTCTTATCACTTCTTTGAAAGGGGCATGCTCACCCCCTCTGAGCCTTGGCCTTACTCTTCCTAGCTTCAACTCCCCCTCTTAACCCAGTTTCCTCCAAATCATCCTCAGATCTCAGATAGAAGGTCCAGGAAGCTTTGCCTTACTCCTCCAGACTATACTCTCACAGCACCTAGCAACTACCCTTCATCATATTCAACAACTTCCGTGTGATTCTTTAATATCTATGTCTCCCATGAGACTAAGCTTCAGGGGGACAAAGACCATGTTCATTTTTCTAATTCCTGTTTCCTTAGCACTTAGGCCTGCTGTATAATGGGCAGTGGGCATCCATGAATATTTGTAGGATAAAGTGATTGATACTTGATGTCTCCTGCTAAGTGGATAAGCATGCAAGGGAGCAACATCGCTAGTGATGAGAAAAGAGAATGGAAAAGGGAACTTCCAAGGGAAATAGCATCCCAATGGGTACACAGAAGCCTGGAGAGCAGCAGGGTGAGACCATGCCTAACTTAAAACCACACTGATAAGGGGAAGTAGGATGAGACATAATCATGGGGCAGTGCGTTCGTAGATAGCTATTTGCTTGGCTGGGCTGTTCAGTTGAGAATGGAGTGGAAAGTCCCAGGTGATATTTTCTAACACAGATGAATTTTGAGGATAAGCACTTATAATCTAATCAAAGAGCATCCAACATGTGTGATATGTATCACATATTAAATTAAGATGTGGTGTGGGCTCATTGCAGATAATTCTGTTATGTAATCTTAAGATGTGTGGTGTTCAAACTTTAGTTGTGTGTTAAAACTTTAGAAGGAAATGTGACCTAGCACTGTTAGAAAATTAATAAGGCAGAAGCAGAGAAGCCTCACTCTCTGTGTCAGGAGACTCTTATGTGTTACCAAACAGTACATGCCACCTGGTAGGGATGTCAAGAACAAAATAAAAGGTTCATTTTAAAAAGTCTAATAAGGGGTGCCTGGATGGCTCAGTCGGATGAGCGGCTCCCTTCAGATCAGGTCATGGTCCTGGGGTCCTAGGATCGAGCCCCGCATCTGGCTCCCTGCTTGGTGGAGAGCCTGCTTCTCCCTCTCCCTCTGCCTGCCACTCTGCCTACGTGTGCTCTCTCTCTATCTCTCTGTCAAATAAATAAATAAAATCTTAAAAAAAATAAAATAAAAAAATAAAAAGTCTAATAAATATTTCTTGGACATTTAATTTATGCCACTTCTGCTACTTCCTGTCTATGATCTCATTTAACTTCTTTGTGTATCAGTAAAATTGGGATGATAGGTTTGCTAGGGAGATTAAATAGGCAATAATACATTGAAGTTCTTAAAAACAGCGCCTGGTCCCATATAAATAATCAAGAAGTTAGCTACTATTAATTTGTAATGTTTTATTGTAACTACATCCTGGGCCTTTTCTAGGAAATGAGGCTCCAGTTGTGAAGAAGACAGACAAGATAGGACTCTTGTGAAACTTCTGTTCCTGTTAAGGTAGAGACAAATTAGTAAGCAAACTAACAAACAAGATCATTTCGAAGAACGACAGATGCAGAGAAGGAGGACGGAGCGGAGTGTTCTGAGGGCAGAGGCCACTTTCAAAAGGGCCGTCAGGAAAGGCCTCTTTGAGGAGGTGACAGCTGAGCTCGAGGCCTGACTGGTGGGAGACATGCGGAGAATCCTAACAAGGGCATTCCAGGCCAGATGCACAGCAAGTACAAAGGCCCTGAGGCAGAACTCAGTGTTAGTTGAAGTGTTAGAGGTAGGAAAGTGCAGTGTGGCTGGAACACAGTAAGAGAGGAAGAAAGTGGTGTGAGATGAGATCAGAGGCAATGAGATGGAAAACACCATCAGCACCAGGCTGGACTGGCCAAAGAGCAAAGGGTCAGAATCTTGATGGGACATTCCTGCTAGTGGGAGGCTACAGTTCTGCAGTGTGACCCCGAGGAAAGGGCCCAGGAGTCAGAGCCCTGAGCATAGAAGAAAGAAGAGCTGGTGTTGAGGCAGAGCCTTACCTTAGGACCCAGCCTCAGAGCAACGGTGACTTCAAAAAGGCAGGCTCTCTCTGATGGCAATTAATGTCTCCCCCACTCACTGTGGCAAATACAGCCAGTAGCCTAGCGATGCCCATTCTCTCTTTCTTTCTTGTTGGCAGAAGCTTGATTTTGTTCATGGCAGCAATAGGCCATCTCCGAGTGAAACAGGGTTAGTCTAACCAACCGAAACAAGTCTACAAATTGAAGCCTGTGGTAAAAGAGGCTCCCAGGACCCCAGCCCTAGGGAAGCTTCTCACACTTAAGAGAGGTGTGAGAACCCCATACCCAGCCTGGACACAGAGAACTGAAACTAGCTCTTACTGTCTACACTCATGTGACTTTGCTCTCCTCCTGTTTTCGTTAGTATGATTATACTTTTCCAGGGCTGTCTCACCTGAACTTCAACAGAAGATTCACAAACTCTTCAGTGGAAAGCATCAGCAGTTTTCAGCCTAAGATTCTGTCATCCCTCCTCTCAGAATCCTTACCTTGCTGTTTCCACCAACCTTACCTTTCACCAACTTAACAATTCTCAATAAATTCTGATGTCACCTTCCCTGCTCTGAGGCACTTCCCAAGCTCTGCTGAGGTATGTTCTCCCTGGCCACGGTGACTAATACATTCTGTTTTGTCTTATCAAGGGGTTTTGTTGGTAATGTTTAGGGAGCTAGCCTTTGGCAGGTCTGTCCGTCAACACAAACTTTACCCAATCTTGTCTATAAGCTAACACGCACAAGTTATACATCTATTTCAAAAGCTAAAGATTTCCGAGAAGATCAAAGAGACCTGACTTAAAGGAGTCCACATGGATAAATATGCATCAACTTTTGGATGTTCCTCTGAAATTTGTTTGAATGCTTTTTACCAGAAAATTCAATTATACATCTAGTGCAATTTCTAGTTCTCAGTTAGAGACCAGATGCCACAAGTCCTTTTTTAAAAAATATTTTTCCTACAATCATTAATCATATAGGCTCTTGTCTTTCCTAAATCAAGAAAAATAACAACTACTAACAAAGAAAAGATACCACAAAATTAATTGATCTTTATTATTTCCTCTTCTATTTTCTATTGCTATTAGGATCAATAAGCATGATAACATCCTAATATTTTTTAAAAGATTTATTTATTTATTTGAGAGAGAGCAAGCACAGAGGAGAGGGGAGGGAGAGGGAGAGAGAGAGAAACTCAAGCAGATACTGCACTGAGTGCAGAGCCCCTCATGGAGCTCGATCCCATGACCCTGAGATCATGACCGGAGCTGAAGTCAAGAGTTGGACGTTTAACCGACTGAGCCCCCCAGATGCCATAACATCCTAATATTTTTAAATCATTTCTACATTTGGAGCTCTGGAAAACGGTACATTATTATTATTATTATTATAAATATATATTGTTATTCTTTCATTGATAACTCTTCATTAAATTGGTTGATTTTATGGACCAGGTTCCACGGTCAATGGACTCGGCTGGTTTTACATTTCTTTGCAAAATGTCATGTGAAAACAAAAAATTCAAGAGAGAAGTCTTGACAACTGTTTGGCGAGGTACAACAAACACATCTTTGAGTGTTTTACCCCATGAAGCAGACTCGTGAGTGGGAGCTTGGGGCGCAGGAGAAAGAACGGGAGCCTGGGGCTGAGGTACAGTCCTGGGTCTCTCGCTAACCAGCAGTCAGGACCCAGGCAAAGGGGATAAGCACTCCCTCTAATCTCAACACCTCAGTGAACCAGCTACTGCTTAATGTGCATCTTACTGAAGAGAAAGACGTAGGCACAGAGAAGTTACATAATACAGTGAAGGTCACACAGCCTCGTAAATGCTAGAACCAGAATTCAAGCCGAGCCCATGTGTCACAGCCTCTACAAAGTAACACCTGTTAGTGACAGTGACCTGGCGGTGGCAGAGGACAATGAGAGAAAGTCAAATGAGCAAGGTCTGGGTGGGCTCTGGGGAGCTGGAAGGTAGGCTGGGAGGCTCATGTTACACATTGCATCAAACTCCAGGCCAAATATGAGGAGCAGAGATAAGAGCCTCCCTTGTTTCCAGCTGTGAGACTTGGGCCAGACCCAGCAGCTGCCGCGCTCCCGCCGCAGACTTGTATTGGACATCCAGTGTCAAGAAGGTCTTGTTAATAATGCAGGTGCGTAACACAAGCAGGATGTCAGCTTTGAAGAGACACCTGCCACCACGCAGCTCCCCTGGCTGAACACAGGCAGAGGAGAGATGACAGAAGATACCCAAGATGCTAGGGGAGCTGAAGGCAGCCAGCTACCAAGAGAGTAGGCTGCGGATTCCATCAGGACGTAGTGAAGAATGAAGTCCACAGAGAATACAGAGCTGAGGACATGAGGATGGGGCAGAAGCCAAGAGACTATGGAGAAATGTCAGTCAGAAATGGGCCACTTACTGCAATGAACAGAGAGAGAAAGGCAGAATGGTGAAGAGCAGGAGGCAAATACCAGGGAAGGGTCATGAAGAACAGTGTGAAAACAGATGAGCAGGGATCACAAGAGGTGATTCTCTTGAGGGGGAAAAAAAATTAGCTGCAGACGAAGGGTCACTAGGTCAGGACAGATTTCCCACGTGGGGTCTGCTGATGTGTGACATGGTTCTGACATGACACATTCACATGATTCCTAAGGAACACTCCTGGGCCCCTACTGGAAATATGATTGGGTGCCTTTGTTCCCAATAACACTGGCCTGAGGACCATGATGATTTTACTCACCACTGTATTTCCAGGACCCAGCACAATGTCTGGGATGTGCTATGAGCTCAAGTAATATTTCTTGACTAAAACATTCCTTGAATAAAAAGAGAAAGGAAGGAAAGAACGAAGGAAGGGGAAGCTGAGACCCAGGGGCAGCAAGCTATGCCTGGCTAGCCGAACTGACCATCTTTAGGAAGGATACATGGCAAAGGGCCTCCTGCCTCTTCTTACCTCTCCGCCTCCTCTCCCGACACACTCACACACCGCAGTCCCAGGCCACCTGTTCAAACCCAAAGAGGGCCTAACAACCCAGGGTGGGCATAGCGAAGCACTAAGGAGGTTTTGGGGAGCCTGGGTCATCCAGTGATACACTAGGTCAGTCTCTGCCGTCTCTATGGTTCTCCATGGTTGTCGCAGAGTTCACCTCTGGACCTTGGGAGTCTTTAAAACACAAGCCAACCAGTGAGCTGGTTTAACACACACTCATAAGTTCTTCACTGCTCAGTGAACCCAATACCACAGCAGGAACTCGATGGGGCCTCCCTCTCTTTGGACAGATATTGCCCTTGTTCCCCACATTGGAATACCTCTGGTATTATGGTCAAGGGGAAGAAGTTGGGGGCGGATGTTTGTACCTTGTATTTCAGTCAAGTCAGGGTAGTTTATGCTATAGTAACAACCCCAAAAGCTCAGTGACTAAAAACAAGGTGTAAGGGCGCCTGGTGGGCTCAGTTGTTAGGCGTCTGCCTTCGGCTCACGTCATGATCCCAGGGTCCCGAGATCGAGCCCCGCATCAGGCTCCCTGCTCGGCGGGGAGCCGGCTTCTCCCTCTCCCACTCCCCCCTGCTTGTGTTCCCTCTCTCGCTGTGTCTTTCTCTGTCAAATAAATAAAATCTTAAAAAAAAAAAAAAAAGGTGTAATTCTCACTCATACTACCTATCCATCACGGACGAGCTGAAGGTTTGACTCTACATTGTCCTGTCTCTGGGATCCAGGCAAACAGAGGGAAAGAGAACAGCAGAGCTTCTCCATTGGCATTTTGATTCTTCAGTCTGGAAGTCACACACGTCGCTTCCACTCAGAGTCGTTGGCTGGAATTGTCATCTGGCCTCCCATGGCCACGAGGGTGCTGGGAATCCAATCCCACCACTGGTTGGGAAGACAGAGAGCTGGAAACAATGACCCCAGTCTGGAGCTGAGCCTTGGAGGTACGGCCCAATTAATCCTCAACCCCTTCTCTTCGGCAAAGTGCTAAGGACTGGGTACCCTCCACTGAGGAAGTGCCTGGTGGCATAGCCTGGAGGAGTAGAGGTCCTTCCCAGTCAAGTCTGATGCACAGGGGATCCCTGTTCCATACTTTCACAATCAGGACTCTCACCTGTTCTGCAGTCTCTGCTCTCTGGACACAGGGACGGCCCTAATGAGGACAGTATCAAGGCAGTCCTGCTGTCCTCCCACAACCCCAGCCAGGGGAGGATGGTCTTCTCCACAGTGGACTCCCATTAAAGGTCCAGTGGGGATAGCAAAGTGGCTGGTTTGAGGATTCATTTTTTTTTTTTTAATAATATAAAAGCGTTCTCCTGCCTCACTTTAGGAATGAAGCAACCAGATTCATAAGTAAACAGTCCACATATAAAAACTGCCATTTGTATTACTTGCTATCCTGGGTTTAAGGGGGGGGGGGCAGGAGGGACAGGGGAGAGGAGGCAGGAAGCAAAGGGAGGTGTTGAGGAGAGAAGCAAAACCCGGCAGAGGAAGAAGGTTCTGGGGCGCAGACTGTGGAGAGCAGGGGATAGGGAGAAAAAGAAGGTGAATGAAGAGACAATCTGAGGGGGGAATATCAGAGATAAGTTGCTGTTATCATATCTTTCTCCAGGGCATCCCAGCTCTTTGAAAAGCTGATTTGCTATTTGCCAACTGTTCTGTCTCTTCTAAAGTGCACCGGGGGTTTATGACTGCCTGGGCAGCAGACACCTGAATCAAGAGGAGGACAAACATGGCCCCTGGGCTGAGGACACCACCCCTGGGAGAAACCCATCATGCAAGGAAGCCACAGAGAACTTAAGTCTTCAAAGAAGAGGGCACTGGAGGCAGACCTTTGGAAATCAGCCATCACACAGTGGCCATGTGCACGGCCTCTTCCTATCCCAGGTGAAAGAGGGACAGTGGAGTAAAACAAAGAACTAGAGGGTCTTAAAAATATCAAATTCAGCTTCATCTAATTTTTGGTCACCTCAAAAGAGTGAACCAGGTGACTTCCGCCGGCTTATTGTTATTGTTGTTGAAGAGCTGTGAGCCACTCCCTGCCCAGGTTCTGGAACCTTCTAGAACCTGCATAACCAATATGGGCCCCTGAAATGAGTGGAGAAAGTAGAAATCTCAAACTATCTTAAAAAAAAAAAAAATGATGCCATGTCCTTCGCTTCTCTCCACTGCCCCCACCAGAGCCGGCTGGCCACCTCCGCAGCTCCTGCTGCACTGGCCCTAACAAGGCCACCCGGTGCCTGACTTCCACCCGGCTCTAGGCCCAGTGACAGCCATAGGAAAGAATCAGACTCCATCAAGCCGATGCTGCCCTGGGGAACTGGGACTATTCCCGCTGGGGGACTCCCTGGTGGCCGTCTCTCTCTGAGCAAGGGAACGCGGGCCAGCTGTTGAAACACCGCGGCCCAGGGAAGATGCTGGACTCTCCGGAGAAGACAGCCCGGGGGCGGGTGGCCGGAAGGGAGCCGGCAGGGGTGAGGCGGCCGCTGGGTGGCTGGGGAATGCCGCACCGCAGGCTGAGCTGTCCTCGTGGTGGTGGAGATCTTGATAAGGTGGCGAGCGCGCCGCGCCGCTGCAGGAGCCGCCCACGGGCCACGCACCCACGGAGGGCCGGCGCGGGGCACGCTGTCATCGCCCAAGCCAGCAGGCATCGGGGACATTTAGTGACCAGGGATGCCGAATCCCATCACACTTTCTCGGCCAGCTCCTGATTCCACATGTGTTGTCACTTTTTTTCCCCTCCTTCTTCATAACTTGATTGAATGGACCTCACAACTGGGGTTTTTCACCAGCGGGTCTCCAAAACGGATACGGAGATGAGCAATTTCATTCGTTCATCTTTTGATTTACTGAATAAATATTTATCGAGTGCCTCCTGTATCCCTGGCACTGTCCTTGGTGGTCGGGAGATTCTCATATTTGTCTTCCGAGTTGTTATGGTTGTGATTTGGACAGTACTTGCCATACTTTTCCAAGTATGGGGGGGGTTGCGGAATGTAATATTTGGACTTCACAGTGGGGCAAACAGGAGGTGATCCCTGCCCGGAGAAGGCTGCCTGGCTCCTGGGAGCTGAGGGATTGGGATGCCAGTCCACAAGAGGGATACTCAGCCTTAGAGCTGGGCTTTTGTGTTTCTCTGTGTGTGTGTGTTTTAATGAGGTGCAAGGTGCTGTCTCTAATCTGGGTTTGGCAATCTCCTCAGATGCCCTCAAGGGAAATCTTCCCTCCTTTGGCCATTTCTCTCTCTCTCTCTCTCTCTCTCTCTCTCTCTTTTTTTAGTTTTGAGGGCTTGTCAGAAGAGAGTTTGTACAGAGAAATGCTGGCCATCGGGTTAGCCACATCATGAAAGTAATTATTTAGGATAATTTTCTCTGTAATTGGGAATCCCGAGTCTTTTCAAGTATAGGTATTTAAACTCAAGTTAATGTTTTTCATAATAATTAATACAGGATATTTAGAAAATTGACCAGAATGGATATCCCCAAACTCTTGGTCCTCCTGGCCAGAAAAGTCTCCCTCTGACTGGTAAGACCAGGAAAGCAGCTCTTTCAGAGAGTTTGCACATCATAAATTCCCAGAGCTAGGAAGTTTTTCCAATTGGACCTTAGGCGTTCCCAAGATACGCCTCAGGGGCTGCTAGGAATGGGCACCTCTTACTCTTCTCCTGCTTCACTCATCCAGAGAAGACCCATGATAATATTCTTTATATATATTAGTTTTCCTTTCTTGAGAGATCTCGTTTGAAGAGAAGGTTCCTATATTAACAGAAAGAGAGAGAGAGACACCAAACCAGTATTCACCAGAGGAGGAGACCAAGGCCCAGGAAGGCCACAAGCCTTACCAGAATCATACAGTTTCACAGAGCTAGCTAGCCCTGGAGTGCAGGTGGACTCCTCATTGCACATCCAAAGCTAGTTTCTCTGTTTCACCAAAGATGCCAAGGCCTTTAATTTTGCTTACATGTTTTTAGAGGGCATGTAATACACTCATCTTTGACTTACCTTTTGTTTAGCTTCTTTTGAATTTCTATTGGATCTCCACTGCTTTTGCTTTGTTTAATAGAGAGATTCTTGAGGGAGAAAGCCCTGGTTAAATATTTTTATCTGGCTGAAGATAAAGACACTCCTGTTATGCCAAAGCTTAGGTGATGAAGCCCATCCGTCACATCCCTGTGGTCTCCTTGTTGGGTAGGGGGATGTAGGAGGCGGCAGCACAGAGAGGCGGCTGCAGCGTGCACTGATACAACCTCCACCCTCCTCCGCAAGATATTAGAAGAAGATAACCTCTGTGGGTGGGAAGAGGAGGCAGATGCTTGGGCTAAACCAACACACATAATGACAATGTCTCATCGAAACAAATTATTTCCTTTTCGGCATCACTTTAGCAGTCAGCGTTTCCATTATTGCCCAGCTTTATCTTCCTGTCAGCATAAAAAATACCATCACGAGGTAAAATGTGCATGATATCCACAGAAATGCATACCGTCAAGAGGCTGCAGGGCCATAGACTTGCCCTCACATTCCCCCCATTTCCTCCCGCTCGGTGCTTACATTCTGGTGCCTGGCAACGCTATGCATGATGCGGTAGAACACACAGGGGGGTAGGCAAGAGGTGATAGCCCAGGGGAATCCCCAGCAAAAGGGCAGATCTGCCAAGGACCGTTATCAGATGAGGTGGAGGGGTGTAAGGTGACTCAGACACTGTGAAAAGCTTTGTTCATTTATAGCCATACTTCCCTTTATCAGAAAGCACACCCTTGAAATGCTGTGTCTAAACAAAGTTCTGCAAATGAAGCCCTGTCTTTTTTAAAAGATTTTTATCTATTTATTTTAGAGAGACAGAAAGAGAGAGAGAGAGGGCACATGACCAGGGGGAGGGGCAGAGGGGGAGAGAGAGAATCTCAAACAGACTCTGCACTGAGCGCGGAGCCCAACGTGAGGCTCAATCTCACCACCCTGAGATCATGACCTGAGCCAAAATCAAGAGTCAGACTCTTTAACCGACTGAGCCACCTGGCCCCCCACCCTGCCCCCTACAAATGAAGTCCTGTCTTAAATGGGTTGGAGAAGCTTGCTATTCAAATGATTCCTATAAAGTCTCCTTTATCTATCAAAGACTTCATCCATTCATTTATTTGTTCATTCATTCATTCATTCATTCATTCAACAAATACATATTTCTTCAGGACTTTGAGCAGGGCACTAGGTCAGGCATTGGAAACATGGTGTGGGGGTGGAGCTAAGACATTTACTTGTGTTTATGGGCTTCAGATCATTACACAACGAATACAAGAGAAATATAGGGGTGCTAACTGATCTTCCACAAAAATGGATCTTCAAAGATAATTGCTTCTAGCAGACTAGTGACTAAATAGAATTAGGTTCGTGGGACAGCTGCCCCTCCTCCCTTATTCACACACCTGCCATCCATGTCAGCTTGTTCTTACAGGGCAGGATCTCCTACCTCTTCCCCCCTTAGTTTTGCTTTGATCCAAATCTTTTTTTGTAGCCTATTTGAAGTACAGTATGATCTGTTCAGCTTGGATCCCAAGCACATCTGGGAAAACCATCTTATGAAGGGAAAGCAGGAGATAAAAGCACCAAGACTGTGAACAAAGATCATTAGAGACATGTCGTTCATGCCAAGTCTCTCTGTGTTTACAGTCAGGTACCTAAGAGTGAAGAAGGAGCGATCAGCAGAAGGCTGAAAGATCAAATACCAAGGCTGATCTAGCTACTGCTGCCGAGGAGTGTCTGATCTGATCCGCAGAAATCGACACTGAGGGCCTAATATGATACCATCCCTTGAGGTGACCAACCAGCCACTTGGTGGCAAGCTGATTATGTCATGTCCTTGCCTTCCTGGGGTGGGGGCGGGGCAGTAATTTGTCCTTACTGAGATTGATCTGTATTTCCAGCATGGGTGTGCCTTCCCTGTCCACAATGCCCTGGCCAGCCCCGTGGTCTGAGAGCTCCCAGAGTGGCTGATTTGTTGACATGAGATCACACATCACATCACCTCAGACCTAGGGACCCACTTGACAGCAAGGAGGTGCCATGATGGCCTATGACCTCAGGATCCATTATACTTTCACACATGACACGTTCTGGAGGCTGCCAGCTTGGTAGTGTCAGAAAGGTCTCTAAAGGGCCCAGCAAAGGGGCCCGGTTTAGGATAAAGTCATCATTTAAGATGCATAGTATACGTTGGATACTTTGAATACACGGCAGACATGGCCACTCATCACTTATCTAAGTGACCTGATCAGGGAATTTGTGCTCCCTCTTCCTTAGAGACACAATAACCAGAGGCAATCAGAGCTTGACAAAAATGTAACCAGAGGCTCAGATTCTCAGAGGGGAATTCAGGGTCACCCCACTGAGCAAGCAGCCTAGACCAGCAAAACTGCCTCCACTGTGGCCTCAGGGCCACATCCAGGACTGTAGCCTGTCCCATCTGCCCTCCTGCTGTGAATCTTTTTTTTTTTTTTTCTTTTTTAAAAGAAATGTAGAGGAAAACCAGGTGAGTGTGAGGTGGGCCACCACCTTGAAGCATCGGTGGCAGGCTAGAGTGAATTTAATATGGAATATGAGTGGATTTGAGAAATGTAGGTGGTAGACTGTAGCAGGTGTCCGTACCAGACCCACAGGCCCTCAGCACCCACTGCCCCTGCGCACATCCCCTGCCTTTTACTGTGAGGACCCGCAGCTGAGAGCTTGGACTGGACTTAGGAGTGTGCTTGGCCCATGCACAGGGCAGGCCAGAGGTGCTAGGGAATGGATGCACCTGAAACTCGCCTCTGTAAAGTATAGCAAGTGGTTGACTGGGAAGGGGGCTTGAAAAACATATACAGAGAAACCTAGACTTGCCTAGCATCCAGAAAAGGCCTCTCTGAGCCCCGAAGGATGCACAGGAGTCCGCTAGACAAAGGGGTAGAAGAAGGGTATTGGTAGGCACATCGGTATGGATGGAAGCCATGCTACATACAAGGAAATAGCAGGAATAAGGAACAGGAGAAACAAGAGAAAGGGACAGGGGTCACACCATGAAGGGTCTTGGGATCCATGTTTTGGAATCTCAGTTATTTCATAAGAGCAACAGAAATCCACAGGAGCATTTTTCACAGATGACATGATCCAACTTACATGTTGGGAGAGCACTCTGGCTATCATATAGAGAACAGTTTGAAGGGAACAAGACCAGGATGTCCACTTGGCATTTGGATATATGAGTCTGGTGTTCAGGGATGTGATGTGACCCATGATACAGTAATTAAAGCCCACTGTAGAGGGCTGTTCCAAGGGGAATATAAGCAATGAGAAGAGCAGACTGCCCAGGCCTGAGCTCCTGAGCTTAAAAAGAAGACCAAGGAAGGTAGATGGAAAACTACAATAAGATGGTACCTAGGGAACCCTCAGGAAGACAGTAGCAAATACTGGTCAGAGGATATGCAAGAGAGGTCTGATCCATGACTCCTGGCAGAGTAAAATCACACAACCTTTTAGGAAAATAACTGGTCATGTATATCAAGAACCATAGCCCAACTCCTGGGAATTTGTTCAGATGAAATAATTCAAGTGGAGAAAAAAACCTTATACAGCTATGATGATATTTTTTATAATGGCAAAAAAAAAAGTAAAAAATCTTCAATGCCTCTGATAGAAAATTGAATCAGTAAATTATAAGACATAAGCTTAAGAAATATTTGCAGTCATTAAATATTACAATTATGACTGCCATGAAGCAATATTAAAACATATATAAAATAACATTAAATGAAAATCAAAATGCAAAATTCTGTACAACAAATAAGTATGCATATGGATAAAGATCGGAAGAACATGGAAAGTGTAAATACTTCAAATGTTACAGAAGAAGGATTGTGAGTTTTTTTTATTATTCCCAGTATTACTGTTACACTGTTTCTAGACAACTGATTGCAATCTGGAGAAAGAGCGTACCATGTAGCAACTTTATAATAAGTAGAACAACCTACTACACTGCCGAACAGCTGACTGTCTGAGTAAGGACTAGAGAACCAAAGATCAATTTTGCCACCTATAACAGGGTTTTGTGGAAGTATTTATTACTTTCTGGACGGAAGAGGGTCAGACACCTTAATATATACTCGGTGCTCATGTAAAGAGAATAAATGTCCAAATAGCCCTTAGCATGAAAACTGTTTATTCTTGGAAGCTCTGAAAATAAATGGAAATTCAGTTAAATGCAGCATAATATTCATAATGGATTCTACACACTGTCTCATTTACAGGGAAGGGAGCAAGGGAATTAACATTTTTTGAGTGCCAACATATGCCAGGAGCGCTGCTAGTCACTCATACGGGCCCAGGGAGCGTGAGGACGCCTGCATCATCAATTACATTCTCGAGTCAACAAGCATCAAGTTCCACGGTCTGTTCCTGCTTTGTTCTCCCCTCTCAGCTCCCCATTGGGGAATTAAGTGAATTTCAGTGACCATCTGCACAACCCTCGCAAGGCCGCCTAACCTAGCAGAGACATGTCTTTGTTTCCCCAACTTACCTAAATTTCAAAGTCAGGGTTGTATTGCCACCTCTTTCTTCCCTTTGTATTTAAACTCCTCCTTTTTCTCATCTTTGGGCTGCCATTATGGTTCTGAAATTCGCTCATGCGTGAGCCTACAGCTGAATCTCTGTTGTGTAATGTTCCTTTATTCTCGTATTTAATCTTCTTTTCATCTCACCCACGTAGAGCATTTGAGCTCCGGGCCCACGACGACGATGTTGTAGAATGTCGGGCACTCCCTTCTAGCTGACTCTAAGGAGGATTTCATTTCATCCCCTGACAGTCACATCCTGGGCTTATTCACTTTTCTAATACCTTTATTAGAATGTTTATAAGATGACGTGCTTTTAATTGTTTTCTTCACCCTGAAGATACAGACAGTAAGTTTCTCTAATGGGCTTTGCAACTTCCATCCTTTATTTTTATTGCTAATGGACTCTCCAGTAATATAAAATGACTGATGAGCAGAGTCAGAGAAAAGCAGAAAAATCAATACCTGTCCAGACTCCATATTAGTTAAAAGCAGGTGAGGAGCTGGGGCTGGCAGACAACAGAATTTCCCCTGGCTCCCAAGTATCTGGAAGGAGGAGTAACTACCTCAGATGGGCTGCGAAACTCTACACAAAAGAGACTTTTGATAAACACAAGGTGCTGGAACAAGAGAATACTGAAATAGTTTGGGTAGTGCTTATAAATCTGTGAGAATTCTGTCCAGTAGAGGGCGGTGGTACACGCTCACACTGCCCTGGGCGCGACCACACACTGCTGGCTCTCCAGGCTTCTCTCCCCACCTCCCAGCAGCGATTCTGGCAAAATCAAAAGCACACCCTTGGTCAGACATGGTCGTTGTTAGCAGAGCCTCGAAGCTGCAGGTTCACATTTGATAAGCTAGGTTCTACATAACAAACAGACTAAGCATTGTACACGTATCATCTCGTTTAGTCTTGTCAACAGCCCTGTAATATGGGTACTGGTATTATCATCATCATCTCCATTTACAGACGAGGAAAAGGAGATTAACCTGTCCAAAGGCACCCTGCCGGTGGTTAGAGCTGACATTGGAACTGGTTCTACTCTACAGTCCAAGAGCTTAGCCACCATGCTATACCAGCGGCAGGCCTTATTATCTGTACCATTCACATGTATTGTTTGTTGTCTTACTCTAAGAAAATTCTTGACAGCAGGGGCCATAAGCCACCCATCCTTCTGTCATCTGCAGCTAGCAGAGGGCTTTGCATATGGTAGGTGCTCAATAAATAAGTCTGACTGACTTACCGTTCAAAATGTTTTCCTGCGTCTTTTTCTGGTATTGTGATATGTGGAGTAGGTTAAGTATCCTCCCCAGTTTAACTTCATTTACAATCTAAGATAAGTAAGCAGCAATGACACAGATGACTCTGTTGAGAACATAGACAAATGAGAAATAAACTTGCACTAAGACCTAACTGGATGTAGTATTTAGGTTATAAACATAAATCAAGGGCAAAAATCTAAGAAAATTCTCTCTGCCTGCTTCTTTAACCTTCCCACTTTGCTACTCACCGGTTTCTTGAAACCTTCCATTAAAGTTCAAATTAGTGACAACTTTGGGTCATTGTCTTCAAAATTTTCTGCTAGCTGCCACCTTCAGGGCAGGGTGAGTTTGAGTGGGTTTCTGCACCCAGCCTTCCCTTTCAAGATTTTAGCCAACCACTCATCTCCTAGTATCTCTTTGGGTTTAATGCCACACACCCCAGAACACTCGCCTCATCACCATTCCTTTCAAAGGCAATGAGACTAAAGTGCTGACTATCTATGATTTTTTATCCTTGGAAGACTATATAGATGTGTACATATTAATGTGTCTACATGTCATCCCTTTTATCATCTTTATTACTAGCAGGGCTTTTATGCCAATTAACTAATACAATGCTATTTCCTTAAAAAGTACCTTATGGCTAACTAAGGTAATCATGGATAGAATTAGGACACATTTTTATACTTTAAAGAATTAAAGAACACTATATTATGACACCTAGAAATAGTAGAGTTTAAGAGTAAAGAATTAAATTATGGTTTTCAAACTGGCTCACAGAATTTCTCAGAGATTCTAGAGCTCTGTAGGAGGAACTTTAATGTTGTGTTTTATTTCATGAAAAATTAATATAAGTATATTCTGGATTATATTTACCTATAAGAGGTTGTAGAGCATAGTGCTTAAGAGCCTGGTTTTGAAACAGACTGCCTGGATTTACATCTTGGCTTTGTCCATTACTAGCTGTGTGATTTTGGAAATTCTCAACACCTCGGTTTCCTCATCTGTATGATGCAGCTACTTCATAAGAGTAGTGAGGGTTACATGAATTCAAACATATAAAGCACTTGGAACAGTGTTTCATACATAGTAAGCACTTTATAAATGTTAGTCATTATTTTAATTATTACCAAGAAATGCCATATGATTTCAAGGTTTGTGTTTGCCTGTGTATTTATAATCACATAGTCATTAAGTAATACTATTTGAACTTCAGAGCTGAGAGAGAAGAGCCTGGACACATAAATGTGTCCAAACCAAGTGAAATCTTTCAAATGCTATCACAATATGCTATATAATAATGGATTTTTAGGAGTTTGAATGGAGAAGAGTAGGAGAATTGAGTCACTCCCCAAAGCTCATACTGGTAGAATTGAGTCACTCCCCAAAGCTCACACTGGTAGAGAAATACTAAATTCAAAAGAATGTATATCACAGTGGACAACACCATATTCCTATGGCAAGAGGCATTTTACTGTCAGTAAAACCTCATCTGTCAATATTAAATTAACATTATGAATTTAAATTTTCTTTGTTTAGTTTTATTTCTACTTAATTTGTAAACTGCTTTTTTTAAATATTGTATTTATTTATTGGAGAAAAACAGAGAGGGAGGGAGGGAGAGCACAGAGGGAGAGTGAGAGGGAAAAACAGACTCCCCACTAGCAGAGGCAAGGTTCAATCCCAGGACCCTGAGATCATGACCTGAGCCCAAGGCAGACGCTTAACTGACTGAGCCAACCAGGTGCCCCTGTAAATTACTTTTAAGAACTATATGAGAGCTTTAAGCATAAGTTTATATCTCCTTTTTGTTTTAAATATTTAAGTAACATTATTTTAGATTAATACTGATACTCCAGAGGATTGTTTTCTTTGAAAATTTTTCTTTGAAAGGATCCTAAATTACTCAAGTTTAAAAGCACTGTACTAATTGCCACAGCCTTTCCCTTTGGTTTGGTTGGTAGACAGACCATCAATGAACCAAGCTCATTTAGGTCCAAGTTCTGCTCTGCCCCTAACATTGCCTCCTACTCATATGAAATTTGAAGCATATATATCCCTGCTAATATACTGAGGCTATTCCCTTATTATTATTTAGTTATTTAACTTCAAAGTCATTTAAATATTTGAAAACGTTCCCATTACTTAGAATGGCTTGTCTTACACACTATATATTCATTCAAATACCCAAACTTATACAAAAAAAAAATAGCAAACAGCAGCACTGTAGAGTGTGGTCCTAAAGAAATAATAAATAGTCTACACACCCAGCAGCCTCTGCTTTTCAGGAGGTGAATTCAGCTAGGAAGACCCCAGTACAAACTTGACCTCCAGCTCCAAGTAATGTGAGTATTCAGCCAGAGTTGAGCTGAGGTAAGAAGTCCAAGGTCATGGCTGCTCTGGGTCTTTCTTCATGCCTCACAACTTTGCTCCACTTAGAAGGCCGCCAACAGTATAACGCAATGGGGCCACCTCTGCCTTTTAGTGTCTTTGTGCTTTTACTAATGCTCCTACCATGCATGCATACCAAGTGTTCTGGTGATGCAGAGGAAGAATTGTATTTACAGAGGCCTTGAAGTTTTAATTAACTGGTCTAAATTGTTGAATAAATGCCTGTGTCCCTAGGGATCAAATCCCAGTTGAATAAGAGGAAAGAAGCTAAGTGCATCGACTGAGACAAATTCCTAGGAGTGATGTCTAATTAGTGGCTCTTTCTTTACCCAAGTAGCAAAGGACTATTGATGTCACCATAAAATTTAAGTTTTCATGAAATCGTGAGGAAGGTAGCTGTGTGATCAGTCATTTTCAACATGAAGAATACAAGCCAGGGGTGACATTCAAATTAGTTCACAACTGAGAGGGAAAGGGGGGTCAGACAATCAGGCCAGTTTCCCTGAAAACCCCAGCTGCACCAGGTGATAACCTTCTAGGTGCTACATCATAGGGGTGGTCCAGGCGGTCCCAGAGGAGGGTAAAGGAGGAACACCCAAGGGCCTCAGAGCATAGCTATTTACCAGACAGTGGAAAAATACTACACTATTTTACAATAACTATAGCTAGACTAATGTGTGCTGGCAAGGCATCGGCCTGAATTTACCACTCCCTGTGTCCCCGGCTGTAAGAGAGTGACTTGGTGAAGCAAAGAGGCTCGTGGTAGGCCTCGGCTTCTAGGTTGGGAGTTAAGACACCTGCTCATCCTCCATCTGGGCATGGGGACAGGAGAGCTTTCAACACTAGGCAGTTTTGACTAACTGATTAAAGGTGAAGAAGGTGGCCTCGACACAGATGTTAGATTTCTGCTGAAGTGCCATAGTCCTGGGCAGGTGGTGGGTTTTAAACTACATTTCCAATGTAGAGTTAGGCTTTCTGTGAAGGTTTCCTCTTATATGTGAATCAAATTCCAAAGCATTCGCTTTGTGGATTTTTTTATGCATGCTCTCTAGCTAATATCAAGCCAGTCACAAAAAATGAATGCTCATTGATGAGTGGAGGAGAGAAACCAGTGTTTTTCTGGGGTAGTTTAAATTTGCTGCAGGCCTAGAAGCATAAGGCTCGTTCCCCTCTCTTGCCAACAGCAGCCATTTTGGGTCTGGGTGTAAAGGGAGCAGTAAGTGTGCTCGTAAGAGGAGACGCCAAGGTAAGCTTCCGTATGAAAGAGAAGTCGGTGCTTTTATGAATGAGAGCTTGGGTGTTCCAGAGATAATTGCTTTTTGATCTGAATGATTGAAGGAAATGATTTTCCTAAACCAACCTTGCAAATAATTAAGTCAGTCAGGGCACACTTCCTTTCATGTGCCACAGTTCACCCATCAATCCCACCGGCTCCTATCCTTCCCACATGGACTCGGTGTCCTGCACAAAACAGCCCAGGCCGGCTTCCATACTGAGATCAAATCACAACAAAGGAGAACATACAAGCTCTCACCAATGCTGAAGTTGCGGACTAAAATGATCATTACTCCAAATCCCTTGTCACCTATATAGTTTTCAGTCTAGGCAAAGTTATTATGCTTTTTAACGAAGTTCTTCAAGTCCTGTTATTTAAAGCAGTCATCCAAGCTTGTCGTTTAATGGAAACTGTGTGTAGGAAATTGCCAAGATGGAGACTTCTGATCAAGCAGCCCTTTTAACCAGAGGAAGGGAAGCGAAGCAAATTCTCCCTGTCTCCACCTTGTGAGTTCTCTGGGGAGGGTTTGTTAAGAATACCACCCTGCCCTCCCTACGCCCGCTCCCTGGGAGGGAAGGAGGAGGACACAGCTCAGAACTGATGCCTAAACCCAGGTCTAAGAATAGCCTGGACCAGATCTTTCTGGTGATGGTAAGTGTTGATGTTTATGATCCCAGAAACAGGTTTAATTGTCTTGTGGAAAATGGGTGGTCTTGTGTTGAAAAACAGGATGAAATCACAACTGTCTCCTGCCCTTATCTGGGTGTGGCTTTGCCAAAAGATGTGTGCGTGCTAATTAGCAGTCCTCATCCCCGCTTTGTGAGGGTGAGTGAGGGGGCCCACTCAATGGCACTGGGAGGTGGGAATGAGAAGCAGGGGCCACCCCTCCCTTCTGTGATAGCTAAGGTGCCCAGCAGCAAGGGTTCCCTTGGGCACCAAGCTCCAGCAGAGTTGCTGTATGTTTCGACATCCTTCACTAATGGCCCCACGTGGCATGCCACTAGAAAAAATCCCTGTAGGTTTTTCCTCTGATGGCAGTTTTGAAAGGAGAGAAAGAGAAATAAATGTTGAGTGAATGCCTCTTCTATACTGAGCAGAGGTATATAATCTTCCCCAAAGCTATTATATTATTTTCCAGATGAGGAAACTGAGATTTCAGAGAGAGAGAGAGAGAGAGAGAAGATCCATCAGGAAAAACAGATTAGGATAGAGGGGAGGAAGGGACCCCCACCAACGCCACTCCCAAAGCAAAAACAAAAATCAACTCTTGAGGTCCAGGCAATTTACACCAGATCAAAAGTACTATTTTCCTCATAGCACCAACCAAATCTGTAGGCTGGCAAATAGAAGGTTGCTTCCCAAGCTCTCCGCCGGTCCTGTTCTTTATTCCGTAGATTTGAGTCCTAAAGGGAACTTACGGCTGTCACTGTCCTTTTGGTTTGGCTGTCACCAGTCTTGCTCCTTCCTGACACCTCACTGGGAGACCTCTGTCTTGTCTCTTTTCCCTCCTTAATCACAGGTCCCCTCAGCCCATGAAACCCAACCCCCAGCTGATGACTTGCCAGCCTACAACTTTAACTACTCTCCACCTCAGTCTGTAAAGCCAGGACAATAACCCGAACCCTCACACCTAGAGATTTGGCATGTTAACTTGTTAATGGTTTGGCAAACATTAATCCCTCCATAAAGGCTGATAGAAATCCCTGTCTTCCCTCCCTGTTCTTTCTCTCTCTCTCTTTTTTTTTTAACTCAAGCAAAAATCTTCTTGCCTACTAGAAATCTGATATTTTCTTTACAGTAACTATAAAATTTAGCAACTTGGATGCACTGGGGAAAAAAGTAAACTGCATATGTCCCTGCTTCTCTTTTTATCTAACCCACAGTATAATGTTCTTGGGACACAGACGTCTGCTCTGTGTAAGTGATTGTCATATAGAGCTTGGCATCCCTCATCTATCACGCTGCCCTCTGTGCATTTACAGGGCTTTGAATAATGAAACTTTGGGGGCTGCATACGTTCTTGTTGTCCAAGTTCATTTCACAGCACATGGATTAAAATGGATCTTTAATATGTCATCCAGGTTAATGTCAGGGAGCAAGTGTGAGGGGCTAACGAAGGTGTTTCAGGAGATGGGAGACTGGCCAAGGGGTGCCATGTTCCCCTGGGGCTCTCCCTGAACAATTCCACCCCAATCTTAGAAACACACACTTTTCCATCCAAACCTCATTTGAGTCAAGGCTGTCAGTCATTCCCAACCCAGCAGTGGCTTCATAAAATGCATAAAGGGTAATTACAGAAAGACCCCCACATGTATTTTCACATGTAATCTTACCCTAGGACTTGAACCCAGGCTCCTACTTCAACTGTTTCCTACCTGCCTTTAAACTAGCCAACACAATAGAACCTAACTGCTTGGAGGGAGAGAAGGAAGCAGGGGGTGGAGGTAGGAAAGAGGACGTTCAGACTAGCATAACCCTGATCTTGAAGATTATTATAAATCCGTGAGCACTGTTGAAACAATTAGATCACTTGATTGGCCTTAACATTCCAAATCCCATAAATTAGCCTGGTGGGTGCCTCATTCTGTTAAGCAAGGCCTTATATTGTTCCAATACCAACATCTGGCGAAAGGAGAACAGACCGATTTTAATGTTAGCTGTAAGAAATTATACCTGTTCCAGTCCTTGTGACAACCTCTATAATAGATATGTAGAAGCGTGGCTTTTTGTCACTAACGCTATTTTTAAAAATTACCTTTGCTTTAGACAGAACAGAAATAAAATTTTCAAAAGTTTCAAAAGTTGTTTTCTTCCTCAAAATTTGAAAGTGGATATTTTCAAATGGTAAATTTCATTCAAAATAGTTGTTTTTCAAACACTATCTTCTACAAGTTGCAAATGCTAATACCTCTGAGATGCAAATACTCACACAGCACGCAGTACCATGCGATCTACCACTATGACACACTAAAACAAATAAAGCACATGACCCCTGATTCTTTCTAACTCTCCTGAATTATAAAACCAAATAGACAAATAAGCACATATATCAATCATTGAATCCATAAAATGAAAAAGATATATGTCAAGTTCATTATTAATTCTCACCTGTATCTCAAGAAAGATAGATGGGAGACAGATACACAGAAGGGGCGGGGGAGGGAAGAAGAGAAGGCAAGAGAGAGAAGCAGAGAGTGAAAAATCAACCACCAGGGAGCCAGAGTGGGGTGACAGCTAAGGAATGGCTCTGAGGAGGGCGGCACCTGTCTCCATTATGACTCCAGGTGGGCAGAAGCAGCAATGGGCTCTCACAAGATGGTTGATGATGTAAGAATGATCAACCTGAAAATAATGCTACCCACGCGCCAGGCACTCTTAACATATTAAATGCTTTAATCCTCCCAACAACCTTATGAGATTTAAACTCATTTTCAGATGAGGAAATTAAGATACAAGAAGGCTAAGTAACTTGCACAAGGTCATGCCGCCAGAAAACGGCAGAGTCAGAATTAGGATGCAGCACACAGGCTCCAGGAGTCCATTGCCCTTAGCAGTACGCTGTACTCCTTTGCAAGCACACTAGAACTTACCATGTTAGTGTCACCCCATCACACCAGTCCCCTGAGAGGCTCTGCCTTTATCCTAAAGACATTGCCACTGCTCAGCCTTTGGGTCACCCCTGTACCCGTGATACATTCCTTTGACTCTTCAGTGGTGGCCAATCTTTAACTTCTTGAGAGTGGATTTGATTTCTGGGAACTGCCAAAAATCAGAGCCATGCGTGGTGAATGAGGTGAAATCGGGACAATAATGTTTTAGATGGCAAACAACGGATGATGAAGCAATACAACTAGCTTCCTCGGGCCGCCTGGGAATGCTTTGATAGAACCGGAAGAGGAATTCCACGCATGCTACAGGTAATTGTACGTCACCAAAATGTGCATGCAAGGATCATCTGGACCTTTCTGAGAAGTTTGCTTATTTCAATCAGTCAATTCCAGACTCTGCCACGTCTCACCATGTTTAAGGAGACTTTCCACTTAATTATAGTATTTATCTTCGGTATAGTCTTTTGTAACTTCAGCTTTCCCACAAAGGCATCTAGAGCATTCTTGTCTTTCTTGATAAGCAGAAAACGTCACAGGTATAATGACTCTGTGGGACTGAAACAGGGATCCTGATCTTTTAATGAGAGATAAACCAAAAAGAGGTAAAATGATTGCACTGGCCAGACTTTATAGGCTGCAGTACTCTGGGAATTCCCAAATCCATGGGGTTAGTATTGCTGACTCCAGGACTTGAATTTATTAGTTCAGGCCGAGTTAATTAGGATGAGGGAAACTGAGTTACACTAACTATACACATTAAAAACTGATGTATAAACCAGAACAGACATTTATGTATTTGCCATGAGGGGATTTTCCTTCCCCTAACTATATAACCTATTATGACCAAACACACTGTATTTCTCCAGTGTGTTGAAACTGATTTCTCTCTTTCTGGAGTTCAAGAAGACCCTTGATCATTTCTCACTACACCATCACGTCAGACAGTGGATATTACAATGGATTAGGTTACTAATCTTACATTAGGATATTTGCATTATCCATTTCTTTGCATTATCCTCTATGTTTGGTCGACTCAAATGGACCGGCCATTTCCCAGCCCATCTACAACTCACTTCTTTTTTTCTTTTTTTTTAAAGATTTTATTTATTTATTTGGCAGAGAGAGAGATAGCGAGAGAGGGAACACAAGCAGGGGGAGTGGGAGAGGGAGAAGCAGGCTTCCCGCGGAGCAGGGAGCCCGATGCGGGGCTCGATCCCAGGACCCTGGGATCATGGCCTGAGCCGAAGGCAGACGCTTAATGACTGAGCCACCCAGGCGCCCCTACAACTCACTTCTTGACTTGGGCAACCACGTAGAGTTTCTCAGTTAATGACCTATGTTCCTTACTTGGTGTCTTAGAATTCAATTATATAGTACTAGGTTTACATTCAATAAAAGCAAAATGTTTAACTTCCCCTTCCTCGCTAATAATAATAACAATAATAGCTGACATTTGTTGAGTTCCTACTATTACCCAGGCTCTGCTCTAAGCACTTTGCAGGTATTAACTCACTGAACTCTCACAACTACCCTAAGAGGTAGCTTCCAGTATTATCCACATCTCACAGATGAGGAAACTGACCTGAGAAGTAACTTTCTCAGAGTCAAAAGGTTAGTAAATAACAGAGCTAAGATGCAAATGCAGTTGGATGCCCACACTCTTAACCACAACACTAAATTACCCTCTTAGCCTCTGTGCTACTTGGGTGTTATGACTGTCAAAAATGAAAAAAAAAAAAAGGAAGCAGCTGTTTTTCTCGCTTGCTCTGACTCTAGCTAACTGTTTTTGACTTTTTTGCATTTTATCCATGCAGAACAAAGCTATATTTGTAATTAAACTCCAGATAAATAAGTGTCTGTTTTTAGCAGGGCTAAAAATTTGAGAAGGTTTAGCTGAAGCTGGTTAAGATATTTAAAATCAATGACGCCCTAGACGGAATCTAAAGATCCTTTCCTGTGTTATCAAAACCTAAGGACAGCCATAGATTTTTGCATTCTGCATTTTCCTAGTTGTTTCCTTATGGACACTCTCCTCCCACCCCCAGCCCCACTTCTTGAGGCCAGCAACACCTGGGCATGAGAACAGGGGGTGTGATGGCTGCGGGCAGGACCAGTGGCTAGATGAATAAATAGATCATGGAAATGTCGGGCAGCTGTGATTATCGTCCACTTCTGACCGCAAAACCTTAGGGAGCTCATGTAATTGTTCTACCTTCGTTTCTCTTGGAAATGGCATCAGTATCTTTCACTTCTGCCCACCTTACGGGGGGAATTTTGAGACTACGGAGACAATGTTTAAAAAAGTGTTTTGTCCTCTTTAGAATGTATAATCCAAATAGAATCCAAATTCATTGTATGTTTTCTGCCGCTGTATACCTGTGTGAGACTATTTTTAAGCTAGTTTCTTTTCACCTACTTATAGCAGCAGGTAGATTTGGAATGCCTGACTTTTGCACAGCCTTAAAAAACGTTCTGAACCAAAAGCAAATGGTCTGAGTCGATGATAGCTGAGGGGGAGTGGAGAGGACTGGCGGTGAAGTCAGAATGCTTGGGTTTGGGTCCTGAGTTCAGGCCCTGCCATCCGAGTTGGGTGCAACTGAGGAAGTCACTCATCCTCTCAGGGGCTCAGTTTCTCCACCTGTAAAATACGAGCTCCAGTTTGGAGTTCTGGTGTCTCCATAGGGGAATGGATAGGAAAGGGGTACCATAGTTGCCCAAATCTAACTCCCACTCTACCTTTTTCCTGGTTTAGGGTTGTAAATACATCCTATGTCATCTGGTCGGACTCTTCGATTTTACATGTCAGAAACTAAGGCTGAGGGAGGTCAGATGACTTCTCTAGGGTCTTGCCCCCTAACTCCTGTTCTCACCCCTCTCTCCTTTCCCTGGGTGCTGAGCGGCTTCTTCTAACATAGGGTACAGGCCACATCTGTGGACAAGCAGCTCCTGAAGGGATGGAGAGAGAGTGGATGCCATTTCAGGAGGCCAGTCAGCTTGCACCTCAAGTGTGTTCTCTGTGTAAAAAAGAAAATGCTACGCTCAGACGTCAGCCAGAGCTTGGAAGAAAGAGTCAGCTAGGGCGCCTGGGTGGCTCAGCTGGTTAAGCGACTGCCTTCGGCTCAGGTCATGATCCTGGAGTCCCGGGATTGAGTCCCGCATCGGGCTCCCTGCTCGGCAGGGAGTCTGCTTCTCCCTCTGAGCCTCCCCCCTCTCATGCTCTCTCTCTCTATCTCATTCTCTCTCTCAAATAAATAAATAAAATCTTAAAAAAAAAAAAAAAAGAAAGTCAGCCATTAAAGTAATCTGCACACACCTCAGTGAGTAAATATAGTCATCCACATAGGAACCAGGTAGGAACAAAACAACAGGTGCTTTGAAAGGATGACAAAATGTATTTGTACCTGGGCCATGCCAAAGCCATTTCCAAGCCAACAGGAAGGGCATTTATTATTTTCATTTAACATTTATTAAATAGTGTTGCAGAGCAGGCTCTCCTAATCTGAGACCCTTTTGGCTGTGTGCATAAAGCTTTTCAGATACCTGCAATTTCTTCCATCTTACTTACAAAGATGCTTATTGAACTACAGGAGATAAGTAAACATCAGGAGAGGTCTCATAGGAAACCTGATGAATGGTTCAAGTCTCTCCCTGGTGGAAGCGATCAGACACCTGACCTTCAGTACATCTCAAAATATTGCAGCAGAGGAATTAAGCTCTTAAATGTTCATACTACTGGTAGGCAGAGAGGAGCAGAAAAGCTTCAGGGTTGGAAGAAACATTATGATGTGGTCTAGATGTCTGGGAATCTCGTTAAAATGCAGATTCTAGTTCAGTCAGTCTGTGGGTGGATGCTGAGATTTTGCATTTCTAACAAGCTCCCAGGTGATGTTGGCTGGAGGGAAAAGAGAATGCTTAACACAATATTCCTCGAATAGCGTCATTTCAGGCCTGCGGGGCAGGTTGGTGGGAGACCCATCTGGGGGTGGGGGGTTGAGCCTTTTCTAGCATCCCACAGTCACTTTTAAATATTCTGACTTCAGAATATATGTCTTTTGAGTCCTCTACCTGAAATAGCCAAAAATAAATATTTGCATGTAATTTTATAGACATTTCAGCCAATTTCCAAGTGCAGAATTTTAACCGAATAGGACTGCAATCATCATAGTTTAAGCAACGTGGCATTTCCCGTAGTACTTAGCACAATGCCTTGCTCAAAGTAAACCCCTGGATAAACACGTTTTGGCTGAAGGAGAGGGTAAGTAGATATATATTCATATCTCTGAAGGGTATGATGATTGGAAAAACACTACTTTTTGATTGGTTCTTATAGGAAAATCACAAAATAAACTGGATAATTCATTATTTTACCTCAAACAACCAATTGGTTTCTTATAATGAAATTCAGCCTTAAACTTTACCAGGTAGCTCTTAGAGTTAGCTTCTGTTCCACATGGAGAAATTCTGATTGTAGGGGGTTCGTACCGCAACCAGTATGTCACCTACAACCATCAAAATTCTCAAACTCTAAATAAGGTCTTCACAAGGCAGTTGATTCAGTGTGACAGGATATTAACAATATCAACAAATATGAAAATGCACTGACCCTTAGAGGGCTGTACAAATCACTGAATAAATGATATGGAGTCATTTTGATTATGAACACATTTATTTCAATTTTCCTTTTTTTCACTGAATATTTGTTATATGTTAAATTCAAAACACCCTCTTTTCCAACTGAAGAAATAGCTTCGATTTAAGATACAAAACATTTTAAACCACAAACGTTTTTATTAAACATTGAATGAAATGAGTTAGGTTGAGCCCAACAGAAGGTGACCCTAGAGTTTTAAAAATGGAATTGTCTTGCATACAGCTCTGTCGCTAAGATCTCTACACATTTTTTTCTAATCAGCTTTACTGAGGTATGATTTAAAGTGTGCAGCTTGATGAGTCTGATAAACGTATATGAATTGTGACAAACATGCTTGCCGCTACAACCAAGATATAGAACATTTGTTTCATTCCCCAAAGTTCCTTCATTCCCTTTCATAGTCAATACCTACCCCACTCCCAAACCCGCCCTCTTGACAACTACTCCGTTTTATGTCACTATGGTTTTGCCCTTCCTAGATTTTTACATAAATGGAATGACATAATATATAGTCTCTTTTTGTCCAGCTTCTTTCGCTTAGCATGTTGCTTTTAAGATTCAGCCATGTTGTTGTATTATCAGTAGTTTGTTCCCTTTTTATTGCTAAGGAATATTCCATTGTTTGGGTATATCACAATTTGTTTATCCATTTAGCAGTGGATGGACATTTGCCTTGTTTCTGATTTGGGGCCATTGTGAACAATACTTCTATGTGTCTTTGTGTTGGACATAGCTTTCACATCCCATGAGTTAATACCTAGAAGTAGGATTGGTGAATCATACATAAGTGGATGCTTAACTTCATAAGAAATTGTCAGACTGCTTTTCTGCAAGTGGCTGCATCATTTTGCATCTCCACCAACTATTAATCGGAGTCCCAGCTGCTCTACATCTTCACCAACATTCGGTGTTGTCAGTTCTTTCCATTTTTGCCATTTTCGTGCAATATCCTTATTTTATTTCTTTATTTTTTAAAGATTTATTTCTTTATTTTAGAGAGAGAGAGAGAGAGCAGAGGGAGAGGGAGAGAAACTCAAGCAGATTCCCGCTGAGCGCAGAGCTGGACGCGGGGCCCCATCCCAGGACCCTGAGATCACGACCCAGGCCAAAACCAAGAGTCAGTGGCTCAACCAACTGCACCACCCGGGTGCCCCTCTCCTTATTTTAATTTGCATTTTCCTAATGACAAATGATGTTGAGTATCTTTTTTGTGCCGACTGGCTGTTTGTATGCCTTCTTTAATTCACAATTGTTTATAATGTTTTTAGAGTAAAGGTGACCCCACTATAAAGACTGATGAACTAAGGCCAAGAAAAGAAAATGTAAACTCCCACCCTTATGCCACAGAGCATACTAAGGGGAGACAATGTCCTCAAGGAAGAAATGAGAGGTTTTATTAAACAGAATTAGGAAAACCGGTACAAGTGAATTTTCGTAAGTTTTTATATTTGAGAGTCTAGCTAGATAGAGGATAGATTTTTTAACATAACAGAGCAATTTTCATATGAGAAAGGAAAATTAAATCCTAAATTAAATGAGGAGACAGTCCCTTAAAATGTTAAATCATAATTTAAAAAAAAATCCCAGCGTTGGGTCAGATTTTCTATATGAAGTGAACATAGTATGGTGGTTTAGAGTGTTGGCTCAAAAGTCAGATCGTCTGGATCCAAATCCTGGCTCCATGATGCGTGTGCTGGTAAGCCAAGTTATTGAGCTCTCTGACTCTAATGTCTTTATGTATAAAACGAAAATAATAATAGCTACCACAAAGGCCTGTTGAGATAACACATGTGAAATGTTTCGAAAGATGTCTGGCTTGTATTAAACGCTCAATAAATATTAGTCATTGTTATTATTACATGGACACTTAAAAGCATGATATTGCAATAGATACACATAAAAGACTTTGAGTTAAAAATATATATATACAATTTCCTCTATAAATAGACCTTTACAAGATTGACACTTTGGACCAATCCAGGTCACCACTGGTTGGAATGAAGTCTGTTTTCCACCTCAAAACACATTTAACAAGGACCCATTTCTGCAAAATCATCCCAGGTAGTATGCTAGGTAAATTGTCTTCCTTTTAAAAGGAAGGCATCACTTCTTCCAGCACCAAGAAAGGAAGGGCTGAGGGTATGGTTACCTAAAATCAAACCATAATTTGATTCTTTTCCACCCAAACAATTGGCCAGTGTCCCCTAAACAGTTTATTTCTAACACATTCTGGATATAAGGCTGATCACTTGCTAGAACAGCAGCTTCTAACCTATAGCTCTATTAAGGTAAAACAAATAAATAGATAAAAATAATAGCTCTATTAAGGTAAAACAAATAAATAGGTAGAAATAATCATAATATTTTAAAAGCACCAGTAGTTTGATGTTATATTTAATATTTTAGTAATCATTTTAGTATCTACCTACTTGTGAAAAATAGCACACATATATGTAGGACAGTTATTTGTTAAATCAACCAAAAATGCTTGGTGAGGACCCTTGCAAATTACTCCAAGTGCCCTCAATGTCTGAAGCTCCCACGGGGGCAGAACACACATGCAGATTTTCTCAATTTGGCTCTCCTGAGATGATTCTCCCATGATGTGTTCAACGATACTCTCTCACACTAAGATCAGAACAATTTCTCCGAGTGTTTTGCAGCTCTCATATAGAATGGGTACAATTGAGACATCATTGTAAAGGCCTCCAAGTCCAGAAGAGACTGTCCACTTTCTTCAACGACATAAATGTCAATCCTGTTTTTGACCGTGGTTTCTGGAATCTTTCTAATACTTCCATCAGGACCTCTTCTGTTACTGGCCCTGCTTTCCATGTGGATGCAGACTGAAGAGACAGTTCTTACTTACTCAATGAAGGCATTCCAAGTGCTGGGCTTTTTTTCCCCCCAGGCTGACAAAGATGAGACTTCTTTTCCCTAGAGATCACAGGTGCGTCTCTACAGGTTTGCAGCCCTTCTGAACGCCTCAGAGTACCTCTGGCTGGGTGACGTTCCACCCATTTCTCTCCTCTTCATGAAACGATGGAATGCCAGTAACATTAAACACAGGCAGTGAATTATTCTTAAGCAGCAAAGACCAACTGGTGGCTCACCTTTTTAGTGAATTCCAAAAATCTGGAGTCATTTGAGTCCAAAGGGGAAACTTGTGAGAGAGGGGGGCGGGGGAGCAGTGAGAAAATAGAAGCAACAAAAATATGCCTTCAGTGTTCTCACTGCTCATTAGACTAGCACTGAACCAGTACTGGTATGGCCTGAATAACTGATACTTTTTATAAGTAACTGAAGAGCTATAAAAAGTTTAACATTTAAGAAAACAACAAACAGCTGTGGCGAATGAGCAAGAAAAAGTCTAAAGAAAGAGCCTGTCTGGGTGGCAGGAGGTCACACTGCTTCATGAGGAAGTGCTAAAACATCGCTAACATTTTGCTACATCAGTGTGTTTTCCTGGCTGGTCATACTACTCTTTCTTTCACCTCAGCCCCACTCCCCTATCAAACAGAAGAACGAATGCATGTCACCAGAATATTTCCTGAAAACAACATTTCATTTCTATGCATCTATGTGTTTGGCAGTGGAAACATGAGGGGTTCCTGATCAACAGAGTGAACAAACACACTCTGCATTCAGGCTGAGCCTCACTGCCCTGGGACCCCTGGGCTTGGTTCACAAGCGCCTTGAGGTGCCGCACAGCTGCCCTTCCCTTTAACGGAAAATGCCATCTGCAGGTCCCATAGCTAGCAAAAGGCAGCAGTAGTCCTCCCTATTTCCTCTGGTAATTGTCCATAAACTCAATAATGAGGCAATTGCCAGTGGGAAGCAGTATGGTAAAGTGATCAAATTTATGGGCTTGGGGCTCTGAATTCCAACTCCAATACTTACTCCTGGATGATCTTGAGCAAATTAACTAACCTCTCTGCACCTTAGTTTCCTTAATAGCAAATAGTAAGTCAAACAAAATTATCTTCTCCTGGCCTTAGGCAGGCTTTTTAGACAATGCTTTAGAATGACTTTGAGAGGCACATGGCCATCTTTCCTAATTTTTAAGCTTTAGGTAACTTTTCTTAGCAGTGCCTAATAAGTATTAGTTGGGACAAATAAAGTGAATGGGGAAAAGTAGGTCCAGATCCAACCATATCAAAAATTACATTAAATGTAAGTGGATTAAACACTTTTAATTAAAAGGCAGAGATGGTCAGAATGAATACAAAGCAAAATCCAGCCGTATACTAGGCAATATAAGAGATATACTTTAAAGATAAAGATTCAGATAGGTTGAAATGAAGTGGATGGGAAAATATATGTCATGCAAACAGTAAACATAAGGAGGCTGGAGTGGCTATAATAATATTAGATAAAGTAGACTTCATTACAGAGTTTGCCAAAGGAAAAGAGGGACTTTTCATAATTCAGTAGAAAGACATGACAATCACAAATGTATATGCACCTAATAACAGAGCTTAAAATACATGAAACAAAATAGAGTAAGTGAGAAATAGACAATTCTATATAATCATAGTTGGAGATTTTAACACCCAGCAATTGATAGAATAACTAGGCCAAAAAAAAAAAAAAAAAAACCATTAAAATGTAGAGGCCTTAAACAATATTATTATAAATATCAGCCACAATTTTCTCTTCCTTTGATTCAGCATTTCAGATGCTTGCAAAGCTGCCAGTTCTTTCTCCCTACCCCCAGCAAGGAAGCCACCCAGGCCATTGTCCCACCTCGCAGGAGAAGCTTCCGAATGCTACAAGGTGGCTACATCTTTTTTTTTTTCTTCCTTAGCCTGTTTTATATGAACCAACTCTAGAATCGCCAGTCTGTTCCTACAGCCATCCTGCCATCTGCTAGGCTTGATCGCCATTGCTGGAGTTCTCAGAATCTTCCCTAAAATAGTTGCAGTGCTGCCACAGGAGATGTCCAACCATCATACTTCATACATGTGGTGTAGGACAAGACCTCCGCATGGGAATACCGGAGGGCACGTGGAATATTAAAATCCTTTGACAGTGTCCATAGCAAAAGAATTTATGCTTTAACTCTGCCCCTTATGTGAACTCTAAACAAATATAGTCCTCATTTTTCTTTATATCTATTAGCAACTGCTCAGATATGATGGAAGACTGTATCTGAAGGAAAAAATAATGACAAAAAAAAATTGTCCTTCTGAAGAATGTAAAGGATCAGTTTCCTCCTTAGAAATATTTTCTCCTGCCTCCTTTCTGCCCAAGGCTGTACAGTTACATTGCAGGATTCCATTCCATGGAATGTCCACGGAATGAGATGTATGTGATCCAAAGCCCAGGTGAATTGGGCAAAGGCTTCCCCAAATAAGCAATTTCTTTTTCATTCACTTGAAGACATGGACCTCAGGTACATAGTTTCAATTAAGAAGTCTGCATGCAGAGACATAGACATTTTCAAGGTTTGTGGATTCCATATGTTGGCATCTCCAACCCACATAAATCTCTTTCCCAGAATTCCATTCATCCTGACAGCCTTTGCCATGTGGAGGCCATGATGGAAGGAAGAAAGTCTAGGGAGTATGGATGTGGGACAGGATGGAACCTTTGCAATGCCTTCCTTTAAGACCCATGATTTAAATCATCCCTGCAGGCACAGGCTATGGCAACAAAGGATCATGGCATTAATGGAGGCCTTTTCTAAATAGCAAGGGCTTCTCATCTCAGGATGCCCTCCCAACACAGCAGCAGCTCCCAGAGGAAAAGAGTCTACTGCTTTTCAAACCCATTCACCTCTAACCCCACTCACAACTTGGTGTTCTCCCCTTAAAGAACATTCTTAGCCCTTCTCCTCCCAAATGGCAGTACCCGAAGAAGCCCAGTCAGCTACAGAAGACTAGGCCATTGTTAACAAGATCTTTTCCTCCTCACCTGGACTCTTCCCCCATGATACGCCCTGTTAAAAAGGAGCACAATTATAACATTTTCTCCTCCTTCAACAGAGTATTTTATTCTTTGCTGACCAGAAGGAGAATCCAGCTCATTCCATGATTAGTCTTTTCAATGGTCTGGGAGGGCAAATAGGTGACAGGCACGAGGGGAAAGCACTTCCATGAACACATTTTTTTTTTTTTTTTTACTGGAACTTGTCCTATTGCAAAGCTCTTCTGCCAGATTCCATTAGGAAATTGCAAGCAGATTCATATACCCAAGTGTTCCTCTCTCTGCTACTCATAAATATATAGACATCACATGGCAGGGAGGGGGAAGAGGCTGACTCTCTCGCATGGCATACTCTTGCACAGCAGACGTGTAGGCAAATGCAAATACTGAACACGGTAGTTCGTGCATATGTGCATATGAATATATATAATGTTATTACTCCTCAGCAATGAGATTCCAAGCTACCAGAGAGGGGAGGGAAAGTCATAATCAATACAGCTGCACTTCGGAATGTCAATTGAAGGCAGACAATGATAAGAAGATGGGAAGGCTGTCCCTAGCAACATGAAAATAAGAGCCAGGACCACCTAAGGATTGATTAGGGACTGGGCCAAATTCCAGCCCTAAACTCATCACAAATGACGCTAAGAGCTCCCTAGGGAAGGCTCCGATTGGCATTTTTGAGCCACACATCCTTTTCTTTTGATACAGACATCAGGACTGGCTAGGAGATGACTGGAGAATAAAAACTCAAGCAAAAAAATGAATTCGGGAAAAAATGTTCTCCCATCCAAATGCTTTCAACTTTCCTGAGAAATCCTTCAGCTTCTTTAAAACAAGTCAGGATTATGATTCCACTTTGCCATTCAAGTCCCTAATGAAGGGCCAAGCCAGTGTGCAAAAAGGTAAAGAGAATAGTAGATGAAAACGTCAGCAGACAGGTAGGAAGGCTGCAGCATGGCGGAGCTTTCCAGCTGGAATTGTAAGGAAAACAAACCCAAAAAAATCTGTTTTTCAGGGAATATGCTAAGATTTTTTTTCTTTATTCCTCCAGGAACACTTAGGTCTTGGGTATTTTGTTTGTTTGTTTGTTTTGGGTTTTTTGTTGTTGTTGTTTTTTGTAGACAGAGACATATACTTAATCACACACATATTGTATGAAAGAAAAATGTATAGACCTTCTAGACCCCAAAATATAGAGCAACGGTTCCAATTTTCATTACCAGAAATAACTAGAGGAAATGAGAAGCAGGTGTGGGAAGGCTTCCCTGAGCGATGCCAGGCTTCGTTTTAATTCAGTCGTGTATGGCCTGCCGCTACCTCCCAGCCTTGCTGCGAGCACACTCAGAGGTCAGGCTATTAAAATCAACGAAATATGCTCAAATTCCTTTCTCTTAGACCCCAGCCCTATGTTGCTTGCCCATGGAACACTTCACTGACTTGTGGCAGAAGCAGCACTCCCTCTTTGCAGTAGGAAATATACTTTCTTCTTAGATGACATGAAATGTTTAAGGCCTAAGCTTTGGGGGGTCTCCAAATTAATCAAAGAGAACTGCTCATATACAAAACATGAAACTACTTTTGGGTGGGTGGTAGAAATCTAAAATAAGTTCCATATTTCTTCTACTGGTAAACTACATCTTAAGGGCGTATGGAGTATGTGGCTTGTTGGTATCAGTAACTGTTCATATCATGTAAATATCTGATAATGTGCTTTGTTTGAGGACCACAACCTGGAGAGAAGGAAGGCTGAGATAGAGCCAAGGATCTACCTTTCTTCTTCCTTATCATAAATAATCCACATTTGCTTCTTTTATGTCCATTGGGTGGCTCTTTCACTTCTTTGAAGACTTAGAATTGACCACAAATTAAAGAAATCATGAGCATCTGCTTTTAATAAATATACCAGAGACCAGTGCCCACAGAGAAAGAATAATAGTTACTTCATTGGACAGGATTCTATCTGAAGTGCTTGTTGTAGGATAATTCTTTGTTAGTTTATGACCTCGCTCTGGAATTATCATATATGGTACTTTCAGTAGAGAAAGGAGGGTCAGGAAATGGGTTTCAGCCCTGGTTCTGCCACTTCTGGGTTGCTGACCTTTGACAAGTGACCTAATCTCTACAAAACTTAATTTCCTTATCGGTAGAATGAGAGGTTGAACTAGATGATTTCCAAGGTCACCTTCTGCTATAAAATTTTATGATTCCAAATCTCTAGCCTTCTTGGAAAAAGCGTATCTGGCTGTGCTTGTGTGAATTTGTTACACTTAGCACTATAATGAGCTAAAAAGACCTTAAAGTGACAGACTAATACAACTGAAATAAAAGGGTAGCGATGATCCTAATGACTGAATTTGCTCACAATTCATGTTCATGTAAGGAATGGAGACACAATAGTGGTGTTTAGCTATGGTAGATTGTTTGGGACCAGGCCCCAGCCAGAGAAGCTTCCACAAAGAAAGGTCAGAACCTCAGCTTTAGTGCTTAAACTCACCTCCCCAGTGACTTCACCCACCGCTGTCCCAAGAATGCAGGATCTCCCTTACTAAGCCTCTAATCCAATCAGGAGGCAGGCTGTTACTTCCCATGTCGGTATGTAGAGCTCAGGGATGGACAGAAATGAATCCCTAATGAAAGAAAGGGTCATTACATTGGCTGGTCAGGTACTTTCATAGCCAGTATGCTCTTGTCTCTCTCTTTTTTTAAAAGATGTATTTATTTATTTGAGAGAGAGGGAGAGTGGTGGGGAGGGGCCAAGGGAGAGGGAGAGAGAAACTCTAAACAGATCCCATGCTGAGCGCAGAGCCTGATGTGGGGCTCGATCTCACAACCTTGAGATCACGACCTGAACCAAAATCAAGAGTCAGACACTTAAACGACTGTGCCACTGAGGCACCCCCAATATTCTCTTCTTTTATGCAGAGATAAACTGCCTCCCTCTGGAAGTCTGACACCTTCCTAGGACCTAGAACTCACCCAGAACTCCATTTATTCTTGGATCTATGTTTCTGCTCATCTTGCTCTTTAACTATAGTGACACAAGTGTCCCTCTCTCCCTTGACTTTTTATGTTCACTCTCATTTACATGATGGACTCCTAAGTGTTGGAAATAGCACCAACATAAATATGCACACCATACTCACAGGGATGTGGGTGTACATGGATGTGCTCACACAGGTGCATGTCCCCCTTGCAAGGATTGTTGTAAAAAAAAAAAAAATAAGTTTGTTGGCAACCTCAAAACTAAAGTCCTGAAGTTTTAGGTACCAAATTTGTCTTCTTTTACGATTTTGTTAAATTAAAATTTCATGTTTTGCACTATTGTTAATGGGGGGACATCTGTGTGGTACTTGCATTCATAAATGCAAGTGTATTTACATGGCATTGTACCCAGATGATTCAAAAGATATTTGTTCAGCCGAAATATTCTTTTTTAAAAAAAGATTTTATTTATTTATTTGACAGAGAGAGACACAGCGACAGAGGGAACACAGCAGGGGGAGTGGGGGAGGGAGAAGCAGGCTTCCCGCGGAGCAGGGAGCCCAATGCGGGGCTCAATCCAGGACCCTGGGATCATGACCTGAGCTGAAGGCAGACGCTTAACGACTGAGCCACCCAGGCGCCCCTCAGCCAAAATATTCTGTTTTGGGTTAAAGAATTGGTCTCATTTTAAATAATTATTCCTCATTTATTGAAATATATTCAAACTTTTTTAAGATGCTCAACTTTTCTTCCAGATTTAACAGAGACTAAGATCGACTACCAAAGAATTTTAAATGAATCCATTATTTTTAAAATAAATTATCTCCGGCTGATAGATAGGTAACTGTTATGGGTTGAAATTTGTCCCCTTCTCCCAAATTCCTATGTCTGAGTCCTAACCCCCTGTACCTCAGAATGTTATCTTATTTGGAATAAGGTCATTGCAGATGTAATTGGCTGACATGAAATCATGCAAGAGCAGGGTGGGGCCCTCATCTAACATGACTTGTGTCCTTATTAAAAGGGGAAATTTGGAGACAGATACACACAGAGAGAAAGCCATGTGAAGGTGAAGGCAGGGATCAGGGTGATGCTTCTACAAGCTAAGGGATACCACAGTTTGCAGCAGACACCGGACGCTAGGAGAGAGGAATGGAACAGATTTTCCCTCTCAGCCCTCAGAAAGAACCAACCCTGCCAACACCTTGATCTTGGACTTCTGGCCTCCAGAACTGTGGGACAATAAATTGTCTGTTGTTTAAGCCACTCCATTTGTAGTACTTTATTGTGTCAGCCCTAGAAAACTAAAACAACCAAATTTGGAAATTTTCTCCTCTAGGCTTTTCTTTAAATTACCAAGATCAAATACCTCTAACAATTTGTGTAAGCCTGATTTGCTCATTCTACTAACTACACACACACACACACACACACACACACAAAATTACATGACCACGCCCAAACAGAGAGACATGTGTCTGGACTCAGCTCCATTGAGAGTGGTTTTGGGAATGCCCCGGAGACCATGTTGTAACAGTAGACGTCAACGGGGATGGTGTTTTCTTACTCTCAGTCTTGAATAAGTAAAGGATGAAGAAAAAAAAAAGCACACTTGCGTATTCATTGGTTTAGGCCCAGTCATGATTTCTTTAAAGACGCTGCCAATAGATTTTAGTCATTCTCTGGCAGAGGTTTCTCTTCAACCGCAAACACTACATAGTTGCTGAATGAGTCACCACCTTGAGTGATCTAAGTCCTTGACCAGTACACGCCTGCTGCCTACGGCACACACTGTCTCTGGTTGTGCATTTTGTTGTGCTCCATTCTCCGGAACTTCTTTAATGCTTTCTTAAGGGTAGGGCTGAGGATTCACTATGAATCCCTAGAAAGGATGAATCTTGCTTACTCAGCAGCGTGTGAACTGGCTGGTCATCAAGAACCAAAATGTTAACTTTTATTAAGCTTTCTCATACACTGAGCTAAGCTGGATGTGGCATTTTTACTGCCAAAAAAAAGCAGTAAATAGGAATTTTGAAATAATTTTCCCCCAAACCAGGAGCCTTCTTTTTTTTTAAAAGAATCCAGGGGGAAAACAAGAGGAAAGAAGCAGAATGATGTTCCAGGAAGGACAGTGGAGCCGAGGGGGGACCCCTGACACACACATACATCCCTCAGCAGCCAGACTCACACAGAGACTAAACCTGCATCCCTGGACATGTCGAATTTACTGAATTTACCAAACATTCTGGGCATTTATTCTTCAGGAAGAATGTACTAAAACTACCACCAAAGAGTTATTTCTATCAGTAAAGTTGAAAGCACATAAACCTGTGAGCTTCTTTTTTGCATGATTTTTTTTAAAAGTGTGCCCTAAAGATATTCTTCCTATCAATATGTTTTAACCGCAAGATGTTTTGTTCTTTAACGGGGAAATTTTTTTTTTCTCCCATGCTGGCGTGCTGGTAGATTGAACCATTTTGAATATTTGTAACATTTTCTTCTAAGGTGAACTTTTTTATTAGTATCTGGCCAGCTCTTCTTGAGTCCCTTTCTCTTTTGTTTTCAATCACTTATCTCATTTTTGTTGTTCTTCTGTGAATGGGTACCAATACCATGAAAAGAGAAATTGGAGAAATGAAACCATCAACAAAATGATAAGTCAACCTACTGAATGCAGAAAACATTAGCAAATCATATATCTGATAAGGGATTAATATCCAAAATACATAAAGAAATCCTATAATTCAATAGCAAAAAAAAAAAAAAAAACCCAAACAATCCAATTAAAAAATGGGCAGAGGATCTGAGTAGACATTTTTCCAAAGAAGACATACAAATGACCAACAGGTGCATGAAAAGATGCTCAAAATCATTAATCATCAGGGAAATGCAACCTCACACCTGGTAGAATGGATATTATCAAAAAGATAAGAAATATCAAATGCTGACGAGGATGTGAAAAAAAAAGGAATACTTGTGCACTGTTGATGGGAATGTAAATTGGTGCAGCCATTCTACCAAACAGTATGGAGATTCCTCAACAAATTAAAAATAGAAATACTATATGATCCAGCAATTATACTTCTGAGTATCCAAAGAAAATGGAAACACTAACTTGAAAAGATACATACACCCCCATGTTTATTGCAGCATTATTTACAATAGCCAAGACATGGAAACTATCTTAGTGCCCCCTGATGGATAAATGGATAAAGAAAATGCGGTACATATATACAATGGAATATTATTCAGTCATAAAAAAGAATGAAATCTTGCCATTTGCAGCAAGGATGCGTCCTAAGGCATTATGCTAACTGAAATAAGTCAGACAATGGAAGACAAATACCATATGAACTCACTTATATATGGAATCTTAAAAAAAAAAAAAGGCTCATAGATACAGAGAACAGATTGGTGGTTGCCAAAAGCAGAGGTGGGGGGGTAGGTAAAATTGGTGAGGGGGTCAAACAATACAAACTTCCAGTTATAAGATAAATAAGTCATTGTAATGTAATGTACAGCATGGTAACTATAGTTATTAATAGCGTACTGCATATTTGAAAATTGCTAAGACAGTAGATCTTAAAAGTTTTCATCACAAAAATAAGTCTCTTAACTATGTGTGGTGATAGATGTAAACTAGACTTATTGTGGTGATCATTTCACAATATATACAAATATCAAATCATTGTGCTGTATACCTGAAACTAATATAAGGTTGTAGGTCAATTATACCTCAATTAAAAAAAGAAATGGAAGAAAAGTTTTAAAAATTCATTTCAACTATGCTGTCCTATTCCATAACCTTCCCAAATGCAAAGAGAGAAAGACACGTCTTAAGTTTATGCGCTGGCTGGGGATGTTTTCAGAACAAGCTGAAGAGTGGCTATTTAATAGTATTATTCATAACTTACATTTGCATGCAATACACAGTTCTCAAAAAACCAACTTCATCCTCAAAACAACCTTGAGAACCTGACATATTACCATTGAGGAAACAGAAGCCCCCAGGTTATATGGAAGGTGGTGGAGCCAGGGAGCCTTGGCTTAGTTCTCTTTGTTCTCCATCCTGTTAAGGCTGGAGACAGGACAGGTAACTCAGCCACCTGCCACAAAGAATTCTCTAGTTAACTTACGATTAGACTTCCCTTTGCTGAGGACAGCAAAGTGAGCCACAAAGCTTCTCTGAGCTTTTGTTTTCTCGTGTGCAAAATAAGGACAATGCCCCCCCATCCCCATAGGATAGGTAAGAGTAAAACTAAATAAAGCCAATGAAAGAAAGTTACTAAATCATAAGTGTTATACAGATCCCTCCTTCAGAAGCTGTATCACACTTATGTGCTGTTTGACTTCAGGCAAGTTTCTTAATATTTCTAAGGCTCACCTTCCTTATCAGTGAAACAAGGCAACTGTCAGAACCTTGCCCATAAAATGCTACTGAAGACTAAAGGAGATAATCTGTGCCAAGCATTTTGCACCCTGGTCAGTGCATGGACACAGCAAGTCCTCAATAAATGTCGTTAGGAAAGCCATTCATGTTTGATCCCAGCCTTTTCCCAGCACGAGTATAAGCAGGCAAGCAAAACCCAAAGGAGTCCAGGGATTCCATATTATAAACCTGTCTGTCCAGGCTCTTTGCTCCCACGGCAGTTTCAACTCTATACTCTCAAAATACATTTTTGGGAGAGCTCCACTTATCCTTAGTTTTGCGAAGGTACCGTTTTTGGTCCACAGCAAATATTTAGCCATTGAACATGGTTTGCCTCCTTTTATTCCTACTGCACGAGATTCTAGGATTTGGTTGGAGAATATGCACATTACACCCATCCTGATATCTAGGGAACAAAACAGACCTACTCCACACCTCAGTGTTCCTCTCAAAAGAGGGGCAGTACCACAATGCCCCTTCAAAAGATATGCAGTAGTTATGGAACCCAGTTTTACAAACACACACAAGAGCAAATCACTTTATGTACTAACTAGGAGAAGTCAGTTCTAGATGTCAAGGAGTAAAGGAATGTAAAAACCAGCAAAATGCCTGACATGTGTAATTGGCACTTAAGACAAGCCGGGATAGAAGAGAACAGTAACAAGGTATCTTCCAGATTGGATTGGTGTCTGATCATAGCTTTGAAGAATGTTTTAACAGGAAATGAAGAATAAACATCAGCACAAACTAATCTTAAAATCTCATCAGTCTCTGGTTATGAACACTACTTCTTAATTTAATCAGCTAACTACATTTTTCTGTAACTTAGATCATCTGAATTTATAAATCTTTGCATATTGCCTGAGGGTCATATAAATTACACCTATCAGCCCTCACTTGAATGGTAAGTGTTTACCAATGTGCTGGCATGGTTGTGGCGTCTGGGCCAGTTCCTCAGACTTACTTTTAGGATATGTCAAAACCCTGAAAAGTCTCAGTGACTTTAAGAGAGGAGAAACACCTCAACTTGGGGAAGGTGGATGCAGATGGAGGGGTCCTAAAATGCTTGACCATGTCTTGTTCCTTAACATTTCAGAAGTAAATTTGTTCATCATTCTCAAACATTTTATTTTCCTCCTAATTTTTTCCTCTGGGAGGTCTTGCAGGGTTGGTGATTCAGATCTTGGACTTCCTACCCTATCAGCTTCTTTCTTTCTTTTTTTTTTTCCAGAACTTAAATGTTCAAACATGTTACTTCCTATCGTATGGGAAATGCATTCAATCAATGAACATTTATTAAGAGCCTGCTACCCAAAAGGCATTATATAGGGCAGTGCAGTTGATACCATAAACCCTTAGTCATCTGCAAACTATACTGAGAGCTATAGAATGTTCCCGTGGCTCTGAAAACAAACAAAAACAAAAAAACCAAGCCTTTCACCAGGGCCTCTTACCTTTCCCTCAATTCTCTCTCTAGTCCAGTTTTTCTTTCTTCCCCCCCACCCCCATGTCTGTTGGTGTCTTTGACTTAAGCCTTCCTCTTCCACTGTTCAATGCTGTCATCCCCTCATCGTGCTGGGCTTCCCCCACATGACACCTTGTAAATAGCCACCTCCCTGAAATACACAGAAGTATTTCTTTTGCAACGTAGGTAATTCTGCCATATAGCATTTAAAGAGTTTGACACGATCATATTTACATTTTGTATTTTTAACTTAATTCTCTAGGTAGAAGATATCTCCTTTTAAGAATATCGAACAGTGGGGCACCTGGGTGGCTCAGTCGTTAAGCGTCTGCCTTCAGTTCAGGTCATGATCCCAGGGTCCTGGGATAGAGCCCCGCATCGGGCTCCCTGCTCAGCGGGGAGCCTGCTTCTCCCTCTCCCACTCCCCCTGCTTGTGTTCCCTCTCCCCCTGTCTCTCTCTGTCAAATAAATAAATAAAATCTTTAAAAAAAATTTTGAGGAGGCGCCTGGGTGGCTCAGTCGTTAAGCGTCTGCCTTCGGCTCAGGTCATGATCCCAGGGTCCTGGGATCAAGCCCCACATCAGGCTCTCTGCTCAGCCAGAAGCCTGCTTCTCCCTCTCCCACTCCCCCTGCTTGTGTTCCCTCTCTCGCTGTGTCTCTCTCTGTCAAATAAATAAATAAAATCTTTAAAAAAAATTTTTTTTGAAGAAAGCCCATAAAGGCCCTTTACCTTTGAGTATGCATGAATCTGACCCAAATGAAAACATGAGGAAAAGAAAATTATATAATTATCAGAAAGTCCTCCCTGTTTTCGGATGTACACATTTCTGGAAAAATCAAGAAACAGAGGGTTGGGGCACCTGGGTGGCTCAGTCGGTTAAGCGACTGCCTTCGGCTCAGGTCGTGATCCTGGAGTCCCAGGATCGAGTCCCATATCAGGCTCCCTGCTCTGAGGGGAGTCTGCTTCTCCCTCTGACCCTCCCCCCTCTCATGCTCTCTCTCTCTCTCTCTTGTTCTCTCTAATAAATAAAATAAAATATTAAAAAAAAAAAAAGAAACAGAGGGTTAAGGAGGAGATGAGCTAAGCCCAGGGTGTGCACCCTTTCTGTGGCATCCCCCTCAGGTACTGTGGCTTTGGGTACTTTGTCTCTAACTGAGAGAGACAAGGATACCATTGTTGCTGCTTTCACCACAGTTCTGGGAACGGAGAATAGCCACGTTCTTTATTTTTATATCCCAGTATAATCTCTTTATTCAAGGCCTACATTTCAGAAGGTCTCAATTTGAAATGCGGTTCTTGGAAAACCCCGTCTAGTAACCAGGAAGCAGGCCGAGGGCGCATGGGAGTTTGAACCACGCTCACGTCGCTGTGTGATGCTCTGACCCGCGGCACCTGGCCGGTTGGCGTCCTCCTCAGCTGGAGGCCCACTCGGAGGCAGTGCCAGGGCTCTGGAGTGGTGGGGACTGGCAGACTCTAGAACCTGACCGATAGCAGGCCAATCCCAGCTCCATCACTTACTAATGTGACTTTGGGCCAGTTACTTAACTTCCCTGTGCCTCAGTTTCCTCCCTGTGAGATGGGGAAAACAATAGAACCTGCTTCATGGGGCCCTCGCGGGGGTTAAGTAAGTTAGTATGTACGGGGCTCGTAGAGCTTACATGTTAGGCATGTAGTAAGCACTGAGTGCGTGTTTACTATTATGATAACCAAGACTCCAGGGGAAATCCAGTTGAGGGCAGAATGGTCTCCTTTATCTGAATAGAAACCATGAAATACCAGCATTCAATATACTTAAATCTCGAGTCACCTAATTCCAGATCCTGAAGACCGGCTTCTAAAAAGGCACAATTCTTAGTAACACCGGAACCAACAAACAAAACAGAAGTAACACCACCACGTACAGGATTCCATGGAGCCATTTCAAGGCAAAAAAGGAACTGACCCAACGGGAAAAGGGTTGCGCCACTGCTGCCTTCGAGCACCTGCCTTTCTGGACTTGGGTGTGTATGCGTTTCAGAAAATGGCCCCATTAAGACAGACAGACTTTCTCCCCAGATTCCTGGGTTCAGAGAAACCCACAGTTCACCAAGGCAGTTTGCTCAACTCTAATTAGGAATCTGATTGCTGGTTGGCCTTGCACAAAGGACTTTTAATTAGGGCTGAGAACGCTTAGAAAAATCCACTTGGCAAGTCGACTCCCTCTCTCTATCTCTTTTTTAACATCTTGCCAAGATCATAAGGAAAGGGAGAGCTTAATTACAGTTGGTGTATATATCTTTAAGAAAAAAAATACATTAAGTGCTTTAAAATAGGCTCTCTTGGCTCTGTGATCACAAGGATTTTACTCACTTCTTATCCCTGATTGGTCTCATTCTCAGTTACAGATGAATCAGACACATTTTGAGCAGCTTTAAGATTTGCTTTTCATCCAAAGCCAAGTAGGCAAATGGCAGTGAATTCACAAGCTTTTCCAAATGATCTCATAGGTTCCTCTGGCTCCACTGTGGGGGCCGTTTGCACTCGGCAACGCTGTTATCTTAAACACCCCCGGCCTTCCTGGGTCCAAGGAGAGGCCACAGCATAGGACCCGGCTAGGCACTCCGCTTTCTCGAAGGCAAGCTTCAGTCCCTTAGTGTGTCCACGTGGCAGCTGTGAATTGGAAAAGGAGAATAAAATGAGCACACGAAGGACCCTGAGCCAGAAAGGTGGGCCTGGGGGAGGGTGGGGTGGACACCGAGCCTTGGAGGTGGAACCTGTCCTTAAATCCTTCCCTAGACCGTGGTCGTGTCTCAGGGCCTCACTCTCATTAAGTCTCCCCGCCTGAACACAGGTGACACACGCTCCCCTTCAGTCCTCATGAACCCAGCCCTGGCAGCCAGCGACTTTTTAATTATTTATATGAAAGATCTGATCGTACATGGAGTGGCTGAGCCCAGTGTAACAGGTGCTCCAGGCGACTCTGTGAAGCTCAGATCGGCCACTCAGATGCACAAGATTTTCCGACTGAAGTTTGCCTTTTACTGCTCCTTTAGTCTCTGCCTTTATTTCTCAAGTCTTTGTGCCTCGGTGCTAAGGATCCCTTTCATCTAATCTCAGGAACCCGAAGCTCTGCTATGGAATTACATTTCTTCACTTACTATTTATGTTTGATGCAAAAATAAGAAACCAGGTAGAAGCAGAAGACTCTGCCACTTATGTCTGAAAGGGATACGTCGATCATCCTGGAGCCCCATCCAGCTCTTTCACACGTTTTCAACGTGATGCTTCTGTGCAGACTCTTGAGTTTGGCTCGGTGGCACTGTGTTAAAATTCAGGCACATCCCTCTCTGGTGAGCTTGTGCAGCTTGTGGGTCACTAGGGATTTTAAAGTCATCTGCCTTTTGACCAAGACGATTGGTGAGGGGTGGCAGAGCCAAGCTGCTTTGAAATCGTTCCCACCGCCTGGGAATATATGACGGCTGCCTGAGTGCTTTTCCCACACAAGCACCTTGCTCAGGTCACTCTGTTCCGCAGTAGCAGCCGCAACAAACACACTTGATGATCTTATGGTGAAACGTCATTGGGCTGAAAACTCGTTAATATCACAGACAATATTGGAGGGAGAACAGCTTTCTAATTCAAGCCAGGTCAATTTCCAAGGTATTTGGCCGATTTCTCGCACCATATGTATGCCTCCCCCTTTACACTGTTTTTACCCTGTCTTGCGAGAGATCAGGCATCTATTGATCACCGTGATGTTCTACGGGCTATTAAAAATAATCAGGTTTATGTGTTACCTTCTTTCCCAACCGCCAAGACGCTCCCCAGAACTTAGCATGAGCTCTTCTGATGAGCTAGAGAGGGAAATATCATTATCCTTGTTTTACAGATGGAGAAATCTGAAGCACAGGGAGACTGTTTTGCCTAAGGTGAAAGTGTTGTTTTAATCCTAGACTTTTATTTTTATCTCTTCAAATTTCTTCCCGAGGGTGGTAATGAGCTCGGAGAATTCATCAGGACGAAACCTTGTCTGAAGACTTGTTTATAAAATTATTTCAATAAAATTCGCAATCAGATTGGCCGGGGTGGGCCTTCAAACCGAGTGGCTTCCCTAATGAGCACACTCATCAGGGCGGCACAATCTTGTTACCAGCCAGCTTCTCCCACACTTGTCAAGGCAGGGTGGGGGTCGGGGTGGCTGGTGTAAGTTTATTAGTAATAAAGACCAAAGCCCTAGGAGCTTTTATATGAGAATCTGGTTTCTTTTTCATTTGTTTAATTATTTTAAAAGTTAGGTTGGAAAGTGTTTGTGGAGCAGCTCATAATGTGACTTCAGAGAGGGAAGGCTTGGCACATCCCATTCATTAGCTCTGAGGCTGCTTCACGTCGGACTTCCCTCAGTTAGGTGTTCTCTCCTAATTTCTCTCCCTGTGTTGGTGCTGTTTGCCCCTCTGATTCCAATCCGCCTCCCCTACTCACATCACACCTAAGTTACTTAGACAAAAGACGGAATCTTCAAAGTAAAAAGGAATCCAGAAGGAACCCAGGGCTTCTGATACTCAGGGACCTAGAAGCCACCATGCATGGGTATTGGTTGGCGGAGGGTGTCTTCCACATATGCGGTGTTTTGAAACATAGGTCCTCTGGTTCTTTACACTAGGACAGCGCCACTGAAGACAGGGAGCCAAACTTTGAACCATTGTGGGGGTAGGCTGTCAAAAGGCCCCTCACTGCCAGGTGGGAAAGTGCTTCTCAGTCCAAAAAATCCACCATTGTCCAAAATACATCTCATACCTACACACCAAGTTGACTCAGTTGCTCCTAGGCCTCCACTGAAATGGGAAGAAGGCAAAGTAAAGGAGGGCTTACGACTAACTGCCTTCCCTAATGGAAGCTCAGATTGTTAGACAGACCTTCTACTTCCCATTTGACAGCTGCACTTGGTGCAAATGGAGAGAAATGTAATTCATTTCCATTCACCTTTGTTATTTTTAGAACATTCATAGCTTTCCGATAAAATTTCTGATTGCAAATGATAAAGCAATAAACATTTATTGTCAAGAATTTAGATAAAACAAAGCAAAGAGGGGGCACCCGGGTGGCTCAGTCGGTTAAGTGTCTGCCTTTGGCTCAGGTCATGATCTCAGGGTCCTGGGATCGAGCCCTGTGTCTGGCTCCCTGCTCCGCGGGGAGTCTGCTTCTCCCTATGCCTCTCCCCACCACTTGTGCTCTCTCCCTCTCAAATAAATAAATAAAATCTTAAAAAAAAGTATTGGGAAGAAAATTACATCATCCATAATTACATCACCCAGATAGTAAGTGTGAACATTTGGCCTAGGCCCTACCAATCATAAATAGATGCTTCTTTTTTTCGTTTATAGAGTTTATGCCCCACTTTTCCTTTCCATTTGACATTATTTCTTGAACATTCTTCTATGTCCTTAAGTAGTCTTTGAAAATACGATTTTTATCAACCACATAAATTGCACTGTTTGGTGTACTATGATTTATGTGCCCATTTCCCTAATGGGGGCATCATTCCCTAATGGGGGCATCATTCCCTCCCTAATGGGGGCCCATTTCCCTAATGGGGGCATCATTCCCTAACCTTGGACATCAAGATTGTTCTAATTTTTAGTTACCATAAAAAAATTGTGTAATGCCCATCCCTTTATAGTACATTTCTTTATTTTTGGAAAGATAGATTCCTCAAATGAAACTAATAATTCAAAGCCTATTAACATTTTGAAAATTCTTAGTATCTGTTTTCAATTTGCTTTCTTTTTTAAAAAAATTTTTAAAGTTTTAATTTTACTTCCAATTAGCTAACATACAGTGTAATATTAGTTTCAGGTGTACAATATAGTGATTCAACACTTTCATACATCACCCAGTGCTCATCACAAGTGCCCTCCTTATACCCCATCACCTATTTCACCCATCCCCTTACCCACCTCCCCTCTGGTAACCACCAGTTTGTTCTCTATAATTAAGAGTCTGTTTCCTGATTTGTCCCTCTCTCATTTTTTCCCTTTGCTTGTTTCTTTTGTTTCTTAAATTCTACATATGAGTAAAAGCATATGGTATTTGTCTCTGACTGACTTATTTCACTTAGCATTATACTCTCTAGCTTCATCCATGTCATTGCAAATGGAAAGATTTCATTCTTTTTAATGGCTGAGCAATATTCTATTGTGTATATATACCACATCTTCTTTATCCATTCATCAGTCGATGGACACTTGGGCCATCTCCATAATTTGGCTATTGTAGATACTGCTGCTATAAACATCGGGGTGCATATATCCCTTCTAATTGGTATTTTTGTATTCTTTGGGTAAATATCCAGTAGTGTGGTTGCTGGATCATAGGGTAGCTCTATTTTGAACTTTTTGAGGAACTATGTTCCACAGCGGCTGCACCAGTTTGCATTCCCACCAACGGTGCACGAGGGTTCCTTTTTCTCCACATCCTCACCAACACTTATTGTTTCTTCTGTTGTTGATTTTAGCCATTCTGCCAGGTGTGAGGTGAGATCTCATTGTAGTTTTGATTTGCATTTCCTTCATGATCAGTGATGTTGAGCATCTTTTCATGTGTCTGTTGGCCATCTGCATGTCTTCTTTGGAGAAATGTCTGTTCTCTTCTGTCCATTTTTGACTGGATTATTTGTTTCTTGGGTGTTGAGTTTTATAAGTTCTTTATATATTTTGGATACTAACCATTTATCAGATACGTCATTTGCAAATATCTTCTCCCATTCCATAGGTTGCCTTCAAAAATTTGTTTTCTAAAAGGACTGTATCAATTATATCCTGATTGTTATGTATAACAGTACCCTTTGAACTGAATCTTTGCTACACTAATTTTTTAAAAAATCTTACCAGTTGGATAGATGTTTACATCTCTTAATGGCATATTGATATTAATTTGTACTTTTTGATAACTAGCTATTCTTAATAGCTTTATTGAAGTATAACTTACATACCATAAAATCTCCTTGTAAGTGCACAATTCAGAGATTCTTAGTAAATGTATAGAATTGTGTAACTATGACCAATTTTATTTTATTTTTTTTTAAATATTTTATTTATTTATTTGACAGAGAGATAGACAGAAGAGCACAAGCAGTGGGAGTGGCAGAGGGAGAGGGAGAGGGAGAGGGAGAAGCAGGCTCTGCACTTAGCAGGGAACCCGATGCGGGACTCGATCCCAGGACCCTGAGATCATGACCTGAGCCGAAGGCAGACGCTTAACCATCTGAGCCACCCAGGCGCCCAACTATGACCAATTTTAAACAATTTTAGGACATTTTCCAATTTTAGAACAGTCCCCATAATCGCCCCAAATTCCCTGAAGCCCATTTGTAGTCAATCCCTGTTCCCCTCCAGTCCTCAGGCAACCACTGATATGCTTTCTGTCTCTAGAGATTTGTCTTTTCAGGACATTTCATAGAAATGGAATTATATATAGTGCTTTGTGCCCAACTCTTCACTTACCGTACAGTTTTTTAGTTTTATCCACATTTTAGCATGTTATAATAGCATATTTTTAATTCATTTTTACTTAATATTTACTTCATTTTTACTGATGAATTCTGTAGTGTGGATTTATCACATTTGTTTATTTTTTCAACAGTTGGCGGACACTTGGGGCTCTTTTGAATAATGCTACTATAACATTTGCATACAGGTCATTGTGTGGATATATGTTTCATGTCTCTTGGCAGATTCTAGGAGTGAAATTGCTGGGTCCTCTAGTTTTTTAAATGTCCATCAAGTGATGAATAAATAAGCAAAATCAGATAGATCTCAAATTTTACTTATGTTCCTGAATGGTTTACAAAACACAGAAATCATGTTTTCAGAAACTTCTAAGGAATTCTTAGCTAAGCCGTCTGGACCTGAAGAGTTCTTGAAAGGAGTGTCTTGATAACTTTGTCAATTCCTTCTCAAGGTTATTGATTTTTTCATATGTATAATTTATTTAGTCAATTTTAGCAATTTCCCCCAGAAAATCTTCCATTTATCACTATTCTCACATGTATCAACATACCATATTATCTTACTCCATTTAAATCTTCTTTGTAATATGTTCATATCCCTTTTCCATTTCTAATATTATTTGTATGTATTTCCTCTGTTCCTGGATTTGAATAATGAAAAGTATTTCCACTTTGTTAGCCTTTAAAAGTATTTAAAGCACTTGTATTAATCCATTATGCTTTATCTTCTAATTTGTAAATTGTTATATTTATCTTTCTTATCTATTTCTGCTTGTTTGGATTTTCATCAAGTTGGACTTTCCTCATTTTTTAGTCATATACTTATTTTCATTATGTCTAGTTTACTAATGACAATGGTTAAGGCCTTCAACATACTCCTTTGTACTGATCTGGCCATATTCCACGAACAGTTATATATAATATTGTGATTTTCATTACTTTCTAAAAAGTTTGCAATTATGGTTTTGATTTTCTTTTTTATGAAATTTTAATAAAGGGTTTTTTAAATTTCTAAGTAATTGAAAGTTTAAATTTGTTTATTCTTATTTAAACTTGGGTATTTTTTTTCTAGTTTTGTTGTATTTTAGATAAAAGTTTTCTTTGTGGCCTTATATATTATTTGTTTTGCTCAGGGTTTCAAATAATAGCTTTTAGGAAGGTTTATTCTTTGTTGTTGGAGGAAAAATAATTTATTTTTTATTTTTTAATAATTATAGTACTTCAAACTTCAGCATGCTTTTTTCCTCTTTTTTGATTGTCAAAATTTAGGTCTCCTGAAGACAACTGTTTTTCTGTCCATTTCTCCTTCTGTCAATTTTTATTCTTTCTATTTAATGCTATGCTTTTATCACTGTGATATTTTCATTTGGTCTTGTATCTTATATCAACATAAAAATGCCAAAATGAATCTTTTTTCCTGAAGGCTGCTTTATGACAAATGCTACTTTGTTATTTTATTACTGTCATTCATGTTTTCATTTCATTTGCATCTGCTTGATAAAGATTTGGCCATGGTTTTATTCTTTTAACTGCTTAGAGTTAATTTTAACATTTATTGATATTTTTCCTAATTTCCAAGTGAATTCGTGTTCATGACAGAAATTCTGGCAACTATAGAAAAACACACACACACACAAAATCATCCACCATCCAGTAGCCGGAGTTTTCTCTTTTTTCTTTCCCTTCTTTTTAAATTTTCTTTGATATGTTCAAAGAAAGCCAGAAGAGCCTACACTGGGGCCTACAGGTCACGGGCCAATTAAACCAGAAACAGGATCATTTCACAGTCCAGAGCATGGGGAGACAAAGTTCTCAAGAAACTAGCTCTCGTTTCTGTTTCATTTCTTGAAATTCAAAAACAGCAAATCACACTCCTCTCTTGTCTACCGTGGGGCTGGGGAAATAAAATGATTAGATTGCCAGGGATTCAAAGCAAGAATGGCATGAATCTGCTGTGGTCAGAAGCCCAGGCATCTCCCTTGAGTCTGGACTTCAGAGAAGGTGATTCCAGTGACTGTCACTGAGAAGCAAAACCTTGGCTTCCCCAAAGGCCTGGGGCGTGCGTCAGGCTGTGTGTGTGTGTGTGTGTATGTAGGGGATCACAGCAGTAGAGAGGGTTTGGCAGCAGCCCAGAGGTCCCACTGAGGCAAAGCAGATAGTCTACACAGCTGAGTCCATTTTCTTTAGGAGGTCAAGGAAACTGGTCTGAGAGCTGCCTCAAGTCAGGTTCTAGCTGAAAAGTCAGGTCCAAGAGCTTAAGCCAAAATGTATCCTCTGTCAAAGGGTCAGAAAATAGGCTCTCCAAGGAAGGGTTAAAAGGATCGAACCCTTTAACATAAAATAAGAAAAGATTAAGTGGCTGCTTAATTAATACCATCAAACAATGAGGATTTCTTTTTAAAGAGACTGATGAGTGGTTTTCCACTATCTATCGAAGACAGAAAGGGTGAAATGCAGTCTATTTAAAACAATGGAGAGATCGAGGAGTTTCTTAACCCCCAGATTTAACAACATGGGCCGGTCTTCAGCAGATTATAGAATTTTGATCCCCAGGGATCTTTGAAGAGAGAGAAATAGCCATCCAGAATGCAGGGCCAGGAACCATTGGAAAAGGACACAGGCCTCTGGGTGGGGCAGACCTGGGCTGGAATTCCAGCTCTGCACAATCCCCGAAAGATGACTTAACCTTTTTATTCTTAGTTTCCTTACCTGTAAAATGGGCATAATGATACCTGTATCACAGATTTTTGTTGGATTAAATCAAATGACAACCTATATAAATCTCCTAGCCCAGTACTTGGCACATAGTAGGTGCTCAACAAATGTCAGTTCTTCCCCCTTTTCAACTGTCATTTGACAAGCAGTTAATCTTCCACATTCTTTGACCACTAAAGAGAATACTAATTTAATTCCACCCATTGAAGATTTATCGAGCACCTCCTTTATGTAAGGCGCTAGGGAGGATATTTGGTGTTTCTTAGCTTCCCAGCATCCATTCACCCTACCTTTGGTATGTCTCCAATTTTTATGTATGGGTCCATCCCACCTACCTGCCCTCTTGATGTGGTTTTGCTGGGGTTTACTAGGCGACACCTGACCTAGGCATTGCTAGTCAAAGCATCTTGAACAGCTCTGCCCAAAGTGATGGTTTAGGAAAGAGAACATGACCCAGTCAGAGCCAGTGAAACTCAAGGAGTTTTGCTTAAGCTCACTGGAGAGCCAGCCCTCTCTTCTCCCAAGAGCCTGGGAGGCTGGAGCTAGTGCAACCATTTAATCTCCTCAGGAGCCGGAGAATGAAAACGTGTAGAGGAGAGCTGAGTTTAGAAACAGGGAGAAGCCAGCACAATCCCAGGACTTTCTATTTATGTGACCCAATAAATCCCACATTCTATGTAAGCCAGTTGAGTTTGGTTTTATGTTGCCAAAAGGATCCAAAGTGATATATGCTGTGTAGGACATGCAAAAAAAATAAGATCAAAAAACTTATAAATAAGATGTTTACACAAGTAATAATGGGATAGGGCAAAGTATTTACTATATGCTATTTATCCAGGGCTTACCACATGCTGGACACTGCACAAGATTCTTTGCTTTGCACGTATTGTTTTGTTTAATCCTCAAACAGTTATTTTTATGGAACTAGTAGCATTTGACTTTGAACTTGAGAGATGGGTAGAAATTGGGCAGGCATGAGAGGAGGGTAAAGAGGGTAAGTGGAAAGAGGAACAAATGGAGACAGGAAAATGCAGGGACAGTTAGCAAGTGGCTGGCAGTCCCATTCACTGGGACCTGGAGGGCACAAGGACAGTAGTGGGACATAAGCCTGGAAAGACCCTTTGAGATCAATGCATTGAATTATAAGCACACTTTCCAAGTCAAAGAATTTGTGTTCTTTTTTTCTTTTTAAGATTTTATTTATTTATTTAACAGAGAGAGACACAGCGAGAGAGGGAACACAAGCAGGGGGAGTGGGAGAGGGAGAAGCAGGCTTCCCGCTGAACAGGGAGCCGATGTGGGGCTCGATCCCAGGACCCCGAGATCATGACCTGAGCCGAAGGCAGATGCTCAACCAACTGAGCCACCCAGGTGTCCCTGGGGAAAATATTCTTATCATGCAGGAAAGTGAAAATAATTTCAGAGGTGAATATAGAAGGGGAAATAATTAATGTTTAAGTATTCATAATTTTTGCCCATCCCTAATTTTTTTTAAAGATTTTATTTATTTATTCGACAGAGAGAGAGAGATCACAAGCACGGGGAGCGGCAGAGGGAGAGGGAGAAGCAGGCTCCCCATTGAACAGAGAGCCCGACGTGGGGCTTGATCCCAGGACCCCAGGATCATGACCTGAGCCGAACTGACTGAGCCACCCAGGAGCCCTGCCCATCCCTAACTTTTATAGCATGACTCCTCCTTCTGGGTCAGCAGCCAGGTGCTCTTAATTGTGCAGAGCCTAGGTCGTGAGAAACACACAACAAAACTTTAAAAACCTGAAAGGGTAAGTTCGTCTACAGAAAGAAGGATTTGGGCGATGGGCAGGGAAGAGAGACAGCAAGCCTGAGTGTTGAAGCTTGAGGGTTGGAATCTGAAGAGAGAGGGAGAGTCTCTCAGAAAGCCGTTGCACTCCACGTGAGGGTGGCAGGGAAAGAGAGGGCTTTTCTAATGTCATGGTGTGTGCTTTCTTGAAAGAAAAAGCAAAGACTTAAGGCATATTTTTGTAACTGCTTTTTTCACTTCCAGGTTGCAGAAGCTGGAATTTACTATCATTAGGAGGAAGAGCTTGAGTTGGTGAGGACTGGCTGATGGTGGGGAAGAGGAAAAGCATTTTGTGTTCAGTTTGAAGGAAGACACAGGATGGATCTGCCCAGGGAATGTGCTGCAACCAGCCTACCTTAAGAAGAGCCGCCAAATAAAGAAAAAGAAAAGTGAGAATAAAAGGTGTGGATATGTCAAAACCCGCGATGGATTCCTCCGGAAGTTTAAGAATTTTCATCTGATCTAGCAATTCTATACCTCTAAAGTACAGACCCAAAAGATTAGAAAGAGGAACTCAAACACGTACTTGCACACTGGTGTTTGTAGCAGCATTATTCACAAATGGCAGAGAGTAGGAACGACCCAAATGACCATCAATGGACGAATGAACAAACCAAATGTGATATATACATACAACAGGATATTATTCGGTCTTAACAAGGAAGGAACTTCTGACACATGTTACAACACGGAAAAACCTTAAAAATACGCTAAGTGAAATCAGCCAGACACACCAGAGAAATAGCGTTATGATTCCACTTATACGAGGCACCTAAAACAGACAAATTCATAGAGAAAGAAAGCCTAACAGAGGTTACCAGGGCCTGAAGGGGAGGGGATGAGAAGGTGTTATTCAATGGGTAGAGTTTCTGTTTGGGATGATGAAAAAGTTCTAGAAATGGATAACAGTGATGGTTGCACAACATTGTGAATATATTTAATGCCACTGAACTGTACACTTAAAAATTATTAAAATGGCAACGTTTGTGTTATGTGTGTTTCACCTCCATTTTTAACAAGCCACATGTGATGTAAGGTTTCAACCCTAGACTAAGGAGTGGGCATTTGCCTTCTGTCCCCAGACACAAGTCTTGATCAGAAGGGAGAATTATCAAAATTCTGTTCTAAGAAGGCTAATCAATAGCCATGAGATAGAGAAGCTTGGCCCAATGCCAAGCCCCGGTCTAGGGTGAGAACTCTCAAACCAGTGAGGAGGTGGTAACTCTATGAGCTAGACAACGGGAGGATCGGGGATTTTGTGATTATTTGATGGGGAGAGAGGCTTTGGGAGAGCTAGGCAGTTTTCATGATTTCAGCTCTTTCTGCCTTACAAAGTATTTGCTACAGTGGTTGGTTTCTATTTTTTAATAAGCCAAGAATTTCCTTCCTAATATTACCTAAGTTTACTTTTCTCAACTGCTGCCATAAATAGAGCTCATCAACCACGAAGTCTTTAGAAAATTGTCAAACTCAGCCAATAAATAGTACTCAACCATATGGAAAAAAGTGGGCAATCATGACTCAGGCAAAGTGACTATGTTTTTCTGAATGGAAAAAAAAAATTCCTCAATTTGATTTTAACCAAGAATGTTACTGAATGAAACTCAGATCTGTAAATCATTTTTTCATTCCTATAATGTTTCCTATTGCATAACTATATGCTTTGATAAAGAGACATGTCAAACTTTTAGCTGATCGATATCAAAGCCACTTTGCAGCCTGTTTTTCAGGATCTCCTTTCACTTTTTATGTTTCCATAACCCTGCTATTCCAATAATATTTTTATTTCAATTTATTTTCATTCTTCACACAAAATCCAAAACAAAGTAGACACCTATGTAAAAACCTGAATTCCATGGTTTGCTGCTCCCTGAGATACAGCTTAGGTGTGTTTTATTATCCAAGGGGCCCTGATACCTCTTAACCACAAATGAAGTTAAAGCAACTGTCCTGTTTACCCCACTTGCCCACCCAGCATCACACACTAGCAGAGCAGAGCCTTCAGATACTGGGACAAGAGGGAGGTACGTTTAATAATGAGGAGAAGGTCTGACATGACCAGGTGGGTACTGAAGACATCAGCCTGGTGGGTGCTGCAGTGGGAGGCTCTGAGCAGCCCCCAGAAACAGAAAGACAGAGAAGAGAGGATGGGGGTGTTGGAACTGGTATGAAGCATGAAGCTTGCCAAAAACCACCTTGGCCTTCATCAGCCCGGGTGTTACAGGCATAAGGGAAATCCTAGCTGTGCTGAAGCAGAGATCAATCTGACAGCTGGAGACAGGTGATCTTCCTCTCCAAAGCATCTACTCACATCCACGGATCTACATGGAACTTTCAAGAAAAACGCTTGAACCTTGTCCATTTCAGGTATATACAGATATATTCATTCCACAAATATTTACCGAGTGCTTCCTACTGTGCCAGACACTACGCAAAATCCCTGGGCTAGAGCTGTGACGAGTCCTGCACCCCAGGTGCTTACAGCCTTAATGGAGGAGAGACCACAATAGATAGAATAACACATAAACAAGATAGTTAACGATTGTGATAGCTACAACGAAGGAAAGAATGAGAGTGAGGAAGTAAGTAGAAACTGAGGAAGGTTGCTTCAGAGAGGGTGTTCAAGGATGTCCTAGGAAGGGGGTAACATCTGAGCTTAATCATCAAGGAGGAGACAGGGCCAGCCAGCCTCCCCTTGGGGAGTTGGAGGGAGCATCCCAGAGGAACTCAAGCGCAAGGCCTGGGAGCACGTGTTCATGACAGAGAACTGAAGGTGGAATGGCTGGAGGTGTTGACCATGACATAACACGGTTTGCTGAGCTGGCAGGAGCTAGATCTTGCAGGGCCGGTAGACCATGAGGGTGGTTGGAAGCCACTGAAGAGTCTTAAACAGGAGAATGACATGATTTTACTTATGTTTTTACAAGTTCACTCTGGCTGCTGGGAGGAGAATAGAGGCGAAAGTGGAAGTAGATTACTTAGGAAGTCACAATGATAACGCAGATAAGTGATGACAGCAGCTTAGACCAGGGAAGTGGTCCTCGGAGTGGGGTCCCTGGACCAGCAGCAGCAGTATCACCTGGCAACTTGTTAGAAATGCAAATTCTCAGGCCCTAGCCCAGCCCCACTGAATCAGAATAGGTTGGCCTATTTATTATGCTCTGGACATGCATTATGCGTCCCACCCTTCCCTCCTCTGCCCCAGTCTAGAATCCTCTCCTCTTCCCTTTCTCTCCAAATCCTTCCCATCCCTCAAGACTCACTTCTCTCCCCACCTCTCTTGAAAAATCCTCTTTGAACCTCCCAATGCACAATGATTTCTCCCTCCTCTAAATCTTTAAAACCCCTAATGTCTATGCCAGTCATCTGATACTCATCAGGCACTGCCTGGTATGACTTGTTTCTTCTTCTTGGGCTTGTATGCTGGCTTAGATGAGAGGTCAATAGAGGAGATTTTTGGAGACAGAGATGGTGCAGCTCTAGGAAACGGAGAGAGAGGCTTAGCTCTAATGGCCTTCTAGTTCTCAGGTCCAGTCTTCTGCCAAGCAGGGTCTGGTTGTGTGTCTGACCCATGAGATCCTCCTTTAACATTTCTGTAAATTGGGGCTAGCCTGAGTGGCTTTCTGTTTTTTGCCTTCAAAGGAACTTCGACTAGAGAAGAGGCAGCACAGGCTGATAATAATTCTCACCCTCCATTCTTTATATTAATCCCAGGCTCCGACAGGGTCCTGGCCTTTCCCTTCTCCTAGTGCTGTCACAGCAAAGCGTGACTACTGAATTCCGAGCATGGAAAACCAAGAATCAATTGCTCAAATGCTGTCAAAAAGTGACATTCAAGTTTGAGTGACAATGATGTCTTTGGTCCTGTCCTTATCCACTTTTCTATTTTTGGTTCTGCTCCTGCTCTCTGCAATTACAATGCTTAGTGCTTAAGCAGTTGCCAGGAGTTATTTAACAAGTACTTCGCCCTTCTTTGAAGATGATGCTTTGATCCTGAGCTTACATCCTTCTCTCGGTGACAGAGACTTCAGAATGTGCCATTTCACAAAACACCACGTCTCTTTTGGTGTTTTTTTTGAATGATGGGCTTGGGCCCATTGATTGATCCTCGAAACTGGAGCCTGTCAGAAAGAAATTTCCCCAAACCCCAGTGTCTTCAGCAAGTCACTCTCCATCTATAAAATGGGGCTCATCTGGCCAAACTTTCTCAAGGATGCCAAGAAATAAATCAATATAATGGATGGAAAGTGCTTTGTAAATAAATCCCAAATAGTATTATTATTCTAATTGCCAGTGCCCGTTCATCTTCAGATATATGAATCAAGGTATAAGTTCATGTACAAAGGACAACTACCCAGCACTCAGAGCTGGGTGGGGATGCAGAGGGTTACTCTGGGTCTTCTAAATGATGGCTATCTGGTGGGTGTGCTATAGCGGCAACTCACGCATGTATACATATTTCTTTAATATGTGAATTTTTTTACATTAAGCGCAAATTATATCTCCCATTGGAAACCTATGTGTGAATTAGGGATCAATCAAGGTTGGAAAAAAATGGGGAGGCAGGCATCAGGGAAAGAGTTTAAGCAAATTAGAAAAATATCACCCTTATCCAAAGAACTTAATGAAAGTTTGTATGAATCTTTCTCCAAAGTGTACCTTCATCCTTCATTCTTCAGCATCCAGAATATGTTGCCGGGGGTTACAGATCAAGTCTCCCAGAAACAGACTGGGGTGCAGGAAGTTTATTGGGGAGCACTTTAGGAACCCCATCTGTGGGAGAGCGAAGCAAGCTGGACTGAGCAGGAAGAGAAGCTGGATGGCATTCAGTCACAACAAAAGCCTCAGCGGACCCCACACAGGCATTCTTAAGCTGGGATGACCCGGCAGAATTGTCCCAAGTGAAGCCAAGAGGCAGGACCTTTGTATCCCCACCTGTCAGTCATCAGACTCAGGCTGCCCCCAGGAAGGGGGGAAAACAGCTCTTCATCCAAAGGCAATTTCTGGGAGGGGTTACTGGGCTGCAGGCAGTCAACCGTCACCCCCAGCAGCTTGGGTGAATGAGTGTCCCAGTCCTGAAGGAGGGGAAGGAAAGTGTCCATCTGACCAGGTCAGAGCTACCATTATGGTTTGGGGTTTTTTTTATGTGTCAATGAAATAAATGACTAATAAGTCATTCCATGAAGAAAAGGTGCTTTTCACATCAGTGTTCCTGTCGTTCCAATAGCTCGCTGTAGGGGCAGGAACATAGCCAAAATAAACTGGTATCTTACTAACAGGACCAACACGAGAAACTGTGGTCAGCTGCAGGAAAGTGCCAGACACTACCCAGCACCGCGACCCAAGCCCAACAACACACTATACCACTGACTCCTGAAACCACAGACCTGAATCCCCTGTCACAGTCATTTAATTCCCAAAGTGAGGTCTCTGCCTGAGCCCAGAGGAAAGGATTATTTTTTTTTTTTCAAGCTTGCCATCACCCTTAATGCATATACCTAGAACTGATGGCACTATTATTTCAAAAAGGCTTATGGCTATTAAACTGAAATTAAAAGGATTATCAGAAACAACTTGGAGAATTAAAAGATCAAAAATACCATCTAGAATATGTGCAATTTCCCCCATTTAAGTGATAAGATGTGCTAAAACTTACCTACACACAGTTTTGCAAGATGAAATCCTTCCAGGTTTTCCTCAAACATTTCTAGATATTTATTCCTTAGAACATTTTTATAAAACTTAACTGAAATACATTGCAAAATATCTTGTTTTTTATCAAAGCTGTGTTTTTCTTACAAGTTCAAAGGAAGGGCATTATCTCTCACCTGATGAAATGTACAAGCGGCAGCTCTATGGTCTCTGTCCTGTCTTGCTGATTACCTTAGCTCAGAAATTTATCAGTTCAAGAAGATGTATTTACTTCCTGGTTAATTTAAAGATCGTATTCTATGATTTCAGTCTACCCATAATGGACAATGTGTCCAGGCTATTATCTCAGGAGAATCACCATTTAAGTTCCTCCTGGATGCTCAATTCTTCTTTGTCCATTTGCTAGGATTTTTATCTTCAACTAGGAAAAAAATGTACATTGTCCTACATTAATAATTTGGCAGATTATAAACAACCATTGTTCCTTTCTTTTTTTGATGTTCTTCAGATTTTTTAAATGACTATAACAAGTACTTTGGGTGTCCCTGACCCTTTCCAACTTATCACTGTCATAATGTACCTAATTGATAGACAAATAAGTATTTATTTTATGCCTGGGTATGAAACCAGTCTCTATCGGTACTCGGTATGGATAGATTCTCACCAGCATGAGAGGCTATATAAATTACTGGCTAATAGGCATGGATTCTTCAGCTAGATTGCCTGGCTACAGATCACACCTCTGTCACTTAGCTCTAGAAAAATCACAACTTCTCCGTGCCTCAGCTTCCCCATTTATAAAATGAGAATATCTACTCATAGGGTTACTGTTAGAATTATTTCAATTAAAAGCAGTGCCTAACACATAAGTGATAGATATATATATATATATACACACGCATATGCTAGTACTATTATTGTTATACTATTTTTACAAAAAACCCAACAATACACATTTAAAATTGTTACCGCTTATACAGCTAAATTATGTCATTTTTAAAAATAACAGCACAAAATTCATTCTGGCTTAATCATTCTCTTCTGTTATAAATGAGATCATGCTCTATATGTCACATCCATAGGCGCCAAAAACATGATACCTGAGGTAGTTAAAATATCCATTCATTTATTCCATGGCACATCTCTGAGCAAAGCATTGAACTGGGTGCTAGTACTCCAGGTACCATTAGGACGTGGGTCCTGCCCTCGGAGCACTATTCCTCCCAAAGGTCCACAAACACTGGCCCTTCATGGAGGTGGACAGTGGCCTTTCCAGTACATCATCTTATCTCATATTTATTCTCAAGCAATCATTGTTAGCGGATGCCCTTATACCCTGAGCATGAAGCTTCCTTTCAGGTAACTGAAAGTTTAAGAAGGATATATATTGCACATTAGAAAGTGAAAGGAGTTTCCAAAGAAAGGAGTTAGCAGATGCGATAGTATTTTTCTACAAAATCATTGTGATCTCCCTACCAATATCTATTTCTAGGCAAGTGCTATATTAATATACCACTTTCCGCACATCTACCACTAAAGAGAACTGACAGAGCTAGTCTTTTTCCCTTTCCCTGTCATTCCTTGGATAACATGGTTTGCTTCACAAAATTACTTGTTTAGTTTGATGGCTCACTAGTGTCACCAATAAAGTTTACTGGGTATATTACTAATTAAGTCACATGCATTAATTGTATGCTTACTGTGGGATGCTACACAATACATAGGAAATTTTAAAATACCAAAAAAGGTATTAACCAAATTTTAAAATTAAAAAAAATACAAAAGTCATGAGAGCATATTTGAATTAACCAGGGAAAACTTTAAAGAGGTGAATGTGAAGCCAGAAAAATTACCTACGTGGACTAGTGATAGCAGAGAAGGGGCGGTGGTATCCAACAAGGCACAGAGGAAGGAATTAGAAAATCTGTGCTGTGGTCTCCCTGTGATAAACACACCCCACACACCTCTACTTTCCCAAAACTCATGTTTGTCTGAGGGCAGAGATAAACTGGTCAATGAACTTGACAGATGTTTGTAGACTCTCGGTCAGCCACGTGGCTGAACAGGATACCCCAACTTCTGTGATCCCAGGTGAGGATGACCTTCTTAAGTTTCTCTAGGTGACTGAAGTTGGACATCAGGGATCCCTGTGAACCCCAGTGGAGCTCTACCCATCAGAGGAGAGTTTTGGGTCCTGGAAATCATCTGCCATTGGCCACTGAGTAGTCGATGGTGATTCCCTACACTCTTATTGCCTGGGGAATGTTTCCTAACACAAATACAGAAAGTATTTTCAAGGCTGCCCAATCCAGAAATCTGATCCAAGTAGCTCCTGAGGGGCATTAAAACTGCCCTCCTGTGGCCACAGTATGAGAAAGAACCCAGACACCAGAGAAACCACACACTGAGAGGACCCAGGTTAGGAAAGCAGAGAGCCAAACATCCTGCTCCAGTGCTCACCATTAGCAAAGACCAAGGACTCTCTGGTAGCAATGAAGGGAGTCAAGAAGCAAATGTCCAAAAGGACAGGCAGACAAGCCAAGGAGAAGAACGACATGGACACATCTGAATATTGGACAGGACCAGCGAGGCTTCCAGCAATTTCTGTGTGACGAGAGACTAAAGCCTGACATTGAAATCCACACCTTTGTTCAATCTTAGGACAGAGAGCAAGGTCAAGCTTTTTTAACAGATTCTTTGGTCTTCATAAAACTTCTACTTTAAACATCTTTCTACGGTATCGTTATTTATACATACCTGGACCTAGTGGTCACTACCTTTAGAGTTAAGTTGCCAGGATCTGGAGTAAAGCAAACAAAACAGGAATGCCCTCTCCCTTTCTCCACCCTTAGGAACTGTCCTAAGAGAATTACTTGTGTTACAGTGTGCCACATCACACGGGGCACATACCTGGAGATGAATCATGTCCCTCTTCAAGGTGGTCTGGGTGAGCCTTTCAAGGACATTCTGTGCAGCTGAAACTTCTCTAATCCTAAACTGTGGATCCAGTGCCATGCCAGCCAATCTGGTGTGGGAAGACGGAGAAATCCACTTACCTTGATATTCTCCAGCTTTTCTAACTTGAACTTGATTCGTTCATTCATTCATTCATTCGTTCGTTCATTCAACTGGCTCATATATAGCACTCACTAAGGGCCCAGGACTGCTCTAAGCACTTTATGGATTAACCCATTTAATCTACCCCACACACCATCAGTTGGGTGGCTTCTGCACCCCTCCCCCTCTACACAGAAACCATCCCTTGCCCTTCAGGTGTGTCTACTTCTTTATTTGTTTATGCCTTTTATGCGATCATGTGTAATGCTCTTATTTATGTGTTTGTGTCATTCTGAGCTGGATTACTGGCTTTAATAGGCAAGAACTCGACGCTGACACTTAGCCAAATGCTATGACTTGTAGAGACTTTGACGTTTCTCGCCTCCCTGGCAAACTGTGGAGGAGGGTGCCACTCGCTGATGTTGTAGCTTCCTCTTAGGAGCTTACCCTTCAGGCTTCCTGAGGAAAAAACAGCTTGCTCCCCCTTCCTCTTTTGGGGGTATCTGTCTATACATGTACTGTATACCGCATGAACTGAGGCTTCCGTGCCCCACCCCCACTCAGGTATCTCCGCATTGCTGGGTATCCCTGGAAAGACATCATTTTTCCTGCCAAATTGCAAGACTCTGTGTCTGAGGGCCAGAGCCCTAGCAATTTCCTTCCACACCCAGGCCTGGCTCTGTCACACTTGGCCCGACCATGGCAGTGAGACTCTTTATGGAGTGCTTAGTGCAGCACTCTGGCAATTAGGGGCTTGACAAATGCTTTTTCATGATGCTGAAGCTGAGGATCAGAGGAACAAAATTTTCCCTGGAACAAAGGGGCATATTGTGTGTGAATTCACCTTTTATGATGGCTGTCTGGCCACTGGACCCCTGTGTGCCCAGCATGCAGGGAAGCAACACCATGAACATGGACACAGGACTGGGCATGCAGAGACTGGGGCCATGGCGCCAAGCCCTTTAGCACCAGAATGTCTCTACTGCACACAGAAACAAGAAAACCCTAAATTAATAACTAAGTTAGGGAAATATGAACTGACACAAAGAATTTGGAACTCACAAACTGGCATGAGAAAAAACCCATAGATTCCAAGCTCAATAGCAAGTATATATTAAAAAACACTAATTAGCAGGCAAAATGCAGGTTCATGAAACAAAGCTCTAAAGAAAGTGAAGAAGGATGGAGAGTGGGGGGCGCTGGGGCGGGGGAAACAATTTCCCTAGTGAGAATGATGAGAGAATGCTTGCTCAAGGGCAAATTTTATGGAAAATCATGATCCAGTGCTAACAGAGGGAGAAACCTTTCCAAAGAGTTAATGGAGCAGTTAGAGAAATTCAGGTTCAGTAAATCATGAGGACTGGGAGTATTGATCTGAACATTCTGGTGGGTGAAAATATGAAGCTGAGCTGCTGACCAAACTATATAATAGAACAGCTCTTCAAAAGTGGCTGGGGATTTTAGTTGCTGAGTTGATGCTGGAGTCTTGCCCACTGAGCTCTCCCTCCCAAGAATTTCTCTTAAGAAATTCTGCCCACTCTAACCCGGAAGTTAGTTGCCTCTCCCACTCACATAACTGCACCTCTCATCTCTGATGATCCCAAATCCACAACCTCCAGCCCAACCTCTCATCTGATCTCTGGTGGGTATTTCCAGATCTCTCCATGACAGGGCTACTCAAGCAACCTGCAATCATAGCTACTTAGACACTCATCACCTCAATGCCCTCACAGCCATAACCAATGAGAAAACAAAACAAAGCAAGCAAACTCACCACAAAACCATCCAAATTGTGTTCCCTGCCCTCCAGCCTTGAACACCTGGGGACACCTGCGATTCCTCCCATGTCTTCAGCTCCTCTACCCAATTTGCCAATAATAACAGCATTTAACCTTGGCCAGTTATTCAACTTTCTCTAATTCTGTTTCCTCATCTGGAGAATGCGAATAATAAAAATTGACATGAGGACTGAAGAAGGCCATGTATGTCAAGTGTCAGAATGACACTTGGTTCCACATGAGCTGTCATTTTTACCAGTACTGGCGTTACGTTAAAATATTTCTTCACCTCCTTCCACTGTAGGCTCCAGCAGCATCACACTGAGGCCTTTATTGCCTCAGCCCTACAATAGAATCCCAAACATTTAGAGCTAGCAGACTCCTAAGGGAAATGAAATACTCAATCTAGGGTATTTTCACTTCTCTACACTGGCTCCTCTCAGCCTTGTGAATGCCATAGCTCTCGCCCTGCTCTTCTCCAGGGCCAGTGTCTCCCTTTCTAAATACTCGGTCTACATCAGCCCCTGTTCAAGAACCTACTGTGGTTCCCCAGGGTATGGCTATCCCCAGGGAGGGTGAGCCCCAGGCAACTGTATTTTGCAGGTACATCTGTGTATCGGCAATTTTACTGGAAAATGAACCCATGTGAGGTATAGTGATTTACTGATGAAGATTTGGAATAATGGGTATTTATTTATTGCCCAATGTGAATGTTCTTATCTTCTTCATCCCCTGTGAATGAGCGTTACCCCAAATCAGCATGTCAGCACCACTCTACAGGTCCAGTGTCATGCAATATTACAAAAGAAATAACTTGCCGGCCAGTGTCAGTGGGAATGTATGCTGACCAAGCTGCTCTCTTGAATTAGGCCCCACTTTGGCTCTAAAACAGTACATAAGTATGAGTTCCAGAACTCCTCTAAATATCTGGTCAACCTTACAGGCTGGATAGAGAGTAGCAGCGAAGGACTTCAAGGAACGGCATCCAAATCACAAGGACTTGTGAGGTGTAGGGATCTAAGACAGGGTTCTTGCCCATGGCTAAGAGCAGTACTGTCTCATCAGGTGGTTAATAGATTGAGATGCTCTGGAAGAGTACCTCAGAGCCACTTTTCTTAGCTTTATGAAGATGTCTGGCCAATTGCATTATATGTTAAATAACTAGGAACTTGGATGCATCAAAAATTAATAGAAAATTGTATGAATAATGAATCTGTGGCAGTGTATAAAATGATCATACATTACCTCCAGTTAGACAATGAATCCTTGAAATGGTATGAGCTATGTGACCTGACAGTCTTTTCACTGGTGGCCTGAGGAGAACAGGAACAAAGGAGAGAGTAAATAAAATCTGGGTGAAGGACATTCAGCTATCCAAGTTACTTTTGCTTATAAAGCAATGTGCCCAAGTGTCTACCCGACCCCTTCTTTCTCAGAGACTTGCCACACACAGCCCTGAGCCCCTGAGCCTAAATTGCAGGTGGTGAGGCTGATCCCAGCCTCCTAGGATTAACAGACCCCTTAGGATGCAAGCAAAGTAGGTTTGGTCAGCCATCCTGGAGCCAGGCCGGCCAGGGCTGTGATTGTGGGAACTGCATTGATCTGGTCTGGGCCACAGAGGGTCAGGTATAGGAAGAACCTAAAATAAGGCAGTGTCTACCAACCTCCCACCTCTACCCCTAACCGCCCCCCTCCCCAAGACTGCTTTGGGACCTCCAAAGAGAAATATTATAATCCATGTCCATCTCCAGCCTCATGAGGTCATTTTCCAAAGGTTAAAGGCTTCATAGTTTCCCGTGTCTCCTCATTCTGCCAGTATCCAATTACTAGGTTCTCTCTTACTCTCTCTCTTTCACACACACACACACACACACGCACGCACGCACACACACACACGTGCACACACAGAGCGTTGGCACATTCTGGCTTGCAGAGTTTTAGATAATATGTTGGCTCAACAAGAGAAAAAAAATGAGCATTTCCTGGCAAATTAAAGACAAGCAGAGCCTGGTAACACAGGTGATGGGGCGGACAGTTACAAAGTCTGCCTCCCCACACTGCTTCTTTGATGCAATTCTTTTTGTGCCCTAAAGGAATTTCATGGTAATGAAATCTGTACTCAAAAATCAAGCCTTCCTAACTAGAGATACCTTGGGACTATTTGCTCTCTGCAGGGTAGCCGTGTGCGGAATGACCCTGTTTCTGAGTGTGCATGGGAGACAGTGGGTGGGGGGGAAGGGGGATGTTGCTATCAATGTATGATCTGAGCCTACTTTGAAAGCCGATCCCAAGGGGTAAAATAAGATATGGAACTAATTTGATGAGACACTAAAATCTTCTGACCTGTCTTATCTAACAGAATTCTGGTGCTTGTTTTTCATTATAAAGATCTGGGGTAATAACTTTATTTAGTGCTTGCATTTTTTCCCCCTGGATTTCTAGTGGAAAGTCAAAGACACTGATTTACAAACAGAGGTTTCTTAAGTACTATTTTTAGAACAATGCTGTATAACAGATTTATAAGGGGGTTAGGGGGGAGAAACTACAGTCACTTTTGAGCAAAGTAGCATTTCACTGCATAATAATGAAGTACTAATTGCTCTTTGTCATCACTTTTTATGCAAATTGCCCCTGGAGCATTTGCCCAACATGCATTTTACATTTTAACAAAGAAAGTGGAGTCTTGATAAACAAGAATCGTATACCCAAGCAAAAATAAAAATATCAGCTATAAAATAAAACTGCTTAAGGTGCATTCTCTAAGGATATAAATTTTTCTATTATATCTTCCCCATTATTAGATCTATTTGACCAGTAAGATTCCTTTGAATCTAAAATAACAGTTTATGTGTTAGGCAAAAAAAAAAATAAGTTTGTATGCCAAACATGCACATTTTACTCATCCTACAATTTACAGTGGAAGTTAGATGTGAACTCATGTACCCAGCAGAATTTAAATAGATCAGGTCAAAAATCCAGATTGGCAAAGGAATCAAATTGTGTCAAGGCATTTTTCAAAGGCGCAAATCTCACTATTTCAGAGGTTTCAGTTATTCTAATGGATTCCCATTTTCATAGAGACAGTCATCAGCATTATCAAAAAAGAAACATGATTTGCGTATCATAAATAGGTACAGAGTTTGAAACATACCTTCAGGACGTGTGTGTTCAAAATCTGGTCTGGAGAGTGTTACTGGTTGCTATCATACTAACACCAGGCAATAGGGGGAAAAAAGAGAAATGTGATTTATAAGTTTTCTGGGACCTTCAGAGAAATCTAAAATTCAAACCTGGCCTTCCAGGTCATTATGAAGATATATTTGTGGAGGAAAGAGGATAGAACATATTTTATTTAACAGTCTGTTAGCTTGATCTATACCATTTAAATATTTAAACATATGGTACGTGGGCCTCCATTTGTACTCTTGCCCCAGGCCCCACAAATGTTAGGGGAAGGTCTGCTTCTAAGAGCCACTCCCCCGCTTCCAACTCACAAGCTTCAATCCAATCTGTACATGTTCATTCTAAAAATGGAATGCAATTGGCTTTAAAGGCAGCTGATCTTGAGGGCCGTAACCTATGCTATTCAGTAAATCCACACTTTGCAAATAGAAAAATACAGTGTGTGACAAGGTGCTATTTATGGAGCAATAGATGATTTCTTCCCAAATGCAGAGAAATGGACTGTTGCCTTATTAAATGACCATTGTAGAGTGTTATTTCCAAAGTAGGATAATTCCTGGAATAATAATTATTATACTGTGAAGCCTATTTAATTCTAGACTTCAAAGCCGTTTACAGTCCTAAAGTTATTAGTCCACAGTCCCTTCTTCTGAGCTGGATCCATAAGGTGTTATCCATTCACTTTTATAAGCACGCACGCTCAGACCCAGAAGAGTATTGCCTGCGGTCCTTGAATGAGTCAAGGAGCAAGTGGAGTGAGGAATCCTCACTCATAGGCCCAGATTCCCTCCATTAGACCACCTGATTATGAGATGAAATACTGGTAAACATGAGCTTCTGTGCCCAGGAAATGCACTGTGAAGGGCATAATGAATTACTTATGCTATGTAGTGTATGTATAAATCATATTAAAACATGCTGAATAGTACATTATCATGCTTCTATTTTGCATTACAAAAGTAACTAATGTAAGCTGCAAAGTGTACGTTTAATCCATTATTCATTTCCAAAAGTAGTCAGACCACTATTCAAGTACAATAAAAGGCTACCAGTATAAGCAAACCTGCTTTTCAATTTATGAAGATGAAACAGCAAGATTTTAAAATCAATTTTAAATTAGGCAAGCTGTATTTATCAAAACACATCAAATCTATGCATTCCTAGCTCAGAGGGAGAAATTATTAGGAACCCTAATTTTCCCGCCAAAAGATTATATTTCTTAAGTCTGGACTCAATATAATTACTTTTACTATGTGTGATTCTCTGATATTATTTGTTTTACTTTACTTTTAATGTTTACAGCAGATCAAAAGCTATTTTTAGTTTTCTTTCTCATTTAGGTTGAGTTATCTACATTCTGGTTTTCCACAGCACTACCTGGGGAAACAAATTTTCCCCAGCATACAAGCAAACAATTTGGATGGACTTATCAGCCCTGAGCACCCCATCTGAAGTACCCCTCAAAGGTCCTTCTAGTTAGCGTTCAATATCCAGAAGCCGTAAAAGAAAAGATTGATACAAATTGATACAAAATCAACAGTAGCATAAGATACAAGTGACAAACTAAGAAAATGTTTGCAATCTAAATCATAGTGGGTCAAGCCCTTTAATGTTTAGTGAGTCTTAACAAATTGAGAAAAGTCCAAAAGCCCAATAGAAACTGAACAAATGATGTGAACATAAAATTCACAGAGAGAGCAATACAAATGGTTCTTACAACATACAAAAAGATGTGCAGGGGTGCCTGGCTGCCTCTGTTGGTGGAGTGTGTGACTCTTGATCTCAGCGCTGTGAGTTCAAGCCCCACATTGGGTGCAGAGATTACTTAAAAAATGAAATCTTGAGGGGCGCCTGGGTGGCTCAGTCAGTTAAGTAACCGACTCTGATCTCAGGGTTGTAGGATCGAGCCCTGTGTCGGGATCCATGCTGGGCAAGGGGCCTGCTTAAGATTCTCTCTCTCCCTCCCTCTCTCTCTCTAATGAAAAAAAAAAAAAGTTAAAAAACATAATAATAAAATAAAACCTTGAAAAAAAAAGATGTGCAACCTCACGCACACAGAGCAATTCAAATTAAAGCTAAATGATGATACCACTTCAAATTGGCAAACATTTCTCAAAGTTCGATAATATAATTGTTACCAGGGCTGTGCGGAAACAGTCACTTACAGATGCTAGTGGGACTGCAAATTAGAATAAGTCACGTGGATGGCAACATGGCCATCCCTATCAAAGTGACATGCTTGGACCCAGTAATCCCACTTCTGGGACTTTACCCCACAGACAGCTACACCAGCACACTTAATGAAACAATATATATATACAAGGTCATTCACTGCAGTATTATTGCAGTAATAGCAAAAATTTGGAAACAACCCAAGTGCATGTGATGGTTAATTTTATGTGTCAGTTTGACTGGGCCACAGAGTGCCCACCCAAACATGATTCTGGGTGTTTCTGTGAGGGTGTTTTGGGATGAGATTAACACTTAAATTGGTATACTGAGTAAAGCAGATTGCCCTCCCTGTTGTGGGTGGGCCTCATCCAGTTACCTGAAAAAAATGAAAAGGCTGACCCTCACCTACTCTCCCCTCCCTGCAATAAGAGACAGTCAGCTTTTTCCTGCCTTTGAACTGAAATATCTGCTCTTTCTGGGTCTCAAGCCTGCCAGCCCTCAGACTGGAACTACACCATCAGCTCTCCTGGGTCTGCAGCTTGCCAACTCACTCTGCAGATCTTGGGACTCTGTCAGCCTCCATAATCACATTAGCCAATTCACACACACACACACACACACACACACACACACACACAAACACACACACACACGGTTTTGGGGTTTGTTTCTCTGGAGAACCCCAATACAATAGAGAATTGATTAAATAAACTATCATATGCATACTAGGAATAGTACTCAGATATAGAAAAACAAATGGAGATGATCTGTATGTGATCTCCAGGACATACTAAGTGAGTAACAGTAATATGCAAAACAAGATATATTATATGCTAATCTTTGCATGAAAGGAGGGATAAGAATATACATTTGTAATTGTTTATATGAAAAAGAAACACAAAAGTAAATAAATAAAATTATTCTACTGGGGATCAAAGTGAACCAGGATATGCAAATGAGTAATTTTTCAATCCTTTTGGTTTTTAAATCATGTGAATATACTACTTATCAAAAAAAAAATTTTAAGTTACAAATTGATAATAGTGTTTCTTTATCATATCACCCTAATTTATTTCTTTTATGGCACTATTATTGTCTGAGGTTTTCTTGTTTAGTTATTGGTTTCCTTATTTCCTTCTCTCTAGAACGGGGTCAGCAAATTATAGCCCAAGGGCCAAATCCAACCCACTTCTTATTTTGTAAATGAAGTTTTAGCAGTAAACAGCCCTGCCCATTCATTTATATATTCATAAGGCTGCTTTTATGGTACAGCTGCCGGGCTGAATAGCTGTGACTGAGACCACATGACCCATGAAGCCTAAAATATTTACTATCTGGCCCTTTACAAAAAACGTTTACTGACCCTTGTTCTAGAATGTGAACTCCTTCCAAATCAAATGTAAAGGCAGAAAGCTTATTCAGTCTTCACTGTATCCTTCAGAATACTGTCTAGAGCCTAGTAGGTGCTCATCAATTCTGTCACAGGTTGGGTTTCCAGGGAAATGAACTCTGAGAGGGAGATAGCAGGTGGGAGGTTTCTTAGGGAGTGTTCCTGGGATTTACCTGAGGAATGGGAAGGAGCAGGGCTGGGCAGAAGGAGAAGTCAAGCCTTGGTGCAGTCTCAATGGAATGCCTCCCCTGAACTGGCAGGGAGTTCTGAAAACAGGGTGATCCTTCAGAGCTCTCCAAATGAGTTGAGAGAGCTGGGCCTTTATACTCCCACTTGGATCTGTCATTGGATGGGGGCCAAGCCAGGAAGGAGGTGTGACCTTGAGGGAAGCAGCTATCTTCAGCCAACACTAATCCTGGAGCGGCACCACCAGTAAGGGCTGTCTTCCAGCAGCATTCCCAAAAGCTGGGGTAATAAGTCTCTAATGGGGGGTGGGGAGAGTGGGGACCCACAACATAGCATCCATCACAAGGACTAACTAAATACCTGTGTTTGTATGCATCTGCTCCAGTGATCATTCCACCTCGCAATACCATTCAGATTTCATTGTCATAATCTTTCTTTGGGCTTTTCAGTACGTCTTAGTTTGTACACTCTCAGAAGCAGACTCCGAGACAACCACAGGGGTGTAAGTAGTTTTTTTGTGAGATGCAGGAAACACCAGTAGAAGAATGGAGACATCAGACAGGGAAGGTAAGGTGGTTAATCCACCGCCCATGGCAATGTACACAAGTGCTGCTCAAAGTGGGATTCCGGGAAGAGTGCCCATCCGGGAACTGTTTGCCACTGAGTTTACAAAGGACGGTTGTTCTCAATTCCATTTCATCCTCATCCTTGGTTTCTGAGCAGAATTGGGTAGAACTGTTTTTCTGCTCACTCAAAATCATTATCTTAACTTAAAGTGAAGAGCCAATGCCTGGATGCAAAAGTTATGCGGGTGCCTAAATGCTATAGAGCAGCTTGGTATAAAAATCCCTCCCCTTTGTTTCCTTCTCTCATAAGGGAACCTAAACACCAGCTTAGACATTATCAAACACAAGGTGCAGGTTTGCTTTTTCTAACAACTTCTCCGCTCTAGGAGTGGCTGACCTGCAGTTTGTTTCATTTCCCTTACTCTCCTATCATCACCATCAACACAAGGAAAACTGAAAGAGAAATACCCACCTAGAACATTTCACCCAGGAGATTGCAACCACACGACCATGCTTTTCAATAAGAGGATAGTAATTTTCACATTTTTCCAGGAAGGGTAAAATATTTCCCATCACGAACTTAAGTTTTCTAGCCTTTGAATCTAGAGATTCTGGATTAAAACAACAGTTCCTATGGGAACAAAGTATCAGTTTCTCTTAGCAACCACTGCAGCTTTTATAACATTGATAAACTTGGTTTCAACATGTAACTACTGTCACTGAGAGCTTAATGTTACTGTAAAACCAAGCCTACCATAGTGTGATTAAAAAAATACATTTTAAGCAGGATACAGAATTATATACAAATAGTGATCAGTATGTACAAAATAACATGTACAAAACACAGAAAGATGTCAAAGAAATAAACTAAAATACTAAATTTTTTTCCTCATGTCCATACTTTCTAAATTTTTGCTTTGTGCACAAAACAACTCTAGTGCCAAAAAAAAAAAAAAAAAAAAAAGTAACTCTAAACACAACATAATTGGATTTTAAATTAGAGATACAGAATGGAAGTATTATATGGAACTCTAAGCTGGCCGGCGTCAGACTGTTCTCTTCTCGTTCTGGCTTCATGACTACATCACTGGATGGCAAAGCCCACGTCACTTCACCACTGGCCTGCATGCTCTTCCCATGAAAAATGATGTCTAAGCTTCTTTTGAACCCTAAAATTTAATGATTTTATAATTTTCCTTTCCCGCAATAATATTATGTTGGGGGATGACCCAATATTGGAGCAGTTCATAGACTTTGGAGAGCATGAAAACCATCAGGAAATAAAAAATAAGAAGCATAGGTGAGGATGTGGAGCAAAGGGAACCCTCCCGCACTGGCGGTGGGAACGTAAATTGGTGCAAGCACAGTGAAAAGCAGTATGAAGCTTCCTCAAAAAAATTAAAAATAGAAGTATCATATAATCCAGTAATTCTGCTTGTGGGTATGTATCTGAAGGAAATAAAATCTGGAAGAGATAGCTGCCCCTCCATGTCCATTGTAGCATCATTTACTCTAGCCAAGATTTGGAAACAACCTGAGTGCCCGCTGGCGAATGAATGGATAAAGAAAATGTGATATATATACACAGTTAACCCTTGAATAACACAGGCTTGAGCTGTGTGTCACTTATATGTGGATTTTTTTTATAGTACAATACTGGAAATGTATTTTCTCTTCCTTATGATTTTCTTAATAACATTTTCTTTTCTCTAGCTTACTTTAGTGTAAAAATACAGTACAGAATACACACAACATACAAAATATGTGTTAATCAACTGTTTATGTCATCTATAAGGCTTCTTGTCAACAGTAGCCTTAGTACCTACAACAATATCAACAGATGATATATATATCTCAGCTTTTACTGGGAACTTTCTTCTCCCATGAATATGAAACTAGGACGCACTGATAAGCAAAAAAGAAAAGGCCTCATAGAGGAGTTGCTTCTTGAAGATAAGGAAATTTTTTAAAAATTCAAAACAGAAATGTTTTTACTAGCTGTTTATTATAAAAAGACAGGGTTTGATTTAATAACCAGAAGAAAGCAGTTCAAGGGTTGTATGGTGCTAGACTTCTGATGCAGGGTTGGAGTGGGGGAGGTGTTCCTATCTTGGTGCTTATATTGTTCGACATGGGTTCTCTTTAAATGCATCCTAGGTTTAAGGAAATACAAGGTATGAAATTCAGAATGCGTAAAACATAAAGTGGGGCATAATGAAACACATTTCAAGTGCATTCCTACCTTTACAAAAAGATTATGTACATAAACTTTGAAATAGGAATGTTCCCTTCAGCATTTAAGATATCATTAGTTTGGTAATAATGTATTTCTTGATATGGGTGCTGGTTCTATGGGTGTGTTCACTTTGTGAAAATTCATTGAGGTGTGAACTTATGATTTGTGCCCTTTACAACAAGTATGTTATAATTTAGTAAAAACTTTACCTCAAAATTCATTCATTACAAATAATCCAATGTGCATACAGGGATGTAAGTCTGCTATACCTTTCGTAGATGGCATGCTAGAAAACTGAGTGAGGGGGAAAAGGACAGGATAGAAGCAGTTTCTATGAGTTCAAATGAGGCCACGGGAGGTAAGAAGGAAGACTAAGTCAAGGGAAAGTGTAACTGAATGTTAACAAAATGGCATGGCCATGTAAGATGGCCGTTTTTAGGGTTAAGTCAAATGTCAGAGCAGACCATTTTTCTTAGTCTCCCTTTTTAAAGAAGACTAATAAATAAAGATACAGATTTGGGCCATGAAGGTTAAAGTAAAAGCGATGTAATTTCTCCTGCCACAAGATTGGAACTCCATTTCCAAGAGAAGTAGTGTGAAATCATGGAAGGCAGGATTTGAATACTGAGCTTGCTGCTTGACGCTGGGCATATTTAACCCCTCTGAGTTTATTCGTCTATAGAAAAGAGATAATGAAGCCTACTGTATGGGGTTTTGTGAAGATTAAGCAAATAATAGATATGAAGTACTGGTCTGGTGTTTACCTCAAATAACAGTAATTATTATTGTTCCTACCCCAAGATGAGAAATTCTGAGGAAAAATTGTGTTTCCATTTGGAATTATTTAAATTTTTTAAAGGCAAAACTGAATGTCTTGGTCAAAAACCGCTTTATTTTCCCATGGTAGCCCTAAAAACATTTTCAGGACCAATATATGATTTCTACATGCTGAAAGAGTGTGATTTGGCATTTTTCCCTTCTAGTTTTTGAGAATGATGTGGAACACGTAGGCTTCAAAGTAGGTACTGACTGTTGGCGCTTAAGCTCTTGGCAGTTAATATAAACCCCGGATTTACATGGCCTTCAATTTCCTTTACAACAGTTGCCTAAGTAGGATTTATCACCCTTGTCCTAGCACACACAGGAGGATAGACAAGGTGAAAAGAACAATCAAGCTGGTTAGCCTGTCTTAATGTTAAAATGCTTTTGAGCGGGGACTAGTTTTAATTTTTACACCCAAATCAAAATATGAGGATGCTCTGTGTGGACAGGTTTCGTCACAGATCTTAATTTTACTTGTGTATACTTAAATAAATATCTAAGAATTTGGGGTGGGTTTTTTTTTCCTGTAAATTACCTCTATGGCAATCATATGCTTTCTGGTTAGCATCAAATAGGTCTATATCTATACAAACTTTGTTAACATAAGCAGAAATCTCTGAACATAAAAACCCTTTAAAATCACACTGGAGTCCAGATTACCCACAAATGCAAGGAGGTTCAAGGGTTGAGCGACACCCTCTCCTTCATTTGCCCTGTTGCTGTGATAGTTGAGACTCGGTGAACCGGAACAAAATTGACAAGGGGCAAACTTGCCATTTCAAGTCTCCCAGATTAAATTGAAGTCTTGTTTTTAATTTCATTTCCTTTTTTATTTAAAAAAAAGAACTTGTTATTCACATTTTGAAATTACACTAAAATGTAAGTTAACTGTCCCAGCACTGCCTCTCTGCCTGATTGCTCACTGGATAAAACACAAGTGTATATTCAAAAATAGCCTCGGTGTAGGCAGCTCAACACAGCCAGTAACGTTGGCTGAAAAGGGCTCTAAGGAACGAAATAACCAGAATCTGGGAATCCCCTACCCAGTGCTATACAAAAAATCACCAAAATTTTTATGCTCAAGTCCACTGCAGGTACTGGAAAACAGTGGCAGGAGTTTAATCTCTATTTTAAGAGGAAAGTATTGGAGAGATGGAATTAGTCTTTGATCTGAGCAAAGATTCAAAGCTAATAGTTCTCTGGCTGCCAACCTTGACTCTATTAAGGAGTCTCTGTCATTCTCAGCAAGTCTTTGGGACTCAATTTCGCCATCTAATAATACAAGCATTCTTTAATAATCTTCTGTAATTGCAGTACCCTTGAAAATTTGTGTGAACTGAATTGTGGAAAATAAAATTAGAAGCTTTGAATATATTAGAAAAAAATCAGTATTTTAAGAAACCTTGAGATGGATCCTTCAGTCAAGTAAAGAATCCTTTTATACCCTATTTTTTAAAATAAATTCAATTTTTAGCTTCATAGTCTTTAAAACTAGAGCACATTTTAAAAAGGCAAGTATGTGATTTTTACCGCATTATGTAATGGGTTGGGCCTAAGGGTTCCCTACCCCTTAGCCGCTAAGGAGGTTTCTGAATGTTCACCTTGTTCCAACTCAGCTCCTCAGCTGCAGTACCAGGTGGGAGAGCGGGGTGGCCATGGAGGGCTGTGTTGTTGAAATATGACTCTTCAGGCAATAAAAAAACCCCTCTGTGTTCTTGGGAGGATTAAGGGAGTGGGAAGAGACAAGCTGAGAGATGGAAGGTAAGGAGAAGAGGTAGGACTAGGGCTGGTGAAGGAGTTTAGAACAGAACTGGTAGAAAGCTTGACATGTTTGAGAAACGAAAAGATGAGCACGATGGAAAGGTGGCGAATGAAGGGGAGAATGATAGCAAGTTGGGGAGGGGGGCAAGGGCAGGTTATGCCAGGTGCTGTAGACCATGACATGACATTGAATTGTACTCTCACCTCAGCGGGAAGCCATGAAGGGGTTTTGAACAGCAGGGTAACATGATACAATCACGTTGAAGAAAATCATCTTACTGCCATGGGAAGATAGACTGGAAGCAGGCACCAGTGGGAGCAAAGAGAATGTTTAGGAGCCATTGTACTTGCAGAGCTCAGGCGGGAGAGTCCACAGCCTGAACCAAGGTGGACAGAGTGCAAATGCAGACAAGCACAGATCCAAAATAAATTTTGAAGACCGACTGTCAAATGTGACTGGAAGAGAGAATACAGGGAAGTGAGGGGGAGGGAGGGATCAGGGACGACTCTGGAACTCTCCAGGTCTCTGGAATGAATGACCGAGTGTCATTTGCTGTCCCCTTATTTTTCCACAGTCTTTTGGATATAATCTCCTTATTCCTCTTATTTCAGCTGTAACTGTATTCATGATTCTCTCTCTCTCTCTGCAGCTCTAACCTCTGTCCTGAATCCCAGATCCACATCTCCAATACCTGCTGTACGTCGAATGCAAATCTCCTTCCTCTCCACTCTCAATTCCAAAACTCAGGAAATAACATTGTTTTTAAATTTCATCTCCCTCTCTGTTGCTACCCAGTGCCAAATCAATTTCCAAGAACTGAGAGTTTGCCTCCCAAACTACCATTAGTTCTATACCCTTCTCTTTTCCCGTCTTCATTCAGGCCCCTCCCCTCCTGCCTAGACTACTGTTAGAGTCTCCTATCTCATCCCCTGGCCAGCTGCTCCTCTTCAGTGCCTTTCACAAAAACTGAGCTCCTATCAGAATTAGACACATCCCAGCTCAAGAAAAGCACCCCAACGAAACTGTGGTGGACATTGGCTCTTTCTGTCTGCCCAGTACCCCTCTTTCTTTCAAGATGGGAATGTGCCAATCATGGTTTTTATCTCCGTTTCCTAAATGATGGGTCCATAGCATGGGCACATGACCCAGGGGGGCTATTTAAAAAAAAAAAGGTTCGATATATGGACCCTAGAAGAGAAAGTGTTGTTACCCCTGCCAAGAAATGCCAAACAGTAAGGACCGTGTGAGCCTGAAGCTGTTGGTGACCACCTCTCCCTTCACAGAGAGAGCACTTGCTTGAGGATGAGAACAACAAAGAGACCAGTGGAGCTGCGAGAGAGCCCGAGACCATATCATCAGAGTCTGGGGCTAGCAGTGCCCTTTCCAGTTACACAAGCCAAATGGATATTATAAGAATGGTGGCAAAGAAGGGAAATGTAAATCATTCCAACCCACTGTCCTTATTGTAGTGAGTCAGTGTTTCATTTTACCTAATCCTGTCCTTTGCCTTTGTGGTTGCCCTCTTCCAATGCCATCCGCCCCAGCCCTGTGCCTCTATTCAAGCTGAGAGAGGGCTGTGTTTTTCCTATACCTCCCAGCCCGCAGGGTGACATCTGTGTAAGCAGCCATCATGGACCCTCTCTGCCCAGCCCAAGCATCCCGAACGAACTGGAGTTTGGGGAAGTTCATGCACTTACTTTGCTGACTTCACCCTCTCAATCATCAAACTGCCACCCACTTGGTGTTCCCCAGTGGATTATTTCAACCCTAAATAGAACTAATTAACTATAAAACATTTTGAGCCTTGTGCAATATGAAATATGGCACTACTATACCACAGAGTTGGTTACAAAATGTAGCCTCATTTATCTGAGATCAAAAGCAAGAGCATTATCACACACACACACACCACTCCACAAAACTTTGAGTTAGTAAGGTTTTGATTATCTGGTATCTTTTACAACGGAATACAGAGTGTGTCTATTCAGCTAAAGAACAGCAACTGTTTTGATATGTTCATGATTTTGAATAAACCAATAACAGAACAATTTTATTGCATTTGATGATACATTTGGGGCCAGATTCTCTCTGTACCTTCCTCTTTGGGTGAACATAGGATACCTTTGGATCAGCAATGACTCAGACCTTGACAGTTACTGTTTTGGAATACTAAATATGACATCAGTGGCCCCATGGCATTAATGCACCTACCAAAATGGCCCATTTTTCTCTTTGGAAGTAATTTCAGCAGTGATGGGCTACAACTGAGTAATTTCTGATAAGCAATTAGCACGTATCAAATCAAGGCTTGTTATTTAAGGTTTTATACTATTAGTAGAGCTATAGCAGAGGTAACCTATTAAAAAGCATCTGTGAAAAACTTCTGCTATTATTGTGGAAGCGGTGTACAATATTCAAATGGAGGCAATTCAACCATTTAAATAAATGTGTTTTTAATCATAAAATGTCACTGTTCTACAGGCCTGTTTTTCCTATTAACGTGTTGGAGATAATGTTAATGAGATTTAGTTAGTGTTTAAGAGCAGTTGAAGTCTTATTATGAAAGGCAGCATAAAAGGACACAGCAGTATTCTTCTGAAGCTGTGAATCATTATTTATCTGTGTGAAATTTTATGGCACTGAAATCTACACGGGGATCATCTAAGTGACAAAAACACAGACTTAGATAACAACACAGGATGTCCCCCTAAAACTCTTCTCCTCTGCATTACTTTTCATATCCTGAGAAGAAGAAAGAAGAAGAAAGAAGAAAGAAGAAGAAAGAAGAAGAAAGAAGAAGAAGAAGAAGAAGAAGAAGAAGAAGAAGAAGAAGAAGAAGAAGAAGAAACACACCAGAGTTGAAAGTTTTAATGTATGTAGGGGAGGGGGGAGCTGGGTCCCAAGTTGATATTTCAAAGAAGAGCTCATTTTAAAAATATGAATGTATTTGAGATATTGATCACTGTGTTTACCCACCAACAGCACCTATAAAGAGAGAATGACCTACACACATAGGTTGCTGGAGGGTAAAGGCCTTGGTGACCAGGATTTGTTCCTTATGACATCTTTCCCTTCTCTCCATCCACCCTCCCCACCAACTTGGTAGGCCCCTGGCACATCCAAGGCAGCCAATCTGTTGCCAGGCCATCAACCTGTGCTAAAAGATAAGTCAGGCCAATTGGATTTCTTCTCTCACAAATTTGAGCTAAGAAAGACCTTGCACATAAGAAAATAGACAATAGGAGCTCAAGCTGAAAAGATGCGCATAAAGGTGTCCTGAGGAAGAGTCAGAACCTTGAAAAGGGCAACATTTACTCCTGCAATTATTAGGCAACAGAAATTATGAGCCTACGGGGGTATCTTGGCTGGGCTCCAAGCTGAGACTCAGATAGGTGTGTGTGTGAAGTAGGAGGAGCCTCAGAGATCCTCTGCCTGTTCACAGAATGTGTGAGGACCCTCAGTAAGCATCTGACAACATCCCCTGGTTTTGCTGGGGTTGCACATGCTCAAGCATGTCTGACCAGCCAAGGAAGGACAGATGGAGAATAACGGAGGCTACATTGCAGGCAGCGATCTCAGAATCCGAGTGGAAAAAAAACAACTCATAAGCAATGGAGAAATCCAGTTGGGTGGGCTGGAAAAAGACATGAGAGTTTGGGTACTGGGAAAAAAGAGTGGTTTTAGGTCCAGTGTGAGGCTCTCCTTCACAATCTCCCTTCCCCCCTTTGGAGGGGTATACATAATACAAAGGAAATAGCTGCATTGTTTGCCATGGTACACACCCATCTCCGAATTGCCTAGACCAGAGGAGGCTAGAAGAAGAAGGCATTTCACTAGGAGAGAGCAGCACACAAATGAGTAAGTAGATGTCTTGGGGGACACAGGGGCTGAGGCTGGTCAGCTCCGCTGTGGAGCAGCTTGGGCATGCCACTGCAATGTTTCAGGGAGGGCTAAAGTGGCAGCCCGAGGGCAGAGCCAAGAAGTTGTGATGGTCAATTTTATGTGTCAACTTAATTGGGCCAAGGGATGCCCAGGTAGCTGGTTAAAACATCATTTCTGGGTGTGTCTGAGAGGATGTTTCTGGAAGAGGTTAGAATTTGAATCAGTAGACTGAGTAAAGAAGATCGGCCTTCCCAGTGTGCGTGGATACTATCCAGGCCCTTGAGGGCCTGGATAGAACAAAAAGGTGGAGGAAGGAGGAAGTTGCTGTATCTCCCCCTGGAGCTGGGACAGCCATCTTTCCTGCCCCTGGCCATCAGAGCTCCTGGGTCTTGGACTTTCATATGCTAACTGAATTATACCACAGGCTTGCCCAGTTTTCCAACTCACAGACAATAGATTGTAGAACCTCTCAGCTTCCATAACCAGGTGAGCCAATTCCTAGAATAAATCTCTCTCTCTCTCTCTCTAATATCTCCTATTGGTCCAGTTTTGCTGGAGAACCCTAACTAATACAGGAACTAAATAAGCCACACATACCCTGAGAAGGGACAGAGCTGAGATTTTGCCACTTGACAAGTGGTAACTATTAACACAATGAATCCAGGACAAATTACTCAAGGAAACTCCTGCTTGTAGGGCTGAGGGGACATCAGGATTTCCTGAGTTAGCAGAGAAAGCTGGTCAGTAGTGAGGAGACTGGAGCAGGACACTCAGAGAAAAGCAGAGCCCTTGAGAGACTGACCCTAAGACTATTGACAGCTTCGAAATTCTAGTTTCAAATTGAGTCCATATGTTTCTTAAAATAACTTCTCCCACCCCTTTCCTGCACTGCCTTGAATGGGTCTCTATTTCTTGCAAGTGAAAAAAAATATAATTAAGCAACAAAATTAAAAGATTCAAGGAAGAACTAACTCCATCTCTACTTCGACCTCCAGGAAATCACCAAGTTGCTGGTGTTTGCATGTGTGACTGGTGCCTTTTTTTTTTGTCCTGTGTCCCTTCCTTCCCTATCTTTGGGCCTGTCCTGATAACTGGTTCACGCTCTTCTTCAGCTGGCATGTGCCATCCTGCTCACTTTTGATCTGAATGAAGTTTTACATGGGCCCCAGAGCCAAGAAAAGTATATCTAATCAAGCACTCTTAATGCTCAAGACGCTTTGCTGGTTGCTGTCATACTTGTCATCTCATTGAATCTTTTGTGACTACCCAAGTAGAGTTACAATCATAGTTTATCAACGAAGAAACAGGATCATCAAAGTTAAATGAGGTGTTTAGGAAGTTACAGAGCAGAAGTTAGAACACAGGACTTCAGGACGCCGCAGCTGGTGCTGGTTGTACCAGAGAGAGGGTCTCAATGTAATTTCAGGAGTGAGAGGATCTAGGTTGACCACGGAGCACTTACACCTACATGCTGTGGACTGCATGTTGCATTACCAAGGTGGTGCTCCTGGGAGTGGGAGAGGGGAGGAGAAAAAAGAGGTAAAAATGCTGCAGAGAAGAACTGCACAGGAAGTGGAAGAACAGGAGAAGCAAAGAAGCAAAAGAAGACTAGCAGATAAGGTGGCAGCTAAGTGGGCAAGGTTCCATAGAGATGACAGCGGAAGTGGAGGATATGGAAGCCCTTTAAAGAGAATGACAATCTCATTTTCCACCTCCCCACCGTAAAGCTACCTGCCAACAATGCTGATCTGGTCCCTATTCCCTACTCTCACCGACATAAAAGGCACAACCAAAATGAGAACAAAGTAAGGCATCAAATCTAAGAGCCGGTTGAGTCTCGAAAGCATTCTTTGGCATTTTGTCAGCAATAGAGTGTGAGTTTCCATTTTTAATTTTGGGAAATTTCATATTGCACAATTTACTATTTCCCCCACAGCTGCCAGTACTATTTGCCATCCATTTGGTATCTGGACCAAACCCAAGCATTTACTGGCAGAAGCTGCTTTTACTGGTTCAGGCAGCATTGTATATTGGTTAGGAGAACATGCCCTGGAGTCAGTCTTCATGAGTTCAAATCCTGCCTCTGATACTCGATGGGGATGCAACTTTAGGAAAGCACTCCTCTCCTCTGTGCCAAGTTTCCCACTTCACAGGGTGGTTGTGAAGATAAAACATAGTAACCAAGGCTCTTAGTTTGCCCAGGACTGAAGAGCTTTCCCAGGACGCTCCATTTTCAGTGCCAAAACTGAAGAAGGTCCTAGGCATACTGGAATGGGTTGGTCACCCAAGGATAAAAGAAAATATTGCAGGCAAAGCACTAAGAACAGTGGGTGCTCAACAAATGTTAGCCACTGATTTGTAAGCCCACTTAGAATGTGACTATTGTAATGGTCACTGTTTCCCCTGGGGGTCTGGGACTAGGGTCCCAGTTTTTTCTGAAAGGCAAAACCACTTCTATTTCTCCAAAACCCTGGAATCACTGGGAACAGGGCAAAGATGAGGATCGTGTGCCTGTGATGCCAGTGAAGTCTGTGCACAGAGGGAGGAAGAGCCAGACTCCAGCTTCCTTGTTGGTCATGGAATCATGCCAGAAGTCCCCCTTCCTTTCCCTAAAGACCTCCCCACTCTAGGATGGGTCCACCTGAGCCATGCTGGCCATCTGGCTGGTCTGTACTGTAGGTCTCTAGACAGAGCTTGATCAACTGAGAGAAGACTTCTGATCTTTGGAGTCAGATTTCCCTTCAGGACACCCTGAGTCTCTCCAGGAGTTCCAACTGCATTTCTGAAGGATGAAAGGGCCAACCCTGCACACTCTGATCTGGCATCCTGGGAGGTTCCATTTCTTGCAAATTCCTTAAACATTTTATCCCTCAGGGGCTTATGACTTTCCTCGCTGCCTGGTCTCAGATATAGGGGAGAACGGTGTACGTAGGAGGCACTTTAGTGAGGAGCTTAAGGAATTAGTGATTCTAGACTGCCTAGGTGTGATCATGGGCAGCTTATCCTCTTTAACTCAGCTCCTACGTTTGCAAAGTTGAGATAATGATTGCTAGGATGTAGTAAGCACTTACTATGTGCTAAGCAACTGACATAAAATATCTTTTTTTTTTTTAAGATTTATTAATTTATTTTAGAGAGCAAGAGTGAGCATGAGGGGTAGGGACAGAGGGAGAGGAGAGAGAGTCTCAGGCAGAATCTGCACTGAGTGTGGAGCCCTACGTGGGGCTCAATCTCAGGACCCTGAGATCACAACCTGAGCCGAAACCAAGAGTCTGACGCTTAACCGACTACCCCACCCAGGTGGCCCTACGATATTTTGATGAATGCGTACGACAAACCAAAGAAGTATGCACCTTAGGGATCCCATATTATAGGAATCAGGCACAGACAGATGAGGTAACTTGTTCAAAGTCATACAGCTTGCAAGTGGCAGAATCAGATTCGAAAGAAGTCTACTCCAGAACTTAGACTTTCAACAAAGTATATTCTGCCCACCTCACTGAATTGCTATGAGAAATAAAGTAAGATATACAAAGATATAGCATATAGTAAGCAGTAAGTAAATATTAGGTAATTTTTTTAAAGGGAGGAGGGCTCAAAAGACAGTCAAGGAGGGCTCAAAAGTCAGTATACTCTTTATTCACATATAAAAATAGACAGTAAGTCTACCAAACCAGCCTGACACTATTAGAAAAAGTTAACAAGTATTTATTTAACACGTACTTAGTGACTACTGCTACACAAAGGCCTTGGGGGTACAGCTGTGGGCAAAACCTGACACTGTTTCTACACTCCTGAAGCTTCTAGCCCACAGAGAGATAAAAATTGAACAAATCATTCCACTCCAAATAGAAAAAATAAATGAACAATCAAGAAAATAAATAAAGAAAATGATTCTATTTAGGGGCACGTGGGTGGCTCAGTTGGTTAAGCGACTGCCCTCGGCTCAGGTCATGATCCTGGAGTCCCGGGATCGAGTCCCGCATCGGGCTCCCTGCTGGGCAGGGAGTCTGCTTCTCCCTCTGACCCTCCCCCCTCTCATGTGCTCTCTCTCTCTCTCTCATTCTCGCTCTCTCAAATAAATAAATAAATAAATAAATCTTAAAAAAAAAAGAAAATAATTCTATTTAGAATATCATCAAAAGAATAAAATACTTAGGAATAAACTTAACCAAAGAGGCAAAGACTTGTACACTTGAAAACTATAAAATATTGCTGAAAGAAATTAAAGAGGACACAAATAAGTGGAAAGGCATTCTGTCTGTGTTCATGGACTGAAAGACTTAATGTTGTTAAGATGTCAATACTACTTAAAGTGATAGCAGATTTAATGCAATTCCTATCAAAATCCCAATGGTAGTTTTTGCAGAAATAGAAAAATCCATCCTAAAATTCATATGGAATCTCAAGGAACCTCGAAGAGCCAAAACAATCTTGAAAAAGAAGAACAAAGTTGGAGGTCTTACCCTTCCTGATTTTAAAACTTACTACAAAGCCACAGTAACCAAAACAATGTTGTACTATCATGAATACAGACATATACACCAATGGAATAAAATAGAGAGCCCAGAAATGAATCCTTGTGCATATGGTTAAATGATTTTTGACAATGATGCCAACACAATTCAATGGGGAAAGGACAGTATTTTTAATAGTGTTGGGAAAACTGGATATCCACATGCAAAAGAATGAACTTGAATCCTTACCTTACACCATATATAAAAATTAATTCAAAATGGATCAAAGACCTAAACATAAGAGCTAAAACTATAAAACTCTCAGAAGAAAACATAGGGGAAAGCTCGTTGACACTGAACTTGGCAATGATTTCCTGGATATGACACCAGCAGCACAGGCAACAAAAGTTTTAAAAAACAGACAAAATGGGCTACCTCAAAATTTAAAACTTTTGTGCCTCAAGGGACGTAATCAACGGAGTGAAAAAGCAACCTACAGAATAGGAGAAAATATTTGTGAATCACGCATGTGATAAGGAGTTAATATCCAGAATATATGAAGAACTCCTACAACTCAACAACAAAAAACCCCAAATAACCTGATCAAAAAAAAAAAAAAAAAAAAAAAGGGCAAAGGACTTGAATAGACATTTCTCCACAAAAGATATACTAATGCCAACAAGTACATGAAAAAAGTGCTCAACATCACTAATCATTAGGGAAATGCAAATCAAAACCACAGTGAGTTACCACGTCACACCCATTAGTATGGCTACTATCAAAACACAGAAACAAAAATAAATGTTGGTGAGGATGTGGAAAAACTGGTACCTAGAATAGTCAAATTCATAGAGACAGAAAGTAGAAGAGTGGCTGCCAGGGGCTGAATGTAGGGGACATTGGGGAGCTGCTGTTTAATGGGTCTAGAGTTTCCATTTTACGAGATGAAAAGAGTTCTGGAGATTGGTCACACAACGTGAATGTACTTAACACTACTGTACATTTAAAAATGATTAAGATGGTAAATTTTATGTTATATGTGTTGTACTATAATCTTTAAAATAAATTTGAAAAGGAAAGGGGAATATAATTGTAATTGTAATGAATGCTGCAAAGGATGAAGGTCCAAGGTTCATATAGAGTGGATCTGACCTGGGGAGTGGTGAGGGAACTTTCACTTAGTTGATAGCAAGATGAGTAGGAATTTTCTGGGGAAGAGGCAAAGAAAACAGTATATACAAAGTCCTTGTGAGGTGAGACACTTTCATTTACTTGGGATGCTTCTGTTAATTATCAACTAAGTACAAACACTTGTTTTTACCTGGTTATTTCTCTTTCTCTTTTTTTAAAAATATAACCTACAAAGATCGCACAAATCCTTAATGGATCTCAGTACGTTGAGCACCAACACTTTGAATCAAGTAACAGTCAAGAGAGGTATTTTCATGCTTCCTTTACCCCTTTCTCCCTTTCCCTGAAGCCACTGATGGGGCTGAGGGCTGAGGAGACGTCAGCAGGGAGCTGCCCCACATGGAAGGAGATTGAAGAGATAGGACAACTACGTGTAACCTGTAATCCTGAACCAGATCTTGGGCCAGAAAGCAAAAAGAGATATTGTTGAGACCGTTGGTGAATTTTGAATAGGGTCTCTGGATCAGATGGCAGTGTCATGTCAATGCTAACTTCCTGATTTGGCTGTTATATATATTGTGGTTACACAGAACCATGTCATTGCCTTTTGAAAATATGTTCTGAAGTATTTAGGGGTTGGTGGACATCCCATTGAAAACTTTCTTTAAATATTCAGAATAAGAATAATGACGACCGTGTATGTAGATAGAGAAGAAAGGGAGTACACAAATGTGTTACAATATTAACAACTGGGGTATCTGGGTGAAGGTGATATGGGAGTTCTGTGTATTACTCTGGCAACTTTTCCAAAAGTTTGAAATTATTTCAAGATAAGTTATTTTTCAAATCCATTGTCTATGATTGAAACGAGCCCACAGGCGAGGCAGTAACAGAGGTGAGATCAGAAATGAAGACACACATTTAATCTATCACTGAATCTGAAAAAGAAAAGTTTGAGAGAAAAGAATTTTTGGTGTTCATTTAGCTCTCTCCAGAATGAAGTATGCTATCCTGCCATAACCCACTAGTGGTTATAATAAATTAATAATTAAGCATTCTGATTCAGCATCTGCTTTGGGTAGCATGAATTGGTCATCAAGTCTGGGAATACAGGTCCTTTCTCTGAATCATGGCCTTGCACCAATCCCGAGACACATTATATACCAACCCACCTCCCTGACACCGCTCTTCTCGGCTTCAGAAAGTTGAGGATGGAGGAAACCTACCAATGGGATCTTGCTTGCAATGACGACAGACCTGGGCAAAGTTGTAAATCTAGAGGGTGCTGAAGTGAAACTGGAACAAACAGTACGCCTTGATGTTTTCATCCAACTGCAAGATCACCGAAGGCCTGATTCAAGTCTGGGCACGAGTCACTGGGTTTCCGCACGCACCTACCACCTGAAACACATTGAACTCAGCTTCTCGGTGTGTGGTGCTGTGGGAGATCTATGTGGGAAACATCTTGGACAAATGAAGACAGATGAGGCCCAAATCTCCGCCAGTCACACAGGCACTGTGGCTGCTGTATACACGTGGGGACAGGACAGCTGTGCTGACCAACACATAGCTGTTACCAGTGTTCAGGCTGGATGCCCTTGTGTAATTCTATCACATAAACAGGTTTTTGTTTTTTTTTTTTTTAATAGATTAGAAACTGTAAATAGAGTCATATATTTTAGGAGGAAATTGCTATAGAGTTAGTGAACTCAGTTCTGTGCCCCTCAAAGAATCATTAGCTGGGTTGAGAAAAACAATTCCGTTTCAACGACATTTTTGTTAGAATAACATCATCAAGACTCTCTTTTCATGTCGTTTGAAAATTGTCAGATTATTTCTGTCTCCAGCCGAACTTTTTCAAGTTTCTTTGAGCAAAGATGTGTTGAATGTCCAGCCACCTTTTCTCCTCCCTGAATCCTTCCCAGCCTTGACATTTGACTCAAATTTGCCTTCTCCGTGAAACCTTTCCTGGCTGCTCGAGCCCTCATAAATTTTTTCCCCCTCTTAACACCTACAACACTTAAGTTCTTATTAGAATTTAATTACACATGTCTTGAATTTTATAACTTTTATTGGCTTTCTTTATTAGAGAAGTAATACATTTATATTAGAGAAAAAAATTTAAAAACCAGGTAGGCACAAAGAAAAACCACTCATAAGCTCTTCATCTTGAGAGAACCACTTTAACACTGAATATCCTTCCAGACTTTTTTCTATTCATGCTTAGACAGTTTTTCCACTTCTGGGATCATACTGTGTCACAAATTGTTTTTAAAATGTACTAATAAAACATTAAAATGCCAATATACCTACTTCTTCAACATAATTTTTGATGAATCTGCGGTACTCCATTTTACGGATGAACCACAATTTGGCCAGTTTTCTGCTGTAAGGCATTTACATTTTTCCATTTTGTTTTTGCTATCATACATTAAAAAAAATCTTTCTGGGGGTGCCTGGGTGGCTCAGTCGTTAGGCGTCTGCCTTCGGCTCGGGTCATGATCCCAGGGTCCTGGGACTGAGCCCCACATCAGGCTCCCTGCTCAGCAGGAAGCCTGCTTCTCCCTCTCCCACTCCCCCTGCTTATGTTCCCTCTCTTGCTGTGTCTCTCTCTGTCAAATAAATAAATAAAATCTTAAAAATAAAAAATAAAAAATAAATCTTTCTGTATATTCTGAATTTTTACATTAATATAAATTCCAATAAGTAGAATTTCTATGTAACTATTTTTAAGTATTATTGATTAAATGCTTTAAATAATAAAAAAATAATAAAATTAATTAACTATAAAATCATCGCAGTATGTCAATTGTTTCATTGACTACCTGCCTAGATTTTTTTAAGTTCATTGAGGATAAGATCCAATGTTTTCCAATTTCTCATCTCTCATCAGCACAACCGATACTCAGTTGTGCATGTTAGAGAATTATTTTATTTCACTTAAATTTTTAGATAAGAGTGGCATCAGTGCTTTATTGTAGAAGCAGATCTTGGGCTAGTCACTACATAAGTGATGTAAGCACATCCCCTCCTCTTAAGGACTATTTCCAAAGTCCTTCTTAAGAACTGAGGTGATTTTAGGGGGGGAGATAAAGATAAGAGGAATGGTTCATTACAAAGAAAAAAGGCTGCCAGCCAAATTTGACAATAGCTAGAGTAAAATTTTTGCATGATCCTAGTTACTCTGGAAAATTACAATGCTCTCCAGTTTGGAACACACTGATTATTTTTCAAAACTTGTGTGAGATTTTGTACAATGAGAAATAACTCTTCTTGACAGTGGCATGTCCACCCAGGCTCAAGTGGTGACCCTCAGATTTCCTCTGTGTTACATCACCTTGTGCTAGACCACACCTTTCCTCTCTCCTCCCCCTTCTACACTTTTCCCTCCTCCACCATCAGTTGATCATCCGGCTTCAGAATCACTCACACAGGGACAGCTCACATTTCCCACCACCACAGTCCAGCCTCCCCACACCCCACAACCTGAGCTGCCATCTCTCCCATTGATAGGGATGAACAGGCCCTACCCAACTCAAGAACACTACCAACTTCCCTCCAGAAGTTATCCCCTCTCTCTGTGCATCAACAGTTTCCCCTCTAGTCTGGATTATTCTCTCCAATGAGCTCTCATTTCTCCCATCGCCTGCCGCTCACTTCCCCATCTTCACTTTCCCAGCACGGCGAGGGAGTGGTCCATACCCACTGCCTCTACTTCCTCTCCTCCCACACTTTCTCCAATCCACTCCAGCCAGGGGTGGTCCCTACCACTCCCCTCTATCAAAGACACTGATACCCTCCAGGTGACCAAGTTGAAAAGTCAGCAGCCTTGGCATAACTGAAGACTCCCTGATTCTCAAAACATTCTCTTTCACTTGGCTCCAATTCTTTCTCTCCTTTCCCTCATTGGCTGCTATTTCTCAGTCACTTTGGCCAGATCTCCTTCATCTTCTTCATCCGCTGAACTCCAAATGTTGGGAGTGCCCCAGGTCTCAATCCTCAGACCTCTTCTCTTCTTTTCTCTTCTCTACTCATGTTTCCAGATTCTCTAAGCTGATTGACACACAGATTTCTGTCTCTAGTCCAGGCCTCTCTCCTGAAGGCTAGGTTCTCATGTCTCATTGCCTACTCAACTTTTCCACTTAGATGTCTGATGGGCATCTAAAATTTACTACATCCAAACCCAAATACTTGAGCTTTCCTTCCATACCTGCTCCTCCTATAGCCTTCCCTGTCTTACTAAATGGAGTATCCATTAATCAACTGTTCATGCCCAAATCCAGAATTCCCTTTGACTCCTCTTTACCTCACATCCCACAACTGAATAATCAGTAAGTCCTGTCTGGTTTAATTTGAATATACATCTAGATTCCATTTATAGTCATCATTGTAGTCCAAATTACCATCACCTCTCTCTTAGTCTATCTCAATAACCTCAATAGCCTCCTAATAGTCTGTGCTTCCATACTCGTCCTCCCCTTCCATTTCACAAACAGAATGATCTCTTAGGAGTCAGGGCCAGTCATGCCCTTTCTCTGCAGAAATCCCTAAAAATGTCTTCTCATTTCACCAAACTATAACCCTACTGGCTATCCCTCTGGCCTCATCTCTTGTTACTCTCCTTCCTATTCTTCTGTATCAGGCATAGTAGCTTCTTTGCTATCCCTGGAGCATGCCAAGTCCTCTCTACCTCAGGGCCTTTGCACTTGCTCTTCTCCATATCTGAAAAGCTTTTCCTCAAGATAGCTTCAGAACTTGCCTCTCACTTCATTCATATGTCTGCTCAGGTATTCTCATCAGGGACTCCTTCCTTGCTCCCACCACCCTATTTAAGAATGGCTCCACCCCTATCACTCCTGAGCTCCTTTACATACCCTATTTTCTTTTACAACACTCTTCACCCCCAGATATTATAACATACAACTTGATATTATATAATATTAACTATATAAATATTATTGTATATAGTTATATGTATATTTATATATTACACACACACACACACACAGATACACACACACAGGCTCATTGTCTGTCTCCCTCTCCCACCCCCATCTCATCACTAGAATAAGAATTCAACATCCCAGCTTGTAGAACAGTGCCTACCACATAATAGGTAGCTCCAAAATTGTTGAACAAATTGCCAAAGTTATTCAAATTTCATCAGTTCTCCCAAGTGTCACCTGTGCAGTGTTGAGCTGGAGTTTTATGGTTTAGATACACTTTGAAACATCAGATTTTGAAATAATAAACCCTACTCACAATTCTGAGGAATTTGCCCAATGAGTAGAACTCAGATTCTTCTTAACAGAACTTCCTTTAATACATTTGTTCCTCCTGATTTTGGCATTCTCCCTCTCTAAACATCTCACTCTGTTCTCTCTCATTGGACATTAACTTTGTCCTGCTATATCTTGTTCAAGGTACCACATTTAAAATTCTGCCTACTGTTCTGCCTAAGGGAAACTATTATATCTTCTCAACATCATCAGATCCTCTAATTGGGTGCTGGAGAGCAAGAAAATCAAGGACTTGTGAACTGCTCATTTCTTCTGTCTTCCTTTGCTCATTTTTTGTTTCCTGAATAATTCTTCCTATCTTATTTTACAAAATCAAGGAGATTGATAGAAATGATGTTTACTGACTTCAATGCTATGGTTCAAAGTTATTATCCCTGGAAATCATATCCTGCTTAGAAATGTATCACAGACGAACCCATATTCTGGATCAGTGCACACATGTAATTATATAGAAAAAAAAGTATGTCAGAAAAGGTTGAACATTGCAGACATGGGAAATCAACTGACCTCTACTTAAGTTACTGCCATGAATACACAGAGAGAAGAACCTGCATCTGTTTCACATTGTAAATGCCTGAAGTGTCCAGAGCGGCACCATAAACCCAGGGAGTGGCCAGCAAATACTCACTATAAGGGTGCTAAGGCCGTCCATAGCCTAACCTCTGAGGTAGTACTGTTAAGAGTGTCCGGTACTAATTTCATATAATTCTGAGTATGTTTTTATAGGCTTTAAATCAAGTAACCTACTTCTAACCATTAAAAAGGAAATAACTAACTCCTTACTAGGCTTCAAGCTCCTCAAAGGCAACGGTTTTGTCTTATTCACAGCCACAGAGCCACATGATTGCAGTACTGGACAGGACTTTAGAGGTCAACTAGTTCTAATCCAACCACCTTGAATGACTAGGTAATACAACCTATCACAGTTCCGTTTGGCTTTTTCATCTCTAATCACTGTCCCATCTCATACATGAGAATTTCAAACGAAGCAAACTGCAGTCTGAGTCTTTGGCAAGTAGACTAATTGAAATGACCTAATAGCCTTTGTTGGACCCATCTGGGACCAGAAGCAAGGTGGCAGTACCGTCCCTCTCCTTCCCCCTCCGCATCCCACACCGATGTGCCCAACTCCTCACAGCTGGGCAGTCATGGCTGGCTTGTAAAGAAACGAATTTGCATGGCCCTCACAGGGATCTTCTCAAGCCTGGCTCTAGGAAAACATCGACTGGTGCTATTAAAATGCACAAAGTTATCACACTGGCGCTCATGTACTTACAGGAATGAGGAATGCAGAAACATCACCATCCACAAGACTAAGAACTGGCCCTGCCAGGGCAGACGGGAGATCAGTCTTCTCGGTCCTGGCCAGGGCACCAGACAGGGACCTCAGAAGCAGGGTGTTTTGTCAACAACAATGGCACCAGACCCAAAGTCAGGAGACTGAGACCTGCTCCAAGCTCTGAGGCTTCTCTTCATCTGAAAACCGTAAAAGCTAGCAGACAGAAACTCTCCATGTGGTTCCAGACCTACACGAGAGGCCCTGCAATGCTGTTAGGAAAATCAGCTTGGCCCCTTCAGCTTCCTTTCGTCCATCTCTTAGCTTTCCACACAGACGGTCAAAATGGGGCCTTTTAAAACTCTGCCTCAAAAGAAGGTGGTTCGGAGTAACACTGTGGCTGATATCACAAGACTCCCAGGGCAATGCTTCACTGCTTCCTCAGCATATGCCAGTGCCCATTTTACAGGGGGGATTTATGATCCTTCTCTCAGTACAGCGAGCCAAAGTTTTATAATATTCATTAAAAATCAGCACCACATGTAATAATACGGAATACTGCCGGGACACAAGGGGGCCAAGTTATAGGTGTTCAGGGACCGTGGCAGAATTTCTTGGCCTTGGCAAGGGTAAAGTTGCAGGCACTAGCACTGCACAACACAACCGTCTTTTATTGCAATGCTCGTTCAGTCCAAGTCCTAATTACTTTCTGTGAAATCCTCACCACCATCAAGCTTTCTTCTGACAGGGCAGCCACACGATGGCCTTCAAGTACAGCAGCAACACCCGGGCAGCCTCCAGAGTAAGAGGCAGGGGAGAGCCTGGAACACAGTAGGAGTTGGGGCTGAAGCTGAGAGCGAGGCTCTTCATTTACACTTCGCAACTGCTCTCGACCCTTCTGAAACAAGTCGTGAGGGCTCACGGACTCGCTCAGCGCGACGGGCCGAGGCCCTCGGGTGAAGGATTCAGACGTCAACACAGCTGGTGGGTCGGAAGCTACTCTTCCTCTCCCCACCCCCACTCATGGGGGACCCGGTTAGCTTTGTGGGGGCCCGTGGAGCATCTTTTCCCGCCCCTCCTGGGAAACGCGAGACAACCCAGGAATCCCAGGTCTCGACATCTGGCTCCTCTTCCTGGGGGGGTAGGGCCCTGGGCTCTGCACCCCTCCCCACGTGCCACACCAGCCCTCACCACTCCCCCCTCCACACCACAAGCCCCCAACCCTTGCCTTTCATGGCCCTTGCGAGTCCCGAACAAGGCCGGACCCAGCCAGGCGGTCAGCCGGGCCGGGAGCAGGGGGATCTCCCCGCCGCGCGGCTGCACAAAGCGGGGAGTGCAGCGGCGGCTGAGGCGCGCCCCCTCCCGCGAGCCGGCCGAGCGCGCGCGCCCGCCCCCGCCCCTCGCCCCCCACCCCAGCCCCCGGAGCGCCATTCGCGGAGCGGCTTACGCTAGTCGCCAGGCGTACGGCGCCCCAGCGGCCGGGGAGGTGCGCTGCCCGGCTCCCGTAAAGTTATTGTGAATGGGGAGCGGGTGACGTCAGCGCCGAATGTCAACAATGTAGCGATTGAGAGTGTGGGCGTTCCGGGGAGAGCGCGAGCCGCGCGGCGCGGAGCAAACAGCGCCGAGCCGCCGCCGCCTCAGCAGCAGCAGCAGCGACCGTGCACACCCGGGCTGCGGTCGCAGCAGCGCTAACGTGAGCGCCCGCCGCCGCCCTCGCCACCCCGCCTGCCTACTCCCGCTGCCGCCGGGCTCTCGCTTTCTCTCCGGCCTCCCCTCGACCCTTCCCCTCCCCCTACCCGGCACACACGGGGGGCTGGGAGCGAGCTGCCATGTGATGCGCGTCCTCTCGGTGAGCTTTTGGTGACCCCCCGAACCGCCCACCGCGCCGGCTCCCTGGAGGGGGCTGCAGGCTGGGAAGACGCTGGGAAGAGGAGGCGGAAAAGGACGCAAAGTTCTCTGGCGAGGTGAGTCCCCGGCCCGGGGTTCCGGGCCCCGGCGTCGGGCGGGGCGGCGGGGCAAGTTTGCGGGGGGCGCGGGAGCGCGGGGCAGGCGGGGAGGCGTGGGGAAGCGGCGCGGGAAGGGAGCTGCGGCCGCCCGGCGCGCAGCCGCCCGTCGAGCGCCCGGCCCGCTTTTATGGCATTTTCTAGGAACGGGAAGGGGGTGGGAGCCGAGCCGGCGGACGCGCCGCGGCGAATATGCGCTCTTTCGCCAGGCTGTTTACGGCAGGCGAGGCGGCATTGTATTTTGCTCGCGTCGACGGGTGTTTTGGAACAGCAGGGGGAGGAGGAGCAGAGAGTAATAAGTCAGGCGTGGGGAGGGCGGGCTGGAGGGAGGCGCGCGTCCGCGCGAGCCGGAGCAGCTGTCAGACCCACGGCCCTGTTCCCGGCCCCCAGCCCGCGATCCCAGCGCCAGGCCCGGCGGCCTCCTCCTTGCCCGCGGCGTCCGCGCCTGGGGCTGTTCCGCAGGGACTGCGGCCGCGGAGCCTTCGCGCTCAGCTGTCAGTCGCCGCTGGGCGGCTAGGACCTCCGCGACTGGCGCGGCATCAAAGCCCAAGTTTAGGGTCCCGGGAAGAGGCAAGCTGGAGGCCTCGCAGCGCAGACCGCGGGAAGCGCGCAGGGTGGAATCTCTACTAGAGAATGACCGCGTTATCGGAATGCGTCCCTGGGAGCTCGAACCGCGGGGCTCGTGCCTTCCGACTGGGAAACCTTGCACCTTCCTCCCCCCAAGATTCTACATGAAATCAAAGTGCAACACACACACACACACACCCTCTTTTTCCTCCCCACACTTCAGTCTCCAAGCTCCACCTAGGAGAGGAGTTTATCGAGGAGACGCCTCTCCACCTCCCCGCGCCAAGGCTCCCTGTGATCGCTCCGTACTCCTTCTCTCACGGGTGGGTGTGCTCAGTAGCCCAGTGCGGTTGGAGAGGGCGGCGGGCGGCGCTCATGGACTACCCCAGCTGCCCGCGAGAGGGGACTCGAGTGAGCATCTCGTCCACCTCAGTCTGGCCGAGGATTTGCAGGAACTCGAACCGTGGGAGGAAGCAGGCAGGGCCGAGTGTATGCCTGTGAAAGGGGCCGCGCGCACCCTTGGCTTCGGGGGATGTGGACGTGCCGGGTATCCCCGGCACCTTCTCGCGTGTAGGCGAGTTTGACAACTTGGGGGAAGTTCCGGTGTAGGCGCTGTCCCGATGGTTTTGTCTGTGGCCGGAGAAGGCGCGCCTCTCAGCTCTCGCGCCCGGTCACCGCGGTCGCTGCGACCCGTGGCCCCCGAGAAAGGGGAGGGACGAGGGCGCCCCACCCCCTACTGAGCCGCAGACTCCCGGCGGGCCCGCGGGTAGCCAGACGCGGCGTTCCTCAGTTTTCACCTTCACTGTCTAGGGCTGCAGTCGCACTCTGTGTGTAAATTTCATCTGTTGAGCGTATTTAACTAAAAAGGGTAATTACTTCAGATAAAAATCCCTGTCTGCCTAGTGGGAACCTTGGCGGAGATGATGCCTAATGAGATATTTTGCTTTTGTCTGTTTAGAGTAAAATTAGAGATGTTAACTCTGATAACGGTTTTCTCAGATCATTAAAATGTAACATGTAGGAAAGGCATGTCGAGCCGCGAAGCTCTAGCTGACGTGAAAGAAGCTGCGCGTGAAAGGCTGCCACTCTCACCGCGGAGAGGGCTATTTTGGTAAGGCAGCGGGCGTCTTGCTGAAAATGTGAGATGGCCCCACCCTGGTTCTCTGGCAGCTTCCGAGTAAATGGCATTTTTCATTCTTGCAGGTAGTAATAAACGTGAGTCAAAGTGACATCTTGTTAGAATTAGTCTTTAGTCTGTAAGAGAGATTGCTAAATTACAGTGTTGCGTTCAAACTGCTCCAGTGAAAGGTCTGTCAGCATTTCCATTATAAATTCAGGTTTTCAGGAGTTTATAATTTCACCACAAAACTTGTGGTGGCTGAAGTGTTTTTCCCTTCCAGTGTTTTGGTTTAGACAATACACTGATTGCCCAGTTCTGCCCTATTTGCTGTTCCTGAAACTTGGAATGTCATACACGGGGGGGGGGGGGGGGGGGGGGGTCCCCAAAATGGAATACACGACCATGAAATGAAGTACTTTTGTTAGAACACACTTTATTTATGCAGAGCAGTATTTTCATTTTGGATTTTGGAAGGCTTTAGGTTTGACCTTTAGTAATCTTAAGTGTGTTGAGTTAATTCCTCTGGTATCTGTTGATTCTGCAGGTGGATCGAAATATCAGTTCGTATTGTATATGCCAGGATTACACGGAAAAGCATTCTCTTCATACATGTGTATGTCTGAACTCTCAGCTAAATTATGAATACCCGTTTTAGTTACTTTTCTGTTCTTTGTAGATTGAATGTGAGGATCTGCCATAGAGAAGGAGTAAGGCAGAAAGGGAGGGAGGGAATCAGAACAACCCACTCTCCCCCTCCCCAATTCACTTTTCAGTATCACTAATGCCTGGGAGGAAACCATTTATTCTCTTTCTGTTGAATCATGCCTTTGACTCAGTGTCTTCAGGCAAGTCCCTTCCAGTGGCTCAACCTCTGGCTGCTGTATGAGGGGCTTAATTATTTGCAAACTGCCTTGAAATCCCTGGATGAAAGGCACTGCATAAGTGCAAAGTATTGTTATTCAGATATGGAATTTAATGATCCATTACAGTTCATCAGGAAATGCACTTTGCAGTGATGGTAGGAAACGTTTCCACCTGATAGAGGGTAATAATAACTGCTTAAAAGTAGGTTCGGATTACAGATGAGACAATTAACTCTAGCCATGTGCTCTTCAATTTGTTGCAATTCATTTTGTGATCAAAGTGAGTGGCAGAGAGCCAGATGGTCAGGTTCATGTTCAAATCTCTCCTAGGCCAGCCCTTCACTTCTGGGCCCACTGTCTGCACGCCGTCGGGACTTATTCATTAGCGCTTGTGAGCTGTTCTGCAGAATGTATGATCGGGGACTCCTGTGATGCCAACAAAAGGGCTCAGGCCTATCTATATTGTTGGGAGCAGTTTAATTTTACTTGGATTAACTCACGCTTAGTGTCTCTGGTGTGGATCCAGCCTTAACAAGGGAGGAAAGGGATCCTAGAGGCTCTCTAGCTCAGCTGTGTGGCGCTTTCACTCCCCTACCTTTTGTACCTCAGATTTCAGGCGGTATGGTATCTGGCTTGTTGCAAATGCTGGCTTCGTTGCTGAATGAATGACAGAATACTTAGAGAAATAAATACCCTTCCTGTTTTGCAGAGGGGGTGTGGTGTACGACCAGCTTTGTGGGCATGTGCTTGCTCTCTTGCATCCTCCTCCCCTGCTCAGAAGGATCTCACACTTGGTTGAATCTTCTGTTGTTAATCGTCTTGAAATCCTTAATAATTCTTGAATTCAGAGCCCTTCATTTTCATTTTTCACTCTCCTGGTGAGGAGGGGGGCGTAGCACGAAGGGGCAGGCAACCACTACTTTGTCTCGGCTTCTTGTCATGGACTGTTGCCAGGTAGGAATGGGTGGGAATACTGGCTTTGTGTTACCATGTCATCTGATTTATCCAAGAGGAGCTGTTTATCTGGACTTTTACATGGAATTCTTAATTTTTAATATTAGCTCAAAATTTTTTAAATGTTGGATGAAATACGCAGTTGCTAGACCTGGCCTGCAGGCAGCCTGTCTTCTACCACTGAACCGGCTAAAACATCTTACTGTTTAATATTTCTGTATATGGCTATTTTCTGAGTGCCTGGCACATAGTAGATGATCTATGAGTCTCCACCAAATAAATGGTTGTAGCCGTCCGAAAAGTTGCAAGATGCAAGAAAAACAGAACTTGAAATCCACACTGAGTCCCACTCAGGGATTGATAACTTTCTTTTTGAGAGAGAATGCAACATGAAAGGCCAGAGACTTAATACCATGGGCACCATGTAATCCTCTGCAGGTACATAATCCCATTGCTTTTGAATAACCTTGTTCTCTATGTAGTTGTTATTGACCAGATGGGGTAACTTGGCTATTTATTGCCTGAGGACCTACATGAGAAATTGACATTTGAAAACACCCACTAAAATAATAGCTATGATTTGTTGAATGCTCATTATGTGCCAGAAACAGTGTTAACTAATTTACCTGTACATATCTCATTGACTCCTCAAAGCAACCCTGTGAAGTAGGCATCGTGCGCATTCTACAGAAGAGGAATTTTCTCATTTTATGTTGCAAAGAATTTCATCTGGATGCAGTGTGTGTTTTCTTGACTGCCTAAAGGTTATTCCCCATCCTGTATACACAATCCAGCCCTGAGTCAGTGACTAGGTGTGAGGTGGGGACCATAGTAAACAGAGGACATGGTTCCTACTCTCCTATACAGGGAACAGAAAACAATACTAGATGCAATATCTTTGTCAAAACCTACGTTTATACAGCAAACACTGCATCTGCCTCCCTGTTCCTCCCCTTTTCCTAACTGGATGTTAAGGAAGCTCCAGTGACATAGGACCCTACCAGAGGCACTGGAGGATTGGAAGCCAGGGCTGGTTGTAAAAATTTGCATTTTTGGGGAAAAGAAGATAAACTTCTGGCTCCACTGGAGCCACGTCAGGCAAAGCAGCAGCAAGTCCTTGGGAATGACAGAAAAACACTCCTGTTTTGTCAGTGACAGCATATGACCTAGTCCTGGCCCATCTTTAAATTTTATGTAAATATTTACAAATTGTTCGAATCCAAACTGAAACCTGCTGTGAACTAAATATTTTGTAAATTCAGATAGATTGCCCACAATATCCTTTTTTTTTTTTTGGTCTAAGACATTTCATAGAAAAGTAGTTTTCTTTGCCAATTCAGCATTTTTTTTCTTTTATTTTTTCCCCTTTTCTTTTCTCTTTCTTTTTAATTTCAGATGTCAGTCTACCTAAAACTGAAACCTAATCTTACCATCAGCATGCTGCTCAGCTTCCCTAATGCTGGAAGTATCCTCAGAATCACTTCTCTGTCCTTTTCAAGGACCATTTCTTTTCTAAAGAATATGGAAATTGAACCTTGTCCGACTAGTGGCACTACTTCACAAATCAGGCAGGAATTTTGCCTTTGTTTTTCCTTTTTTCCAAAATAATAAATCTCCCCGATCTGAAAGCATTTCACGTACTCGTTCATTGTAGTCATTGGAATTACAGCCAAAATGTCTCTCAGTCTTCCCCAGTGACTTCATAATCATCATTTCTCCAGCATATTCCCCTGGTTAACTTCTCTTTTGTTCCTTAGCCTGATAATAAATTGTCCTTTGGTTCTGAGATGTGTCATTTTCCTCCCTGACCTTTTTGTGCATCTCCTGAAGGCTGTAGGACACACTGCAGATGCCCCTGAGAGCTGGCGCTTGGTTGCGAGTGAGCTCCTGTCTTTGTGTCAGCTTTCATCTTTTCCTTCTCCAAGCATTTAAATCTCCACTGTCCGGTGCTCCCAGGCTTCTCGTAATTGTTTTCATTTGTTCCTGAGCCTGCAGCTAGCATGTGACAAACTCCAGGTTCATTTCAGAAGAAATCTTTTTGAGTTTCCTGGTCCTCCATCAATTGTAGTCTTGCATATCCTTCTCTTCTCTCTCCCCGGTCACTTTCCGCAGATGCTTCTGGAGTTTCCTCGGGACTCTCCATGAGTCTTGCTCAGAAGGCTTGGACTTTCACTTTGGAGTTTAAAGTTGGGAGAGGCCCAGGGTGGTTATTCCCATTCTATAAGTATGAAAACAAGGGGAAGGTGCATACTCAGCAAGTTTCCTTAGGATCCCAGTATCCACACACTATTAGCAGTTTTTATTTTCTTCCCATTCTGTATTTTCCTAAGCGAAAAACCACGTGGATGCAACTAAGTGGGCCCAAGTGTTCAGAAGTGCCAGTCTTTAGAGATAGATGCCTCATTCATTCCATAAATAAACATATACTGAGCATCTCTTATGTGGCAGGCATGGTGTTAGGTGATCATAGTGTTCATGGGGAGCAAAACCAGTCCTGGTCCCTGTCCTAGTGAAGAACGACATCAAGTAGGAGAGATGACAGGGCACCCGGGTGGCTCAGTCAGTTAAGCATCTAACTCTTGATTTCAGTTCAGGTCATGATCTCAGGGTGGTGGGGTCAGCCTGCAGCAGGCTCCGTGCTCGGCGGGGAGACAGAGCTTGCTTGAGATCCTCTCCCTCTCCTTCGGCCCCTCCCCCTGCTCATGCTCTCTCTCTCTCTCAAATAAATAAATAAATCTTAAAAAAAAAAAAAAGTAGAGATGACATTAATTAGGTAGTGACAGATCACCCACTACATGTTCTGTGAAGGAAGGTATTCCATGCAGCAGAGGGCATAATGGGGGGATTCCACCAGGTTGGGAAGTTGGGGTAGCCCTCCCTGAGAAATTAATGGAGTGAACTGCCATCAGGGCCTGTCTGAAATTTGGGGCTTGCGGTTTCCTCATAGCCTCCTAATCCTATTAATTCACTACTATCTTTGGCCCTTTGGAGTATTGCATAAACCATGATATAACCCTTGGGGCCATTTTGGCAAATAATGGTTCCTGTATACAGAGTCCAGAATTGATTTATTTACCTGTGTCTTTAGAACCTGATAAAAACAGAATTGTTAATTGCCAAGAATACTGTTCATTTTCATACTTGGAAAGAAATTCAAGGTAGCATTTTTATTTTGAACCTGTTTAGGGTCATTTTGACATTTAAATGATTAGAAGTTACACAGACATCCTTCCCAGTTGGCAGGTATGTGTGTGACCTAGGCAAGGATCGTTAGTGAAAATGTGAGTCCAGCTTCTGTATGAAACCCTGCTTAGCTCAGAGCAGGAAGGTTTCCAGCCTCTGAAGACCAAGAAGGATTATTTAGACTATTCTTAGCACAATTTAGGAGTTTTGACAGTATTTATTTTATTTTAAGGCATTTTTTAAAAAGATTTATTTATTTATTTTAGAGAGAGAGAGAGAATGAGCAGGGGGAGAGGCAGAGTCAGAGGGAGAGAGAGAATCCACAAGCAGATTCCCTGCTGAGCACAGAGTCTGACTTGGGCCTTGATCCGAGGGCCCTGAGATCATTACCTGAGCCAAAACCAAGAGTTGGTGGCTCAGTCTGTTGAGTATCTATTTAAAACAAACTGACAGTATCTATTTAAAACAAACTACTATATTGTATGCTAAAACTCTTTTTCTTTGATAATAGCTAACCTATGTTGGGAGCTTCCTCTGTGTGTTACTCATATTAACTCATTTAATCCTTGTAACAACCCAGAACTAGGTGTGATCATTAGAAGCTAAGGCACAGATGTCACCCAGCTAATGAGGGATAGAGCTGGGATTGGAAACTAGGTGTCTGGTGCTAGAGCCTCTTCCCTTAACCGTCGTGCTTTTCTGTGCCCCCACCCACTCTCCCCTCCCCCTGCTTTTCCTTTTTGCTCTCTAGCAGTTCTCAGAAGTGGAAATATAGGCCAACTCACTCGGCAATATTGGATTATTTTGTTGATGTCTATCTGAAAGATAAAATTGAAAAATAATGTGCCAGTGAACTCGAATGAATATATCTTCTGTCTCTCATATGATTCACTTTCTAATAATTTCATTCCTCAGGTTTAATTGTCCATTTGGGGATCAGAGAACAGAAGTGGTGACATAAAGACCAAAGAAGAGCTAGATAAAGAACATGAATCCCATGGCTCTGTCCCCCGGATTTTCTTGTAGTTCAAGCTTCTACCTTTTGTTAAGTGAAGACTTTGTTTTTAGCTTTTTTTTTTTTAATGAGGTAGGAAAGGTGAAAGAAACCATTCCTATACTAGGTAGATTATTCTACTGAGGTGGAAGAATTTCATGTGGAACCAATTCCATTAGAGCTCCTAATTAGAAATATTATCTACTAGTAACAGATAAAAGCAGGTAACCTTTGCTCTCATTCTGGTCAATTTCAGGAAGAGATTATCTTGCCAGATTAGCATGTTGCAACTCTCAACTGGGGATTTGAATGGTTTTAAAGGACTCAGCGAGGCAGTTGGTTTGGCAGTGACCCTGATTATCTCAGGTTTGCAGGGTCACTGTTGAGAATGCTGACTCAGCTCTGCCCTGGGACGGACATCCAAGTTGTCTTCCTTAGTCAAGAGGCATTATTCTTGGGAGCTGCTAGAACATCAAGCATACATTTGAAGCCCAATTTGGAAAATGATCTAGTATATGAATGTATTGTGCTTATTTTTCAGTATTTAGTTCAAATTTTGGAGATGGCTAAATGAGGAGATGCTTAGTGTGTCACTGTTGGAGGTTTTAAGTGATTAAAAAAATCAAGCAGATGAGTGCATAAAGATTTCTATGCAAACAATGATGAGCTTAAATTAAAGCTGCTGATTTCGTGTGAGAATTACTTGCATTGATTTGCAGAATATCTATATGGGTTCAAGATTCCATATTATGCAAATGAATGAGCCCTGAAGAGTCAAACTGTGAAAAAAAAAATGAAATTAACTATAAAGATATTATTACCCATTCAGCAAGAAGAAAATGTAGACATACTTAGAGTTAACCCTTACTTCTCATCCATCTCCTTGGGAAGATCAGTGTCAGGGATGATGATCCTTTCTGCAGTTGTAAAGCTAGGCAAGGTTTGCTATCAGTTCTTCACTATCTTCTTTCCCATCCTTCTGCACTCTGCGGCCTTTCAGCCACCAGTGCCCTTAACTAGTCCCCTGGTTCCCTTTCAAAACCAATCTCAGAAAGGGATTTTATGAAACCAGTTTTACTAGGATGTAAACAACAGCATTTCTAGTATCATTACTTCTTTCTGAAGCATCAGCATATTAATAGGAGACAAAGCCAAAGAAGTGAAATTCTGTAGATGGAAATGTTAAGATTTCACACACTCATAAACCGGTTGTTGGAGGACATTTCTGAGTGAAGGGAGGCCTGTTTATAAATCCAACCCTGGATAGAGGATATACATAAGCAGAGGATGAAAACCACTGTAATATTAAAAATAAAAAGAGCCGATGATTTTTAATGTTATAATAAATATATTTGTCAGTGAATACCACCTTCCTTCTGCCAAACACTGGATCTGATCACACAAACCTGTGTGACAAGATGGTGTGTTATTTGACATTTCAACAGAGCTTCAAGGAAAAGCCACTTGGTTTATAATTAGGAATTTTTGTTCTTTTAGTAGCAGTGAACCCAAAATACTCTATTATCCTTAAGTGTTCAATTTTAGGAGAAAAAAAAAGCAGTGGACCCCACTCAACTGCCTCCCTACCCTATTTTGTTATTAAAACTTGAGTTGATACATTTACAAATCGGCATGCCCTAAGCTATTAGCATGGTGCTGACATCTGGATGTTTGGAGAAGTTGACTGACTAATGAAGCCGTGTTTATTTTAGATAGACATGTTGCCTGCTAAGTACCCAGTTGTGGAATCTCAACTGCCTTGCCTAGCACCCCTTCCCCAAGGCAAACTACTCCAGCAACCATGCTATGTTGAGTTGATGGCGCCATCTAGTGCCTATCTGTGGAACTGTCCTGCTGGACATTCTTCCTTTGCTGTATAGGTCGGATCACTGAGCAGCTGGGTAGAAGAGGACCCTTTTCTTGGAGTTCACCGTCTAGTGGGGGACCTTTCTCTAATTCCTACCTCTCCTCTGTCTTCGTTGTTTAGTTATACCTCCGTGCCTTCTTTTCTCCCTGAGTCCATTTCCTTCTGTTCCTCAATCACTAGTATCCCCTTTTTGTAGCCATTCTTCCTTCTATTTTTCTCTTCCAATTCTTGGTCATTTTTTTTTTTTTTGAAGCAAAAAAAAAAAAAAAAAATCAGTGCTCACAACTGATAAATATAAAGATTTTTTAAATGTTACATTATGCCAAAGTAAGAGAATGCCTTGCATTTTAAAGTGAAATTAATCATTTAAACCATGTTAAAAGAACCAGAGTGAAACCAAAGACCAAATCCAAAAGTCTTATTTAGAAGGCTGTCCCCTTATCTTCCTCTAATTAGATGCTTCCTCAAACACAGTCAATCAGGAGGCTTTTTTCGTTTTTAATTGGTTTTGGAACTATTGTTATAGTACTATTTTCTCTTTTTAAGTTGCAAATTTAACCTCTCACTCGTATTTTACCTTCGAGACAGTTTCATGGACTGTCCTGGAACACTGTCTCACTAGCATGGTATAGTCTCTATGGGAAAATGCATTCTGAGTTCAGAAAACCAGTTTTCCTGTAGATTTTTGGTTCCTGTATTAGATGAGAGACCAGAGATGAAAGACGTGTAGGACAAACGTGAGATGTAATTATAACATTGTGGGATCTGAATTAGTGTACAGGTTTAAGTCTCCCACATCAAACAGTGAATTTTAAATTTCCACTATGTTAAGCATCTTGATATTGTGGGTATGAAAGTAAGTCCCCTCTGAAAAACAGGAACTGTGCTGGTCTGTTACCAGTTTTTGTGGTCGGTAGGGCAACTATTTTGATTTTTCAGAAGGCAGGAAAAGCAGTTAAATCCAGTTAAAATTAAAACCAGTTAAAAGTAACTGGCTTGTAAGATTTGAATGCAGCTGTTCCACACATCACAACACTGAGAGTGAGCTGTTTGTTTATCACCACTATTCATTATTATGATCGTTGCTCCTTTTGGAGCAGTGGCGTATAGATTATTTGTATTTTTGGTCTAACCTTGGAAAATAGAAGGGTCGAGAGGTTCCTGTTTGCTAATTTGCATGTACCTTGTTTTGATTTTTGCTGGGTAGGTGTGTGCACCTTATGTATGCAAGAGTAATTTAGCATGTCAGCAGTTTCCTACCAGAATCGCTTGCTGACTCACGAAGCTGTTGCGGCACTCAGCTGGCCGCACTGTAAACTGCCCACAGTACCATTGCTGCCCTTGCAGAGCACCCGGGCGGGTGAACGACTGGCAGGCTATTTTCAGATCTGCAGTCACTGCTGAGCTGGGTTCCCTTCTTCCAGCAGCCAGTCAGAGCCTTCCGGTTGCAGGGTAGAATATTGGGCATCTTTCTACCTTTGCAGAGACTGTGTAAGAACCATGGCACTTCTGGGACTCTCTCAGGAGAATGGATTTTTTGCTTCATTTAAATTTTCTGGGGATCTTTAAGGGGAGAAGGGTAAGGGGATGATATTAAGGGGAAAGGTATATGCTGTTATTTCTTCCTTAGCACTAGAAGGAACTCTCATAAACCTTTAACATAGGTTTTCTTGGTGTAACTGAAACCTGACCTAGTTCTCCCTCCGGGAAAGAGCATGTGCCTTGAGTGGGGAAGTAGGGGAGTGGGTGCTCAGTGGCTAGCCTGACATGGTTTTGTGTGGTTCAAGCCCTTAAGTGATGACAGAGTTTGTATATATCCGTTGCATGTTATTAAGGTTATAAAACAAAACAAAACAAAAAAACAACAACCTGACCTCGGGTCATTTTAAATCTGGTGTGTGTTTTCAAAGATGGTTTCACTGTTTGTTTTTGGAGTTCAGTTCTGCTTATTTTCATCGGAAAGTGTGAAATGTTACTTTTTTGAGGTTTCTAAATAAACTTCCTTTTATAGATACAAGTTGATCAAATCATCCTAACCTGTCTTGAGAAGGATGAATAACTTGAGATCAGCTGGGGAAGGGAAGCTTTGCACATCCTTGAGTTCTCCTTTTTTTTCTCTTTCTTTCTTTCTTTCTTTCTTTCTTTCTTTCTTTCTTTCTTTCTTTCTTTCTCTCTCTCTCTCTCTTTCTTTCTTTCTTTCTTTCTTTCTTTCTTTCTTTTCTTTTCTTTTCTTTTCTTTTCAGCTTCAGTAAGCATTCTGAAGCAGCTTTGACCAGTAATAAAGAAAAAGCCAAGCCACAGTGACTGTGTGTAACATGATGTTGATGGAAGTTCTTGGTTTCCGCCGATACAAATGACTCATCAGTATCAATAGAATTGTGACTTCTAATAATAACACAGTGCAAGACCTTCACAACATGTGGTTTTAGCCCTAGCTGTTAGTGAAAGGTTGGAAAATATTAGTTTGAGCTTTTTTTTTCTGATCTCATGATTTCACCCAAGTATAAAGTTGTTTTTTGTAGGTGTGATGATCACACTATTGTTTTTTCATCTTAGTGTTTTTAGTTTCATTATGACCAAGTAGCCAAGGTCAGATCATTTCATCGTTTAGAAATCTGTGTAGTAAGCATCTCCTGTCAGGGACTGTGTTTTGAGGGAAATGTGGCTGAAAAGCAAATCCTCTCTGAACAGAGAAAGGAAAAAACCGGTACCGACTACAGTCCACAGAGCTGCTTGCCTCCTACACAGCGTCTACTCTGGAGGGCTGTGGCATTGCTGACTAGCCCTATTGCCCCGTGAGTCATTGTCAAAGGATTCCAAGAGGAAGGTTAACAGAAAATGCGAGTCAGAGGAAACAGCCGAGTGGAGAAGGGGCACTTATCACAGGAGGAAGGGCCTTGCCTCATTTCCATGGCCGGGGGCTGCCTGGGAGACCCTGAACATCATGGGGAGGTCCCGGGTGTGTTCACACAGTGCAGCCTATTGACTTGCGTCCGTGTATGTGAGCGTTCTTGTTTTCCTGTTTAGTTTTGCTTTGTTTCGCCTGCAGTTTGGCCAGACCATTCAGGATCATTATCTTGACCACAGCAGTCTGACCCAAGAGCCTTTCCTTTTTGCATTTTGTAACCCAGGCAGCTGAGTTTCTAGAATTTCTAGTTTTTTCTTTCTAAACATCATCTTTAGAAATGTTCCGTCGTTTGTTTCCTAGTTATTTTTGCTATGTTAGCCTTGATCTGGGAAATAAACGCTTAAGAAGAAGCACACCGGTAGAATTTTATTAGCTCGAATTTTGTGTCCGTCTTGCCTCTTTCATACTTCATTTTAGACAGATTTTTTTTTTTTTTTTTTTTTTTTGTCTCCTGCCATCTTCTCAGCATTTGGGGATTTTAATACTAATACCTCCCTGTTAACGCTTTTACCCTTGTGTCTTGATATCCTGTGGAGTTTCCTTTTGGGCCTCTTTTACTTTCCCTCTCTTGGCAAATATTTGCCTTTCTTTCTCTCTGTGAGCACTCACCTCTTCTCACTTGTTCTCTTAGATTCCATTTGCTCCTGCCTGATGTCCACGCCCCTTTCTCACACCGTTCTTGTACAGACCCTGGCATGCACACACACATGAATGCATAATTACATATTTACATGCACGCCCACGTGTGCACACATGCACCTACACGCTCCTCCTCTCTGACCCTGGTCTCTTGCTTGCAGAGAGCCCTGAAGTGGCCTCAGCTGCTGCTGTTGTTCTTCCTTGCCAGCAGCCTGTTTCTGGAAAGGGATGTTCAGGTGGGAAGGAAATCAGCAGGGGAGCCAGAACTGGCTTCCTCCCTGCTACTGAGAATGCATCCTGGGAAGGAGGCTGGATTTTGAGGAACCAGGAAGAGGCCCAAGGGAGGCCCCAGGTTTAGAAGCCAGGCCGGAGATAGGCTAGGCTCAGGGATATGGGCAAAGGAAGATGAGAGGTTGAGATGGCCCTGCCACCCAACCATAATTTTGGGAATCCCGATGGTGTCGGAAATGCCTCTGGATGGGGTGAGGTAGCTGAGAGAATTAAGGGGAGGAAGAGGCCCAGAACCCAGAGTGTGAAGGAGGACTGGAATATTGGAATTGCTGTCTGCTGTTAATATGCTTGTACGGCCTGGTCAGTCTGTGGGAACAGGCAGGAGAGTGCGTGGGACCCACAGTAAGGAGTAGCTCTCCCTCTGCAGCCTCGGGCTCTCTCCCATCTCTGAAGGGAGGCCTTCCCTCACACCCGGTGGAGCGCAGGGACCGCCTTCCTTCTCGGGTGCCTACCCCTTTCCTTTCCTTCCTTTTCTCCAAAGATTTTATCACCTTCTGACATCCTATATGTGTGGCTTGCTTGTTTATTGTCTCTCTCCCTCACTATGACATAAGCTCAGGGGTTATTGTTTCCTGGGGTCACTGTGGTAGTCTCAGTACCTGGGAAAGTGTCTGGCACTCGGGGTGTTCAATAAATATGTATTTGTTGAATGAATGAATGAATGAATGAATGAACTCATTGACTTCCCCTCTTTAAGTCACCTATGCTTCTTGCTGCCTCCTTGGCAGAACATTTAAAGCTTCTCATAACCATCCCCACCGCCCACTTCAGGTGTCTTTTTTTTTTTTTTTTACCAGTGTTTCCTTCATGTGGAACTTCAGTTAAATGCCTCTTAAGCCAACTTATGTTTTTATTTTGTACAGTTTCCTGATGTATGAGTTATGTATGTTGACTCAAGTTTTTAAAAATTTTCCTAAAATTACTTCTTAGACAAATCAGTACTTATTGAGCACTTGCTCTTTGTGGAGAATCTGTTAGGCAACAGGATATGATTTGTGGGATTCAGTATCAGTATAAAATATGGTCCCTGTCTATAGGGAAGTTGTTTTATCTTGGAAATGACACATACAAACATGAAGCATTTGAAGTACAGTGCATGGTAATACGTGATCAAGGGCCGGAATGAATGATAGAGGTAAGTGTGGTAGGAGTTGGAGAAAAGAGTCAGCAAGGATTGGAGGACTGGGAAACTTTAAAAGGAGGAGCTGGATCTGTATATGTCCTGAAAATATTTGGGAATTTGCTGAAATGGTCTTTAATTCCCTAGTTGGTACCTTCAGGATTTTATAGATGTCAGGTTTATGAGCTTTATTGTCCATATCGATATCCCTTTCTTGACCATTCTTAAGATGTAATGAATGGGGGTGCCTGGGTGGCTCAGTCGGTTAAGTATCTGACTCTTGGTTTCAGCTCAGGTCATGATCTCATGGGTTGTGAGTTTGAGCCCTGCATCAGGCTCTGAGCTCAGCAGGGAGTCTGTTTGAAGATTCTCTTCTCTTTCCCTCCCCCATTCATGTACATGCATGCTCTCTCTCTCTCTCTAAAATAAATCAGTAAATCTTTTTTTAAAAAGATGTAATGAAGGGAGGAATATGAAGGATTCTAAATGCAAACATGCAAAATTCTCATATAATAGTACAAGAAGTTTAAAATGTATGAGGAGTCCGTACCTTTCACTGTTTGAAAAAAATGTGCATAGAACTTCTGTTCGCTAACACAGACCTTTTGGGAAAGGTGGGAGAATAGAATCCTGAGCTTACCTTGTCCCACAGACACACTGAGGCAACAACTACATTATGCAGCTAACTCTGAAAACAACCTAAAGACTGGCAGAACGTATCTTCCACAACTAACTGTAGAGAAGAGGCCACATCAAAAAGGGTAGGAGGGGTAGAAATGTGGTGAGGAACCAAACCCTTGGCACAGCTAACTACAAACAGGAGGGATGACATAAGCAAGGGGGATCAGACTCCACACTGGCCACCCCTGGCCCAGGACCTGCACTGGACAGATAAGTCCCCCATAACATCTAGCTTCAAAAATCAGCAGGCTTAACTCTGGGAGCTTTCCTTTTTTTTTTTTTTTTAAGATTTTATTTATTTATTTGACAGAGAGAGACACAGCGAGAGAGGGAACACAAGCAGGGGGAGTGGGAGAGGGAGAAGCAGGCTTCCCGCTGAGCAGGGAGCCCGATGCGGGGCTTGATCCCAGGACCCCGGGATCATGACCTGAGCCGAAGGCAGACGCTTAAGGACTGAGCCACCCAGGCACTCTCCGAGAGCTTTTAAAAATCAGCAGGCTTAACTCCGGGAGAACCGAAGGGTGATAGGAAACGGAGTCCCTGCCCTTCAAGAGCCAGAATGTTAAATAACTCAGCCTGAGACATAGCACAGAAGTAGCAGTTTGAAAGCCCCAGCGATATACTTGAAGGAGGTTTATTGATTAATCTCAGAATGTGTGCCAGAGGGGCAGGGATCTGCAGGAGATTTCTCTGGAAACAAAAGTGCTAGCAGGCACCATTTTTCTAGCCCTTCTTCAGCCTAGGTAACCAGACACTTGTAGGAGCCAACCAGTTCTAACATTGTCCATCTACCTTGCTAGCACCATGAGCCCCACCCTGGCATTCTCCTGCAGACCTGCCCCACCCAACCTATCTACTTCAGCAGGCATCCCTCCAAAGTGGCTACTGCTTCATCACACCTGGTAGGCAGCCCCAGCTGAGACTGATGCCTTTCCAAAGTGACTGCTGCCTTGGGAAGGAGGGAGATAACCCCACACACCAGCAGGCCCATAGTTCCTGCAGCCAAGCCTCTTAGCTGGCTGTGCAGGGAGCAAGCCCTGCCCTTCAGTGTGCCTGCAGCTGTAGCAGAGAGGCTAACTGCAGACAGGCTGAGTGCCAGCTCTGTCCACCAGTGAGCCCACAGCCGCCACAGCCAAGCCTCTTAACAGTCAGGGACAAAACCCTGTGCAGGGTACCCACAGTGGGCAAAGCAAGTCATTACAGCCAGCTGGGCTGAAAGCAGCTCAACCTCAACAGGAGGGAACATTCAGTCCACACAGGGGCTACTTTTAGAGCACCTGGTTCTGATGACGGGGAGGGGGGGATTTGCTACAGGGCACCATAGGACCTTTTTTAGACAAGGAGAGTAGTTGACCTACCTAATACATAGAAACAAATGCAGAGAGTTAGATGAAATGAGACAAAGGAATATGTCCCAAATGAAAGAACAAGACAAAGTCACGGTACAAGAGCTGAATGAAACAGAGATAAGCAATATGCCTCATAAAGAGTTCAAAGTAATTGTCATAAAGATAGTCCCTGGATTGAGAAAAGAGTGGGTGAACTCAGAACTTCAACACAGAGATAGAAAATATAAAAAAGAATCAATCAGAGCTGAAGAATTCAATAACTGAAATGAGAAATTCTCTAGAGGAAATTAATAACAGATTAGAGGATGCAGGAAAACAAATCAGCAATCTGGAAGAAGGGTAATGGAAAGCAACCCAGCTGAACAGCAAAAAGAAAAAGGAATAATAAAAAATGAGAAAAGGTTAAGGGAACTCTCTAACATCATCAAGTGTAATAGCATTCACATTACAGGGATTCCAGAAGAAGAAGAAGAGAGAGAAGGGGACAGAAAACTTATTTGAAGAAATAAGAGCTGAAAACTTTCCTAATCTGAGGAAGGAAACAGACATCCAGGTCCAGGAAGCACAGATATTCCCTAATGAGATGAATTCAAGGAGGTCCACACCAAGACACATAATAATTAAAATGGTTAAAAGTAATGATAAAGAGAGAATCTTAAAAGCAGCAAGAGAAAAGAAAAGTTACATTCAAGAGAAACCCTATAGTGCTCTTGGCTGATTTTTCAACACAAGCTTTAAAGGCCAGAAGAGAGTGGTATGACATATATTCAAAGTCCTGAAAGGAAAAAAACCTACAACCAAAAATACTCTACTTGGTAAGGCTATCATTCAGAATTGAAGGAGTGATAGTTTCCCATACAAACAAAAGAGTTCATTACCACTGAACCAGTCTGATAAGAATGTTAAAGGGAATTCTTTAAGTGGAAAGAAAAGGCCATAACTAGAAGTAAGAAAATTATGAAAGGAAAGAATTTTAGAGGTGAAAGGAAATATATAGTAAAGGTGGTGGATTAATTACTTATAAAGTCAGTATGGAGATTAAAACATAAAATTAGTAAAATCAATTATATCTACAAAAATTAGTCAGGGAATATGCAAATTAAAAAGATGTAAAATATGACATATACATAAAACATGGAGGAGGAGTAAAAAATGTAGTGCTTTAGAATGTGTTTGAACTTAAATGATCATCAGTTTAATATAGACTGCTATACACATAGGATGTTATATGTGAACCCAATGGTAACCACAAATCAAAAATCTATAATAAATGCACAAAAAATAAAGAGAAAGGAATCCAAGCATAACACTAAAGATGGCCATCAAACCACAAGGGAAGAGAGCAAGAGAAGAAATAGAAAAGAACTACAAAAACAGCCAGAAGGGGCGCCTGGGTGGCTCAGTCGTTAAGCATCTGCCTTCGGCTCAGGTCATGATCCTGGGGTCCTGGGATCAAGCCCCGCATCGGGCTCCCTGCTAGGCAGAAGCCTGCTTCTCCCTCTCTCACTCCTCCCCTGCTTGTGTTCCCTCTCTTGCTGTGTCTCTCTCTGTCAAATAAATAAAATAAAATCTTAAAAAGAAAACCAAAAAACAGCCAGAAAACAATGAACAAAATGGCAGTAAGTATATACCTATCAGTAATTACTTTAAATGTAAATGGACTAAGTGTTCCAATCAGAAGAATGGATGACTGAATGGTTAAAAAACAAAACAACAACAACAAAAAAGACCCATCTATATGCTGTCTACAAGAGACTCACTTCAGACCTAAAGACAGACTAAAAGTAAAGGGCTGGGAAGAGATAGTCCATGCAAATAGAAGAAAAAAAAAGCCAAGGTAGCAGTAAGACAAAATAGACTTTAAAACAAAAACTAGCAAGAGACAAGAAGGGTATTATATAATGATAAAGGGACCCATCCAACAAGAGGATGTAACAATTGTAAATAACTATGTATCCAACAAAGGAGCACCTAAATATATAAGGCAAATATTAACAGACATAAAGGGAGAAATTGACAGTAATAGAATAATAGGGGATTTTAACACCCCATTGGAGAGATCATCATCAGTGGACAGTTCATTCAGACAGAAAAGTAATAAACAATGGCTTTGAATGATACATTAGATGGACTCAACAGATATATTCAGAACATTCAAGTGCCCTGGAACATTCTCCAAGATAGATCACATGTTAGGCCACAAAATAAGTCTCAATAAATTTAAGAAGACTGAAATCATACCAAGCATCTTTTCTGACCACAATGGTATGAAACTAGAAAGCAATTACAAGAAAAAAATCTGGAAAAAACACAAACATGGGAGGCTAAACAACATGGTATTAAACAACAAATGGATCAATGAAGAAATCAAAGAGGAAATAAAAAAATATCAAAAACTAATGATGTACTATATGTTGGCTAATTGAATTTAAATTAAAAAAAAAATACATGGAGACAAATGAAAGTGAAAACACAATAGTCCAAAATCTTTGGGATGCAGCAAAAGCAGTTCTAAGATGGAAGTTTATAATGATACAAACCTACCTCAGGAAACAGGAAAAATCTCAAATGAGCAATCTACCTTATAACTAAAGGAACTAGAAAAAGAACAAACAAAGCTCAAGATTAGTAGAAGGAAGGAAATAATAAAGATCAGAGCAGAAATAAATGAAATAGAAACTAAAAAAAAAAATAGAAAAGATAAATGAAACTGAGAGCTGGTTCTGTGAAAAGATAAGCAAAATTGATAAACCTTTAGCCAAACTCATCAAAAAAAAAAAAAAGAGAGAGGACTCAAATAAGTAAAATCAGAAATGAAGGAGGAAAAATAACAACTGACACCACAGAAATACAAAGAATTATGAGAGAATACTATAAGAAATTTTATGCCAACAAATTGGACAACCTAAAAGAAATGAATAAATTCCTAGAAACCTACAATCTTCCAAAACTAAATCAGGAAGAAATAGAAAATATGAACAGACCAATTACTGTAACAAAGCTGAATTGGTATTAAAAAAAACTTCTAACAAAAGTCCAGGACCAGGTGGCTTCACAGGTGAATTCTACCAAACATTTAAAGAAGAGTTCATGTCTGTTCTTCTCAAACTATTCCAAAAAACAGAAGAGGAAAGGAAATTTCCAGATTCATTCTACAAAGCATTACCCTGTTACCAAAACCAAAGACATGACAAAAAAGGAAAATTATGCATCAGTATCCCTGATGAACATAGATGCAAAATTCCTCACCAAAACACTGGCAAATTGAATTTAAAAAATACAGTAAAAGGATCATTCACTGTGATCAAGTGGAATTTATTCCTGGGATGCAAAGGTTGTTAAATATTCGCAAGTCAGTCAATGTGATACATCACATTAACAAGAGGAAGGCTAAAAAACATATGATTATCACAGAAGATGCAGAAAAAAGCATTTGATTAAATTCAACATTTGTTCATGATAAAACCTCTAAACAAAATGGGCTTAGGGGAACATACTTCGACACAATAAAGACCATATATGAAAAATCCATAGCTAACAGCATATTTAATGGTGAAAAACTGAAAGTATTTCCTTTAAGACCAAGAACAAGACAGTGATATCCACTCTTAACCACTTTTATCCAACACAGTGCTATAAGTCCTAGCTGCAACAGTCAGACAAGAAGAAGAAATAAAAGGTATCCAGATTGGTGAGGAAGAAGTAAAACTCATCATATGCAGATGATATGATACCATATATAGAAAAGACTAAAGACTCCACCCAAAAAACCCCAAAACTGTTAGAACTAATAAGTGAATTTAATAAAGTTGCAGGAATAAAAATATACAGAAATCTGTTGTGTTTCTATACACTGATAATAAAGTAGCAGAGAGGGAAATTAAGAAAACAATCCCATTACAGTTGCACCAAAACAAACAAACAAACAAACTTAGGAATAAATTTAACCAAGGAGGTGAAAGACCTATCCTCTGAAAACTATAAACATTGATGAAAGAACTCAAAGACAACACAAACAAATGGAAAGACATGCCATGCTCATCAACTGGAAGAATTAATATTGTTAAAATGTCCATACTGCCCAAAGCAATCTACAGATTTAATGCAATCCCTACCAAAATACCAATAGCATTTTCCATAGAACTAGAACAATTAATCCTAAAATTCATATGGAACCACAAAAAATTGTGAGTAGCTAATGCAATCTTTTTTTTTTTTTTTAAGATTTTTTGTTTATTTTTTAACAGAGAGAGAGACAGCAAGAGAGGGAACACAAGCAGGGAGAGTGGGAGAGGGAGAAGCAGGCTTCCCGCCAAGCAGGGAGCCCGATGTGGGACTCAATCCCAGGACCCTGGGATCATGACCTGAGCCGAAGGCAGACGCTTAACGACTGAGCCACCCAGGCGCCCCAAGCTAATGCAATCTTGAGAAAAAAAGAACAAAGCTAGAGGTATCACAATCCTAGATTTCAAGATACACTGCAAAGCTATAATAATCGAAACAATATGGAAAGGGCACAAAAATGGACACATAGATCAATGGAACAGGATAAAGAGCCCAGAAACAACCCACACTTACATAATCAATTAATCTATGACAAAGGAAGCAAAAATACACAATGTAGGAAAAGACAGTCTCTTCAATAAATGATGCTGGGAAAACTGGACAGCTACATGTAAAAGAATGAAACTGGAACACTTTCTTACACCATACACAAAAATAAACTAAAAATGGACTAAAGACCTAAATGTGAGACCTAAAACCATAAAATTCCTAGAAGAAAACATAGGCAGTAGACTCTTGGACTTCAGCCTTAGCAACATATTAATGGATATTTCTCCTGAGGCAAGGGAAACAAAAGTAAAAATAAACTATTGGGACTAAATCAAAAGAAACAAACAAAAAACTTTTGCACAGCAAAGAACACCACCAACAAAACAAAAAGGCAAACTACTGAATGGGAGAAGATATTTGCAAATGATATATTTGATAAGGGGTTACTATCTAAAACATATAAAGAATTTATACAACTCAACACCAAAAAACAAACAATTCAGTTAAAAAATGGGCAGAGACAGGGGTGCCTGGCTGGCTCAGTCAGAAAGGCATGCGACTCTTGATCTCAGGGTTATGAGTTTGAGCCCCATGTGGGATGTAGAGATTACTTGAATAAACAAAAACTTAAAAGGGTGCCTGGGTGGCTCAGTTGGTTAAGCGTCTGCCTCCAGCTCAGGTCATGATCTCGGGGTCTTGGAATCAAGCCCTGAGTCCGGCTCCCTGCTCAGTGGGGAACCTGCTTCTCCCTTTCCCTCTGCCCCTTCCCCCTGCTTGTTCTCTCTCTCTCTCTCTTTCAAATAAATAAATAAAATCTTTTTTAAAAAATAAAAACTTAAAAAGGGCAGAGGACCTGAGTAGATATTTTTTCCTCAGACATACAGATGTCTAGCAGACACATGAAAAGATGCTCTGCATCACTGATCATCAGGGAACTGCAAATCACAACCATAATGAGATATCACCTCATACCAGCCAGAATGGTTAGTATCAAAAAAACAAGAAATAACAAGTGTTGGCTCGGATGTGGAGAAAAAGGAAAAAGGAACCACTAGTGCTGTTGGTGAGAATGTGAATTGGTGTAACTACTGTGGAATACAGTTTGGAGATTCCTCAAAAAATTAAAAATAGAAATACCATGTGATCCAGTCATTTCACTACTAGGTATTTACCCAAAGAAAATGAAAACTCTAATTCAAAAAAATATATGCACCCCTATGTTTAATGTGGCATTATTTAAAATAGCCAAGATTTAAAAGCAACCCAAGTGTCTGTCAATAGATGAATGGATAAAGAAGATGTGGTATAGATACATGATGGAATATTATTCAGCCATAAAAAAGAATAAAATCTTGCCATTTGCAATAACATGGATGGACCTTGAGGGTATTATGCAAAGTGAAATTAATTAGAGAAAGACAAATACTGTATGATTTCACTTACGTGCGGAATCTAAAAAGCAAAACAAAAGAATAAACAAAAAACTAAACAGACCCTTAAATACAGAGAACAAACTGGTAGTTGCCAGAGGGGACGTGGGGGTGGGGATGGGTGAAATAGCTGAAGGGGCATTAAGAGGTACAAACTTCCAGTTATAAAATAAATAAGACGTAGAGGTGAAAAGTACAACATAGGGAATGAAGTCAGTAATACTGTGATACCGTTCTATTGTGACAGATAGTGACTACACTTACGGTGATGATTGAGTAATGTGCAGAATTGTTGAACCACTATGCACGCCTGAAACTGATACAATGTATATCAACTATACTTCAATTAAAAAAAAATGAAACATGAAAAAATAAGCTCAAACTAGTTGATGATATGTGTGCACATATATATGGGACTGGTCCAGCATATGTAAAGAACACATGAATCAATGAGAAAAACCCAGATAACCTAATTTAAAAAATACTGTACATTTATATATTTAAACAAGCATTTTACAAAAGAAACCCAAATGGTTAGTTTAATAATCAAACACATGTAAATTAAAATTATAATAACATACTGTACACATTCTTTGGATTGGCAGAAATTTAAAAGTCTGACAATACCATGCGCTAACAAGGATGTGGATGAATGGGAGATCTTGTATAGAGCTGATGGGAGTATAATTTGATACAATTACATTGGAAAACAGCTTATTACCTAACCAGCTCAACCTGCTAATAACTTATAACCCAGCAGTCTTAGTCCTAGGTATACATTTAGGAAAAACTCTTACTCATGTGCTTCAAGAAACACAAGACAAGAATGTTGAAAGAAGCATTGTTTATAGAAGGAAAAACTGGAAACAACGCAAGTGCCCATCAACATTGGATTGAATCCACTCATTTTGCTATATATATATGCACTGGGATACTATTTGGCAGTGAGAAATGAGCTAATAACACCACATAGAGGAGAGCGTGTAGAGAGGCCTTCCTTGGTGGTTCAAGTCAAGGATTCTGCCGGGTTTCAAAAGCAGTTTTGGCCACTTAAGATTTTGTGATCTTGGGCAGGTTTTCTTAAGCTCAGTTTCTTCATCTGTACATTGGGGAAAATGATAGTGTCTATCTGATGGGGTTGTTAGGAGGATTAAATGAGTTAATATTTGTGGCATGCTTAGGAAAATGATTGGCATGTCCTAAGTTCTGTGTATTTGTTAAACAAATAAATGCATGTATCACTATGGATGAGTCTTACAAATATAATGTTGAATAAAATAAGTGAGACAGAAGAATATGTACAGTATGGTTCCATTTTTGTAAAGTTCAAAAGCATGTAAAACTAAATACATCATTTAGGGATGCAAATATAGATGGTGAAACTATGAAGAAAATTAAGGGAATGATTGTCACAAAAACCATCAATATAGCCATTACCTACAGAGATGAAGGAGTGGGCCATGATGGGGAAGAGCTCACTAGGGGCTTCCAAGGCCCTGGCAATGTTTTATTTTCCAAACCCAATAGTGGTCCCAAGGATGTTCTTTTTTATAATAAATTCTTTAAACTGTATGTATTTTTTGTATATGTGTATATGTATGACATATTAGTAAATTTTAAAAAGAATTTTGTGAGTTGTTATTTTTTGAAAATATTTTTTATTTGATCTGTTATTTTAAAATTACCTCAGAGAATGCAAAACCCAAAGCAGCATAATGATCTTTTACAGGAATAAATGCAAATTCCTATATCTGGTTTAAAAAAAATAAGTTGTTCAGGTACAGAATTTGTACACCTGCTCAGTACCAGTTTCTCCACAAGATTGTGAGCTGCCAGTGCAGTATGGTTCTTTGGTTCTTACGGAAGATGACATCACTTTAGAACCACATTAAGAGACTGTCCTGTTTAATTGGGCAATGTTGCGGTTCTGCTCGACTGTTCTTAGTCCTGGTTGTCCTATAGAATACTATGCCTGAGCCTGGGTGGCTCAGCCGTTAAGCGTCTGCCTTCGGCTCAGGTCATGATCTCAGGGTCCTGGGATCGAGCCCCGCATCGGGCTCCCTGCTCTGCGGGAAGCCTGCTTCTCCCTCTCCCACTCCCCTTGCTTGTGTTCCCTCTCTCACTGTGTCTCTCTCTGTCAAATAAATAAAATCTTTAAAAAAAAAAAAAAAAAAAAAAGAATACTATGCCTGATCCAAGGGATTAATTTGAGGAAGATATTGACCATAGTGGGGAGTGTCCTCTGTAATCAAGATGTTTAAGGCTTCAGAACGTGGCCAGTTCTTTTTTTTTTTTTTAAAGATTTTATTTATTTATTTGAGAGAGAGAGAGAGCACAAGAGGGGGGAGCGGGAGAGGGAGAAGCAGACTCCCTGCTGAGCAGGGAGCCCGATGCGGGACTCGATCCTGGGACTCCAGGATCATGACCAGAGCCGAAGGCAGTCGCTTAACCAACTGAGCCACCCAGGCGCCCAGAACGTGGCCAGTTCTAAGAGTGGCTAAGAAAGTGGGGATGGGGACGCTTGGGTGGCTCAGTTGGTTAAGCAACTGCCTTCAGCTCAGGTTATCATCCCAGGATCCTGGGATCGAGCCCCATGTCTGTCGGGCTCTCTGCTCAGCGGGGAGTCTGCTTCTCCCTCTCCTTCTATCTGCCGCTCTGCCTGCTTGTCCTTTCTCTCTCTGTCAAATAAATAAATAAAATCTTTAAAAAAATAATAACAAAAATAAAAAATATATTAAAAAAAGAAAGTGGGGATGTTTAACATGGAAAAGAGGAGATGGAGGGAGAAAAAGGGTGTCTTTCATCATTAGGAGAGGAAGCAGACCTTCTCCATTGCTCTCTCCACAAGGCACATTCCTGAAGTGTCTACTGTGGAAGCAAATTTCAGCTTCTGGTCACGGGAGATGCCCAAGCAGAGTCTGTGGGAACTTCCATAGGTTTCATTAGAGCCTGGCTACCTGACACGCGGTCCCGGGACCAGCAGCAGCAGTACCAACTGGAACTTGTTAGAATGCAGAGTCTCCTGCTCACACCTACTGAATCACAGTCTGTGTCACATACACATTAAAGTTTGAGAGGCACTAGGCTAAGTGTTTCTAAGACCCCTCTTCATAATTCTTAAGATTCAGTGATTTTGTTTAGTAAACTGCCTACTCAACTAAAAATTACCAGTTTATATGTGACATTATTAGTTAAAAATGCCTGGCTATAGTTAATAATACTCTATTATATATTTGAACGTTGCTAAGAGAGTAGATCTTAAAAGTTCTCATCACAAGGGGCACCTGAGTGGCTCAGTCGGTTAAGCATCCAACTCCTGATTTTGGCTCAGGTCATGATCTCGGGGTTGTGAGATTGAGTCCTGCGTGGAGCCTGCTTGAGATTCTCTCTCACCCTTCCTCTGCTCCTCCCACCCCTGCTCGCTCACACACACTCTCTCTCTCTCTCTCAAAGTTCTCATCACAAGAAAAAGCAAAATCCATGGTGATGGATATTAACTAGACTTACTGTTGTGATCATTTCACAATATATACAAAAATCGAGCCAGTATGTTATACACCTGAAACTAATGTTATATGTTGATTACATCTTAATTTTTAAATGTTTTAAAAAAATAAAATACCTGAATATTATAACAAGTATTTGTTGCTGAATTAGTTTGAAATGGGTTTGTCCATTTTTCTCCTAAAGCAAAAGTTAGGTTGTTTATGTTTTGGGGCAGCTTATAACAATTAAAACATAAGTGTTTTTTTCTTTTTAATATATAGGATTAGATTCTTGCTTTAAAAATTGTTTCTTCAAGTTTTTCTTCTATATTCATTAAAGATGTCCAGATTAGGTTAAGGTTCTGAATACCTGTTAAGAATATTCAAAAGAGACATTTAAATAATAAAACATCTCATAATACATTGATTTTATACCTATTTTTGCTTGTGCATAATATTCCACATTTTGACCTTATGGGAACTTTTGAAGTCTGAATATTTTATAGTGATTCTCCACAGTACCTCTTATCTCTGAGAATCTAGATCTGAGATTAGGCAAGTAAAATACTTTTACCTTTTTTACCTCAAAAGACCATGACTAACTGAAGCTCTTTTTTTCCTTAAATATTTTGCTACTTACCCTTTTAACTGCTGAAGTTCAAGTGGAATCCGTGATTCATTTCATCTTTTCCCCTTTATGTCATTAGTCATATATTCTTTTGATGTCCATAGTAAAACTAACACTTAACATGATAGTCATAAAATTCCAAAATAAAGTTCTTAAATGACTTACAATCAGATATAAAGTGTGCTACACTGTATGGCACAAATGAATGGGAAAATATTCTCATGAGTACAAGATGTTCTTTAAGGCCGTGGAACCATGAGTTATTTGGTTTAAGCACATATTTCCACATCTATTTTCTTTGGGCATTTAGGAGAAGGAAACTATACTTTGATAGCTGGGTTAGATATTTGGTGTATGTATGTTATCTACATAATGTATGACAAATGGCTCTACAAAATGATAAAATACTATAGACATTTTAATAACTTTTGTTATTAAACAAAAGTTTTTGTTTAATATGTTTAATAAAAGTTTTGTGCTTTAATGTTTGTTTACCAAGGTTTCCCCTCCTTTTATAGGACTGGCTGTTGAAAAAAAAAATTTGAAATTCCACCTTGGTGAGATTCTTCAAGTTTTGATTTCTTAATCCATAAATGAATGAGAACAGATGTCACCATGTCTCCACCATATTTGTAACTGGATATGAGGTGGAAGGCTGGACTTTTTTCTACCAGCTTGCTTGCTTGCTTATTTTGTTCATTTATTCATTCACCGTGAATATATACTGAACACTTCCTCTGCGCAAAGCTCAGGGCTGAGTACTCTGAATAACAAAGTTCCAGTCTCCAAAATGTTATAATTTAAAAATTTATTTTTAATAATCAAAGCACCTTACTGAATTTTTGATGATTAGATCACCATTTTAAATACTGAGTAGATATGGATTGATGTTGAACTTAATAGCTTAAAATAAAATTGCTTAAAGTATATTCTTCAATTTTTAAGAGCAAGGTTTAGGAAGACTGTTACATATCTCTGTACGGTTTACCTGATCTTAGTTTTTTTCAGAACGTTCAAAATTGTATATTCTAGCTTGTGCTGTCTAATATAGTAGTCACTAGCTACATGTGGCTTTTAAACACTTGAAATGGGGCTAGTCCAAATTAAGATGTGCTGTGAGTATAAAATATATATCAGAATTCAAAGAGGAAGTATACAAAAAGGGACAAAATCCCTCTCTAATAATTTCTTATGTTGGTTACATGTTGAAATGATAATATTTTGTATATATAAGATTAAGTAAAAATATTAATTTTACCTGTTTCTTTTTACTTTTCTTTTTTTAATGTAGCTCCTAGAAAATTTTTAATTACCTATGTGGCTCACATTATATTTCTATTCAAAAGTACTGGTCTAGACGCTAGATTGAAAACTCTCAGAGAAAAGAAGATCAGTGCTTCGCAGAGAGTTTTAAAGATTTTATTTTATTTATTTATTGGAGAGAGAGAGAGCACATGAGAGCGGGGAGGGTCAGAGGGAGAAGCAGACTCCCTGCTGAGCAGGGAAGCCGATGCGGGACTCGATCCAGGGACTCCAGGATCATGACCTGAGCCGAAGGCAGTCGCTCAACCAACTGAGCCACCCAGGCGCCCCAGAGAGTTTTAGAGATGAGATGCCACTGACAGAACCCACTTACTCTAAGAAGAAATCCCAGGCTGCACCTTTGCCCTACTTTCAGAGATGCCTGCTTTCCTGACCCCACAAAAAGAGCATTGGTGTAGCATGCGTTTATTTAGTATCTACAATGTACAGAGCATTGAGGGAGATTAAAATAAATATCACACAGGTTTCTGCCTTTAGGAAAAAATATAGCCTACTGGGGAGGCAACATATGAACATGTGACTTGTTAAATCATGGTATGAAAGATAAATAGCTGTTGAGTGCTCTTATCTAAGAACTGTCACGAACGGATGGTAGAGGCACTAAATGGAAAAAGGAAGAAAGGTGACCATGGCCTAGAGGGGTGTCCTACAGGAGTTGTGATTTAACTGAAGGATGGGTAGGATCCCAATAGGCAGAGGGAACGGGGCATGACCAGTTAGGAAGGAGGGGGTAGAACGGAAATAAAAGGGTAAAGATAGGAAAGCACAAGACAGTTAAGAAGTCATTGAGAAGAAGAGGTAAGCCCGATAGAGGACTTAGGAGGGTAAGGTGTAAGTAGAATAAATGTTCTATATCTTTAATTGTTAGGAAGTTCTTTAAATAGCAAAATTGGTGATACTATATTACCAGTTACATTTACTGACATTTGTATACAATCTTATCACATAAAAGAATTCTTGGATAAGTATAATACAATTTAATATTCAGGCAACAGTAATAAACATTTGTATATCTTTCTTGCTAAAAATGCACTGTTATGTCATTTGACATTTGCTGTTCATTTTATAGAAGTGAAAGCCAGAGAAGACGAGATGGCATAATTAATAGTAATATCTTGAATTTGAATCCAGCTTTTTAGCTCCATTTTACTATGCTGAGCTACTCTAATTTTCACACCTGTAGATCTATTTCTTGAGAGAAGAAGCTAGTTTTATTTTATTTAATTTTAAATTCAATTATACATTGAGAAAAGTGCACATATCATGTACACTCATTATACTGATGAATTTTCATAGTGAACATTGATAGAATCAGCTCCCAGGTTAAGACACAGAACATTACATACACTTCCCCAGAAATCTCTTATGTTCCCTTTTGGTGACTACCCTACCTATGGTGACCACTGCTCTGACTTTTATTTTTAAAAATTTTTTTTAAGATTTATTGATTTTAGAGAGAGAGAGCACACACAGGGGGAGGAGCAGAGGGGGAGAGAGAGAAAGAATCTCAAGTAGGGCTCCATGCTCAGCAGGACTCAGGGCTCGAGCTCACAACCCTGAGATCATGATCTGAGCTGAAATAAGAGTCGGACGCTTAACCAACTGAGCCACCCAGGCGCCCCCACTACTCTAACTTTTAAAAGCATAGATTTGCTTTGACTGCTTTTGAACTTCGTATAAATGAAGTCATATGGCATGTACTGTTTTGTGTCCGCCTTCTTTCATTCAATAATAGGTTTGTGAAATACATTCATATTGTTGTATATAAGGGCCAATTTTTGATTCTCAGTGCTGTATAATATTCCATTGTGTGAATGTACCACTATTTATTCATTTCTGTGGTTCTTAGTTTTTTTTGCCATTATGAATAGCACTGCCATTGAACATTCCAGAACATGTCTGTGGATGAACACACATTTGCACTTCTGTTGGGCATATATGTAAGAGTAGAATCACAAAGGCAGCTTAATTATTGTCTTGTAGATGAGGCTGAAATTTGGCTTTGGGCTACTCTTTTGAAGAAAAGTAAAAACTTCAGACTTTGATACTCAAATATTATATAAAAATAAATAAGAAGGCAGCCATTACAGAAGGATCCAAGGTGGAGGAATGTTACTGCCTTAACATTTTTGGAAGGGGGAATGAAGAGAAGATAGTAAACTCTTTCATCGAGATAGAGTTTGAAAGGGTTAAGATACTGAAATACTGAATTTGTATCACTTCAGGTTTCTCATAGGGTTTAATTTTTTTCTCCAAGAGATATTCTGGCAGATGATAGTAGAAAATTAAGATGAGATTGTTAGTAGGACACCATTATCCTAGGATATAATAAGGGATGAATAACTGGTGTTGTATTTATTGGGGGATGAGGAAATGAAGATGGGGATAAATGATAGGAAATTATATCCCAAAATCCATAATGATAGCTATAGATCTCAACATTTTACTGAGCTTTTCTCCACCCTTCTTTCTTTTGTTTAGGGTAATCTGCTGGCAGTCAAATTTGCATTCTTGCAAAGAAGGCAATTGCAGCTTTCACTAACCTGTTTTTAGAAAAAAATGTTAAGGCACATTTATCCAGAAGCATCCTGTGTGAAGGAAGTGTAGTTCTAGGATTTGCCAACACAGAAGACTTCAGTGTCTACCTCCGCAGCTTATTAGCATTGATGACCCTGGGATCATGACCTGAGCCGAAGGGAGATGCCTAACCAACTGAGCCACTCAGGCATCTCTAAACTTATTTTAGAGTGGAGAATAGGGAATTAACTTAGGAGATACCTCTTAGAGACTTAAAGCTCTCTGCAGGTATTGCTATGGTGGGCATCTTTGCTATTATATAGAGCCCCTCCTTGTTATTGTGATGTCAATGAAGTGTGATTACTCCCACCTTCAAATATTGGGCATATTTTTGGATTATGGGTATGTTTAAAAGTGACACTTTTCTTTAATGCCCGTGATGATTTCTTGAGGATTTCTAAGTTATTGGTCAGAATTTGAGCCTATTCAGTTTTTCTTCTCACTTTTCAAATTACATATAAAATGAGAGCATGGGGGAATCACATTATTTTCAAGTCATATGTGAAGAGCAGGTGTGTTCTCTCATGATTTACAGTGCAGGTGCATTTTAATTTAACTGCTTAAAATGGCGATTAAAAATTATTCAAGTGGAGCAAAGCAAAGTTTTAAAAATGACTTACAGACAGTTGCTCTTATTTTTTTTTTCCTGTTTTCTCTCCACCTGACTTAAGTAATACGATTTCTGAACCAGGCCCCTCAAAGAACACTGCTCCAAACCTATGAATTACATTCTCTCAATAAAATCCAGCCCTTCATTTGTAGGACAATGTGGGGTCACAGGGCTGTTGGTCTTCTCCTCGTCTAGCCCAATTCTAAGGCAGGAAACAGTCCTCCTTCCTTTTGGACCCAGTGACATATTTCCATTTGTCATTGAACACTAGGGGGAGGAGAATTACAGCCCCAAAGTACCCCCACTGAACCTCTACCCTCTACCAGAGGATTTGCTGCTTCAGCCTTTTAAATGCCTCAAGTATTTGATATTAAGATTGTGCACTTGTGTAGCCAGTTATCAGGGTTGTGTGGGTGTGTGGAGAGGGGTCTCCCCTTAGCTCAGCTTCAGGTCTTGGTGACAGAATCTAAATAACGCAGGTTACTCATCACGAGTTGAAGATTTTCCCCCGTCACATTGATGCTTCTGATATAATTTTATACGTTGGCTGATTATGTGTGCGTACTTTGTGGCTGCCAAGATGCAGCTGGAAAGTATGTGGGGGTTGTCTGCTTCCTCCGAGGCTGCTACAGGTGGTCAGGTGGGGGCGGCCGTGATAAAGGTACAGCACCCACTTCCGGCAGCTTGTCTTATGAGTGCTGTAACCCACTGCATGAACCCAAGTCGCACTTCAGCCCCATTCTCTCCTTGGGACTTCATCTTTCACTGCTTCTCATTTGCCTGCTGAAGGTTTATGACTAAGGTTGTGGTTAAAAATTCCCTTTTTAGGTATGAAAAATCTTTCAAATTACTTAGTGTTGCAATTTCTTTTTTTCTTTCACTGTGGACTTTCTGGATTTTGTAAATGAGTCCTTAAAAAAAAAATCTCAATATCCTATAAGGGAGAAAGGTTAAGCAGATAATGTATTCCCTCATTAGAGCAAAAATAAAATCAGTTTATGTTCTTGGCAGATTGAGTATGTTAAAATGCGTTTTATGATGGAAGCACTGCCAGTTATTTAGAGCAGATACAGAAAAGTCCATTTCAGAATACTGTCACAGAATCATTAGACTTGGAAGGGGTTCATTTATTTGGCCTGCCATTTACCTACTTGCCTTTTTAATTTCTGCATAGCACTGTCCTTGGAGCTGGGAGAAATGAGAGCTGCCCTTGGGCGGTGTATAGTCTCGCTGGAAGGGAAAAAGCATTTATTAAGATGCCCAATGAGGTGATAGGATTTTTACATGATCTTATTCCATCTTTGAGAAAACCTTATAAATGAGGTTATACTATAGCTTTTTCAGAGATAGAAGCTGACCATCAGAGACATTAATCACTGACTTAGGGGGACCCATAGTAAAGGGTCAGGCCTCTAGCACCAACACCAGTGCTGTCTCCAGTGTGTGGGCTGTCTCTCACACTTGGTAATTTAGAGAACAACTTGATTTAGAGATATCCAATAAATATTGTAGAATCCAGAGGCCGGAACGAGGGGGTGTAGCTGGAGTAATCAGAGAAGACCCACCAGCTGGGGGAGTTAGATCTGAGCCTTGACAGTAGGTAGAATTTGTATAGAACGGCCAGGTGGAGAAGGGGTCGCTCATGCAGTATCAGCTGGATGAGGGCAGGGGTGATAATGAAGAGAGAACGGGCACATACTGTGGAGGCCAGTCTAGCTGGGAGCCATCAAAATTTGACAGTAAATGAGCACTTTCTGTGCTAGGCACTATTCCACGTTCTTCACGTCTTTAATCCTATCTTCACAGCAACCCTCTGAGGGAGATATTATTACCAACTCTATTTTTGGGATGAGGAGACTGAGGCACACAGCCATTAAGTGGTAGCACTGGTGTTCAAAGTCCAGCCATCAGTCCCCAGAGCCTGAGCTCTTGGTGACTCTGCTCTACTTACCCTTCATTGCTAGAGAAGCAGGTGGTTTTATGGGGTGATGGTGAGGGTTCTTGAATTGCTGGGGACAGTGATGGGAAGATCAAAATGGTGGCAGCATGTTGGCCAATTTGGAAAGAGGAGACACTGAGAAAGAAGAGGAGATGCAGTTACTCTGAGTTGAGCAGGGTCTGGTCAGGGCAAGTGGGTATCAAGAGACAGAGGTGAGATTTAAAAAATCAACGGGCTTTGGATGATTGGAATTGAAGAAGAGGAAGACTCTTAATATTTGGAGCCTGGGTGGCTGGGAAGACAATTCTGCTGCTGAAGAAATGAATGAGGTCAAGACAGAAGCTCTTTTGTCCAGGGAATAGCAAAAGGGGAAGAAACGAAGATTTGTGAATGGGTTGAAGATACAGTAGAGGCCCCACATGCTAAAAAAATGATTCAATGGAGAGTTGAAAATAAGGGAGAGGAGTCCAAGGGAAAGTCTAGGGAGTTATCCACAGGAAGAGAGAGTTGATGCGTGGGGGATAGATGATTTCTCAAAGAGAAAGAAGCCCAGGGCCTTGAAAAGGGCTCTTAGTCAAACAGAGGAAGGAGAAGGAGGAGCAGGGAAACATGAAGGAAACAGAAGCAGCAGCTAACCAGGGGAGAGCGGATTGTTAAAAGAGAAAACAAAAAGTTGCTGAACAGTGTCAGATGCTGCAAAGAGGTGAAGAGGAACAAAGAGTGAAAAGGGGGCCTAAAATCTGACACCTGAAATCTGGGACTAAAGGGGAAGACCTTTAGTACCCTGTACGGTAGACGTGGTGAAATGCGCTGGTGAAATCCAATTGGACTAACGACTTCGGTATTGCTGAGTTCTTCCTCAGAGGACCCTTTCTAAGCACTAAATTTACAGGTAGTTCAGTGCCAAGCAGAGTGGGAGCTTTGTAAAAATGCCACTTGGTTGCCTGATACTGCATTTTATTATACTAATCTGTGTGATCTAACACACTTCGTCTTTAGTACATTCATTCACGTAGCTCTGTTTCTGACTGTGGAGATATTCAATCAGTCACCACCTACTGAAGACATCGTTTTGGGGCCAAGTTGGTGAACCCTTGAAGCAGAACAGGTGAAACAGAAGACCATCAGCTTGGAATCACACTTAAAAGTTCACACAGCTTCCCCACCCCCCACATGCCGCACTGGTTGGGGTGGTGGGCTTCATTATCTCTAAGGCTCTTTTGAATACACGGGGGGTTACAAGGGATCCAAACAGTATTCTAGCCCTGCCATCTACATACAGCTCTTCTCTTCGTTTTAGGGCTCCTTTGTCATGTAAAGTCCAACTGACATGAAAATAACCTAAATTTTTTTCCCAACTTCTCGGAAATCCTCAGAGTACCAAAATGTGTCACAGATCTTCCAATGCCTGCTCACCTTTTGGCGAGAATCCAGGATTGCCTTATTTCAGCCCCGCAACTGTGAGTGGTAAAGCATTTTATCCACCACAGTGGTACTCTCTGTTATTTACGTTGAAGCTGCCAGATTTGGAAATGCACCTCACTTGAACACTGGTTTGAAAACTTTAGAGAGAAGAAATTTGCATTGACAAATCATCGTATTTTTTTATTTTAGCTTTTGGCTACAAGCCCATTTGGTTCTTTATTCTTCTAGCCAGGTTTTCTTGGTAACTATAACTTGGTGCACTCTGATTTTAAAAAATATGGCTCTGTCAGGAAAACTCAGAAGACATGGTTCCTAGTTGGTGGTAAGTTCTTTTCTCTCCCCCTAGCATAGAGTATTGGTAAGTGAAACTTAAAATAGTGTCAGCTCAGGAAAGTCAGACCCCCCACTTCCCACCTCCTTGGGCCCCTGGCTTCTCTTTCTTACTACTTGTCTTTTCTCATCTGTAGATGCATCTTGACTCAGAAGTATGAGAGGTGAGAAAAATGAAAGTCAAGTTAACTTTGTTTTTTTATCTATAGCTTTGGCAAAAGATAAAGTGTCTTTGGTTGAACTCTTGTCAGTTGGTTTCTAAAGTTGTCTGGGGTTTCATTTACTCTCCACTTCTCTTCGTCTTCACTTATAAATACAATCTAGACTTCATTGTTCTCACAAGAGAACCAGCTTGGTCATTTACTTAACATACTTAAAAATCTGTTCTGATTACCAGAAGGTTTTCTCCTAATCTATTTGGGATCATAGTATAAGAGTTTGAATGTATTAACATCGTCCAAACATGTTTAACACAATTTAATCTTTCATTATCAAAGTTCCTAAATATATTACTATGTTTTATCATTTTGAACATTGACTTTCATTGTTTAAAATTGTGCATCTCTGTTTTGTTAGAATCATGGACTGATGATTTTATAAAATACAATAAAATTCATTATTAGAAAAATGAAATTAAAAAGACATAAAAACATTTGCCTGATTAATTTTTTAAATTATTATGGTCAATGGACATAAAATCACTCTGGCAAAATGCTAGAAAAGTTTCTGTGCCGGGATTGGGGCTGATATATAGATCCCAATGTGAGTTGCACTTTCTGGAGAGAATATAGACCATTCAGGAGGCCGAAGATGAGTCTCTGCTAACTTCAGTACATACCCTTGAAGTAGGTTTTTGGGGAACTGTCACCTTCATATTCTTGCATATATGTTTATCACTCATAAAAGCCAAATACAGAAAAAAAATCTTGTTCATTTAAACTTTTCTGCTTTTAGAAATATCACAGGGCAATACATGATTGCTATAATATTTCAAACAATATAAAGGTGAATATGGAAAAAGTTCATTGTCTTTTTCCACATTTCTCAGATGTTTCTTTACTCTCTATATAATATATAGAGGAATACACACACACACACACACACACACACACACACACACAAGGTATTTTCCCCTCCTATAAAAATGGAATCATAAGCAGTTCTCTGCAATTTATTTTTTTACTTTATATTTTGTCATATTTTTCCTTATCAACAATTATAAATCTAATACCTCTTTTTAAAAAAGATTTATATATTTTGGGGGTGGCAGGGGCAGAGGGAGAGAGAATCTCAAGCAGACTCCCTGCTGAACGAGGAGCATGACACAGGGCTCCATCTCATGACCCTGAGATTACGACCTGAGCTGATACCAAGAGTCAGACACTTAACTGACTGCCCCCTAATACCTCTTTTTGATATAAATCTAATGCCTCCTACAGTTACAGCTGTACCATAGTTTATTCAATTATTCCTCAGTTGATGGGCATTCAGGAGCATTCTGGGTTTTTATCATTCCTAACATCACTGCAGTTAAAACTTATGTACATATATTCTTTTTTTTTTTAAAGATTTTATTTATTTATTTGACAGAGAGACATAGCGAGAGAGGGAACACAAGCAGGGGGGTAGTGGGAGAGGGAGAAGCAGGCTTCCCGCTGAGCAGGGAGCCCGATGCGGGGCTTGATCCCAGGACTCTGAGACCATGACCCGAGCCGAAGGCAGACGCTCAACAACTGAGCCACCCAGGCTCCCCCATATATTCTTATGTATCTACTTTGATATTTGAAGGATAGATTCCTAAAAGCTGAGTCAAAGATAATGCCAGGTGACATTCCAAAAAAGTTGCATCACTGTGGATTCCCACCAGCAAAATATAAAGTACCTGGTTGCCTCACAGCAGCTAGATATTGGGAATCTTTTAAAATTTTCCCACTCTGATGGATGAAAAGTGATCCCTAGTTGTTTTAGTTTTAATATCCCTGATAACCAGAGAGATTGCCTCTTTTCATATGTTTAAGGACCTGCTGGATCTTTCTATTTGATTTTGAAGGAACAAACCACAGTAGATTTAATTTGTTTAGGTCTTTTAAGTACCATTTTTTCCATATGTGGTATACTCAATGATTGGGGTTTCTGTTTTAGTGGGATGGAGAAGAAAGGAAGATGACAAGGTTGTAGTGTTGCGTTTTGTTTTTTTTTAAGATGGCTCAGTTCTCATTTTCTTTCTCTGACATTTTTTTCTTCAAGATCAACTTACAGGAAATCCGTCTCTATTTGCGTGTAATGTAAAAAGAGCCCAGGGTGGGGCATCTTTATGGCTTGACATACTGTATATCATTATTCAGGACTGCCCCAGAAATGTGTGTTCACATATGTACATTTTTTGGTTGAGGTGAATTCACATTACATGAGACTAATCCTCTTAAAGTATATAGTTTAATGTGCAACCATCACCTCTATTTAATTGCAAAACATTTCCATTACCCTAAAGGAAATCCTGTACCCATTAAGGAGTCACTCTCCATTTCCCTCATTTCTCACCCTGGAAACCACTAATCTGCTTTTTACTCCTATGGATTTACCTTTTCTGAATATTTCATATAAGTGGAATCATACGTGACTTTTTGTGTCTGGGATCTTTCATTTAGCATAATGTTTTTGAGGCTCATCCGTATTATAGCATGTACATGTACTTCAGTCCTTCATATGACTGGATAATATTCCATTTTATGCCACAAATAAACCACAATTTGTTTACCCATTCATCAGTTCATAGACATTTTGGTAGTTTCCACCTTTTGGCTATTGTGAATAATCACACATGTAAATTTAGGCTTTAAGTTAGTCAAACAGGGCGAGGTATGAAGGACAAGGAGGGCAGCTGAGAAGAGCCTTCTAGCGGGTCTTCTAGAGCTTTCCTCTCTCTTGGTGATTGGTCTTTAGAAGGCTGGGTCAGTTTTGGGGTCAGATTGGGAATTTGTGTTCATTTAGCTTTAAGAGCTGGATTAAATCGGAACACAAAGCCCCCCTCCCCCACTCACATGCTCTGGATTTTAAAAGGAACTTAACTTCCTATTCAAGGGCATGGTTGCTTAGTTTTCCCCCTTGGGGCTCTGCATCCCTCTGTCCTTAGTGGGTACAGTGACTAGGAGGCAATATTCATAGCTCTTCCTTCTATGGTGCTTACCTCTGTCTCCAGCATCTGGCTTAGAGCCGTGGAATGTGACCAGAGGGAGGAATTGTGCCCATGTTTTACTTGGCATTAGTGGGTTCAGTTCCCAGGTCAGCAATCTTGATTGAGTTATGTACCTCCCAGCTTTCTCCCCTGTAAAATCAGGTTACTGATACTTACATCATAGGGTTGTAGAGAGAGTGAAGCAGGGTAATACCTAAAGAGCAGTGTTACGTTGCTACATGGTAGTGTTTGATAAGTGTTCATTTCCCCCTCTCAGAGATTCTTTGTCCTTTCCTGTCCAGTGCCCATAACATGACCTACTCCACAGTGCTGTGGTAAGAATAAAATGAGGTAATAAGCACAGCAAGATTACTAGCACCATGCCTGCCATGTAAGTAAATACTCAGTATAGGTAGACAGAAAGGTTGTCTTACCTTGCAATTAGTAGTTCTCATTTAGAAAATGCCAGATAGTTGATTACTATGCTGTAAGTGGTAAAGATTTCACCTGAGTATATTGAGTTCTGAAGCTTTGTGTTTATTACCATAAACATATCAGGCTAATTAAAAGACAATCATGTTCAGGATAGATAGACTGTAGCTAAGATTCTGATGTATGAGTTAGGAATTTAACATCATATTAGCACAAGTATATTTAAAAAAGTTATGTTCATATCACATTGTTGCATCCCAGAGAAAATATGTGGACAGTGTAAAATCTCTCTTTTGGAATCTCACCCAAGATTTTAGGGCAAATGGGAAGTGATTTTAGAAAAAAACAGTTGAAGAAGAAACTCCTTCACCATCCTACTCTTAACTCTGTTAACAAGCATACTCAGTGAGGACAAAGTAGATCACCCCAACATGCCTGATGCAAGGAAATGTTTAAAATGTCTTCTTGTCATAGGTGCCAGTATAATTGCAGGAGGAAAACAGTTCATGTTTTATCAGAAATGAAGCATACCTTTAGTTAGTCTTTTGTTTCTCTGACTGAATCTATACTGACTATAATAGCAAATCTCTTGTGTAAGATTTGCACATAAATATTTGAAAACGCATTTTAGACTCAGCTGCAATTTTGGAAGCCTTTAAGAATATTTAAGACACTTATATTTTTAAATTAACAGGTCTAACATGCAGAATCTACTTGCAAACCCTCATTGATCTCCCAGGTATTTCCAGGAGTCACTGGTGGGTGCTTGGGAGAAGGTAAGCAAAGCAGGATCTCACTGGGAAGTAGAGACCAGGAGACCCTAGGGGGCTAGCTTTTGGGGACTTCTGGAGGGAAATGCTTGGATTGTGGATTGTTCAGTATGCCTCTCCACCTCCATCCCAGATTCAAATCACAGCCACTTCCGGGATGTGCAAACAGATAATCAGATGTGTCTTTTGTTAGTCCTTATTACAGTCTTTATTGCAAGGTCCCTTAAGTTTTAGACTTGTGATGCTAAAAAATTGCAATTCAAAAACCTGGAACTCATTAAGTAAAGTTATTCTTTTAAAACTTTTTTCTTTTTCTTTTGAAAAGTTCAAACCTAGAGGGAAGATTACAGAATAATATAAGGAACATTTCTGTACCCTAAGTTTGCATTCACCAGTTATTAACATTTGTTGTTTTTTCTCCTTGTATGTAGTTTTATGTATGTGTGTTGGGGAAAGGGGTTCACTTTTTCAGAACCATTTGAAAGTAAGTTGCAGACCTCATGACATACTTCAACATCATCTCTGAACTTAAGAACATTTTCCAAGGGGCGCCTGGTGGCTCAGTCAGTTAGGCGTCCAACTCTTGGTTTCGGCCCAGGTCATGGTCCTCAGGGTCGTGGGATCGAGCCCTGCGTCAGGCTCTGTGCTCAGCACAGAGTCTGCTTGTCCCTCTCCCTCTGCTCCTCCCCCTGCTCGTGCTCTCTCTCTCAAATAAATAAATAAAATCTTGGGGCGCCTGGGTGGCTCAGTCATTAAGTGTCTGCCTTCTGCTCAGGTCATGTTCCCAGGATCTTAGGATCGAGCCCCACATCAGGCTCCCTGCTCAGCAGGAAGCCTGCTTCTCCCTTTCCCACTCCCCCTGCTTGTGTTCCCTCTCTCGCCTGTGTCTCTCTCTGTCAAAAAAAAAAAAAAAAAAAACCTTAAAAATAAATAAATAAATAAATAAATAAAATCCTTTAAAACAAAAAAGAACATTTTCCAATATAACCCCACTACTATTACAAAGTAATTCCTAATTGAAAACTAAAAGAGGGCAAAGAGTAAAAAGGACAGAGATTGAACAGTGCTGGGGTTAAACTTGAAAAGTGTAAAAATAAAGGGAGATAATTAGAAATCCTGTTTATTAAAGGATAAATTTTGTATATAGCAGTGAACCACCCAAATGATGCAGATTTTCCCCAAATATTTATTTAATTCAAGTAGTTTCTCCTGGTGCTCGGAAGTCACTGAGTGCTTTGGCCAGGCTTATAAGCTTTTCAGCCTATAAATGCATTTTTTTTTAGTGTCATCAATTTAAAACCTGAGAGGTCACATCTACCTAGACTTGTGGTTATGAGCAAATTTTCAAGGGAATTTGCTGGTGTCATTGCATTGAGAACATGTGACCTTCAGTGATTAAGGTCAGAAATGTTTATTAATGGGTAGTTGGAGAAACATGGGAGTGCTTTCCTGACATTTCATTTAGGTTTGAGTAAAAGTGATATATTAGCACCTATTTTGAGGATGAATTTTACTGGCCTGGCCACATGTTAAGCTTGATGTCATCACAGACTTTTTGTAGATCTAGTCAGCTCCAGGAAAAATGCTGCTCTTACAAAGCTGAACAGCAGGGATGGTGTCAAGTGGATGGTATACATAAGCATCACTGATTTGTGTATTTTGAAACAAAGATACATATTTTCTTGATACCATTAGCTCATAGAACATTAAATAAATTAAAAGCTTTCTTTGGACTGTTTCCCTGAAAACATCCATCTTTGACAGGATTTAGTATTTTACAAGAATTATGTCTGAGGATTTATTTTTCAAATTTTAAAAAAGCTATTTTACTAAGTTTTGGGATGGGAACCATATTAAGCTGTCTCTCTGAATAAGCACATCATGCATCATCATGTCAAGAAAAAGTGTGTTTCCTTTAACAGCAGGATATGTCATAGAGGTTGTTTGACCCATGATTTTTTATGAAAAGCTCCATTTTCAGTAAACTCTTGTTTACCAAGCTCATTGAATGTGATAGCTGGCCTCAAACTGATCAGGCTAGAGGGAGATGCATTCCAGAGAGTCTGAAACGGTGTATTTTATCTTTCATTTCCTTTTTCCTTTTACTCTTTTAGTATTCAGTGGCCATGGAGATTTCTAATTTTAAATTCTTATTTACATATCAAATTTATAAGCTATGACTTTAAGAATAATTTTTGTGCTGTGTTCTGTAAGCAAATTACAACAGCATTTAATGTAAAATGCATGTGTAGTTTCTTGTGTATCAAAGCCATGCTTTTCCTTTGCCTAGCTAAACCGTCTCCTGTTTCCAATTTGTTAGAAAGTTCTGTGTGAAACATGAACTCTGGTTTACACAGTTCCCAAGAATGAATGTCCCTTGGGATAATAGCCCTTGAGCTATCTTTGCGGCAGTCTTGTGTAGAGTATCTGAATCTTTCTCCTCTAATGCCAAGTACTCACTTTTTACATGTAAATTGAAGATGTCACTACTTGAACTTGGCCACCACTGCGTGCCTGTAATGTTGATTGGCATCATGAGGGTTTTTGGCCACTCTGAAAATTTTGTTTTTAAGAGACAAATTTTATCCAGCCAAAGTCAAGATGGAAGATTAGATTTGTTCATCATTCGTTCTTTCAGTCAGTAAACATTCATTAAGTGCCTATTTTGTGTCAGTGCTGTTCAAAAAGGAACAGGATAAAATTGCTACCCTGGAATCATGTGTTGGGTGCCATGAACAGGTACTACTAACCTTATAAGAGCCCTTGAATAGTCTGGGATGGGGTTGAGGGATGATAAGGGGCCCCACACAAAGGTGAGTTAGTAAAGACATCACTGAACCAATGAATCCAACACTGATTATTGAAAAATGTATAGAAAATTCCCCTAGTACGACAAGGGTGATGGAAAGAGCATTCAAGGCAAAAGATATGTACAAAGGCATGGAAGCACAGAGCATGTAACACATTGTGTGAATCGCAGACAGTTCAGCATGACGAGAGTTTAGAGACATAGAGCAGTGGAGAAAGATCAGGCTAAAACATAGATGGGAGCCTGATTATGAAGGATCTTACATACTGTTCTAGGGAGATTGGCCTTTATCCTTAGGCAGTGGGGAACCAGTTCTCATGATCAAGTTGTGCTTTGGAAATGTTGTCTTACCGCTACACAAAGATATGACTGAAGGGGAACGGATTCAGTCAGAGGTCAGAGGATTAGTCACTATGTTCCTACAGAAGTTCATGAGAAAATTGATGGGTCAGTGGTGGTAGGGGTCAAGACCAAGAGATGATGGTGCTGAGAGCCACTTAAGGAGTAGATTCCTCAGAACGTGGTGACTGATTAAATATAGGTATTGAAATTGAGGAAATAATTCTGGGCAACTCCCAGGTTTCAGGTTTGGGTGACTGCATGAGTGATGTCATCAGTGAATGGGTGCTTAATTAAGTCACGAGAGTCATCAGATTAATGTGCAAGACAGAGAACAGAGAGAACCAATGGTAGAAGCCATAGGAAGTGGACATTTAAGGAGGAGGAAAATAAAAAGATGGAATGACCTTCAGGGAGGAAGAATACCTAAGCAAAAGGTATCCCAGAACCCAACGCAGGAGCTTCCAGAGGGAAGGAGGGATGAGGAGTGTTAAACACTTCAGAGAGGTTAAGAAAAGATTCAGGATTTGTCAATTTGTAGCTTCATGTAATCGTAAGTAAGGGCAATTGATGAGCAATGAAAAATAAAAAATGAGGCAGTCCACTTGCACCTTTCTTGCAAGAAACTTAGATATGAAGGGAAGAAGAACAAGAGGGTCAAGGAATATTTTTTTTTTATCCTAGTTTTTAAGGTTGAAAATCTTGAGTACGTTTACATGGTAGAGGATAGATAGAATCCAGAAGAGGCAAAGAAAAGGAGGACACATATCAGCTGGAACACATGGAGAGATTAGCTTTGGACCAGAGAAAGAACAACTCAAGATTCTTAACAGACAGGAGCAGAGGAAAAAAGGCAAGGTATGGATATGGATAAAAAGAAGGAGAAAAAGGAATGTAGGACTTGAAAGTTTGCAGAGTGTGGTATCTGTGAGTATGAACTGCTCACATCTGCAGCTGGGAACAGCAGGGTCCAGCTGCTGCCCCTCTGGAGCCACTTCTTTGTGGGCACTCGGGCCACACTTTGCCCCCTGCCTCCTCCCCGTCAGTGACTGAGCACAGTTGGGGGCTCCTATTGGAACTCCATTCCTGTGGGATGCAGGCTTTTTCTAGTGGGCCACACTGGCTTGAGAAATCCCATTGTCTGGACCAGACCCTTCTCGAAACTGTGTGGCAGTCTGAGACTTCCTATCCATTCCTCCTTCCTTCTCTCTCTCTCCATCCATAGCTGTGGTCTGAAAGACCTCCCAGATTCTCTTGCTCCCTCCCCTAATAAACCTTTTGTATTTCTAATCCTGTCTTGGTGCCTACTTCTCAGTAGACCCTAACTAATGCAAAAAAACATGGTCAGAATTTGTGTACTATTAAGGTCATTCTTAGCTCCTGTAAAGATAATCCCTCAACTCTCACTGGTTTAAAACAAGGGAAGTTTCTTCCTTATTGGCATAATGTTCAGAATGGGTGTTAGTGAGCGATAGGTGGTGGCATTCCTCCTGGTAGTCTTTCAGGAAGCCACATTACTTCCATTTTGTACTTTCTCCATTTTCAGTGCACGGCTTCCACAGTTACCGTGCTTGTCTGTGTCACATCAAAAGAGGAGGAAAGAACATGGAGGATCACACACAGAAGGTTTTTATGCATCAGGCCTGGAAATTAGCATAATCACTTTTGCTCACACGTCAGTGGTAGAACTCAGTCATATTTCACCACGGCTGGGAAACGTGCCATGACCTACTTGTGTGCCAGCAAGAGGAGGATAGAAGCTGGGTGGAATACCCTCTGTAGGAAATGGGAGGACCAGCTTAGTAGGGGGACGGGGACCTGGATGTACTAAATCCTGCAATTATGTGATTTTTTTTTCCCCTAGCAACTTCAACACAGCCTCACAATGAATAACTCGTGAAAGAGCGGAGAAAATTGGTGGTTGGGTTAATTCAGAGTTTGGAGATTCTACTCTTACTTCAAAACAGAATAGTTTTAAAAGGAAGGATAGGGCAAGTTTCCATTGGTAAATGTCTTTTCAGAATTTCTATACATTTTGGATGGATATGAGAAAGTCCTAGTCACAACATCTGGTACCCTGTGGGTTGCTGGCTTTAGGTCCTATACCTGGACAACTAGCCAGGATTTGCTTCTTCCTTCCTTCATGTCGGATCCTTCTGAAGCTAAGCACTCAGTCATAGAGTATGACTTACAAAAAAAGGAAGATTATGTTTCAGACCCTGTGAAACTACTGATCCTTCTGATGAACCATTTATCTCCTACCTTTCTCCAGCCTGGATGAAGGAACCCTGCTTTCAGCAAGTAACCTTACCTACCTGCTCTTCTGAGAGTATGCAGTACTTGTTGGAGTTTTTGCCTTTGCAGATTATGCTCGTTGTGTCTCCTCTCCTTCAAGTTGACTTTCTTCTCCATCCCTCCTTTCTTCCCTTTTATCTTTATGGTCAAAATCTTGGCCCTCCTATCCTCTCTGGCCCAGTTCAAATGACACCTCCTTCACTGTTTCTTCATATTTACCACAGCTGAACACCTCTTCTTTACTTGGCCTCCTTGGGTGTTGCTTTCAAAACCGTTCAGGTGTCACTTGGATGCCTTGTAGAAACTTGTATGTGAATCTTTCACCTACTGGATTTAAAACTCATTGATGATAGGACTGTGAATTTCAGAATGATTTGATAATTATCTAGCTGTATTCAAGGGACGAGACAAACTTTAGGTGCCCTTACTCCTCCACCATCTTACTTCCTCAGGACTGTGGATTTCTAGTACCACCTACCCCTAGCACAGTGTCTTGCATAGAGTAAAATTTTAATAAATAATTGTTGAAGGGGGGGAAATTGGAGGGGGAGACGAACCATGAGAGACTATGGACTCTGAGAAACAAACTGAGAGTTCTAGAGGGGAGGGGGATGGAGGGATGGGTTAGCCTGGTGATGGGTATTAAAGAGGGCATGTACTGAATGGAGCACTGGGTGTTATACGCAAACAATGAATCATGGAACACTACATCAAAAACCAATGATGTAATGTATGGTGATTAACATAACATAATAAAACAAAACAAAACAAAACAAAACATCATGCTAAATAAAAGAAGCCAAACACACACACACAAAAAAATTGTTGAATGAAAATGAATACATTTTGCTGACTGTGGAGAGGCAATAGTAGAAGAATAGTGAGGTTCCATTTGGAAAATCAGTCTTGTGTGGCCACAAATCACATGAGGATTATAAAAGTTTAAAAAAAAACCCAAAAACCTCAGATAATAGAAGGCAGGGAATGCTCTATAGTGATTTCTTTTATCTCTAATGGTATCATAGGGATATAGTTTATATTATTATGGGGGCTAAAAAGGTAGGCATATTAGGGCTCTGGAGTCTATAAAGGCTATATCCAATCATCTGATGTTGAAAAAGTCAATTGATTGGGAACCCACGATTTTTACAATCAAGTTATTTTGGAGTGTTGGTGGAGGCAAATTGAGATTTTGGTTGACCATAGGGAGTATATGGTATATTAACACTCAGGAGACTCATTTTGAGTTTGCAACATTGCAATACCTCCTCAGGCCTTTTGGAATATATGTAAAATTACTTGTAAGGGGAAGATAATGAATTGACAGGAGACCTCTTTATACAGCTAGAATATTTCACTGTTACTTTTCTATAAATCCCCTAACAGATTGGTATTTGTTGTCACAGTTGTTTTTTTTTTAATTGTTTTTGCTGTTTGTAGTTGTTTATTATAGGATAAAAGTTCCAGAGGAAATATTTCTTAAATACAAGGTACATATTCTAAATATAGGATATAGATCATTCAGTATAATACTCCTTTTCTGCCCTAGGTCCTTTAATTTTCTTAAAACCAAACATATTGTCAGTTCAAAGAGGTGGAGAACAATTAATTAAATCTCCCTTCCTCTACTCAGTTTGCGGGGCCTTACACACCATTAGGTGATCCAGGGGTTTATACACATGAGATTATGTTATTATGGCTCCCTAGAGCAACAGGTCAGTCCACTTCATTTTATTAGTCTGCTTTAATATATCGGTTTTCTTTATATTTAGTGAATATTTTCAAGTAATTCTGAGAAGATCTAAGACACACACTCAGTTATTTTTTCATGAATAAATTATGCTCTGTACTTAATTGAGTCTGTCTGTAGGGAGCATTTATTTCTATTCACTGACTATTTGCCACACTCTACGCTAGATATTCAGATTATTGTCTATTGATTTGCTTTTCTGTCTGTTTTTTTCTAAGATGTCTGATCTTTTTGGTTTTATTTCTGGCCCTAGAGTTCTTTTACTTAAGCTCTTTTAGCTGGTTGTGATTTGTTGCCAAATCACCTGCATTTGAATTTTTATAAATGGATGTACATATTTTGGAAACTGTTTTTTTAGGATGATAGACAAAAAGAAAGATATATTGCATTACTGTATACAGAAGGTCTTTGGAATGAGAAATCTTTGTATATTAAGTGCAACTTGTGCCATGATAGCTGTTAAAAAACAATTTGGCAGTGATGTTTTTATTTATTTCTATATACACATTGTGTTTGACCAGAAAAGTCCTTTATGCTGACCAGAGCTTCTGTGTGGCTGATTTTAGGTCAAATGTGAAATATATGGTGTAACTACTGCTGTGTTTTCTCTTTCCAATAGACGTGGCCTCATGCATGACATGTATTTAAAATGCTTTGACATCCTTACCTCAGCTTGGGTAGAAAAGAGCTCCACAATATATGACGAAGAAAATTTGTCGATGCAGCCCTCGGCCCATTCTTGGTGCTTGATTTCATGAAGAGTGTGGCACTTTCCCCCGTGTAATTAGACCGTTAGACTGGGGCAAGACCTTGTACGCCTTCAAGTTCAACACCATCCAGTGCAGATGCTTTGTCCAAGGGATCCTGTGTGGTCAATGAGTCTAATTATCAATTATCAATTCACAGGGCAAATCTTCAGTTATTTAGATAAAGATGGAACAGTGACTTCTTTAAGTCTTTAAGTCGTCTTTTTCCAAGCTGATTATGTTCAGTTCCCTTCAGTATTCCTCATAGGATAGTTCCTTCATCATCCTGGTCTCCCTTCTCTTCACACTGTCTGGTTTATGAGAAGGTGCCTTAAAATGTAGTGGGCAAAATTCAAGGCTATTCTCCGTGAATAGTTTGACTGGAGCCAACTATGGTGGGAGTTGGACATCTCTGGCCTTAAGAACAGTACCTTTATTAATGCAGCTCAAGAGGGCATTTTGGCAGCCCTGTCACATTGTCTTATTGAATCAGGAAGCTGCCAGGCCCTATGGATTGACTGTGCAGAATCTTACATTGAATCCTAGTAAACTTGACCAAATTCATTTGGTCTACTTTTAACCTTGCAAGATTCTTGGAATCCTATTTCTGTTGTTCCTGTTATGGTGTTTTATATCAGTATGTTTTCTGGATCTTTGTTTCAGTCACTGATGAAAATGAGCTAAGTACAGACATCTCTCCAGGATGATAGCCACTTCCTTTTGCTTTAGGTGGAGTCTGATTGTTGTATCATCTGTGACTGTAGGTAGAGTCTGATTGTTGTATCATCTGTGACTGTAGGTAGAGTCTGATTGTTGTATCATCTGTGACTGGGAAAGTGGAATAGGAAAGCCAGAAGAAAGCATGCTGTCTGTTAGCATTGTCTCATATATTTTAGGAGACCTAAAACTATCAAAGGAAACAAAATGGTGTCCACTGGAGCCTGGTTATAACCTTTCGTCTTGGGACACATAGCTGTGGATTACGGGTGGGTAGTTGTAAGTCTTGGTTTGCCCAGGAGTATGCCAGTTTACTCCTCTGTCCTGGATTAATTGATAATATCCTCTTATGCTCGTGAAGTATCCCATTTAGACAATACAGTATGTATTCACCCTAAAGCTCTGCCTTAGCTGAGTCTTTTTATTAATGCGTGGTATTTTTTAACTGCCTCTCTTTGGTTTGTGTCAGAGGCCTTCTTATGTTCCGAGAAATTTTGATTGTATCAGGTAATGTTATAAAGTCTTCATCAAATGTGGCTGGAGGGGAAAAAAGCTGCTTGACACCAAATAATGTTGATCTTTGTATTATTAAATAAGGATACCTGGTAGTCTTGAAACCTGTGCCTCACCTTAATTTGGGCTTTAAAATACTGTGATGTTTATGTTTGTTTTGTTCAGTTTTATTACAACGTAGTGTTGCTCAGACCGTAGTTGAAAGTTTGATGCCCAAGCACAAAGTACTTGAACATAATAGATTCTAAATAAATTATCTCCTTTCTTCCCTTGCTCCCCTTTCTTCCTTCCAAAATCTATGGATCGTACTTTCTCACATCTGGAAAAACAGGCCAGAGAGTACCTCCTACATCACCACCGTCACCGTCCTCTTTCGGGACAGACTTAGACCATGTGTCTTCATATCACTCTGAAAGCCTTCTGTAAATTACAGAACAAAACTAACTGCCCATTAAAATCCCAACAATTGTTATAAAGGTCCCCACCTGGGAAAGTTTTTCTCACATGCTGTGAGGTGTGTTGCACTGAGGGGAAAGTTGCGTCTTCATTAGTTACCCATGACTTCGTCCAGGTGTCACCTTCTAACTTAGGAAGAGAGAGGGCCACCTAGCACAAAATATCCTGGTGTGACACATTTGGTTTTTAAGGGAGAAAAATTCTGAAACCGAAAGGGTTTTCTTTTTTTATATGACTAGCAAAACAGTGTTGATTAAGTCAAGTCAAGCAGGTGCTGGGTATGTGCTAAACTATTTAATGGTTTTCAGTGTGCTGAAGGGCTATTTTTAAATGTTTCTATATTATTCTCAGCCAAGCTGCTGGATGAAAAGTACAAAGGGCTAAAAATATTTACAGTTTCAGTAATGTCTCTTTTAAAAGAAACCATCCTGTGTGATTTTTTTTTTCCATTTGTAGGAAAAGAATATTATGGCTTAGAGAGAAGTGGTCGAAAGCAGTTTGTTCAGTGCTTAGGTTTTTAGGAAAAACAACTATCAAAAGAGCAGTAAGTTGGGTTACAAATCATCAAGATTTTAAAAGCCAAATCAAGAATGAAAACAGGTGATAACGATTACTTCTACTATTACTGTACTGTTATTACTATTTTTGTACTATGAACTGCAGTTCCAATTAAAAACGGTATTGCTTTTCAACATTTTTATATGGAATTAGGAGACAAGTTACTAGTGTCAGATTGCTTGGGTTTGTATCTCAGCTTCATCCCGTGGATATTTGATCTTGGACATGTTGCTTAACCTCTCTGGGCCTCAGTGAACTCTTCTGTAAAATAGAGATAATAATAGTGCCTGCCTTCTAAGGTTTTTGTGAAGGTCAATGCAGTTCTGTTCAGGGTAGAACCTAGTACATGGTAAGTACTCAGTACATATTGGCTATGTTCATTTTTGTCCTTTTAAAATTTAAGGTTAGTTTTTTTGTTGTGAAAAACACATAAAATTTACCCTCTTAACCATTTTTAAGTGTATAGTTCTATGGTGGTAACTCTATTTATGTTGTTGTGTAACAGTTCTCTAGAACATTTTCATCTTGCAAAACTGAATTGTTTATTATTTTTTATTTTTTAAAAAGATTTATTTATTTATTTATTTGAGAGAGAAAGAGAGAGCGAGAGTGGGGGGGGGGTGGGACAGAGGGATAGAAGCAGACTCCTCGCTGAGCGTGGAGCCCTACACAGGGCTCGATCTCACGAACCTGAGATCATGACCTGAACCGAAACCAAGACTCAGCCAGCTGAGCCATCCAGGTGTCCCTGAAATGGTTATTATTTTTTAAAAAGCCGATTTTCCTTCATAGTCAATTCCACTCTAAACTCCTACCCTGATGGTATGAGCATAACTTGAGAATGCGCACCATTAGGGTAGGAGTTTATTTATTTATTTAATTTTTTAAAAAAGATTTTATTTATTTATTTATTTGTCAGAGAGAGAGAGAGAACACAAGCAGGGGGAGCGGCAGGGCAGAGGGAGAAGCAGGCCCCCCCGCTGAGCAAGGAACCCAATGCGGGACTTGATCCCAGGACCCTGGGATCATGACCTGAGCCAAAGGCAGACACTTAACTGACTGAACTACCCAGGTGTCCCAGGGTAGGAGTTTAGACTGTCCTCTTGACTACTGTACCATGAGTGCTGAGAGCCATGCCCAGCCTGTAGCAGGGGCTCCATTAATGTTTTTTGGATGGATGGATGGGTGGATGGATGGATGGATGGATGGGTGGATGGAGAACAGTGAGGCTTCATTTAACATAGTAGAGGTGTTTTTGAAAAACTATTTTTTAAACACTAAATCCACTTTTAAGTGATCTTAAATATGCATGGAAAACTGACTCTTTTCATAAGGTGAAGCAATTTTTAAAACAACTATTTTCTTAATTATTTGTAAAAATTCTGCTTTTGGCAGGTTCAACTTTTCTTAAACTGGGAAAAACAGTACACTTAGTGTAGACATAGTGAAATGAAAAAAGATACGTTAAATGATTTGTCTAAAATCTGAACAGGATTTACTCTACATTTTGTAGCATTTTTATTCTCTCTCAGATCTGGCCACCAGACCTACTTTTTCCTTAGGCATATGTGAGTCATCTTGTTCTTTCATTTAGAAGTCAAAGGTTCGGGTCTAGATCAGTATTTACCAAAATTGGTAGAACACTACCTTTCCACTGAGAGTACGCATCACCTTTTTTTGGGTCTTTTAAAGAAGGTCAGCCAAACATCATCTAGAAATGGCCCATACTCTGTGGGTGGGGAGAAAGGAAGGAAGAACATGTCTCTCACTTAAAAACCTACCACCTATGAAATAAATTATAGTCTTGCTCTATGCAGTTTTCATTTAAATGATCTATTCTGTTGGAAAATGTAAATTTTTGATAAGGTTTATTTCCTTCTGGATGAAATACTTAGTGTTACTTTTTATTGCTCAACCTTAGATTTTATTTTTATGACATATTAAAATGTTCCAAAGAATATTCTATTTCGTGTGTAAGTATTACCATGAGATAGTAGGTACAAAATGCAGCTTACACAGAGGTTCACTTCCTTCTCCCAAGCAATGGGGACCCTGTATTGCCATGGACTTCACAGTCCTGGGGGAGGGGGCAGGGAACATGTAGGAAACCATGTCACCTGTCCAGATTTTTATTGGCCTCATTCCCAACACAGAGCCTGGCTGTAACCAAAAGCAAGAGTGCCTCTTTCCTTTCAGCTGATATTTGGCAGTCCTCCACTCTGTTCCCATGGCAGAGACAGTTGTCCCATCTTCCAAAAGGTGGCATCTTGAGTCATTTCCATTATGATTCTGGCCTGTCACTTGAAAAGTGATAAAGAAAAAATGATCTTACCTAGTCACTCTTCCCCGTGCCACAAGCAGAGTTTACCTCTGAATCAGAGACCGTAAGTCTTCTGAAAGTTCTCTGTTGTTTCTGAGTTATTAATATTTTTGTATTCCTTTGATAGCAGGAAAGTGTGTAAAAAGTGTGTAAAATCTTCCCAATTTTTTTGGAAACTCCCTTTTGATTCCATACCTAAAGAGGAACAAAAACCAAATAAAAGGCAGTTCCATGGTCTGGACCCTGAGCACGGTGATAGAGAAGGAGTCAGCTCACGCTACCCCTCATCTGCCCTACCATGGTTCCAGTCACACACACAATCCAGCCTCCTCCTTGGAGCCCACAGGGTTCTGCTGACCCAGCCCCAGCCAGGCTCATCAGCCACTCTGACCAGAGGGCAGGCTCTTCCTGGTGCTGCTGCTTCTGCCTGAAATGCTCTCCCTCACACTTTTCATTTTGCTAACTTAGCTCATCCTTCAATCTTACCTTAATATCACTTCCTCAGAAGCCTTTCCTGATCTCCACGCTTAATGAGCACCCCCTACTTGTTCCTATTTTCCCGTCTCCTTTCTTTCCTAGCCCTTATTAGAATTTTAATTACATATTTATCTCTGGGTTTGTTTATTCAGTGGTTTTCTCTCTCATTCGACAGTAAGCCCCATCAGGATCATAGCTGTTTTGTCTGCTCTTTGTAAGACCCACCCAGGTAGATGATGGTGAATAGGAAGATTTCAGACCGAAAAGTAGGTAGAGGCTATACTTTAGAGGAATGAAACTTCTTGAAATTCAGAAAAGACTGATTTTAATTACCTTAATGTAATGATACTAATATTGCTGTCCAGTAGCCTTTAATAATTTAGTACTTGCCTTAAATACATTGCATGCCTGATGCACCGTAACAGTCCTCTCCTAATGAGAATTAAAATTTGCATACTTTTAAACAATGTCCATGTTCTTGTCATAATAGGATGCAGGTCAATAATTTACTCATGGTCTTTAGTCTTTATCAAAAAGTAAAAATAGTAGAAACATTTTTTATAGTAACCTGACATTTGAAGTCTTTTCACATTTGTAATATCAAAAACTTGACCTAAATTGACGAATAGGCTTTATATGTGTATTTAAAGGAAACTTTCGTAGAACATTAATGTTAGCTTTCTCTTGAATACTTCCATATGCTATATCTAACAATTTCAGTGTAAATTTTCATTTTCCTGATCAAATTCTATTTAACTGCCACATTGGTGTTCAAGCAAAAGTAGCCTGCTTTATGGAGTATCTGTGTTCCTAAAAAGTTTGTTATGAAATATGATTTTATAAATCAGATTGTACTACGATATACTTGATCATCTTTTACTTAAAATAATCCTTCAGTAAATCCATTTATATCATCTAGTTCATTTTTATAAATATGAATTTTAATAAGTACCCATTTTTCTTGAATTGCAGGGTAACCCTGCAAATAATAAACTAAGTAAATGATTTTTATTCAATCTGTATTTTTTAAGAGCATGGGTTACTTTGTTTCAGGTGAACATGTTTGTTAATATACTGGGGCTGCATCAGCCAATAGGGGGGGATCGGGGGAGGCAGAGGGAACTTGACACTAACGTAACTGATTTTTTCTTTTGTGTGAAAACTTGTTGAAATCTGTCCTCAAGAATTCTGAGTAGCAATTGAAGAATGAACCTGAGGTTTTCAGATTACTTGGAAGAAACTGTTTTCAGTGGATGACAGTAAAAGTGGGACAATTATATTTACAGTGCGTATTTCATTATAACTTTTAGAAATTGATCATCTCCATTGTACACATTATACAAATAAAAGTACAGCACTTTACTCTGCTTGATACCTATTCTGTGAACTTGTTTAAAGGGCGAGAGCTATATGGTAGAGGCAGAGAAAAACAATAAAACGGAAACCCAGAGTTTATGTACATTTAAGATTAATTGTTAACTTAGTGGTTCCTGGCACGTGTACCATTCTACATTGAGTAAAGGATCCTCTGTTCATTCTATTCCAACAGTAATCACTCAGACTCAACCTACCAATTTATCACTCCAATTTAACTTCTGTCACCCCCTTCCCACTTCTCTTTCCTTGATGGCTTCTTTAGCTGTCATCTGTTCTACCTCTTTGTGCCTCGTTATTCTCTTACTGCCAGCCTCCTGTCATGGAATGAGAATCTGGGCCTGGAGGCCCTTGAAACAGATTCCTGGAGAGCAAGACTAGAGCCTTTTCTCAATTCTATTTCCACCTCCAAAAAAAAAAAAAATTTTTAAGCTCTACGCCCAATATGGGGCTTGAGCTCACAACCCCAGGATCAAGAGTTGCATGCTCTACTGACTAAGCCAGCCAGGCACCCCTAAAAAACCTTTTTTTAATCCAAATACTAAAGATTTTTAAAATTTGGACTTCTCTTATTTCAGATTTAAATTATTTCTAGTCACCTCACAGCTAGGTCTGAAGTTCATCTGCATAGGAATGGAGGTAACTAAACTAGCAAATGATGTAAATGAAGATCTGAAGGATATATTTCCTTAACTTCAGAGGACAAATTACTTTCATCCAGTTCAGAAATGCCCACTTATCTTTAAAAATGAATTATATTTTATGGAGGAGTTTGCAATGCTTAAGCAATTGTTTTTAGCAGTTTATTAAAAAAATCACTGAAACCTATTGTTAAAGCAAAACTTAGATAGTAGTTCCCCCTGATCCATGGTTTTGCTTTCCAGTTTCAGATACCTGGAAGCAGATGATCCTCCTGACATATCCTATCATCAGAAGGTCAGGAGTAGCCTGACGCTACATCACAATGCTTGCGTCATTCACCTCACTTCATCTCCTCATGGAGGCATTTTATCATCTCACATCCTTTCGAGACGGGTCAGCACAAAGGATATTTTGAGAGAAGAGAGAGACCACATTCCCATAATTTTTATTACAGCATATTGTTGTAATTATTCTATTTTATTTTTAGTTATTGCTATTAATCTCTTCCTATACCTAACTTACAAATTGGAATTTATCATAGGTATCATATATATAGGAAAAGACGTAGTATTCGTTCAGTACTATCTGTGGTTTCAGCCATTCACTGGGGGTCTTGGAATGTATCCCCAGAGGATACTGCTTTAGGCTGTATTTATCCTTCATGGTTGTTGCTTGTTTAATTTCAGCAGATTAAGAAAGATTACCTGGAGCTAGAAAGACCTATGAGAGTAGATGAGGGCTTAGAGGAGATAGGAATAGCTTCTCTGGAGGAGTCAAATGCAGCTGGTGAACATGGAATGTACCAGACAGTGGTCCCCATAACATTTGTGCCCAAAGCACACATACAGGGACATGTTTTTGTGTTTGTGCATGCATGTGTATGTGTGTGTGTTGGGGGGGCAACTGTATACGACATGGAGACCCCAGAAGCCATTGATACTAGTCTGTCCAAGTAGGCAGCAATGTCTGTCCACAAGAATTTTGGACCCAGCCATTATCCAGGGGCTCTGGGTCAGGGCAGCCATTCCTGAGAGGGAGATGGGAGGGATCACAGCAGAGCCCCTGTTTGACTTTCTTGATCTTCAATTTACGATTCTGTAAAAAGGAAGCAATAATATTAATTACCTTATAGGGTTATTTTGAAAACTAACTGAAAAGATATATATGAAGACCTTAGAATAGCATCTGGTGCATAGTCAGTAAGTATTTAGAAAATGTTCATTTTTACGTGAAAGTAATGAAAGTGTATCTTATTCTATTTACAAGAAAGTAATAAAACAATATTTCTTTTTAAATGTCCTATAATGAATTTTCAGTTATTCAGTCATTTCAGTTATTTCAATTCAATGACATTTTACTACATTTTAGGTAGATGACTTCTAGAGGTGGATTTTTTTGTTTGTTTTGTTTGGGGGGGGTGGGGTACTGTAGTAAATGTTTCAATGCGAAGAACTATTTAAATGCTGAGAAAAGGGGCACCTGGGTGGCTCGGTCAGTTAAGCATCTGCCTTCGGCTCAGTCATGATATCAGGGTCCTGGTATCGAGCCCCTCATCAGGCTCTCTGCTCAGCAGGGAGTCTTCTTCTCCCTCTTACTCTCCCTCTATGCTCTCTCTCTCTCTCTCAAATAAATAAATAATCTTAAAAAAAATAAATGCTGAGAAAAGAAATTTGCTTTTGGGGAACCAATCCTTATTTTTGCTAAATTCATGGAGTTCCCCAGTGGTGCCAAACTTTAAAGATCATGGGAAAGGGATGCAGTAATTACTCTGTAATAATAGGGTAGGTGTAGAAATAAGAGATGAACGTTATGTAAAGACCATAATACTAATCAGAAAATGTCTCCAATGAAAAGATAATGTTTTCTTCTGTTAACAGGGAAAAATTTGTATGCTCTAAAACCAAAACAGAAACAAAAACAACAGCTCAACCATCCAAGTGGTTTTTGCCATCTTGATCATTAAACATTTTCTCCAAAGTCTCAACTACAGTTTATTAATGTTTCATTGAATATGACACCAACACAAATTAGTTTAAAAGTCAAATGGAATTATTGACATCACAAAAATCATAATTGCCCTCTTAAGAATTGCATAAGATTTAATAACTCTAAGGGATTTTAAAGACAGTCTTCATGACTAGTTAACATTTTTTGAGGCTCTCGAAGTCGAGTAATCTGCCCAAAGTTATTTGCTGGGACTGCTCAATTTTTCAGTCAAATTATCTTAAATGTTCGATCATACTCTGACAGTTAACTGTCCTTCACTTAGATAGGTCACAGGTAATGTTCTGGGACTGTTTCTTAGTCACATTGTATAGATAGAATAAGATACACTTTGGTAGAAGGATTTTTAAATGTTACCGGCAATAGATTGGTTCAGCCACTTTGGGAGACAGTTACATAGGCTTACCATACAGTTCAGCAATTGCATTTCTAGTTATTTACCCAAATGAGTAGAAAACTTATGTCCACACAAAAACCTGCACATGAATGTTTATAGCAACTTTATTCATAATTGCCAGAAACTGGAAGGACACTGGGAGGTGTCCTTCAGTAGATAAATGGTAAGTTGTGGCACATCCATACAATGGAATATTATTCAGGACTAAAACGAAGACAGGAAGAGCTATCAAGACCTGGAGGAAACTTCAATGCATATTGTTAATGAAAGATTAAAAAAATAAATAATAAATAAGTTAATTAAAAAAAAAAAAGACAGCCTGAAAAGGCTACACACTATATGATTCCAACTACAGGAAAGGCAAAACTATAAAGACAATAAAAAGAGCAGTGGTTTCCAAAGGCAGGGTGAGCACAGCGGATTTTTAGGGCAGGGATACTATGTTGTATAATATTGTAATGGTGGATAAATGATATTATGCCTTTATCAACCTGTAGAGCTGTGTAATACAAAGAGTGAATGCTGATGTAAACTGTGCATTTTAGGTAGTAAAAATGTATCAATATTGATTCATTAATTATAACCAGTGTACCATATTAATGCAAGATGTTAAGAACAGGAGAAACTGACAAGAGGGGATCTTTCTGCTCAGTTTTTCTATAAACCTAAAACTGCTCCAAAAAATAAAGTCTACTGATGAAAATACCAAGTAAATTTTTAAAAGTCTGTAATCAGATACAGCAGAATAACATCCCCAAACACACACACAAAAAAACCCTGGGTATAACTTCTTCTGTTATATAATCTGCCCCTACCTTGTATCTTTAGTTGTTTTAAAAATTTTTTTCATTTATCTTACATGTTATCTCATCAATCTGTAGCTAGTAGGTTAAAAAAATAAAAAGTGAGTTTGGCAATTCTCTGTGGCACATAAATGTTTCAAGCTATGAGGGGCAGGTAGAGAGCAGGAGAGCTGCCCAGCCTGTGAGTGATAGGTTCTCATCTTCCGGCCCACATCCTACCCCCTTTTCCTTTCACCCTAGCTTTAGCTTTAGCTGGGTCTCACCTGGCTTTGGACAGCAGACAAGAACTGAGGGTGAAGATGGGGCCGGTAACTATTGTGCTTTTAGCATTGTGCTAAATGATTTATTTTCATATATTTTTTTAAGCCTCACAGCAATTCCCTTTTGTAGATGAGACCCCTGGAGGAGAGAAGATCCATACCCCACACAGTCTAACTGCAGCTGACCGCTTCAGTGTGTATGACTCCCTGTCCCAACCTGCCCCCAGCAACCACCTGGGGGATAGGTGGGAAGGGGAGCCATTTGGAGAAGTTGGTCCCAGTCTAGGTGCCATTTAAGTGATCAAACAGCAGGACTTGGTTGGTTTTAGCTGTGATAGGTAAAACCACCCCATGGACCAGCAGCTGCCACTGAGAAGTGTCTTACAGAGAAGAGTGATAGGAGTTCAAATGTAATACCTATTTGGCTTTGGAAATAGCATTATATTACTGTAGTGGGAGTTAGCAGATTTAGCTTCTTAATTATGTTTGGCTGGAAGCAATACTAACATTTGGTTGTCTTCTGTAGCCTGCAGATGTTTGTGATGCCGAAGATAGGGCCTTAGTTCCTGGCATGGTAAAGCTAATGTAGTAGTCCGTGTTCATTCTAGCTAATCCACAGAGCAGATAATCTACATGCTGAGGATTAATAGTTGATTTTGTGTAGACCCTGGTTTTGAAAGTCAACTTGCTTTCTTATTTTGTGGTGAATATGTAAGACTTTTGTACTACATATCCTCTTATTTAATTTGTGATTTTTGTAAGGCTCTATTATAGTGAGCAGCGGGGAACCACAATTACTTTTTCTTGTGTTCTTTTTCTTAATATAAGAATTTGTAAGGCCAACAGTAGCAGAGTATTTAAAAAATTCTAACTAAATATTGTGGATTTAATCCTAGACCAAAGGAAAATATTTTCCAAATGTTTGAAAAATTCATTGTTACATAAATTATATTTAAAATTCATATCATTTAAATTAAAATTTTTGGATGCAGTTAGTTTACCTACTTGAAGCATAAAACATTCTTCATTGATCTTAGAATTACTTTACAATCTACTTTACATTTTTTATGAAGGTAAAGTAAACTTTTAAAAGGACTAGTGTGTTTTAAACTTTTTAATATTTAATAAAAATTATAGTATTAAAGGGGCACCTGGGTGGCTCAGTCGGTTAAGCATCTGACTATGGCTTATGTCGTGGTCTGGGGTCCTGAGATTGAGGTCCACGTTGAGCCCTATGCTGGGCTCCCTGCTCAGCGGGGAGTCTGTTTCTCCCTCTCCCTCTGCCCCTCCCCCCGATTCATGTTCTCTCTCACTCTCTCTCTCTCCCTGATAAATAAATAAGATCTTTAAAAAAAATGTAGTATTAAAAAGCATGATATTTTTTCATTTACTCCAAAATATTTTGAATTAAACTTCTTTCTGGACTAGCACATAACTAGTACAAATAGAACTTTTTAAGGTTAAGACATACTGTGACCTGTAAGATTAATTTTTATGTCTTTATTTTACTTAGCAAGTTTAAAGTAGTAGTAGAGGTTTGCTCTGGGATTGATTCATTTGTTTCTTTTTCTAGTCATCCCACTATTTTTTTTTAAGTAGGCACCACACCCAAGGTGGAGCCCAACATGGGGTTTGAACTCATGACCCTGAGATCAAGACCTGAGTTGAAATCAAGAGTCGGATGCTTAACCAACTGAGCCACCCAGGAGCCCCAGTCATCCCACTATTTGACTAATTTTTATATGGGGGGGTTTTTTTTTTGAATTTTTAAATTGTCAGAATATATCTATATCTATCTCTCTGTGTGTGTTTTTTACATATATTTATAATAGAGAAACAAACATGTCATTTGATCCTACCAGAGATAAGCATCATCTCTCAGTCATATAAAGATAAGGTCCATCTCTTAGTCATATAGGTAAAATTTATGTCTTAGTCATATTAGATAGAAACATGTGCTTATTTCTAGAGATTATTGAAATATGTACATCCATACATATATGTAGTTTTTAAAGCAAAAAGAGAATTATAAATCATTTTCTAGAGTGGCTTTGTCCCTTTAATGTCTCATCAGGACCTTGCTGTAATTCTAGAGCCCAGCACCTGGCCCAGGTTCACTCATGACATTTTCAGTTGATCTTTCTCTTGTTTCCTTTCCTAGTTGACCTTCAAAACAGAAAGTTCATAGCCTCTTCTCAGATGTTAATGTGATTTACTTCTTATGTCTAGAAGTCAGGATTGTTGCAGAATTCATTGTTTTAAAGGGATTGGGGTTCCTGGTTTAATGCCAGGGCTGACGGTCCCTGCTAACAGAAAATTAAGTCCCCAACCCTAATTTTAAAGATTACTGGGTTTGTGATTCATGGACATCTTAGATCCCAGGTCAAGCAGTTGTTAGGCTTGTTCCTGGCATGCCCTATACGTTTTGGGTTGTCTATTGATTATAACCCAAGTATCATTATAGCATTGATCAGCAAACATCCCAGTGGCTTTTAGTCTGAAAAATTTAGGGCAACAACTACCTTGCTGTTCCTTATGCTTTAAAGACAATATTTGAAAGGAAGAAAAAAATAAAATAAGATGAAAATTGAGAAGCAGGCAAACCATAAGAGATGCTGAACTCTAGGAAACAAATGGAGGAGGGTTGCTGGAGGGGAGGTGGGTGGGGAGAAAGGGATAACTGGGTGATGGGTATTAAGGAGGGCACTTGATATAATGAGCACTGGGTGTTATATGCAACTGATGAATCACTAAGTTCTACCTCTGAAACTAACAAAAAATAAATAAAAAAATTTAAAAAGGCAGTATTTGAGTAAGTGGTTGTTATACTTTGCAATCCTGATCTTTATATTACAATGTATATGTTTTCTTAATTTCTAAAATAGGAAGAGCAGTGTGTGCATTATGGGGTTCTAAGGCTCCCAGCAAGTACATAATTAAATATAAATAAAAAGGAGACACCTGGTGAGCTCCACATATGGCAATATCACAACTCTTACTTCCTCAAGGGGGCACATACCGTTGTTTCTCACATTATGGGAAAGAGCCATCTTACCGTAGAAAAGTGAGATACAAGTATTAGTTTAATTAAAAGCAATTTAGCAGAGTTGTCTAGTTAGTTGGCCTGGAGCACATTAGCACCAACGGTTTGAAAGCCATCCTGAGCCTCTCTCAAGGAAGACCAGCCTGGTTCTCTTAGATTCCTGTCTTTATGCCTTTACCACTCTCACTTCAGCTTCTTCCCAGTGTGAAACAGTGGAGAGGCAGAGAAAGGCTTTAAAAAAAATCAGCTTATTAAGAATGATTTTTTTTTCTTTATAGATATTAGTAAACTAAAAGTAGAACTAGTTTAATTTTTTAAATATAATTTTAGGTGGACAGCAGCAGTTGTACTGTTGTATGTATGTATATGCAAATACTCTACAAAATTTAATATTTTATCAAAAGGCACAACTCCAAACAAGAAACCTACCAACTTGTTTCTATGGTAACCACTACTGAAATGTGTCTAGCCAGTGTGTGTCTTCCCATAATTTTTCTCTGAGAGTTTCAGGGAGTTCATTAAATATACTTTTCTAACAGATAGATAGGTAGATGTACAAATGCATAGATAGATGGATAGATAGATAGATAGATAGATAGATAGATAGATAGATATAGAGATACAGATAGTATTTTTTTTCGATGGGGATTTCAGACTGTTGTAAAATTCCTTTAGCTTCATATAGAATATGGCTTCATTCTTATGCATGAATATCTTTGGCTAAGACACAAGTCCATTGTTTTATAAATTTAGTTTCAGCTAATAATGGATCCAGGTAAGTACTGATTTCTAAAAAGGGTATTGATCTTGCTTCCTAAATGTTTTCTGGTACTTATATCTGGAACAGTGGGATTCAGCACATGTTGATTTCTAGAATGACCAGTGTCCCTTTAAAATTAAAATTCATTTGGCTCTCCCTACAAGATCCTGCATGGAATGTTTGATGTTCTCCTTTGTCCCTTTTGCACCGTTGTCTTTGATATCCACCAGGCCATGAGTCTTTGCCCTAGTGGAGTTCTGACCTGGATTTAATAAACCCCCTTTGTGGCTCTACTTTCTTGTCAAAGGTTGTATGTGGTAAGTGCAATGGAAATCATAACTTATTTACGTAGAGACCTCAGTATTTCCCAACAGGTTCATTCAGAAAAGCTGACTACAGTGTAACCAGTAGTCAGAAGGGATTCCATTGCATTTTATATTTAATACAAAATAAACAGTTGGTTTGTTGTGAGAATTTCCCCATCTCTCTCAAGGCTTGTACCATCACAAAACAAATAGAAATGGTCAGATATTCTTCTCGTGTTGTAAAATGAATGCTCACTGAGAGTATTAACGTTATGGCAGGGCTTGTGGCATTTGTCTAGTTAAATTCAGAGGGAAAACATTTTAAAGGTAAAGTGGCAGGAAATAGGTGCTAAGGAAATAAAACTACACTGGGGGAATTTCAATTAGCCCGCAAGGATGACAGAGAAGCCAGGATATCTCTGAGCCTATTAAATCGTGATTGGTCATCATAACTTCTAATTGCTTAGGGAGGAGGAATGAATATTTAATTTAACGGCCCTTTTCTATATTTTCACGTTCTCCTAGGCTCCTAAAATGAGGGTGTCGGCGCCCCTGGGTCACGGAGGATGGCTTTACGTAGTTTCACAGATGCCGTTCACATAGCGCAGGCAGGCATAGTGCGCGGATTTAATCTGTAGTCTCTGTTCCTTCAAGAAGTAGCTGACCAGTGACAGGCCTCCCATTCTGTCCAGTGGAACTGAAAGGGAATCACTTCACAGAACACAGTCTCTCCCATTTTGTGGAATCCCTGAATCACCCTTTTTTTTCCCCTCCTTTGTTCCTTCTGTATTCAGGCTTTACCGTTTCTCTTCCAAGTAAACACAAAAACCTCTTCTTTACTGGCTTCCCAGTTCCACATATGGCCCCCTGGTTCATCTGGCCAACCAGGATGATCTTTCTAAAGGCAAAATTGAATCTTGTCATGACTTTACTTAAAGTCTTTCCAAGACTTCTCTTCCTTAGCAGAACACATTCCTTTGCGAAGCATCTAATACCCCAGAGGGTCTAGGACCTGCCTATCTTTCCCACCTCGACTCCCTCTGTGCTCTAGACAAACCTTTGGTTTCTCAAATGCTTTGTGCTGAATGCATGAATTCTTTTTGGGTTTCCCCCTGCAGGCCTGAGCTCTCCTCATGCCTCAGGTACACCTCTGTCCTCGCACACAGTTTTCTGATGGTTAATTGACTCCCCTGCCTCTCTAGACTCTAAACAGCTTGAGGACTGTTTCTTGCTTGTGTTTGTTTATCCAGCTTCTAACTAGCACCTGAGGCATAGTTGTTGCTCAGTAATAGTTAATGGTATGAATGAATGAATGAATGAGTGCGTGAGTGAGTGAGTGATTACATCACACAGGAAGCATGGGTGAAGGAGAAGCTGCATTTAATTAGTACATAAAATAAGCTTGAGTTGAAGTTAATACAGATTTCAACAAGAGTGAGGCTGGCTGGTTGTTCAGGGTGGGCTTCATAAGGACATAGCCATGGGAGATAGCATGGGAACAAAATCAGTTCTATTAGTTATCCTAGAGAGATGTGACTCGCAAGAATTGGCTCATCATTGCATTTGTGGCAGGTTGATTCAGAACCGAGATGTTATTGTCATCTGTGACACTGAGGTAAAGGGAAATCGGGCAGCACAATGGACATGGCTCATTTGCTCAGGCCACATCTTCTTGGTCAGTAAGTCCACTCAGGGGGCCAAATATTAGAGCTTGTTAAGTTCGAATATGAGCAATTGAATTCTTTCTAATTGTCCTTGAGGGATTTTCTATCAAGCTGGATTATCGAGAAGAATGATTCTTTTCTTAATGAAGGAAATTCCTCACCAGATGAGTGACTTTCACACAGTCCTCTGCAACAATCAGAACAGCTCTTTGTAATAATAATATCATGTACTGAATGTTTACGTGTTAGGACCTGTTCTAAATGCTTTCTCTACATAAACTCAATCCTCACGACCCTGTGATGTAGTTACTATTATTAGCCTATTTTTACAGACTACAAAACCGAGAACGAAGATGTTAAGCAGTTCATCTGGAGGAACCGTGTGAAGGGAGCTGGGATTTGAACTCAAGCAGTCAGACTCCAGCGCTCATGCTGACCCGCCTTTCTAGGCAGGCACCCAGCGTTTCTTGTGTTTGATGAATTCTGTTACTTAAAATTTAATTTTCATTGTGCTCTCTCTGTGTCTAAAATAAACCTTTTAAAAAAATTTAATTCTCATTGCGACTCTTGCACGTGGGGTGTATTAACCAAGACTTTTTTGGATTCAAGCAACAGGCTAACTGAAGCAGAGAAGATTTAACCGTGTCCCGTAACTGAGCTGTCTTTGGGTCATGTGACTGGCTACGATGCTTGGCGCCCCAGTTGGTGTGGAGGAGCGGCTCCTCACATAGGAAGGGGAGCCAGTGATGGACAAACAAAAGTCACACGAGGAAGTGGAAGTTTAGAGAGGTTAAGTGACTTGCCCAAGGGCACTCAGCTAATGAATGGCAAGGGTGGAATTTGGAACTCGGCTGCCTGCCTCTGTAACCATTCTGTGTCCGCCTTGATTTGTGTGAACCCGAGGCAGATTGCACATCCTTCTGCCACTTCTTCAGGGGGCTATGGCGTCATTGACCAAGATGTCTCTTTCTTTGCTTCATTTAGTTCTAAGGACACACTGTGGGCACCTTCTGTGCATCTGGCTGTTTCCCAAATGTAGTTTGCACTGCTTTATTTAATCTTAAATGGTTGTTTTGGGATAGTTATGTAAACAGTTAAATTCACTAATAATTTCACTACTTTCCACTTCAGGGAATGAACTTTCCTGACCAGGCCCCAAATTCTAGAGAAATCTTTACTGAAGCCCTGTGACCAGACCTGAGCTTTTTCAGGCTAAGGTTTTATGCAAAACATGGGCTTTCATGGAAAATTTGGTTCTTGCTCACTTGGGTCAGTTCATGGAAATGTTCATCAGCTCCAGCAGCAGGTCATAGATGTCACACAGGAATGGAAGGTTAGCTGTGTTCTCCCTGTCACCTTGCAGTCCTACTGTACAGATCCTTAGTAGGGAGAATGGTCTTTGGAAGACGGCCTATACTTTGCCCTTCTGAATCTGTTTATGAGGAAATGACAATATTTGCAGCATGTGCAACACCACTGACTGAAGCTCTGATCCTTGGTGTGTTTCTTTTCTACGTGTATTCATCTCTACATCAAAAACAGAGAAAGCCACAGGAAATTGTTGCCTGTATTTCCAGGAAATGTGCCTACTTCACCAGCTCCCCAGGCCACACAGCCCAGAAGACCCCAGTGCAGGCATTGGAATCATCGATGAAAGTGGTGATAAGGAACAAGGGAGCGTTCTCATTCTGCAGCTCTGCCAGCAAAAGCCCAAAGAAGACAGGCCCTTCAGACTAACAGGAAAACTCCGAATCGGGTCCTTTAAACACTCAATTCCTGAACATGTAAAAGCTATGCGTGAAGTGAGGTAGAATCCCAAAGTAGACCATTGGCCAGTCCTCACTCTTTCTGCTCAGCTGGGCACCTCCTGCCTGGCCCTCAGGGCTGGGGCTGGCACCCTCTCTGATCATTACAGAAATGAAGTCATCCTGCGAAATTTTTCACATTAGCTTAATGAGGATGATAATAATAATAGCTAATATTTATTGAGTGTTGAGCAGGGCTAGCAACCTGAGTACATAGGCAGATAGAAGCAAACAAGAGCCATCCAACTAGGCTGGAGATTTGTACCCGGAGCAGGCTTTGGTGTATATCTCTTGTGTGTATCTCTTCCACTCTTACATAGGAAAAGGGATTGGATGGTAGTCCGATAAATACTTTACCACAGGGAATGTATGTGTCTTCTGGGTGCTGGCCAGTACCGTGATAAGTCTCCCCACTCTCCCGAAAAAAGGTGGCTTCTTCCCTCCCATGGTCCAGCTTCCTAGTATAGCTCTCTTCTCTATTTTAGCTTATCATATTGTATTAAAACAAGTATGAGAAATTGATGTTCTTTCAACTTCTCTGTGAACTGAAACAAATTTTCATTTAAGCGTGAAATCTTCCATCTCACAGATCAAAGAGATGCTCTGGAAGAAAAGCACCCATAAATATTTGAGGCTTAATGAAGGCTATTTAATAATACCCCACATTATGGCAAAAAAAATATAATTTGACTCCAAAGATATACCCTATTAAGGCTGATAACAAAAAGTAGGAAAATGAGGCTAGAAATTAATAAAACATATCAAGAAAACCATTTCTAGACTTGCTAGAAACGGGCCATAAATGTGGTTTTGAACCTTCTGGCAGCTGTTATGAAGATGGAAAAAGGAGTATAGTGGAAATTCAGTTTTAAAACCCAAAAGGAGAAAAGTTCTCCTGGAATTTTAGGAGAAAAATAATTTGTCACTCTACACAGGTGTTGGTTGATGTTGCTCTATAGCTCTTGGCATGCAGGCTTCTGTATGCTTCTCCACATTCTGCTTATTTTTAGGATTAAAAAACCCCACATAGTGTGATTTATCATATGTCTACTTCTGGATTATTTCAGGACTCATAATCTGGCTATGCGTTATCTGTATCTTCATTTCTCTTTCCTTCTCAGCCTGCTGTTCATCTCCTGGATATTTCTCATTAGCATTCTGATAAATGATAAGCAGGGGAAAATAAAGATAAACACAACTCTAGCAATCAGTTTTGCTATTTACAGAGGTGATGTTAATGCTTTTTTAGCTAGTGGAATTTCAGGAGAGATCTGTCTGCATCAGCCTACTAACAGAACTCCTGACTGTCTTAGAGTTCAGCCTGCCCCACCCTGTGGGTGCTTAGGGAGCCCCTTTTGGGCCACAAGGTGAGGGCCAACAGGCAGAGACACCTGCAGACGTAAGTTTGACTTCATTCTACTCAAGATGGAGGGCACTCCTGGGGAATTGATACAGAATGTGAAAATAGTGGAACTTGTATTTGTTTGCTGGGGCTGCCATAACGAAGTCCCACAGGCAGTGTGGCTTAAACAACAAAACTTTATTTTTTTCAGCAGTTCTTGGTGGCTCTTCCGAGGGCCTCCCTCCTTGGCTTGTTGATGGCTAAAGATCACATGATTTTCCCTTTGTGTGTGTCTATGTTAATCTCCTCTTCTTTAAAAAAAAAAAAATTAAGGATTTATTTTTTTACTTGAGAAAGAGAGAGAGTGGGAGGGGCAGGGGGAGAGGGAGAGAGAATCTCCAGCAGACTCCCCACTGAGCACAGAGCCCAATGTGGGGCTCAGTCTGAGGTCATGACCTGAGCTGAAACCAAGAGTTGGACACTCAACTGACTAAGCCACTCAGTTGCCTCTAATCTCCTCTTTTTATAAGACTACTCATCATATTGGATTAGGGCCTACCCAAGTGACCTCATTTAACTTGAAATATCTCTTTAAAGTCTCTGTCTCCAAATACAGACACATTCTGAAGTATGGAGGGTTAGGATTTCAACATATGAATTTGAGGGGGACACAATTGAGCCCGTAACAAAACTGTTGATTAAAACAAGATGTTTGAATTACCTGGATTTCAATGATAAGTATTTCTTTTTTCTCCAGTTATAAGGAATTGAAAGTCTTGCAAGGCACCCTTGTTGTATATTTATGGCCTTGAAAGGCTTGGATCACAGGATGTGCGTGCACGCGCGTGTGTGTGTGTGTCTTTTGGATCAAATATACAATGTCTATTGAAAGTTTGAAGATCAGTGTGTTTCCTCCTGTTCAGAAATAATAATGCATAGCTTTCACTAGAGTTCTTTTCATTTCCAAGGCTCTCTTAAATATTGACTAATTAAGTAAAAATAGAGGAAGCCTGGCTAAATAGCCTCTCTTTGAGGACCAGCCCAATGGACTTAGAATACACAGTGATTTTCTGTACCTTTGAAAACAGAAGCAACTAGAAATCTTTTATTATTGGCTATAATAGCAAATGACATCCCTTATTATGCTTGGCAGCTGACATACCAAATTGCATTTTAGTTGGTTGTTATACATGAAATAGTAGGATATGAATCGACTAAAAATGAGAATTTACAGCCCTGGGACATGGGATATCTGACATCTAGGGGTTGCCATGACAACTCATCAGGATGTTGCTTTGTAATCTTTTGGATTAAGTTCTAGCCCAGGGTCACTGGATTGGAATTGGAGGGGGGATTGGTGACAGGATGTGAATGTTGTACCTTTCCTAAATGGTATTGAATTTGCAGTTTGGTCATGTTGCTAAGATCAAGTAGAAATGACATTGAGGGAATGCTTAAATTCTTCAGAATCTAGACAAGGTCACATTTGTCAGCGAGAATATTTAGATGGAGTGGTCTGAAACTCAGCAGCTGAAAGACAGGATTTCCTGTCCTAGGTTGGTGGATAAAAAACGTGCAAGTATCCTTTAATAAATGCACACCCCTGAACAGTTATATGCAAATGAAAATTTGGGAAATTAAACCCTTTTTATAATCATCTTGTGTTTTAAAATTGGAACTGAACATCCCCAAGAAAACAGTTTGGCCACAAAGAAAACCACGGCTGGTTTCTAGTGTTTCATATCCTCCATCTCAGCCGGAAATGGCCTGCAGGGTGTGGAATTTGGACCAGGGAAGGGAATTGGGCAGAGTAAGGAAGGAAGCGGTTGGAAAACAGGGCAACACTTTCCTCATCTCACGTTGGCTCTGACCGCACGTACCATATCTCCTCTATGATGATACACCTCCCAGACATGTTCCTCACCAGAGATGGTCAATGGAGGGAATGTGGAAACTAAAGAGCTCTGCTCCCAAGTCTGATTCCAGTTTTGCCACTAACAGTGTGATCTGGGACAAAACACATGTCAACTCTGGGTTGCTCTAGGAAGGGAGGGTGTTGAGTTTCCCCAGGATGTCAAGTTCTGCTGTTTATCATGATGTGGGGCAGCCAGTCCAGGTCTCCACATTTCTCTTCTTTGCCATTAAGCCCACATTTCCATCATTACTTTGCAGTAGAACAACCCCTCCATGGCTAGTGGGACCTCTTAATGATTAAGACAGAACAAAAGAATTCCTCCCCATCCCCATAGTTTTTTAGGTCTTATAATTGTGGCTTTCTGCCATGCAATGGAGAGAGGATGAAATCTTCCTCTCTTCCAGTTCCAGTGTTTTCCCATGATGACCACCGTCAGCATCAGCTTAGCTAGCATCTACTGAGTGTTTCTGCATGGAGACAGTGCTACGCAACTTATATACATCGTACCATTTAATCCTTATGACAAATACACCCATGTACCTGTATGTATGTGATATCTATAAAATTGAGCGTTTGCTATGTACCAAGTGTTAACGCCAGATACTCACAATGATCCAGTGAGGTGGATTAATGGATTGTCAGTTAAGCCCCACAACAGATGTCTTATCCATTAGCTCTGTTTTTGCAAATAAGGAAACTGAGCCATAGCTAGTAACTGGTGGAGCAGGGATTTGAGTCCAAGTTGTATGGCCTCAGACTCCTTTCTCATAAACTCTCTGCTGGTGGTTCTCCACATTCCTATGGCATAACCATCACCTGGGAGGGGGGAGCTTTTAAAATATATGGATCCTGGGGTTCCCTGGCAAACCAGTCAGAATGTTTGGGATTACAGCTTGCATTAGGCTAAAAGGCAGCCAAGGTAGATAACACCTCAGATAGAACACTAAGTTATTTGGTTGGGCAGTGGCCTGTGGCCCCACGGCCAGCAGGTGGCTGGCCTAGGCCTTGCATCTAGGCTGCTTACTGTAAAGCCGAATACCTTGACAGCACAACGGTCTACATTCCAGTTATTAGTGTTGTCAGCGGAGCTTAGCCACCATCATGCCCAGTTTCCTTTTCCTAGTCTAAAACCCAAGGCCACAAGTTCATCGAGGGTCTTCTAAAGACTGTGTCTTCTTATTTGAACCAATGTTGTTCCACTTAAAAGTGTCAAAGTTTACTTTGACTCATCACCATTACCACCTTTCATGTAAGTTATTTTGTACTTTCCTCATTGAGCAAAACCTTTACCACCAGAGTCTAGGACAGTGGTTCCAAAACCGTGATGCATATTGGAATCACCTGGGAATCTTTAAGAACTATGGCTGCCTGGCTCCCACCCCAGACATTCTGATTTTATTGGTATGGGATGTGACCTGGGCAGTGGGAGTTTTAAAAAAGCTCTGCAGGTGATTCTGATATGCAGCCAAGTTTGAACCACTGGTTTCAGACTTGGTCTGACTTGCGTTCACAGGCGTGTTGACTGTGGAATCTCCTCTGTGGACTGAACTCACTTTTCATCTCTCTGACGGTGCCTCACCACCGTCTCCTTCTGCATTTTAGCTAGCATGATCAGTTTGCAGTAAATTCCACTCAGCTCACTACCTGACCTGGAATTCTACCTCAATGTCAAATAACGGTTTCTCCCCACAGGGTGTTCTTCTGCTTAGGTGCTTGGAGTGATACTGGTGACATGTCTCTGAGATATCTTTGTAAGGTTCTCAGCCTCACTGGACTCTTCTCTTGACTGTGTGATATGTCTCTTTGTCTCTCTCTCTCTTTTTTAAAGATTTTGTTTATTTGACAGAGACACAGCGAGAGAGGGAACACAAGCAGGGGCAGTGGGAGAGGGAGAAGCAGGCTTCCCGTCGAGCAGGGAGCCCGATGCGGGGCTCGATCCCAGGACCCTGAGATCATGACCTGAGCCGAAGGCAGATGCTTAATGACTGAGCCACCCAGGCGCCCCTCTTCGTCTCTTTTTAAATTGTTTTACCTTTTAAAACATTTTCGTGATTTCAATACATGTTGCCTTTTTCTTCCAGGAGCAAAATAAGCACCTCTTCCACATAATGCTTTATAATAGTAAGTCACTTGTGGGTCTTTTCCCCAAACAGTTAAGCGTCAGATTGACTACAGACCGACAACAGCTGACATGCCCTGTGGTGCTCAACAGTTGATAAAATCTTACATATAGCAATCTGGTGGAAAGTTGGAGATCACATAGGGAAGGACTGACTCAGACTATGTCCTCAGAGAATTTAGAGAAGTTTGATTACTTTAACCAATTGGAAAACGTAGTGGGATTGTAAAAGCATACTAAAGTAGAAGGGTAAATTTGTTGGCAAGTTTGCAAATGTACTTAATCTCGAAATTCATCGTGCAGGTCATACAGAGTCTTAAACTGAGATTTTTAAGATGAGAGAGATGTCGTTTGGTGGGTAAGAGAGAGGGGCAGTTTGCAAGCCGAGTAACTTGCGGCAACGGCTGGGAGCTAGAGGATGGAGCGCTGGTCGCCACGGGGCCAGCTAGCGAGGCAGGTGTGAAAGGTACAAACTAGGTACGGCAGGTAATGAGGCGGAGCTAGCCGTGTGAGATTTAATAGCAAGAAGACTTAGGAAGACCTAAAAAATATGTGTATCTGTGTATATTAGAAGATGTTCTGTTTTACTTTGTGCAATTGTTGAAGTCCAGTTGGTCTGTAATTGTGCTATTACGGCTCGCCGAACAAGACTGGTAGTTTGGGTTGGTTTTTACACTTTCCTTGAGGGTACAGCTTTTGAAATGAGCTTTGCTCCTGTAGGTTTAAAAATGTTCTCATTGCGATGTGTGTGTTGTGCTGTTGTCACCCCCAAGGGAAGAAAAGGAGGTTGGGACGCCTCTCTTTTGCAAGGGAAGGGTCAGAGCAGGCAGGGGGCTGTCACGGTTGTTTCCCTTTGTTCGGGAATTAGACCATGTGAGCAAGGGGTTCCACCCCTCATTTTGTGAGCTGTTTTCCTCCGAGATTTCCTAATTTTTCCCATGACGTTTCAGCCTGTTTCTTCACAAGATTGTAAGGCCTGAAAGACCTCATTGTTTTACGGGAGTGCAAGCTCCTGCACATTCGCTGATCCGGCCGGCTGGGGTCTGGGTGTGGGTGGGACGCGGCTGAGGGCTGATGCAGCCTGGACAGTGTGTGGAGCACGTATCCCGATAGCAGCAAACACTTTTTGTTTATCAGGAGTATATTGTAGAGCGACTTTTTCTTCATAGACGGTGCTATACTTCTAACATATTTTTCACAAACTACAATCTGCCCCGACTGACAGAAATAGGGCCATTCTTTTAGGCTAAGGGAAGTTTCTTAATGGCAAATCAGATTGAAATTTCACTTCATCTTTGGATAAATGCAAACTTTTGTTCTTGGTTTTTTTTTTTTTTTTTTTTTTTTTTTAAAGATTTTATTTATTTATTTGACAGAGAGAGACAGCGAGAGAGGGAACACAAACAGGGGGAGTGGGAGAGGGAGAAGCAGGCTTCCCGCCGAGCAGGGAGCCCGATGCGGGGCTCGATCCCAGGACCCTGAGATCATGACCTGAGCCGAAGGCAGTCGCTTAACCAACTGAGCCACCCAGGCGCCCCATGCAAACTTTTGTTCTTGTAATGCATACTCCTTGATGGCCTGCGCCGGATTTCTGTGAGCTCTTGGAGGGGCAGCCCTGCACATTCTCCAGGGCAAATCCCAGTCAGTGCATGCTTTGAAGGGTCCAAAATATTAATTATAGTAGAAGGAAAAAAGCGATAGCAGAAGAACCCCAGCTAAAAGGTAAATAGGTTTATTGAGTAAAGGCAGTTGGGGTTTAATGCTAATGAGGTTATTTTTTAAATGAAGTTTATGTATTGTCTTAATGCTAACTTCTGAGGAATTGAGATCTGTATTTGATTAACAGTAATATGCCAGCAGAACACACTACATTTATATCTGAAGTTACATTAACACTTTCAGTCAGATTTACACAATTCCCCACCATTTTTAGGTGTTCTCAGTGGTAGCAGGGACACTGGGACCTAAAGTCAGTGTTGGGAGCAGGTTGCACACATCCCTTCACAACTCCTGTTTCAGTGAGTCATGTTGGCAGCTTGAAATCCACCTTGAATTACACCAAGGACATCAGCAAACACTACAAATGGGAGCTCTCCACTGTCAGTGACCATATTTCAACATGGAGCTGCGCACCACTGCCCAAAGAGGAATGTAGAAGTTAAGGAGTCTTGGGGCACCTGGGTGGCTCAGGTGACTCTTAATTTCCACTGAGGTCTTGATCTCAGAGTTGTGATACTTTAAAAAAAGAAGAAGAAGAAGAAGTTAAGGAGTCTTCTCCTGAGGCAAATAATGTAGTGTTTCTACTCAGCACAACAGCCAACATGAACCTTTTAAAATATAAACCAGGCCATGCGGCTCCTCTGCCCCAAACCCCCCCACAAGGCTCCCCATTTCACTTGGAGTAAAAGCCTCGCTGTGGCCTAAAAGCTGTCCGTGCTCTGGTTGCCCTCCAGCTCTCTTTCCTCACCTCCGCCAGTGTCCTTCTGGCACTCGTGACCAGACCCCGATCTTACCCCTGTTTCTGTAGAATATCCTAGGCCTGCTTCTAGTCTAGGGCCCTCCCTCTTCCTAGGGCCGTGGTCCTCAGACTTAGTGTGCATCAGAATCTTCTGGAGCACTGGTTAAGACAGACTGTCACCCACCCCTCCTCACGGTTTTGAGCCAGTGAAAAGTTTTCAGGGGATGCTGATGGTCCTGGGACCGCACTTTGAGACCCACTGCTTCAACCCGTCTCTTGGTTTACCTCTCACCTCCTTCAAGTCACTGACCCACTTTCACCTCCTCACCTCCCCTGACCATCCTATTTAAAATTGCAGCCTTTCTTCTCCATTCCATTTCCCTTTTTTTCATTGTACCTGTCACTTTATAACAAAAATAACTTATTTATTATGTTTCTTATTTGTGTTTAAAGTCTGTCTCCCCACCGCTGCTCCCCTTCCCCCCCCAAGACGCTAAATTCCATAAAAGTAGGGGTTTTGTCTGTTTTCTTCACTGGTGTAGCTCAAATTTTAGAACAGTGCCTGGCACATAGTAGGTGCTCAGTGAATATTGTTGAGAGAATCAGTGAATGAACAACATTGAGAAGTGAATAATGTATGTCAGATTTGGGTCCCAGCCGCTTTAATTTGAACTCACCAGAGAATCTTAAAACGGTTTCTTTCAGGATTGCTTCTCAGCTTTAGTGCTTTTAGGATAATGAGGAGTGGTATCTGCTCTTGGCTAAAGTTTAGGAATGCCCCGATGAACCTTAAATAGTAGGTGCACCAAATTGTTGCTCTTAGATTTACATCTTAACCTTGGGGACCGTAAGCCTGTAGTTTTCAAAAACTCTGGTCTGCACAAGTTTCCTGGAGATACTTGAGGGGCTCTGCAAATGTTTAATTTGCATTTCATTTTTAATATATTTTAAACAATTTTGTATAATCATAATAAAAACACACGCATACTTAAACATGTTGTATATGAAATTTTAACACATTGGGACCACCAAGGCATTGAATTGGACTATCAAGTTAATCTTAAATTAAGTGTTTTCTGCTGTTTGGGCTTATATATTTGAACTTCTTATAAGTTAGTCATTGATAAGGAAGTTCAGTACCAGTGTTTTTCAGATTCCAGCCTGATCATGAATTGAACAAGCAAATTCCTCTTGTTAAACATATTTAGCCCACTCAATTCCATGCCGGGCAGAGCTTGCGGGGGGTGGGGGGGTTCTCTGTTGGGTGTAGCTTTCTGCGTAGATTAATGGCCAGTTGTGTAGTAAGTAAACAAAGCGCATATCACTTAATGACATATATTCTGTCTTAGGGTTCTGTATACCCACTCTACATTTTAGATGCTCCTTGACTGTTAAATCAAGTAGTTGTCAGATTATCTTTAGTGTTAAAATTTGAAATAAAAAAATCTTAACTACTGCATCTTTCCCAAGCTTTTGGGGTTTTGAGGCATATTGTGAGATAACAAAATGAATTGCTAAAGAACTGTTATCATTTTCAGTATAACTGTCCCTTGCTGTTTCAATTCATTCATTTCCAGAATATGGATACAGAAATTTCCCACAGTGAGTTCCCATAGAAAAGAATACAGTGTTATTTGTGTCAATTAGGTTTCTAAGTTTCATAGACAAGTAATAAGACTAGCAGATAGCAAAACATTTATCTGAAAATTTGTCTGAATCTGTTTGGTCCCTGAGTTTATAGAGCAGGGATTCGGACAGCAAGTGATACCTGTAGTTACCTGTGAACATCAGGATTTTCTTAACACATTGCCACCAAATACAAACACAGAAATAAATCGTATGCTATATCAGTTTTAAAAGTCAGTTATTTCTGGGACGCCTGGGAGGCTCAGTGGTTAAGCGTCTGCCTTCGGCTCAGGTCATGATCCCAGGGTCCTGGGATCGAGCCCCTAATCCGGCTCCCTGCTCAGCGGAGGCCTGCTTCTCCCTCTCCCACTCCCTCTGCTTGTGCTCTCTCTCTCTCTGACAAATAAATAAAATCTTTTAAAAGTCAGTTATTTCTTTTTCTTGCCTAATTGCTCTGGGTAGAACTTCCAATACAATGTTGAATGAAATTGCCAACAGTGGTCATCTTTGTCTTGTTCCTAATCTTAGAGGAAAAGCTTTCATCTTTTCACCATTGGATATGATGTTGGCTGTGGGCTTATCATATATGGTCTTTATTGTGTTGAGGTACGTTCCCTCTGTATCTGCTTTGTTGAGAGTTTTTATCATAAACAGATGTTGAATTTTATCAAATGCTTTTCTGCATCTATTGAGATGATCATATGATTTTTATCCTTCATTTTGTTAATGTGTATCACATTGACTGATTTGTGGATATTAAACCATTCTTACATCCCTGGCGTAAATCCCACGTGATTGTAGTATATGATCCTTTTACTCTGTTGTTGAATTCAGTTTGCTAGTATTTTGTTGAGGATTTTTGTGTCTGTGTTCATCGGGGATATTGGCCTATAATAATCTTTTTTTGTGGCATCCTTGTCTGGTTTTGGTATCAGGGCCTCTTAAAATATGTTTGGAAGAGTTCCTCCCTCTTCAGTTTTTTGGAAGAGTTTGAGAAGGATCTATATTCTTTGAACGTTGGTAGAATTCACCAGTGAAACAATCTGGTCCCAGAGTTTTGTTTTTTGGGAGGTTTTTGATTACTGATTCAATCTCCTTGCTAGTAATTGGACTGTTCAGATTTTCTGTATCATCATGATTCAGTCTTGGTAGGTGGTATGTTTCTAGGAATTTATCCATTTCTTCTAGGTTGTCCAACTTGTTGATGTATAATTGTTCAGTGTAATCTCTTATGATTCTTTGTATTTCTTTGTTATCAGTTGTAACATTTCCTCTTTCATTTCTGATTTTATTTGAGTGTGCGCTGTCTCTCTCTCTCTCTCTTTCTCTTTGGTGAGTCTAGCTAAAGGTTTGCCGATTTTGTCTATCTTTTGAAAGAACCAGCTCTTGGTGACATTTATCTTTTCTGTTGTCCTTTCAGTCTCTTTCATTTATTTATTTCTGCTCTAATATTTGTTATTTCCTTTCTTCTACCTAACTTTGGGCTTCATTTGTTCTTCTTTTTCTGTTTTCTTGAGGTGTAATGTTAGGTTGTTTATTTGAAATGTTTATTGTTTCTTGAGGTAGGCATTTATCACTGTGAACGTCCCTCTTGGAACTGCTTTTGCTGCATCCCATAAATTTTGATTTGGTACATTTCCATTTTCATTTGTCTCAAGGTATTTTTAAATTTTCTTTTGATTTTAAGAAGACCCATTGGTTTTCACTAGCATGTTGTTTAATCTCCACATATCTGTGATTTTTCCAATTTTATTAATGTAATTAATTTCTAGTTTCATACCATTGTGGTTGGAAAAGATGCTTAATAAAATTTCAGTTCTCTTAAGTTTATTTACGGCCTAACATATGATCTGTCTCAGAAAATGTTCCATATGTATTTGAGAAGAATGTGTAGTCTTTTGCTTTTGGATGGAATGTTCTGTAAATATCTGTTAAGTCCATCTGATCTTACACGTCATTTAAGGTCAACGTTCCTTTATTGATTTTCTGTCTGGATGATCCATCCATTGATGTAAGTGAGGCATTGAAGTCCCCTACTATCATTGTATTTCTCTCTTTAGGCCTGTTAATATTTGCTTCATGTGTTTAGTTGCTTCTATGTTGGATGCATCAATATTTACAAATGTTTTATCTTCTTGGATTGAGCCCTTATGTAACACCTTTTTTTGGTCTCATTACAGTTTTTGATTTAAAGTCCATTTTATCTGATAGAACTACAGCTACTCCAGTTTTCTTTTGGTTTCCATTTGTATGAATATCTTTTTCTATCCCTTCATTTTCAGTCTATGTGTATCCTTACATCTAAAGAGTGTCTCTTGTAGGCAGCATATAGATAGGTCTTGTTTTGTTATTCATTCAGCTACTCTTTCTCTTGATTGGGTAATTCAGTTCATTTACATTTAAGAACATAGTATTGGAAGTCCAAGCCAGAGCAGTCAGGCAAGAAAAAGAAAAGAAAAGAGGCATCCAAACTGGAAAGGAACAAGTAAAACTGTCATTATTTGCAGATGACATGATATTGTATATAAAAAACCCCAAACAATCCATCAAAAAGCAGTATATAGATTCAGTGTAATCCCTATCAAAATTCCAGTGGTATTTTTCACAGAAATAGAACAGACAATCCTAAAATTTGTTTGGAACCACAAAAGACCCTGAATAGCCAGAGCAATCTTGAGAAAGAAGAACAAAGCTGGAGGCATTCTGCTTCCTAATTTCAAACTATATTACAAAGCTATAGTAATCAAAAGAGTATGGTATTGGAGTAAAAACAGATAGATCAATGGAACAGAATAGAAAGCCCAGAAATTGACCATGTATATTTGGTCAATTAATTTACAATAAAGGAGCCAAGGATATACAATGGAGAGAGGATAGTCTATTCAACAAATGGTGTTGGGAAAATTGGAAAGCTGCATGCAAAAGAATGAAACTGGACCCCTATCTTATACCACACACAAAAATTAACTTGAAATGGATTAAAGACGTAAATGAAAGACCTGAAATCATAAAACTCCTAGAAGAAAACATAGACAGTAAGCTCCTTGACTTTGGTCTTGATGATGATTTTTTGAACCTGACAGCAAAAGCAAAGGCAACAAAAGCAAAAATAAATAAGTGAGGCTACTTCAAACTAAAAAGCTTTGGTACAGCAGAAGAAACCATCAACAAAATGAAAAGGCAACCTACTGAAAGGGGAAAATAATTTGCAAGTCCTATATCTGATAAGGGCTAATATTCAAGATATATGAAGAACTCGTGCAATTCAGTAGCAAAAAAAAAAAAAAAAAAAAAAACCTCAGAAAAACAAAAAACAATCTGATTTAAAAAGGGGCAGAAGATCTGAATAGACATTTTTTCAAAAAAGACATATAGATAGGGACACCTGGGTGGCTCAGTCATTGAGTGTCTGCCTTCGGCTCAGGTTATGATCCCAGGGTCCTGGGATTGAGCCCCGTGTCGGGCTCCCTGCTCGGCGGGAAGCCTGCTTCTCCCTCTCCCACTCCCCCTGCTTGTGTTCCCTCTCTCGCTGTGTCTCTCTCTGTCAAATAAATTAATTAAATTAAATTAAATTAAAAAAAAAGAAGACATGGGGTGCCTGAGTGGCTCAGTCGTTAAGTGTCTGCCTTCAGCTCAGGTCATGATCCCAGGGTCCTGGGATCAAGCCCCACATCGGGAAGCCTGCTTCTCCCTCTCCCACTCCCCCTGCTTGTGTTCCCTCTCTCACTGTCTCTTTCTCTGTCAAATAAATAAATAAAATCTTTAAAAAAAAAAAAGACGTATAGATAGCCAATAGGTACATGAAAAGATGTTCAACGTCATTAATTATCAGGGAAATGGAAATGAAAACTACAATGAGATGTCACCTCATACCTGTTAGAATGTCTGCTAAATCAAAAAGACAAGAAATAACAAGTGTTGACAAGGATGTAGAGAAAAGGGAACCCTTGGATACTGTGGGTAGGAATGTAAATCGGTGCGACCACTATGGAAAATCATATGGCGATTCCTCAAAAAATTAAAAATAGAACTACTTTATTATCTGGCAATTCCACTTCTGGATATTTATCTGAAGAAAACAAAAACATGAATTTGGAAAGATATATGTACCATCATGTTCATTGCAGCAGCATTTAAAATAGCCAAGATATGAAAACAACCTAAGTGCCTATTGATAGATAAATGAATAAAGAAATTGGTACTTATATATATGCATATAAAATATATTTTCAGTGGAATATTATTCAGCCATAAAAAATGCAATCTTACCATTTGCGACAACATGGGTGGACCCCAAGGGCATTATGCTAGGTGAAATAAGTCAGGCAAAGAAAAATACCAAATGGTCTCTCTTACATGTGGAATCTTAAAAAAAACATACAAATAAGCTCCTGATAGGTACAGAGAACAGATTGGTGGTTGTAAGAGCTAGGATGGGTAAAATGGGTGAACTGTTTTCTTGAATCAAAAAAATTTGATAGTTGATAAGCCTACTACTATCTGAAAGCCCCACTCCCTGCTATCTCTAAAGTTCCACTGAATCTACTGTAGGAAATAGTTATGTTATACTTTATGGAACATTTTGTAGACCTCCTTTCACATCCTTCTGATAATATACTTAGCACTTCCTTGTAGCTTGTTGTTTGTCTCCCACACTATATCTGAGCCCCTTGAAGGGAAGAACTGTGTCTCATTCATGACAGTTGCTGGCGTTACCTAGCTCATGGTGGGTGCTCAGCACGTGTTTATTAAATGACATTGCTTTCCACAGCAGAGGGAAGCAAGCTTGAAAGGAACAACACAGCCTCATCTTAAATACACAGTAACTTTACACTAAGCACAAATTTTAGCACTAAAAATCTATTTGACAGTCCCATGATTTTTTCCTCCTTTATCTCTCATATACAATCATTTGTAGTTTTATGAATTCTTTTTTTTTTAAGATTTTATTTATTTACTTGTCAGAGAGAAAGAGGCAGGCAGAGGGAGAAGCAGGTTCCCCACTGGGCAAGGAGCCTGATACGGGACTTGATCCCAGGACCCCGGGATCATGACCCAAGTCGAAGGCAGACGCCCAACCAACTGAGCCACCCAGGTGTCCCTTATGAATTCTTTCTAGAAATGTTTTTTGATTCTGACCCTTCCATGCCATCCTACTGCCATGCCATGCCTGGTCTCAAGTGTCATCCTTCTCTTCCCTTGCTTGGACTATGGAAACAGCCTGCAAGCCTCTCCCAGACCTAGTCTTCTATCTACTTCTCCACACTGTTGCTGTCCCCAGCAAGTCCTTTGGCCTACACTCCCTGTAGGATAAGGGGTAAACCCGTGCTCTCCAATACAGTATCCACTAGCCACGTGTGTCTATTGAGCTCTTAAAATGTGGCTAGTCCAAATTGGGATGTTATAGATAAAAATCCCACACCCTATTTTAAAGACCTAGTGAGAAAAAAATATAAAATATCTCATTAATCATTTTTATATTGATTACATGTTGAAATGGTTATATTTGAGATAAACTGGTCTAAATAATGTATCATCAAAATTAAATTCTATTTCTTTTTATTTTTTTAATGTGGATATTGGAAAATTTGAAATTATGTGTATGGTTCACCTTATATGTCTATTGGTCAGTGCTAGTCTTTTTTTTCTTTTTTAAGATTTTATTTATTTACTCATGAGAGAGAGAGGCAGAGGGAGAAGCAGGCTCCCAAGGAGCAGGGAGCCCGATGCGGGACTCGATCCCAGGACCCTGGTATCATGACCTGAGCCCAAGGCAGACACTTAACCATCTGAGCCACCCAGGCGCCCTGGTCAGTGTTAGTCTTAACTGTATCATGACATTTCAAGTTTCTTATAACCTGGCTTCAGATACCTCTTTAGCCTTGTGCCCCAGCCCTTCCTGACCTCTTTAGAATTTCTCATAACCCCCAGATCTCACCAAACCTATTTATACTTGTGGGTTGTTTTTTTTTTTTTTTTTTCATATACTCTTCCTTCTTCCTGAAATGTCCTTCCCTTTCTTTGTTAGCTCTAAAAATCTTACTCATATTTTTAGGACCTGATTTAATTGTCCCATGCTGGTGAAGTTATGCCCCGTTTCCTCAAAGAGAATTAGCCAATTCTCCCCATCACAGGTTCTTGATGCCTCTATTATTATGCTTACATTGCTGTGATGCCATGATATGTCTTCTTAACTAGGCTTCTCAAGGGAAAAGGCACAGCTTATTCCTGTGATGACCCGTGAGGGCAGTATCTGGTGTGTACTAGGCATTTAATCGACATTTATTAAATTAATGTATGAATTAATGTAATCCTACTGCTGTACACTGCTCTTTTTACATATATCCAGCCTTGATCATCCGAACCATTGGCCATGGAAAAAATTGCATGTTGAGGTGGACAGCGCTGGACTTCTCAGCCGTGACCCCAATTTCAGATTTTTATGTTCAATAAAATGGCCTCTTCATCCTCACTGGTTGACTTACAGTAATTAAAAAATTATATATTTGAACTTATGAAATCTATAGATGAGAGTACAGACTGAGAGTATAAAATGAGAGTATAAGTGACACTTTTACTATTTTGTATACAGGGATTTCATATAAGATTTTTTCAATTGAAGATTCCACTTCTAAACAAGATTGAAAGTCACTGTTCTAATCCTAAATTTCATTTCCATTTCCATCCCAAATGTTTCCTAGTTTCTGGTGTCATGAGTGTTCATACAGCATAAGACTTCTCAACTCTGGCTGCATGATAGATACAACTGGGAAGCTTTCAAAAGTACTGATGCCCAGGCCCACCCCCAGGGATCCTGCTGTAATTGGGCTGGGGGAGGAGCGCCTAGGTACCAGTATTTATGAATAGCATAAATATCTTGTGATAAGGTGATTCCGCAAGTGCTTAAAGAGCCAGGTACACTATAAAAATGTTGAAGTTTTTAGGTGATCATTTTTCTTTCCTTTTATTAACGATATTGTGAGTAAAGGTAACGTGATGGGGGCACCTGGGTGGCTCAGTCGTTAAGCGTCTGCCTTCGGCTCAGGTCATGATCCTGGGGTCCTGGGATCGAGTCCCGCATCAGGCTCCCTGCTCCGTGGGAAGCCTGCTTCTCCCTCTCCCACTCCCCCTGCTTGTGTTCCCTCTCTCGCTGTGTCTCTCTCTGTCAAATAAATAAATAAAATCTTTAAAAAAAAAAAAAGTAACGTGATGTTATTCTTAATGTAGGATTTCAGGGTCAAAACAAAATTTAATTAAGCCTAACTTCTGTAGACAATTTCCTAAGTTGTCTGAAATTAAAATTTCCCATTTCTCTAAAACCTACATGCAGCAGAACTTTAATGTCCCTTACTGGTAGAAATAGCTAACAAAAGATCTATTTTAGATCATGGAAAGGGGACTGACAAGGGCAGTGGGTGTAAAAGTTTGCACAGGTAGTGGCCTTCCTGGCGTGCTTGTTAGCCTGAATAAACACTTCTCCCAGACAGAACCTCCATAGCCCTGCCATGTTGATAAAATCTGACATTCTGCTTAATCACTTTTTAATGATATTGTTCCTTTTGTTCTTGGTATGTGAGAAACCAGTGCTTTTTTTTTAAGGTGTGGGAAAGAATTAGCTTGAATTTCCTAATTCCGTAAAAACAGGCTGGTAAGGCACATATAATTCTTGTGGGGACAGGAGAAAAAATTACCTAATGTCTGTTTATCACAGGTCTTTCCATATATTTTTAAAAAGTTACAAAGTTCCTGAAATTTTGAAAAGAAGAAAATCCGGGATCAGTGCTCTGGCACTTGGTAAGAAAATCCCATGAACTCTTGATAGCATGTTCCATGATTTATACTATTAAAATGCAGATGTAAATTAGCATACGTTTTGCAAATTATCGATTTGTTGAAGTGGCTGGCTCTTTAAGAAAGAAAGGAAGAAAAAAAGAAAGAAAGGAAAAGAAAGAAAAAAAGAAAGAAAGAAAAGGAAAAGAAAGAAAGAAAGAAAAAACACACACACTTGGGATGGAATCCTTTAGGGCATAAAAAGGAATAGAATCCTTTATTTAGTTAACTTCGTTATTTGCAGCCGGTATGTCATCTGTGAGAGACTGATGTCATGCAGATTGAATGCAGAGGCAAACGTGTGTGTGTGTGTGTGTGTGTGTGTGTGTGTGTGTGTGTTCGTGCGCGCGCTTGCGTGTGCTTTAAAGCCCCACTCCCAGAATATGAAGTGAGTGTGAAGGGCACCACAACAACCCCTGGATCTGTCAAGAATGTACCTATTTTTAACAAACTGGATCAAGTGTCAGCGCTCAATAGGAGATGAAGAAGGGGGTAGAGACTGTGTTCTTCAGATTCAGCGGATGGTAAACGGCCCTCTGGCATGTTTACAATACAGCTGTGCGTTCTTAATGGCTCTGCTGCTACCACTTCAGGTAAAGTTTTCTTTGCACGTGATGAATGGCAGAGAATTCTTTAGCAGAGGGAACCAAAGGGTCTGGGAGGAGGAAAAGGGAAGGGAAGAACGGAAAAGAGAGAGAAAAAGAAACACGCAGCTCCAGAGGGAGATAGTCTGTGCTTTGCAGTTGCTTGTGTGGATAGAAACCAGATGGTAAGCTGGAACACCCGCTTGGCTATCCGAGGAGCCAAACATATGGTTAATGGTCGGGAGAAATAGCTTTCAGAGCCAGGGCTTTGCTGACTGCTTCATATTACAGATTGTTACAGTGTGTCATTACATTGCCAACCTAAGTGCTTAATACCCACTGCGGGCGCTGGGCATACACTTACAAGAAGGACTTTTAGCTTTTTGCTGGCTCTGAATGCAGAAGTGACATCATAGGGAGGCTTAAAATGTCTGGTGTTGGGAGGTATGGAGAAGAGTAATTCTGTAGTGGAAACAACATTTTTTTTTTTTTTTTTTTTGCAAGCCAAGCCTTCACTCCACTGAACTCTCCTGTTTTTCTGAGAACCTTTTTATACAGGAATCTCTCTCTCTTTCTCTCTCTCTCTCTCTCTCTCTCTGACACACACATACACACACACAAGTTCTGAAACAGAAATCTAAAACACAGGCCATGCCCCCCTCCCTCCTCCAGTGGATCTGACAGCCCCCTTTCACCTGGAAGCCACATCGCCGAGCTCACAGGGCCTGCATTTGAAGTTTCTGTTTGGGGAGCTTTGGGCAACAGCAGGCCTGTGTTATCTAAGGAACTGCTGAGCCCATTCATCTGCTTTTCACGGCCCGCTTCCTTTTATTTTTAGCCAAATCCGTCAGGCCTGACAGGCGGGTAATTCGAGCCAGAGAAAGGGCAGAGCTCCAGGTCCTTTCCACAAAGCAATTCTTCTCCTCCCTCCTGGGAGGGCTCCAGACTTGGCCTGCTTCAGGCAGATGGATTTGTTGAGTCATGTGAGATCATTTACACAAAAACACAGTGAGGCAGTGGAAATTTAAAAAAAAAAGAGAGAGAGAGAGAGAGAGGGTGGGGGAAGACGAAAGAGGAGGGAAGCCAGGGGGAGTGTGTGCTGCCGTGGCTGCTGGGGAGCATAGGAATTTTGCAGCGAGGCAGCTAGACTGAGGAATGCTGTAGATTCATTTGTGTATAAGGTAATGTCTAGTTTACACAGTGGGGTGGAGCCAGGCTGGGGAGGCTCCTCAAACTATTCGCCTGTATTTAAAAGCAGAAGGGGGCGTGGGGAAACTTTTTTTTTATTTTTAAAGCAACACCCACCAAACAAAGACCACACTGCTGACAGCACTGGGTTCCAGTAGCAGTAAACTACCAGCAGAATGGTTTAGAGAAAATGAGTTTGCTCTGTGATGTAAGACAAGTTTGCTTTGTCCTGACTCCAGCATGACTGAGGCAACAGGGGAGGGAGGAGAGGAAAATTGAAACAGGACTCTTGGTTAATGGTTTCCAGAAATTATTTAGCAGGACTTGAGTGGAGAGAGGAAAGTGGGATAATGTGGAGAATTACTTCGAGGTATACCATAATTGAGGTAGGTAAAATAAAGTCATTACTATGGCTTCCTTGCTCAAGAGGAATTGAGCAATGATTTTGAAATGCCATGGAAGGTATCATTTTTCCCTACCACAGTATTCCTTTTCCTCTGGCTTCTGAAACATTAAAAAAAAAAAAAGCCCAACTCTTGCATCATAGTAAACGGTATTAACAGTTCGTGAATCAGTTTTGTTTACTTTTTATACCACAAGCCTCTAAAACAGTCCATTAAAAAATTGTCTTCTGCTCATTCATGAAATTCTTTTTCTTCTTCAAATGTGCTTCACATGCATTAGCTGTGCTTGGAAGCAGATTTTTCCTTCTTTTGCTGGACTAAAAGAGTTCAGGAGAGAATAACGACTGGGTTATCTAACCATATGTTCTTATACCCGATGTAGTGAGAGTATGCTATGTAGAGGAAAGGGAATATTTTGAGATAGGTTCAGAAAATTAAAAATGGGAGAATTTCAAAATAGGCACCATGATTACTCTCATTGTGACACATTTCTGCAATTCTGCATTTATTTAGAGCTCTACTACGCACCTGTTTTCCTCAGTCTCCCTGGAATGTAGGTCAGCATCACTACGGTTCCTCATACTTGTTGATATTGTAGAAGCTGAAACATTTTGCCATTTTTTCCAGACCTACATATACTCAGTTTATATATATATGGTTTTAATAATCATAGAACATAGCTCATAAATTCCTTCTATGAATACTCACCACGGAGTTATGATAGTAAACATTCAGATCACACCTTTACCTAGAATAACACAGCACTCACAGTGGTGCTGAGAAGAGTCTAGTCGAACCGCTCCACTGTTTTCCACGTAGTTCTAATGATCTAACTCTGCATAGGTAAAAGGTAGTTTTCATTTATTTTACTCGAAGAGAGAATTGGTAAATTTTTGTGGGTGTTAATTGTGTACATTTTGACTATGGGATATCAACATTAGCGTTATGTGATTGAGAGTTGTCATTATTTTGGATGACCCTGACTGCTTACCTGTGCTAGAAATAACAGCATCTACAGTGAAGACTTAAATATATAACGATGACTAGATTTTCCTTAAGACTCCACATGAGTGCTAAAATATATTTGATATTAAAAAAAGCATATTTGTCACAGAAATTTAGTTAACATCTTATAACTAAACATGTATGTATGTTACTTAGGTAAATTTAGTCACTGTAAACATCTGTATGATCTGGGATTTTGTTTTTATTTTGAAATGGAAGCTTTTTTGTTTTCAAACTCATTAAAAACTGAAAAATGTTTCTGTGACGAAAAAAAAGATTCGTCATTATTTTAAACCTATCCACATTCTTGAGTGTTCCCTCTCCATCAGGGTTTCTCAAACTCGGCACTGTTGACATTTTGGACTAAATAATTCTTTATTATGGGGGCTGTTTTGTGCATGGTAGGATATTTTAACAGCATCCCTGGCCTCTACCCACTAGATGCCAGTAGCAGTCTCCCCCAGTCATGACAAAAAGAAAAAAAAGTCTCCATGCATCGTGAATGTCCCCTGGGGGGCAAAGTCACCCTGGCTCAGAACCACTGCTGTATTCTTATTTTGGTTTGGAAATTCACTCTTTTTCTCATGAGCTGGGCACTCAGTTACTTCTGAGATTGAATTCAAGGGTATAAAGTAACATTTTCCCTCCTGTCCTTTATCCCAAAAGTGGGAACCCCAAGTTAGGTAAAGTTTTCCAAGGCTCAAGCAAGGGTGTTTTGGGGGAAGGGTTTTCCTCCCAGAAGACCTGGAGCCTTGTCACACAGAGCAGTCTCTCTCTCTCAGGATGCTGGCCTTAGCAGGTGGAACCCTTCAAGGCCGCGCAGCGACTTTCCCAGAGCCGGTCAAGAGGAAGTGGCCCCACCGACTGAGCTTGGGGATGTTGACACAAGAAGAAAGGGAACTTCTCTGCAGGGACCAGAGCAGAGAGCCTAGGCCACAAGTTCAGTGGCTCTCTGCAGGCTCCCTGCCTTCATATCCAGCCCCAGAAAGAGGGAAAGGCGGCGACAACAGCTCTTTCTTCGGAGCAAAGCAGACATCCTCCCCATCCCGGTGGCTGTGGTCTCAGAAGCTGGAACTCTCATTAAGCAGGGAATGTGGAGCTCTCCGCAGGCTGAGGCAGGCATAAATTTCCTCTGTTTGTTTTGTGAGGACTAGTGTCGACTGCCGTAATGAGATCAGAGGATCCTCCAGGGACGAGGCCTCCAGGTCGGCTGCTGGAGCCGTTTTCTGCGGCTGTTCTCTTGGCTGCTTTTGAAGGACGCCGTGACTCCACAGGACTCGGTTATGAGGCGGGGAGGTGGTTGTGCCCTTGTTTCATTCCTTGCCCTCTTGCCTCTCCGAGGCTACCAGAACGTCCGCGTGCAGTCGTCCAGCTCTAAATCATGGAAAAGCTCATGGAAGGAGGACAGCCCTGGTCGCGTGCGGAATGAGCAGTCGCGTACAGGGAGGTGACTGCTTCCTTGCGAAGCTGCCTGCGCGGCGGATGCCAGGCTACCCTTAGGCTCTTCCTCACCCAACGTCGCTCTGCTGTGGGATGAGTTAGGGTGCGAGTCACAACAAGGTAGCGTATGCTCCAAAGAACAGATTTCTGGCTCTAGCCTGACTTATAGCCAAATGGCCATCTATGGGACCCTAAATATGGCAGAATCGACTTTAGGGAACCCCAAACTGGATATTTCCGGCAGAATACTATAGACTGAGCTGGTGCAGCCCGACCCACTTCTAGCCCCCTATGCCCACCCCATCCACCCAGAACAATCCTTAGGTATGTTGGATGAAAGAGAAAATAGTGAGAACTTACAAGGGAAATTCCCATGTGCCAGAAGACATTCATGCCACAGGCCTGTGAGTGACCCAGACCTGGCCGTAGGCTCTAGAGTCTAAGGGCTGTGATGGTTCTACTCCCATGGGAACTGTTTGCCAAAGGGGCAAGTAGAATTCTCCCTAGAGGCCGTGTCAGGCTTTGAGTGTGTGTGTTCGGGATACAGTGATGGGAGATGGAAACCCAAGGTTACATCGTTTGAAGAGCTGTAAGGGTCTGTGGTTCCACTACCTGTGTAGTACAGGAACTTCTGCTGTTCTGACATAGACACTAAGCTGGTTTGAGAGCACTGAAAGCTGTAGGGCTCTGGTAGAAGTGAACACTAGACCCCTCTGGACAGGTTAACCACCAGGACGTTGTGGTTCCCTCAACGAGAACAAGCCACAAGAAGGAGAAGCTGGTATTGGGAAGTACAGAATTAGAGCCTCAGGAAAGCAGAGATTAACAAACAGTGAATCCCCGAGACTGCTTTTGACAAGGGCCCATCCTGCCAATTTGAGCTTTCTTCTGAGGATTAATGAAAGTCTCCTCCCAGAGGAACAAGGCATTACACCCAATCTGGCTTACTAAGCAGATGAGTTTCAGTTGTAAGCACTAGCCCCCAGTAAGGCAGTCGCCCCTCATTACACTTGTCCTCAAGGTGTTCTTGAGAATATTTAAATTCCTTCCTTGGAAACCTTTTATTGGAGAGATAGCTGGCCCCTTTGAGCTTCTGTAAAGAGATACCTTTCTAGCTATTTCTCTTGTCATTGGTTCCTTTTCAGTGGGTCATTCTGAAGTAACCCGCTAACTAGGTTTTCTGTTAAATTATTTTAGCTTCTCAACAAATCACAGGAAATGTGTTTGCCTGAATTGTTAAGCAAACCCCTCAAGGGAGAAGGAAGCTGGGATCATTTGAAGGTCTCTGGGATTTCTCTTTAAAATCAAAGAAACCCGGAGTTGTCAGGCATGGTTGGTAAAGTGTCTTAACAAGTTGGCCTTCTCAACCATAGTGGACAAATGGATAGGGGATTGCCTGGGTCTCTGGGCCACCACCAAGTACACCCCATGCAGTGAAATGCACTGTTGGCAGACATGAACTTAGGATGCTAAAGCGAAAGCAGGCTCCTTTATTTATTAATAGGGTGATGAAATCTCTTACGTTTAATTTTTTTCTGCTGAGGCACGCACAGGGCCCCAAAAAGTACCCTCTTGACCTAAAAGCGATGCCATACGTCTCAAGAGAAAATTCTTCAGTATTTTATTCTTAATTTGGACCTGGTTTTCTTCTTTTAGTCTAAAAATATTCTGGCCAAATGAGGAGAAGATATACATATTGACATTAAAGCATCAGAAGAAGATAAGTGGAAATAGGCTCAATTGGTGCCGGACTTAAGGAAGATCTTCCTGAACGTTTGTCCTAGTGAGGGCTGCTATAACAGAACACCACAGACCGAGTGGCTTAAACAACGGTTTATTTCTCACAGTGCTGGAAACTGGGAAGTCCAAGATCAAGGTGCCAGCCCATTTGGTCCTAGTGAGAGATCTCTTGCAGAGGGTTGACTTCCTGGTATATTGCACACAGCAGGGAGAGGGGGAGAGATAAAGAGTGCACATACATGCAAGTTCTCTGGTGTGTCTTCTCACAATGGCACTGATCCCATCATGAGAGCTCCACCCTCATGACCTCATCTAAACCTAATTACCTCCCCAAAGCCCTGTCTCTTAATACCAGCACATAGGGAATTAGGCAATATATGAATTGGGGGGGTGGTATAAACATTCAGTCCTTAACAACATTATATAACAACATTATAATTAAATTTTGCATATGTTGAAAGCCTATTGTGTGTAGAGCATTGGGACAGGTGCTGGCTCTTTGGTCATAAAACAGATATCTTCCCTTAGAATACTTAGAATCCAGTAGGATGGTTGAGAGGTAAACCCCTATGTGTGATTACAAGCAGAATGAGGTGGTGCTGAATAGTGATGGGAAACAGGGGAGGGGAAGGGCCTGATGTCTTTTTAACACCATGCATTGAATTCTTTCTTCATATTATTCCATTTAATCTTCAAAACAATCTTAGGACATACAAAGAATTTGCCCCAATTTTATGGATGAAGGAGGAAAGACTCACACGGAGGGTTAGTAACTTGCTGAAATCACATGCGAAGAGGCAGAGTTGATGCTCAGATGGAGCAACTTGGTTCCTAAGTCCTACTTTGCCCACTCTCCTGGAGGGCATGCTGCCCCCAGTGAAGCCACAGTGGTACAGCCCTGGAGGGGTCAGGAGACAGATTGGGAGCCTCCAGCCCTGGAGATTTAAAGAAACATTCCCCGGACTTAAATGAAAAGTGTATGATAGAAGATACAAACCGGCCAACCAAATCCAACCCCTATGGGATTTCCAAAATGCTAACATAAATTGCCAACATTAAACAAGCTCATGATTTTACATTATCTCTCCATTTTCTGGCTTTCTTGAGTATCAGAAGTTCTGGGAAATTGTGCCTTGTTCCTACTTTCCTGGAGGTGAGTAGCAGACCCTCCAGGCCTCTCTACTTCACATTATCTTCTCTGGCCTGACCATTCCTTTATCTTATTCTTTCTTGACTCCCGTGGGCATCGGAATCTGTGTCCCCTGGTTTACATAGTCACCCAGGCAGGAGGAGTAGGCTGAGCCAGGTAACCCCTTGGGAGTTCTATATCCTGCCTTTAATTAAGATATTCCTAAATTACTGAGGAACTGAAAAATGACCCTTTATAGGGTGATAGCCCTGAATCTAAACGCTAGATATCCTTATGTATGATTTCATAAAGTAGAGGAAACCCTTGACGCGTGTGCGAAGTAGTCCTCTTGAAAGCGATGGACATGCTATCACTTGGCATTCTTACTGCACCTCATCTGTCTCTCCAGGCAATGTTTTCATGCTACCAGCAGTGTCTCTCCTTTTTTATAACTTATAATCCTCTCATTTCCTCTTCCTTATCACCATTTCTTGTAGAACCATTGGTCACATGATAGTTGAAATTTCAGTACATTAATTATCAAATTGTGTAACCTATCCTTGGGGAAGAAAGCCTCTCGTGATGCTTGATGGGAAGATGCTCTCATTCTTCTGACTTGGGCTGTTTGTTTTCCGTGGCATACTGTGAAAGCAGGGCATGGGGGCAAGGCAGGATGGCAAACGTTGTTCCGTCTCTTGGGGCAAAACCATGTTATGGCATGTTTGCTGCCTACATGTGAGGGTGGCAAGAACACCAGGGTCCTGAAGAACCAGAAACATATGTTAGCTGTGACTTTGAGGATGGAGAGGGGCCTGCAGGGAGTTCCTCAGGGAGCTCTGCTCTGATTCCTCTGCTTCTTCTTCAGAAAGAAAGGAAGGAGCCAGCCATGTGGGAGGTTATGTGTGCATATGGGGAAGGGGACAGGGGTCCGTTTGTTGCTCTACCTTTGGATCCTTTAATCCCAGCACCATGCTCCTTATTGTGCAAGAGAGGGATTGAACTGTCTGTAATAAAATGGTCTTAAATTTATCCAGTCTTGTACAAGGATTCCATCCAATTGAAGGTTGTTAAGATTTTACTCCAGAGACATGTAAATTATTCCAACTCATAAAAACAGAGGTGGGAGAGTATTAGGGATATATCTCTCATCTGTTTGTCTGATTTCCCAAGCTCCTAAGTCCTAGATTTAGAGAATTTCCTCTAGACTTTTGTCATCGTGCCTTTTCCCTTTTCTCTCCAAACCCTGTTTGTCTCTTTATGACTTTGCTTAATCCTTCCTCACAAGTTCTTGGGTCCTCATGCTTGAGCCCCCTACCTACCTAGGCTGCTGGATTTGGTGGTAGGAGAGAAGTAACAAGAGGCCATTTCACAGACTGACGTCAGAGTACATTATATCTAAAAGCCGTGAGACCATTAACCTTATGAGTGACGTGCTTGCTCCTATGGGCCTGTTTCCCATAGGAGTGCCTGAGCAGCACAGCTTTGCCTTATATGACAGAAGTCTTCTGGAATGAACATCTTGGAAGGGGTGGGGGAGTTGAAGTGGGGAGAAAAGCCCAGCTCATCATACTCCATTCTATATTGGCAGTATTAGTTGCATATTCAAGGGCTAAAAAATAGCACTACACACACACACACACACACACACACACACACACACACACACACACAGCCCATTGACACGTTTAAGAGTGTCAAGAGTAAGAATAAATACTTTAAAGAGTACTCTCATGAGAGTAAGGAGACTAGAGTAAAGTTGGCTTATGCTGTTCTCACCATACCTCTGTCGCACATTATCAGTGATCCAGGGAAAATAGATTTTTTTCTGTGGTAGGTGGAGGCTGATGGTAAATAAATAGTGGAGAAACAGGTAAGCCCGGTCTTAACTTTACTCCAGCTCCACTTGCTGACACCCAGAGAAGCTGTAGGATGTGGTGGTGTCACCAGGAGCCCGAGTCTCTCCGTGTCTCTTCTGTTAGTGAGGACCTGGCTGGTGAGGGGCACTTGTCTGCATCACTGAACCTGTCTCTAGGTGTCTTTGTTTGCTTACTGCCCTTTCATTTTCTTCCCTCTTTGTAGCCTTCACCTTTTCTGTCATTCTCTTTTTGATTTCTTCTTGCCCTGTCTCTACTTTTCTGCTTACTCACTCTTCTAGCCACCTGGAAAGATGAATTACATTTCATTAACCTTTCCAAAGCCTAAGGTTGACCACAGGCCTTGTTGCCCATTGAGCCAACTCTGTTAGGATCAACTGAGTGGAAGTCACACGTTAGCTTCTGGGATTGACTTTCTCCAGGCACCCTTTGAAGGTATCTGTACTTGCCTTTTGTTTAGTATCAGAGGAATCCAACTTTGCGAATGATTTAAAAGAAACATTGAAAAATAGAATAAAGAAGAAAACTCCCTTAATTCCACCATGGTAATGCATGTATCTTTTCCCCTAATGCTTTATATTTAAGATGTAATCTCCTTTTTTAAGCTGTGGATTTCTCTAAACTTCTAAATGGAATTGGCTGTAAAACAACCAGGTTCTCTCTGTTTCAAAGGAAATTTAAAGTACTTGATAGAACAAGGCCAGTCTTTTTGGTTGCTGGCCAAAGCAAACTGACCCAATTTCTAAAACTGTCATCTGTTTGCTGAGGTGTTTTTCGTTAATGATGGTGTGTGTGTGTGTGTGTGTGTGTATTAGGAGAGGTATTTTACTTGTAGGCTTCGTACATATTTTAATTCTGTAGTATCTTGAAATGAAGCCACCTGAAGCCCAGGGTCTACTGCCTATGACAGCATGACTAAGAAGAATTCTTTTACTTCTCTCAATCTGGTTTCCTGATTTAAAAAACTACCACTCAGATCCGTATCAGTACTAACTGAGAGTATTAATATAGAAGTGCGTTGTGCAGTTTTGAGCACTATACAACTGTAAGATAGTCTTAACAATATTTTTCTAAAAGATTTACCATCCTGGGTATTAAAAGATTTTCCTTTTTTAAAAAACCCCAAAGGCAGTCTGCAATGGTTATCAATATTGTGTTGAAGATTGTACGTTAAGAGTCCACATCATCCTAGGCTCTGTGAGAGCAAAGAAAAAAATCGACTGATAGTATTTATTAAGAACTTTCTATGTGATTAATATTTCCCTCAAAGAGTTTTTATTTTGACTTTGTTGTAGAACCGATGTATGTGAAAATAACGTAAGAATACTTGGGATGGTGGGGGGTCCAGGGGAGGCTCCATAATGACTTTAGTGCTGACTGTATACCCAAGTTCTGAGGGAATGGGGACTGTGTCATGATTGGAACTGGGTGGAATTTCCTTGGGGAAATTATGTTCAAGAATCCTTGTCTGTTTATTATTCTCGTGCCCACCTTTCCTGTGTTGATACCAGTGTGTACATTTTAATGGAATTGTGACATCAGGCATCTGTGCAAGGCATTTGGATAAGTTTCCAGGTAAGGTACTGGGCTGTAGGGTTTAAGTGGATTGAATTACATATATTAAATAGGAAACAGCATGTATAGGGTTCTACTTTGAAACAGAAATGTATTAGCATCTGCTTCTGGAATTTAAAAAGTAAAAGTTACATGCATAATTTTCTTTCAGTCATTATAAGATTGGTTAGAATTAGATACTGAATTTTCTTGACTTTGAAGCAGCAGCCGATTACCCAGGCATACAAGACATCGAGTACGTCAGGTACTGACGGGTATTTGGATGTATTTAGGCTACAAAGTCAGAATTCCGGGGTCTCTCCATGCTGTACATCATTCTTAAAATATGTTATTGCTATGACTGAATGTGGTATTTTCTTTGGAATCTATGTGTCTCAAATAGCCAGGGAGTTATCTGCAGTTTCCTCTCCCTATCTTCTGATTTGTACAAGGAATTTAATAATACTGTGTTCACAAAATAATAATGTGCGTGGAGTAGGAGTTTATCTTTTGAAAATATAAATTACAAAGCCATTTTCTTAATGGTGAAAGATGTTAATGTGGGGAATATAGCCTCGGACTTCTCTGTGTTCTCGATTCAGCAGACATGCCAGGACCTCTGGTCATTCCCCCCTAGCCAAAGCCTGAGTGCTAAGAACTAAAGGTGATTATGATTAGTGGGATTATGGCTACTTTTTTCTTTTCCTATTGAACATTTTCTGTATCATTATTATATTATTATTAAAAAGAATATATATTTTAAAGCACTGCCATTCCATTTAAACCTGTAATTCTAGTCTTTATGGAAAGGTTCAGATATAAAAATCCTTCCTAGATGCAACCAGAAAAAGTAACACAGAAAAAAAGGTGATTATAAGGAACCTTACAATGTTTGGTTCTCCTCTCAAATTCACCCATAAACATCTTCCAGAGAAAAGACTATAAATCTAATTAAGTGGTTGAAGATATTTTCTTTTTTTATTTTTCTTTAATATTTGATACATCAAGAACTCTGGAGCCATTTTACTCTAAAATGTCATTCGAGTAAATCAAAAAGCCTCCCTAAATAATCCATCTGAGGGGATGTTGAATCATCTGGTTCATTTGGCTCATGGAAAACTGACCTCCTGAATTCCCTTCTGGTAGGAGCTCTATGGAAGGTACTATCTATTAAGCCCTGACAGTGGTGTAGTCAGTCTTCAGCAAATGCCTGTCTCTTCCTTGTAGGTGGCAGGGAAGGCACTGAGATCAGCACAGAGTAAGTACTGCTCACATGCTAGATCCTCTCCCTTCCCAAAGAGGCCAGAGCCTGAGCGGGAAACTTAAATAAGTGACCTGTCTGGCTTATTGATCACTATGTCCTCAGTACCCTGCACTTAGTAAGGACTGAGGAAATAGTTACTGAATGAATGTTCTTGTTCTGCTGTGTCGGTAGTCATTCTGAGCATATGATATCCAGCTTTTCCTTGGCCACTGGCATGTCTAGTGTCTGTGATCTCAAGACTTCTGATTTGAATCTCTAGACCTGGACTGTCCAGTAGGATAGCCACCAACCACATGTGGCTATTTACATTTTTTTTTTTTTAAAGATTTTATTTATTTATTTGACAGAGAGAGAGACAGCGAGAGAGGGAACACAAGCAGGAGGAGTGGGAGAGGGAGAAGCAGGCTTCCCACGGAGCAGGGAGCCCGATGCGGGGCTCGATCCCAGGACCCTGGGATCATGACCTGAGCCGAAGGCAGACACTTAACGACTGAGCCACCCAGGCGCCCCTATTTACATTTAAATTTAATTAAAATTACATAAAATTTAAAATTCAGCCCTTAGTTGCACTAGCCACATCTCAAGTGATCAGTAGCCACATGTGGCTAGGAGCTACCATATTGAATAGTGCAGGCATGGAGCATTGCCATCATGGCAGAAAGTTCCACTGGACACAGGACTGCTCTGTGTCTTCCTGAGCGCCAGCTGATGGATTTCCTCTTTGTGTTTGCAGTGCAGCTGTCTGCTTCAGGAAGTGAGGTCTACAGCAACGAGGAGAATCTTCAAGAGCTGCCTCACACTGTGACATGTCTGAGCCCTTGCTCCAGTCCCTGCAGCATGAACAAGGTAAGAGATACTTTGGGGAGTCAGCCTGTGTGTCTTCTTTATGGGACCATGATTTTTCTGGGTACATAATGCCTTTCCACAGTGTGAGGAGGTTGCTTCTCCTGCCACAAGCATTCCAGAGGTTGGAGAGCTGTGTTACCCCGGTGAGTAGTGTTTATAGGCAGGGTCCCAAGAGGTGGTGGCCACACTGTGGTTGTAATAATCTTCCAGATGTGTCACTATGTTTGTCAGAGGCTTCTGAGTGGCTGAAATACTGGTTGTTAATATAACTGCCTTGGCATAAATATTGGAAGATTGAGTCTCTGGAGCCAGACTACCTGGGTTTAAATATCAGCTCTTCCATATGCTAGCTTTGATGACCTTGGGCAAGTGGCTTAACTTTTCTGTGCCTCAGTTTCCTCATCTGTAAAATGCTGATGATAACAGTACTTGCCTCACAGGGTTGTTAAAAGGATGAACATGAGAGAATATGTGCACCAGTGTTTAATATAGTACCTATCTATATTACAAGCATTTGATAAATATTTGCTGTTGTTTTTGATGTTGGGGACACTGTTGTCCCTTAGAAGTTGTTGCAGGAGAACCTTAGGTGCATCTGCAACATTTCCATTTATTCCTTGATTGACTCAGCAAGTAGCAATTGATTACCAGATGGGCACTCAAGGATGAACAATGAATGAGGCTTAGGTTTTGTCTGCAGCAGGTGACAGGCTTAGGGATAGTGTGGCTAGTGTTTTAATGAGATATGTACCAGAAACTCTGGAAGCACAGAAGCAACAGCCAACTTTGGGAGATATGGAAAGGACTGTAGAGGAGGTGACATTTTGAGTCAGATCCTGAATGATAAATGGTCATTTCTTAGACACAGAAGTAGGGCAGGGCATTCCAGGTAAAGGAAACAGGCTATGCTTAGGCACCAAGCATATGAGAAAGTCTGGCATGTTTAGAGAACAGAGAACTTGGTACCGCAGGGTATCTCAACACTGTTAACAATTTGAGCTGAGTAATTCTCTGTAGTGAGAGGCTGTCTTCCACACTGAAGGATGTTCAATAGCATCGCCTTTCCCCCACTTCAGTCCTGACAACCAAAAACTTTCCCCCACATTGGCCAGTGTCCCTTAGGGGAACAAAAATACCCCCTGCTGAGAACCACCGCACTGGGGGAAGGTGGTAGATATGAGCCCAGAGAACGAGGTAAGGGTCCAATTCTGAGAGCCACTGAAGGATCTAATACAAGGGAGAGACATTTCCAGAGGCCTACAAGAAGAGGTAAATTACCACATTAGCCATGGGTTGTGGTGGAGTTAGCGCTTTGAGACAGTGTGGTCTTCAAAAAGTACTATGGAATCCCTAGGCTTTAAGAAAACCTATTTAGTTTGTTGAGAGTCTTTTACTAAGAACCCCTTCCCAGTGATGATTTTTCTGATGGCCATTTGTCTGGCCTTCTCGGGGTGTCTGCTTTACCCCCACTGGAAGAGACCAGAAAATAATAAGCAATTGTTTCTGAGAGATTTTCATTTGGCCAAGAGAAGGAAACCTTGTTCTGACCACCCCCCCCCCCACCACCACCACCACTGGCTTAAATACTTAGCTTTAAGCAATCTTTGAGAGTCTTTGTGAGCTTCTGGAATACTGGAAAAGTACGGAGATATTCCACCCCAAGGTCATGACTGGAGGGTGGGGAAGAGAGGAGTTGCATCGCTGTGGTCATTGCAAACCTTGGCGTCTATTAGTTAGAGTTTGGTGTCCTGAAACTCGAAGACAACTCTTGGGAAATCTGATTGGCAGGCACAGTTTGCTATGACAACCCAGCCCTAAGTCTCTCCAGGGCAACTGAAGACCTGATGTCAGGGTTTGGCTCTTGATACGCAGCTGGGAACCAGACTCCGCAGACATTTCAAGTGTTTCAGTAGGTGTGTCTGTTGCTTGGGAAGGTGTGTTTTGCCTACGTGGCCCAATGAGTGCTTTATTTTATGTTATTTTAATTTAAAGTAGTGATTAAGCATGATGTGTAACCTTCATAGGTCAGCATTTTTCTTATGGTTTTCTTGGCATAAGACAAAGAATAGATCACCCTCTGGGGAGGAAATAGATCTCGGCGTAAATAAAACCAGACAATCATCTCATCAATTAGGACACGTAAGTTAGAATGTTGGAAATATTTTTGTGGGTGTGATTGATTTTCTAAGTAGATTTGTTCCTAGAAAGTTGGAGACTTTTGAATTGTGCGCTTTCCACTTCTTGGACATACGCTGTCATAACTCTCCTTCCTTCCCAAACCCCAGCTCGCTTATGGGACACTTTAACTGGGGAGGTGTCAAGATGCCGGGTGGCACAGTATTCTAGGGTCCGGTGTGATTCCTGGGAAGCAATGGGGCGATTCTGATTGCTGTGAAGCACTGACATCTATCTCTCTTTGGGGTGATTTAGAGATGACATCTCTAGAAAACAACCGGAAGGACCCCCATGGCACAAGGGATTGACCATTTGACCAATTTAACCAGGCTAACCTGATAGTCAGTGAACTGCTGTCCACCAAGTAGGGGCTTCATTCCTCATATTCTTGAACCTCTATCTGTGGCAGAGTTTGGGGTCACACCAGGAAGGGGTGCAGTTCCGGGCCTCACACAGCTAGCACACTGGTGCATTTGTATATAAATAAGATTTCTACAGAGCAGATATCCTCACGTTTATTCACCTTTTTAGTATTATAAACAGGCTTGAATGGTTGTTCATTTGGGGCTTTATGTTCTAGCCTTGCATGTTAAAGAGATTGTGGGTGCACAGGTTTCCCCAGGGTTCTCCTTCTCCCTGGCTCTCGTGCACACTTGGAGACCCATCTTTGCAGTTTCCATACTCTCCTTAGATCTTTTTGCAAGCGCTGACTTTCCGATCTTTATGTTGATCCAAAACTTTATAATCAGGATTTAACTTTAAATTTATCAAAAGTTTTTGTCCTCTCTACTTTCTCAGGCATTCTCTTGTTAATATGTATAAAGATAGATTATATGACACAAATTATTGCTAGTAAGAAGGGTTCATGTTTTATATCTGTGTTACTTATCTATTATCATGCTGTAAAGAAAGGATTTTAGTGTGTTACTTAAAAATCATAGCCAAATTGGAGGCACGTTGGACAGGATGGGATTTTGTAGAGGCCAGGTGGGCAGGAGGATGTGTATTCGGTACACACCACCTTGTAAGTTCACAGAGCCACACTCACAGGAACGGTGTTCCTCTCTTGAAAGCACCCTCTTCCTAGCAGCAGCCTTGGAATTACGATCTTAAACTCTTTCCCTTGTGGTCATCATTTTCATGAAGGCATATCACATGCTGTTGTCTGCCTTGAATTCATGAGGACACTCCATCTGATGGAAAAATCCTCGATTTTTCCATTATTATACAGAATGCTCCCCTCCCCCACACAGTGAAAAGGAACCTTCTTGAGAATTGTTTCTTCCTTCTTACGTTCAAATAAAGCCAGATCTGATCGCTGTTGCTCTGGACAAATGCCATAGCATCAAATGAAGTAGAGCTGTGCCTCTTATCTCTCTTGGTGGGTGGATGCTACTGTTTTGCTTAATATCTACCCAGCAGAACTTTTTCTCTGAATATTTTACTGTGCCGGGTTTGAGGCAATTTCACCTTTACGCTCAGATCAATAGCTCTACAGTCAACTAAAGTGTAAAACTGAAATTTAGTTTCTGCCTTCATTTAGAGTTTTTCTTACTTGGCACCTCCTTAATATGAAGCAGTGAAGTCCAGAACTCATTACCCCCGGCTCTCCACCCTGCATACACATGACTCTACTTGATTAAACCTCAGCTTCTCCAACACACACTTACCAAGTGCGTACTTGTGTACCACACACTGCGCTTGTGGGACATCAGTGAACAAAATAAAGGTCTTTGTCATCCAGAGCTTCTATTTTGGCCAAGGTAAGGAGAGTCGTCTTATTTCAGAGGTTTACTATTTAAACATACACCTAACATTAAAACTTCTGCCATTTTAAACTTCTTTCACTTGAAGAGCAAGTTGAGAGAGCTGCTGGATGCCATGTAGGGAATTGGTGAATAATAAACACAGATCTCTCTCTTCCCCTCTCTAGGACACTCTTGAAGGTTTCACCAAATGACTCATCTATATTCAAGGAGTCTCCACTCTCGTTTTTCTGCAGGCAGGGGCCTAGTCCCCCTTGTGACAGACTTGGAAGAAATATTGCACACATCAAAGCTAGTGACATGGAAGAAAATGCAAATAAAAATTAAATGATCTTGGAATAAGGAAGGCCTTATTAATTTCTAGTGGCAGAAATGATAAAGGAAGAGAATGTATTTGACTGTAACCTCAAAATTTCTTTCCACCAAAAGGCGGTCTGAACTACTCTAAAGACAAAAGACACACCAGGGCAGTATTTCCAACATGTACGACAGAGAGTTAACTTAGCTAATTTAGTAAGAGTTCTTACAAATTAATAAGATAAAGATGATCACTTTAATAGAAAAGGGGCAAAGAACAGAAAGATAAAACCAATAAATGAAGAAATATAATCAGTAAATGACAAATAAGAAAATGTTCAACCTCAGCAGTTATCAAAGAAATGCAAATTAAAACAATGAGGTGGCATTTTCTACCTCTACTATTGATGAGGATTTGTAAAATGTACTCGGCGAAGGTAGGAAAGAGACTATCAGGATCTCTCAGACACAGTGGAAGAACACATTTCTCAAGGGAATTTAAACAATGTGTATCAAAGCCTCAAAAATACACACATCTTTTGACTCAGAAATTCCATTTCTAGAACAGTTACTCAAAGACAGTTGCCATGGATGGGTACAAAAATTGAGCCAAGGTGTTCATCGCATATTATGATAATAGCAATTTTTAGAAGGTAATAATTGTAGTATACAACCATACAATAAAAAATAAAAACACCAGGGAGGGATGGAGGAATATTTAATGTCATAAAAAGGTGTTTTAAATAAATTGTGGAGAAGGCAAGTTACATAACAATATGTACAGTTTGGTCATTATTTCCTTTTTCAAAAAACATACATGTCTGCACATACACATCAGAATGTTAAGAGCATTATCTTCTTTTTGCTTGTATGTTCTAAATTTCTTTAGCAATGCACATTCTTTTGTACTAAAAATAATATATAAAAAAGACAACAGGTTATATTTAAGATACGAACTTCACTGTATTTTTAGATATACATGATAGGATGTTGCCCAGAATGTTAGCAGTGGTTTTCCTAGAGGATGGATACATGGTATGTATTTGTTTTTCTTATGTTAAAAAATACTTTTCTGTATTTTCAACTTTCCTACAATAAGTATTTATATATGTGATTAACAATCAGAAAAAAAGCAAGTATTTTAAAATAAATACCACTTTAAAAGGCTGTTTTGCATTTGAGGTACAACTGGATAAAGATATTTAGTGGACAGATAGAAAAAGAGAGTCCTTGGTCAAAACAGAGATTTAAACATGGGAGTGACTCTATGTAACATATTACCAGGAAGGAGCTTTTTAATGTGCTAATGGTTTGGGGGCAGTGGTAAGTAGAGCAATACTCTAGAACACGATACTGTCCTTTGATTCAGTGACTCAAAACTTTTAAATGGAATGACATCCTCTTACTCAATAGGTGTCATTTCTTCATCCAGCTGTTCAAAAGACTTTGCTGATGTATACACATTTAGACCAGTGCTTCTCGAACTATGGTTTGGGAATGCCTGGGGAGCCCATTCATAGGCCACCTTCAAGGTCAAGACTACGTTCATGATAATGTTAAGACTTTTTTTTTTTTTTTTTTGCCTTTTCCACTCTCTCTTGAGTGTACAGTAGTTTTTCAAGAGGCTACATGGCATCCTGTGAAAAAAATCCAAAATGCCTCAGTTTTAATTCTTAAGATGGCAAACATTGGTAGAAATAATTGACGTAAACAAAAGCTCTTTTGGGTCTGAGTAATATTTGAGCATGTCCTGAGATAGGAGTTTGAGAAGCAGTGAGCTAGACCGTGCCTATGTCCTATGTTTGGCAGTCCTTACTCTAGGAAGAAGCTGGACCGGAGCTCGGAGCAGTGAGTGCCCTGGACAATATAGCACATCTGTTCTCACCTACAAAACTGCACTTAGTCCTTATTTAAAAACAAAAACCACAAAGCCATTTTATAGAGTTTGTGGGACTAAATGGAACATTGTTGGCACAAGGCCGGGGTAGCACCCGTGTTACATGTAAGTCAAATTCTGCTAAATGTGGGGTGTACAGAAATGGCAAAACTGGACCTCCATTCTCTTCCGTGTTCATCACACTGGGAAATTCAGTGAATTTTTAGGAAGAAAACAGGAATATAATTCCCTTCTGAGAGGTATGGGAGTACAAACTTAAATGTAATGTAGTAGATGTTTGATTTGGTATGAAGCAGGGAGAAGACAAATTTAAAAGAATTAACTGAATATGTTTAGACTTAGTTGTTTTTAAAATGTATGCACGAGGGGCTGCCTGGGTGGCTCAGTCGTTAAGCCTCTGCCTCTGGCTCAGGTCATGATCCCAGGGTTCTGGGATCGAGTCCCATGTCAGGCTCCCTGCTCAGCAGGGAGTCTGCTTCTCCCTCTGCCCCTCACCCCGCTCGTGCTCGCTTGCTCTCACTCTCTCTCTCTCTAATAAATAAATAAATAAAATCTTTTAAAATAAAATAAAATAAAAAGTATGCACATATACAACTCGTTTGTGCCAGTAAATATAGATAAAACATACAGGCTATTTGAGAAATGCTTCCTACTTTATGTGGAATTATCTCTTGATAATTTCTAGTCATTTCTACCATGGAAACAACATCAGTGCTTTTATTTCAGTACCAAGGCCTCTCCTCCTTTCTGCTTCACAGAAACACAGTTCAGTTGGTCTTTGGGGTGCACAGCTCAACTCTGAATCTCAGAGAAGCTCATGGTGGAGGAGGGGTCGGTGCCTACTTCTCTGAGAAACAGTCTTCATGGTGCAGGGTGTAAGTTGAAAGCCTGAACCTTTCTGTCCCGAGAAGTGGAGCATCAGATGAATAACGCACTGGATTCATGTGGATGTGACAGGGCCTTGACTTGAGGGTGGCGGTTGTCAGGGGCCTGACCTAACAGCTCCCAATCTTGTCAGAAAAGAGGAAGGAGAATCTGAACAGGTAGGAGGCAAATTAAGGCTTTGGAGTAGAAAGGCTGGACTTTTGGTTTAAGACCATAATGGCCCCACAGCAGGAGAAGAGAGATGTTTTGACATGCCAGTAATATAATTTCAAGTCTGAGAGGCCTCGTTTTGAATCATGATAAGTCCTTTGAAATGTGGCCATAGCCACTGACCATAAAATAGGTTTCACTTGAAGGAAAGAGGACATTCAGTTTCACCTTGGTTTTTTCAGTGTTACCTCACACACATTGTGATTGTTGGTTTTGGAATCTTGTCTGTCCTTATTTCTTGCAGATTTAAAGAATAGCGCCTAGTGTTTTCTTGATTCAAACAAGTTTTGCTTTTTTTTATTTTATTTTATTTTATTTTTTTTTAAAGATTTTATTTATTTATTTGACAGAGAGAGAGACAGCGAGAGAGGGAACACAAGCAGGGGGAGTGGGAGAGGGAGAAGCAGGCTTCCCACGGAGCAGGGAGCCCGATGCGGGGCTCGATCCCAGGACCCTGGGATCATGACCTGAGCCGAAGGCAGACGCTTAACGACTGAGCCACCCAGGCGCCCCTTTTTTTTTTTTTTAATTGATGAACTGCCCCATGCCAGCCTTCATGTGGAGCTTTAATTAAATGTTGACTGAACTGGTGGGTTCTCGTTCTGCATCACCATATCTGCATCACTAAGCCCACACAAGCCCATGGCATAATTAGACAGGTCCTTTGGGCACGTGATGTATGCTGTGACCCCTTTCTTTGATTCTGGTGCTGGCCGGGTCCCTGTAACAAAGAGGCCAGTGGATTCTGGCCTTTGTGACTCATGCAGCAGAATGCTTCTGTCTTCTAAGCCCTCAACCCTGCCCTTTTTCTCTCAATTAGTAGGTCTTAATGGATACAATTAGGTTACATCCTATTTAGTTAATTGGTGATTGGAAACATGACTATTTAGGTACTTAATCTGTGGCTTGTCCATCTTTAGAATACTAACAAATAACTTGATTTGCCCGATTTTGTGAACATATCATCTCAAACGATGGTATTGCTGTGTATAAGGGGAAATGCATAACTGAGAGATTACTTCCAACCCAGCTTATTAATTTGACTACCTAATACTTTAAATTGCCCCTTTCCCCCTCCTTTTCTTGTGGTACAGTGGTCTTCTAGCACGTAGCTCTTTGCTAGTATTCTTTCCAGCTTCCTTTTATCTTTTGTCTCTGTAAAATAATCCTAACATTGCTTTCTATGTTTTCAGAGAACATTGTACTTTTGAATATATGTGCATTGTTGGCTTCATTCTTTTTTTTTTTTTTAAGATTTTATTTATTTATTTAAGAGAGACAGAGTGCATGCAGGGAGAGGAGCAGAGGGGAAAGAGAGGGAAAGAATCCCAAGCAGACTCTGCACTGAGCACAGAGCCCCTAAGTGGGGCTCGATCCCACAACGCCGAGATCATGACCTGAGCCAAAACGAAGAGTCGGATGCTCAGCCGACTGAGCCGCCCAGACACCCCATTTGCTTCATTCTTAAAAATCTCATACTGTGTGATAAAATTAATAAATGTACTAGAGGAGGAGAGATGCCTATTTTAGAGTATATAAAACTACATAATTTTGCAGACAGTCCTCAGTTAATGTTCAGAAGACATATTTCTAGTTCCTCATAAATGACAATGTTTCAGTTTAAATGAAAACATTTAGATTTTATTAATCACAGCTTGTATCTTCTTCTAGTCTATTTATTTTTCTTTTTTTTTATGGAATAGTTTTGTAACTTCTTACCACCCTCAGATTTTAATAAAGTGTCATTATCCTGAGGGGCTAGTCTCAATTAGATATAAGTATAAGCAATTAATTAAGATAACTAACCCTAGCCAGAGAGGTAAAGTGTCATCACATGTCACAGTGATCAAGGGGCACCTGTTAATTAGAACATTGTGGTAGCAATGAGTTTTGGAGGAAAACAAAGATTGGTTGAAATTAGCAATATCTGCATGTCTTGTTTTTTTCTTAAATCCAACCCATAAACAATTTGTTGTGACAGCTCTAGGCTGGGATTATGGCATTTTGGATGGGGTCTGATTATAGCTAAAAATAGACATGTGTATTAAAGATCAAAAGAGGAATATTAAACAATTGAAATTTTGTGAAAGACTGACGCTGTTTCATTGTAATAATTTCCCCAAAGGCACATTAGTAATGCTGCTAAATACAGACTTTAATAGTGTGTACTTTAGAGGTCTGATACACAAAGGAATAATGTATAAAACATTCATTATGGAAAATTGCTACCTTTTTTATTTAATAAGAAATCTGTTGAAACAAAACTATTGCACTGCTTATGGCATTATGTTCCTGGGTATTAGCAGGCTGAAGAAGAATTGCTACCATCTTTTACATGTTTCTCCTTACCTATTCTAATCAAGTTGCAATTGTATTTACTTATTTGTTCCATGAATGAAAATGGGGGTTAAAAAAAACTATTTGCATTGGATGGATGCTTGTCCCATTACCTATGTAATCTTGGGCAAGCACCTTAACATCAAACTCCATTTCTTCATTTGCACACTGGGGATCCGTCTACTTACCTGGGAAGGTCATAGTGGGAGAAGTTAAATGTTGACAAGGTGGAGGCTCCACATAATAGGCACTCAGTAAATGCTTCCTATTATGATTACTTTCTACATCTGTTTCTCTTTATATTGCTTGTTTCTATGGATGACAGTTGTGGGGGGAGCGGGAAGGGGGCAAGAGTAAGGAAAAGCAATTAAAAAGAAGCCTCTGTATGCAGCTCTGTCGCCAAGCCTTGCATCGGATTTCAATTTGATTTTAATGTGCTGCTGCTGAGAGCCATGCTGTTGAAAAAGAGAGAAGAGTAAGAAGCAGATCCTTTGGGAAGAACAGTGGGGCATTTATCTCTTTTAATGAGATAACATCATTAGAGTGACAAAGTGCAGTGAATCGATACTCGAAATGGACTGGTGCTATCTTCCCAAAGTGCGCCGATTGTTATACCTCACAGCCTTAGAATCTGCTGAATCACGAGTTCTGTCTTATCTGTTATTGGAGCCACCGACTTTGATCTCGCAGAACAGATCCACACCTTAGTGATCTCCACAGGAGTAGGAAAATGGACTAATTGGATAAATGAGAAAAACCCAGGGTGATTTATAAGTTGCCCTGTAATCAAGGAACCTCAGAGAAAGGAGGTTGGGTTTCTTTTTTTCCTTTGGCTTTAAATGGCTGCACATCCTAACCCTCGTCCCCTCCACCCGCTCTTCTTGCTGTCTGTCTGCTTCTTGGTGTAATGTCAGAAACACTAATCATGTCAGACCATGACACTGACAGCCTGACATTCACAACAAAGAGACAAGAAGGAGAGAGAGGAAGAGAGACCTCAGAGGGGGAAGGTGAGGAAAAGCAGCAGGGCAAGTATTTTTTCTTGCACATAAAATCTGTAGCTGCAAAACCACCAATGTTCTGGATATAGCACATCCAAGGAAAATTAAGGAAGGAGCGAGGTGAATTCTGATGGAGATAAAATTGGGCTTGGAAGATTTTGTGCTACTATTTTTTTCCCCTCTTAGATTTCAGTGTGTAGCCTACATTATAGTCACTGTGGCTATGATTTCTTCTCACCAAGGGGGGAAAAAAAAAACCACGCCGTTAAAATATTTTTTTCCCCTTTCCCTACCCCAGTTTTTCTCTTTGAAACAAAGCAAAGTTAAGCACAGATCTTAGCAGGAAGCGTGTGCTCTCTAAGGTTTTCCATTGACCAGATTCCCATAGTTTAATCTGAGCAGTAGCTGCTTCAGGAAAGAAGTCATCTGTGAGAGATGTTTTCTGACTGTGACAAAGCTGACTTGGGGACTGTTCAGTGTCATCCCCCGGCTGCCTTGCCTTGGCCTCCCCAGCACGCGCCAGCTGCAGGAAATGCTTATTTTTTTTTAAAGATTTTATTTATTTATTTGACAGAGACACAGCAAGAGAGGGAACACAAGCAGGGGGAGTGGGAGAGGGAGAAGCAGACTTCCTGTGGAGCAGGGAGCCCGATGTAGGGCTCGATCCCAGGACCCTGGGACCATGACCTGAGCCGAAGGCAGATGCCCAAGGACTGAGCCACTTTATGTTACTGCAATTTGGAGGGCTGACTATGGCCAGGTCTTCCAAATACCTTTGAGGTTTCTCTCTCCCTCAGGCACTTTCTCCATTTGGAATTGTTCTGGTGAGTGGTCACAGGTCTCCGTCTTGAATCAGTCATGACCTGGAAACCTGCCGCCACATCTTACATGTGTTTGGAATCCAGATGCTGTGATCTAAATTGAGCTCTGAGCCCAGGCTGAATCATCCTAGCTTTTCTGTAAACACGAGAACCCAGCTGCGAGCTCAGCTTTTGAGGTATTTTGAATTAAAACTTTGTATCTTTTTTTTTAAAGATTTTATTTATTTATTTGACAGACAGAGACACAGAGAGAGAGGGAACACAAGCAGGGGGAGTGGGAGAGGGAGAAGCAGGCTCCCCGCTTAGCAGGGAGCCCAGTGCGGGCTCGATCCCAGGACCCTGGGATCATGACCTGAGCCGAAGGCAGACACTTATGACTGAGTCACCCAGGTGCCCCTAAAACTCTGTGTTCTTAGCTAGGATATCCTTTTACTTTTTCATCACATGAGGGAAAAAAAAATTAAAAACTGGAAAATGATGTATTGATTCCATGTTATTTACCTTATCATAAATGAAGTACATTTTTTGTCTGTATTTGAGAGCAGAAAATGATGGTTACATAGTGACTTCTCTTCAGATTGATTACAAATAGTATTGAGAACTTTGGAAAAAACTGAGACCTCATTTTACAACATTCTTGTCCTTAGTACCCAAGTAAAACTTTATACACTTGGGCCACTTGGGAGGAATGCCCCTCTGAATTTACAAAATTAAAAAAAAAATTAAGTAAATTATAGCATAATTTAAACTATGTATAGCAACCTTGACATTGTGGCTTATTTAAAATTCTTGAGGAAATTCTACTTCTACTGGCAGAAGAGAGTAAATTTGTACCCTGGGGAGGATTTGGGGGAATTACCCTAAAATATCTTCTTGTAAACTCATTTTTTTGAAGTTCCTTTTTATCCTAAAAATTTACATGGATTTTATACTGTTCTCTGTGATGTGTCCATGTTTTGTTTTTTTTTTTTCATGTAAGGTAACTTTAAAAATTACTTGCCAGTTAAATTACTTAGTTAAATATTATATCAGGTAATTTAGTTGTTATAATGAATAGGTCCTTAAAATTCAGTGGTTTGACACAATCACATGTCACAGTGATCAAGGGGCACCTGTTTCCTTTCTAGCTAAAGTATCAATCCAGTGTAGATCTTTCTGGTCAGTGAATTGCTTTTATTCGGCAGTTATTCAGAAATCCTGAACTCAGGCTCCCTCCGGCTTCTGGCTTTACCGTCTATATTAGGTTTCTAGGATGCTATAACAGAGTACTACAAACTGGGTACTTTAGAAAACAGAAATTTATTGTCTCACAGCTCTGGAGGCTAGGAGTCCCAAGATCAAAGTTGAGCAGGACTGGTTCTTTCTGAGGATCAGTTGTCCAGGTCTCTCTCCTCGGCTTGCAGATGGCTGTCTTCTCCCTGTGTCCCTTCCTACTGTCCTCCCTCTGTTCCTGCTGTGTCCAAATTTCCCCTTTTTATAAGGACACCAGTTATATTGAATTAAGGCTCACCCTATTCCAGTACGACCTCATCTTAACTAATGACATCTATAATGATCCTATTTCTGAATTAAGGTCACTTTCTGAGGTATTGATGGTTAGGACTTCCACCATATGAATGTGGGGTGGGGGACACAGTTCAACCCATAATGTTGTCTTTTGAGGCTTTTCATTGTCTGCATCTGGCTGCTGGAAGACATAGAGCATAAAGAAAGAACATTTACGGGGGCGCCTGGGTGGCTCAGTCGTTAAGCGTCTGCCTTCGGCTCAGGTCATGATCCCGGGGTCCTGGGATCGAGTCCACACTGGGCTCCCTGCTCGGCGGGAAGCCTGCTTCTCCCTCTCCCACTCCCCCTGCTTGTGTTCCCTCTCTCTCTCTGTCTCTCTCTGTCAAATAAATAAATAAAATCTTTAAAAAAAAAAAAAAGAAAGAACATTTACTTCTTAATCACCATAGCCCTGAAGTGACTCAGCATCTTTTCTCTTCATATTCCGTTGATGAGAACTAGTCGCATGGCTCCACCTGAATGCAAGAGACTTGGGAAATGTCCCTGGATGAGTCGTGACTGTGCTAAGTGTCTCCAGGCACATACGTATGCACATGAGCCATCGCAGCTTTCTAGGAAAAGATGTCATCTGTGTCCCATTTCTTCCAGTGATCCTGAGCAAGCCCATCATAGGGCACTGAAAGAGGTTTTAAGAGTATCCAAGTTTGAAAATTCCATTCTGCCATGGCTAGGAATGCTTTCCAACTAAGGGTCCAAGTATTTATATGTAAATGAGTGCCTAAGGCTTACTGTTTTGTTTTCTTAAGAATCGAATAGATTCTCCAGGGAATTTTACTTACACTATTAATGGGCACCTTTTTTTTTTCTTATGAAACTAGTGAAATCCAAATTAATGAGGCTTTACTCTTGGCCAAAAATTTAGTTTGTGGTTAGAATGATTTCCTACAGTACAGTGACTTTTTGCTGTTGTTGTTACATATTCTATTATTACTGAAAAAATGATATGCATCCAAGAAGAGAAAAAAGGATATTGTGAGTGTAGAGGACAATTATATAACCTGCTGTGCTTATCTCAAATGGCTAGACTTTAGTATTTAATTATAAAAGTCTTGTCTCTCCTATCAGGTTAGTCATTATTTCGAAAGTTGAACGTGGGTTTTATAAGTGACTAAGTAATTGCTTTGTATGTTCCTTTTCAATTACAGTAAGAAGTCATGAATTTTCTACATTTAGAACTGCTAAAAATTATTTAGATTTGCCTGTTGAATAGGTTTTTTCTAAAAAAGGACTCGGGAAAAAATTTCCACTGTAAATTTTTGGCTGCTCAAAGTAATTTGTAAAAAATGTCCCATGAAAAAGATACCGATAGCAATTTAAAAAGGATAAGTAGAGTGCAATCTGAAAACTTGGTAGGTAGTGTGAAAACACATTAATACTACTGAACCGTAATATTTAATTTAGGCTTTTAGTCATGAAGTTCCATGTCAAGAAACCATTCTCTTGCTGTTTTGTTATTCTGATACCTTAAAACACTGATGTTATCTAAAGACTTAAAACCTGTCAGTGGTAACAATAGATTTCCTTTTGGTCAAAAACCTGACAGTGGTACTTCAGTAAAGATAATTATTTGAACGATGGCCTTTTAATCTTTAGTGGTTATACTTTTTAATATGTCAAAATAGACTAAAACAAGTATTGGAGTCATTTTAAGAATGAATTAAATCCTCATTCATTTAGATGTTATGAATTCAGATTTTGGAGAAGGGTCTAGGATGAAGTATATCCTTTGTCAATTTTTGATAACTAATCATTATTTTAATTTGTTACCATTTTATTGAGTGCCTAATGTTTGCCAGATATTGCATTAGCTCCTTTTATAATAGACTATATTATTGGGCGCCTGGGTGGCTCAGTTGGTTAAGCGACTGCCTTCGGCTCAGGTCATGATCCTGGAGTCCCGGGATCGAGTCCCGCATCGGGCTCCCTGCTCGGCGGGGAGTCTGCTTCTCCCTCTGACCCTCCTCCCTCTCATGCTCTCTGTCTCTCATTCTCTCTCTCAAATAAATAAATAAAATCTTTAAAAAAAAAAAAAAATAGACAAATTGCTACTTTTCACAGCCAGTTTTCAAGAGTCGATATTATTCCCACTTTACAGATGGGGGACCTCGGAGATAAGTTTAAGTAATGAGACCAGTATCAACGTGTCTAGATATAGAAGATCCAGTATCTGAATTCAAATCTTACTCCAAAACACATGCACATTTTCATTCTGTCACATCTGTGACATTTCATTCTGTCACATTCTGTCACAGGAGAATATTTGTTGAAGTGAATTTAAAATAGATTAGATGCATTTGCTAAAAGCTAAAAGTAAAATGCAACATCCCAGAATGAATGCTGTAGTTCTTTAAAAAAAAAAAAAAAAGCCATTTGCAAATGAATAAACTAATGTAGTAGTTGGAAATTAGTTCCATCTATTCATTAAAGCAGGTCTCTAGAACTTGCTAACACTTTAGTAGACTACCACTTCCTAAATAAATGAGCAGTCTATGTATGATTCAGAATACTTCTTAAACATCCATTATCTGACTAACGGAGTTCTTTAGAACTCAAGTTAGGTTCCTGAAAACTAGTTTCTAATTCATGCTCTCACACTTGCCCCCTTTCTGAATGTGCCAGGTTATGTGGGTTTTATTGATTTGCTGAGGCAAACACAGAAAAAGGCAGCCTTGAACCATGGGTGGGCCTGGCCTGAGGGCAAGATAAAGAAAACCTGCCTATTTTCCAGTGAGAAGCTCAGCTAGAACCCTAAGATAAAAGAAAGGTATATACCTCTGAAACCATGTCACCTTTTCACCTTTCCTAGCAACATGATAAGCCAGACTTCTGATGAAAAGGATGATTTAGAGTTTTGAGGGGTATCTATATCATTCTCAGTTTCATGCCATTTATTCTGTTCGTGGTTTCTGCTGTGTGACTGTGGCCAAGTCACATCACCTGTTTGAAACTTGGTGGTGTCTCCATATGTATAAGGAAGCAGTGGGAGTAGATGAGGAGTTGTTAGCCTCGTGTCTTAGCCTAGGGTGGCTTCAAAGGGTGTCTGTAAAATGCTAGGAATTGAGTCCCATATTTCGTACGCATATGCATTTTTCTGGAGAGAGTGCTTCGTGGCTTATTACGTCAGATTCTCCGGGGCGTCAGCACACAAAGAAATCTGTAGGCCAGATTCTGTCTGAGGTCTAAAGGGACTGTAGCACTCTAGTTTTCTATAAATTTTACTGTGCACAGGCTGTCGTGGACAGTGTAGCTGAGAAAATGAGTGCATTCTATCTTCTTCCTACAGTATGACACGTAAGGGAAACGTGGAGTGTTTTTATTGTGGACGACAGCTTCTCTGTCCTCTAAGGTGAATCTTCTGTGTATAGCAAATGTGCAATAAATATTTGTGGATGATGACAAAATTCTATTATTAGCGGAAGAAGAGTCAATTCGTTAGAAGTGAGTTACGTTTGGGTGTTGAATGAACGTGTTTTTCAGGCCTGGACATTTTTTTGTAGTTCTCTGCAATGGAAGTTTAAAGAATCACTTAAAATAGCACTTTCTTGTTTGGAATCTCAGGTAGTTGGAATGTTAGTGCATGAGGGACGTGCCGCACGATTAGATTGATTCCCACGGTGAGGAAGCAGAGGCCCAGAGGTGCGATGCTTCGGTTCTTTTGCTGTCGTACCTTCAGTGTGTAAGTGTGCTGTCCCTCCAGACTGCCTTCTCATACGTGTCGTGGCTCAGCAGATTAACCTGTCTGAGCCAAGAGCCCTCTTGCTCAGCAAATAAACAGGGGAGAACAAGAAAAGCACTCTAGCACCTCCCCCTAGGGTAGGGAAGAGAAAGACTTAAATAGCCTCCCTGTCCAGCAGTGTAGTTTGAATCTAATGTAAGTCCACTGTTGAATGTGACTCACGCATTCAGTGTGCTGAAACAACATCCCGCTCCCTCCAGAGCATCCCAGTTCCGTTAAAGCAAACGAAACCACCATTTCTTGGATGCTTAGATATCCCTTCCAAAAAATCAGGGATATCTACCTACATTACTTCTCTCCAAAAATTGCATTTCTTTTTTTCTGTTGGCAGATTTTAAAAATTTGCGTTTGGCTCCTTAACATGAATGTCTACGTGTATGTGCATTGCCACCATTTACTCTCCCAACCTCTGTTTGAAATTTGGTTCTGTGTTCTTTGGAAACTTTGTTAAATGAGAATAATCATGGTAGGCCACAGTAATATTAATTTGTCTTCAAAGTTGCTGTGAACAATCACATTAAGATTTATTTTCTGGGCCAGGGTGTCTGGGTGGCTCAGTTGGTTAAGCGACTGCATTCAGCTCAGGTCATGATCCTGGAGTCCCGGGATGGAGTCCCGCATTGGGCTCCCTGCTCGGCGGGGAGTCTGCTTCTCTCTCTGACCCTCCCCCCTCTAATGTGCTCTCTCTCTCTCTCAAATAAATAAATAAATAAAATCTTTTAAAAAAACAAAAACAAACAAAGATTTATTTTCCGGGCCAAGCTTGCAATTCAAAGTCAAAAGCAGGCAAAATGTTCACAGCTAGGCTGATTTTATTTTGGAAACTGGTTTTATTTTATTTATTTGTTAATTAATGCTAAAAACATACTCAGAGAGCCTCCTTTTGTTGTGTTATTTTTTTCATTTTAGGACCACCACTTCTGTTACAGCTATTTAACATGAAATTTTCATGACGATAAATCACTTTTTAGAGTTGTCTGAACTGGATTGGCAGTATGAAGTAACTCTGTCAGATTTTTCAATATGAACAGAAAAGGAACAGTACAAAATATTTTTAACTATATTCTTTGATTTAGTTTCCTAGGATAGGTTTACAAATTATCAGTGCCTCTTTTAGTCATGAATGAGTACACAATATGGCACATGGTTTTGTACCATGTATATTTATGTATGTATTTTTAAAGATTTTTATTTATTTATTTATTTATTTAACAGAGATAGAGAGCTCAAGTAGGCAGAGCGGCAGACAGAGGGAGAGGGAGAAGCAGGCTCTCCGCCGAGCAGGGAGCCCGATGCGGGGCTCGATCCCAGGACCCTGGGATCATGACCTGAGCCAAAGGCAGCCGCTTAACCAACTGAGCCACTCAGGCGCCCCTGTATGTATTTTTAATAGATATAAATAAATTAGTGCCCAGGTACCAAATAATGAACACCCTCAAAATTTGAATTTCAAGGAACAGTGGCAGAAAATATCATCACTAGAAACCGAAACTCTCAAACATCAACATAAAAATGGCTGAGATTAGCTATGTGTAAAATTCCCAGAAGGTAATCCACACTTAGACAAACCAACAAAAATCAAAATAAATGTTGATAATGTTAGCCAAGCTTAATGCTTTCGAGATTATAACATGTTAATATCAGAAGCAGACAGTTGGCGGCTGGTTTGTGTGGCAGCCACCAAAAGAAGTTGGGGCATCTGAAAATTGTAGAGATGTCCCTGATTATTGTAGACCAATTGGCAGCTAGTGGCAAAATGTATTGCCAATCCATTTTAAGTCCACGAGGTTTAATGACACCAACTTACAATCACTTGGTTCCTTGCCAGCACTTCTGAACTTAATGTTTTCCCAGCGGTGAGAGCCCTAGCCTCAGCAGTGAGGATTGGGCTTTGCGTTCCTCTGGCTGGGTGACCTTGGCCAAGGCCCTCAGCCTCTCTGGGCTACAGCCTCCTCAGCTCGAACACGTACACAAAAGATACTTCGAAGGCTTGTCGTGAGAGTTCAATGAAACCACTAATGTGAAAGTGCCTAGGACAGGTCCTGACCCATGGTAGGCTCTCAGTAGATGTTTTCATTAAATAATAGTAATAAGCTTGCCCCAGTATTATGTTCTTCTGGGAAGTTCTGTTTTTCAGTGTAGATTGATAAGTAAGCATTCCAAGTAATCTGTCAGTCTGGCTTTTATGACAATGGGTAGAACGAACAGTCTTTATGTGAACAGACACAATTTCTCTTTTGCGCAAACCTGAGACCTCAGTGGGCCTGGCCTCCCTGTGACTTGTGAGTTGCAGGAGGAAACCACCCCCAGAAGAGACCGTGTAAAGCACTCGGCTGGCCTCCTCCGCTTAATTCCCACAAAATGGATGTTAGTCCCTGTCAAGAGTTTTGTAGATTGGGTTGAAAAGTTACGTGTGTGTGTATGTGTGTGTGTGTGTGTGTGTGTGTGTGTGTGTGTGTTTTAAATAGGACCAAAAAACTAAATATATGCATGTACCGTAGCAAATGAAAGAAATATGAATCCCACTCACAATATATTTTTCAGATGCTGTTAACCGGGTTTATTTTTACTTTGACAGATACTTCCGTTTAGGGGGTGCTTTCCACAGACAGATTGTATTGTGCAATAGAAAATTCGGTAAATTTTGCCTCTAGATTTCCTCCAGATCTCTCAGGTGACCACACCCAAGCCTCAGTATTGCCATGTTCTGAATAAGACACATGAGTTATTACTTCAGTAAATAATCTTAGTTTCCCTCAGGAGATTTTTGTTGTCAGAATTTGTCATCTTTTTTAAATAGGACATCATGCTTAATATAGGGGAAGACCAACTATGTACATGCAACAGACTCAAAAGTGGTGCAATTATATTTTTATCTCACTTTTGATTTCCAACTTCATTAGGTCCCTACAGTCACCATGTCCTTAACGATTAAGAATTTGCACACCGGGCATCATGAGACCTGGGTTCAAATCCCAGCTCTGCCACAGAGGAGCTATGAGATCTTGGACAAGCTCCCTAGTGTCTTCCTAAACCTATCATCTCTAAAATACTGATGGAAACACCTACCTCCTAGGGCTTCTTTGAGGATTATGTTAGATCATGCCCATATAAATGTAACATTCAGCATCTGGTGAAAACTTGATAAATATTAGCCATTGTGATGGGGATGAGGGAGGAGCCATGGCAGAGTTCTCAAAAGTGACTTTTCTGTTTCAATTTAATAAGCACCTGGGATTTCACATTTGCCTGCTTGTCTATTTCATGATAACCTTGAAAGGAATTGACTCATTTGGGCCAAATTTGATACAGTGTATTTTAAACTTCTAGTAAGAATATCAACTCCAAATCCTGACAGTCATTTGTATCTTCTTGCAGCTACTACACTGAAAAAATAAAAAGCTACTGTTTATAGACAGCAAGGTATATCTTGAGAGTGACCTCAAATGTTACAGTAACCTTGGTTATGTTTTGCAGGAATCATTAGGAAGGGCTTTGGAGGGGGGAGGGTCTAGGAAACACTGAAAATGGAAGCTTCTTCTTTGTTTATGGCTCCAGTGTTTTTGTTTTGTTTTGCTTTGTTTTTTAAACATTTATTTATTTGACAGAGAGAGACACAGCAAGAGAGGGAACACAAGCAGGGGGAGTGGGAGAGGGAGAAGCAGGCCTCCCGCCAAGCCAGGGAGCCCGATGTGGGGCTCGATCCCAGGACTCTGGGATCATGACCTGAGCCGAAGGCAGATGCCCAATGACTGAGCCACGCAGGCGCCCCTCCTGTGTTTTTTATACAGGTGGTTTGACTTAGTTCTGTTTGGACTTGGTTTTGTTTCTTAAGTGGAAAAACTCTTTTGTGTCTCTATTTTATATTAATTCCAGGGGCTGAGTCAGTGCTGAGTCCAGTAGTTGAATTAATATTGAAATCAAACTCTAAACTAATCCTTAGGATTATATCCATTATGTAACACTGAAGTGGGCTTGAACAGAGAAAATTCCAGTACTGTTTCTCTCTCCACTTTAAATAGAGTAGAGGCCAGTCTTCTCTATGAATGTACATGCTGCGTAAGAAGTAGGTTTTTTTAAGAGGTTTTAAATTTGGAGAAAGGATATATGTTCTTGTTCTGTGTCCCTGTCCAGGCATTAGTAACACTAAGGAATTTTCCAAGCTGGCTACCAGAGTGAATAAAAACCAGGTGCATTTGTATAATCGTCATAAAAATTATGTTCTATCTGCATTTTTAATTGAGTCAAACACTGCACAGAATTAGACACAGCCTTTGCTCTCTAGGAGTTTAAGTGTAAGACAGAAGATACTAATGTGTGTGTACATGAAGACAAATTCATGTTAACATTTTATAAGCATTATGGATGGTTCTATTTTGTGCCTTTGCAGCCTTCCTCAACCTAGGTGACTCATTCACGAATTATCCATGTCTGTTCATTCATGAGATAAATTTTTTAAATTAAAGAACTTGTATTTTTCTATTAGTTTCTATAACTAATGCAAGTTCATTTTAGAAAAATTAAAAAGGGAAGTATAAAGAAAAAACAAAAATCACATATAATCCCATCACCTAGAGAAGACTTGTCCAGTGGCATTTTTAATGTATCTTTTAAAATGTATCTGTATATTTTATATAACTGAGATCTACATATGCAGTTTTGCTTTGTGCTATTTTCACTTACCGTATCTTTGCGTGTTTTCTATTAAATATTTTTTATTTTTTTTTATTTTTTTTATTTTTTTTTTTAAAGATTTTATTTATTTATTTGACAGAGAGAGACACAGCGAGAGAGAGAACACAAGCAGGGGGAGTGGGAGAGGGAGAAGCAGGCTTCCCGCCGAGCAGGGAGCCCGATGCGGGGCTCGATCCCAGAACCCTGGGATCGACCTGAGCCGAAGGCAGACGCTTAACGACTGAGCCACCCAGGCGCCCCTATTAAATATTTTTTAAAGCATAAGTTTAGCAGTGTTATGATTAAGTATAATTTGAAAGTTGAGAATCCAGCTTCTGGTCCCCTAAAATGGTCATTTAATGTATAACAAGTTAAAGGATCAATCTAATTGTTCACCAGCCCATCCAGACCTGTTTCCGAAACAGAGCTATTGTTCACCTAAAGTGGAAACTCACCCGGCTCTGCATATTTCCTCGGGCTGGGTTGCTGTTCCGTGTCTATCTTTCCTCATTGACTTATCAGGCTCCATGCACACATGCACACTTGTTTATAGCAGTCTTCCTGATATGCAGCCACGGCGTGGGTTTTGGAAAACTGCCCAGCTACATACCATTCATACCAGCTAACATTCAGCTTCTGGTAGCTAATTGGGTACTCTTAACTCCTTCGATCTCTGAAGAGCTCACCCTGTAGTGCCACCAACCACAGAACTAACACACCCACTAATTTTCTGGGTGTTTATATTCGCACACGCAGATGAAAAGTGGCATATTGGCCCAAGCACAGTGAAAGGATTGGGGTCAACTTGTAAAAGTCACTAACTCTCTGTTTGCCACCCCCTTAGCCATACCATAAACAACTGCTTGAGTTCATACGCCTTTAAGCTTAAGATGATGCTTCTTGAAGCACCTTGGAAGCAGATGGGGTCTGAAGGGGTTTCTAGGAGTGACAGAGACCAATTCCCACCTCCCAGAGAATGGATGTGCCCCCTGGTCTGGGGTTCACCCCTTGTCTTAGGAAGAGTTGCTTCAAGATCCCTAAAGTCACCTTTTCAAAAAACTTCATCTGGTCCTTCCACTTTCCCCCAGAAACCTGCTGTTCTTCATAGCTCTTCTGTTTCTTGTGGAGAATGAGCATCAAAAGAGAAAGCCCAGTCTGGCTAAGTAGTAGGGAGAGAATAAGAAGAGGCAGATGGAGGGAGGTTATGCAAAGTAGTAAGATTGCATATGAATATTGGATGAGGTTCAAAATCTTTCCATTATCTCTGTGAACACTCACCTTTTTTTTCTCCAGAAAAGACTTACTCCCTTACATCAAACAACCTTCCTTATATGCAGGAATCGAAAGAGGAAATATTCACAATAACAGCATACCAGGAAGGGGGAGCCCAGATAAAGAGGAGATGTTAAAGTGACATTCGTTCTATTTACAAATATCTCCACTGAGCATGTTTCAGTGGTTAATCAGAGCTTTCTTGGCTGGCACTTTCTAAAATGATATCATTATCTTGCTTGCTGTTTCAGCAGTTCCAGAAATACCTTGCCTGTGGGTCAGGGTACTTGGTTTCATATAAACAACTCATAAGAACCCTTTATAATTTCAGAAAGACAGGTAAAAAGAGAAGAAACAGCTATGCAAGTTGGGGGGGTAGGGGGGCAGGGGGAGAGAAGTTGGCAACATTCCTCTCCCAATACAGATACTGCGAGAAGGCATCTTATGATTAAAATAGTTTGTTTTCCCTCAAACCACACTGAATTTAGTTTCTCAGGAGACGAAGGCACCTTTGCAAATCCTGTGGGAGACCATGAGGTACAGGCTTAATTGCTTCATGGGTGATGTGAAGTCATGGAATGAAAACTAGCCATCACTCATTAACTAGTTCGGCTTAGTAAACTTTGACAGCTAGCAAAACTCAGCCAGACATCCTTGTTACAGGCAGCTCACAGAGCCCCAGGAGCTGGTCAGGATGAATTGTAGAGCAGAATGAGTTAACTTCACTGCATCACTTTCCTCTGTTTGAACTTAGCCTCCTCAAATCTAAGAATGACTGAAAATGGATTAACCAAATGTTTTTCCTGCTTTCAATGATGGCATTTTCTTCACAGCGATGACCATTTTCTTCACTGGGATACTGTTCACTTTTATTGACAAGAATTATTCATTTTTGTTAAAACCTTCTGGCTTGCTGAAGTCTATTTATGCTATGTAATAAGAGAGAGAGGCATTATTAGGTATGTTTGAATTTCACAGATCTTCTCGCAGCAGGGACCGACAGCATTGTCAGGTATGGACATGTGATCAAGTCAAAACTCAACATGATGATCGGCTGCAAAATCAATATCAACATAAACATACTTCAGGTTAATTGATTTGCTATTTGCTCCATACCACAGATCAGATGATGTCTCTGAAAGCAGATACATTCAAAATGCTATACAAATGTCAGCCATTATCATTTCTATATATAATCTCACACTTAGGGGGCACCTGGCTGGCTTAGTTGGTAGAGCATGCTACTCTTGATCTGGGAGTTGTGAGTTCGAGTCCAACGCTGGGTGTAGAGATGACTTTAAAAAAATTAAAAAGTCATAATCTCCCATTTAGGAGGTAAAGGTTGGCCTGAATTGATGAAGAGGCATTCTATACGTGTATACATACACATGCAAACACACACACACACACACACGCTTCATATTCCAGGTGTAGTTTCACATCTAAAGCCAACATTTGAAAGGATTTGGGGAACTTTGAGTAGTTGGTCCTGCTGTTGCTGAGCTGTGAAAAGGCAAGAATGAAGATACACCTGTATGAGTTGTATCATCTTTCCTACTAGAGATTTTGTTAGATATTATTTAAAGGCAAGGGATTCTTGGCCCTGTGCATAGAAGATTACCTGTCAATCTCACAGTTCCACAGAATCGATATTTTATTGAAGGCCTTTGATGTGCCAAGCACCACGCTAGCTACTAGGGCAAGGTGAGGGTGAGAAATGGTACAGAGATAAATAAGACACTGCACTCCAATGGGAAAGTCAGCATCTAACCCCATAATCAAAGCAGAGCTAAGAACTGCTGAGAGATGCCTCTCCTAACCAGTGTGGGTGTGCAGAGGGTGAAGCAGTTCTGCCTAGGAAAGACAGGAGACCCTTGATGGAGAAGGTGACATTTGAACTACATCTTGAAAAAATGTGGAGGAGTTTCCCAGGCAGAGAAAAAGAGGAAGGGCACTCCAGGTGGAGGGATGGTGTGTGACAGGCTTAGAGGAAAGAAGTGCATGGCTTGTTTAGAGATAGTCAACATGTTTCCACCTTTTACTTATTTAAGACAGAAAAAAGGTGTCTTTGATTCAGAGATGAACAGATCCATAAGAATTTCACAGCAGTGGTGATTAAAATTATGTATCTGTGAGACAGAGGGCTGCCATCAGGATCAACCGGAAGACTTGTGACTAGGCTCTGTCTACAGCGTCAGCCATGCTGTACTGGGAATGAGAAGTTTGAAGGACAAACAATTGCTTTTGGGTTTTTTTTTTTAAGATTTTATTTATTTATTTGACAGAGAGAGAGTGCGCAAGCATGGGGAGCAGCAGGCAGAGGGAGAAGCAGGCTCCCCGTTGAGCAGGGAGCCCGATGCGGGACTCGATCCCAGGACCCTGGAATCATGACCTGAGCTGAAGGCAGATGCTTAACCGACTGAGGCACCCAGGCGCCCCAAAACAATTGTTTTGAAAGAGCTCCAGAGGCCCACGAGTCATGGTCTGGAGCCCCATTTTAAAGCTGCCAATCACAGGCCTGGTGAATCTTGCCAGTGTGGTCCACAGTCATGGTAGTTCAGAGTGTAATCGCCCTGCTAGCTGTTGGGGTTAGAGTGGTTCAAAGCCCAGGCTCACGGTCAGAGAGACTTAGGTACAAGTTCTGGCTCTCCTCCTGTTTACTTAGTATGGGATGCAGGGCAAGTTTCTTTCCTTTCTAAAAAAAAAAATGTAATGATATATATCTATATATATTTTCCATAAGTTTTCTTAAGATTTTCTAGAAGTGCTTTAAGTGTGATGATAGCATATATACTTTTAGTTCCCCCATACTCCCCCCCTTTTTTTTAACTTTTTCCTTTCTGCCTGGGTCACTTCTCTTCCCCCCCCCCCCCTTTTCCCACTTTAACTGCCCAGGTAGCCTTCCATATTTTTTCTCATTTTTATATAATCAATTATGTAAGTGTAGAATCATATAAACACACATACACACACACACACACACACACCAGCACACAAGTTGGGGGGGGGGCGAGATTGTTATTTTGTTTTATAATTTGAAAACATGTTATATGGGGTATTCCCAAAGCATCAGTGCAGTTTTAAGTTAATAACTTCAGAATCATAATTGCTATACACTTATAAAAGAAACACTTGAGTAATTATATTTATTTTACACTTATTTAATACATTTGTAAATTTTGAATAGCACATTTTATTCTTAAATTTTTGTGCACAACAGCTTCTGTTATGTTGAATTTTAATAAGAAACGTCAGCATTTTTAAATGTTCAATGATTAACCTCTCAAATGTTGTTTTTGTAATATATAGCATTTATACTTCTGAAATCACTAAAGTTTAAAAATGCACTAAGATGTTTGGGACTCTCTATTACATTTCTTTTTATATCTTGCATTCCTTAAAAAGACCTGTTGAAATCTCTCCATTCAACTGACAAAGTTCTAGTTCATTCTTTTTAGTGGCTTCATAATTTTCTATAGAATAATTATTATAATTTATTTCATAGTTTATTGATGAATATTTACCTTGGTCACTTTTTTTTCATGCCATTGTCAACATTGTAGTCATAATCTTTGTACATGTCCCTGCAAACAAGTACTGGTAATTCTTAGCATTGGTTTCAAGGAATGGAATTGCAGGAATAAAGAGTAGATGTAATTTTAATTTTTTTTTTTTTTGTAGAGGAGTGGGGAGAGGAAGAGAGAGAGACTCTTAAGCAGACTCCATGCCCAGTGCGGAGCCTGATATGGAGCTCGATCCCACAACCCTGAGATCCATGACCTGAGCCAAAATCAAGAGTCAGATACTTAACTGACTGAGCCACCCAGACACCCTGGTGTAATTTTAATTTTAATGAATGTGGTTGTAAATGGCTTTAGTTGATTAATTTAAAAAATGCCTTAGGTTGTACAGTTAGAGTACAGTTGACCTTTGAACAGCATGGGGATTAAGGGCACCAGCCTCTCCCCCGTGCAGGAAAAAATCCATGTGTAACTTCTGACTCACCAAAAACTTTACTAATAGCCTACTGTTAATTTGGAAGCCTTACCAATAACATAAACAGTTGATGAACACATATTTTGTACGTTATATATATTATGTGCTGTATTCTTAAAGTAAGCCAGAGAAGAGAAAATCTTACTAAGAAAATCATGAGGAAGAGAAAATAAATTTATAGTAGTGTATTTATAAAAAAAAAAAAAATCCATGTATAAATGGACCCACAAAGTTCAAACCCGTGTTGTTCAAGGGCCAACTGTATTTGAAAATTCACATGCATTATCTTACTTGATGTTCACAATGACCTTTGAGGTGGGCAGAGTAGATATTATTGTTCCCACTTTACTGATGAGAAAATGGAGGCACAGAGAAGTGGTTTCTCAGAGTTACCCAGGTAGAAAGTTCTTGACTACCGTCTAGAACCAAGTCCCATCCTGAAGAAGCGCCTTACAGTCTTTCTTTATAAACCTACATTTTTGGTTTTGATAAATCCGTCAGGTGAAAATTCTAAGTTGATTGAATTAAGAAAAGGATACCTTTGGTTAGTTATGCCACCAGGAGAGGGCAGTAGTTGAAATACATTTATTTTCCTAAATATTTGCACCCCCAGGCCCTTTCGAGGGACATACTTTTATTATTTTTTGGACATTTATAATATCTTGATTTTAGTTTAGGGTTACTTGCTTGATCATTGAAATCTTTATTAAGATTTGATGGTTACATTTCCTCAATGATCAATTTCTCCTGATACTTAAAAAAAAAAAAATTAGTACACAATAGAGAGTATTTCAAGGGTTGTGAACGAATGAACATTGTTTCCTTGGTGCCCTTAAAGAACTTCTGTGTTACATATTCTGAGTCTGACTGTTCAAATTCCAGTTTTGCAAACTGAACTGACGGTGATTTGGGGCACTTCACATAGAACTCAGTTTCCTTATCTGTAAAATAGGGGAGAATATACCTACCTCCTAAGGCTATTTTAGGGAGCTGTGAATGTACACCATTTATCACAGCATGTAGCTCCGAACAGGGCTTGGTACATGCATGGGCATGTGTGGTCCAGCCTTGCTACAAAGCCAGGCTGACTGACCCTGCTTTATAAAAACATGTTAGAGTTTAATAATGTCTCCCAGGAACACAAGGGGTGGGATGTGTTTTTTAAAAATATCTATACCATTTCCAGAATGCCAGTCAGCAGCTCTGCATTTTGTGCTCAAATCAAGTATTGGTACAGTGTAACTCCTTAAGTAGAAGTGAAATTACAGGAAGGCTCATGGCCTTTCTAGGTACCATTTTTTGAGTGACAACTGTATAAACCACAGTGAATACTTTTGTTCCTGCAAGGGTTTGATTGAGAGGAACAGCAAAAAGAATTTTAGTTTCTCTTCCTCCAAGTGAACGTTGTTTTCTTAGCTGTCTTTTTTGGGAGATGGGAAGGAGTGGTTACTTAAAACCAGTAGTGTATGTAAATAGGAGTGACAGGTGTAGTTAGCTTTTACTATCTAGCTAATAGACAAGCCCCCCAAAATATGGCTCAGGAGACATCTGGGAACAAACAGATTTTTCCCTTCAAAAATGTTAAGAATCTTTTTGTTTCTAGCAGGAACAGCTGTAGAATGTAGCTGTTTGTTTGTAACGTGATGTCTGATTGAGGGATGATGTTTAAATGTAGTACATTCATATCCAACATGTCATTTTAGATAATAGTAAGGTGGTGAGGTAAGTGGAATGAAGCCAGGAAATTCAGAGTTGCAGCTGACATTTCATCCTCTTCGAGGTTTGTGAAAAGGCCACAGCTAACTTTGCATTTCCCCAGGAAGGAGGGTGGAGGTTCTGTTGGTATCACACCCTGCACATTATTCAAACACAAGGTTGTTCATTTTCTCTTCTGTGCACAGTCGTTACAAGAAGTGTGTCTTTGGCCACCTGCATGCTGGCGAGCTATTACTCTGGTCCACGGCGCTTGGGGAAAGGGAGAGTACAGGTGCCCGCTCTGGGCTGAGAACAAAAGTGGACATTGTCCTGACCCTATCCAAAATGGCTTCTGGCATTCTTTCTACAGACACAGTTTTTCAATAAAGGAGGAGGTGTTTCAAGGCCAGGAACTAGAAAGAATACGTAGATTTGTGATCCAGAAGACTTTCTTAACAGCTGTAGTGTTGTGAGACTGTGATATGAAATCTGTTAAGTGTGAAATCCTCCCCAGCGAGGACCGCGAGGTCCAGAGATAACCTGGGACAGCTCCGAGTTACCGTTAATCAGTGGTAGAAGCCGAGAATCATGGGGTTCTGAGGGCTCCTGCAGTACTCTGCATAAACTTTACAGCTTCTAACCCAGAGCATAAGTGGGGTGAGCTTTCACATGACCTGTTTCACGTTTTATGCATTACATTTCACCAGAGGTACAAGATGTTACTGTAGGCAGTGGAGTCCAAGAGACCCAAGTTCTAACTGGAATTCCACCACTTACTAACTGGAAGATCCTGGGGATGTTAATCTCTAAATCTCAGTTGACTTGTTCGATAAAAAACGATAATGATAGATAGTTCATTGAATTGTTGTGGCAATTCAGGGTGGTAACGTGCAAAGTTTGGTACAAAGCCTAGCATACAGTGGGTGCTCAATGGACCATAGCTCTTTATGGGCCAGGTACTGTGCTGTGCACACTGGAGACATAAAGGAAAATAAGATACCGTCCCTGCACTCAAGTAGCTTGCAGTGTAGCTAGCAAGACAGACATGCAGATAAAGACAGATGAATAAAGCAGTGTGCGTTTAGTGAAATGATAGCAGTGAGGTACGTAAAGAATGCAGACTAGGGTGATTTGGGAAGCCTTCAGAATGGAGATGTTTCACAGATTTTTGAAGATGAATAATAATTTTGAGGCAGGCGGGAGTTTTTCAAGAAGAGAAAAGAGCATGCAGTATGCTAATGTATGGACCCATGAAATAATAATTTAACATTAACATGTTAATATTGACATAGAGATGCAATTGGTTTGCAGGGCTGTGGTCTAAAGTATACACACAAAAAAGCCAGAAAGGGGGCCATACTCTAAACGGCTTGGAGGCTATTCTCTGTGAGTATGGGTCAATACTGTAAGATTTTTTAAGCTGGAAAATAATAACGTTCTGTAAAGAGTGCTCTGTGGACAAGTGGAAGATAAATTGGAGAAGAGGAAGCATGAGGGCTGGTGTAAGATAATGAGAGCATTGGGTCTGGCTTGGGTGACTGGACCTGTCACCCAAGACTGATTTGAGATACTTTGTATAGGGTATCCAGATGGCTGGATCATCACTATCGTTTTAATTATATTGTCAGCTTTAAAACATTTTATGAGAAAGGAATATATTTTCAACTTTTTCTGACACAGATCAGTCCATCATTTTTGCCTGAGCAAAATTGCTCTTTCCAAGAATTACCTTTTAAACAAAGGGATTACAGGGATGCCTGGGTGGCTCAGTCAGTTAAGCGTCTGCCTTCGGCTCAGGTCATGATCTCAGTCAGGGTCCTGGGATCAAGCCCCGCATTAGGCTCCCTGCTCAGCGGGAAGTCTGCTTCTCCCTTTCCCTCTGCCTCTGCCCCTGACTTGTGTTCTCTCTCTCTCTCTCTCTCTCTCAAATAAGTAAATAAAATCTTTAAAAAAAAATAAACAAATGGATTAGGTCTTCCCACTGAGAAGTTGCTTTTGATGTAAGAATTCAAGCTTTTGGGCATTTCTTAGCGACTGTTCTTTCCTTATCGTTTGTTCTTCTGTTGTTTTTCATTTGTCTAATGTAGGTAGTTATGAAAACACAGTGATTTTGCTATGTACCTTTAAAACCTATCAAGAAAATGGTGATCACTTCACAATATATACAAATATCAAAACATTACACTGTATACCTGAAACTAATATAATGTATGTTAATTATACCTCAATTGAAAATAAAAATAAAATAGCCAATCCAGAAAATAAAAACTCTACCAAGAGAGTTTCTTATGATTTCAATGTATTAGGAAAATCATTGTATGATGAAGACTCTAAGCTTTTCTATAGTGAGTAAAAAAAAAATAACAAATATTAATCTTAAAATTTAGATATAGAAAAATTACTTCCTACATGCTTGTGTTTTCCAACTTGAAATAGTATTACAATACTTTATTCTTTTTTACGATTTTATTTATTTATTTGAGAGAGAAAGAGATAGCAAAAGAGAGAGCACAAGCAGGGAGGAGAGGGAGAAGCAGGCTCCCCACTGAGCAGGGAGCCCGACGTGGAGCTTGATCCCCGGACCCTGGAACCATGACCTGAGCCAAAGGCAGACGCCCAACCGACTGAGCCACCCAGGGTCCCCATTATTACCATACCTTAAAGTATACATTTTTACAAAGTTTGACAAGGTTCATTTACTTCTTTAAATTAAGAAGTACACCATTCATACAGAAGGGGATATACAGCTTACTGGCAGATTTTAAACAATAAAGTAAGGAGGCATCCACATTTCTTCTACTCATCTCAAGAACATTATCACTATTCTTGAGACTCAGATATATCTCTCTCCTAGATCACATTCTCCTCTCCTCAGCTACTTTCCTGGATTTTGAGATAATCATTCTCTTGCCTTTGCTTAGTTTTACTACATATGTATATATCCCTAAACAATATACAATATTATTTTAACCTTTATATAAATAGAATTATACTCACTATTTTGTGACCTGCTCCTGCCAAAACATTATGTTCTGAGATTCATCCATATTGATGTGTATAACTTTGTTCATTCTCTCGCTGTGTGTCTCTCTCTGTCAAATAAATAAATAAAATCTTTAAAAAAAAAAGAGAGAGAGAGAGACTTAAACCAGCTTTGGACTCAGCAATAAAGCAAGAAGAAATTTATCATGTCACCTTCATCTCTGATAACTGTAATAGGAGTATGTTACAAGTATTACAGATGGAATTATAATAAAACTATGACTATGTTTAAAAAAAAGATTTTTCTCATCTATGGCCGTCTAAAATGGAATTATATGAAAGGCCTTTCAGAATTAGTCACTCATGGGGTGTCTGGGTGGTGCAGACGTTTAAGTGCCTGACTCCTGGTGTGGACTCAGTTCCTGACCTCAGGGTTGTGAGATTGAGCCCTGCATTGGGCTCCATGCTCAGCACCAACTGTGCTTGAGATTCTCCCTCCCTCTCCCCCTCCTGCTCATGCTCTCTCTCTCTCTCTCTCTCAAATAAATAAATAAATCTTTAAAAGAAAGAAAAGAATTAGCCACTCATTCACTTACTTTTTGGCAAGTACTTGTTGAGCCCCTCCGTTTTGCCAGGCTGTTTTAGGTGGTGGGGATATATCAGTGATTAAAGTAGACAAAAATTTCTACCCTTGTTGGGCTTACATTCTAGTTGGAGGAGAGAGAGACAATTAACAAGATACATAGGCAAAGTATGTGGTATGTTAAAAGGTGGTAAGTGCTATAGGGAGTAATTAGGCAGATAAAGGAGGACTGGAAGATCTTATTCTTCATTTTTGAAAGACTGAATTTAAGACTGTTAGGACCATTCCAATTCAAGTTCATGCAAAAATTACTTTAAACATTCTACTCCTGCAGCATGGTTAATTCTAACTTAAATTTGTAAAGGTTAAGTTGAAATTGACATATACAGTTATAGACATTCCTAGATTAGAAAAATAAGTTGTTGAGGCGCCTGGGTGGCTCAGTCATTAAGCGCCTGCCTTCAGTTCAGGTCATGATCCCAGGGTCCTGGGATCGAGCCCCGCATCGGGCTCCCTGTTCAGCAGGAAGCCTGCTTCTCCCTCTCCAACTCTCCCTGCTTGTGTTCCCTCTCTCGCTGTCTCTCTGTCAAATAAATAAATAAAATCTTAAAAAAAAAAAAAAAGAAAGAAAAATAAGTTGTTTTTTTAATAATTCCTTAGGCACTGTAGTAAGAAAATAAATGAATAGAAAATATTGACTACTATCTTGCTATAGCAGGAGGGGAAGAATGCAGGGGGGGAAATTGGAGGGAGAGACGAACTATGAGAGACTATGGACTCTGAAAAACAAACTGAGGGTTCTAGAGGGGAGGGGGATGGGGGGATGGGTTAGCCTGGTGATGGGTATTAAAGAGGGCACGTTCTGCATGGAGCAGTGGGTGTTATACGCAAACAATGAATCATGGAACACTACATCAAAAACTAATGATGTAATGTATGGTGATTAACATAACGTAATAAAAAAATAAAAAGAAAATACTGACTACAATAAAACTTCAACACCAAAACTTAAAATCCTTCTGTTTTAAAAACAGCTTTAAACTGGAAAATTTTCCTTTGTCCCCACCAACCCTCATAAGGGATAAAACAAACAAAACACTCACCAACAACTAATTACAAAGGAAGCTAAATATCTGTTATACTACTCAGTTGGTTCTGAAAGTACCAATTGGTGAAGTTATAAAAGGCCATTCATTTCTTTAGTGCAAAAACTGACAAACAGGGCAGAAGTAACCAGAAGGGAACAGAGACTAGTAGAGACCTTTAAAGACAGTGGCAGTGGATGCTGGGGTAAATAGCAGTGGGCACTATTTTAAAAGGAGCACCATTATTTCAGAGACTGAAGCTCTGTAGACCAAGAGCAAAGGACCATTTGCAACTCCGTTCCCTCAAGGGCATGACCATGCTCTGTTATAGGCACATCAGCTGAGGGACAGAGAGTCTATTGTTAAACAATTGTAGTGACTACCTGCAGGAAGTAGGGTGAATGTCTAGGTCAGTGTCCTCACATCAGTGACTTCATCGATCCTATCTGTGTAAGTATCAGGGGAGGGTTCAGAATAGTAAGAGTTATTGCAGAGGGTTATTCAGGAGTGAGTTTTCTATCATTAAGGCGTCAGCCAGGGTTTTCCTTTTTTTTTAAGGTCTTGTCTTGTTATAATACCGTGTAGGGATTTTTAATTGAGGTAAAATTGGTATATAGCATATTAGTTTTAAATGTGCAACATAATAATTCAATTTTTGTATACACTACAAAGTGGTCACCACAATAAGTCTAGTCACCATTTGTCACCATGTAACTGACCCCCTTCACCCATTTCACCTACCGCCCAGTTCCTTCCCTGTGATAACTACCAGTCTGTTCTCTGTATCTATGAGTTTTATTTTGTTTATTCATTTGTTTTGTTTTTTAGATTCCACATATAAGTGAAATCATATAGTATTTGTCTTTGTCTGACTTATTTCACTGAGCATAAAGCCTTCAATGTCTATCCATGTTGTCTCAAATGGCAAGATTTCCTTCTTTTTATGGCTGAATAATATTCCATTATATATGTATATATGTATATATATATATGTATATATACATATCATATCTTCTTCATCCATTCATCCATTTAATGGACACCTAGGTTATTTCCAATCAAGACTTTGAATTTCCAATGTTGTTTATGCCTAGACTTTTCTAAAAGTAAAAAATTGAGGAGAACAGAATATCCATCTTTCTTTAGGACAAAAAACTTTTCACAGTGAGGAGAAACAGCCATATATGAAACAGGAAGGGCTCCTCACCAGATACCTAATCAGCTGGGGCATTGATTTTGGAATTCTTAGCCTCCAGAATAGTAAGAGATAAATGTTTGGTGTTTAAACCAAAGGGGAAAAAAACTTCTAAAAATATGTATATCATTTTAATGGTTTTTCTCATTGTAAAAAATAACAGATGTTTATTGGGAAAAGGTTCAGAAAATCTTTTTTTTAAAGAATCACCCGTAACCCGAGAGAAAGCAGCTGTTAATAATGTTATATATCTGCAGTTCCCAAGCTGTGTGCCAAGGTGCTCTGGGGCACCACAGCAAATTCATGAGGTTGCTGCAGATTATTTTCCATCAAGGGAAACACATCTGTCCAACAGCATTGGAGGTAATTCACAGTTTCAACATTAAGATCATACTACATTCCTTTTGATGACATCACATCTTTGCAAAAGTGGGTTTTCAATGGTTGCTACATTTTAATGATCAAAAGTGAGTACAATGTGAAAACCAACATGAAACAGGAAACGAGGGAAATGGTGTTCAATCTGATTCCAATATTTGAAGTTAGGCATTGCCCAACAGGTGCACACATTCTATTAATAAGTTATTAGGAGGTTATTGAAGAAGGAAAAAATAGTACTTTTCTTCTAATTTATGTGTGTGTGTTTTTTTTCAAATTGCTACTAAGTCATTAAGACATAAATACTTAAGTTGTTTGGACCTAACTAGTTAACAGACAGCGCTGTCAGATACTTGTTTTGGCCTGGAGGTGCTGCCAAAAGAATTACTGAGACTGTGGGCGCCTGGGTGGCTCAGTTGGTTAAGCGACTGCCTTCGGCTCAGGTCATGATCCTGGAGTCCCGGGATCGAGTCCCACATCGGGCTCCCTGCTCAGCGGGGAGTCTGTTTCTCCCTCTGACCCTCCTCCCTCTCAAGTGCTCTCTCTCTCATTCTCTCTGTCTCAAATAAATAAATAAAATCTTAAAAAAAAAAAATTACTGAGACTGTAATAGCTTCCAGAATTGTTTGGGAATCTCTAAAATATATCCTTCCAGAATTTTTCCTATGTATATCATATGTATTTTTAGAACCCTTTATTTTTCACTTAACAATATATGGTGGAAATCTTTGTGTTTTATTTATTTTTTATTTGACAGAGAGTGCACAAGCAGGAGGAGCATCAGGCAGAGGGAGAGGGAGAAGCAGGCTTCCCGCTGAGCAGGGAGCCCAAAGCAGGGCTCGATCCCAGGACCCTGGGACCATGACCTAAGTTGAAGGCAGATGCTTAACCAACTGAGCCACCCAGGCGCCCCAATCTTTGTGTTTTAATTAATGTAGGTCTACATCATTATTTTACGTTTTTAGTGGCAGAATAGTTTCCTGTTGTTTGACTCTATTACATTATTAACCAATCCCCTAGATTGCTAGAAGTTTAGCAAAACTTTATTTTCATAATCAATAGTACGTACCGTCAACCTCTTTACACACCTCCTTCATTTACATAGCCAATGATTTCCTTAGGCTAGATTCCTAGAAAGCAATTTGCTGGGTCAAAGATATCCAGAGAGAGAGTGCACCAAATTGTCCTTTCAAAAAGACTCAAAGAGATTGCACTAATTTCATTCTATGAACAGTTTGTAAGAATACCTCAGCAAAAAGAAGTGAAGGATTGGAGAACTCCCACGCCTGTGAACCTGTCAAAGGTGTTCCTCTCCCCCAACCATTGAATAAACTTAGTGCCAGTGAGAAAGCTGGGGAAGTCCGTACTGGCCCAGAGCTCTTGGGAGCCTCTACAGGCTGAAGTTCCAGCTAAAGTCATAGGTAGCTGATAGCAACATCGAAGCAGATACCCACTTAGAGAACAGAAAAACCATTTGTCAGGAAACTTCTTTAGCCTTTGGTTCCTAACTAGTTTTTCAAAACAACACTGTACTCCCCCAGAAAGTCGTCCTATACTGCGTAGCTTTCACCCTGCCTCTGTAAAGAGAGGCAAATGATCAAAATAGAAGTTGACATCAGAATATTTTTGAGATGGGACGCCTGGGTGGCTCAGTCGGTTAAGCATCTGCCTTCGGCTCAGGTCATGATCCCTGAGTCCTGGGATCCAAGTCCCACATCGGGCTCCCTGCTTAGCGGGAAGCCTGCTTCTCCCTCTGCCTGCAGCTCCCCCTGCTTATGCTCTCTCTCTCTCAAATAAATAAAATCTTTAAAAAAAAGAGTATTTTTGAGAGGACAGATTTGGGGGTCAAATGGGATCCTTCCTGTTACATGGTCCTCAGCACATGTGTTTTCATCTGTGACCACATATGTATCACATTTTGAACTACATTCAATTTATACATATGAGCTGGTATTTTCAAGTATAAGTTATCAAGAAAAAAAGGTATATTATGTGCTTAGGTTCTGATCATGGAGACTCAAACATACATGGTACGTTTTGGAAATACTTCTATTTTAAGAAAACTCTGGAGCCCCTCAGCTCTCTGGGAAATGAAGCTGTATGGAAAGGCTCATTCCTGAGTTATCATGAATGGCTAAGATTTTTTGTAATTTCACATGTAATTATGTAATGTGTATTACAGTAGGTAATATGTATTACTTTCTGTGTGTGAGGGTATTACTTTTTTAAAAAATGTAGACACCTTTGATCTTGATTTATAAAATTTTTAAACAACTCAATTTTATAATTTTTTAAGATTATTTATTTATTTGAGAGAGAGTGAGACAGAGAGAGAGTGCACAGAGGGAGAGGGAGAAGCAGAGTCCTTGCCAAGAAGAGAGCCTGATGAGGAGCTCGATCCCAGGACCCCGAGATCATGACCTGAGCTAAAGGCAGACACTTAACTGACTGAGCCACCCAGGCATCCCTTAATTTTATAAACAGTCTTATTAAAACAGCACTCCAGATTAAAGTTGTTTGAAAAATTGGTGCTTAGCTGATTCTGAAAAGGTGAATGGATTCTTCCAGGCATTCACAACTTAACTCTTTTCAAAATTGAAGTAAAATTTTGTGAGACAAGATGTTAAGCAGGATAATCCTGCTTAAGGCAGAAAATCTCAGAAATTTTGGTATAGAAATATTAAATCTGTATTGTAAATACTTATTGCTTCATTGCCTTTACCTGTTGCTTTCAACATATAGCACTAAAAAGCCATTTTCACTTACATCAGAAGAAGTAAAAAGGCCGCTGTGATATGTTTATCAAACAATTGCAGCATGGAGGCCCTTCCCTTCTTTTGTAGATGGAGAATATCTGTTGGAAGTCTCCATGTGACCCTCTGCTTCCACCAGATACTTCCTTTTAAATCCCCCCTAGAGAATTCTCCCAAAGCCTGGTGTGTATGTATGTCATCTTTTGAGAAGTTGATTACATTAAGAGAGAGGCGACTTTCTGCCTTTATTTGTGACTGGCGTACTTAAGAAAAATAAGCTTTTTGGGAACTTAGAATTTGGAGGCCATATCAGTAACTTTTATTTAAACAACATGGTGATCTTTCATTCCTTTTTGTTATTTTTTAAAGATTTTATTTATTTATTTGAGAGAGAGAAGGAGAGGGAGGGAGCAGGAGCAGGGGGAGGGGCAAAGGGAGAGGAAGAAGCAGACTCCCCACTGAGCAGGGAGCCCAACACAGGGCTCCATCCCAGGACTCTCCGATCATGACCTGAGCAGAAGGCAGATGCTTAACCGACTGAGCCACCCAGGCACCCCTATTATTATTTTTTTAAAAAAAACAACTACAGATCTGCTTTCAGAGCACTGGACATGTTTACAGATTTAAGAAACGTGCCAAAAAGTATACTGTGGTTATGTAACACTCATCTGTCATGCCCAGAGCAGTTTTGCTTCAAAATAAAAGAATGGGCAGCTTCAATGATGTGTGGATAGGTCCTTAACCCTCCAGGTTCTAAGTACAGCATACCATGATCATTCTTTGCTTTCTTGTCCTAAGGAAATGAAAATCCATATTAACAGACAGATCTCTGGTCTCTGAATTTTTTGAGATAACGAGGAATATTATTTCTTTTAACCAACACCATTTTTATCAGATCTTCACCAAATTAATAAAAATTCTGATCGATAAGAGCTTCAGTAACTTAAATAAATCCACACTACACTCATTCATTCATTCAGCAAACATTTATTGAGTTTCACCAGTTCTGGGTTCCCGAGGTGAGCAAGACTGATACGGTCACTACCCTTAAGAAGTATGTGATGGAATCAGGAAGCTTTTGAGAAAGCCAGTGTCTGAAAATTAATGAGGCAGTGCCGTAGTAGGGATTCAGGAAATCTTTTGGAGCAGCGTCCCTGAGCTGAGCCCCAGGCTCAGAGAAGCTTCCCTAAGGAGCTCCTGGTTGGTCTGAATCTTAAAGGGTGAGTAGAAGTCAGAGTACTCATACTATGAAATCCAAGTGAGTAAATTTATCTGGCCAGATGCTTCACTTCTTCCAGTACACATTTTCAGACCTGTAACCACCACCCAGATGCTAATTGTTACCATTGCCTACTTGCACAATGCCTTCAAATGGTTTCAGAGTGATCCATGAGTGGTTGGCACTCTGGTCCACTAACCATTACTGGATTTTCATCTGTTGCTTCTAGCAATTGAAGGGTGAGATTTTAATCATTCTGATGTTTTTTTTTTTTTTAAAGATTTTATTTATTTGACACAGAGAGAGAGACAGCTAGAGAGGGAACACAAGCGGGGGAGTGGGAGAGGGAGAAGCAGGCTCCCAGCTGAGCAGGGAGCCCGATGCGGGGCTCGATCCCAGGACCCTGGGATCATGACCTGAGCCGAAGGCAGACACCCAATGACTGAGCCACCCAGGTGCCCCCCCCCTTTTTTTTTTAGAATAATGCCAATGTTACCTAGATTTAACTTGATTGGTTTTTGAGTCAGCCCTCAGATGACTTTTTAATCATTTGGATAACTGTGTTAATCATGATGCTTTGTAAATGAGCACATGTGTACTTTATTGTTTGTATTTACTGAAAATAAATTCAGAAGTTGGTCATCTATGATTTGGGGTAAATCATGAGTGATGGTATCAGTCTTTCCATTTGTAAGTTTTGATTAACAGTAGCTATAATTTACCTACCAAGGATTAAATATTTAACATTTATGGAATCCTTGTGTTTCCTCAGAAAATTATCATTATTAGGGGCATTGATATGATTTGCAAATCATTAGTACTGATCACAGATGAATACAGCTGCAGAAAAGATCACATTTTCATACAAATCATGTCCCGAAATTTCATTGTAGGTTTTTTGGGGACACAGCCCCTCAAAGATATTTATTTTGTTTCCTCCCAGTTAGGACCATCCTGTTGTCAAAGGGCTATGTGATAATTTGTCCTCTTCTGGTGAAATGAACTCCTGAGAACAGAAATCCTCTAAGGACCAATAAGTTGTTTGATTCAAGACTCCAACTTAGATGTTACCTCCCTGAGGTTCCTTTGTCTCAAGAGAGACCAGGTCTGAAGAACTGTAATCTGGCTGGAAATCGGGTGGCCTTTTTGGAATGCTGCACAGAAGCTTCGAATAAGGAGGTGGTGTTTGTCTAGGTATACTGACACTATGTTTTTTTAAAAGTCTGCAGTATAAAATTCCCATTGAATTTATTTTTAGCTTGAGTCTACTCTGCTAGTAAAAATAAGGCTATTTTTGTAAGTGCTGCTTCTAGTTCTTATATTCACATCTTAAAAGAATTCACAGAAAACAGTCCATAATGATAACTGGGTGCAATGCCCAGATTGTTGCAGAATTGTGTTTTAAATGAATCTTTTTATGATGGCTGCATTTCAGCTGTACCACAGGGTTCAGCTCACATGATACCCCCCCCTCACCACACACATGCAAATGGGCTCATCATCCCTCACTTAAAAGTACTTGACTTATTTAATTTGTGTATTTGTCCAGTGTGTGTATTCTGACTGCTCTTTATGCATTGTCTGCAGCACTGAATAAATATCTATGATGACGGGCTCCTTGAAGAGGCGACGGACTGTTCTTTTAGGGAGTTGTGTGTTTCTATGGCAACTCCCTTTCTAAAACTTTGAATTTTGTCCACATACATTTTACAGATACCAAAAACAAGCTTCTGTTTAATTTAGAGAAGCTTTGAGTTTTGAAGAAGAGGAAACTAGCTCATCTGCAGATGTCAAGAGCACGTACACTTTTGTTTGAAGGCTCGTCGAAAAAAATTGATTCTTTTTGTGCCAGGCACTTAACCAAAGACCCGACATTCCATTAGGATAACGTTTTATTGTCAATTTTTCATGCTTCTTAGGGCAAAAGTCACAATATATAATGTAATTTGATAAAACTAAAAAAGAACAAAGTAGCCAGCGTGTGTGTGTTCGGTCTGTCTCCATCTCTGTCCCCTTCCCAGCGATGTACGTTACAATGTTGCTAGCTCACTGAATTCAATTTGCTTTCACCATCCATTTCCTTTTCTCTGTGTTATTACAGTATGTATAGGTTCTCAGTTACAGCTACATCTGATGTAGAGAAAATAGGTTATGTCCCTATTTTGAAAGGAAGACCGTCTCCATGGTTCACTGCTTTGTGTTTGTTAGCAGTGGGATTCTGGAAGAGACATGGGCTGTATTCCTGAATGATAAAATACATGTATAAGGGCCATTTCCTAAGCTTGTAGATAATTCAAAGTAATTTGTGGAGTCTGTGAGGTCTGTGTGTATGAGTTTTACTTGGCTTTTAGTTGTCTGTGCTTTTAGGGTGTTTTGTTTCTTTTCTTATACTTTTGTGTATTTTCACTCTTTTTTTTTCTTTCTGAAACACAGATTCAGTTTTCTTAAAATCAAATCAACTGTGTGGCTGGTGCCGTTTTGCTTTTTCCACATGTGTTCATTGTTCTGTGGCTTGTTTTGTTTACTGTTTTTGCGGACCTGATTTGCCATGGTCCATGCCTTTCATTCTGCTAGACCACGTAGCTGATTTCTCAGTGGAAAAAGACTGCCTTTTCACTGGGTAATTAGTTATCTCATTTCCAAAGGGCCAAGTTTCTCTGAGATGACTTTGTCACACTTTAAATGTCTGCTTTGGAGGACGAGAATCCTTTTAGTTAGATGTTCATCCATGTGGTAGAAGAAATGCATGGTTAGTCACCATGGAAATTCTTAAGTATTTGAAGGGCAAAAGATGGTTAATTAGACCATTTATACTCAGCTATTGAGAGATTATGAGTTCATTTATAGTGATAAGAAACCGGAGAAAGAGGTAATATTTTTTGGCCCCCTAAGGAAGTGGTAGTGTTGTTTATTCCTCAAACGTATTTTCATTTGCTGAGAGAGGACTCTGTGGCACTTTACCTTGAGTAATTTCTGTGTAATCTCCTGGTAAGTAAGCAAGCCACACCCCAAAAAGCACAGAAGTAGACTGAATTTTGCAGTCTCACTCTTGTTACCTCCCCAAAGGTATGAGGCCGGGGCCGGGGTAAGATTGCCCCTCCAGCGGGGTCTCTCTATTCACTGTGCTTCTGGGTCTTCCTGTAGCCCCTAGCTCAAGCACCCTATCTTGTCACCGTATACCAGGAACCCCTGTCCAGGTCCCCGATCCCATTCAACCCTCAGAGTCACAGCCTCTCTCTACATCCTTTTCCTAGCCCCGCCTCTTTCATGAATTCCTTCCTTTCCCAATCAGTTACAACTGTGAGGTGTCATCTTTCAACCCAGGTTCCAAGTCTACCCGTGCCTTGCCTCCCCAGCCCCACACCCAGCTTTCTTCCTATGGTATACTCTTACCTGAAGTGACCAGAAGTATTCATTTTGAAAGGACAGGGAATGGCCATTTGACATTCTCAGAGCATCTGTGCACTAGGACATTTTAGAGCCCTGTTTTGTGTCAAACTCAATGTGAGCAAAAAGGTCTAAGATTTTAAAAGTTTAAAAATATGCATTTGTTAATATGTTCTTCCAGTGTATATAACTCATAGAGTCTGGCTCCTGTGAACCTCCTCAGCTTCCTTTTGCTCCTCGCTTACCCTCCCTGTGTGTCCTCCATCTGGGGATGGTTTTTGGATGTGCCATATGCCTTCCTTCCACTTGGCCACTCCCTTTGCTCCCTCGGTCTGAAATGTTTCTCCATCCCCCGATCCCAACAGCTCCAGGGTCCCTTCTTCAGGGCCTCCTCATCTCCCCCTCATTAACCCAAATCCCCTGGTTCTGCTTTTAGGGCACCACGTACCTTTTCAGCATAGCACTTACGGCAGTTGCTGTTTTCTTGTTATTTTTGTGGTTATTTCATTAATGCCTGTCTTGCCCATTAATCTCTAAACTCCCATGGGCAGGTGGTTCCTTTTTTCCATGTTTCCAGTGACCAGTACAGGAATGGACACATCCGAGGTGCTCAGTGAATATTGTTGAGCGACCATCCATAGTTATCTCTGGGGCCCACCTGGCCCAAGCCTCAACCCCAGTTCTTGATCCAGGGGGTGAATTTTTGGTTAGTCTAGGCAAATCAAAATAGACAGAAAGATGGCAAGAAGTTGGGTCCTTAATGATGTTGCTGAGGTGCTGTAAATAAACTGGTCCTGGGACAGTCCTACCTCCAGGCAACTCTGTTGTGTGAGATAATAAACTCTCTTATTTGTTTAGGTCAATTCAGTCTTCTGTTCCTGAAAATATCCTGAAACAGAATGTCATGAATGAATGAACACATGAATCAATGAACGACTTAATCTCACGTCTTCACAAGTCCCTTTGTAATTCGGTTTTCTCTCTCCATTTCTATAAAGCGTTGGGCTACTAGTAAAGATGTTGACCAGTACTGAACCCGGTGCTGAAATCCAAAATAACTCTTATATGTTTTGAAAATTGTTTCCTTCTTTTTTTAAAAAAAGATTTTATTTATTTATTTGAGAGAGAGAGCACGCACAAGCTGTGGGGAGAGGCAGAGGGAGAAGGAGAAGCAGACTCCCACTGAGCAGGGAGCCCGATGAGGGACTCAATCCCAGGACCCTGAGATCATGACCTGAGCCGAAGGCAGCCGCTTAACCGACTGAGCCACCCAGGCGCCCCCAAAATTGTTTCCTTCTACTAAATGCCCCATACTCTGAACTTGAACTCACATTCTTCTTCACCTCTCACCTTTTGGCTCCGCACTTTGTGCATAACTTTTTGGGGCAAGCTCTTCTCTGAGGAGGTTGAGAGTCAGATTAAGTCATACCCAGCAATTTCCTGTTTGTGAGCCTTGAAGCTCTTGAAGACTGCGGGCAGGTTTGACAGAACCTGTAGGTGTTTTCAGACGCTGAGCTGATTCATCCCCTTTGGTTGCTAATGCTCCACAGCTACCATACCATCTCTTCTCTCTGGATACTGCACAATTTCTCTTTGTGTGGGGATAAAATTCTCAAGACCTGCCCACTCCATGCATTCTGTATCTTTTCTGCATTTTGGTGAGTTGTGTTCTGGATCCCTCCTCCATTATTATGGAATAGTTTCTATGTAAGAGCGGAGTTTTGTTTGTTTCTTAGCTTTTTTTTTTTTTTTTTTGCTCAGGCAGAACTTTGAATGATCCCTATAAATCTAGGCTACGTGTCTGCTGCCTTTGTTTTTCATAGACCTCCACCATAACTAAGAAATGCAGGGTCTTAAATAAATATCATCTGAAGTGCCTACTTGTTTGGTAGCAGAAACTTCAGAGCTCCCTCTCATTATTTACCTGATCTCCCGGCACTTTGGCCGTGAAGACCAGGCAATCACTCCTTTCTCTAAAACTCTCTCCTAGTAATAAACCACAGGAGGTAGGCAGCTAGTTAAGCAATCTTTGAGAGTAATAATTTTAGCCATGCCATGTGAAAAAAGTACTGAATTTGTACTTGCTTTCTTAAACCAAGCTAGGAATGATCCACTTTGGCCCACCACCCTGAGCAAGTAACACACTCCCCAAGGTTCAGAAAATAATCCTACCTGCCTCAAGGTAGAGTGAGATACTGTGAGAGCATTTCTTATGCCCAGGGAAGTGCCACACAAAAGTATTAATATTATAAAGTTACCAAAGACAAACCCTTGTGAGGTGTCTTTTCCCACTGCTCAGTACTTAGCTCAGTTTCCCTCCTTACACCCAAAGACATGCAGGAGCAGGTCATCCACTTGGACCCACATATGCTGGGATCATTTCCCCCGGAACCTTTAGAGAGAATCACCTCCTTCTTCTGATAGCAGAACTGGCCCACTGAATTTGATTTATTTTTAACTTTGGTGATTTCTATTGGAAAATATATACTATTTATAGTTACCGATGAGGCACTTCATTGTTATCTGAGCAAGGGGCTTTATCCCGTGTTGACAGCTCATCCATGTCTTGTCCTGATTCATCAGCCAGCACTTTGGCACACCCAGTGTGTACCACACATTGTTCTAGATGCGTGGGATACACCTGTGAACAAAACATACGGAAATTCCTGCCCTCTTGGAGCTTATATCCTATTGGGGGAGAACAGAAAATAAGCACTAAACAAATAGGCAAGTTATCGTATGTTAGAAGATGAAAACTGCTTTAAAAAGAAGAAAAAAGTAGAGCAAGGTAAGAGGAACATCAGTTTGGGGAGTGGGGAGAGGTTGCAGTTTTAAATTAGGTGGTCAGAGTAGGCCTCCTGTATTTCTAGTCTGTTGTTGTTGTTGCAGGGTTGTAATGATTTCATATTGCAAATGAATCATCTGCATAAATTAAAGATTGCTGAAGTGAGTGCAGTTCAGCTGAAGGCTAAATCTGAGTGCTAAATGCTTGAGAAAGCATGGCAAGGTGCACTGGGCCCGTCTGGCATTCTCAGGTTATCTATTCTTGGTTTAGTTTCCTTTTCCAAAAATAATATTTATTTTATATAGTCTTCAAATGGAGCATGTTTCTAACACCTACTGCCATGTGTTTATAGTTAAATATAACTAACTGTCTTTCTTCTAAGACCAAGAGGTTCATCCAGAAGGTTTCCCTTTAAAAGTCCTAAGAGGGCTCCCCTAGTTGGCTTTCCAGCCCATAACAATGATGGATTTTGCAACCCTCCTGGTCCAGCCATGTGGAAAAACCCAACGTTGTGGGTAATTTTCCCCTTTAAACACGTGTTTTGTGTTTTGGTAGTGGTTGTTTGGGGCTTTTGTATCTTAGGCATGGAGTTTATTATATCCATATAAATTACAGATCACAGACAACCCTTCTCAGAACAGCCTTGTAGTATGATCTCCTTGCCAGTGCCCCCTTTCCCTATGTCTGCTCTGTTCCTGAGGCATAGATGAGCTTCCTGCAAGTTCTGGGGTTTTGTATGTATGTACCTTTTTCCTCCCTGGCTCATCTGTCCTCCCCTTTTCTGCATGCTGCCTTTGTTTTCTCTCTGAAGTAGCTGAGCCTTGGGAGGAGCCGGCATGGCTTTTCCCATTGTCTGAGCCTATAGACTAAAGGCTCTCAGTGGGTCTCTCTCCACGGGCAGAACCATGTCAAAATAACCCTTGTTTTGCCTCCTGTCCAGAACTGACTAGGATGATGCTATTCAAAAGGTAGTCTGGAGCTAGGGCCATCAGAATGAATACATTCCAAGCATTGACAGATGTCCTTTTGTTCTTCACCTATCATTCCCCATCACTCACTAGATTCAAAGTGTGGTGATCCCAAGGAACAAGGCTAGTGCACTTGGAGAGAAGGTCCTGCAGAGGGGATGGGCAGCTACCCTGGCTCCCTGCAAGATCTTCAGGCTCTGAACTGGCCACTCATTATTCTGAATTGTGCCGTGCACTTGTCACTTCCTAGGGTAGGGTGACCCTGAGAAAGTCACATACTCTCATTAGGCCCGTTTCTTCATTTGTAAAGGGAGATTAGTCTCCAAATGACCTTCAGCATTGCTTCTACTTCTAATGTTCTGATATTCTTCAAGAAATGATTTACTGCCCTTCTCCTAAAAGTTGATCTTTTTGATGTGGTTGGGCTCTTCCACTTCTATACCCTTTATCCTTATCTAATTGTCCCCCATGAGTTTATTTTATTCATTTCACTGTTACTCCTCCCCTGTATGCTTTATAACTCACATTCTCCCAACTTGTAGCACATTTCTTCCACTGGAACCTGTGATTGTACTCTGCAAATAGCTCTGGTGATTTCCTCCCGCACTCCCACCTGAACTACTGCTTTTGTATTGGCATCTCTGAGTGAGGAGGTGGGCTGTTGGGAAAAACATGTTGTAGCCCGATGTCTCTTATTTTAAGAGACAGAGAGTGGAATTATATGTTCTTTTTAGGCTGTAGAGCATCCAGTGACCACAATCAAAATAGATCAATATCCAAGCAGTAAAAAAGGCAGTATATGTGAATTTTCTCATAATATGAATCCTAACACAAAAGCAGTTACAACACTTTAAACATAAATTGCATAGTCTGTACCGTGATTTTTTCAAAAGTTGTCAACCTTGAGGAGGAAAATATACGCCAGTGGTTAAGCAGCATTATTTTCTCTAAATTCCATAACATGAAGGAAGTGTTAGTTTTCATTTGCTCAATGCCTTGTGCCTGGGAATTTTGAAATGATAGATTCAGGGGCGCCTGGGGGGCTCAGGCAGTTGAGTGTCTGACTCTTGGTTTCATCTCAGGTCATGATCTTGGGGTCATGAGATTGAGCCCCACATGGGGCTCTGCTCTCAGTGGGGTGTCTTCCTCTCTCACTCTCCCTCTGCCCCTGCCACTGCCCCTAGCTCGTGCAGGCTCTCTCTCTCTAAATATATAAATAAATACATCTTTAAAAAAGTTATTTTTTAAAGAAATGGTAGATTTATCTGTGGTATAATGATGAAGTTCCACAATAAGAATATCAACATGGAAAGAGATTGGTATAAATACATTAAAGCACGTGGATTTTAAAGATAAATCCTGTGTCAGGTTGCTTTTCACTTAATTGCCACAATCTAAAATTTCTCTGTTAGTATTTCTTTTCTAATTGTTACCAGTATGATAAATATTGTTCTTTGTATACATAGTATAATTTGCTTCAGGACAATTTAATAACCTTAAATTGTAGGAATTGTATCCCTACTGCTTATTTATTTGGATATAACTCACCCAACAAGATCTCACATAATTTATTTTGAAGAGTAGATACTTAGAATTAGGATTATTCCTATTTAATTGGAAAAGAATCTTTACCTTAGAGGTAAAATGGCTTGCCCCAAAGTCACATGAGGAATGAGAGACTAGAACCAGAAGTCACTTCTTTGGCACATGATTCATGTCTTTGATTATGAATTGATACCAGTATTTTATGTGAATGTCCATGCTCCAGAAAATTATTTTATATGTACCTGTAATAAATACTTGTCATTCAGAGAATATTGAAACCAATTCCTCCATCTTTGTATGGGGGCATACTTAATGATGTATGTATTGATGAGGTTCCATCTTATTTTTAAAGACTTCTAAGAAGGAAGATTTCATGACTTCCTTCATTAATCCACTCTAGTGTTTAATTAGATTTGATGCCAGAACACTCTTATCTAACTTAAATCTCTCATGCTGTAGCTTAAGTCTATTTTTTCTCACACTGCCTAGGATATTAAAAGCAACTAATCACCATTATTCATAATAATATTCATAAAGTCCTCCATATATTTGCAATGTGAGTACTGTAACTGACAGTAAGCATAACTCTCAAATATCAGTATAATTTAAAATAGAGAAGAGGGACCAGCTTATAATAACTGTAGATGACATAGTAGTATTTAGTTTTGATGAATGAATAATACTGTTAACTAATATTCAGCAGACTAAATGAAAAGCATTCATCTATTAACTCATTCACTTAAATATTTATTAGGCACCTACTTTGATATTGTGCTGTGCTCAGAAGTACAAAAATGGATACATCATAGAGTTGAGAAAATGTCAATGCAAGGGATTTTTTAAAAAGTAGAACTTACTAGGTATATTTCTCAGAAATGTGAAGATGAACCATGAAAGACTATGGACTCCAGGAATCAAAACTGAGGGTTACAGAAGGGGGGCGGGGGTGAGGGAATGGGTTAGCCCAGTGATGGTATTAAGGAGTATTAAGGAGGGCACGTATTGCATGGAGCACTGGGTGTTATACACAAACAATGAATCATGGAACACTACATCAAAAACTAATGGTGTACTGTGTGGTAACTAACATAACATAATAAAAAAATTATAAAAATAAATAAAATTTTCTTCCTTTACGGCAAAAAAAAGAAAGAAAGAAATGTGAAGATAGAATAGCCTAATCTTAAAGAGATAATTCTGTGTCCCATCTAATGTCTCTATGGTATTTATAACCGTATCTGGAGGCAGGGTTGAAAAAAATAGTCTAATTGTTAGAACATTGCTGTTTATTTTTACAGCTGCCCTGTTACTAAAATCTGTAATAGGCATCAAAATTCTAGTATGTGTGGTCCCTAAGCCCTTCACCTGGAAGCCCCTTCATTTTGGCATTAATGTAGAAGAGTATGTGTATTTGGACATGTGCAAGCATCATCCAGCATAGGACTACAAGAGGTTTATCACTAGAAATAAATTACAGAGTCTTACAGCATGAAAATGATATGCCTGGGAATGCAGAACACAGGGTTACCTTCTGCCTCCTTTCTTTATCATAGACAGCAGAGGCGGAAAGGAGAAAGAGATTTATTCTGAAGCCATTTGATGCTGACCAAGCAATTTATAACAGATGAAATGCTGATGTATTGCTGCAAAGAAAATAATGGGTGTTCTTGCTAAAATACCATTAGTAACTTTATTGTTTAAAGTGCAAATTATATTCAGCAATTTTTTAGTCCCCTTCTGAGGTGAAGTTGAAGTAATTCAGTGTAGGCTTTGAGCAGAAAAAAGGACAAAGTAATTAGCAAGTCATAAAGGAATTCATTCACCAAGGTTGGCTGATATTTGAATTCTCTGAACTTATATAAAGACAGAAAAAATGGCATTCAAGAAATACAAGATGACATAAGTATTTGTTTAAAACAGAAGAGTTCTAAGGAAGCTCATGTCAGAGCACTCTGCAGAGTTAAGAATACACCTTCTGTTGGTGCCCACGGTATGCGCAAGACGTTGTGCTAGTCACCAAAGGGAGAAAAAAACTGAAAAACTCGGTCCCTACCCTTAGGGACCTTGCTGTTTGATGACAGGAGTGAGATAATTCAAAGTAGTTTAAATACATAACCAGAATGGATCAGAATTTTAGGAAAGGTACACATGAAGTGATTCCAAAGGGACAAGATGACATCCAGAAGATACCATTTGAGGTCAGTTTTAAGAGATGCCTAAGATTTCTGTAGCCACAGTTTGGGTTATAAAGCAGTTCCAGGCTGAGAGAATGCCCAAAAGTGGAATGATCTGTGCTGATGAACATTCAGTAGGATCTTCGATGTGTAAGTTATTGTAGGGTGACCATAAATTCCAGTTTGCCTAGGATGATCATCCCTGGTTTCACCTGTTGTCCAGTCTAATTATTAATAGCATCTGCTGCCACTCTTAAAAGTAGCCCAGTTAGGGGCGCCTGGGGGCTCAGTTGGTTAGGCGTCAGGCTCTTGATTTCAACTCAGGTCTTGATCTCAGGGTCGTGAGATCGAGCCCCGCGTCAGGCTGGAAATCTGCTTGAGATTCTCTTTCTCCCTCTGCCCCCGCCCCTGCCCCCACATGTGCTCTCTTTCTCTCTCTCTCAAATAAATAAATGAATCTTGAAAAAAAGATATCCCAGTTAAATGGTAAATTGTACAGTGGCTGTGGTGGCTGTGAAAATGTACCACTTTGCTCTCCTGCTGTTGGGAGCAAAACTGACTGACATCCCCAGCAGCAACCTTTCTGGACCCACCACGCTTTGGCACCACAGCCACGCTTCCCCTGCTCCCAGCCAGCGATTGTGCACCATGAAGGTGCTAAGGCATGTCCATTCCAGCAAGACAGGGGAGCCTCCACTGACCAGCTTTGGCTCAAGAACTCTCCACCTGCACAGCTAGACCTTTCTTGGAACTGTGCTGCATTCTGAGATGCTTCCCACCCTGTCCCCCTTCCTCCCTCCTCTGCTCCACAGGGTTGGACCTACATCTTAGTCTACATGTTTTCTCGGTCCACTCCTGCTCCCTTCTCCAAGAAGCCTCTTGCATATCTAATCCCATGGTAGTGTCTGCTTTCCAGGAGACCTGAACTAACACAGTGGCCCTAGTTATTGATAAGTGTTAGATATTAAATAAGGATAAGATTAGAAAGAAAAATTGGAACCATCATGTAGGCGACTTTGAAAACTGCTTTGAAGAATTTGGCTGTAATTCAGGGGACTCCATTGAGGGTTTATCTGCTACAAAATAAAATTTTTAAGTATTTGATCCTGCTGATGTTGGAGAAGGAGAGTTGAAATAGAGCAGCTAGGAGGGTACAGCAGTTGTGCGGTAAGAACCTAAATGAGTAGATAGCGTCTCTGATGACAGACTCTGCCATGGGTGTGAGAGGCACGGCACAGGAAAGGTCTGTGGGCTTGATATGGTAGGAGAGAGATGAATCAGAGATCATTTAATCACTCTGTGCCTCAGTTTCCTCATCTGTGTTACGGGAACAATAACAAGCCCTACATCACTCGTGGAATCATAGTGAGTAGTAGATGAGCTGATACATTTAAAAAGTTTAGAACAGTGCCTGGCACACAAGAACTCGGTAAGTGGTTCTGAGTTGGCCCACTGCTGTGTGGCAGCATTGCTCGGTAGCTCTTGCTGCAGGTGTGGAAATGTTTTATGTCTGTGCTGTCCAGTACCGTGGCTACTAACCATCTGAGGCTGTTGAGCACCTGTAAGGTGGCTAGTGTGACTGAGGAACTCAGTGGTTAGCTTCACTCAATTTAAATTTGAATAGTCACATGTGGCTAGTAGCTACCATTTAGAAGTACACCAAAGCTAAAAGTACTAAAGAACTAACATGCAGGGGGTTGCAACATGATATTCTTCTATTTTTAAAAAAGTCTGTTTTACTAATAGGACTTACTTTGAACTAAACCTGTAGGCTTGGTTGCCAATCATTATAGTCAGGGATAACTGCAGAGAAGCCTGTGGTCCTAATCAGATTAGACCCTTCTGAGATGATCAGAGCAATAAGAAAAGGATGAGAAGACCTAATGTTTCCACTAAGCCTGTAATGAGGAAAGTACTTTAGGGCTTGAAGGAGAGTGATCATGTCTTGGTTTCTACAATAGGTGGTTAAGATCTCCCATTTAATGGCATCTGTACTTGCCTGCTGTCCATGTCCCAGGCCAAAAGAGAGAAGGTATGGTAGTATGAAGGTATGTTCTCCTCCAAATAATAGCCAGGCTAGCACTGCTGTTATATATATACAGGTCACTGCTAAGGCTGCAACTGCGCACTTCTGGTGATTCAAGGACAACTCTAATGGGACCCCTGAGGGATGTTTTGGAAGGACAGGAGCACAGGTGTCTTGATATCTGTAAGGGCAGGATTAAAAGACATTCAGGTGTCTATATATCCAGAAATAGGATTTTTGAAATACCACTCTTTCTTTCCATCCCATTGCCATGGTCAGGGGGAGCTGGCCTTTTTGAGTTTCATGAGTGTATCACTTTGAATGGTTAGTTTGTGCTGGCCCTACTGTGGGCATCCCCCATGTTATTGACTTACCAATTGAGACTGTGATGCAATTGCACCTCCAGCTGCCTCAGTTAATAAGTAGCACATATAGGGGCACCCGGGTGGCTCAGTCGGTTAAGTGTCTGACTCTTGATTTTGGCTCAGGTCATGATCTCAGGGTTGTGATATCAAGCCCTGCATCAGGCTGCCCACTGGGCATGGAGCCTACTTAAGATTCTCTTGCTCCTTCTCCCCCTGCCCCCACCCCCACCCCGCTCTCGTGCACAGGTGCTAAAAAGGGGAAGGACTTGGAAGTCCATCCTGAGAGCAAATCATAGCTCTGTTACTTGCTACGTCTTTGACCAGTGCAAGTTACTTGAACTTCAGTGTCCTGATCTATAAAATGGGAGTACTGGTATTTTCTGACTTATTTAGAGGATTACATGAATTAACATGAGCCATTTACATGGAGGTGCTGAAAAAATGTTAGTTCCCTGCTCCTTACACTATCTCCTAATTTCCTTAATTTCCCATTCATTATTGTTCCAAAACCGAGCATCTCCTGAGACTCTCAGCTCTCTTGAACACCCCGTCCCCTCCCAAATCATACATGCTTATCCCTTCTGTTGTATTTACCTCTTCAGCCCTGCTGGAGCAACCTTTCAGCAGCCTGTTTTCCTTCTCTTGCTGTGACTTCCTTAATTCCTTTCCTGAGTGTTTCTGAGGTCAGAACCCTCCTGTTCTGTATGTATGTTTGGTTTCTCATCTGTCAAATTAAGATGGTGACTCAGGGAGCTCAAGGCCCTTACAGCCCTGGTATTTGATAGGTTTCTGTACACAAGACCACCCCCTGATTTTGTTCCTTTAAAAAAAGTTTTTTATTGGTTTTTCTCTTTATCAAAAAATACTATATGTTATTAAAGATATTTTCAAAAAGAAGCATATAAGAAAAAAATTAAAGCACTCATAATATTGCCATCGCTACTGTGTGCATCCTGAATGTATCTTACAATCCTAAGTGTGGATGGGGGTGTCTGTGTGTGAAACAAAAACTTAATCATTACACTCCCACTTTTTGGTAACATCCTTCTTAAATGTTGTTATTTCTTGAATAGTTTCTTGTCACTAAACATCCCTCTACAGCATCATTTCAAGTGCCTGTCTAGAATGCCACATATGGATGTATTCTGATTTATCACTGGGCATTGAGATTGTTTCTGCTTTTTTCCACTACTATAAACAAGGCAGAAGATTATAAAGAGAGCAGCAAATAGCAACCTCACACATACAACTTTTCCCACATCCTTGAAATGGGATTACCAGACCAAAGGGATGAACATTTTCAAAGTTTTGGTAACATATTGTCAAATTACTCTCCTGGAATGATGAATCTATCTCCTCCCCTCAGGGCACATGAAGCTTTGAACACCTGGTTCCTGATGGGACCAGTAGTTCTACTTGGGGGGTAAAAAATGAAAGGAAAAGAGAGAGAGAAAAAAAAATAGCACTTTTCTCTACTCATGTGTGGATCCGGTTCCAATTTTCCTGTGTTTTTAAACTCTCCTTGAATAGGGTGTCTCCCTGGCTCAGGCGGGATTCTTCTTATTTATTGGCTGTGTTAGCTTCCTCTGCCTCGTCTAAATTACCACCTTTAAATCAATGCACTGTTTCTCAGAAGTGCTGACCCTCTGGGAAGAACCTTTTCTGTACCTCTGCCTCATCAAACTGGAGAATCTCATCTGTGTCTCTTTCTTTAATCTCATCTCATTTTGCAACAATATTTTCTCTTTTCTCGGTTATTGGCCTTTTGATTTAATGCTTTAATTTGGCACGTAGGTTCTTTGTATCGCCGTTCTGGATAATTCATGCCATTCTAGATGGAATATTTCATGAAAAAAACTCTTTTGAAATACTGTTTTGTGAAAGATGTCTCACAGACTCAAAGGATTAACCATTATATTTATTTTGCAGAAATGAAAAGATAAAAAGCTGAGCCCTTGTGGAAACTACACGGCTCGATTCTTGTACTCCCCAGTGCTCGGGAGAAAATTGCCATTTCTCCTCTCGAACAGGATGAGGACAAGCACAATTGTTACTTTTTTGAATCGACCGTCTGGGACATAGGTTGTTGTTTCAGTAGGTTGCTCACGCCACATTTCGTGATTTTTTTAGGGCTGTGAATACATATGCTCCCTAGCGGAAGGGTCTGAGGGTCTGTGGGCAGAGGCTTGCAGAGACGCGCATGCTCCCTCTGGACAATGAGGCTGCAGTTAGAGCCTGGGAGCCGGGACGCCCGTGAGCAGCTGAAGTGGGAAACGAACGGCTCTCTCCGTGTCCTGTTTCAGCAGCTTGTGGGGAGGCTTATGGTATAGTGATGTGACAAGCTGTGAACAGCAGATCAGAGGAAAAAAACGTGAGGTAATTTAATTGAGGAGCTTGGTGAGAGGACAGCTGAAGAGCAGAGAGCAGAGACGTGGCAGAGAAAGGGCATCTGAGGGATGGGATAAATTACGAAATAGCATTCTGAGGACAGGGTGAAAAGGGTGCTTCCTCATTTCTCTGGCAGTTTGGGTCAGTTTCCTACCCTCACATGCTTTGCAAAAAGGGAAATAATTTATTTTTATTACTGCCCCATTCTTGTTACGGCAATTTTTAATATCACATAAAACACGCCACCCATTTCTATGTAAGAGACTAACTTCCTCTTTTTTCTGGGTTTGGTATTTACTATTTCTGCCATACTCTACCCTTTCGGGAAAAATTCTTTTTTTTTTTTTTTTTTTCTTTTTCTTTTAAAGGCACAGTAGAAGCGTGAGACTGGGAACAAGCTGTAGTGTGTTTGCTTTGACTTCTATCTTTTGATATAAGGCCTTATTATTTCTTCCACTGTCATTGCCTTAGAGTCTTGAAATTTTTAAATCTTCATTCCCAAAACACTTTTTTGAACTCATTTTGTACATTGTTCCTTATCGTTCCCTCTCAGATTATAAGACAAGTGGTGAACTGAACATGATCCAGTCTTCTGGTAAATCTCAATGTAGTATCCATCCCAGGTGCTTAAGAAACAACAAAGAGAACTCAAAAATGGTTTACCTGGAAATATTCAAGTATTTAATTGTTCAAGTTGAAATAATTCATCTACTAATTTTTCAGTTTTCTATTTCTTTCTGTGTTGAGACCACTTGCCTCTTTATTAATGGTCATCTAGTTTAGAACAAGGTCTTGGAAGTGTTGACCATCAGCTTTGGAACATGGGGTAGTCAAAGCCATTTTAGACACTTCTGTCTTTATATCTCATTCTAGAAAACTTTCACACCATGTCAGTGACAGAATCAGTGCCTCAGTGTAAAACCATGCACTTTAGTGTTTGAGGGCAGATACCATTGGAAAACAAGGATCACCGACCCCCCTTCCCCCCACCACACACACAGAGTCATGACCTGGGTCAGTATATATATGGTTTAGTGTTGAACACAGTGTTATAGCATCACTTCTGTGTTTCTGTAAGTCCTTGGTCATTTATACATATTGTTTCCAGCATACTAAAATTTAACCCCAAAATCACCGTCCCTAAAAAAAATTTAATCTTTTTAAAAAATCCTTTACCTTTCAATTTTTTTGGAATTCTCTTTCTGTGTACCTAAGTTTAGAACTTAATGTAAAACTTTTAAAGCAAAGTTTTAACTTCAAACTCTTATTCAGGTATAATTTGTTCCTGATTCCACAGGTGAAAATTTGTTGGAGTCAAAGAGAAAAGGTCACAAAATGACTTAGCCAGTTGCTCAAGGACATTGTCATTTTCCACCTGTTTCTCCCCAGCTGCCTTCTACACCCTATCTTTTTTCCTCGCTTAAACCCAGCTGTTTTCCCTCTCGATGCAAATCTGTTGTGTCCTTTGGGAAGATGATATCCCTCTTTCTTGGGGTTACCATTCCTTGCAGGTGAATGGATCAAAAGGTCCAGATTAGTCAGAGGGAGACTTAATGATGAAGTCATATATTTTAATATGAATGATTTGATTTAAAGTCCTAGCACATCAGTCATATTTAGGAGAATGTCACTCTCTGCCATTTTTAAGGGATATATCTGCAGGAAGAGACCCTCTAGGGACCTTCAGGGAACCTTGTCAACCACATTTCCATCATTCTGAGGGAGCTCTGATTGTGTTTTAAGTGTCTTGCACTTAAGTTTTTTGTGTGAACTAGTTTTGTAAAAAGCTGACTGCGTGCTAGTTTTTAAACACCTTTTTTTCTCTCCATTCCCCAGCCTCCAACATCTTCCTAAGTTTATCTCCTAATGCTTTCTATCACCCAAGCACTTAAACAAGATTGCAGACATTTTCATCTAAGCTAGTAGCTGTTAATTACCTATCTTTGTCTGTGTTTTAGCACTTAATACTATTTTGACAGGGGTTGCATACTCTGTCTTTCTGGAATTTTTTAAGTGCTCTTATGAGTAATTTGAGAAATTCCAAGTATAGATTAGATGAGCTGTTCTTTCCCTTGCTGCATTTTTTATTTTAGAAACATTTAAAGAGGACCCACTGTGTGTCAGGCAGCGTGCTCTCGTCACTCCCACATACATTGTCTGATTTAATCTCTTCTTCCCCTGAATCTGCAGCTTGAATCACCACTGTAACTTCAGTGTGTGTTGGGTTTGGGACTGGGCGGGGGGGGGGGGGGGGGGGGGGGGGCAAGCGCTTGAGGGAGCAGCGGAGAGAGGTGGGGATCTCTGGGTGGTACACCCATTTTTTATGGGTGATTCCATCTAAAGAGTGTTGCTACTCTGATCTTTATTTGTAGGTTGGTGAAAATTCTGGCTGGTTACTGGCAGCAGTGCTTTAAAATCAAGGATGCTAGCTCTCTGGGAGGTTTCAACATGAGCTTGTTTCTGTTTCTTTTCAAAAGCCTGTGTTTGCTCACCTGCATTGTAGGTGAATAGAAGACTCAATTCACCAAATGGAGCATGTCAGGAAGACTTACTGATTTATTTATCATGCTTCTAGAGTATTTGTTAGAAATCGGTTTTATTACTTTCCTCAGTGGGGCTTACTCACCTAGTCAGCATTTAAATCTCTCAGGCCTGTCATTCCAGAACAGTGGTATCCCCCTAACCTGAGGAGTGAAACCTGCCCCAGGTGTGGCAGGCCCAGCCAGGATCTCCCTTTCCTGGCCAGCACTGCTTTCCTCCTTTGGGGCCAGACCCATGTTTGCTAGCAGCTGCTGGTGCCTTACTTACCTCAGGGATAATGGTCATTCCCTTCCAGTTCTTCTCTTGGCACACAAATTTTCATTTTTCTCTCCTTCCTTCCTTCTTCTTTCCTTCCTCCCTCCCTTCCTTCCTCCAGTCCTTCAACATTTATTGAGTGCCTACTGAATACGTAGCACTGTACAAAGTCCTAGGAATCCAGAACTAAACACATATACCTTTCTTTGTTGTACACCAGTGACAAATGGGTTTTTTTCCCCAAAAGGTAAGCCATAGGCATAATTTTTTTAATGAAGGGGAAAATATCTTTAGATGAATCCTCTCCGTATTTCCAAATAGAATTGCTCACAAAGTCATTGTAGGTGAGTATTTTCTAGAATGAAGATTTTTGGAGACATCACTCATCAATCCAATGTTTAGTAAATGCTTAGTATGCCAAGCTCTTTGCCAGACACACAAAATATAAAGGTGGAGGAGACATGGTTCCCTTTTCTTCAAAGACTCACAGTGTGCAGAGGAGAGAGTTGGGTGAAGTGTGTATTAAAGCCATAGCATATCATTGGGGGCATGCTGGGGAGTGAGAGATCGTGAGCATTGAGAAAGGTGGGACAGAGGTTTAGTTCACTGCTGTACCCAAAGTGCCTGAAGCAGTGTCTGACACACAGTAGGCTCTTAGTAAGTATTTGTCGATCAACCAGTGGTGTTAACCTTCAGTCAGGGCTTATTAAAGGGAATGACCTTTCAGCTGCTCAATAAAGGATGGGAAAAAACACCGTTAGGAGGAGAAGCACCTTCTAGACAGTGTGGGCAACGGCAGGGGACATGAAAGTCCCTGGGGCTCACAGGAGCAGCATCAGGATGCTGCAGAGGGAAGTGTTGGAGAGGTGAATCCAGGAGGCACAGGTGGGGCCAGCTGGATCGAAGGCTTTGGCCTTTTTCCTGTTGGTCAACAGGGCAGGGAGATGTCAATCATTTTTTGAGCTGGGACATTATATCAGATCTAGGTTTAGAAGGGCCCTCTGGCTGCCCTGCCTTGCCTACGAGGTCCTGTCAGGTAGGGAGAAACTGGGGAGGGTTGAGGAGGGGTCCAATGGCAGCAGTCTGTGTGGGAAGAAACTGAAAGGAATGGCTGGTATATTCCATGTCAAAGATGAGGCCAGCAGCAGGCAAGGATGACCGCCACTTGTAAAGGATTCACATTCTCCCATTTAGTAGCTATACAAACATGCAAGTCACTTCATCTCCCAGGGCCTCGGTTTCTGCCTCTGTAAAACAGACGCAGCTGTACGTACCTGGCAAGATTGTTGTGACAACTGACTGAGCACTGGGTGTGGCCCCTGGCATGTAATAATGACCAGCATTTATCGAACTCATACCAAGTGCTCTACACGTATGGACTTACTACTTAGGCTTCACAACAACCTTCTGAAATAGAAACCATCATCATCCTCATCCCACAGACGAGGGGACTGAGGCACAGAGAGAGTAAGTCACTCGCCCAAGGTAGCACACCTGAGAATGGGCGGAGGTGGGATGTGGACCAGGCAGGCAGCCTGCGGAGGCTGCCTGCTTCACGGCAGGCAGCACGGCCTCCACATGCTACTGACTGGCATTGCCCTTCATTTACCATCTCAGTCTTACTCCCTGGCTCCCTGGCCATCAGAACTTCGTGGGGAGTAGGAGAGAAGGGGTGACCTTTCTGATTATCTCTCCTCACATAAAACTGACCTGTCTCTGTCACTGACTCATTCCCTCTGGACTGTCTCCAGGCATGGAAACCAATCTGATAAATGAGTCTGCTGTGAAGGGGTGTGGGGCTGGTAGTAGATGAATGAGTTACCTTTCCAGAAAACACATCTCCATTTTAACTAACTTGCAGCTCGCTGTCACCTGAAAGAGTGGCAAATTTCAGACCAATCAGGAATTGTTTTTGAGCTGAAATCACACCCCCTGGCTGGCTTAGCCTGTCTCTGCTCATACCCCATGTGTTCTTTATATAATGTTTCTTCTTTTGCTTCTTTTTTATTTTTAATACTATTTTCCAATTTTGACATTCTCATTCATTGAGGAAACTTTAGAAAATAAAGAGAAGCAAACAGAAGAGAGTTTAAATCTCCCAGAGTAATCTATCAGCAGTAACCATTGCAGACAGTATTACAGAGATTGTCCTTCTAGTCTTTTTTTTTCTCTGTGTGTACATGAAATACATCTGAATATAAGGCAAGAAATGGGTTTTGTTTGGCCACTACTACCCATTATAAAAATGGGTGTCATCTTATGATCAAATTCATATGAATTTTCTCGATAATGGGCATTCTGTCATTTTATTTTGAACAACAAGGTACTATTTGGGCAAGGACTCATTATTTTGAAATCATCTCAGTCAGTAAAAGTTTTAGGTCCTAGTAGAAAGAAGTCACCTGATGGACTTGCTCTAAAAATAGATGATAAAAGTCAGCAGAAATTTAGCCATTCTACCTGAAACCATGACCTCACACCCTAGATTGGATGCCATCAAGAACAAGTCTTTTTATTTTTTTTTTAATTTTTTTTATTGTTATGTTAATCCCCATACATTACATCATTAGTTTTAGATATAGTGTTTCATGATTCATTGTTTGTGCATAACACCCAGTGCTCCATGCAGAACGTGCCCTCCTCAATACCCATCACCAGGCCACCCCATCCTGCCACCCCCCTCCCCTCTAGAACCCTCAGTTTGTTTTTCAGAGTCCATCGTCTCTCATGGTTCCTCTCCCCCTCCGATTTCCCCTCCTTCATTCTTCCCCTCCTGCTACATTCTTCTTCTTCTTCTTTTCTTTCTTAACATATATTGCATTATTTGTTTCAGAGGTACAGATCTGAGATTCAACAGTCTTGCACAATTCACAGCGCTTACCAGAACACATACCCTCCCCAGTGTCCATCACCCAGTCACCCCATCCCTCCCACCCCACCCCCCACTCCAGCAACCCTCAGTTTGTTTCCTGAGATTAAGAATTCCTCATATCAGTGAGGTCATATGATACATGTCTTTCTCTGTTTGACTTATTTCACTCAGCATAATACCCTCCAGTTCCATCCACGTCGTTGCAAATGGCAAGATCTTATTCCTTTTGATGGCTGCATAATATTCCATTGTATATATATACCACATCTTCTTTATCCATTCATCTGTTGATGGACATCTTGGCTCTTTCCACAGTTTGGCTATTGTGGACATTGCTGCTATAAACATCGGGGTGCACGTAGCCTTTCGGGTCCCTACATTTGTATCTTTGGGGTAAATACCCAGTAGTGCAATTGCTGGATCATATGGTAGCTCTATTTTCAACTTTTTGAGGAACCTCCATACTGTTTTCCAGAGTGGCTGCACCAGCTTGCATTCCCACCAACAGTGTAGGAGGGTTCCCCTTTCTCCGCATCCCCGCCAACATCTGTCATTTCCTGACTTGTTAATTTTAGCCATTCTGACTGGTGTGAGGTGGTATCTCATTGAGGTTTTGATTTGGATTTCCCTGATGCCGAGCGATATTGAACACTTTTTCATGTGTCTGTTGGCCATTTGGATGTCTTCTTTGGAAAAATGTCTGTTCATGTCTTCTGCCCATTTCTTGATTGGATTCTTTGTTCAAGAACAAGTCTTTTTAAAGAGCACTTTTTCATGTGTCTGTTGGCCATTTGTATGTCTTCTTTGGAGAAATGTCTGTTCACGTCTTCTGCCCATTTCTTGACTGGGTTATTAGTTTTTTGAGTGTTGAGTTTGAGAAGTTCTTTATAGATCTTGGATACCAGCCCTTTATCTGTAGTGTCATTTGCAAATATCTTATAAACTACTGTAAGTAGTTGCATAGTGAAGATCACATACAGATCAAATCATAACACCAGCTTTCTTAATATGATGTGAATGGTTATTTCTCACTTGGGATCAACTTTCCAGTGGCAACATCATACAAAGTCAGAGATTCCGTCTCAGTCACGGGTGTTAGGTGACTCAAAGGGATTCTAACAATGATGAAAACTCTGAAGATGAACGTGAAACATCTGGATAAAATTTTTTTGTAAAATATGATTCCAAAAACATTTACAAATCGATCTATTATTTTGTATGAATGTAATTTGAAATACGAAAATGAAGTAAATATCATAAGATAATTATTTCATCACATTCCTGAAGGTCTATAAATTCAAGTTAGCAAACCTATTTGATTTTTTTGTTTTTGTACTCTCATTAGTAAAATAAGAGATCTTTTATTTAAGGCTGCCTTAATTCGGGTATGCATGGTAATATAGGTACTTTGGTTTTTAAATAAAAAACAGGATCACACTGTATGTTTTGTTTTGTAACCTGTTTTTTATACTTTATAGAATTATGACTTTTCCATGACTTAATTTTCTTAACTATATCATTTGCAATTGCTACATTAGAATGAATGGACCAGCATTTACTTAACCAGTCCTCTTTCATTAGGTATTGAAGAGATTTGTTTCCCACTTACTGTTTTAAATAACTTTGATGAATGTCTGCATGGATAAGTCTCTGGGTATATCCATGGCTATTTTTCTTAAGTCAGATTTCTAGAAATAGATTTGCTGGGTCAGAGCCTTGCAGAATTTTAAGGTATTTAATATAAATTTCCAGATTGTACCAATCAGTAATACTTTCCTCACATCTTAGGGAATTATTCAATTATTGTCCCCTTGTGGCAGTGTCTTAATTAATTCTGAGTAACTCTTTAGCAAGATAATTTTATTGCTGTCCAAGATGTTTGTTCTGTCTCCCTCCTTCCTTATCCTTCGTGCCACTGGATTAGTATTTAATACAGGTTAGAGGGTTTCATGTCTGTTGCGTTGTCCAAACCTATTGACTGAAAATGTTTGCTACCACTGAGCTCAGTGAGGTGTCTCTACAGCACCATGTGATATATTATCCCTTCCCTGTGAATGACATTGAATCGTTTGAAGACATCACTGAGTCTTTGACATAGAGAATCTATATGATTTTTCTTAAATTCCGTAGAATACTATTACAGTACTTCACTACAATAGTGCTTTTTATGTTTCTATCTGTTGTGTGTGTTGCTAATCTCCATATTATACGGCCTCAGTAAATAAGGGAGCCTGCAAAGCCTTCAGTATGTCAGAGAGACCACCTGTTAGTCCCCAAAATCCCTTCTCCTTGCTCAACAATTAACAGACTCCCTTGTATAGTAGATTTGCTAGCCAGAAAGCCACAGTGCTGCTAGCTAAAAGGCATGTTCCCCAGGCTCCCTGCCCATGTGGTTATAGCATAGCCAATGAGATGTAGAGAGAAGTGTGTGTGTGTGTGTGTGTGTGTGTGTGTGTGTGTGTGTGTGTGTGTTCCAGGAAGTCTCAAAAGGGAAGGGCCACACCATTCTTCACCCCTTGCTCCATCTTATTCCCTGGAACCTAAGTGTGATGGCTGGAGCACCAGCACCATTTTGGACTTGGAGGAGGAGGACCACATGATAGGGCTGATAGAAAACAGAAAAGAGCTTTGGTCCTAATGAATGAGAAACATTCATACAGTCCTAGACTGCTTGCCTCTGACTTCTTTTATAGGAAGGAGAAATAAACTTTGTTATTTAAGCCTCCATCTGGCTTAATCCTGTCTAAACAACGATCTTAGCAATTTTATGGCCTCCTATTTTCCTGTGTTCTTTCCTACATTCATTTTCTGTTTCCTATCTCATAAACTAAAAGTGATTTCTTCACAGAGTCAGAGGATCCTCACCAATGTGAAAGTACAGCAGGTGATGTTCATATGGAAAATAAGGATATCATCAGAAGACCGTTACACAATCACGTTTCCCATGTTCATTTACAAATACCATCTGAGACCTATTGGTTTCTTGAGTATCCCTTCCCTTACCCCCCCTTTCTCCCAGAAAAAAAAGGAGGGATGTTCATACACAGAACCGATAGCAGTCTCTGCTCTGTGAGCAAGTCGGTCTGGCAGCGGCATCCTGGAGCATGGGGCAGTGGTTTGTAACTGCCGGCCCCACACGGGAAGCCGGAGCACCTTCACGGGACCTTCACTGAGGATGGGAGCAAGCTGCAGGCTGCATTTCTCTACCTCTACCCTCACTTTTTTTTCTTCCTAACGGTATTTGTATTTGTTAGGGTTTTTTTTTTTTTTAAGATCTATTTATTTATTTATTTGACAGAGAGAGACACAGCGAGAGAGGGAACACAAGCAGGGGCAGTGGGAGAGGGAGAAGCAGGCTTCCCGCCGAGCAGGGAGCCCGACGTGGGGCTCGATCCCAGGACCCTGGGATCATGACCTGAGCCGAAGGCAGACACTTAACGACTGAGCCACCCAGGCACCCCTGTATTTGTTAGGTTTATCCAGCTCTCTCACCAAACAGCTTGAGGCACAAAGCATTTTACATGAAACATTAAATACTATAAAACTGAATCATGAGCAACTTGGCAAGGAATAAATAAGAGGACAGAGAGAAGAGAGAAGGGGTGGAGAAAGACATAACATCAAACAATTCCAGATTTCAGCCATGGACGTATAGAATTGCTGCCAACAGACTTTTTTATGTTGTGATTAGCAATAAAGGCCTTTGGTGCCTCTTTTTCAATGAGGTCACCTTAAGAGCAGATAGGGAAATAGAGTGGACATATCGTGTCTATTCACCTTGTTCAAGTTTGTGTAGGGGAAGCTGATGGAGCAGAAAGGGTATTCCTTCAAAATGCAAACCTGCCCCCCGCTTCTGGCTCATCCTACTTGAAGTTGACAGGATTCACTTTACGCCATCATTCTTCCCTCGCTTTCTTATTACTAAGTCATGTGGTGTATCAATTAATACAGACATTGAAGTGGGTTATGGGTATTGTGTCTATATGTCTTACTTGAGCTTATATGTTTCATTTGCTGACGGAGCTATTGAGGGTTACTATTTAGGGGCAAGGAGTTGGTGGAGCTGGAGGGGTGAATCTAAAAAATGCTTCCTTTGTTTAATATGTTCTAGCTCCTAGGAAGTGTCCTCTAGTGTATTTAATGAATTCACCTCAATTATTCATATTGGCATGTAGTCTCCAAGCTATGGTAGTGATTTTTCAAGGATTTTTCAAGGGAAGACTTACATAGATCTTTTTTTTTTTCCTGCCCATTATTATACTTGTTTGTATGTCCCTGGTGATTTATACTGACTCTCACCACCCCGTTCATATCTGTGCTTCTCCCATTTGTCTCTTTGATGAAATCTAGAATGAGCCTTTGGTTATAAGAAAGCATATCCTGGGCTTCATTACATATGTATATATGCAGTATGAGTAGACGTTGTAACATCATAGAGTATTAGGGCTGGAGAATCTAAGAAGGCATCACCACCTCTTACATTTTATAGTCACCTCTCAGGGAGATGAAATCATGTGCCCTGGCCACATAGAACAGATTTAAGCCTAGACCCATTCGCCCTTCCCACTGTCCTACACTTCCTGGCTTTGCAAGACAACAGCCAAGCTCATTAGAAATCTGGGCATCACGTCCTTCCTGGTTTAGAATTGTCTTGGAGTAAATCATCCTGATTGGGAAGAGCACCAGAGAATTATAGAATCCCACAGGCTTCTCAAAGATAATTCTGTTTAAACTGTTCTCAGTAAAAGCCACATTAAAATGTCCAACAAATCATAGAAAAATGAGCTCATGGAGTAGCGTTCAACCACAAAACTTGAATAAGAATCTGTTTGTCCAGAGACAGAACTATGTAGAAGATATTTTCAGAAGTGAGGCAAGTGGTAAAAATTGGGAGAAGATACTGGAGCCTACTTCAGTTTGCAGTGTTTTTCCAGAAGAGAACAGAGAAGTGGTTCAGATCCAGTTCTACTTGCCCCGCCCTGATTTTGTTTTCTCAGAATTTGTTCTTTGAAGTTCAAACTAGTAGATTTGTGGCATCTTTAAACCGTTGAAAGCCATCATATTTCCCTCAAACACACGTGCTTTTCCTCACTACAGCAGAAACATCTGAACGTCCCGCTGGGGTATTTGCAAAGAGTGGGGTTTACCTCTCAGAGAGCATCGAGTTCAGAGACAGTGGCCCTGTGCCATTTACTCCCCTTGCCTTGCAGTGGAAGAGGAGATGAATAAAATGTGAGGGTGAGTATTCCTTAGGTGATACCGTGTCTTGGGTGTGAAAACGTCCAGTGGAGGCCAGACGTGCCTAGACCCCTTTGTGACTGTGGCACGTCGTTCTCTTCCTGGCTTCATCCACACACGCGTTTTGTGTGCTGCACAAGCATGAGGGTCCCAGGATGAGTCGGCATACCAGAACAGCCTCACTTTCAGAATGGGGTTAGTCACTCTGCAAGTTCCTTTTGAAAATGGGAATCTGGTCTAGGTTTTTGCATATTTGTCAGCTCCTCACATAAGGCCAAGTCTTCCTCACACACTAGCTTCCCTATATCCCGTTTCTTTAGAGGACGCATAAAAAATATAGTAAGATAGTTCAACATGCATTTTTGTTGTAGGGCCTAGCTGTGGAGTTTGCATTCAGAGACCTCTTTCTTCTGCTGTTTATTGCTCCTTTAGAACTAATTTTGTTACTTTGTTTAAAAAAACAAATCTTAATCTCTGGATTTTTATAACAGACTAGGGCTGGTTATATTGTCAGTTAATCTGTTAATTATGATAAGCTTTGCTTAATTTTACCACAGAGATGTCCCCTCTCCTTCCTATTTACATAGCCATCTTCTGTATCATCTTGTTTAGCGGGAGGGGAGGAGTGGGTCAGAGAAGGAACATTTCTAGGGTGCCTTCTATGTGTTAGGCATTTTATACATTGAATCCCTAGCAGAACAAAGCGATGAAGTAAGAATTGCCATCCCCATTTTACAGATGTGGCAAATGAGGCCAAAAAGAGTTAAATTATTTGTCTAAGTTACTACAGCTGTTAATTGCGATTGTGACCAAGATTTGAAACCAAATCTGTCTGACTCCAAAGCCAGACTCTTTCCACACGGCCACCTAACAGTTCACATAACCATAACCTACTTTACCAGTTCTATTTTTCTGTAATAGAACTAATCCTGAAAATTAAAAAAGAGAGGGAGAGAGAAGAAAAGAAAAGGGAAGAAGGTAGGTACCTCTGGAAGTGAAGAAACACAGCCTTAGGAACAGCAGAACCTAGTGTGGAGTTACAGCTTGGGGTCGGGGTTATGCTTGCGGGACTGACTGGCCACAGGAAGGGAGGCCCCTTTTTGCAGGTGATGTCTGTGGAAGAGTAACTAGTCTTCAGGAAGTTCAGGAAGCTTGGGCTAAGTGATGAGAGAGAAGAGAAGTGACAGAATGGTGGAAAGTAAGGAGCAGCCAGGATGGAAAGTGGGGAGGATCTGCTAGCAGTGGTAAAGATGAGAAATGCTAGTTCAGGGGTGCAGACCCAGCAGCAGGGGAAGAGGTGGGAGCCTGTCTTGGAGCCGCACATCATCAGTGCTCCACTGGCCCTGAGATCTGAGTGGGCACATAAAGGCTTAGTGAGTGAGGGATTAAGTGAGAGAAGGGTTGATGCGAGAGAATCCAAGGCTTCTAGTAATCTCGACCATAGCAATTAATCCTCTGTTTTAAAAGGTTGTGACCAGAATTCTGATCAACATCAAATATTCAGTAAAACTTGGGGGGCGGGATTTGTAGCCTGGGGTCATTGGTACAGAAGCGTCATCATTTTCTGGACTTCTGTTGTAGATTTCTAAGATGTGAGAGATAGCTGGGTGGATATAGAGGTGATGGGAAGGAACAGAACTTCACAGTGTTTATGATGAAGACAGCGGAGATTCTGTTTTAGTCGGCCGTGTTGGGTTGAAGGACAATGACAGCAACTGTAAAGGAAAGTTCTGTAGGATGAGAAAACCACTTTGAAGGAAGGCAAGGCTGCTTTGGTAGTCTTCATTCCTTAATTTCATTCTCATTTTTGCACAAAGGTAGTCGCAGCATGCTATCTGATGAGCAATAGTGTACAAGGGCATGCTCTCCATTGGGAGAGAAGCAGACAAATGGTTAAAAATGAGGGTGCTGTTGAAATTATTCTAAAAGTGTAAATCTCAGGACCTGACAAGGTCTGTTATCTATTTATTGCACGTTTCTTACCATCTGGTCTCTGTCCACCCTACCATATATCCCAATAACTGATTGTTAGAAATCCAAGGCCCCAAGTCTCTATGGGACTCTCCCAGCCAGGTTGATGGGAAGGAATTGGCCCGCCCTTTTCCTCTCCCTCCAGAACCTTGACGAAAGCAAATACCAGTTGTTTGCACAGAACTTCATTTCCACCAGAGCACACAACTCTAAACTGAGACATAAACACCAACTCATCTGGCAACCCACTCCCATTCCTTTTAGTTAAGAAAATCTGGGCTCTGTCATGTAAAAAGCTTCACTCCAGAGGCCACCATTCTGGAGAAGGTTGCCGTTCCAGTTACTCTCCTATGCACTGCCTATCCTGCTGCATAATTATTACTATCCCAGAGAAATGGGACCTCAGAGCCCTGAGCACTTGAACTGATCCCAGCTCCGCCAGTTCCAGGTTACTCCTGTCTCACTGAACCCCATCCACCAGGAAAGACACCTGCCTATCCATCCTTTTGTCGAAGAACTGCTATCTCATCTCTCTCCATGCCCAGATTGATAATAACCCCCAACAGGGCAGTGATGTGCATCATAAGAAAAAAAAAACTTTTTACATATGAAATATTTCTAAATAAAAATGGGTAAAAAGTGAAGGCATGTGTTTAAAGCACTTAAGGGAAAAATGAATTTCTGTAGAGGACATACTGTATCTCCTCCTCTCTCTCCCTTACATACTGAATTATATCTCAATCCCAGAGTTATTACCAGGTTTAACATGGGTGAGGGTGTTTGGCAGTGTTGCAGGTTTGCTTACAGCAGATGTACTTAATTCAGGGTTTATTCAGTTCTGTGTGTCATCTACCCGGGGGGGCCAGTTATGTCTCTGCTGAGTTTACTCTTATATGTCATTTAGGTTCCCTTCCTGATTTCTCCTCATGACATAGATAAAAAGAAGACCTTACTTATTGCAATTGCTACATGGATTGTAAAGGAAGAGAAGAAGGACAAAGGATGGGGTGGGCAGAAATGATACAAAGAAGTAGAAAACGTAATCTTCTGGGAGCCATGATAAGTCTAACTGAAGAGACAAATTAACCAGTTTATATTTGAATAGCAATAAAAGCAATAAATACTATAAAAGAGGTCACAAGGAGCTACATTGCTTATCACTAAATGAGCAATCTGGGTCAGGGCTACACGTTCTCCTCTAGTGGCCAGAGCTATCTTCCCAGGGGAAATGTGCCTTACTTGGACCTTGGTGGATAGCCAGACAGAATGAAGAAGGGGAAAAGGTTGTGTGCAAGGGCATAGACGTGGGGGGGGGGGGCGGGATGAGGGCAAAAGTGGAGAATAGGATTGGTGAGGCAAGTTGGTTACCAAGTTGTTGAGGGCCATGAATACAAGCTGAGTTTTTAACTTGCCCCCCATAAGCACTAGAAGGCCACTGTGGTGACTTGGTGATGGTGTCCTTGCCAGATTGGTGGGGGCAGAAACCAGAGGCACAGCACCATCAGGAAGTTCTTGTGATGGTATGGCCATGGGTGGAGGGGCCTGGAAGAGGACCCTGAACAAAATGGTGACAGTAGGAGTAGAGAATAGAGATAAATATCAAAGGCGTCATCAGTAAGACTTTAGTGAGTACTGAATGTGAATATTGATAGAGTCAGGACTGAACAAAAGAAATAGAAATCACAGAAGACCCAAGGGCTTTAAGCCTGGATACCCAAAAGAATGGTTGGTGGACATAGGAAGGTAAAAAGTGTGGCTAGAATATAAGCTACCCTTGTCCTAATGCTTCCATTAGATTTGCTAGAAAAAAATTATTCGGGGGCTCTGATTAGCTCTATTGCATGCTGGAGGAATAATGTATTGCCTTAGGCAAAAATAGACAAAATCAGGTTGACCTACATAACAGTATACATACCTGTCCACCCATTGCTTACAACTGGAAGTCATGGCCACTTGGCAGAAGAATATGGTTTACCCTCTTTGACTGGGTGAGGTGTCTAGGATTTAGATAACCCTCTCTTACCACCTACTTCTATTGCCTCCATTCTTGCTGCTAAGTTGTGGTAGCATGTTTTCATTTACTTTTTATTAGCTAGAAATGTGCCTAGATATTATCTAGGCACAAGATAATGAAACAAGCCTGGATGTGGTCATGTCATCAACAGCAAGGGTAACAGCCCTCTTGACCTCTTGGCAAGAATGTGTAATGCAGGGAGAAGCAGTCTCTGAAGCTCTATTTCCTTTTAATTTAGGAAAGCAATCACTTTTGTTGGCCGGTGTCAGAATAATGAGCTTAATTTTTCAGTTGTGAGTGAAAGCAGCCTGCTCTGTGTACGTGGACTTGGCATTCTCTTTTGTGTGGCTGCTGGCCCACTGACCTCATCATTTGGGTTCCCTGTTCTTGTAGTGGAACCAACACCACAAAAGTGAAATGCTGTATTTTCCACAGACTCACGCTACATGTGATTATTTGTTTACAATGACATAATGCTTTAAACTTTAGTTCAACCCTCCCAAAAATGGTCACAAATGTGGTGGTTTGAAGGATGAGCTCATATGTAGAAAAAGGATTGAGACTCTCCATAACAAAGGGTGAGATTAATAACCACAGACAGTCCTTCTGGAGCTCACCTATCTATTCAAAAGTATTCACTGAGATTGAGGCCATTAGAAGAAGAAAGTTTAGTACCCTGATGGTTGCCCCTGGGTCTCAGCAGGTTGGTGTCTTTGAAATACTTTGGGAGAAGCTACTGCATTTTGGAATGGTTACAAAATGAGGAGTCAACTGCACAAAGGTGACCCTTTCTTTTGAACCCAGTCTGCAGTGTACAAAGGCGTATGTGCAATCACCAGTAAGAAAATGGCACCCCATACTCCCGTTCAGCAGCTGACACACAGGTCTGGAAGCGGGCTGTGAACGCAGAAAGGGTCACCTACTCTGAATTCACTGAACGTTACCATTTGTCATCCGCATTACAGAAGTCATCTTCATGTGTTGTTTTTTAGGGTCAAACTTCATTATTACCAGTAAATGCCAGCCTGGTAACCTGCTTCCACTTCCTTTGCCCCAGTCGTCATCCTGAGAACCTTCTCCTGGCTTGGTCAGGTCGGGCTAGCTCGTACCTGCATGAAGGGCAATCTTCTGTTCTCAGGAACTGCTCTTCCCATTGAAAGACCATATTAACAGGAATAACTAACACTTAACAGTTTATGCTTCCAAAACCATTTTTTTTTTCTCATGTGTATTACCTTATTCAGGACTCACAAACAACTCTGTGAACCAAGTAGGGTCAGATTAATTTAATAGATGGGAAAACTAAAGTCAGAGATTTATGCAGGTCACAAGTGGGGCCAGGGTTCTAACCAGATCTGTCTGCGTTCTGATTTCGTGTTCTTCTTACTCCACCACATTCACGTGAGAAAAGCCTTTTCCCTTTGCAGTGTGGCCTGTAGTTCTTTCCGCGTTCCACTGTGGTAAACCAGGGAGTGCTGGCCTGTGCCGGTTGTTCGTGATAGATGGTTTACACTGGGACGAAACCGCGGGAGGCAGTAGAAGGGCACTTGGTCCAGACTCAGTTGGCTTTCAATTCCAGTTCTGCCCCTTCTTTAGCTGTTACAGCTTTAAGCGAGTTACCTACCCTCTTTAAGCCTCGGTCCCCACCTTGGTAAACAAGGGAGAGCAAAAGCCGTCGTTCTCGGGGTTATTGAGTGTTGGATGAGACCACATACGTAAAAGTATGTAACGTGATGCCCAGCACCAGGGGAAGGCTCCGTCAGTGTTAGTGCTATGTCTCTGTCACCGTCACTGGTAGGACCAGTACTTGTTAACACATGGCTTTCGAGGCCAGGTTGGCTCTCCTGCTGGCTGCTGATGAACACCTGAATACTGGGCTCGGGGCTCTCTGGGTAAAGCAGATGTCCCTGATCCCAGATTTTAAGGGCACTCCGCTATCCCTTCGTACCTCGGTGTTTAAAGCCTTCTCAGTGTATCCTGTCACACTGGCAGGAATTCGACCAGCTCAGGGTGCACTCTCACAACCCCTCAGCACCCTGTGAGGATGACTACCCTACAGCACCAGTCATTTGTATACGAATCCTCTCCTCTGACACCAAAAGAAAGGGGAATTTGGTGGTGAAGAAGGAGAGGGAATTATGAGCCAGGGAGGGGGTGAGTGCAAAGCTGGAAAGCTCTCCCAGCACCCATGGGTCATGGCCAGTTTGAGTGGAGATGGAGGGGTTGGTGTGGAAAATGTCCACGGGAAGTTAGAGAATTTGCCTGATTCACAGTTTTACTCCAGGTCAGCGCTATGCTATTTTCAATAGTTATTTAAATATAGCCTTCCTAAAGAAAGCTCTTGTGCTGCCCAATTTTGACATGAATGGCAACTTCTGATCCCAGGAAGCAGGGCTACAATGTTAAATAGTAATCTTCATTTTCCAAGGCATGTGGCTTCTCATGGAGAGGACGCTCTGCTCAACAGGGAAACTCCAAACCCAACACCTTCTCTACACAGCACAGCACAGAGCAGAGCTGAGCCCCAGTGAGTTTGTATAACATCTTCGAGAAAAGGCCAAATATTTGCTATCCCACCTGGCTTCTTCTTTTTTTTTTTTAACTGTAATTATCTCAAGTGTCTTGAGATCATTAAATAAGACTGCATTCTTTCCGATTTTTTAGTATAAATCTTGGCGGAGCAAGCAAGTCATACCTTTCCAGCTTCCCCGAAGCCATAGTGAGTAAAGGATTGTTGTTTTAAAAGGAATAAGGTAATGAATGATTTGTGTCTTGTGAAAGCTGCTATACTAGCAACCTTTTTGCTGCTGAGGAGGTATATAAACAGCTCTACTCTGCTTCCCACCCTGGTGCCTGAGGCTTGCCCTAGAGGGAAGTACTCCTGAAGGAAAAACAACCACCGTGACCAGTTGTAGCTGTGGCTGGGTAAGAGGCTCACCACCTCCCTTCCCCTCAACACTGGGGTCCACCTTTTTCTCACGCCCAAAGCCATGAACCCCAGAACCGGAAATCTCACCTGCAGGATGGCATTCACGATCTCAGGCACGTTTCACGTTCTCTCCTAGGAGCAACTTTGATGCGTCTGGGCTGGAAAAGAGGGGAAGTGTGTTACTTTTTTTATCTAACAACTTATAACTGTGTCAACACATAAGACAGTCTGTCAAAGCTTTCTGCTGGTGTTGCTGCTGTGAATTAATTTTGAGCCTCACTTGTGAGCAGTAAACACTTCGGCAGTGTGAACAACTCTTTGTGCAGTAGGAGTTGTCAACAGCCTGCCGTCCCCGCTCTCGGGGGGAAGGAAACAAAAGATGCCCTCTCCCTGACAGGTCAGGTTGGCTGGGGGTGGTGAGGAGCAGAAATTTGCTGCCACGCCCATTTCGTGATTTTGCCCTTTCTTTTGACCACTCCACGGTTAACTTTTCAGTCAGACTGGATGGTGGCCTTAATGTGGTTTAGGTAGATACCACCGGGCATTTGGCTTCTTCTTACTATTTTAGAATTGGTTCTAGAATATATGGTCCACATCACTCTTAAAGAAAGATTTCACCACTGGGGCGCCTGGGTGGTGCAGTTGGGTTAAGCATCCGACTCTTGGTTTCGGCTCAGGTCGTGATCTCAGGGTCCCGAGACCTAGCCGCAAGTCGGGCTCTGTGCTGGGTGCAGGTCTGCTTGAGAGTCTCTCTCCTTCTCCTTCTGCCCTTCCCGCTCGTGCTCTCTCTCTCTCTCTCAAATAAATAAATAAATCTTAAAAAAAAAAAAAAGGATATTACCATTAAGAGCCAGACACAAAGACACACCACATGTGCGCCCAACACAGTGACATGAGGAAGATACTTCTATTTCTTCTACTACTTTGATTACTGTGAGGTTGAATATTCATTTGGACTTTATTCACACAGTTAAAACAGTCCACTCATCTCATTCAGGTTGAGATACACACACATACAGAGTTGATCCTTGAACAACATGGGTTTGAATTGCTAGGGTCCACGTACGTGTGGGGTGTTTTTGTTTTTGTTTTTTTGATAAATACAGTACAGTACTATAAATGTATTTTCTCTCCCTTATGATTGTCTTAATAACGTTTTCTTTTCTCTGGCTTCACTGTAAGAATATAGCATATAATATGCAAAATATGTGTAAATTGACTCTTTGTGTTATTGGTAAGGCTTCCAGTCAACAGGCTATTAGTTAAGTTTTTGGGGAGTCGAAAGTTACACCTGGATTTTCAACTATGCAGGGGGGGTCAGCATCCCCACACTGTTCAAGGGTCAATTATGTATGTATCTATCTATATGGATAGATCGATAGATTCATTTTCACTTTTCTGTCTCTTTTTGCTTAAAGGTCTCCATTCTTTCTCCTCTCTGCATCCCTATCCAAATATTAAAGTCTACAAGTCCCCATACCTGTGGGGGACCCAAGGCCTCCCCTCCCTGCTGCTTCATATCTGACAGTAGCACTGAGGAATATCTTATAACATTGCAACAATGAGCTTCCTTGACTCTGACCCACATTTTTAAGATGTGTTCCAGAGTTTCCAATCCCTTTAAAACCTGTAAGAATCTATTGTGCATAGCATTCCTATTCTAGCAGCTACTGAAATCTATTTTAGCCTACATGTTCCCCAAGGTTTGTGTGCTTTGTATGTTTACATAGGATCTGCTCTAAAAGGTCATGCTTAACTTTTTATTCTAAAATTCCTTTCTTCGGGATTTTTAATGAGGCCTCCTTGTAACATCCTGAAGTGTGTTGAATAAGACTTTGTTCAGCCTGTTCACATCCTGCACACTGCAAAGTGGAGGCTGGAGACTTTCTCTCTCCCGTGTCTTCACCATTTCTCTGCAGCCCTCCCTCCTCGGCACCCGGTACAGTGCTCTTGCCATATGGGGAAAATGCTTGGTAAACAAAGGTGACTGATTTGTCTCCATTCACAAATGAAGTTGCAACAACAGAGGATGGCAGGGGTAGATGAGGTGGGTTGTCACCCCTTCAGCATCATCCTCAGTTTGAAAGATTTCCAAGGGTCCTATGAGAAGACCCTGCCACTAGTTAGGTAGAGAGGGTCTGTAAGCAGGGTGTTGAGCCCCTGAAGGATGTCTCTGTGTCAGAGCAGGCCTGAGGTCACTCAGGGACCATAAGGACTGCATCCATCCTGTAGAATGAGGCATGGGAAGTATGTGCTATTGAAGACCCCAAAGTCCAGCCAGTATACTACATCTGACCCTCATTTTGTTCAGTTGGTTCTGAGATGTGAACCAGTTTTATACCCACTGAACTGAATTCAACTGTTCTTTCCTAAAAAGTGAACATTGGGCGATGGTTGTTCTTTTCCAGAGGCAAATGCACCGTTTCTCCTGCCTGCCCAGTAGGGAGGTGAGCTCTCCCCTTCCCGACTGTAAAAGATGTATTAGAAAAGAATCCATATCATGCCAGACTCCAAAGAGTTAACTAACGATGTTTTTAAAATGGGAATCATCATGAAATGTATGTAACATAAAAGGCAAATGCAAAATACTTAAATGACAGGTGGCATCAGTTGAAAAGGATGTGGGGGCTGATCCCAGAGCTGCGATCATACACAGCTGCATTAATTTGCCTAATCACTGGATTGCTGTAACCAGTGTCTATAAATAAACACACAAACTAATCTTTTGATTATCCTTTTTTATGGCACATTTTCTTCTCCCTTCCTTCTTTTTTTCTTCTTCGTGTCTTTTCATTGTGATTAAACTGTATTTCTAAACTATGTAATTCTGCAGATTCTTATCTATAACTGTTATTTTAAACAACCACAATTACTCTGGACAGTTCACAAAGAGAGAAAGACAGATGGCCAATAAATGTATGAAAAGATATTCAGCTTTTTGATGGGTTTTAGGGAAAAAATGCAGGAAAATAATATCAATGAACTGCCTTGTTTAAGTATCAGATAAGCAAAGGTTAAAATTATGAGGACAACTGCTGTGTTGGGAAAGGTGTGAGGCAGCCAGCATTGATGTGCACCGTCTGTAGGCACACACACTGGTGCAGTATCTTGGGAAGGAATCCTGGAATTACAAATATGCCCATCATCTGACTTGTCAAAAGCACTTCAAGGGATTTACCCAAAAATAATAACAAAACAGAAAGATGTATTCTCAGGATTCTTATGTCAGTGTTGTTTGCGTAGTGAAAAAAAAAAAAAGGCAAATAGAAATGATCATCAAAAGGGGACCGATTAAATAAATTCTGGTACATAAAAGAGTACCATGCATCCATTAAGAAAGATCAGTAAAGAGGTGCCTCAGTGGCTCAGTCCATTGAGTGTCGGGCTCTTGGTTTTGGCTCAGGTCATGATCTCAGGGTCATGAGATCGAGCCCCGTGTCAGGCTCCTGGGCTCCGCGCTTAGTGTAGAATCTGCTTGGAATTCTCTCTCCCTCTGCCTCCCCCTTTGCCCCTCCCCCACTCACATGGGCGTGCTTGCTCTCTCTCTCTCAAATAAATAAATAAAATCTTAAAAAAAGAAAAAAAGAAAGATCAGTATAGCTCTATATTGCCAAGGACAGATGTTTACAGTATCTTCATGTGTGAAAAAAGCAAGTTACAGAAAAGGAATGTAGTATGTTTGAGTTATATTAAACCAATGCTTCTCAAGTGCCTATATGCAAATGTAGATTCCTACTCAGGAGGACCTGGGTAAGACCTGAGATTTGGAACTGTTAGCTGTTTCCCCAGTATTGCCAGTGCTGCTGGTCTGTGGACCAGAGTTTGAGATGCGAGGTTCAACTGTACACATACGTGCATATGCAAATAAATATGCTCAGAATATGTGCATGGAAGATTCCACAACATGATGAATCTGGATGATTTTGCTTTCATCCTTGTGCTTTTCTGTATATATGCATCTATATCAGCTTTACATAAGCAGTGGAAATGGTTTTTGAATAATAACTAGCCTGTTAAAAACATGTCTTTTCAAAAGAAGTTGACTTCAGATTTATTTCTCAAGCAGGAAGAGGCAGACCACTCAGGATAGTCATTTTTAAGGAGGATGGATCATCAGAATCACTTGGGAACTTTTGAAAAACACAGGTTCTTGAGCCTGATCCCAAGAGATTCTGTTTCAACTATCCTTAAATGGAGAAATCAGCATTTTTTTTTTTTTAAAGTTCTCCAGGTGATTCTGACACAGACTAGGTTTGGCCCCTGATCCAGCTTCAGATTCTTATACATCAGATTTGGGGCCCATGTGTACACTTGGAGGAGGTTTCTACCCTCTCTCCCTTCTCTCCTCAGAATTGTCATGCTTTGGAGGCAAGGGGGATGATACTTGTTTCCACACATAAGACTTCTATTTTCAATAGATGTTTCTTGAGGTTTTCCGCCAGTCTCCTGATATGCTGTCCTACCTAGCCTTCCATATTACTTTCCTAGGGCTACTGGAAAAAATCACCACAAATTTGGTGGCTTAAAACAACAAGTTTATTCTCTCACAGCTCTGGAGGCCAGAAGTCTAAAATCAAGGTGTCCCACTTTTCTCCTGAGGCTTTGGGGGAGCTTCTATCCTTGCGTCTTCCAGCTCTGGGGCTTGCATGGTGTACGGCACATACCTCCAACTCAGCCTCCGTCTTCACATGACTTTCTCCTCTGTGTCTTCTCTTGTCTCTTATAATGACACTTGCCATTGGATATAAGGCCCACACTATTAATCCAGGATAATTTCATCTCAGAATCCTCAACTTAATTATATCTGGAAAGACCCTTCTTTCAAATAAGGTCACATTTACACCTTCTGGGAATTAGGACTAAGATGTATCTTCTTTGGCGGCCATGGTTCAACAACCATTCTGAAGTAAAGCAGAACATTCTAGATGTAGCATTTTATTTTGATCTGAGGTTGAGTGTTTTGTTTTCTTTCCCCGTTTTTAGGTATAGCTCTAGCAAGTTCTTCCATGAAAAAAAATGAAAGGTTGCCATGGGCAGTCAGTGTCTACACTAGCAATGTAGCTGCACTACGGAGCTTAGGATTCTATCCTGGGGGGTGGGGCCCTTCCTGTCCAGCAATCTTCCAGCTATCAGAGGGCCTGGGAGAGCCAGGAACACCCGACATTCTCTCTGATCACATTCATACTTCTTGCCTGTGTGCTGATGGAGATATGATCTAATGTTCATTCTTTACCCAGGCTCTCCTGCAATGCAGAAATTAAAGACATGTTTACTAGGAGTATAACTAATGGCTCAGTAGAAATTTTAGAGAAATATCAGCATAAGTCTATTGGTTGTGTTTGACTAGACTTTGGACGGGTTCAGGGCCAGCCTTCCCCACCCCAGCCTGCAGGGAGAAGGATAAAGTAAAGGCTAACATGAGTCTAGCCATGTATCCCATCTTACTGCTTTCAAGCAGTCCCTTCCTGTAAACCTTTTTTTGGTTGTAGTTACTGTTCTGGGAAGGGAGGGTGAAGAAGTGTGTTTGATACCGAGACTGACACAAACCTGTCTTTCTTGGTGTTTGACTGACTCGATTCTTGTTCGGTACATGCTACAGGTTTCTCACAGTGTATTTTCATTTGAGGAGGAGGTTTCTCAAAATTGCTTTGCCAGTGTCTGGTCATGCACAACCCCTGGGCATCCCCAGCGAAATGCTTTGAGTCACAGTTTCTTTAAGGTCCAGGCAGAGATGTGCATTTGACCCATGATGTGCTTTGCCTGGGCTTGTGTCATTTCCCACAATGTGCAGGAGGAGAACCAGATGAATAAAAGGAAACCTTTTCACTCATGCTAGGGTTCTACTGCCCCAGAGTCAACCTGTACGTGAGAAAGGTCCAGCTTTTGTTACTTGGGAGATTTATGTTAATTGAAACTCAGTTGACCCAGTCTTACAAATAAGGTATCCTCACACCAGAAAGAGTGAGGCAAAAGGCAAAGTTACTAACTATGTAAGCAACACATTTTTATGTGAGTGAAAATATTTGACTTTCTTTTCTTTCCTTAAAATACACAAAGGCTGTTTGCTCCAGATATCTGAAACTTACATTTATACATAACATAAATAAACATATATATGTTTTTAATTAAATAATGTTTTAATTAAATAAGCAGTGAATAACCATTGAGAAAAGTTAGACGACTAAAAATCAGAGCAAAAAAGAAGAAACTCCGTATTCCTCGAGATTCCCGGGGTTGTGTCTGGTTGCGCAGTCTCTTTTAGCTAACCTGACTAGGACCAGATATTTTCTGGATAACTGAAAAATCAGTTAAAGGGTGAATCATTTTTTTAAAAAGGATACTGCATGGCCTAAATACCATATTTAATGAAAAGCTACAAATGCAGTTATTTGCCACTCTTTTGATGTGAGCCCAAGGCCTTTTCTTGGACTTTGGGTCCACTGGTTGTAATTCTTTGTCATCTTTCATGCACATTATTGCATGAGTTCCATTTTCAGTCTCTTCAAATTGAAAGAATTTTTAAAGATATTTGCAACACAATCTGAGTGCAAAACCATTTAAAATTTTTATTATTTCCCCCATCTTTCACAGTTATCTTACTCATATCTAATTCACTAACAAATTTCCTTCAGCAACTTGCTTTTCATGTCTTTTATTTCACTAAATTTTCAGACAAATAACTATTTTTATTTTAACCCTCATATTTCATCGGCCAACACAATATTTAATTAAATTATGTAATTATCATAACAAATGCAGCTGACATTAACAGTTTAAGCATGCAGTTTCCCAGATGCAGGTCCATCCATTAAGAGAGTTTCTATGGGATATATTCTGAACCCCTCAAGAAACTCATAGGTAAAAATCAGTCTTAAAAGCACGTGGTTTTAAAATTGTTGGAAGGGTTCTGCCAAACATAGGGACCCACTTAGGGATATTAAGTTCTTCACCAAGACTCAAGATATTGAAGGAGGCTTGTAATCATGCAAATATTCGGCTCCTTCTAAAGATATTGTGAAAGAGGCAAGCTTTGCTCTCAGAAAATTGAACTTAAGAGAACGGGTTTTATTAATAGTCTATTCTGATAAGGCAGCGGTTTTTTTTTTCCTTCTAATTTCAAATTTATACAACATAATGAGTGCTTATAGAGTTTGATCCTTGCTAAGGTAGAGAAAGCAGGTGTTTATTCCTGTTCTATGATAAAGACACCAAAAGATTGTCCACTCCATGAAAATGGTGCCTACCACGGACTTTATATTGTGATGTTTGGTTCACATTCCTTGCCATCTTTGTGGTCCTCCTTCCCCCTCCCCATATTTAAGGCACTAGTGAGGTCTTACTGAATGAGCTCTGCGAGGGGCATGTCTCTTATTCATCGGTATCCCCGATACCTGGAATAGGTGAATGAAAGGATAAGAGAGACAGGTCACAGCTTGCAAAAGGTAAAGTGGTTAGAGTCAGGTCTTCTAACTCTTTATCTTACGTCTTTCTATTACATCAGGACCTCCTAGTGTATTGCTGGCTTTCATGGGTCCTTAATGTTCCCCAGACCTGACCAAGACCCATTTATCTAGTCACAGAGTATGACAAATAATATAAACCAAGATGAGCAACTGCCTAATTTTGACAGACTTTATGTTTCAATGATGGGCAAATCATATGTGTTATCACATGCACATCTGGGAGTTTTTATTTTGGGTCTCCAAAATTATCTGGAAATGTCCAAGTTAGTGGTTTCCTTTTCAAGGTGAATGAACATTATATTTTAAGAGATTGCTTTTGCCAGTAACCAAGAACTTCTAAATATTTGTTTTATTTAAAGCAGTTTACCCACAAAGAATCTTCAGTAAATGTTAATTATATCTTTCTAGCAACTTTTGCAGTTATTGGATAATATCAAATTCTGAATATTTTCAATAAATAATTGCTTTTCCATCTGCTGGATAATATTATATATTTTTAGAAGGTTGTTTCTGCAGCTGCTCATCTATTCTGTATATCCAAATTTCAGGCTTTTTGATTTAAATTGATGGCTCAGTAAGCCTACATCACAAATCCAGTGGTAGGTTGGACTGTCATTAGGTGTTTCTATAATGTGTACCATATTTTAAATAATGAATTTTGGACATTCATGTGTTTAAGTTGGTTTTTGGTATGTGTGGATTATTCTTACTTATATTCTTCATTAAGTCTTCATATTTTAGTTGTTGACTGAAACTAACATAATTAAGTAAAGGCAGTAAGGGCTAGGCCCACAGGAGAAACCTGAGAGGATCCTGACTTATTCACCATCATTAGATGTGCATCACAGGTACAAATTCAGGTTCTACAGTGTGTCCATGAAAACTCTCAAATGTCATATGGATGTGCAGGTTTTTAAGTGTCACATAAAGTCTTCCATGTAAATCAAGTCTTCACATTTTGTATGAGTCACGTCACATGTTTGTACAAAGGAGAATGGAAGATAAAAATACAATATTTAATTTCAGTAAAATGTTCTGAACATTTGCTATGTACCTGGGACTGGGCTCAGATACTTCATACGTATTATTTCCTTTACTCCTCACAAAAGCCCTATCTGGCAAGTACTGTTATCCCCATTTTATAGTACTGGAATTAGAGGAGTGAAGTGACTTTTTCTAGATCCCTTGTAGGCACTAAATGGCCGAGCTTGGAACCAAACCCAGGTCTGGGTGAGGCCCAAGAGCCCACACTCTTACTGTGTTCTGCTGCTACCTGTTTGGATACCTACAAAGAAGAACAAATGATCCTTTGTTCATTCCACTTTTACTTTAGATACTTACAGTGATCCTTCCTGTTGCCAGCTTTTCTTAAGAGTGCACATTGGAATTCCTTGACTAAGGCTTTTCCATTCATCAAATGGGTTTCTCTTGAATTAATGAGAACTTAATTGTAGCTCATGTGTACTGGTCATGGATTTGCCTGTATTAACAGTAGGTAAATGCAGACACAGTGAAATTAGTTAACAAAACTCCTATCAGCTGGTAGGGCTAACTCTTCCATGGGAATAAACTCCCCCAATGAGACTAGTGATGTACTTAGATGCAATAACATGGGGTTCCAGAAAGCTGTTTTAATCACTGAAGAGTAATTTTTCCTGACCTACGATCTAGTTGCTTAAAAGAGTTATTTACTCATGGAATACCATGGTTCTTTCATCATGTCTCTGTTCTCCACAGAGCAGGAAAGGCTAGTCAGTAGCAAAGAAAGTCAGCTGTGTGAAGCCACCGTCCTTATTCCCTTACTAGAAATAGTAGATGGTTCTCCTTCAGGTTCCTTGGTTAGCATTATACTCCTGGAAAATGTCCACAGGAGATAGCTTTGCTTTAAAACTTATTAGCTTGAATTTTAATTGCTCTAAGGAACTTTACATTGTCCATTAGACTTAACTGTCCTTAAACATAGCCACATGTAAATGGAACAATAATGAAGCACAAAACAAAACTATTATAGTCAATAATAAACACAAAAGAGCACTTTAATGTGTAACTTTAGATGCTTGTAAACATGGGATAAAGTAGAAGAAAGTGAAGTGAAAAAGACTTTAGAAGAAAAGAGACTAAACTTAGATAAGATAAAGAATGACTGTCCGTTCACGCTTGGTGTGTGAAACACAAAATGGAGAGATGTATGTTGATCCAAAATACAGGTAAAGACTAGAAGGTAAAACAGGAAGGCTGAAAATGAAGTTCAGGAATTGGGAACTAAAGACATTAAAGCAGAGAGGAAAAATCAAAGTTAGTCACATCACACATTTTAGAATTATCTCTTTTGTCTGTCTCTTTAGTTCATTTGTTCATTAATTCTGTAATTGTGATTGAGTACCCGTTGTGTCTTAGGTGGCATGTCAGGTGCTAGGGCACAGTGATGGACTGGAGATCATAGTCCTTGCCCCTGAGGAGCTTACAGTTGAGCCGAGGAGACACATAAATGAGGAGTTGTCCTAGAAATGACAAAGTCTGTGATTGCTGAAGTGTATGGCTAAACTGTAGCATTAGGGAAGAGGTATACCTAACCAAGACAGAGAGGACCAGCAAAGGTTCCCAGAGGTAGCACTCTCTCGTCTTACAGCTAAAGGGTGAGTTAGCCAGGTGAAGGGGGCAGGAAGAAGAGGCAATGACTGCATGAATCCTGAGGAGACAATGCCTGATGCTTTCAGAGAACTGAAGTTCAAGACAGCTGGGGCATAGAATGGGGTAGAAGGAGTGGTGAAAGATGGGGCTGGAGAGGGAATGGCATCCTGATCATGAGCAGCCTGGAAGCCAGATTCGACCTTTATCCTAAAATGGGTAGGAAGCAGGGAAGTGACATGATCAGGTTTCCATGTTGAAAGATGGACCTACATTGTAGAAGATGGCCCAGAGAGCGAAACACTGGTGGCAGGGAGACTAGCTTAGGAACTGATGAGAAATGGTGAGAGCTCAGGCTCTTCTTGCCTTGCTCCATCTGCATAAATGGAGTCAAGATGGCAGACATTCATAGAGTGATAATGGCATCGATGACTTGTTCAGGAAGGCAGAGTATTACCACTCACCGCTTGATATTCCCTTACATGTACATGATGTTTTGCCCTGCGCAGAGGGCTTTCCTGCATAGCGTCATACCACCCATTGTTCCTCGTGATGCTTGCACCCATGCAGCAAATATGAATTAATCACCTGCTATATTCCAAGTATTATCCTAGGTGGTAGGGATACAGTGTAGTGCAAGAAACAAAACTCCTGTTCTTGTGGAAACTCACATTTTGTTTCAAGACTATATCAAATCCTATTAATAAAATAATTTCAGAGAGTGGAGAATGAAGGTAGTAAAATGGAGCACTGTGATGAGGGTGATGTATAGGGAAGTGTGTATAAGAAGGTCAGGTAGTACTTGACATGGAACTAGGACCTGAATGAAGAGAAGGACCTTAGCATGCTAAAACCTGGGAGAAGGGCCTTCTAGGCTGGGGCAAAAGAAAGTGCAAAAGTGCCAAAGCAGACAGGATATGGATTAAGGACTGGGCCCACAAGCTAAAGTGGCTGGAGAAGGGGGAAGAAAAGAAGGACAGATACAAATGAGGAAGAAGCCAGGGTGGGGCACAGCAGGCCTGAGTAAGGACCTCAGACTCTATGCTAAGAACAGTACAAGTCTAAAGGAAAGGTTTCAGGCAACAGAGTGAGGTAGGGAGGGTAGGAACAAGAACTCTATTTGGGCCATGTTGTGTTTGAGATGCATGTTGGATATACAGTTCAGATGCTGAGGGGGTAACTGGAAATTAAGGACAAAGTTAGAGCAAGATATAATACATGTGGGAGCCCTCAGCATACAGGTAACAAAAGCCATAGGCCTGGGACTGAGTGTAGTTAGAGAGGAGAAAAAGTCCAAGGTCGGAGGCCTGGAACACATGAACATTTAGAGGGGGAGCCAGCCAAGGAGACTGGGAAGGAGTCACAGATGAGGCAGGTGAGAAGCCAAGACAATGTGATGCCATGGAAGCCATGGGAAGAAATCATCTCATGGAGGAAGTGAACAGCTGAGTCAGATGATGCTGAGAAGTCATGTCAGATGAGAAGAGAGAATTGAGCATACAGTTGGGAAAATGGAATCATTGGTGACCGTGATCAAAGCAGTTTCTCGAAGTAACACACAACCTACTTACAGCAGGTTAAGGAGAGAATGAGAAAAGAGCAGCAAGTCTAGACAACTCGAGGATCTTCCTTTGAAACAGAGGCAGAGAAAGAGAATGGTACTTGGAGAGGTCAATGAATCAAGAAGGGATCATAAAATGGGAGATATTCAACATGTTTGCAAGCCAGTGGTCCAGGAGAGAAGGAGAAATTGATGTTACGAGGTGAGCGAGGACAAATGCAGGAACAAATTGCTTGAGTGAAGAAGAAGAGGTAGGATCCAGAGCTCAAGAATAGTGTTGATTCCTGATAGGGGGAGGAAGAGTAAACAGGAAGCCCAAGCATGGGGCAGATCATTCCTATGTCCCTAACATAAAGGTTGACACTAGAAAACAGTAAAAACTGAAGACATTTCTTGGGGGCCTCTGAGATGAGATGGGGTCTAGGTTTCACATTTGTTTGGGTTTTTTGGGTTTTTTTTTTTTTTGCACTTGTTTGGTTTTTGTTTTTTTCCCACTTGTCTGGAGAGATGGCAGACATTTTCTACTGCCCCCATCCTTTGGTTCTCTTCCTCCAGGCTATGGGAAGCAGAGTGCCCACCTAACAACCAGGTTATGGATTGGATTGGCCCCTTCTCTCTGATCTCCAGTAGTCAGGCTGTCTCCCAAAAGCCTGGGGGCACAGTGGGGATTGGACAAAGAGTACATTGTGATTTCTTGGTTGTTCGCTTTCAGTAATAAGCCGTAGGAGGGTAGCCCAGTGTCCACCCATCTGACTGGACACCTCGATCTCTCTTTGTATGCCAATTATAAGAGAAAACAGCTCTGGGGTTGAAATGTTTCCTTCTTCCCTTTGAGACTGTAGGGATTGGCAGCTGGAACAGGTAAGTTAGGGCTCTATTCCATTCCAAGCAAATGCTGTCCATCTTCCTAGGAGGATATTTTAAATATTATTATTGTTAATGATAATGAGTATCAATCATTCCCTTAAGTAGCTCAGGTTGGTGATACATGACTAACTCGGTGTCATCTCAAGACATCCCCCAGGTGAAAGGGTAGTTTCAGAAAAAAAAGGAAGTGAACTGTGTCTGGTTTCATTATGAGGCTGGAACTTGTGTCAGTCCTCACGCCCCATGGGCAGAACACTGAAAATCCTGAAATATGTTTCATCATTAAACATCCTTTTATCTTAGATAGTTCTCAGTAGGAGAAATAAATAAATACAGTAAATATTTATTCCGAGTTTCCTCTCGGAATTGACGGAGCAGAATTCAACACAGCATACACACTGAGCCAGTTCCTAAAGGGTATTGTTTACTGAGTTGAGTTTTCACCCTGACTGCCCACTGTTTTGTAAGCCTAGTACAATTCATGATAAAAAAAAATCTCTTGGGCAGTGTTCTCTTTCATGTTTTCCTTTGCCACTGAGTATATAAACAGAAGAAAGAAGAAAAAACTAGGAACTCAACCTGGAAGAGTTGACATTTAATAACAGAAATAAGTGTCAAGACCTTATGGTTGTATCCCCCCCCAAAAAAAATTAGCCTCACAAATAGAGAATGTGGAAAATAAAAAGTAGTAGCAATATACAAAAAGTCATTAGGGTTTAATTTCTACAAGCTCAGTCCTAGTCATTGATGTGATGGAGCTGCCCACAATGTTAATGAAATAATGATCTGCACTGTAGGACTAAGAAGTTGATAGATAACTCTGTGTGCCCCTCACTATTAAAATTATGCTGTATTTGAGGTCACATTTTGATGGGTAAGTTGGCAAATGTATTGTTGCCTGTTCTGTGGTGTTAAACTTAAATTGTTATTTTTCAACTTAGAGCTTAAGCTTTCTAAGGACAATGGCCCGAGACAATGATAGTGAGAGAACTTGAAAACATGTCCCAAGTGAAATCTGAAGGAACTGGAAACAAATTTTCAGAGAAAAGACTTGGGGTGAAAAGAGATGGAGCCATGGTTGCTTCCTAACCCATGTAATCCTTCCTCCGGTTTCTCTGGAGGGCAGATCAGTGTTTTTAAGATACAAGGAGGCATATTTGCCTCAGAGAGAACTCCCTAATGATATATGCAATGATATTGTGCATATACTTCTCCAAAATGGACTTGGCTGCTTAGGAGTTAGTACCTTTCTTCTCATTGGAGGTACTTAATCAGAATCAGCCACTTGGTGGTCAAGTCCTTGAGGGTGGGTTGTGCTAGACAACCCCCCAAATGCTTCTCGCCCTGCTGTGGTATTTATCAATATTTATTTCATGCAGAGTGTGGAGTTGCTTTTCATTAATCATCTACTTGATTAAAATAATGAGCTATTAAAGCCAAACAAGAAGAGGGGGCCACTTCTCCAGAGCTGCTGCTGTTGGTGCCTGAGGATAATTTTATGGAACAAATATCTTTGGAATAGTCTAGTGTTCCTGAAACTTCAGTTTTGAAATGGGAAAAGGTCTTTTTCTGGTCAGTCCTTATCTCTAGGAAGAAAAGAGAAATGTGCTGACCACACACCAGGGCCAGTGGGCCTCTGACCTATCTTCTTCTTTCCTCTGAAGATCAGCTGCTTTGGAGGGAATAGGTGGCCTAAAGTTGATGCAAGAAGTTTATTAACTCCAAGAGAAAGTGTTGGTGCAATCTCTGGTTATAATGCATGATACATCTTAATTACTTTGTGGCTTAGAGCCCCAAATTTTGGAATTTAAAATCTAAAGATGAGGCCTTTTAAAGCAGATTTTGATGACTAAAATGAGGAAACTTGCCCCATCCTTTACTTTTCTTCTTGTTCAGTTGGTAATAGTAGAATTGCCACCCCCATCAACAGATAAAAGGACTGAAAAACAGGAAGCAACATGAAATGGTTTTAAATTACTTCGGGAAACTCCTAAAAGTGGGCGTAACGTGTGTGGGCCTTTAAAATGAATCATATGTATGCATTTGATGTACAGCTACTTAATTATTTCTTATAGGTCATCCTAACGTTCATTGGTATTTTTCTTTACCTGGCTACATTTGGTCCTTCCTCGACATGTCTAACTGCTTGTTGGTTTGGTTCCCACGGGTACCACTGAGTTGTTCAAACTAGCCACTGATAAATGTGTTACAGAATAGAGATGAAATAAAGAAATCACAAGAGATGAAAAACTCAGCGATTTAAAAAAAAATAATAAGGGGACGCCTGGGTGGCTCAGTCATTAAGCGTCTGCCTTCGGCTTGGGTCATGACCCCAGGGTCCTGGGATCGAGCCCCGCATCGGGCTCCCTGCTCCGCGGGAAGTTTGCTTCTCCCTCTCCCACTCCCCCTGCTTGTGTTCCCTCTCTCACTGTGTCTCTCTCTGTCAAATAAATAAATAAAATCTTAAAAAAAATAATAAGATTTGCTTAGTTAGCCCACAGCAAGAGCCTGATGTATTTGGCTGCAGAGCAGCTAGATTGGAAAAGATTTGGCTAAATTCTTTCAGTACAGTCTACTCAGAACAACAGTGAAGGAAAATTTTGTTGTGTAAACGCACTGATATTCTAAAAGCCCCTTGAAGCCACCTCCACTTCCTTAAAATAATGCACTGTTATTGACCCCCAGAGGGTCAGTCATTGTCTGCAACACTGGCATGTGTAATCTGCAAGCTCCCAGACCTCAGTGGCCACCAGGAAGGCCTGGCCCTAACGTTTGTGCGGCTAGGAGCAAGGAGGGGCACAAGTGAAACTCATGTGCTATATGTTTAAACATGAAAATATTATAAATCAAGGTAACAAACTAGTTGCATGAAATACGTTCTGTACAGCTACCTTGACACGATGACCTTTCAGAAGGCCAGGTTTGGATTTAGAATTCTGAGTCTCCTTGGAGTTCCAAGCTAGAACATGGTGGTGTAGGGAGAACCAGTGTCCACCCTGCCCCTTCTTTCCTGCCCCCTGTCCTCCCATTCCCCCACTCCACCCCACACTGCAGGGGCCTCAGTGCATGCATGTGGAGAACCCAGCCTCAACTCTAAGGGCCAGAGCTAGTGTATCCTCCGAGAGAAGCATCATGGCATCATGTTTCTGGGATTGGCAGAAGCAGATGCAGTATTGATGTTTCAGTAGAGCATTTTGCCGATTTTGCCAGAATCTTCTTGTTCAGCCTCTGTTCCTGTTCCATTCGGCATGCCCCCACCTCTCCACAAACATTTAGAGCTCTCATTTGGGACCTGGATTTAAAGACTGCTCTCTTAGGGTCCATTACTCAGCCCCTCCTTTTGCCCTCTCCAGAATAAGTCATCTTCTTGATAAAATTGGGAAGGATTGTTACATTTTGGGGGGAAATAATATCACAGGATCCTTGATGCCTGAGGACTGTATATCAAAAATCCTGTGGCGTGTGTGGTCCCTCCTTTGCCCCTTTCTCAATCATTGACCAGGCCCCCTCACTTCTCTATACCTCCTTGTCCTCATCTATAAAAAAGGGAGAATAATTAATGCTTGTTTCTGACTACTTCAAATAGATGTTTTCAGGACAGATTTCGAAGTACGTCCATAAGGGGTAATCAGATATCCCATGAAGCCCCCTTCCCATAGAACTTCATTTAACAATCCAAGAGCTTTTTTATTTTACCAAGAAATATGATTCAGATTTCCCTAAGTTGACAGAAAAGCGTGAAATCTGTTTCTAACAGATGTTCCCCATGATCCCCCAAATGTAAACATGTTTGCAAGACGATAGTGAGACAACCTGTTTACACAAGGAAGTACTTAAAAAAGCAAACACAAAAGCATCACCCAGAGCAGTCATTGTGATCAAAGTGCCGTCAATTATTAGGGTGTAAAGGGAACTGATGACTCAACTTAGCACCACCGCGGTCTCCAGATTTCAGTTTCGTAACAGAGTTTCTTTTCAGGAATATTCTTCATTTACACACAAATCCGATTTTCTTTCTAAATGTTTCTCGATTTTTGTCAAACCGAAATACCAGGATCCCTTCAAAAGATGACTCCGATACGCAGATTATGCTCAGAGGAGCATCACACGGACACGTTTTGCCTTGGAGAGCTGGGGCTTTTACTCCCTGGGATCTTGGTGCCTGAGAGGCGGGACAAGGTCTTCTATATAGCCAACTCCTAGCTGTCTGCTCTTACACCTCCCCACTTAGTCAGACGCTGCATAGAAATTCTCAGACTGCGTAGTGGTAGAAAATAACTTTCTGAATCAATCAAAGTGTGGTATTTTGATCCTTTCACATGCCCGGGTATTCTGGGCAAATGCATACTTAAATCAGTGACTCATGGATCAAGATGCAAAATAGGTCTCTGAATGCTGGCTGGCTGGAAATCAGTTTTTAAACCTGAAGCGAATATAGTCTAATAAAAGATATATATCATTTGTGCCAAGTTTAGCAGTTTTTGGGAGAGTAACCACCACTGTCCCTCCAAGAAATGTACATTGGGAGTCTGTCCTGAGGTGTAAAGGTGTAGGTAAGAAATATCTACATGAAAACCCGTAAGAAGTCTCTGCTGATAGGGAAGGTTCTTTTTAAAGGTTCATTCGAAACTCCATTAGGATGTGGTTTCCCATTGAAACAAAACTGTAAACTCTGTTACTTTGAGAATGGTGAGGCCAGACCCTGTAGCATCTGTACCTAATCATGTCCACTCCAATAGACCTAATGGGATAGGCTGAGAACCTGACCTGTCTTTATAACACGCCTTTGTGGAAAATAGGTTTATGTTTCACAGTGTATCCTGGAGTTCTAGGAACTTATCTTTTCAAATTATTGAATGGTCTGTCGAAGAGTAGGAATGCCACTAAGACTATAACCCAGAAGCAGGAACATCACCCAGTGCCAAGGGAGGAGGGACTAGAAACATGGACCTTTTTTTTTGCAGTGCAATTTAAGTGTTGAGTTTATGTGCTGGGATCTACCTGTGCTTTGGAATACTTAAAAATATTTTAGACTCCGACCCACAAAAAAGGAGGAAAAGAGAGCTAACAAACAAGTTCAGCCAAGGTTGCAAGATAGAAAGTCAATATACAAAAATCAATTTTATTTCTATACACTAGCAACAAAAGACTCTGAAAATGAAATTAAGAAAACAACTCCATTTACAATTGCACCAGGAAGAATAAGATACTCATTAATTTAACAAAAGAAGTGCAAGACTTATACACAAAACTACAGAATACTATGGAAAGAAATTAAGAACTAAATAAATGGAAAGACATCCAATGTTCATAAATCAGAAGACTTAGTTTTGTTAAAATGGCAATGCTACCCAAACTGATCAGCATGCATATTCAGTGTAATCCCTATCAAAATCCCAGCTTAGCTTTTTTTGCAGAAATTGATGGGCTAATTTAAAAATTCATATGGAAATGCAAAGGAGCCAAAACAGCTGAAACAGTCTTGAAAAAGAACAAAGTTGGAGGGGTGCCTGGGTGGCTTAGTTGGTTAAGCGTCTGCCTTTGGCTCAGGTCATGATCCCAGGGTCCTGGGATGGAGTCCCGCATCGGGCGCCCTGCTCGGCAGGGAGCCTGCTTCTCCCTCTGCCTGCTGCTCTGCCCACTTGTGCTCTCTCTCTCTCTGTCAAATAAATAAATAAAATCTTAAAAAAAAAAAGTTGGAGAACTCTCCTTCTGATTTCAAAACATCCAACAAAGTTACAGTAATCAAGACAGTGTAGTCATAGGACAATGGAATAGAATTAAGAGTCCAGAAATAAATCCTTATGTTTGTGGTCAAAGTTTTTCAATAAGGGTGCCAGGAATATTTGATAGGGAAAGAATAGTCTTTTCAACAAATGGTGCTGGGACAACTGGATATTCACACACAAAAGAATGAAATTGAATACCTTACACTATATAGAAAAATTTACTCAAAATAGATCATAAAACTAAATGTAAGAGCTCTTACTAAATGCAAACTAAATGTAAAACTCTTAGAAGAAAACAGGAATAAATCTTTGTGACCTTAGACTAGGCAATTTTTTTAGATGTGACACCAAAAGCATAAAAGACAAAAGAAAAAACAGATAAATGGAACTTAATAAAATCAAAAGCTACTGTGTTTCAAAGGAAACCATTAAGAAAGTGAAAAAGTAATCCACAGAATGGGAGAAGATATTTGCAAATTGTATATTGGATCAATGATTGGTATCAGAATATATAAAGAATTCTTACAATGTAACATTCAAAACATATATGACCCAATTAAATAATGGGCAAAGCATTAAAATTGGCATTTCTCCAACAAACACAAATGACCAACAAATTCATGAAAACATGCTCAAAACCATTAGTCACTGGGGAAATGCAAATCAAAAGCACAATGAGATGCCACTTTACCCCCACTAGGATGGCTAAAGACAGAAAGATAGTAATAAGTGTTGGTGGGAATGTGGAGAAATCCAAACCATTGTGCATTGCTGGTGGGATTGGAACATGGTGCAGCCATTTTGAAAAACAGTTTGGCAGTTCCTCAAAATGTTAAATACTGAGTTACCACATGACCCAATGTATTGGTCAGGGTTCTCCAGAGAAGCAGAACCAATAGGATGTGTGTGTGTGTGTGTGTGTGTGCATGTGTGTATATATATATATATATAGAGAGAGAGAGAGAGAGAGAGAGAGAGAGTGGGAGAGATATTTATTTTAAAGAATTGTCTCATAATTGTGGAGACTGGAAAGTCCAAAGGCTGCAGGTAGGCTGGCAGGCTGAAGACCTAGGGAAGAGCTGATGTTGTAGAGCAAGTCTAAAGGCAGTCAGCTGTCAGAATTCCCTCTTCCTTGGGAGAGATCAGGGTTTTTCTCTTAAGGCCTTCAACTGATTAGATAAGGCCCACCCACATTATGGGAAGATGATCTGCTTTACTCAAATTTAGTGATTTAAATATTAATCTCATCTAAAAAATACCATCACGGCAATATTAAAATATGCTTGACTTAATATTGGGTACCATTGCCTAGCCAAATTGGTCCAAAAAAATTAGTCATCACACAGTAATTCCTCTGCCAGGTATATATCCAAGAGAATTGAAAACATATGTCCACATATATCCAACTATAGTTAAGTGCTCTTACCAGCATTATTCATAATAGCTCAAAATGAAAACAACTCAAATGTCCACTAACTGATAAACAGATAAACAATAGGATATGTATTTGCAGTGGATTATTATTCAGCCATAAAAAGGAAATACTGATACATACGACAATGTGGATGAACTTTGAAAACATTGCACTAAGTAAAAGAAGCCAGGTAGAAAAAGCCACATAGTAACTGATTCCATTTACATGAAATGCACAGAATAAGCAAATCCAAAGAGAAGGTTGGTAAGTGGTTGCCAAGGGCTGAGGGGAAGGGGGGAATGAAGAATAACCACTAATGGGGGTAGGGTTTCTTTTAGGGGTGATGAAATATTCTGAAATTAGACAGTAGCGATGGTTGCACAACTCCGTAAATGTACTAAAAGTCATTGACTTATACACTTTAAAACTGTGGATTTCATGGTATATGAATTATATTTCAATAAACCTGTTAAAAAGATACTTAAGACTCCAAGCATATGTGGTCCCAGCTACCTAATAGAAAGAAGCTGGGGTTGCTTCTAAAATGCAGAATGTATGCTGAACCCCATAAATGAAGAGTTCAGGGGGGGATGCGAACCACCATCTCCCAGGCATATTTTGTGTCTCAGGAACTGTGTCTATAATCAGCTCGTTTAGTCATTCTTTAAAAAAAAAAAAAAAAAGCCTTGCAAATTAGTTGTTATCATCCCTATTATTTTCGATTGGGAAACTGAGCCTTTATTTAAATTAGTGGCCAAAGTCAGTCAGCTAGCTAGTTGGGATTGGACTCGGATCTGTCTGACTTCAGGCTCACTGTCATCCTACTGCACCACACTGCTCCTAGTGGAGAAGCCCTTTCCCCGGCTGGACAGAGACCATAGGGACTGCTGCTCAGCATGCTGGGCTGGTTGTTCCCAGGGGCAGAAGGGATGAAAGGCTGAAGGATGCTTTTGGAGAAAAAGCAAAGGAATTAAATACAAAATGGAGATTGTTACTTTTATGGTAAAGAAAACAGTCAGGTCTAATTTTTTTCATTATAAGAGTGCCACAAAGGGCCAACAAAGAAAGTGACAGGGAGAGAAAGGGGACAGCAGGATCCATGAGAGCAAAAGGAAGAACAGAACCCAGGAACATGAGGGTAGAGCAGGCTCGTCATGGACCACTGAGAGAAAAGAGTGTCGGGGCGCCTGGGTGGCTCAGATGGTTGAGTGTCTGCCTTCGGCTCAGGTCGTGATCCTGGGATCCTGGGATCAAGCCCCGCATCGGGCTCCTGGCTCAGCAGGGAGCCTGCTTCTCCCTCTCCCTCTGCCTCTCTCCCTGCTCATGCTCTCTCTCTCTCTGTATCTGTGTCTCAAATGAATAAATAAAATCTTAAAAAAAAAAAAAAAAAAAGAAAAGAGTGTCCCCCTGGGCGCCTGGGTGGCTCAGTTGGTTAAGCGACTGCCTTCGGCTCAGGTCATGATCCTGGAGTCCCGGGATTGAGTCCCGCATCGGGCTACCTGCTCAGCAGGGAGTCTGCTTCTCCCTTTCCCACTCCCACCTCTTGTGCTCTCTCTCTCTCTCTCTCACTCTCTCTCTCAAATAAATAAATAAAATCTTAAAAAAAAAAAAAAAGAAAGAAAGAAAGAAAAGAGTGTCCCCAGAGCAGTCAGCTGACTTGGTGAGAGACGTAGCTGTGTCGATGGTGAGTTTGACCAGAAGCCAGGTGGGGATGTTTCTGAAGCCAAAATAAAAGTCCTTTTCACCTCGAGACTAAAGTGTTACCAAAGGAGGTCACCCTGGGATGCTCTAGGGACCCAGTACTGAGGCTGTAGACAAAGTGAACTCTTTTGGAGTTCATTTCTAGCAGAAATGAAGCAAGGGTCTGTGGATTCATAGGGGACTCCTGGAACCCCTCCCAAAATGTGGAAATAAGTTGTATGTATGCATCTTTTTCTGGGGAGAAAGTCATCGGGTTGTTAAAGGACCTATGGCAGGAGGAGGTTTTAAAAAATTAGTTTAGATGTTCTCTGAAAGTGCCAGGCTAATTTTCTGGCTGTGTGATAGATTGTGTTAAAATGGTCTGGCACTCCTAATTTTTGGAATAAAAATGAATTCTTAGTGAATGATCTCACTGCCTGCAGTGCTGTCTGAGTCTGTCCTGGCATTTGATAGAACTTGTTAGGGGATTAGGTAAGACAGGATGTTGGTACATTTGAGGTCATTAAACCAAGAAAGGAAGGAAAAAAAAAAAAAAGAAATCTTGCTAAATATATTGTGGAATTGAACTAAATGCTGAATAGCTGAGGGACGTTCTTTGTGCTCTGTGCCAACACTTTTAAACCCTGCTTAGAAACAGACTGGAGCGGCAGAGACAGCTCCATCTAGATGCAGCACGTTGGTAAATGCCTGTCTTTCCAAGAAATACTGTTTTACTTGTCCTTTTATGGAGGAGGCATGGAAGGCTGTGATTTCCTGGGTTGCATAACATTTTTGTAAGCAGATACAACGAGTATAGAACCTCAAGAAACAACAAAGGCTACCTTTTCACCCGGCGACCAGCATTCTCAGAGTTCTGGTTTCAAGACTGGGAGAATAATGGAGAATATGTCACAGAGAACCTACTATATATGAAAGGTTTTGTTAGATGAAATATAACCCCCAAAGTTTATTTTCTGTCTTTTCCTTCTTTTGGGGGGGCATTCTTGAATCTCATTTTGAATTTACTATGCAGAAAACACTTTTTTTTTTTAAAGTAATCTCCACGCCCAACGTGGAGACCAACTCAGGGCTTGAACTCACAACCCTGAGATCAAGACCTGAGCTGAGATGAGTTGGATGCTTAACCAACTGAGCCACCCAGGCGCCCCAGAAAATACTCTTCAAAATGTATTGGATGAGTCATGGTGATGGTTGCACAGCAGAATTAATGTACTTAATTCCACTGAACTGTACACTTCAAGATGATTAAAATGTAACTTTTATGTTTTGTATGTTTTACTGCACTAAAAATACATATTGGATGATACAGAAGGAAAACCATTTACCTTTTGAGATGGGCATTCCAAGTATCTTTATGTGTTAAGTATAAGCCCTTTCCTCTGTGTGATGAGTGTGTAAATAATAGGCGAAAGCATATGGTCCCAACCCTGCGCCTCACTCGCCAGCCGTGGGACCTGAGACGTGTATCCAACACAGATGATAAGCCCTCCCTAAATGCTGCTTTCCCCTTCCCATGCTCTCCTCACACCACAGTTTCCTCATCAGTAGAAGGAAGAGGTGGATGAGAGACTATGGACTCTGAGAAACAAACTGAGGGTTCTAGAGGGGAGGGGGTGGGGGGATGGGTTAGCCTGGTGATGGGTATTAAAGAGGGCACGTACTGAATGGAGCACTGGGTGTTATGCACAAACAATGAATCATGGAACACTACATCAAAAGCTAATGATGTAATGTATGGTGATTAACATAACATAATAAAGTAAAATTTAAAAAAAAAAAGGAGGAGGTGGAATTCTGTGATCTCCAAGGTCCTTTTAGCCCTGCTGATCCCTGCTTTGTGAAACAGACAAACAAACAAAAGTAGGTCAAATCCATCGGGACAACTGCTGTCCCCTGTGTTTACACACAGCAGCTTCTGCCACTTCTGACTTTCGCTGTCCTCGGCTCCCTATTTTTTTCTTTTCCTCAGCCTGCAAAGAATCATCGTAAGCTTAGAAAGGGGAACGAGAAGGAGAGAGGATTGAGGTGGCCCAAGACGGAGGGCTGGGTGAGGGGCCTGGCGGTGGGCGTCAGCATGGGTGCAGTGCCTACGCTGCAGCGAGGCTGGAGTGGGCTCTGATCGTGCCGCGCGGCTGTGGGTACTGTGGGCTTCAGAGCCACAGCCCCAGATTCCCTGAAGGGTGTATGACCACTGCAAGATTCAGCACAATTGATTTTTACACGAGGCCGATGGTGGCAGGAACGTAGACTGTAGATCCAGAGAGAGAAGCTGAGTTTGTCCTGTGAGGAAAAAGCAGCAGGAAGCAGAGCGTGTGTAGGGGAAGAAGAGGATTTTGAGGGTGCAGGTGGCAGCCGGAGGGGATGGTGAAGGCAGGTGTGTGGCCAGAGTCTCTAGTCAACCCCCGTTGAGCTGAAGCAGATGAGATCTGGCTGGAATAAATCAAAGCGTAGGTACAACTATGTGCTGAGTCTCATGAGTCCTCCCAGCAAGTCATCCAACCTGGGGTGATCCTGGGGACTTTCAATGCCAAGCGGGAACTGAAAACACAGAAGCCAGTTACCATGACAATAGCAGTGGACCAGGTGAGAAATGATGGTGACTTAGGGGAGTAGAGATGGAGAGGGGTAGACAGACTGGAGTTAGAAGTTGAAGGTAGAATCAACAGCACTTGCTGATGGATTAGATGTTAGGAAGGGAGAGAGGAAAAGCTAAGAAATCTATTCTAACTGTTAGTTTTTTAGCTGGAACAAGTGGGTCAATGGTATTGCCTTTTCCTAAAAAGGTTTATCATGCCCCTCTTGAACAACATATGCCTCACCTGTCTTCAGGGTCCTTGGCCAAACTTGTTGCAGCCCTCAGACCTGCAGTGAGCTCTATGTGGACCTCGCCAACCTCGCTTGGGGACAGCCGACCAGCACCTTGCCTTGTGTGAGAACTGCTTGGCACCCACACCTGTGCAGCTTGGAAGTCAAGGGGCACCTGCCCCTGACAATGAGGGCAACAGGCACTTGCAGCTCCCAAAAGGGGTAGGACTTTGCAGGTTTTTCTGGCTGATAAATGAGCACAGGCAGAGCTGAAATTCTCAGATAAGGGGAAGGAAGCAAATAGCCCAGACCAAGTATGGAACCTGGGAAAAGTCAAGGCAATGTTGGCCCATCCAAGTTCTCAAGAGACTGCCCTTCACTAAGTTGACAGGCAGCCCCAACAGGCATACACATTTGCATTCTTGCAGATGAACTTAGTTATTGACTGTGTGATTTCATGGATGATCTTTGACATAAGGATGGAAAATATGGTACTTGAACCCTAAATGGCACATCAGAGCCTGCTTCGGGCATTCTCTGCTTGGGCATTGCCAAGAATGGTGATGCTCTTCTGAGATTGAGACCCAGAGTGAGATTCCTCATACGGTATTTTCACTGCCGTGTCCCATGACTAAGGACAGGTATCCTGTGCTTTAATTCACCTTTAGAGAGTGATCTGGGTCATTTTTTAATAAGCTACCCGGTAGTACTTTTATTTAAAGAAACTGCAATAGAAAAAGATTATTTAAGTCTAATTAATTCTAATTTAATTCTAATGTGTAAAATATGATCGTTTTAGTACTAACAAGTTAATTAATTCTTTTTATACAAATAATCAAATGGTTGTAGGACCCGCAGCTTTGTCAGGTTACTTTGACATTTTACTGGTAGCCCGTGGAAGATTGATCATGTTTCCTTTGGGAAGAGGGATGTAGTCTCCCCAAATTATAGTGGATGGTAGTGTTGCTTAGGAAAGGGGTCAAGCAGACATGGATCCAGATTGCATGTCATCTCCTCTCCAGCAGTGTGACCTTAGTCAAGGCATTTACCCTCTCTGAGCCATGGTTCTCTCATTCATCATGGTTCTCTCATCTGGCAGATGAGCTAATAATACCTGTAAAATTTCTAGTGTAGTTCCCAGCCCACGGAAGTTTTCAGCAAATGGAACTTACTGTTATGATTATGTGTAAATACAGGCCAGTATTTTTTTTAAATATAAAGCCTACAGAAACCCCCAAAGTATTTCAGGTTGTGTATTTTCAACACTCGTTTTCTTTTTGGCTTTTTCTTTTCTGAATTGTCAATGGCAAGTGGTTCTGAAATAGCACCATCCTCTTATAAGAGAGGTGAACATCTGGACAAACCATCATATTTTGGGAACATAAACATGTTGAATATCAAAGAAGTGAATTTTCTAGCTTTCGTTCTCCAACCAGAATAACTTGGTTCCAGCACCTTAAATGTGTAAGTGGAAACTTTCAGAGACATTTTCATCTTAATTTTCTCCATCCTGTCTGAAATGGCTGCGTCTTTCTGTGTTGTAGTAAAAAAAAAAAAAAAAAAAAAAAAAAAGCACATTTCCTTGCATCACCTTCCCATGCCAGTAGAGCAAAACACAAAAGCCACAAGATCTATGATTCAAAGGTCTTCTGCCATATACAAGTGACTATTTAAATTGCTTGAAATGTAGTTTTTAAAAATTCATCTCTGTAGTTTCCAAAAAATTAACCCCTTTCTTTTTAAAACCCTTCTGGCCATAAAATGGTGTGTGACTACTCTATCTAGTGTTTCTGAGTATGAATAAGGATGCCAGGGCCACTCTCAGTTTACATGTTTATTGCTAAAGCTGTCACCAAATTTTTAGTAGTATTTTATATAGCATGAGGCCAGTGGAACATTTGAGATTTGGCCTTTTCTACAGATGATAGTCTCTAAATGCAATTTGTACTTTTGGAACTAAGTTTTGAACTCTTTTTGTTTTGTTTTCCCAGCACTGTAATTTGTCTTTCTACTCAATCCAGAGAGAAAAAGTGATGGGAATGTGCCTCTGTGTGTGTGTAGATGTGTTAGAGCCCTTTATTAGCCCCCAAAATCAGTAGTCCAACTTGGGGCAGGGGACCAGAGTGGCATTTTAAGGCTGGGCAGTCAGGTTGGCTCGATGGTATCATCCAAGTACAGCCCTGCTGGGATACTGAGCAAAACCCAGTAAGTATTTTGCCTCAAGTGATAATACAGTGAAGAGAATTAACTTAAAAACCCCGTATCCAGGGGCGCCTGGGTGGCTCAGTCGTTAAGCGTCTTCCTTCAGCTCAGGTCATGATCCCAGGGTCCTGGGATCGAGCCCCGCATCAGGCTCCCTGCTCTGCGGGGAGCCTGCTTCTCCCTCTCCCCCTGCTTGTGTTCCCTCTTTCGCTGGTCTCTCTCTGTCAAATAAATAAATAAAATCTTAAAAAAAAAAAAAAACCCTGTATCCAAGAGTATGATGTCCCTTGTCCTTTTAAATTTAGGCAAACCTGGATTCAGGTTCAAACAAGAACATAAACCAGATCAATATTTTGTTTTGTTCTCTTTGTATCACTCTAAATTTCAGTAAGGTAAGAAGAGGTGGTGAGGATAGGAAAGAATTGACAACAGAAGGACAGGGGAGGCAGTTTTGAAAATTGGAAAAGCATTAAACCAAACCACTTTTATGTTTCTTAGAATTTACGTTTTTAGTGTTAGGTTTGTGATGTAGATAAAAATACCTCCACCTGTAGTTTCCTGGGGAAAAGCAAATAGGGTTTTGCTCATCACATCCCATTAAAACCACTAAGAAAATCTTCGCTAGGAGTTGAATTGTAGAGACAAAGATGCAATCAGCCTCACTTATACAAGAGGTACCTTCTAGAAAACCTGATCATTTCACTGCTAATTGGTATAAATGTTCCCTTGCCCGCTGCTTGCAGCTCCAGATCCACTTGTACTTCTATGATTGTTGCTGTAATTAAATACCATTTACTTTTTCTTGGGTTTAAGAATGCAGGTCCCTCTGACTTTTTCTCTTAAGTAAATCTATGTTTGTGCAAGAGGGAATTACTTACAGATAATTTCCCATATCTGGGATATGTTACTTTACTTGTAAGTGAATGAATAGTTATCATTCAACTATCTCTTTTTAAACTTTCCCCCAGCTTCTCTAACAGTAACTATGAAGAAATGAAAAAGCTGTGCTTTCATGCTTAGTGTAGCATTACCATATCTACTCACCCACCTTTTCCTAAGCACAGTCCTGTGAACCACTTCAAGGCTTTGTGAGGTCTTCAGAAATCAGTCTAGCTGAGAAACACCATGAGGGCAGGAAGTGTCTATTGCTCTCATTCACCACTGTTTTAAGACACTTAAATGGTGCCCAGCACCCAGGAGAAGGCCGGTAAAAACTTCTTGAATGGGTATTGTCCAGTGGGCTTCTGGGGTCTGAAGTATGTCCAAGAAAACTAGTATGTAAGGCAGCCTAGAGCTGCAATGTCCAATAAGGCAACCAGTAACCATGTGTGGCTATTCAAATTGAATTTAAATACATTAAAATTAAAAATCAGTTCCTCCGTTGCCCAGTTGCACTTACTGAGTATTAAGTACTCAACAACCATATGTGGCTGGTGGCTGCCATATTGGACAGCACACATATTGAACATTTTCATTATCACAGAAAGTTGTGTTAGTGCTGGTAGAATATCATTAGTAGAGACCTAAGTCGGTGGCTTCAATCTTTTTAAAGTGAAATTCCCGTGTGACCATGATGTGCACTCATGATCCAAAAATAGCCCTTTCACGTCTCTCTCCCCAACACTGTAGGAATGCAGTCAAGGAAGGTGGGTGGCCCACAGAGGGGGCTGGCTATCTCTTTGAAACTGAAAGCCAAACAACACTGGGGCTGTAGCAAGACTGACATTATGGTGGTATAGACTTATTTGACTACACTAGTTAGTATGTGAAATATCTGTACCAATTAATAAAGAGCTGATGTTTCAGCCTCCTCCAGTACTACTTCCTGTGGCCCAGAGGCCCTGGCCATTCAGCTGGTATCCTCCACCCTCCCCTTAATCCAGCAAAATGAGTTAGCTAATGCCAGTCCCATCCCAGGGGCTGGGAGACTGCTCAGGGAACCCCCCACGCCAGCACTGGAGGCCTCAGATTGATGGGTGCTACACAGCCTCCAGGAGGGACTGCTCCCAAAGACTTTTTCTAAGGGCGGCCTTATCACCACCATGGCTGAGTCCCAGATCACAGAACCATTGGCTTCAAGAAGACCTTCAAATCATCTTATCCTACCCATTCATTTTACTGAAAGAACAAGTCACAGAGAGTCACCTAGACAGTTTGTGGCCAATTTAGAGATAAAACTTGAATCTCCTAACTTGGTACTTTTTTTTTTTTTTTTTGCTACATCTTCCTGTTGTCAGTTTCCTTAGCTATGAAATGAGGATTAATAGCTTTATGCCTCAGAGAGTTGCTAGTAAAAAGAATAATGATACCCCACAATTTACATCTGTCTTACAGTTTGCAAATACCCTTTTGTATACATTCCTCCCAAGAACCTGTGAAAGGTGTTAGGCTCAGAGGCAGCGAATGACCTCCGCAAGATAACAGAGCTGCTGTGATAACAGAGGTCTCAGTCTCTTAGGGCTTGGGAAACTATAAATTCTTTTGTAAATGTAAGATAACATAACCACATGGTATTACTAGTTTTTAGCTTGTGGTATTTTGAAGTTCAAGATTTAGTGACATTGAAAGTGGTAACTTTGTTCAAACGACGCATTTTTTTTTACTTTGATAATGTGCCAATTGCACAGACTTTGGTTCAGCATTAAAACAGAAGTGGGCTGCTTCGAAGTGTATTTTTAAAATGAGAGAATCCAAATTTGTAATTAGCTTTAGAAATGTTAGTTGTGCAGTTTGAGTATATAAAGAGCTTCTGGTAATCATTTCTGTTATTAGTAAGTGGCTTATTTTATTTTTTGTATTTTCCCTTAAGCAATTAGGCATTTTGGAAAAAACAAAGTATGTTCTTTGAGGGGTCATTTCCTCTATTACTGCTTTTATTTTTCACATCCTATAGTCCTACTATACTTATAAAATTAGCTACATATATGATTGTGGCAAAGAAAAATCATGTAGGAGCCATTCTACTCACTTGACACCTACCTGTCAGGAGAATGTTATTTAAATTATAAAGAGACGCCACAGTGAAGGAAATGATTCACTTCTTGATACATCTTTTGTCTTTTGGTCTTTTGATCGTTTTGATAGAAACATCCCTTACTAAGATAAGATTATTGGGAAGATCAACTTGACACACTCCCAAAATAAAATGGGATTTTTTGTGTGTGTTTCTTTGTTTCTCTCTCTGAACCTCAGCCACTTTGTAGAATATATTACATTCTACTATGGAGAAATTGAGTTATAGATAAGGAAAAGAGTGATGTTATTTTCATTCTATATAATAAAGAAGTACCTCTTCAGTTTTCTTTTATTAGCATATAAAAATGATGGCATTCTCTAAACCAATTATCCTATAAGTTTAAATAAATATAAGGGGAAAAGAGAAAGAAAAATTATTAGACAAAGCTATAAATGGAAAGAAACTTGAGGTTGTAAGTCCTGACGTTATCATTACCAATTTGTAGTCACATCTGGGAAGAATGTGTTTGTGTGTTTGTTTTTTGAAATATATATTATGTGTGTATCTTCGTGTCTTCTCTGCATGTACCCTGTTCTGTGTTACAGAGCAGACTCCTATCATACTCTAAGAGATATGGCCTCCCTCCTCTACATATAGGACCTTCAAAATGTTTATTATTATCTAGAGTTTTCTTGGATTTTATTTATGTCATTTCCCCCTGCTTTGTGTAGATGCTGTAGGGGGTGCTGATCAAAAAAACATAAAGGTAAGGTTTGCGGTTTATAACCAGACTTGGAGTCATGGTAATAAGACCCTAGGCTTGAATAGGTCTTTGAAATTCCAAACTTCTAATTCCTCCAAACTTATTAGGGTAGAAGGGTGATTGATGAGTGAGCACATACTTTCAAACTTTGCAGCTACCAGTTTTTAAACCAGTGCACTCAGCAGTAAATGAGATAACGCACACAACGAACCCAGGACCAGAGTTGACACATCGTAAGCACTCATAAGGGTTAGCACTCATTATTATGAGCTTGTCTGATTTGATTTTGTCTTCACATCTCTTTCTGCTCCCTGATGGCCATGCTGAGTAGCAGCAAAATGTCCAAGAAATACAAAAACACCAAAAGGAAGAGAAACACAAGTCCTCAGTAGCCTAGAAACAGAATTTATCAACCCACAAATAATTAGCATCTGATCGTTTGTCTTCTTATGATGATGTGTGAATTATTTCCATACCCACCCCCATACCTTTTTCCAAGTTAAGACCCCATGGACGAGTGACAACTCCTCCATTGCTCAGATCTGATTCAGTCTGCTTTAATGAGGTTCCATTTGATGGTAAACTCACATTAATCCCATTCTCTCTTGTTATGTGAAAGACAGTGAGCTGTTCACTATCTTCTGTGTAAGAAAAACAAAAATAAAATCTCCTAGGTATGATTATCATTGATTAGAGCTTTGTTAAGATGTCTGAGAGGCAAGTGTATTTTTTTCCATGCCTATGATAACGTGGATAATGAAACAAATTAACCAGGCACTCATGCTGTGTTAGGAGTGTAAATTGGTATAGCTTTTCTGGGAAATCATCAAGACCCTTAAAGATCATACCAGTTGACCCAATAATTCTTTTTCTAGGATGTACCTAAGATAGTATTCGGAAATTCAGACCATGTGATATTCAAATATATCCCTCACAGTGTTATTTGCATTAACAACAACAAAAACTATAATTCCCAAAATGAAGTCATTACATAAAACTCTTTTCTTTGGGATATAATATTACATAGACATTGAAAAACATATTTTTGAAGTGTTTTTAATAACTTGGGGAAATGCTCACAGTCGTTTAACATTGAATGAAAAATAGAAACAAAATTATCTGGGCATCTGGGTGGCTCAGTCAGTTAAGTGTCTGCCTTCGGCTCAGGTCATGATCCCAGGGTCCTGCTCTGCGGGGAGCCTACTTCTCCCTCTCCTTCAGCCTCTGCCTCTCCCCTTGCTTGTGCTCTCTCACTCTCTCAAATAAATAAATAAAATCTTCTTAAAAAATGAAAAAAAAGAGAAAACTCTGAGTATTTCTATGTGTCTGAAAAGAATACTGGTCCACAATCTTTATTCCCAATTCTGAATCCAAAAGCATTCCAAAATCAAAAGGGTTTTTTTTTTTTGTAATTTCTTTGGTAGAAATACCTGGCTGGAACTAATGTGAGATTCTATTTTATCCAATTTAATAAGAATATATCTGTTTTGCTGCAGAAATATTATGAAATATGGCTGCTCCAGACCCTGATGGAATATTATGTGATAAATGGTTGTTGCACCAAAATAGTTTTAAAATCCAAACAATTCTGAATTCTGAAACATTCTGAAGCTCAGGAGTTTCAGTTAAGGGGTTGTGGAACTATACAACAAAATATCATTAGTGATTTGATTTATCAGTGCCAAGGTTATAGTTAATCTTTTTTCTTTTTTTTAAATTTTATTTAAATTCCAGTTAGTTAACATATAATGTTATCTTAGTTTCAGGTGTACAATATAGTGATTCAACAATTCCATACATCACCCGACGCTCATCACAACAGTGCACACCTTAATCCTCTTCACCTATTTCACTCATCTCCCCCCCCTCCATCTCTCCTCTGGTTTATTCTCAACAACTAAGTCTGTTTCTTGGTACTTTTTCTTTATGCTTTTCCATATTTTCCAAATGTTCTACAATAAGCATGTATCAATTTATCATCAGAAAAAAGTACTAAAAATAAACATTTAAGGCATCAGAGAATCATCTCATTTCAGTCAGAATTCCTGAATTTATCATTAGCTTCCTGCATCTTCCTGGTACTGCAGTTACACGTGTCTCTTAAGCCAAGGTGTTCTGGTTTTTTGAAAGAAAAACATTCATGAGGTTGGACATTGACCCATCTCCAAACTGCTTTTGGGTTCAAAAGAGCCCCCAGTTAGGGATGCTCACCTTCAGGAAATACTCACGGAATAGGGTTGAGCCCAGGCATTAATACTATGGGCTATTTTATCATATTCTGTTTATGGTTAGCAGGATGGCAGGAGGGAGGGAGAAACCTTAAGGTGCGAGGTTTACTCTGCTAATGGACAGCTCTTCCGCCCCATTCAGGTGGACACTCACTGACCTGTCACAAGGTTACTCTGCAAAGCTTTGGGGTCCATGCCTGAATGGATTGCTGTAGCCTTCTCATCTCTCCCTTCGCCCAGTTCCCTGCATCCTAAGACTCGAAGCCAGCACAGAGCCTGGAAAAATTACATGTAAGTTTTGACCAAGGTTTCTCTTTCCTCAAACCAAACAATGGTTAAGAATTTTCTTAGATGATAATAGCAAGTAGCCTAAACCCGCATGGGTTACTTTTCTTTTAACAAAGTATCTTGAAAATTCTAATTGAGGAAGGGAGCAGGGATTAGAATCTGCATATTGGAGGCTCCTTAATTCAGTGGATCTTTAACTTGCATCAGAATCACCTGGAGTGCTTGTTAAAGGACAGCTTGCTGGGCCTTATGCCCAGAATTTCTGATTCCGCAGACCTGGGGCAGGCTGGAAGGTGCTGTGCTAACAAGTTTCCAGGTGATACTGAGGCAGGTGGTCCAGGGACTCCACTTTGAGAATCACTGCTTTAATTCCAGTGTAACTGAAAGGATGAGCGATAAAGGGAGAAAAATGTATTAAATATTCAGTATGAAATGCCACTAAAGTAAGCTATTTAGTGCTTTACTGAATATATTGACTCATCTCAAGAAAAGAGAGTTTTAAGGTCCTCTCAGCACCGTCACATTTGAAAGTCCAGCCAAGTAGGTGCCGTTATTCTGTGCCACTTTAAAGTCAATAGTACCAGTCATTCTTTGCCCTTGGATTTCAACGAGGGTGACTAACTGCGCTGTGTGAGGCGAAAATGACAGCTACGGTCCTTTTGCGGGCACGCTCATCATGTTTTTAGATACTCAAAAGGGAAAATCCTTTTTTCTCCTGGGTTGAGAAATCTATTGCTGCTTTTCAAAGTGAATCATCCTAGTCTTATCTTTCCTCTCATACACTTAGATGGGACTTGATTTACAAAACACATGTGGGAAGAGAGGCGCATCCCTAATAAATAGTCCAAGTCATCAAGTCCAGGTTTTTGTGGGGTTTTAAGTTCTCAGGACTGACATAGTTTGAGGATCAGTGTTAGCTTTGGAATAAGCCAATCACCTCTCCACTGAGGACAAGAACAATTTATTCCATGTTAATGGAAAAAAGTGGAAGATTTTGGCTCAACAAATGTGCATTTGGATATATGTGAGCATACATGCAAATGTACATATGTGCCTATGAATATATATGCATTTTGTATATTTCTAGCTTTCATTGTAAGAATTTTAAACATTTTTCTTTTGTTTCATTGAGTTGCTATGAGTATAAAAATAGGATGAGTGATGTTGTCCGGGAAATGTATGAGAAATTTCTGGGCATTTTAAACCTGTGGATAGCATTGTGATTTATAACATTTTACTTGGTATGGTAAATGTTCATTCAGAGTAGCTCTTAGGATGTACAGTTCTTTTATTAGAACTCACAGAAATTGAGAATTATCACTGTTAATAAAGCAGTTCCAAAGCAGACATAATGAAGGAACTTATCTATTGCCTACCCATTGGCAGAGCCAAAAATCCTGGTTATAGATTTAAGTGCGTGTATTTAAAATATGAAAATCACAGAATCAGATAAATTAGGCAAAAAAGTGTGTGATGAAAGGTGTGATGAAAGAGTTCTGTAAGAAACTAATCCAGAGCTGTCTTCTGGGCGCTGCCCAAAGCCTAACAGTGCTGGTAAGAGGGCTGATAGAGTTGTGAGTGATGTAATTATGTATTCTTACTCCACCCTCACAAACTATAACATCTCTGTCAAGCACTAATTATTCTGCACAGCATTCTTGGAATCGAGGTTTTCAGTGTATGAAGCATCTTCACCAGGATATGGAAGAAGTAGGTTGGATCAAATGCTCCTTAATCGCCTTCCTGCTTTGGCGTCTGTGAGTGTCCATGTTTACACCTCAGGTTTTCCTGTAGGGATGACCTTTAATGTCAGTCAGTTTCATGAGTACAGGCTGGGGAGGGAAGAAGGCTGCTCTGACACCCAGGTGACTTGCCTCAGGTGACTCGGCGCGGAGAGCTCCTGCCAGATGCGGCAGAACCTGCCTAGGTCACTCCCTGCCATCACTGCGCACCTAGAGCATCTCTGTAAAAGTACCGTGCTTGTGTGGGGACAAGGGGCATGGGAACCTTCTCTCCTTTCCACTCAGTTTTGCGCTCAACCTAAATCTGCATTAAAAACTAAAGTTTACTGGGGCACCTGGGTGGCTCAGTTGGTTGAGCATTTTGCCTTCGGCTCGGGTCATGATTCCGGGGTCCTGGGATCGAGCCCCATGTTGGGCTCCCTGCTCAGTGAGGAGTCAGCTTCTCCCTCTCCGTCTGCCACTCCCCCTGCTTGTGTGTGCGCTCTCTCTCTGTCAAATAAATAAATAAAATCTTAAAAAAAAAATAAAAAATAAAGTTTATTAATTAAAAAAAAAAAACTAAATACCAAACAGTATGACAATTCTTCAAAAAAAGTAAACATGGAATTACCATATGATCCAGCAATTCCACTTCTGGGTATGTACCTAAAAGAACTGAAAGCAGAGACTTGGACAGACGTTCCTATAGCATTATTCACAATAGCCAAAAGGTGAAAGGAACCCAAATGTCGATCGGCAGATGAATGGATAAGGACAATGTGGCATATACATACAATGGAATATTATTTGGCCCTAAAAAGATACAAAATTCTGACACATGCCACAACATAGATGAACTTTGAAGAAACTAAATGAGATAAGCCAGATGCAAAGGGACAAATGTTGTATGATCCCACTTATATGAGGTGTCTAGAGTTGTCAGGCTTATAGCCAGAAAATAGAATGATAGGTGCCAAGGTTTGGGAACAGAGGGGAATGGGGAGGTGGTGTTAAATGGGTAGTTTCACTTTGGGAAAATGAAAAAGTTCTGGAGATGGATAGTAGCGATGGTTGTACAACAGTGTAAATGTACTTAATGCCACTGAATTGTACTCTTAAAAATGGTAAATGTTGGGGCACCTGGGTGGCTCAGTCATTAAGCCTCTGCCTTTGGCTCGGGTTGTGGTCCCAGGATCCTGGGATCAAGCCCTGCATTGGGCTCCCTGCTCCGTGGGAAGCCTGCTTCTCCCTCTCCCTCTCCCCCTGCTTGTGTTCCCTCTCGCTGTATCTCTCTCTGTCAAATAAATAAATAAATAAAATCTTTAAAAAAAATGGTAAAGTTATGTATATTTTACCCCAGTAAAAATAAATTAATTAATTAATGATTTTTTTTTAACTGATTACCAGAGCTCACTTTCCTTCCAAGAATACTGTGCAGAATAACTAATCAGTGCTTGACAAGGTTGTTACAGCTTGTGAGGGTGGCATGAGAATTGATGGCTGTGTCCCTCATACCTCCCGCAGCCCTGATTCTTTCCCCGCACCTTTTGGGCAAGGGCAAGGGATCTACAGAATGTGTACTTCAGTCTCAGGGATGGGTTTCCTCTCAGGGCAAGGACATGTTTGTCAGAAACTACCAGAGCAATTTGCCATAAATAGCTGTAATCGCTACCAAATGCCACTGACACATATAGGAAAGCTGTTTCACTGTGATGGAGGAGTGTGTACCTCCCTGTGCTCCTGTAATGGGACTGCTCAGTTCATCTGAATTGTGTGTTCATGAACGAGTCCAAGTATACAGTGCCCCACAGTGCACGGGGTTATGGCACTGTGTGCATCGCTGTGGCACATGCCAGGTCCTCATCAGTATGGTGGACGCTGAGGCACAAACCAGGGAATGTGGACTTGATTATCATATAGCCACCGACTGAAGCCTAGTAGAAAAAAGGGAAAGCTATGGAAGAAAATTAATAGCAAATAATTCTCCTGCAACGGGGCCTCAAATTATTATAAGGCCTGTTTTACAGACTCCAAATGAAATATAATTTACCCCTCATCACCAAATCACTGTCATATTAGGTGTTAGTGTAGCTGTAAATCGCCGAACAATTGAGTGAGTCCTGCAGTTCTGTGAGGAATATGCAGGATTGAACTTATTACTAGGTTAGTCTCTTCCAGCCCTACTTTGGGGAGATTTTGCTTTTTATTCTGTGTTTCTTGAAAGCTGGACTTGGAGAATGATCAGCAGATTCTCATGAGACCCAGTAGCCAGGCTTTCTTCAAACCTCCTGTATTACGTTCAGGGCCTGCTCTTAGGTCTGACCAGGGCTTGTAATTCCTGAAGAGCAGTGCATAAGGACTCATAGTTCCAAAAAGCTCAGAAACCTCTGTCCTAAATTATCCCACTCCCTCTTAGGAAGGAGGAAGGAATAATCAGGGAATAACCAAGATTATTTGTGTGTGTGTTTGTATGTATTTGGTTTAAGGAAAAGGTATAACCAAGAAAGAGAGAAAATAAAGTCATCAGTGTTAAAAGTACAATATGTGTAAATCAGTCCCATCATTCCTACCCAGACTTTTCAAACCTGCTTAGAAATAAACCCTCTAGGTGATGGAGACAGGGCCAAGTAAAGGTTTCAGCGGCTAAGATATCAGAAACTGGAATTAAAGGTTTTTACAGAAAAGAAAATCCAGGGCAGCAAGTCAAAGGGAGAAAAAAGCAAGTGTTTATTCATCCTTGACATCCACATGTGGCTGCCTGCACCCTAAGCTTGAGTTGAAATGACATGGCTATAGAATCAAATCAAAATAGATTCAGCCCCATGAGTTCAGAGACCATGATTTTTAGATGGACACAATGACACAGGTTTCCACCCAGAGAAGACCAGCAAACCAAGTCTCCCAGGTGGAATGACATAAGGTAGAGAATACCAATAAAGATAGACCCTGGGGGCTCCCCTTGTAGGCTCTCATGTTTCCTAGGAATCAAATTGCCTGGTTCCAGACACTGAATTCATGTTTAGTGATGGCTTAGCTACCTGGAACCCAACTAACCAGAACCCTGAATTAACTAACCTTCACATTTCCCCACCCCCACTTCACCCCCTCCCGTACACCCCACCCTACCTACCGCACAAATCCCACTTCCCTTTTTCAGAAATAGAGATTCAGAAAACAAGATAGCTTTGGTTTAGTAAAGATGGAGAATATACCCAGGAGGATATCTGTAGCTAATGACACTGACCTGCTGAATCATTGAGAATGGTTAAATGTTTTAAAATTAGGAAAAGAAACTGCTTTGGAAATATTTTCAACAAAAAGCATTTCCTAGCTGTCTGTCAATTAACCAGAAAATTGAAACAAACAAAAATCTTCTGGTCCTCAATTAGTCCAGTTAACTGAAGTTTTATTGTACCTATTTTCATGCCCTAATTAGTAATCTAAAACTGTTGATTTACTAAAGAGAAATATACCATTTTTATTCTTCCTGAAAAACTGTGCAGGTTTTGGCTTTTACTGCCTTTCCAGTGCCAGAGTTTAAATTTCAGATATTCTCCTTATGTTTATTATGTTTGGAAGCACTTTAAAAGTTGTGATATTAATGATATTAAGAGTAATATGGAAAATAATTTTAAGAACATATGTATTTAGTTCCTAGAGTCATTGGAAAACCGTTGGCATAGTTTTGAAGCCAATTCTGTTGTGTTTTTTTTTTAAGAATCTATGATATATTTATTTGTAGCATTCAGTTTCACAGTTATGTTCTGCTCAAGGCATCGTCAAAATTAATTTTCATTCTCTGCGTATACCCTAATGGTACAGATAGGGGTGATATTACCAGCATGGTAATATACATTAATATGTAAATCAAAAATTTCAAATGATATTCCCTGTGAGTCTCCAAATAAACTCAGCCATGCATATTATAAAGCTGCTTTATAATATGTGATTATCAGTTGTAGCACCAATAGTTTATCAACTTGTTCTAATAATTTCCAACCTATTGCTTTTAGAAATTATTTGTATGCTCTCTGGGATGTGCCTTTCATTAGCAAGGTGACAGCTCTCTCTGAGCCATGATTTAACCCAGGTTGGGGCACCACACTCTTACAAGGACACCACCCACCCTCCCCGATTAAATTGATCGTTGTGATGGCCCTAGCATCTGGAGAGTGCCCAGACCATGGATCATGATGAGGAAGAGCTGTATTTGCAAAGGTCTGGAGTGTAGCAGGATTCTTAGAGTCCTTGTAGTACTTAACTAGAAGCTGTAATCTATTGTTTCTAGTAGATTTTTCCTGTATTTCATGTCTGACTTGTCACCAGGCCAGATTATTATACTGGGTTCCATGTATTAAGTGTTTTTAATTACTAGGAAGAGCAGAATCAGAGAATAATTAATTGTTTCCTTTCATCAAAACAGAAGTAACTTTATTTTCCTGATTGTGAAAGTAATATGTTTATTGTACATAATTTATAAAATAACAGAATAAAGAATATAAATTATCTATAATCCAGCTACCTAGATAAAAACTGTTAAATACTTTTGTGTATTTTTCCAGACTTTTTTCAATTAATCAAATAATTCCAAATTTACAAGCAATACTCTGGACTGATTATATCCTACAAATTTGGTGGAGTTTAGGAATGATGACTTCAGATATCAGTTTCTATGACAGTGATCTCCTAGTTTCTTATTTTTCTCACTTCAAATTACATTAATCAACTCTTATAAGAACAGATACCTGTGTAGACACACCATTATCTTTTTCAAGTAGAAATCAGCATTAACTGTTTTTTTTTTTTCATTTCTGCACCTTGTCAAAAAAATGATTATTGAGTGGCCCTGCAAGATCCTAATGGGCCTCTGGAATCATAAAAGAAAGATTTAATTATGTACAAGATGGTTTTAGTGTTAGATCAACTAATTGTGTTCTAGTTACTTAAAAATTCATATTCAGTATGCTCTACGGAATTTGCCAGAAATGGGAAAGTTTGGTTAGCCAGATCCCCCTTTCCCCATCCATAATCCAAACGATATGTTCTCCAGTAGAACTCTAACTTTATACCTGATGGTAACAAAATACGATTCAAATATATCCTTTCTTGTGCTATGAATCAGAGTTTTCTTTCAACTTTGTATCCTTTATCCCCCTTCAAAGAAACTTCTCTTCAGATTCTTCTGGTGTAGTGTTATAGCTCCTGGGATTGGGCTGATAACTCTGTGCTTCCCTTTGGAGAATGCTAGGACTTTGGTTTTTGTTTTTTTTGTGTTTTTTTAAAGATTTTATTTATTTGACAGAGAGAGAGCACAAGCAGGGGAAGAGGGAGAAGCAGGCTCTCCGCTGAGGGGGGAGCCTGATGCGGGGATCGATCCCAGAACCCCTAGCATCATGACCTGAGCCAAAGGCAGACACTCAACCGCCTAAGCCACCCAGGCACCCCGAGAATGCTAGGACTTTGGATCAGGATGAATCCTAACATGTAGCCAAGGTTAAGAAGGACTTTGAGCACTGAAAGAAAACCCTGATTAAAAAAAAAAATAGGGGATTGTTAAAAGATTCATCTGAGAAACGTTGTAGGAATATTATCTGCAAGGCTTTTGTCAATAGAATAGGAAGTCTGTGATAAGCAATTGCTAGAATAGATTTTGTTTTAAAAGATTGATCTATATTTGTCATGGGTATGACTAGGTCTTCTCCCCTGTACAAGACTGAAGTTCTTTGAAAGCAGATTCTTCTAGGTTCTTCTCTCTGCATCCCTTCACATCCTCTGTGTCCTTGTTTATAATCGGGACTTGGTATGTATTGAATTAATATTTCTGTGGCTCTTGAGTGACAGATGAATGAATGTGCTCAATTCAGGTCCTACATTTTGCCTTCTTGCTACGGAAGTCAAGGGGTGCTTTGATAAATATCCGTGATTGTTAAATGCCCGGGTTGGTTGGCTACAGGTGTGGGGAAGTGGTATACAGTACTTTGATCCTCCCTAGGAGAAGGAGATGCTAATGTGGATAATAAGAATTTGCTTCTTTGTCTTTAGTTTCAGTTTGACCGCCTTGCTTCACTGAGTCACAGCGCTCGCTCTTCGGTGATGGGCATGCCATTTAAGCCCGAGACTGTCCCTTGGAGTGTTTATGACATTGGACCTGAATTTCCCATTACATGAACAGCCAGCATTTGTCATAAAATTTCAAGAACCCATTAAAAGTTATTTGGTTTGTAGTTGACGTTGAGATTAACTTTCTCTAACCTAAACCAGTGAAAACCAAAATGCTCCTCACCACATAAAAGTTTTGCTTTCGCTGTGTTCAGACCCCTCCCACCTCCTCAGAGCACAGTCATTTGGAGTCGAGTTTGGGGGCGGTGTGGTTGTATCTCAGTGGTGTATGACCCACTTTTTCATAACCCTTAATTACCCGTGTTTTTACAGCACTAGTCAGAAGGTCTGACGATAGTGGACTATAACCCAAAAAAGGTTTTCTGATACACCTCATCAGGGCTGCTCTAGTACCGTGCGTTATCGGAAGAAGGTGTTAGCTCCGCAGGGCGTGTGTTAACTACCAGAGGATGACAGAACATTTCCTCTAGTTCCTGGATAATGAGCAAGCACACAGGTAAAGAAAGACGCCTTTCTCAGAGTTGCCTCCTTTTGTGTCTTAATTATTTTGTTGAGCTGACTTTTAAATATTGATCACTACCTGCATATGTTTGCTGTTGAGGTCTGCAGAGGGCTCGGAAGAACAAGCATTTTAATTGCCGCCCCGGGACCTTAATAATTTAACTTTCCATTACAAGTCTAAAGAGATGGTAAATCAAGAGTAGACTCTCATCTCTGTCCTCTCTGTGCCCCTAGAAAACGTCCTCTTCATCACTGTGCTTTTCTTGTTTGCTCTCGAAGCGTCTGTCTGTCAGCATCAGCTGCTTGGCGCCGCAGCTGAGTTTATGCTGGGTGGGCTGCCGGCCGTGAGGTGGGGACTGTGGCCAGAGCGGACAGGGAGGAGGGTGCACAGGAGCGACGGGGGTTGGCAAGGGGGTACCGGGCCTTGGTGCGCATTGTTCCACCGCGAACTAAAAGCAGATGTAGGGCAAGTGATAGTGACCCCACTTTGGTGAAATCATTTCCGACAATCTGCACCGTTTTAGAAATGCTTATGCTTCTGATAATCACTTTGGTTCATTTGAAGAACTTTTAAAACTCTGTCATTGTTTCAAAACAAAATGTGGTGTAGGTATCTCTTCCTGAATGTACAGAAATGTTTGTGGGTGCATTTCTTTGCTGAAAGTGTGTTGCCATGTGGCTCGCGGCAGGGCGGTGCCAGCGCCTCGCGGATCACGCTTGCCTGTGCGCTGAACGACATACCAGCGTGGAGTCTTGGAAAACGCCTGTAGATAAGTCAGCGTTGTTTTCCCTGAAAGTCCTGATACAGAAAAAGAGTGAAAGTACCAACACTAACTGGAAAAAATGTCACTCATTTTAGCCTCTTTGCATCCCTTGTTAGGACAAACCCTGGGTTGGGTTTTTCTACATTTGTGAACTTGTGCGGTAGGTGGAGCAGTGTGGGTGGCCCAGAAAAAGTAGCGGTTAGAATAAGATTTTCCATTTATTGCCCTTTGTGCATGGCTAAAAATAAGATTCATACAAATCAGAATATGTAGTGCAAGCACAATCACTCTGTTAATTCTGATGACTGGCTTGCCCACATCTTTGCATCTGTCTGGTAAGTGGTGCATTGGGAGATAAATGTGACTCTGTTTAAGCAGCAAGAGGTGGCCAGGTTTTTGCGTTGTTTGTCTGCATGTGCTAGTTTATCAGCATTTTCCCCTTCCGAAGGGAGAAAGACACAACTCATACATAAACAAATTGTGTCGATGGAAGGTTGAAAGAAGAAGTGATAGGATCTTCTAATTTTTTTTTAAAAAGTAATTGCCTTGTTTGAAATGCTCTTTTAAAACATCCATCTTTTTGACTCATTGTTAGAAAGTTGTTTCTTGAAGACTCGTAGAACAGCAAGGGAAGGATTTCTTAGCGGCGTTGCCAAGAGATTAGCCACATCTTCTGTTTGTGGATTGATGGGGCTGGTGAGAAAGGGGGGGGGACAAGGATGAGGGCATGCCTGTCCTGGAATGCCCTCCATGGACACAGATGGGGGGGCAGAAGTTAACCAAGTAAAAACTCCCCTTCCTCTGACTGCTGACTCTACTTCAACCACAGTAAGTGATAACATGTCAGTTTGCGGCTAGAAGAAACACCAAAGAGAGGTGGCGTCAGCGTTCACAGGGAAACTTGTACCTTCGTGATCCCAGTGATGGTGCTGTCCCCATTCCACTGGCTGAGTGGCTGTGGCATTTCCAAAGAATGAGAATGTCTGCAAGTGTTCTGAGACTTTCAGGTTGATGTAATTTGTGAAATGAGATGAGTCAAGAGGGCAGTCATTGCAGAAGCCTCTGGAAATTGAAGACTGCAAATCACATTCCTTATTGGCTTCTCCAACTGAGGCAGGCAGTAAGGAAGGCATGGTGGTTAAAAGCAAGGCAAGAGCTTTGGGAGAAAGAGGACTCGGGACCAAATCTTAGCTTAGCTGTATGCTAACCTTGATCTGTTTACTTAACCTTTCCTAAGCCTGGTTGTTTTTATTTGAAAACGGGAACAGGGATAGTACCTACCTCATAGGTTTGTTGTGGAGATAAATGAAATAACGTATATGAAACACAAAGCCAGCACTTAATAAATTGATGGGGTTGTTACTCTTATTTGTGCCATTGTAACATAGGAATATGTTGGAGAATTTTAGGGCACTTGGGGGTTCCCCCTCTATGCTTGGGGTACAGATTCTGGAATTAAATGGACATACAATCAGCCTCTTGTTCATTGTTTCTTAGTCAGAAAGCTGCAGGTCATTTACAGAGTAGTTTGGTTGCTCATAGGTTTACCGATGCCATCTGGGGGGGTATTTCTTTATTTTGCCATTCAACCAGCACAATGTAAGCCTCTCTTTCCTTTTAAGATTAGTACTGTGTTGAGCATATTCAGTTATTTTTACCTTCTCGCTATGTTTTTTTATTTAAACATGGATATTTCAGTTCTAACATCTGTGCATGTTAATTGTAGTACCTGCTGATATACATTCTGAAAGAGAGAGCACTAATGGTGTAATCAAGTACAATTTTAAATATTTCAGGTGGGAATGGGCAAAACTTCAGGAGCAATTAGTTTCCGTGGTGGTATAATTCCCTACAGAAAATACTGCATCTGTTGCAATTCTGGTTACTAGTCAGTCCTAGAGATGACCAGATACTGACAGGCAGAAAACAATTACTTTTGCTTCTTTTACTTTTTATTATTTTTTAAAAATTATTTACTGTTTAATGTAGTGTATTCCTGCCCTTCTAAGAGTCTTTCTGCCCACCAAATTTTTCCATTAAAAAAAAAGAAAACATATGGATGCCTGGGTGGTGCAGTTGATTAAGCGTCTGCCTTTGGCTCAGTTCATGATTCCAGGGTCCTGGGATCAAGTCCCACATCAGGTTCCTTGCTGAGCGGGGAGCCTGCTTCTCCCTCTCCCTCTGCCTGGCGCTCTGCCCACTTGTGCTCTTGCTCCCTCTCTCTGACAAATAAATAAATAAAATCTTTAAAAAAAAAAAAAGTAAATATAGGGGAGCCTGTGTGGCTCAGTTGTTTAAGTGTCTGACTCTTGATCTCAGCTCACATCTTGACTTCAAGGTTGTGATTCAAGCCTCGCATTGGGTTCCACGCTGGGCATGGAGCCTACTTAAAAAAAAAAAGTGGATATATTTTATATTTCATAATAAGGTCATAATTGCATAAGCATCACTTAGTTTCTTTGGTTAACCTTTAGTATTAGATGCTAAGATTTCACATCAGACTCTTCCGTCAACCTCCTCCATGACCTTCCCGGGATACAGTTTTTTCATTTATCAAATTAAAAAAGAAATTATGACTCCACCTTGACTTTCCCTCACCTGGGACCTGACAAGAAGTGATAAATGAGATCAATAAGCTAAGGAATTAAAATATGGAAGTGATAGAAAACAGTGATGGCTTGGTTTTATCAATTGATGTATTTTGCTAGTTGGTTTTTTTTTTAATTTCTCTCGTTTTTTTTTTTTAATTTCTCTCCATTTTTTTTTTTTTAATGGTCTGTCCTACTCACTGACAGATACAACTTCTGACTTGTAATTTATATATCAACATCATCATTGGGGTTTCTGGGTTTTTAATGTTAGTACCCAATAGGCTGGGGTGAAGATGTTTCTCAGGTCAGCTTTGCCAGTAAGATCTCTTTCATTAGAATGGTGCCCAGGTTCTTACAGCGTATCTAGACAGTGCTGCTTATTAAATTTTTTTCTGTTGAATGAAATGGAAGAATGCTTTTTATTCATTTATTTATTTATTTTAGTTTTTGATGTGTAGTGTTCCATGATTCATTGTTTGCATGTTACACCCAGTGCTCCATGCAGTACGTGCCCTCCTTAATACCCATCACCGGGCTAACCCATCCCCCCACCCCCCTGCCCTCTAGAACCCTCAGTTTGTTTCTCGGAGTCCATAGTCTCTCATGGTTCGGAAGAATGCTTTTTAGACAGAGCAAATCGTTTGAGGCAACTAACTAAGTTCTTGGCATTGCGGATATAGCTTTAGTCCCCTCCACGAACACATACACTCCCCATTATCTCTGCCTGCCTTATCATATTTTGCCATAGACTGAAGTTTCTGTAAAAACCATAGGCAAAAGAAGGTGATGAATGAGGCTGTGGCTGTGATTTCCTCCCACACCTTCATAAGGAATGACAGAGACTCTGAAATCCATCCCATTGATATACCGTGTGCTTCTTCCTGGATAACAGCCAGTTTTAACCTATCCTTCATGTGCAATTTGAGGGTACTGGCTGGGCCGAGCTCATTATTCCTTTGGTTGAATAATGTAAAGCATTTGCAATGGAGATTTACTCTAATGATGTATTTTAAGTGCATGTCCGCATTGCTGGTTTAATGCACTCAGTCATGGAATGCTTTAGAGTTTATTGCTAATGGATGAATCCTCGGGAAAATCGGAATTTTCAATAAGATTGACATTTGGAGTGAGAAATATAAATCTAATGAGAGCATTTTAACCAAGGTGTGTAATTAGGGCGGAATGGAGTAGATTTGTACACGCACACTACAGAAGGGCACAGCAGAAGGTGAAATTGCACGCTCTGCTATGAATGAGGGATGAAGGCTGATGTATCAGTGTCAGGCCATGACACTATGGAGTATAAATGACACTGTCACCAAGTGCTGCACAGGGTCCGGGGGGAATTCCACTCCAGTAAATTACGTTACTGACAACGTTGTATCAGAATGAGAGGAGGGAGGAGAAAGCTGTCAGCACCAAGTGGAAGGTATTACAGTCCAACTGGCTGCAGGGATGGAAGTCACTGGTTTCCCTTCTACCTGGATATTTGGTATTCTCCTTTGTTAGTTAGTCCACAGAAGTTACAAATGCATACCTGTAAAAGCACATCATGTCCACTTGGGGTCTAGGTTATGTGGTCAATCGCAAGGGAATAAACATAAGTTGATTTGTATGAATTGGTTAGTGTTGGAATGTCTTTCTTGTTGTTTGTAGCCGGGTGTATTAGAAGTTCAGTATAAGCTTGCCCTTATTTTCTTTTCTGTTAGTGAGGATTCCACCTACATTATTAGGATGCGATCATCATTCTCTCTGTAACATTGTTTCCTTTCAAACCCTGCTTTAATAAGAACATATGTTTCTTTAATCCTCTCCTAACACTGTTTCCTCTCAGCACCTTCCCTCCCTAAGGGAAACAAATTGAACTGGCGCATAGCATTTCGTTTTGTGAAAGAACTCAAAGTTAAGAACAGTTGATTCCTGGAGTGCAATTTGTGTAGAAAAATGATTTTTTTCCCTTCTATTTTCTTTTATCCCCCTGCCGTGAAGTGAGGCACCCCTTTTTTGGTCCATCTGTCACACAATCTCTAGGGAAATATTAGGAGAAGAGACTAAGAGCATTGATTGTCCGGCTGCCTTGTGAGTCATTGAAGATGCGCTAGTCACCTTTGTCTGGTTTAACCTCCAATGTCAGTTCTTGAAAAAGGCAATTCCAAGTGCTCTGGAATTAACACGGTCACTTCTGAAGCAGAAAGTAAGTGTCTTCTTTTCCGTGGATAGATATTTTGAAACAACATACTTTCTGGCTTTCTTAAATATGTTGTACATTGTCCTTAGGGAAATAAACCTGATAAGCATCTCTCATAATTTGTTAACAGGAAGAACACATAGTATTCTGCAGAATGTCTCTGTAACGCTTCCAGATGGCAGGTTTTAAGCAACCTTTCTGAAACAGGACACAAATAGGCAACAGTGGCAATAATAATATCTTGGATTTGACTTTTATTCTTTCTAAAATATACTCTATCCATATCATCTGTATGCTTTAGTCTTTATTTTATAGCTATAGTTATAGTCTTATTTTATGCATCCAAGCATAAAACTTAGTAAAACCAAGATACTTGGAAAACTAGTTTTGAGGGTGGATAGGAAAAACCTAGGTTAACAATAAGATAGTTGATATTTCTGTTTTATGTAAGGTACCATCACCTTAAAAAAGTCTTGGTTGATGGGGGCACCTGGGTAGCTCAGTCAGTTAAGTGTCTGACTCTTGATTTCAGCTCGGGTCTTGATCTCAGGGTCATGAGTTCGAGCTCCTCGTTGAGCCCAACACGGAGCCCGCTTTAAAAAAAAAAATGTTAGTTGATGGTTCTAAAATAATAACTCACTGTAAAAAACATCATATAAAATGTCTTACTGCCATGTGCCATCCTCAGCATACAGACTGTGCTTATAGACTTTGCTTTATTTACTAAAGCTGTACAAAAGTCTAGGACTCTTTGCTGTATGGGAAATGAGAGTCTCTCCCTAAATAAACTCACCAGAATTTTTTCCTTTTTTCTTAAGTTTATTTTGATGGCAGTATGTGCCTTATATCTCATTCTCTCGTTATCTGTGACATCAGTCGGGAAATCGCAAGCGTTTTGTTGTTCGCCACGGTAGTACACATGCAGTACATTTCTTTGTCCCGGCCTCTTGATGCAGCATGCTATCAAACTGCATCTTTGGGTTGTTCTGAATTGAACCTGATGGAAGAAATTTAACAGCATCTAGAATGGAACTGGCTTAGACACTCCTCCGTTCTGTAGAGGTTCCTTGTCCTTCCTACCCACGTCTGACTATATTCTCTTCTTTTTCTTACATTAAAATTGGAAAGGGAGAAAGGGCATGCTCCTTAGGAGATACAGGTCTGTGGAGAATTGTGAGTACTCATTCGGAAGCTATTCTTAGTTCAGAGAAAATAATGAACTTGAGCTTTGAGTCCTGCTGAATCTCCCATTAACAATCCTACCATCCTCACCACCTCTCCACCTGACTATGTTTTCCCCGAAGACGACTGATATTTTCCCTAATATTCTGAATGGAGTGTCTTCCAAGTGAAACACATCTTGGAAGGAATTGGCTCTGGTTGCCCAGCAGGCCCACCTCTTTAATAGTTTATTGGATGATTCTCAATTGTCCTTTTAAGTGCTTCTATTTTACATTACCTTGAAGCCTGCTCTGTAGAAGAAACTTTTCTGTAGACCTTGACTTACTCATCAGAAGCCAACCCATTAACATTAGCACTTCACTTACATTATCGTTATGGTGTTTCCAAATGACAGCTGCTGCCACACCGCAGTGTTCCCCTGAGTTCCCAGTGCTGCAGAAAAAGAGACTTTTGTTCTGACTTGATGAGGAAAAAAAATGCAAACAACACCAGCTCCACCACCAGAGATCCTATAAAGACATGTTCAAATGAACAATAAGGTTGTTTGTTCACATATGACATAAGGATATAAGAATTTAAACAATCAGACCCCTTGTGAAATGTGGCAAAATATGCACCACAAACATGAAGTTCTCTGTCTCATGGAAGGCAGTTTTTACATGGGCTTCAAGAAACCCATTAACGTATAAACCACCCTTTAAAAAAAGAAATGAAAATCACTTGTCTCGCTGCAACATTAAGGCAATTTCTGTTCTAAGGAAAGCTAAAATGCATTCATTTATATAAAGTACATGCACTATAATTTGTAAAAAATACAGTACTCTATTAGGAAATGCAGTGCCTCTTCCCTCCTTCACCTGAAATTCGGAAATCCATAATTTTGTCAAGACCCTTCTTCCTTTGGATAATATTTATTTCTTCAAAATGAAAAAAAAATTCCTTTAAATCACTTAGATTCTAGATGAAGTTTTAAGGCTTGATAACAGTTCTCTAAATCCTCTGACATTGGTGAAGCGTGAAGAGGGAATAAGCCTGCTTTAAAGGGAAATTTTAATTGAATTTACTTTTATTTGAGCCCTGTCCTTCTTCGCTTTGAGCCTTAAAGGGAGGTTTGGTATATTTGCAAACCCCAACAGGGTGATGGCAGGAAAATGCAGAGATCTCCTTGTAAGCTTGGATCGGGGTCTCTTGACAATACCTCAGAATTGTTCCTATTTTGATGATTCTGATATTTAAAATGTGACCTTCCAGGATAAGGGAGCAGGGAGGAGCACGATTTCACTGGCCAAAGGTGCTCCGCCGAGCTGGCTTACTATTATTATACTGTAAAGACTTTCAAGTATTTGCAGATGGATATATATACAGCATCCTTGCAAAATCCTCTTAATTGAAGAAATGTTTCATCTCTATCTCTGTTGACAGAAAAGATTGCCTACTGATAATTGCTTTGCTTAAGTGTCTGATAATATGCCAGGAATGAGAGCATTCTGTGTTAGGTCATCTTTAATTATGCATGTACCACCTGTCAGCTCTAAATCAGCACCAGATTAGATCCTCATGGAGTCAGTACCAGGAGGGTTGGGGGGAAGCTGAGGTGATCTCTTTTAGAAATAACAAAAATAGATAGTAGTAAACATGGCTTATAACCTGCAGATTTTTTTTTAGGGAACCTCATCTTCATTGTTCTGGACCGGGAATAAGCTATTGGTACATCTGAGAAATGTTTGAAAGCTTGCCCAAGCTACCTCAAGTAAAGATAAATCACTGCGAGAGAAGATGGTAGTCCCATCTGTTGCATTTCCTTTTTGCTCCTTCTCGTCATTGTAAATGAGCCAGGGAAAAGCTCAGAAACATTTTTTATAAGCTATGTGAGGACAGGAAATATGTTAACGATGTTAGATTTCATACATTTCAGGGGTTTTTTCAGTAGTTGGTTGGCTTTTTTTAGAAAGACAAATGTGGGTTGGAAATAATGCTTGTTACCCTCTGTCAGCTTTTGATAGTTTTATTCTCACTTTTCAGGGTTGTTTGGGACTTTCTGGTGGGATGTTTAGGGTTCTTTACGAAGGGTTCTGTTCTCTCTTCTATCCTTTGATATTTTGGATTTGTGAGAGGTGTTTCTCTTTGTTCACCTGTCAGAGGTTTCAGGGAAGCCTTGAGTTGTTGTGCACTTTTCAGAGGAGGGGGTTGGATGACCGAGAGGCTGCAGGCAGAGAAGGAACAAGCAGAAGGAAATAACAGGTGGATGAGTTACCACGTCTTGAGTTTCTTGAATTCCCCTGCCAAGGTGAGGTTCCTAGCCTGTCTGCTTTCCAGTCTGAGAAAACAGCCTTGGTAAGAGTTTATGAATAATAACCTTAGAAACAAGAATTTAGAGATCCTTAAATGCCTTATTTCAAGCATTGCTGTCTAGAGGCATTGAAGAGAACAACAGGTCTGCTGATAAAGGGCCAAAACCTCTGACTCCTGTGAAGTCCTTCCCGAGCGCCGTGATCTACCTCAGCCCTCTGAAGGAACCTTGGCAGCTTTTGAATACTTGAGGCACCATTTGCTTTTCAACCCTAATCACACAGTCCACTGAAATGGAAGTACGGCCTCTGAAAAGAAGACCAGGGTCAAAATACTTACGACCATAACATTGCCAGTGCTTTGGCTATTTAATGCTCACTTAATACTTGCGGTACACAGGTGTTCTATGAAGAATGTTAAACCCCATACAGGAGATACTTCTTAAAACAGGAGAATTTGGTTTATTCCAGGCCTTCCTTGACAGAAAAGAACATCAGAGAAGGAAGCGAAGCCAGAAGAAAACTGAAGAAAAGAATCAAAAAGAGGAGACATGGGGAGGTGGGGGAGGGGAGCAGTCCTGCCATGTTCTCTCATGCCAGCTCATCTTTGCAAAATCCCTCCCATCTACCTGGAAAGCTCTTCCACTCTCTCCACCTGGTTGACTCTTGCTTTAGTTGTTCAAGCATCATCTCAAGAGCTTTCTTCGCTTCTTTCAGGCTGAATTAGCTGCCCATCTTCTGGGATCCCACAGCACAGTGCCTGCCTCCTTCACGGCACTTATGCCTTACTGCAAGAGCTTGTTTATTTCTCTTTCTCCCCAACACAGTGGTTGCTGAAAAAGCTAACATTATCGTAATTGTGACAGTAGAACTCACATGCCCAGAGAAAGAAAGAGTAGTAATGATTTCATTGGACTCCACAGTACTTAGAGCACATTAACTGCATTTCAAACAATTTTAATAGTACATGTGGCAAGGGAAATAGACAAATTTGAGTATAGTTCATGAACAGGTATCAGGAATGGAAAGGCCATCGGAGAATGTGTCCTGTAACCGGTGTTTGAAGGAACTGAGGAAGGATAGCCAGAAGAGAATAAGAATGGGAGACACAACAGCTGTGCTTAGATAAAGGAAAGACTTTGTCACTCTGGAAAAAGCAGAACCAAAAGGTAGGAGTTATAGAGAACGAGATTTGGGTTCAGAACAATAATTTTCTTGTGGCTAGAACTAGCTAGCAGTGGAACCAGTGGCCCCATTTTGTAGTAATGAATCCCCCATTAGTGGAATGAGAATCATTATGTTTTGGGGCCATGTTTGGGAACTGCTATAAACAAGATTCCCGCACTGTGTGGGAGCACAAACCAAATACCTTACCATTATGGAGAGTTTTGTTTTTTTATTTGAGTACATTTGACACACAATGTTACATTAATTTCAGGTGTACAACACAGTGACTCAACTTCTCTATGCATTATGCTATGCACACCGCAAGTGTAACTAGCTACCACCTGTCACCATACAATGCTATTACACTATCATTGACTATGTTCCCTATGCTGTGCCTTTTATTCCTGTGACTTATTCATTCCATTATTGGAACCCTGTATCTCCCACCCCCTGTCCCTCTGGAAACCATTTGTTTCTTCTCTATTTATAGATCTGATTCTGCTGTTTGTTTGTTTAATTTTTATTGTTATGTTAATCACCATACATTACATCATTAGTTTTTGATGTAGTGTTCCATGATTCATTGTTTGCGTATAACACCCAGTGCTCCATTCAATACTTGCCCTCTTTAAGACCCATCACCAGGCTAACCCATCCTCCCACCCCCCTCCCCTGTAGAACCCTCAGTTTATTTCTCAGAGTCCATTGTCTCTCATGGTTCGTCTCCCCCTCTGATTTCCCCCCCTTCATTCTTCCCCTCCTGCTATCTTTTTCTTTTTTTCTTAACATATATTGCATTATTTGTTTCAGAGGTACAGATCTGTGATTCAACAGTCTTGCACAATTCACAGTGCTCACCATAGTACATACCCTCCCCAATGTCTATCACCCAGCCACCCCATCCCTCCCACCGTCCCCCCACTCTAGCAACTTTTTAGATTCCACACATGAGTGAAATCACACGGCATTTGTCTTTCTTCAGTCTGACTTATTTCACTTAGCCTAATACCTTCCAGGTCCATCCATGTTGTCGCAAATGGCAGGATCACATCCTTTTCATGCCTGTGTAATATTCCATTATACACACACACACACACACACACACACACACACACACATATACACACCACATGTTCCTTATTCATTCGTCTATCAATGGATAGGTTGCTTCTGTATCTTGGCTATTGTAAATAATGCAGCAATAAACATAGGGATGCATATATCTTTTTGATGTTTTTTATTTCTTTGAGTAAATATCCAGTAGTTGAATTATTAGATCATCTGACCCTATGGTTATTTTTAAGACTCAGAGTCCCCATTCCATGCAGATCCACAGTCAGGATGACTATGGGACAGCAGCCCAACCTCCGCATGGCACCTTGTTGATCTGGTGCTCAGCCCTCATGGGCTCGTAATGTACAGGCTGAAATTGGGGATGGAGTACAGGGCAGGGAGCTGGCTACTTCCTCAGGAAGTCTGTATGGTGAAACGGAAGGAGCACTGGATTGTGTCCCAGTTCACGTGCATCCTGGCCTCTTGCTAGCTGTGTGAGTGTGAGTGACTCCTCAAAGCCTCCAGTCTCCACATCTTGCCATGCAAAATAGAAATAATGTTCATTTCACAGAGTTGCCTTAAGGCTTATGTAAGGTAAGGGAGTCAGTCCTTCATGGACTGCAATGTGCTATCCACAGACAGGTACTTGTCCAGAGCCACAGCTCCAGCACTGACGGCCTGTGAACTCAGCGTTGTCACCAGCGTAATGGGCATCACTGCCTTCCTTGCAGGGTGCTGCAAGCAGGATGATGGAACAAAACGTCACACGTGAAAGCACAGTGCCTGCCCCAGAGCAGGTGTTCTGGATGGTCAGCCTCATTTCACCCTCTGGAGCTGGGAGACTAGGAAAAGGACATCCCGGCTCACCCACCTCTGCTGCTCAGGTCCTTGAAAGGTTCTTTTACCTGTCCCCTGAGACTCGACCCAGTGCCCATACCCTCTCCTGTTGCCCTGTCATCTCAGCACAGAGCTGCCTTCTCTGCTTTTTCTGGGTTCTTCCTTCCTCTTCTACTTCCACGTCTTCCCAGTACTCTTTTCTTCTCTTTGCCATCTAATTTCCTCTTCTGTCTTTTTTTTCTGCATTCTGGGTAGGATTGTCCTGAGAAGCACAAAGTTGAAAGTACTATTTCCTACAATTTTCTGTTCAAAATAAGAGGTTAGCTTGGGGGGGGGGGGGCGGCGGGGAGGATGAGGCCTTTTTCATTTTCTTCTGAATTTGCTTTAAGTTACTATTTTTTTCAAATGTTAACATTTTCCCATCCCTCCATCCCTTGGGCTTGTAGTCATTAATTTGCCAGACACACAGCAGCTGAGTGTCTCTATGACATTGCGGGAGTTAGGAGAGTGTCGTTCACAGGGAACCTAACCCATATATTAACTCAGACAGAGCAAATTGCTAAATAAAGAGCTCCAGAATGCCAATTTGATTCTCTTGTTCCCAGCCGTTCCCATTGAAAGGGGGTTGCTGAGACAGAAAAAGCAATGGGCAGGGGAGGGGAACTTCCAACCGTTTTACCGAGTCAGAAATTAGAGCCCCACTGTCCACATTCAGACATCTCTTTCATCCATCCATCCACCCATCCAGTAAATGCTCAGACAGGTGCTTGGCTAAGACCAACAGAAGGCCCCGGACAGACACTAGGTGAGTGGTAGGGTCCCTGCCCTCAGCCTTCCTGGTATCTCCTCTGCCATTTGAGCAGGTAGAAGAGTGGCTCTTTTCGTCTGTGGTTCTGTATTCCCAGCCGTCCTCACAGGGTCTAGTGCAGCAACACAGGAGGGACAGTAAAATCTGCAAGATGGAGGAAGAGAAAGGAGGAAAACAGTCAAGGGAAGAAAGGAAATCATATTAGCTGTAGTGCGGGGGGTGTAAATTGCTACATGCACTAAGTACAACTTAATGATCGCAATGAGCATCCAGGGAAACATCGCTACATATGGAAATTTGAATAAAGTTTAAAGGGAAGTGTGATGCTAATTATCTTCATCTCTGTAGAAGTCAAAATGGAAGCCACACATTCTCTGGGTACATCCCTTAGAACACACATTTCTTCTGATTTTTCTCCCTTTAAGCTATGTCGCTTGCTATTTAGCAGAAAAATGCAACTTTACCCCTCTGGTCATTTCTGTCTTTTAATCAGAAAACTGAATTCTTTCCCTTCTAAGGAAAGTAAAAGAAAAAAAAATCCATTTCCCCCCATCTCTTGCTGATCATAATGTCTCTTTGGGGCCATTGACCTAGTGGGAAGAGCATTGCTCTTGTTCTTGGGTCAGCCTATGACCTAGCAGCTGCCAACTGATTTACTCATCTCCCTGGACCTCCGGGTCTTTGTGGGAGGGTCAGGAGGAGAAATGCCTGCCTTGTGTGCACCCCTGGGTTGTCCTGACAATCAAGTAAGAAGAAATGTATACAAAAGCACTTTGAAAACGAAGGTGCTAAATATGTAAGGAATTTTATTATGGAATATAACAATGTCAGTTTTATTTTTCACAGTATATTTATGGGTTTCTAAAATCTTAGCCTAACACTTGAGGTCATTTGCTATCTGCAATTTAGTCAACTGCCAAATTCCATTTAAAGGAAACTTGCAACATCCTAAAAGAGAAATAATTTTCTCCTTTTTTCCAGAAAATTCTCTGGACCTTTGTCTTGTTCACAAATATGCATGTTTTTTCATGCACCAATACAAAGATATCTGAGCTTTAAACTTCTACTCCTCTGGGTTTCCACAACACTTTGTTCCTATCTTCACTGCCCACCACACTGCCCATGCAGGGTTGCATAAAGCTCAGACCCCACCAGCAGAGGATGTAAGACATATATAAATAGTTGTGACGTGGGTAGCAGGTACCAATTTATTTGACAGGTAGAGCTGGGAGTAAGGGCATATCTGGCGGAGATAACTAACCTTTGAAGCAGGATAAGGAGAAAAGAAAAGGCAAGACATATTTGAGAATCCTAGTTTTGTCTGACCATGTATCTTATATTTGTCTTATCCCTTGTATTGCATCATAGGATCCTTGAGGACAGGGACTTTCAGTTCATCAGTACTGTTATCAGTGGGGCCTGACGTGGGCTCACAAAGAGTAGATATTAGTGAATGTTTGCTTGAGTGAATGTGTTCAGTATCATGTCATGCTCCATTTCAGTCTCAAAACTAATACCCCCATTTTTAAGCTCATTACCTTGATTCAGTATAAAAATGGCTATTTTGGACCTTTTCAGAATTTTTTTTTTTAATGCTGGAGAGGAGAAACAAACAAATGACGACCTCAGAAAAAGTTCTAGAACACAGAATAAGGAAAGTGATTTTGTTTACATTTGGAGGACAGACCAAATGCAGAGATTTCAAGAAACTCTCCCTGCAACAGGAAAAGTGACTACTGGGGCTCCTGTGTGTATTGATGTGTATGCACAGAAACTCTTTTTACCCAGCAACCTACATGGTACAGTGATTTAGCCACTAACATTATACTTACTGCTAGATTTGCTGGATTCCCACATTCTTTACTAAAATTTATAACCCCCATTAGTGAAGAAATGTTTGTTAAATTCTCTGCTGTGTCCCCAGGGCCTCAAACTATGCTTGGTATGTAATAGGTGCTTAATAAATATTTGCTGAAGGAATGAATGAGTGTGTCAAGTCTTATGGTAGACTCTGGGGACTAAAATGATGAGTAAGGTATAGTCTTTGCTCCAGGAACTCCATAATCTAATGAGGAAGACAACACATGAAACCAATAATTATTATAGAATGTGGGAAAGCAATGAAAAAATATGCAGAGATTTATTTTCTATTATTTAAGTGTTGTTGTTGTTGTTGTTATCACCTTGGAACAAGAAGATCAAAGAACAATCAGCTTTTGTCACTGTTCTGTCCTTTTATTTGACTACCTTTATCCTAAATTGTCAAACTTCTTGGGAGTTAGAGACTCATGATAAGCTCTAGGATGCCATCGTGCTAAAGGCTGCATAGAGAATAAACATGCACATCAGACTTCCAGGTCAAAGCCAGCTGCCATGTAAGAACAGGCATTCCTGGCTTGAAATTATTCTTTCCAGCATCGTTCTAGTCCAGCCTCCTTTGCAGCTCCTCTTCCTCTCTCTTCCCTCTTAAACGCTGGTGCTCCATAGCTATACCTACCTTAGGTGGTTTTAGTTAGCACCCAAATGCTGAAAACCTGACTAGGTCTCATTCCAGGCTCCACTTCCCTCCGGTGCTTTATACTGAACTGCCTGCTGGACATTCTGCAGGGATTTTATATTCCATCTGTCCAGACTGGAACTCGTCGCTTCACCCTCCCATTCCCTCTGTTAAGAATAATGCCTCCGTATCCACCCGTCAGACAAGCCCATGAGTCATCCTTCCCCTACACACTCTGCATCCAAGGGGTCTCCACACTTGCTGGTACTACCTTAAACCTCTCCGATCCATGTCCTTCTGCAGTCCCCTCCTTCGGTCTGGCACCAGCTGACCATCTTGTCTCCAGCCTTTCCCACCCCCTTTCATCTATTCCACGTGAAGCCGGAGAGATCCTCCTAAATCACAGACATGAACGAATACCTTCGAAACTCTTTAACACAGTCTATAACCTCGTGTGTGTCTGGCCCCTGAAAATTTCCTTAGTTTCATCTCCTGCCGCTCCCCTCCATCTTCGTCCCTATGTTCCAGGGGTCTAGAACATTACATGGGTTCCATGCGTGTTTACTGAATGAACCAATCAAGCCGGAGCTGAGAGGAGGGAAGAACACTTAGGTGAGAAACCTAACAAGTGAAGGCAGAGGTAGGAATCTGTGTAATGGGTTCAAGAGAGACCAGTGACTCAGAGAGGGGCTTTAGGCTGGAGACCAGAAGATATAGCTGGACGCATGCACACCTTGCCCTTTGGCAACACCAAACGATTTGAGGTTTCTCTATGTACCCTGTGGTTTCACGCTCTCATGCCTTTGCTGCTCTCTCAGACCCTCTCCACCTCATCCACCTGGCACACCTGGCAGGCCACCTCTGTGAGGTCACCCCCCTAATCTAACCTTCCTCCAGATGGTCTTTCAAAGCTGAAAGTGCAGTGATTTAGCCACTAAGCTTCTACTTACTCTGGGTTTGGTAGGTCCTTTCATTCTTTCCTGGAATGTGTGGTAACTTCATTGATGCAGAAATGTTGGTGTCATTCTCTGATGACCCCCCAGTGTGCCACCACCGTGTCCACAGTACCTCATGTACAGTCTGTTATCACAGTCTGTTGGAATGATTTGTGTGCGTCTGTTGCCCCCCAGCCCCGACCCCGGGCAGGAGACGAGGGACCGTGTCTTTTGCATATGTGTATATCCACTCTTTGAAACAGTGTCTGGCACACAGCGAACAAAGTTCGGTGGAAATTTGGCTGAATGAATGAGCACATCGCCCTATCAGTCCATGGTCATGTAATGAACTTCAGCTCTGCCTTCTCCCTGCCCGCTCACACTGTTCACCAGATGCAATCTGTTCGTTCTCTGTAGCCTCTCGTACATACCTCCCCCCGCCCCGCTGCTCTGGCCACCCCTGCAGTGGGCATGCGTTACCTCAAGTCTGACCTTGCATTTGTCTCTCACCTCTGTGCCACTCAGCATGCTGTCCTTGGTTTAATCTGTCTCACACATCACTTTAATCACATCATTTGTCTAGTTGGGATCCTTCAGCAGCACCTCTTTATTTATTGAATAATGGCCAACTCCTCACGCCGGAATTCAGGCTACTCCACTACCTGACTAACCTTTATAGCCTCGCTTCACACCTCTCAAGCCAAGCTAAATTCCATTGCATTCCACACATGGGCTTACCTTTCATCTGTGTTCTTTCCACATGCCACTCTCTTTTCCTGGAGAGACCTTCCCCTTCCCCTACTTGTCAAAATCATACTCCTTTTTTACTACCAAACAAAATGGCATTCTTACTCTCAAATTCAGAGTGACAGTTCCAGCCCAGAGTGACTTTCCTTTCTCTATACTGTTAGAACACTTGGGTTATACCACTCATGTGCTCCCTATTACATGTTGCTTTTATTACTTAGGGTTCATATGAGTGTCTTCTCTATTCGGGGCATGGTACTACACAGTCACCTGCCCTTTTTCTAATTCTACCCCCACCAGCATTGTCCATGATTTAAGGTCACATAGCTAGTGAGGGGGGACCCAGGCTTCAGACCCCTGGTCTGTGTTACTGCAAAGCCTGGACAGTGCCCCTCTGGTGTCACGGCAGCCTCCCTCAAAATGCTGGTGGTCTTATGCTTCCCCTCGAGTAGGGAGAGCTCCTGGGTTATACATAGCTTGGTTCCGGTGCAACATAGATCTATTGAGTTTCCCCATGTGCTCCCACAGACTCCTGGACTGGTGTGTTTTCTCACTCCTGGAATACGAAATTATCCTAACTGTTCTCCTTGCCTGGAATCTGCCACATTCTCTGCCACCAAATTAATCTTCATAAATACCAACTTGGTCACTTTGGTCCATAACATTGGGTTTAAACCACATGCCTGACTTTCAGGGTCCTTTAGTTTACCTTGTCACCCCTGCCCCCCATTCCAGAATCATGTGTCCAGCTTACCTTCTACTCCCCCTCCCCCAGTCTAAATCCTCTCTCTGAGCCTCTGGTCTTCTCTCTTGAACAGAGCACATAGATTCCTACCTCTCCCTCTAGTTGTGAGGTTTGGTTTTTTGACATAAATGCCCTTCCTCCTCTCCATCTCTGGGTTTATTGGTTTGTTCAGTAAGTGCACATTGAGCCTGGCTATGAACCAACCACTGGGGTAGGCTCTGGAAACATAGAAGATAGAAAATAAGGCACACTGTGCCCTCAGGGGGCCTCAGTCTGAAGTATGTAGACACAAAAACAAACAGCATGAAGATATTCAGTAACAGAGAGACAGAATTGCTTGGGTAGCTGGTCACATTCTACCCATCCATTAAGATCGGCCCAAGTCTATTTTCTGTCCAAATTCATTTTTCTCTTTTATCAGCCTTTATGATACTAATTACACTGCAACATGCATTTTGACGTTTACTCACATTCTGCCTTATCTTGTTATTTAAGTGTACATGTGTTCTACTTCCACAAGTGGGTTTTAAGTGCCTTGAAATGAGGCCTTATAAGCCTTATGTGTTTTATACCTGCTTTATCAGTTAGCATTTGCTGTGTAAGGAAATACCTCCAAACATAGTGACTTAAAACCATAAACATTTATGATTTCTCACAATTTTGTGAGTACCGACTGGGCGGTACTTCTGGTTCAGACTGGCTTGATTGGAGCTGAATAATCTAGGATAGAGGTGGACAAACTAGCCCACAGGCCTTCCTCTGCTTTTGTAAGTAAGGTTGCATTGGAACACAGCCACCCCCAGATGGTCTGTGGCTGCTTCAACACTACAGGTTGAGGAGTTATGACAGAGATCATATAAGCTGCAAGGCTGAAATATTTACGTTCTGGTCCTTTGAGTCAAAGTTTGCCAACCCTGCTCTCAGGTGGCCTCACTTACTTGCCCAGTGGCTGGCAGGCTCTGGTTTGCTCCTGGGATGCTCATTTCCCTTTCACGTGGTCTCTCATTCTCCAGGAGGGGCCAGCCCGGACTTCTTCATATGGTGGTGTCAGGATTCCAACAAGTAGCAAGAGAGGGCAAGCTTCAATATATAAGCACTTTTCAACTCTGCTTGCATCACATTTTCTATGTCCCTGTGGTAAAAGTAAATCCTGTGGCCAAGCCCAGAGTCAGGGTTGGGGGGGGCCAGGGGGAAAACCCAGGAGTCTGTATTACAGGAGCAAATTATTGCAGCCATTTGGGGAAGAGTCCACTGTACCAGCTCCTTCCTCAGGCACCGTTCCCCCTCCCTTCTGTCCCAAGTGTTCAGCATTGGCACCTGGTGGATACTCAATACAAGCTTGTGTGGAACTGAATTATAAACTCGTGAATTGAATCTTTGAGGGAAGGGCATATAACTAATAGTTACTGTGTAACTGTAGTGTGCCAGGTCCTGCCAGAGGCCCTGTGGTACAGTGATGAACAAAACATGCAGCTCCTACCGTCAGGGGGCATGAGGCCAAACGTCAGTTCTGTGTGTCCTTCTGTCCAGTTGTGAACTGGATGCTCTCTTAGATTCTTACTAAGGTCCTTAGTACTTCACTATGACCCATCCTTTCTTGTCTCCTTTCTACCCCCACTACCCACCTATTCTGTGGACTTCACAAGCATACACATGGCCTAATTTAGGGTGCCTCTGCTTCCAGCCCCTTCCTCTCCCTTCTCCCTGAGCATCACCAACCAGCTGATCTTCCTAATGTATCACTTTCATCAAAAGCCTTGTCCATTCAACAAATAGACTCTTTAATATCCTCAGTAAGCACCCTAACACAGGCCCTAAACTCCTCTTTGTCTGGACTCCTTTCCCTTCTCTGAGTTTACACGGTGTGTCCCTATGTCTGTTCCCAGATGTGCCTTTTGAGATACTACCCATCTGTCCAAGCCAGGCCTAGGTGCCACCTCCTACATGCTGCTTTCCTGATTGCCCTTATTGAAAGTTATTTCCTTCTCTTCACTCACAGGGTGCCGAGCTTGGAATGCAACTTAGATGGCACATATCTCATCCTGTCTGGCATTTGAATTATCCTCACTCATCCACCTCATGCACTGTATCCCTACTTGAGATTAAAGGACAGGTCTTATCCATTTCCATTCCTCCTGAATGCCTTGCACAAAGGGGACTTTCAGCAAAATCTTGTTTTATGAGTAAATGGATAACTGACATTTGCATATCACTTTTACCATTTCCAGACTCTTATCTGCCATATCTCTATGAGGCCATTGGTTTAAGTGTAGTATTTTGTAGACCACTAAGAAAGAAGAAATACCAATCAAACTATGATAAGCTATCAATTTTAAGATATATCTTAAAAATTTATGAAATATTGTTAAGTGGGAAAATATGCATCCTAGAATTAGTGAAATACAAAATATTAAACCAATTTAGATAGATACAGGTATCCAACTAGATATTTATAAAATACCTTAGGGTGCCAGGCATTAGAATCTCACAACAGTCATATAAGAGAGGTAAGATGGGTTGTATTATTCCCATTTTACAGGGAAAAAAATTAAAGTTCAAAGAGGCTACAGTTCTTTTTTCACAATGAAACAACTATAAATAAGAGAGCCAAATTTTATGGCTGAGACATGACTGCTTTCCTAAAATCACCTGTGGATATCAAAACCCTTAAGTGAGCTAGCTCTAAGTCTAATTATTAACATGGACCTTTTTCTTTCTTTTCAAAATTATATGCACATCAGTTGGCCTTTCAGTTTGTTTTTCCCAGCTGTATTGTTTTATCATGTTACCCTAGGAACATCCTGTTGCTTGACATAACATAATGTAATGTGATGTGATATTTCATGCTGCTTAGCAAAAATTAGAATGATTGTTGGATGCTTAGATTTTCTTGGGTAGTAATTAGCAGGCCAAATCTCACACACACCCATGGGAGTTTCTCAACCATCCATTAGCCTCAAAAGAGTAGAAGGCTCTCCAAACCCAACACTTCACTTAATTAATTACTTCATCTGAATACTTCCTTCTGGATTTTAAGAAGCACTCTCTGGAATATACAGTTAAGAGACAAAGCTTTTTTTATTAGTAAGTTCAGATAGTTATCACGCTTTAGAAGGAATTGGTATGTGCAGTTTTTGACTTATTTAGATATCAGGCTGATTTTCAAGAACAGGTGTACAGTACTAAAAATTCTCTCCTATATATGTCTGGTTGTATTTTCATTGTATTCAAATTGCTAGGTAAAAGAAGAAAAACGCAAATGGAAGAGTCTCCCCAGATCAGCAGGAACTGGAATGTGTTCAAGTCTTGGCAGAGTCAATTCAGCCTTTCATCTGTCCAAGGGGAGATGTGTTGAAATCCCCCCACTGTTCTCAGGATTACTCAGACTTTATTTGAGTAGCTTGTTGATTTCTGGTCACAGCACTTTAAAAAAAAGCAGTTGGAGAGAGGGAAAGATGTTGGGATGACTAGCCAAATAATACAAAATAAGGTCTATGAAGGAAAATTAAGAGGAAAAAGTTGTTTCGTTTGGAGAAGAAAAAGTGAAGTTAATTTCTGTCTTCAGATACTTAAAGCTTTTTGGTGAAGAAAATAATAGCTCAGCTATACTCTTTGCCCACTAAGCACAAAACAAGAGGAAATTGGCTTTTATTTCTGCTGGATACATTACGTGGTGACAAAGTTCTAGAAGTGTTCCCCAGGTGTACCACAGTGAGGTCTCTATTCCAAGACCTTTTGGATTCACTTGCCTAGAGTGGATAGGAGACCAAAGTAGGAAATCTCTCAAGGCTCCTTCAGAATTGTGATTGAGTTCATCTCCTATTTTCATAAAGACCCTGAACAACTTTCAGATTATGATTATCAGATATGTCGTATAGTTTCTACCACTTGTTGCTATGACGTGGGTAAATTGGAAGTTAGGATGTAGTACCTCTCATGAGAACTTGGCTGTAATTAGGATTACACAGTCCCCAAGTCCTTATATAACATAGTGTCCTAGCCTTTCTGTCCTGTAGGTTGTGTGTATGACTCATGCCATGCACATGATCCACATCACATCTTAAAAGACTTTTGGGCGTTTGGCCTTTTCAAGAATGTTGCTCCTGAACATATTCCTTTGTCTCCCATATGATTAGTTTCCGCCTTTGTACTCATCCTTTCCATTGGTATATAAAATATTTAATGTCACCCAATAAAAAAAAACAAAAACCTTCTTTTGCCACATGCTCCTCTAGCCTCTACCCGACTTTACTGCTCCCTGTAACACAAAATGTCTTGAGCTTTTTTTCTGTAGGCATTAACTATCTCTGCTCCCTCATATAATCCTACTACTCCTCCAAAAATGTTCATATCAAAGTCACCAACGTCCTTCTTGCCCCATCTTCCTCAGCTTCTCAGCAGCATCCAACAGGGTCAACCACTCACTTCTTCCTAAAACCCACGATTTTCTGGGCCTGCATGACAGCACCATTTACTGGATTGTTTTTCCCCCCCAGGCACCACTGCTGTCTCCTTTCTGTTTAGTGTCTGAATTGGTGTGCCCTGAGGCACAATCCTTGACTTCATCTTTTCTCTCTCTGCACTTTCACTTGCTGTCTCCTCTGCTCCCAGAAGTTCATGGTATTGACTCTCCAGTTTATATCTCCAGCTCTGATCTCTCCCCTGAAGATCAGGCCCATATATCCAGTGGTATACTTGACATATCCATTTGGATGTTTAATAATCGTTTCAAAATTAACATAGCAAAAGCAGAACTTAGGTTCTAGTTTTTTCACATACTAAGATCTTACAAATCCTCAAATAAAGATCATCAAACAAGGAAACAAAACCATGAGTAGAAATCAGCACAAGCAACAAATAATACATTGATTACCCCTTCCCTACCAAGGACTTTAGGTGTTTGAATTATCAGGTTTAAAAAAAAGCCTACCTCTTTATTAAAAAAAAAAAAATGCTTTTTAGGATAGAATACAAAAATAACCAGCAACAGTGGGCTATCAAAATCATCAGACACTTCTGAAGAAGAAGTGAAATGAAAAAAATTAATTGACTAACAAAAAATTTAGTGGATATGCTCATTTATAACTGATGAATTCATGAACTGGAAAATCAAACTAAAGTAGTTTTCATACAATAGAGCACAAATGACAAGGAGAAAAAATGTAAGGAAGAGAGATTAATAGTATAGAAGGCAGAATAAGAAGGCCTGGCATATGCTGATTCAGGGTCACAAAGGGGAAGAATATACAGGATAGTGGTGAGACAATGAAATTATGGCTGAGAATTTTCCAAATGAGATGAGATATATGGATCCACCAATACAGGAAACAGTAAGTACTAAGCAGACAATGCAATAAGATTACACATCACTGGGAAGACAAAGTTCTCTTAAAAGGAGCCATAGAGAAAACACAGAGTATGCCCTCTAAGGAATAATAATTAGGCTGACAGCAGACTTCTCAATGGTGACAACTGAAGTCAGGAGCAGTGAAACAACATTTTTAAGGTTTTGAGAATAATAAAATTGTGTACTCAGCAAAAATAACTTTCAAGAATGAGAGTGAAATACTGTTTTCATAAGAGGAAAATCTAAGAGAGTTTACCACCAGCTTACATTGAAGGAACTTCAAAGGAGATATTTCAGAAAGAAGGACAAGGATAGCAAAAGAAAAGTCTAAAATACAGAAAAAAATTGTAAGCAAAGAAATTGGTAAACATGTAGGTAAATCTAAACAAACATTGATGGTTTAAAATAATAATGTCTAATATAGAGGAAAAGATAAACTAAAATACTGGGTAAAACTTCATATATGCAAGGAAGGAGATATCAGAGTTAGTATTATAAGGTCCTTTTGTTGTTCTGAAAGGAGATTACGATATTGATTTTAGAGTTCAAGGGAGACTACTAAAAGAATAGAAACAGTATGTAACTTCCAAGTCACTTTTTTAAAAGTCAAACAAGAATAAAAACAAAAATAAAGCATAGAAAAAAAAACAGGATAAATAGCAAAGGTAAGATTATAGGAACAAACACAAATATATTAGTAATCACAATTTATGTAAAGGGCCTAATCTTTCTGGCTAAAAGATATAGTAAAATTAAGACTTTTAAAAATAATAGTAATTTAGCTATACTGTGTTAGAAAAGGCACCCCTAACATGGGAAGACAAAGAAAAGGGATGGAAAAATATATTCCAGCAAATACTAATCAAAAGGTAGCTAGGGTAGCTTTATTGATATCAAGCAAAATACACTTTAAGACCAAAAGCACTGGGATGCCTGGGTGCCTCAGTTGGTTAAGCGAATGCCTTCGGCTCAGGTCATGATCCCATGGTCCTGGGATCGAGTCCTATGTCAGGCTTCCTGGTCGGTGGGGAGTCTGCTTCTCCCTCTACCCCCACCCTGCTCGTGCATGTTCTCTCTCAAAAATAAATAAATAAATAAATAAATAAATAAATAAATAAAATATTAAAAAAAAAAAAAGACCAAAAGCATTATTAAGGATAGAGATAATGCTACATAGTGATAAAAGTTTAATTCATTGAAAAGTATAACATTTCTAAAATAGCCTCAAACTATATACAACAAAAACTGATAAAACTATAGGGAAATTTCTCCCAAGTTATTGCTTGGTCAAGGAGACAACAAATAGTAAAGATGCATAAAATTTAGGCATCACAATTAAATAGTTTGATTCATGGACATCAGGAACCTTCCACCAAACCATTAGAATACATGTATTCTTCACAGGAATAAAAATTGACCTTATACTAAGCCACAAAATAAGTCTCACCAGATTTCCAAAAATAACTAATAATGACTGCATTCTCTGATCATAGTACAATTCAACTAGAAGTCAATAACTAAAAGATTAAACTCCCCAAATTTCCCCTTATATTTGGAAATTTGAAAACATTTCTAAATAACTCATTGATCAAAGATATCACAGTGGAAATTTTTAAATACTTAGAATTGAATGAAAATGAAAATATTACATATCAAAACTTGTGGGATGCAGTGAAAGTTGTACTTAGAGGAAAATTTATAGCTTCAGATGTTTTACCAAAAGAGAAAAAAGTGAAAATAAGCTAACTTTGAGAAGGTGGAAAAAGACAAAGGAAGGAAGTAGGAATAAATATAACAACAGAAATTAATTAAATTGAAAATAAAAATACCAGATAGAGGATCAACAGAGCCAAAGTTGGTTCTATGAATGGGGTTCAGAGTTTTGAAAAAAGTAGGTAGTAAATATTTTTGGCTCTGTAGGCACTATAGTATCTGTCACTCAACTTTACCATTGTAGTGCAAAATGAATGGATGTAGCTCTGTTTGAATAAAATTTTATGTACAAAACTAGTGAACAGCCGATTTTGGCCTGTGGATCATAATCTGCTGACCACTGGACTTGGTAAGACTGACTGATGCACAAAAATAATGAGAAAGTTTAGCAAAGTGGCTGGATATAAGATCAATATACAAAAATTAGTTACCTTTTTATATATCAGTAACGGAAAAATAACTTTTTAAAAGTTATTTATAATAACAAAAAATTTTAAGTGTCTGAATCTAATAAAATTTGTGTAAAACCTAAAGAAATTAAAACTTTGTTGTTTAATCTGCCTCATTCTCAGACCAGTGGTTTTCAAAATTTTGGTCTCAGACCCCTTTATACTCCAAAAAATCACTGAGAATACCAAAGAGGTTTTGTTTATTTGGGTTTTATCAATCTGTATTTACTTTATTGAAAATTAAAACTGAACATTTAAGGTATTTATTATTAATTTAAAGTAATAAGCATACTACACGTTAACATAAAAAACACATCTTTATGAAAAAAACTGTATCTTTCAAGACAAAAAAGTAGAAGAATGGCATTGTTTTATATTTTTCCAAATCTCTTTAATGTCTAGCACAATAGAAGATACTTGGATTCTAATATCTATTTCAGTATTTAAACTGTTGTAATATGTTGTTTTGGTTAAATTATATGAAGAAAATTCAGCTTCACACAGATTTGTAGTTGGGAAAGTCTTTAATAGCCTTTTGTGGATACTCTTCTTTGACCCTACACCAAAATTTGATATGTAAAACTTCCTACAGGTTACTTGAAATACAGAATCTAAAATCAAATCAGTGGTGGGGCGCCTGGGTGGCTCAGTTGGTTAAGCGACTGCCTTCGGCTCAGGTCATGATCCTGGAGTCCCTGGATCGAGTCCCACATCGGGCTCCCTGCTCGGCAGGGGGTCTGCTTCTCCCTCTGACCCTAACCCCTCTCATGCTCTCTGTCTCTCATTCTCTCTCTCTCAAATAAATAAATAAAATCTTAAAAAAAAAATAAAATAAAATCAGTGGCCCCATTCCCCATTATATTAAAATTTATCAGTCTGCTTTGCATATTGAATGGATCTATTACCAAAGCATGATTTTTTTTTAAGGCCATGATTGGTTATTTGGAAAATGTTGGTTAACAGAGTTATACAGATCTTCAAAGTGGTAACATTTTATTTTGCAATGTCCAAAAAAGCACAGGTTAATATTACCAACAATCTCATCAGGAAAGTTTTTCAGTTTGGGGAAGCTGTCAAGCTCACAGTAGCAGATACACACTTTCCAAAAATCTGATTTTTAGAAGCTTGCATTTTATCATCAGCAACAAATTCTACCAGTGGTTTTCCTTGAAGTGACAGCTCACTTTTTTCATTTTCAAGAAAATATCTGCCAGATACCTAAATCTGAATAACCATAGTTTGTCAGGCATTCTTTCGAGTAAAAATGGTGTTCTATGAAAGTGGCTTGTTCAACTTGCAACTCAGACAATCCCGCAAATGTTTTTCCTTGAGACAACAATCATACCTCAGTCTGCAGTAAAAGTATTTGAAGCACCTTTGTCAAACAAAATATTAAAATGATGTGTACTCAAATGTTGAGACTTAACATAAATTTAATACAAACAATAATTCTTACCGCTTGATCAATACGTTCTTAAGTGGAGCTAACATTTTATTTTACGGTGAGTGTGGTAGTGAGGAGCTGGTACCGTTGGGGCTGCTGCCTTGTTTCATGCTGAAGCACCAGCAGTTCTACCCACCGTTATATTGGCACCATCAACTCAAATGCCAACCTGTGAAAAAAACAAATAACATCTTAGTATTATGACTTCATTGACTTTCTGAGAGGGTGTCAGGATCCCTAAGCGTTCTGTAGACCACACCTGAGATCATTTGCCATAGACCTTCATGAGGCTCTCTCCTAGATGTCATTCAGATCACAGTTTAAATGCCATGCCCTCAAAGAGAGCAGTCCTACACAGCCCCCAGGAACTCCCTATCACCCTATTTTGCTTTTATCATAGCACTTATCACTACTTGATCATTTCTTCTCTATTTATGTGTTTATTATCTGTCTCCCCCAGCTGGATATAAGACTTGAGAATGAATGCAGGGACCTTGTCTGTCATGTTAAGTACACCAACTATATCTCCAAAATCTAAAATAGTACTTGGAAACTGAGTACTCAGTAAATGTTCGAGGAATGATTGAATCAGGGTGAGATGATGCACAGGGAGTTGGGATTCTAATCATTTCTCACTCAGATGGCCTCATAGCTGTAAACAGCTATTTTGTACTCTAGATTCTATGGATAATAATAGAAGGAACTTTTGAGTTTTGCATTATACATGTTTTTAAATTAGTCCTCACAAGCACCCTGAAAGCTAAATATTATTTACCCCTTTTTACAAAAAAAAAAAGTCAACAAGAACTATTCCAAACCTAAAGATCTGATAAGTGTTAGAGCCAAAAATTTAATTCATATCCTTCAGCTTCCTCCCAGGTGAAACAGTAACTCAATGGCTGCACATTAATACATAATCACAATTATTGCTCAGAGTGCCAAGGTTTCAACAATTGGCTGCCAAATGATGAGGCAGTAGTCATTCAGAAAGTGTGTTTGTTAGAGGGAATTTTTAAAATAATTAAAATTGAAACTCTGAAGTTATAACAAATGAGCAGCAGATTTTCAAAATTAACTTATTTGCACATTTTAGAAATGTTTACCTCAATCTTCAATTCCCAAGAAACCATTGTATTTCTTCAGTCTCTTGCTTAGAAGTTCTTAGGATCTTCATAGGAACTGTAGCAATGGCAAATGAGCATGAAGTTCTCAAGTTACATTCACACCGAAGATCTCTCCTTTACGCTGGTTCCTGGCTGGAGCAAGTGTCCAATGGTAGGTGGTAAATGCTTATCAGCATAGAGACTTAAGCCTAAACCTAATCTCAGCTATTTAACTTTACTTCATAGATTACACCACAGAGAAGCTATGACCAGATTTTAGGGGTTACACAGAATCAGCAGTAGAACATGGAATACAAGTCAGCCCTCTTATTATTTAGACAGATGGATGCTCTGTTTGCTTCAGGTTTTATGTGAAATCTTTAATACCAAGGAAAGATCTACCAACAGACTTTCAAGGGAGCGCCTAGATCAGCCCGCTAGACACCATACAGAACTTGGACAATGAGTTCTCTAGGACTGTGTTTGCAGCCTTGGTATCTATAACTTTTAAAAAATAAAGTGGAGTGCCAATGTTTCATCCCAGTTCTGTTTTTAAAATGTGCTAGTGAAAACTGCAGCGGTTAGTGGTGTGACTCTACAGTAGGCATTCACAGGGCCTTTCTTTTCCACCTGTGTTTTGAAAGTCCACAATTATCTATTAACTTAATTCACCTTCAATTAGAATATAAATACTCCTAGCAACTTCAGGAGAGATTTGAAGTCACTTACAACTTTCCAAAAAGTAATTTAAACTCTAAACACACAAAGGTGGGGCGCCTGGGTGGCTCAGTTGGTTAAGCGTCTGCCTTCAGCTCAGGTCATGATCCCAGGGTCCTGGGATCGAGCCCCGCATCCATCGGGCTCCTTGCTCAGTGGGGAGTCTGCTTCTCCCTCTCCCTGCCTCTCCCCCTGCTTGTGCTCTCTCCCCTCTCCCTGCCTCTCCCCCTGCTTGTGCTCTCTCTTGCTCTCTCGCTCTCTCTCTCACTGTCTGTCAAATAAATAAATAAAACCTTTAAACACACAAAGGTGAACACTGAGGAGACTATAGTGAGAAGAAAAGAGAGGAGGGAGAAGTAATTTTGGAAAATGGAAGTCGGGTGGAAGGGGTAGTAAGATCTGTCAGCAAAAGAGCACAGACATCCAGAAGACAGAGGGAGGAAAGGGGGAATGTCTTGGGAAAAGTCTTTGCCTGTCTGAGTCTTTTCTAGGGTGGACCATGGGTGTGCGAATGTAGTTCTAGCTGACATTGGATTCTCACCAGCAATGGGAAAGGAACGTCCCTATCTATCACAAAACAGCTACCCTGTAGGCCTCTCCCACTGCTGTACCCAGGAACTTCCCCAAGGCACCTAGAGGATAATGATTCATAGAAATACCTTGGTCAGTGGGTCAAGGCCTGGGCTTGGCTTCTGCTAATGACTTGCTTGGTCCTGAGGATATGCTTTAGTTTCACCCTTCCCTTCATTCTTGTAATTATGGTATAAAAATCAGTCACATAATCACCCCTGGAACAGAATAGATTAAATTATCTGCAGAGTATACAAAGGGATATTCTAATATATCGTTCTGTTGAAGTTTTTAACCCAAATTCCCTAGAGGGCTGTCTCACTCATATGTGCATCCCCACCAGCAACACAGTGTCTATGGTTTGTGATATAAAATGTCAGGAAACCTCTTTGAGACTACACACATAGTCCCATTCCCAGTGCATGCCCACCGTGGAGAGTCAGTACTCTAGTGTGTATCACATAGATTTGTTCTTAGGGCGCCTGGGTGGTGCAGTTGGTTGGGCGTCCAACTCTTGGTTTCTGCTTGGATCATGGCCTCAGGGTTGTGGGATCAAGCCCCACATCAGTCTCTGCACTTAGTGTGTATCTGCTTGGGATTTTCTCCCCCTTTCCCTCTGCCCTTCCCCCTCCCCCCATGCACTTGCTCATGCTCTCTCTTTCTCGCTCTCTTTCTCTTTCTCTCTCTCTCTCCCTTTCAAGTAAATAAAGAAATCTTTGGGGGGAAAAGGTATAAAAAATTTTCTTCTTTTCATCTTTTTTTTTCATCTTTAGTATCTGTTGGAGTCTTTGCCAGAGCTTAAGGAGTCTCCAGCTTCTGAAATGGAAACACCAAGTCATAAAACTGTAGGGCTGCTCCCAGACCAGCAGTGTACAGCTTATGGCACAGACCATCTCTGCCTGGAGATGCAAATGGTCAGGGTCATGGTCTCATATTAATATTAAAAAGCTTAGTTACCGGATACCCAAATTTTCTTGCTTTCCATTAATAATCATGCCAAAGCTCAATTGTAGACCTAATTGGAAAGATTCTCATTCCTTTGCTCGGTTCATTTCTGAATGTCCATAAAGTTGATCTTTTTCACAAAGTCATCTTTGTCATGACCTATGTCTCCACCATAGGTCAGTGGAGAAAATATCCAAAATAGCCAGTTGAACCTACTTTCTAGCAGCCTCCTCTATGGTACCTTCTCTGTTGATAGCACTCCTAGGGCCACGCAGAAAAGTCTGATGCTTTTTTTTTTCTACATTGCTCCTTAGAAGTTTGAAAATAGCTACTGTATCTTCGTATTCATCTTTGTATGCCTAGCATCAAGCTTAAGAGGGAAAATATAGTTAGAGATCCACAAATACTAGTTGACTCTTCTTTGAAAATTTTAGTTGATCTTTCTCTTCTCATTCTCTTAAATAACTCCTACTTTGTCATTTAGAATTCAGCTCAGACATTGTCACTGCTGGGAAGGGTCCCATCTGTGCTTGATAGCATGCTGAAATACCACTGCAACATCTCTCATGACATGGTATCTATTTGCCTGATTAACCACTATGTTATACATTCAAAGGGCTTATTTGGGTTTTGGGTGTTTTTTTTTTTAAATTTTTATTTAAATTCTAGTTAGTTAACATACAGTGCAGTATTGGTTTCAGGAGTAAAATTCAGTGATTCATTACTTACATACAACACCCATTGCTCATCACAACAAGTACCCTCTTTAATACCCATCACCCATCTAGCCCATGCCCCACCCATCTCCCTCCATCAACCCTGTTTGTTCTCTATCATTTACAGAGGCTTATTTGTGTTTATGACCTAGCTCCTACCTAAGTGGCTGGCATACTAAATGTTTCCTGGATGCATAAATGACTGAATCTTAACATCTTTCCAAAGTTCCATACTGACTTTGCTCTTCTTTGAGTATTTTAGTTTGTCTGTTTTAAGGCACCCAGAAATCAACACAGTGATTGATGTAGTTTGAGCACTGGCTCTCACTGGTAGTTAACAGTAATTCTAGAACAGAGCTTTAACTTTTGGGGATGTGGGTAGGATACTTGAGAAGGCACAAGGCAATAAGACTTCATTTTGAGTCTTTATTTCCTGTTTCAAGGATTACACTGAGATAAAAGGAGTATCTGTGATCACAGTGGAGCAAGGGAGCAACTATGAGCAATGTGTTGATGATTTTTAAGTGAGAAAAGCCTAAAACACCGTGGGAGTGAATGGAGATTAAAAAAAAAAAAAAGACTAAAAGGGGCATCTGGGTGGTTTCAGCTCAGGTCGTGATTTCAGGGTCATGAGATTGAGCCCCACATAGGGCTCCACCCTTAGCGTGGAGTCTGCTTAAGACTTTCTGTCCCTCTCCCTCTGCCGCCTCCCCTCTTGCTCTCTCTCTCTCTCTCTCTCAAATAAATAAATAAATAAATCTTTTTTTTAAAAAGTCTAAAGATGCTGGAGCCTTAAATGCCAGTTTTTTTTTTTTAATTTTATTTATTTATTTGACAGAGAGAGACACAGCGAGAGAGGGAACAGCAGGGGGAGTGGGAGAGGGAGAAGCAGGCTTCCCGCAGAGCAGGGAGCCTAATGCGGGGCTCGATCCCAGGACCCTGGGATCATGACCTGAGCCGAAGGCAGACGCTTAATGACTGAGCCACCCAGGCGCCTCTTTTTTTTTTTTTTTTAATTTTATTTCTTAAGTGCCAATTTTTAATGCCCCATGATTAAAAAGCAAAATAACAAAAGACACACAACTGTGTACTTAGAAATATGAATCTTAGAAAGTTGCAAAGAAGTATTTCACAGTGGATATCTCTTACATCATTATCCTTTTCAGTGTTTTTTAATGTGATTATATTCCCATGGGCCTAAGAAGCTATCAATATTGGGTAATGTGATATTTGAAGTAACCAGAAGAATTTGGTGGACCCACTGACCTGCTTTTGACTTCTGAGAAATGCAACTTAACTATCTCAAATTCCACAACACTTGTCCTGGGCTTATGGCAAAGATTATTTTATCTGAATTGTGGAAGGTTGCCTGCCTATTTCTTCAGTGGAAACAACATGCTGCATATAAAGGATGTCTACAGATGTTAGATTTGTGATCTTTTCCCCTCTTTCTAATTTGAAACACATTGTGTACATATGTTAATCTCTTTTCTTTCCAGGAGGACTCACCCTCGTGGATTCCAGCCCACACCTCATGCTATGATAGGGCACTCCCCCAGAGAGATGCTTAGTTCCCAAACAGCCTGAAGAAGGTTTACACACCCTATCCACATGCTCCACCATGGAAACTTGCTCCAAGTCCTACAATCCACTTTAGACTCAAATAATTTGGAATCCAGGCTCTTCTGAGAGTCCAAGGAAAAAATCTGAATTGGCTACATAGACGGGAAGAAAAATTCATTCTGTGCAGTCAGATTATATGAACCTGTTAACATCTTCCTTCTTGCACATAAACTTGCTTATTCATTCATTCAACCCACATGAGCTTACCCCCTGGGTGATCTCTGTACTGTGGCTTTTAAATACCATCTCCACACTAATGCCTTCCAAATTTATATCTCTAGACTCAACCCTGCCCTCAATCTCAAGCTGTGTATTCAACTGTTTGCATAATGTCTCCAAAGGGCTGTCTAATAAGGCTGTCCTCATACATGGCACATGCAAAAGTAACCCTTGTTCTTCCCTCATCCTCCCCACACCTAATCCTCCCCTGAGGTCTCCCATTTCTAGTAGATGACATCCCTATTCATCTGATCACTTAAGCTGAAATCCTCAAAGTCATTCTTAACACATTCTCTCACATCCCACATCCAATCCATTTGCAAGATCCATCTGTTCTGCCTTCCAAATGTGCCAAATCCAGCCACTGGATTTGTCTTCTGCTCCCTTCCTAGTCTAATCCACTGTCATTGCTCACCTAGATGGCTGAGAGCCTCTCAACTTGCATCTAGTCTGACCCCACAACAACCCATCTTCCACACAGAAACCGTAGTTGTCTTTTAAAAATGTAAATCAGATCCTTGACTGCTGTGCTTCCCATAACACTTAGAATAAAACCCAGATCCCCAGCCTGAACTGCAGAGCCTCACTGTCCTGACGGCTTCGGCAGCCTTCTCTAGCCACTCTCCTCCAGGCAGTCTGGCTTTTGGCTAGTTGTTTACCAGGAAGGTTCTTCTCCCAGATATCTGCCTAGTTTATACCATCATTGGTATTGTGACCTCCATGAGTACACTCTCTAAAACAAGACCTCTGTTCTCAATTCTCATCCTTCAGTTGTCTTGCTCTGCCTTGTTTTGTTTTCTCTACTGCACATTTTATTATGGATCTACTTATTTATATATTGCCCTCTCCCCCAGTAGAACGTAAGCCCCTCGACAGCACAGCTTTGCCGGGGTCATTGCTGTATCCTCAGGCACCTAGAATAGTGCATGACATCACATACTGTACATGGTAGGCACTCAGCCAATATTGATTAAGTAAATTAAAACACTTATTGAGGGGCACCTGGGTGGCTCAGTTGGTTGAGCATCCAGCTCTTGGTTTCGGCTCAGGTCGTGGTCTCGTGGGTCATGGGATCAAGCCCAAGGTCAGGCTCCCTGCTCCGCAGGGAGTCTGCTTGGGAGATTCTCTCCCTCTGCCCCTTCCCCACTCACTCTCAAGAGTGCTCTCTCTCTCAAATGGGTGAATGAATCTATAAATTAAAAAAAAAACACAAAAAAAACCACTTACTGAGCAGCCAACTTTGTTTCAGGCATTATGCTACAGGAAAACATGGCTTCTGCCTTTGAGGGGCTTGTCCTGGGTAGCAGGGACAGATGCACGAGCAATGCTGTGATTGTGATATGGTTGGGGTGCTGGGGAAGCTCAACCAAGAATCTCCTAGTTGCCTGCAGGAGTCAGGAAGGTACCTGGAGGAACTGACATTGGAGATTAGTCTTGAAGGATGAGCAGGGGTTTGCCAGACAGGGAGGAAAGGGAAGGACATTTCATGTGTGGAAATCACACACACAACAGCATGGAGCTGTGATCCAACAAAGATCTTGAATACGGCCAACTTGTGGGAGAGATGTATGAGGTGGGTTTGGAGAGGTGAGCTGCCAAGAAAACAATACTTTATTGTAATCCTAGCCCCCAAACACTGTCTTCCTCTGGAGTTTTCCTTCAGTAAGTAGCACACCCAATTCAAGTAATTGCTCACAGTGAAATTCTCGGTCACCAATAACTCTTCATTCTCTCATGTCTCTCCATGTCTCTCCACGTCCAATCCAGTAGCAAATCCCATCAGCTCCACCTTCCAGTTATGTGCCAAATCCAGCTTCTAGTCACCACCTCTTCCACTCCCTCCCTCGGCCAGACCATCATCGTTGTTCACTTAGACAACTGCCTCCCAGCAAGCCTCCCTGCTTCTCTTCTGACCCCACAATGACCCACGTTCCTCCAAAAGCCAATATTGTCATTGTGAAAGCTTTTAAGTTAAAACTGGAAGAGCAACTTAGGTCAGTATCAACTAAATGGGTTCTTATGAAAGAGTATTAATATATATGTTTTGAGTAGAGGAAAGATGTCAGAGTTTGTATCTTCTTTTTATTTGTATGTCTTGTCCTAATGGTTCTTTGGTATTGTGGTATGTGATTACATGTTCATGTTTGGGGCTTATCCCTTAACAATGGAAAGACAGAGAACCCCTTCATGTGCGTCTGTGTTCTCACAGTATCTGGAACTGTGGCTGGCATTGGTCAATACACCATGAATGTCTGTGAAAGAATTATTCTTCGCATTATGACAGACTCACTGCTGGGTTCCTTTAATGATCTTCCCTACTACCTTTTAAAATGATGAATTTCCTAAAGTTTATTTTATATACAGTGGTTAGGTAAACATCTGTTACCTAAAGCCAACCTGGTATAAGTAAGTTTCTTTTATCAGTATCCAAGAGATGCAGCTAAAGCAACGGTCAGAAGAAAAGTCATGGCCCACAGATGCTTATTTTGGTAAATAAGAAAAATACAAGTAGAGGAATTAAGCATCCCACTCAAAAAGTTAGAAAAAGAACAATAAAACAAACCTAAGAAAAACAGCAGGAAGGAAATAATAAAATTAAAGCATGAATTCAAAAACTGAAAAATAATAAATGCAAAAATCATATTATTTGAAAACAACAAAATAGAAGAAACTTTGGCTAACTTGATTAATAAAAATAGGGGAAATAAAATAAGATGAATATAAGGTATATTTAAAAGGAATTATGAAGTCTGTTTTGCTAAACTTCTTAACAAATAAATTTGAAAACCCAGATAAAATGCATAATTGTCTAAGAAAATATAATTTAACCACCCTGACTTCCAAAGAGAAGGAAAATCCATCAGAACAACTACCATAGAAAAATACTAATGTTGGGCGCCTGGGTGGCTCAGATGGTTAAGCGTCTGCCTTCGGCTCAGGTCATGATCCCAGGGTCCTGGGATCGAGTCCCGCATCAGGCTCCCTGCTCAGTGCAGAGCCTGCTTCTCCCTCTCCCTCTGCCATTCCCTCTGCTTGTGCTCTTCTGTCTATCTCTCTATCAAATAAATAAATAAAATCTTTGGAAAAAAAAGAAAAAAGAAAACTACTAATGTTAAATTCTAAATAAAATATTAGCAGACAGGGTCTAACAGCATTTTGAAAGAACATGCATCATAACCTAATATGGTTTATTCCAGGGGTGCAAGGATGATACAGTATTGGGAAATCTATTAATATAATTTATCAATTTTTAATTTACTGTATTAATATATCTTTATAGAAAACTCATTTGAACATCTTCATAAATGCTGCAAAGATATAGATGTAATTCAGTATCACTTTTTCATGAAAAAAACACTTTATAAAATAGGAAATACTAGGCACCTCCTTAACATGATAAAATATATGTATCTCATCCAGAATTGAGTGTCGCGTTTGATAAGGAAGCACTTAGATGCCATATTATGTCAGAAAGAATGAAGACAAGGGTGTTCATTGTTATAACTGGTCTTTAACATTGTTCTGATGTTGGCCAGTGCAATACAAGAGAAAGAAGCTGGAAGCATAAAAAGCCAAAAGGAAGAGGTTGAACTAATGTTTATATTAATTTGCAGAAGATACAACCATATACTTGGATTGTATGCTTGTTTCTATGAATCAACTGGAGAAATTATTACAAACAATAATAACTCAGGTGGTTGAATACCAACTTTTTGGTAAAAATGAACATTATTCATATATATGATCGACAGCTAGTTAGAAGATATAATGGAAGAAAAATCCCACTTACAGTAACAAAAAAGGAAAATCCAAATGTAAATATAAGTATGTACATAAATACATCATATATATGAATATAGAAATTGAACTTAAAGAATCTGTGAGATAATAAATATTTATTTCTATAAATGAGTGAAACTTCTTTAATTCCCTGAGATGCAGAGGAAAAAAAGAAAAGATGTAAATAAATAGAAAGGCAAACCATTTTCTTGGATGGAAAAATCTCAACATCAGAAATTTAACATGATCCGGGTACAAATAACAACAGAATTTTTAAAAAAATCAACTAAACTAAACATAACTAAAAAAGCTGATGCTGAAGTTCACATGAAAAAAATTATTTTTAATCAAGAGCAGTCAAGAATAAAAAAAGAAAATAATGAAAGAAGGTTGCTTTTTAAATATTAAGACATATTACGGGGCACCTGGGTGGCTCAGTCAGTTAAGCATCCAACTCTTAATTTCAGCTCAGGTCATGATCTCAGGGTCCTGAGATAGAGCCCTTCCTTGGGCTTGTGCTCAGCGGGGAGTCTGCTTGAGATTCTCTCTCTCCTTCTCCCCTCCCCCCTCTCCCCAATGTGTACATGCGTGCGCGCTCTCTCTCAAATAAATCTAAATAAACAAATATTAGGACATATTACAAATACAATTATATATTTGAATTAGGGTATTAATAGTTCAGTGACACAGCATGGAGTACAGGAATAATTTCAAATGCATTTGGAGCATTAGTTATCTCAGATCAGTGTGATAAAACTAGATTGTTGAATAAATGATGCTGGGGTAACTAGCTATCTGGAAAAGTAAGTTTATTGATAGTTCATACTTTACACCAAGATAAATTCTAAATGCATCAAAGACTAATTTTTTTAAAAATACCTTAAAATTACTAAAGGATTTAGGGGGAATTTTTTACATCCATTAGTGAAAGTATGATACAAAATCCAGAAGCCATAAAAGGAAAGCCATAAAGTGATTTCAATTACTTAAAAGTCAAAATTTTTCTGAGAGGCAACCACCACCATAAAAAGGCAAAAGACAAGTAACAAACTAGGAAAAATATTTTACAACTCATATAAAAGAAAGGGCCATTTCCCTAGTATGTAAAGAGCTTTCTACAAGGCACTAAGAAAAAAGACCAACAATGCAATAGAGAAAAAAAGAAAGTAAGGCTATTAACAGATAGTTTACAGAAGAGGAAATATAAATAGCTGTGTATAAATATATGAAATATACCCAGCTTCACTTAGAAAAAAATGACTATAAATTAAAACTCTAATGAAATGCTATTTTGCAATTTTTAAGTTTGATCACAATCTATTAGCAAGACTATGGATAAGAGGTACTCTTATACATTGCTAGTAGGTGTTCAAATTAGTACAACCTCAATGGAGAACAATTTGACATTATCAAAATTTAAAAAGCTTATATCTTTTGATGCACAGTTCTGCTTTGGGGAAAACATATGGATGTGCTTATCATGTGCAAAATTACAAGGTTACACATTGCAGACTTGCTTACAATAACCCAAGATTGGTAATAACCCAAATGGCTATTAATAGAGAATTGGTTATATACATAATGTTACATATACCATATTCTTATAGTCAAATACTATGCAATCATAAAACAAGGATGTGTTGGTCTGGTATATTACCTAAGATGTATTTTAAAATGAAAGAGAAAGGTACATAATACTAGTATGGTATGTTAAGCTTTGTGTAAAAAAAGAGAAAGATTTATCTATAAACGTATATATCTTTGCTTAAATAGGCATAAAATCCCTCTAGAAGGATACACAAGAAATATTATTTGCCTGTAGGAAATGGAACTGTGTGACTGAGAAGCAGTGGTACAGGGAGATTTTTAAGACTTTCACTGTATACCATTTGTATTTTTTGAAATTTGAACCAACCAACAACATTTTTAATTATATTTTAAAAATTGTCTTCAGTGGGGTGCCTGAATGGCTCAGACTTGATACTGATTCAGGTCTTGATCTCAGAGTCATGAGTTCAAGCCCCACTTAAAAGAAAAAAAATTGTCTTCAGAAGAAACCAGTTATACACAACATGGGTGAATCTCACAAATATAATATTGAGCAAAAAAAAAGCCAGACACACACAAACACATACACACACAAACACACACACACACACACACACACGGTATATTTTCCCATATATTTAAAGTTCAAAAGGAGACAAAACTAATCTATGGTAAAGGAAGTTAGAATAGTGGTTATCTTGGTGGGGATGATGACTGGGATGAGGCATGAAGGAGACTTTTGGGTTGCTAGTAATATTCTTGATTTGAGTGTTTGTTACTATGAGTATTTTCACTTGGAAAAATTCATTGATCTATCCTTAAGGTGGGTGCACTTTTCTGCATGTAAATTATGGTCCAGTTTTTAAAAATTATAGAAAAGAAAAAAAAGTTCTTTAGGGTTGTATTAGAGTCGGGTTGTCCCAGAGTTGCTGTAACATAGTACCACAAACTGAATGGCTTAAAACAACAGGAATATCTTGTCTCATAGTTTTGGACTCTAGAAGTCCAAAACCAAGATGTCAGCAGGGCCATGCTCCTTCTGAAACCTGTAGGGAAGAACCCTTCCTTGCCTCTTCCTAGCTTCTGGTGGCAGCCATTAATCCTTGGCATCCCTTGGCTTGTAGATGCATCACTCTCATCTCTGCCTCCCTCTTCACATGGTGCTTCACATGGAATTCCTTTTATAAGGGCAGCAGTCATATTGGATTAGGGCTCACTCTACTCCAGTATGACCTCATCTTGACTAATTATATTTGCCACGACCCTGTTTCCAAATAAAGTCACATTTGGAGGTACTGGAGGTTAGGAATTCAACGTATCTTTTTGGGGGTTGGGGGACACAATCAATCTATAACAAAGGTTAATGGAGAATTTTTAGAGTATTAGAGTTGCTATAGAGGAATGTTTTAATCCTGTTTTAGTGACTGATTTGTGACGTGTGTCATTTTTGAGCTCTTACCAAAAAAAGTAACCCAGTGCTGTGTCTACCAATAGTGTCAGCTTCTGGAAAATAAGGGCCTAATCCACTGACTACCCATAGTTATATTAAAAGAAAATAAACAAGGAGCTTTTTGGCTCCTTTGGTAACCTCCTTCATGAGTTTACAGTTTTATAAAACTAGGGACTGTGTCTTTATAGGATACAGCTTGGCAGACTATGACCATTCATCTTCATCATAGAGCAATAATGTTGTTCTGAAGATGGGCTTTTCTAAAAAGCCTCCTCATTTTTCAGATTTACTCCAAGGATCCTGCAAAGCCTTCATTTTTCACTGGGCATGAGTATGGGTTTTATTTTTCTATCAAAGAGTCAGCAAGTTTCCAAATGAGTAACAGACACAGGGTGTGGTTGTGCATCCAAATTGCCCTTGAGGTATAGTTAATCCCACAATTCTCACCACCATTGAAATTATTTTTCTAATTTAATGAAATAATTATTTCGTTGTCACTGGCTTCCAGTGTGTGTGGCTTGTTGTACGTGTTCAAAAGTGTTTGTTGAGTGAAGGAAGAAAAACAGAACAATTAGCCATTTAACTGTCAAATGAAGACTTCAACAATTTCAAAATTCAGTCATTCGAGGGCAGGCAAAATTAGTCTATGTTAAAAAATTTTGATAGAGCAGTGATTGCCTTTGGCAGAGGAAGTTGGCTAGGATGGGGAATCTTTCTGGGGTGATGGTTATATTCTATAACTTGATGTTCAGAATACAGAGGTATACACATTTATCAAAACTCAACAGATATCTTAAGATTTGTACATTTCATTGTATATAAATTTTACATCAAAAGAAAAAAAACTATAAACAAATCTTGAACTCTAGTAAATGATATGCCTGTTAGTGTTTAGGGGAAAGTGTGCTGATGTCTGCATCGTCCTTTAACGTACATTGAAAAAATAAGATGAATTGACAGATGGCTAGAAATGGATATGGATTGATAGATGTGTAATAAAATAAGCATAGTAAAATATTAATTGTAGAATCTAGATATGAGATATTATATGTTCACTGTAAAATTCTTTAAACTTTCCTGTTAAGTTTGAAAGTTTTCATAAGATGTTAAAAAAATTCAAAGTACAAAACAATGCAGGACCTTGCATATGTGGGGCCAAAGTCTACTTGCCATTTTTTTCCTGTCACAGACTTGAATGTCTACTACTTAAAACAGGGAACGGTAGGGGCACCTGGGTGGCTCAGTCAGTAAAGCATCTGCCTTCGGCTGAGGTCATGATCCCAGCATCCTGGGATCGAGTCCCGTGTTCAGCGAGGAGTCTATTTCTCCCTCTCCCCCTGCTTGAGCTCACATGCTCTCTCTTTCTCTCTCTCTCAAATAAATAAATAAAATCTAAAAAATAAAAAATAAAAGAACAGGGAACAGTATCACCTGCTGGGGGGTCTCCTTGTGAATCCAGTAACAGATTTGCAGGAATATATGGGGAGCCTGTTTGATTATCCTACTGGAGTAAGGCTTTGAAAAGGAAATAGTTGAAAAAGGGCAAAGGACATTTACATTTCAATGTGGCATCACACAGTATGATTTTCTGCCAGCCGCCTACACGTGGCCCAGGAAGAAAGCTGATTAGGCTCCATCAAAAACAATGCCTTGTTTTATAATTGTGCTCATGACGCAAAGGAAACCCATTTTTATTTTTATTTGAAGAAAGATAGGAAGAACTACAATTCTATGAATTCTCTTAGAATTACTCTTCCTTTACCCACCACCACCCAATATCATAATTATCTCCCTTGTGGAAAGTAAATGTAAATAAATGCATTTAATTTTGGAACAAAAATTGTCTTCAAGTGCTCACCTATGCCCCTCCTCATCTATTGTATTTTCCTTAATACAATGTAGTAGAAACCTGGAAATCAGAAACACTTGAGTTCTCTCTCTCTCTCTCTCTCTTTTTTTTTTTTTTTTTTGTTACTCTATGGTTCTGTGATCTTGAGTAAATTGCTTTTAAATTCTTTGAGCCTAAATTTACACAATTGTAAAATGAGCAGATTCAGTCAGATGATCTACAAATCCCTTCTAGCTCTGGAATGAAACTTCGCGCTTTTTTTGCCCTGTCATCATCCTATATCATCTTTTTGGGGCCAGCTGTAATGAAATCTTGAATCCAGGCCCTGACATACTCTAGAGGAAGGGACCCCCAGTCCCAACAAAACACAGAAAAGACTCTGCTAGGAGCTCATTTAAATAATGGTTAAGTTTTAGTCCCAGTGAATTTTCCATCTGTTTCTCCATATTAGTTGGACATAAAGCTAGTTGAATACTTAAGACATTCAGGAGAGAAAAGATACAATGTCTTACAGTGCACCTCTTCCAAAAATATAAAAAGAGCAGAGAAGAAAGTGATTTTTCTATTTGTGGAACTGTGTGTTTTGTTTACTTGGGCTTATCCCCAGGTGAAAATTCCATTTAAATACTGATTATGGGAAGAGGCTATTAACTGCTAGCCAGGTATTTTTCCTAAGGAATTAAAACAGAACAGAATAAGTGTTCCTAGTGGGATGAGTATATTTTCATTCTCAGGGTGTAATAGAACTCAAAGGGAAGAGTAGTTTGGTGTGTCACAATAAATAAACAACCCAAAGAGGGTAGTTGGATAAACTTTGTATCTCTTCATGTGCTTTTTACTCAACTGTATTGTCAAAGACAGAAACTCAACTTCCATTATTATGTGGGTCTGTGGCCAGTCTAATTACCTGAGGGGTAATTATACAGATATAAATATGTGTATTAATAGTCAAGCCAGATATAAGTTATACACCAATTGTAGTTGTGCATGTTACACCTTTTCTATAGATTATGTTTCTGTGTTTGCATATTTTGGCACATATACCTCCATATTTTCTCCCTTCGATTAGCTATAAACCGAATGTGAGTTGGGGGCTATTTAAATAATGAAAGAGGCTAATTATCAAGGACTTGACTTTACTAATGTACTTAGGTTGGAGATGTTTTAGGTGAGGAGAGCATGGGCAAGCCATCTGATTTGGTCCATTATTATATTTTCAATTATCTTTGATGCTCAAAGAGAGACATTAATATAGCTGAGGATGACATAGCAAATTACCACAGCTCTCTAACCTTTTAAATTGCTAACACTGTTGTAATCTGTAATTATAGAAATCAGTGTGAAAATTGTGGCACTGCATAATTATCTTTCCTGATACTTAATTGCTGAATGAATTATTAATCAGAATCAGTCTTGTATAGTATTTGCAGCAACTCAGAAGAATAATATATAATTAAATTTCATTATTCCTATTTTTGTGCTAATGTTTTATGATGTTGTAATTGATAATTAATTGGCCAAAAACTCACACAATACTTGGGAGTTTCAGGTGGCTGAAAAATGTTCAATGTGCTGAGTTCATTAACTAAGTAATGATCATTCTGTAAAGACCATGGAGTCTACTCCAATCTGTGTGAGAAAGCTTTTGAAATTGTTATATTAATCATTAAGTCTTTCATGTTTCCTTAAAAGAAAGCAATAACTGTGAGCACATATGAATAATTAAGAAATTTTAATGGATTTCAAATCTGGTCTATGTTAAGCAATCAGATGTTGGTTATGAATATCAGGCTAATACACTAGATACAGTTCATGTGTTTTTCTGTGTATCAGTTTCTATTCTAATTAAACAATCAGCAGTCTCCATATAAGCACATTTTCAAAAAGAGAATAACAGCGCTATAGCCTGAAAAGCCATTTCCCGCTACCTTCGATGAGTATAACCCATCGTGTGCAAAGTCTTTATAGACAAAGTCTGGTCTAATCTTCTTTTCCAATTGTCCAAAATACTAACTGGTTTTCCTCCTCACAGACACACAGAATTTAAAATCTGAAAGGATTATGAAATTTTCCTTGACTGGCATTCTAACTAAGAATTCCTGGTGTGAGTCTCTTTTGGTGTCCTTTGAAACCTAGGTAACCAGCCAAAGCTCAGAATCCAAGAATGTCTTTCCCTCGGCCTGAGTTCTATTGAAAAGAAACATTGTCAAGCATTTTATGTGAACTTCTGCTGGGCCACTTTATTTTTATTTTTTTAAAGAAGGTGGTGCTTTTTTTTTTTTTTGGTTTTCAAGTGTCTCCTTTAGAAACATACAAGGTTTTTTTGTTTTTTTTTTTAAACAGGTGAACATCTTTTTTCTTCCCAAAGAATTTTGAAGGCCTGTGGTATGGAATTTTATAATGCATATGCCAGTTTTTAATGAGTCCTTTTCTAAGCTGATCAGAAAACCATCCACAGGAGATTATTCCTAGGAATTGCCGTGCAAATGCACCTCCACTTTCTCGGGAAGACCATGAGTAGTTTATTTTTACATTGGTCGCGCTGGCTCCAATGTCTTATAATTCCCAATTATAAATTATTAAAGAGGAGTTTGTCATCAGACCACTCTAAGTAGAACTAAGGCCCATTCCTGTCCTTCTGAAGGAGAGCTGCTTGGCAGATTTTGGACTAACATCAGAAGCCTTCGTATTCCCGTCTTCTGTCCATCCCAACCCCCCCCCCAGAGCTGTGTATGGTCCCAGAGCGACAGAGACCCAGGCAGTAGTCACAGTCTGAAAAACCTCGATGGTCCTGAGGATGCTGTGGAGGGTCCTGTGCAGCCAGCATGTCTTGAGGGCTTAGACACTTATGTGCTGCTGAGAGATAGGGCATGACTGGCGTGGCAGTTTGAGATGGGAGGCCATGAACTTGGAGGGAGGGAATCAGAGACATCTTTCAGAATTGGGAGCAAGGAAGTTTTTACCAGGACAGAACAGCTAAATTATTCTCTGTAAGGACCTACCTTGTACAGAACAACAGAGAAAGAAGAGGTCTCACTGTTCGTGAATGGTTGAGCCCGGAAAGCTTTGGAAACCAAGTATACTTAAGACCCTTCCACTGAGGAACTCTCCAGACGTTAGTTTTGCCTTCGCCGTGACAGTCCAGTCTTTTCCTAGCTTTTGCACCTTCCCATTGTCTGGGTTGCATATCTTGGAGGTTCTATCATTAGTTTCCTCTAACGTTCATGTTGCTCAGAATGGACTGAGTTTTCTGTGGATAGGTGGATAGGCAAGGTGACCTGGAAGCCCAGGAAAACCAGGCACCTGCAGAGAAGTAGGTTCGAAGGAGACCTCAGCAGAAATAAAAGTAGCAGAAAGCAGGGGAGGAAGACGAGTATGGGCAGGAGGCTGGGATTGGGGTTTACGTGGAATGGTCAAGGAGGCCTTCCTGAGAAGGCGACATCTGAGCAAAGACCCAAAGGAGGTCAGGAAGTGAGCCATCACATTGAGATCTCAGAAGAGTCTCCTAGGAGGCATGTTTGATCTTCCAGGTTTGTAGGGCTGCCTTGGATCAGCTGCTTTGGGGGTTAAGCTGCAGATTTCCAGCCCCACGCCTGTTACCCTAATTCCATGCGGTTTGAGAACTATTGTAATTCCAAGAGATAGGAAGGCAGCTGGGAGAGTCAGAGTGGTGTCGGCAGGGCTGTGGGCAGGAGATGCTGATGTGAAAGGACAAGCTGTGATCAGGCTGGGAATGAAAGGTGAATGCAAACGGTTGGCATGGTTAAGAAAGAGCTAATTTGACATAACATTTACTACATGTTGAATGAGTGAATTAATAAACTAGTGAACAAACATGTGGAGTGTTTTACTCCTTATAGCCCATCATACCCTTTTCGTACAAATCAGGAAACTGAGGCACAGAAAAGTTAAGTGTCTTGCCACAGGTGAATGGCGGAGTCAGGATTCAAAGCCCGGCAGCCTGCTCCAGAGCCTGCATTCTCAACCATCCCCCATACTGCCTCCACAAACCACCATGTACAGACAGTCTTTAGTGAGTGCTTACTACACTCCAGGAATTGTTCTAAGTGTTTGCATGTTTGCCCTTTAAATGATTTGCTCCTCGTGACAGCGGGATTGACGAGGAGGAATCCTTACCGAGCGCCGACACAGTTTGTCTGAGGGTGTGTAGCAGTCAGTGTTCAGATACCAGCAGGCTGGCTCTGGGGGCTGGTTCGTCCGCGCTACACCACACAGCGTCTCATGATGAAGAGGGGGATTCTGATTTGAAGGAAACCTATGCAAAAGGTAGCAGAGAGAGAACATCGAAAAAGCCTGTAATAGAAAGGTGGATTATTCAAAGCATGCACTTTTAGCAAATATAAGGGGATAGAATCTTTTGGAAATGTTATGCGATGAGAATCAGTACAAGTCCCCCATCTGCCAGATGCTTTATCTTGGCATGAAAGAGAAATATATCAGGGTTGAGTGCCCGTAAGAGCAGACATTCTTGATATAATGATGTGGAGAATTAGTCAAATGGTGGGGAGGATAATTCCCGATTGCAAGCAAAGTACTTTGTCCTTCTCAGAGAGCCCTCAGATCTATTGCCTTATTTGACCTTCATGGTCACTGTGGGATGTTACAGAAGGAAGGCTGCAGTCGTGCCATGGCCGAAGTTGCCAGAAAGGGCCAGATCCCACACATTGTCCTGTTATTTTCTCACAGGCCATGGATGGAAAGCAAGCAAATTGGCCTTTCCCCAAATCTGAGCAGGAAAGTCGGGCAAACGCAGACATGCCTCCTTCCTTGTGCAGTCCAGGTTTGCCTCAGTAGAAGAAACTCTCAGCCTGTGCAGAGTTACAGATTTATATAATATACAAAGAAATGAATTTTCCTTTCGTAATAGCTTTTATTTGTGGAGTGTTTACTGTAAAACAAAGGCTGTCCTAAATACCTTATCTCTTCATCTCATTTAAGCTTCCCAGCCATTTTGCACATGGAAAAACCAAGGATTACAGAATCTAATTAACGTACCCAAAGCCCTACAGCTAGGAAGTGGGCGAGCAGGGACTCAAAAGGACACCCCTCTGCCTCGGGATGAAAGGAGAAATGGGAAGCTGGTACATTGTAGAGTCAAGAAAGTGCTGAGAAGTCTCTTCGTGCCTGGTGCTTCTGGGGGCTTCTCTGTGCTTCTCCAGTACCATGTGGCTAAAGGGCTGGCCCTCGTTAGACCCTTTCCTGACCATTTGGAGAAAGGGTATTTTCTTCCCCGCTGCAGTGCAGTTTTGACTGTTTATAATGAGTGAGTTAGAAAATAATCTCTTCTTTAATACACTTTGCTATATCTGAAGCATATCCTGTGGGGTACAAATGCTGTGTGTGAATGGTGGTGGTGTGAGTATATAATAGGACTTATATTTTAAACAGCGTACTCGATGTCCCGAAGCATTTGTGTCCCAGCCTTTTGGTAACCATAATCATCACTCTGAGAAGCTGCCAAGGACAAGACAGGGACTTGGAAGGCTCCAAGCACATCCTTTCTCCCTTCTCTCCCCCCCCGCCACCCCCATCTCTCTCCTCTGACCTGCCTTTTCCCCAGACTCCCAGGAGAGCATTTCACCTCCATTCGATCTCCTGTATTGTGACAGATGGTCCAAGTGCTTTTATTACCGGTTGTGGAATTTAACAAACTGCCAACCAATGGCCTTAGCCTCCTGGTTTTAATCATTTTTAAATAAGAAAAATAGGAGCAAGGGTGTCGAGGCTTCAGTGGAAGCTCACAAACCTTTCCCAAAGCACTTCCCAAAATGACCTTTGAGCCAGAGGACTCCTCAGCCTTGATGAGATGCTGCCTGCCATGGGTGCGGAGTTGTGATTGTTTTAGTTACCAGGTGAACCATCTTGCAATCTCAACTTTGTCCATTCCAGCTTGCATCCCTGCAGAGAAGATGATATTTCAGAACAGAATCATGTGGTCCAGAAGACCCTAATACGTGGAAGAGACAAGTTTCCTTTTATTAAGAACCTCTTCTGTGAAAGCTGTATTTCTGCCAAGTCTTGGAAGCTCACTTGTTTCCTTTCCCACCCGTAAGCAGTGTGCCCACTCAGGAAGCGAGGCAAGCACCGAGAGAGACCACAGTGATGAACAGCCACATAACCATAGCCATAGATACTTGTCAGGTACCGTCAAATCTGGATTTGACCCCCTTGAAAAGGAGTTAGAGATGATAATCCAGTCTCTAGCATCATCACTCCTCGTCAGATGAACCTACCTTTGGCAGGTTGCGCTTACTAGCACCTGCCAGTGATAAACTAGCTCAGAAAATGTGCTGGGAACCCTGGCATCCCTGATATTGTTTCTTGACTTCGCATGGACACCCAAGCCTAGTGTTGGCACTGACCTGGCAGGTGAACTTCTGGCAGTAATGACACGGTCTGTATCTTCTAAAGCTAATTCCAGGGAGCACATTGTTAAATTTATAACACTTAGATGTTCTCTTCCTCCTTCCTTTCCTGCTTCCCTCTGTGACTCCGTCTTCTTCCTCTCCCTTTCATCAGATTGGAAGTCCACTAATCACCGAGTTCAGTTTTTGACAATCTTAGGTTTGACAGTAATGCTGCAGTTGGAATCAGACAGACTTGCAGTCTCCCCTTTTTTCTGCATTTGACTATCTGTTGTCTTAGTCTTTGATTCTCTGTTGTGAGTTTTGACTTGGTTCTTATCTAAGACAGAATAATTTCTGTCAGGTTCTGGGAACTCCCCTCCCACCCGATGGAGAAATTTTGGGGAGGGGATGTGCACCCCGTCTTGAACTGTGCACTGGGTACAAATCTGCAGCGCCTTCTATTAAAATGTAAAATGATCCGTTGAGTCATCCTCCCTCTGGTTTGACTCAGATGCTTTATGGCGTACTTTGCATGTCATTTCTCTGTAATGATTTCCCCATGGAGAAGGGTGTCTGCTAGAATCCAGGCAGACTGAAGATTGCTCTGAGTCAAATGGATCTTCTATTCTTTTAGTATTAACCCTTATCTCTCAGTTTCCCATCCTTGCTTTTTCCCTGAAGGAACCTAATGAAGTAAATAGGTTCCACCACCCTCATTTAGCCTCCTAATCACTGTTCATAATTTCTTCTCACATTAGCAGCACGAAGCTCTAGGGTAATATTCTCTGGCTAGAAGACGAGGGAAGGGGATACTGGGAGAGAATACTTCACACAGATGCCCTGATAAAGAAAAATGTAGAAAAGAAATGACTTCTCTCTGTCCTCTAACTCCTAATAGGCAAGAAGCAAATGCTAATAGGAAGCAGAGATTGATGTCTGAGAAATGAATATAAATGGAGAACATAGATACCAAGAAGTAGTGTGGGAGACAAACTGAAAGTGAAAGATAGAAAAGAAAACTAGTCAAGGGTAGAAAAGGGCCTACCCCAGCAGAATAAATGGGGGCTTTGGCTGCACCCTTCGCTGGTAGGTTATCACAAAAGAACCAAAAACAAGCATCACAATATAGAAAAGAAGAGCAGGGTAGATGATCGCAGAGCTGCATATCCAAATCTGCCAATCCCTAATTCCACATTTTCTGCCTGCTCATTCTCCTCCCTTAACCATACACACACACACCCCCATCATTGCCAGGCTCCACTAACAGTAACTGTGTATCTTCGACAGCCTGGCATGGAGTCCTCTTCACCCATTGATTTGAAAGCATGTAATCTCTTTCATCTACTTTTTGAGATGACGGTGTATGCACTACGTTATTGTTAAACCCAAGCCGTAGCTTTCCCCCAGGCCCGAGACAGTGTTGTCTCACGTGACATTACTGGGTGGAGACTCAGACAGGAGGAGTTGATGAACACACTCCTTGACTCCGTAGCCACATATGTGAGACAGCCTCTGAGAATGTGTCCCGCACACCAGAGCACTGGTTTTGGTGGGGAGAGGAGTGAGAAGAGAAAGTGTTGAACTAATGCTGAGTACCACTGAGCACTGTTTTCCATTGCTTCATCCGTCCTTTAGGTTGACTTGTTCATAAGATGGAAGAATTCACACCGTTATTGGGCAAGTCTTCCTCTCTTCTTCATCAGTCCCAGAAGTTACATGATAGCATTTCTCCCTTTCAGCCAGCCATGTTATTTTGACCATCTCTAACTTCTCAGAAACAGCCTTCTCAAGAACTGTAGATAGAGAAGCTCATGTTTCAGGTTTTCCTAAAGTTTCTGTACTTTCATAGAACCATAGAAATTAGAACTTGAAACACCTTGCAGGTCACCTAGCCCGTTTCCTCATTTTATAGATTCGGACGTGGAAGTGCATTGCAATGATTTGGTTTTCACAAGAGAAGATGAAACCCAAGATCTCTGAAAAGAGTCCTGCTCAGAAGCAGAAGCCAGGCTTCGATTTCTCACCACCTCCTGAAGGGCTTCCTCCCCATATTCAGCCCATTTTTGCAGATTTTGTGTGTTTTCATTTGAAGCCCAAAGTCCACCCTAGGACTTTCATGATTAAGTAGGACAGCCTGAGGCAGGCAACCTGAACTGTTAACCCTTTCCTACAATCTTTAATTTGGAGCGAGCTGGAGGGTTTTTTTACTTACATAATGTAGGTGTAGCCGGTATAGCGAAGTGCATGTGTAATTTAACACAACGTGAATGCACAGCTGCTTATCACCAGTGTCAAGAAATGGAACATTGTGACGGCACCCCTGAGCCCCTCCCCCAGTACCACTGCCCAATAACAACTCTCTCCCCACAAATGGAAACTCTGTTCTGAGTCTTTTCTTTACAGTTTTACCACCTATGTATGTATGCCTAGATATTTAAATTTTGCCCATTTTTGAACTTGATATAAAGGAATCCAATTGTATGTTATTATTTTGTGTCTTGCTTCTCTAGCTCAGTATTCAACATTAAATTAGAATCGTTCATGTTGTTGCATGTGGCTCTGATGTGCTTTGTATCTTTCCATTATATGAATATATGAATATACCTCAGTGTATTTCATTCAGCTACTGACAGTGTATTGTTTCCAGTTGGGAGGGATGCTGAACAACACTGCTGTGAGCACTCTTATACAGAGTTCCTGTTACAGACATACAGGAGTGTCTTGGGCGTAACCCAGGAATGGAAATACTGGGTCATAATCTGTCCATATGTATGAGAGTCTCTCTTGCTTTACATCTTCACAAACACTTGAAATTGCCAAACTTTTTAGTTCTTTCCAGTTTGGTGGATGTGTAATATATCTTTAATTCTTTATTATCTTTAAATTAATACATATAGTCTACTACCAACATTCTTTTTTTGTTTAATTCTAGTTAGTTGACATATAGTTCAGTATTGGTTCCAGGAGTATAGTGCAGTGATTCATCATTTACATATAATACCCAGTGCTCATCCTAACAAGTGCCCTCCTTAATGCCCATCCCCCATCTAGCCCATTCCCCACCCACCTTCCTCCATCAACTCTCAGTTTCTTCTTTGTAGCTAAGAGTCTCTCATGATTTGTTTCCCCCCCCTCTCTCCCCCACCCATATGTTCATCCATTTTGTTTCTTAAATTCCACATATGAGTGAAATTATATGGTGTTTGTCTTTCTCTGAATGACTTATTTTGCTTAACATAATACAATACACTCTAACGCCATCCACGTTGTTTCAAATGACAAGATTTCATTCTTTTTGATGGTTGAGTAATATTCTATTGTATATGTACACCGTATCTTCCTTATCCATTCATCAGTTGATGGGCATTTGGGCTCTTTCCACAGTTTGGCTATTGTTGATAATGCTGCTATAAACATCAGGGTGCACGTACTCCTTTGAATGTGTTTTTTTTTGTTTGTTGTTTTTTTTTTTTAGAGAGAGAGTGCGAGCAGGGAGGGAAGGGGCAGAGGAAGAGGAGAGAGAGAATCTTAAGCAGGCTCCATGCTCAGGGCATAGCCCAAAGTGGGACTCGATCTCAAGACCATAAAATCATACCTGAGCTGAAACCAAGAGTCAGGTGCGTAACTGACTGAGCCACCCAGGTGCCCCCTCAAATGTGTATTTATATCCTTTGAGTAAATACCTAGTAGTGCAATTGCTGGATCAAAGGGTAGTTCTATTTTTAGCTTTTTGAGGCACCGCCATACTGTTTTGAGGAACCTCCAAACTCCATAGAGTGGCCGCACCAGTTTGCATGCAAAAAGGTTCCCCTTTCTCTGCATCCTCGCCAACACCTGTTGTCTCCTGTGTTGTTAATTTTAGACATTATGACTGGCGCGAGGTGGTATCTCACTGTGGTTTTGATTTGTATTTCCCTGATGATGAGTGAAGTTGAGCATCTTTTCATGTGTCTGTTAGCCATCTGGATATATTCTTTGGAAAAATGTCTATTCATGTCTTCTGCCCATTTCTTAACTGGGTTATTTGTTTTTTGGTTGTTGAGTCTAGTGAGTTCTTTATAGATTTTGGATACTAACCGTTTATCAGGTATGTCATTTGCAAATATCTTCTCCCATCCCCTAGGCTGCCTTTTAGTTTTGTTGATTGTTTCTTTCACTATGTAGAAGCTTTTTATCTTGATGAAGTCCCAATAATTCGTTTTTGCTTTTGTTCCCCTTGCCCCTGGTGACATGTCTAATAAGAAATTGCTACGGCTGAGGTCAAAAAGGTTGCTGCCTGAGTTCTCCTCTAGAATTTTTATGGTTTCCCGTCTCACGTTTAGGTCTTTCATCCATTGTGAATTTATTTTTGTGTATGGTGTAAAGAGAATGAAATGGTCCAGTTTCATTCTTCTGCATGTTGCTGTCCAGTTTTCCCAACACCATTCACTGAAGAGACTTTTTTTCCATTGGATACTCTTTTCTGCTTTGTTAAAGATTAGTTGCCCATATAGTTGTGGGTCCATTTCCAGGTTTTCTGTTCTGTTCCATTGATCTATGTGTCTGTTTTTGTGACAGTACCGTACTGTCTTGATGACTACAGCTTTGTAATATAGCTTGAAGTCCAGAATCAGGAGGCTTTGCTTTTCTTTTTCAGAATTGCTTTGGTTATTCAGGGTCTTCTGCAGTTACATACAAATTTTAAAATTATTTGTTCTAGCCTTGTGAAAAATGCTGGTGGTATTCTGCTACCAACATTCCAGGACTTCTAGCTCAGCCTCTGCATCACAGCCTGCCTCTTCATACAGTTCACATTTAAATATCGAAGTGTGAGGACTTATCACTGTTTTATTACTAGATATTTAGAAAGCTTGGGTTATTTTTTATTTCGGTCTATTTTTTAAAAATGAGTGAAACAACATCAGCAACAAAAATTACCCAAAAATTGGGACTTATGATAATTGTCCCTAAATTCCTTATGTATTTTTTTTTCAACTGTACAGTAAAACCATTGTCACAAACTGTGTCAGTAAATTGAACTTCCTCCCAAAAGGTCAAAGAAAATGGAAGTTTATGTTGAAGTACAAGAACCATTCAGAGCTATTAAGGATTTGATGATACAATTGCAAGTGCTTCCTTCTAACAGCAGCCTTAAATTTCAGTTCCCTTGGCACTGACAAGCACACACGCAGATGGAGTGTTTGAGTAAATAAAGAACACGGAACGTTTTAGCTGCTCAATGTCAGGCCCTTACTCTAGCTATCTAAGGCATTAGAGACATTAAATGACAGGCACTGCAGTTTTCCATTATAAAATACTGAAATTGGATTGCTTTACACTTTAAGTAAGAAGTTTGAGTCTTGATGCAATTGAAAAGTGTTTCCAACCCAAAAGCAATAACTTAGTAATTTTAATGGCACTATGCACTCGAAAATTTCTATAGACTTGATAACTTTCTTTTATAAAGACTAACCCTTATGGTTTCATTGTAAATAACTTAAAAAAAAGCATGCTTGATAAGAGCAGGAATTTACTCAGCAATTACTAAATAATTTAGTATGTGATTCACAGAAGTATTTACTTAATGCCCTGTTTCTCTGGGAAATGTGGTTGGAATTTCAAATGAAATGGTTTTTAATTTGGTCTTTTTCATTACCTGCAAGGTGTATTCATTTCTTTTCATGTGAACCATTCTAGACATGACAGGTTGTCTGAAAAACTTAACATTCTACTTTTTTGTGAATTTCAGCTTTTCACATTTCCCACTGTAGATTTTTTTCTTTTTGGTTTTTTGATTTATACTTTTAACCTTCAGAACTAATTGTCAGATGTTTTAATTTCTGAATATGAACCAATAATGAATGAAGACTGAATGAGTAAGTGAATAAGCAAGTCTGTATTCATTAATATTGTATCTTTGACTAATAAGAATTGTGGTCTGTGTAGTTTTTTGAAGGAATGAGCATATTATGAGAAAATAATAGTAATTAACTTTTACTGCTGAACCATATGATAAGATGATTGGGGTATATGTGTATGTACATGTGCAGCTGGGTTTTTTGGCCTACAAAAAGAAGAATGAGATCCAGCCAAAACCCAAATCAGAACCTTTGGAAGGCTTCCTTACAATCTGATTTCAGCTAATGTCTACACACTTTAACACATTGTCTAATGCTTAGTGTAAAGACTGGCTGTCAGACTCCTACATGCTATTCTGGGCTCTGTTACTCACTACAAAGTATTTCATTCTTAGATCCCATGGGTCCTGCTGCAGATTTCAGGATTTGCTGCATTAGGGGGGAAAATGTTTTTTAATTAATATTAGCAAAGCAAGTGGAAAAAAAAGAAACTTAATGGGACATAATGCAGTGATAGGAGAAACGGAATTTAGGTTGGAATTGGTGAGTCAAAAACAGACAAATTGGAGGGAGTTCCTAGAAGAGCACCCATGATAATTGGAGGATGAGAAGGGCTGACTGATTTCTAAAAGAAGAAGAAACAGTATGTTCCATTATGCTTGAAGAGGGGCCAACAGTGAGGGGTGTGATAAGATCCAATAGGAATGTAAAGGCCAAGAGGAAGAGAGTGGTGCTGGCATGGCATAAGGAAGGATTATCCAGGAATAATGTAATAAAAGCAAGAAAATCCTCAGACAGGTTAAAGTCTAGCAACAGTTTCATGGGAATGATAGATTTTAGATTATACCGTTTGATGAACAGATCTAATCTGTTTTAAGTGTCTTCTAAAACTTTCTGGAAGGTTTAACCCAAAAAGCAGACATCCGTGTTCATGTGACTATCATAGCCTCTTCATCGACTCAGGAGCACGTATCACCATAGCCCCCTTACTTTCCCAAACGTGCCCTAGCAGGATATTGAATCATTCCTTGAGGCCCCCTCCCCCCAGATATCTTAGACCAGAAAGAGACCATCTTGCTTATGAACTGCAGTCTGAGAGTTCACCCACTGCACTGCCTTGGCTTCACCACTATCGATGACTGCTCCCCACCTGGTGGTGTAGACTCTCATCCAGTGCTGCTGTATAGCAGTCAAGCCCCCGCTCGGACCTCAGTGGAACTCCACACTGGGTTTCCAGGTGACATAATTATTTTAGTTTATACTCCTTTACGCAGCCATGGTTCCCAGAACAAACCTATGGGCTAAGATGTCTAGGACTGAAAGAGCTAATAGCATTAGCACCACATGTTGTGCCAAAATGTCTTCCTAGATTTGGATTCTCCATTTCCAAAAGCTAATTTCACCTTTTAAAATTTTTTTTTTACTCAGGGATATCATGGTCTATCCAGACAGATCTTCCTAACTTGGAACCTATGAGAGCAGGGGTTGGGGTACTAGTTCCCTCTCTCCCAGAAGGATTTTTCCTTCATATTGTCCATCCCATTCCCTGTAACCACCTCTGTGGAGGCAGTTTCTTTTAAGCCATGCAACATCAACAACAATAAAAGAGGGTATATGTGAATGGTCTTTATAAGGCCAAAGAAAGCTACTTCTCTCGACTACAGTGACAGTGACCCATTGCCTGTGACCAATTAGGTATTTCTTTTATAGACTCTAAGACTCAGAGAATTGTAGCCATGTAAGAACTTTGCTGATCTTCTAGTTCAGACTTTTCATTTTACAAATATGGAAGCAGGTCCAGAGAAAGTTAGGCAGTTTATCCAAAATCCACAAAGCTGCTCAGTGCAAGAGCTAGATCAAAAGACCTAGATCCCAGGTATACTCCTCCTTCCACTGCACCTCACTTTATTTCTCTTTGGACTTTCTTTCATTTCATGTTTCACTAAAGAACTTAAGGCTTTGTATCCTTTATAGCAAGCTCCTCTCTTCTTGGTGTAGGTGCATTAATATTAATTACCTATAAATGGATTGGAAAAATGAGATATCTCTTATAAATCTCCTGCTTTTTATGAATTAAGTGTACCACTTACATTGTAGAACATTAATTTTTCCACCTAATTTTGAGTACTGCCTGCTACATGTAAGCTATTGTGACTTAAATAAATAAATTTCCACTGACTGAGAAAACCGAGCGTGATAGGAGGTGAGTAATAATTTGAGAACTAAGAATAGAGAAAATAAATCAGACTTGAGACCCTCTATAGGAGATAAGAAAATCCTGAAAATATTTCATGTAAAAGATGCCAGAATAGGAAATATTTGTCTTCAGTCCACATGTGCCATCATGGCAGTCGTGACCAGTCAGGTACTCCTGGGCTCTGGTCTCACCATCCTGTCCCAGCAATTCATGTATGTGAAGGTGCTCATCCAAGTGGGATATGAGCCTCTTCCTCCAACAATAGGATGAAATATTTGGGGGCAGCAAGTATGTCAGCCTCCGGGTCTGTTTTGTTATGTTCAGCACATTGTGAGCATCAGTGGGAAGCATGGGTTATTCACAGGCTTAACTCCAAGACTGTGTTCAGGAGTCCTTGGAACTGTGGTCCATGGTAAAGTTTTACAGGATTTAGGCCCTGGAAATGTACAGAAAGAAGTCACGCCTTCCTGCCACCAAGTTATCGAGGTTGTCTTGAGAGATGATGGCCCGTTCTGCTGCTATGCTCACCACACATTCCTTCCACGTGATCACTCTGAGATCTGTGGTACACATCATTGGCAGAAAATCCAAGTACTGTGGACTTTGTAACTCCATAGTAATCATCTATCATGAAGAGGGCAACCTAGAATTTTTTGCAAGTCTTATATCTCGCCTCCTAGGTGACATCATTTATTTGTGGCTCTGTCCCTCACTGGCCTACCTCATCAATACCTATGCACTGGACAGTGGGGTTTCCACCATCAGTAAAATGAAGAGTTATTCCCAAGCTGTCACAGGATTTTTTGCCAGTATATTGACCTATCCCTTTGTGTTTGTCTCTAATCTTATGACTGTCAACAACTGTGGGTTTGCTGATGGATCCCTTCATTACTCCCCAGTATATATACATCTTGGATAGACTGCCAGTGCATGCTGCAAAAGGAGGGAAATATGAGCTGAGGAAATAGCTTGTTTTTCTGGAAGGTCCCCTTTGGGAAGACTCATTGTTGTGACCTGAGAATGTTAATTTGAAGATATGGGGCAGGGACAGTGACATTTCTATAGTTCCAGATGCACAGAATTATGGGAGATAATGTTGATTTCTATACAATGTGGTATGCTTTCTTAATAATCATTTAATCTTGAGAGAATGGAAAAAAATACTTGTCTTCTTACTAGGTAAAAAAGAATTTAGCAGCAATTAACTAGTCGTAAAGACAGACGCCATGCAAACTCAAAGTTTGCTCCATGGCTTATGGTCATTGTAACTGAATTGTGTCATTTAAAATGTTATTCTTACTGTATAAAAATGATTCCAGGTAATAAAGCTTACAGATACTTTATCTTTTATTGAAATTCAAAGAACTAAATGTTCATTTTTGCAGAAATATTTTTGTAAACTAGGTATTACAAATCATCATTTATAGTAGAGCAAAGTTTATACTATATGGTTAGCAAAGTGATAAGTTATTGTTTGTAACATTTTTGGTGTAACTGTAACATAAAGACTAAATCCAGGATTTTACTTCCAGCCAAGATGGAGTAACAGGTACTAGAGTTACTAAATTTACTCCCACCTGAAACAACTATAAAAACAAATAAAATATATCAAACAATGCTTTTCAAAACATTGGACACCAAGAAACAAAAGACATTGACCCCTAAAAGAAGGAAAACAAGCTGAGCCCAGCTGACTGTTTTGAGAGTGTTTCCAGACAATGGTAGGGGAAAGAGAAACCAAAGAAGATTTTGGCTGACTCCTGGGTTGAGGAGACCTAATAGTCAGGAGAGACTGTAGTGGCTACACTTCAGAAAGCAGGGTAGCAAAGAAGAGAGAGCTTCACAGAGAGAAAACTCCAGAGATCTGCAGAGGGTTTCCCTTAAATATTCTGCAGTGTACTCATTAGCCCATGTGTGTGAGAAAAATACCAAAAACGGGGAAAGAAAGACCCAAAACAATTAGAAGGAACAGTACTCAGAGCTCACAGAGGATCAGGAATAACACCTGTTCCTACCAGCCAGACTAGAGAACCCTTAATTCAAGGGGCATTGGGTAAAATACTCAGAAGAGTCTTGAATCAGTAGTGGGGAATAAGGAATTCTAGATGAAATGCTGCTGTTCCCACCTAACAGATCTCAAAACTAAACCTGGAGGACCGAACTGTTTCCATATAACTCAGCTGAGTCCTAGGACAAAGTTTAAGAATGTTAATAACAACACACAAGTATCAAGCATCCAACAAGGTAAAATTCACAATGTCTGTCTCCAATCAAAAATTTCCAGGCATGCACAGAAGCAGGGAAATATGACTCATAATGAAGAGAAACAGTGATCAAAACTAAACCAGAATTGACACAGATGTTAGAATTAACAGACAGAAGTAGTTATTATAACTGTATTCCAAATGTTCAAGAAGTTAGAGGAGTGATTGACTATCTTAAGTAGAGTCATGCGAGATATAAAAAAGACCCAAATTGAACTTTTAGAGATGACAACCACAGTTTCTGAGATGAAAATTATTGTGAAAGGAATTAATGGCAGATTAGATATTGCAGAAGAAAGGATTAATGAACTTGAAGGCCTAGCAATAGAAACTGTCCAAAATGAAACACACAGAGAAGAAAAGACTATCAGAAAGAGAAATGTACAGAGCATTTGTGAGCTGTGGGACAATTTCAGATAGTCTCCATTCAAGTAGTCAAATAAATAATGTCTGACATGCTTCCAAATTTGGTGAAAACTACATCCACCCATTCAAAAAGCTCAAAAACCATGAAAAACTACACCAAAGCACATCATAATCAAATTGCTCAAAACAGGTGATAAAGAAAGCATCTTAAAAGTATCTAGAAGGAAAAAAGACATTACATATAGAGGAACAAAGATAAGGATGAAGGCAGATTTTTCATTGGAAACCATGCATATGAAAAGACAGTACAATGACATTTTTCAAAGTACTGAAAAGAAAAAAATTGTCATCTAGAATCTATACCCCGCAAAAATAACTTCCAAAATGAAGGGGGCAGACTTCTTAAGAGAAACAAACACTGAAAGAATACATCACCAACTATGATGGACCGAATGCTTAGGTCCACCTCCAAAAGCCCTAACCCCAATGCAATGGTCTTTGGAGATGGAGATGGGATTAGTATCCTTGTAAAAAAAAACAGGACTAGACCTCTTCCTCTTCCCTGTGCAAAGACAGTGAGAAGGCAGCTATCTGCAAGCCAAGAAGAGAGCCCTCACCAAAGAACCAAAATCAGCTGGTGCCTTGATCTTGGAATTCCCAGACTGAAGAACTATGGGAAAGAAATCCTATTGTTTGTGTTACCCAGTTTCTACTATTTTGCTATAACAGCCCAGGCTAAGACACAAACATATCCACACTGCAAGTCATATTAAAGGAAGTACTTCAGGCAGAAGAAAAGTGTGTGTGTGTGTGTGTGTGTGTGTGTGTGTGCACTTTATTTTCTTGCTATTTAAATCTCTGTAAAAGATAATAGTTTAAACAAAAATAATAACAATGTAGTGTGGGGTTTATAACATTTGTGGAAGTAAAATGCATGACCAAGAAGGGAGAAACGGAGGCATACTATTGTAAGATTCTTATACTCTATTTGAAGTGGTATAATATCACTTGAAGATAGATTGTGATAATTTAAAGGAGCATACTATAAACCCTAGGTGACCAATAAAATAACAAAACAATGTGCCAAAAAAGGGGATAAGCTTGAATTATAAAAAATACTGTTAATATAAAAACAGAGAGTGAGGAGAAAGGGAACAAAGAACAGATGGGACAAAGAGAAAACAAGTTTCAAAATGGCATATTTGAACCCCACCAAGTCAATAATAAATTAAATGTAAATGGTATAAATACCAGAATTAAAAGTCAGAGATATTCAGATTGGACTTTTTTTAAGATTGATTTATTTATTTTAGAGAGGCGAGAGGGAAGAGTCTTAAGCAGCGGAGCCTGATGTGGGGCTCAATCTCACGACCCTGAGATCACGACCTGAGCTGAAACCAAGAGTCTGATGCTTAACTGACTGTGCCACCAAGGCATCCCTTGGATTTTTTTAAAAAGCAAGACTCAACTATATGTTGCCTACAAGAAATACACTTTAAATATAAAGACACAAATAGATTAAAAAGATAAGTAGGGGGAAAGATGCCAACACTAATGCTAACACTAAGCAAAAAAAGGTGACGTGACTATTGATATCAGACAAATTAGATTTCAAAGCAAATGATATTTCCAGGAATTAAAGGGTCATTTTGTGATAGAGGAATAAATACATCAAGAGAAAATAAAAATTCTAACCATGTATGCATCTAATAACAGGATTTCAAACTGCATGAAGCAAAAACTGATAGGTAAATCTACAATTATAGTTGAGATTTCAGTGACTCTTCTCAATACCTTGGACAGAAAATTAATAAAGATTCAGAAGATTTGAACAACATTTATTATACAACTTGACTTAATTGATATTTACAGAACGCTCCAGCCAACAACAGAACACACATTCCTTTCAAATACGTACGGAATATTTACCAAGATAGACCATATTCTGGGATATAAGACAAGTCTCCATAAATTAAAAGGATTGAAGTCATTCAAAGTTTGTTCTCTGACCACAATGGAATTAAATGAGAAAACAATAATAGAAAGATATCTGGAAACTCCTTCAAACATTTGGAAACTAAATAACATTTCCAAATAATTTATACATTAAGAAAGAAACAAAAAGGGAAATTAGAAAGCATTTTAAAATTAATGAAAATTAAAACAACGTTTCAAAATTTGTGAGATGTTGCTAAAGCACTACTTGGAGTGAAATGTATAGCATTAAAGCTTTTCTTAGAAAAGAGGAAAGATCTCAGATCAAAGAACTCAACTTCCACCTTTGGAAACTGGAAAAAGAAAAGCAAATTAGTGGTCAATTAATCTTTGACAAAGGAGGCGAGAATATGCAATGGGAAAAGACAGTCTCTCCAACAAATTGTGTTGGGAAAATTAAACAGCTAATGCAAAAGAATGAAACTGGACCACTTTCTTACACCATACACAAAAATAAACTCAAAATGGATTAAAGACCTGGGGGATGGGGTGGGAGGGATGGGGTGACTGGGTGATAGACACTGGGGAGGGTATGTGCTCTGGTAAGCGCTGTGAATTGTGCAAGACTATTGAATCTCAGGTCTGTACCTCTGAAACAAATAATGCAATATATGTTAAAAAAAAAATGGATTAAAGACCTAAATGTGAGACCCAACACTGTAAAAATCCTAGAAGAGAGCACAGGCAGTAATTTTTCTGACATCAGCCTTAGCAACATTTTTCTAGATATGTCTCCTGAAGCAAGGGAAACAAAAGCAAAAATAAACTATTGAAACTACATCAAAATAAAAAGCTTCTGCACAGCAAAGGAAACAGTCAACAAAACTAAACGACAATCTACTGAATGGGAGAAGATATTTGCAAATGACTTATCTGATAAAGGATTAGTATCCAAAATCTGTAAAGAACTTATAAAACTCAACACCCAAAAAACAAATAATCTAATTTAAAAATGGGCCAAAGACATGAACAGACATTTCTCCAAAGATATCCAGATGGACAACAGACATGAATAGGTGCTCAACATCACTGATCATTGGGGAAATGCCAATCAAAACTACAATGAGATATCACCTCACACCTATCAGAATGGCTAAAATCAAAACCACAAGAAACAGCAAATGTTGGCAAGGATGTGGAGAAAAAGGAATCCTCTTGCACTGTTGGTGGGAAAGCAAACTGGTGCAGCCGCTGTGGAAAACATTATGGAGGTTCCTCAGAAATTTAAAAATAGAACTACCATATGATCCAGTAATTCCACTACTGGGTATTTACCCAAAGAATATGAAAACACTGATTCAAAAGGGTATATGCACCCCTATGTTTATTGCAGCACTATTTACAATAGCCAAATTATGGATGCAGCCCAAGTGTCTATCAATAGATGAATGGATAAAGATGTGATAAATGAAATATTACTCAGCCATAAAAAAGAATGAAATCTTTCCTGAGATTAAGAATTCCTCATATCAGTGAGGTCATATGATACATGTCTTTCTCTGTTTGACTTATTTCGCTCAGCATAATACCCTCCAGTTCCATCCACGTCATTGCAAATGGCAAGATCTTACTCCTTTTGATGGCTGCATAATATTCCATTGTATATATATACCACATCTTCTTTATCCATTCATCTGTTGATGGACATCTTGGCTCTTTCCACAGTTTGGCTATTGTGGACATTGCTGCTATAAACATCGGGGTGCACGTACCCTTTCGGGTCCCTACTTTTGTATCTTTGGGGTAAATACCCAGTAGTGCAATTGCTGGATCATATGGTAGCTCTATTTTCAACTTTTTGAGGAACCTCCATACTGTTTTCCAGAGTGGCTGCACCAGCTTGCATTCCCACCAACAGTGTAGGAGGGTTCCCCTTTCTCCGCATCCCCGCCAACATCTGTCATTTCCTGACTTGTTAATTTTAGCCATTCTGACTGGTGTGAGGTGGTATCTCATTGAGGTTTTGATTTGGATTTCCCTGATGCCGAGCGATATTGAACACTTTTTCATGTGTCTGTTGGCCATTTGGATGTCTTCTTTGGAAAAATGTTGCTGGAGTGGGGGGTGGGGTGGGAGGGATGGGGTGACTGGGTGTTGGACACTGGGGAGGGTATGTGTTCTGGTAAGCGCTGTGAATTGTGCAAGACTGTTGAATCTCAGATCTGTACCTCTGAAACAAATAATGCAGTATATGTTGAGAAAGAAAAAAAGAAGAAGAAGAATGTAGCAGGAGGGGAAGAATGAAGGGGGGGAAATCGGAGGGGGAGAAGAACCATGAGAGACGATGGACTCTGAAAAACAAACTGAGGGTTCTAGAGGGGAGGGGGTTGGGAGGATGGGTTAGCCTGGTGATGGGTATTGAGGAGGGCACGTTCTGCATGGAGCACTGGGTGTTATGCACAAACAATGAATCATGGAACACTTTATCTAAAACTAATGATGTAATGTATGGGGATTAACATAACAATAAAAAAATTAAAAAAAAAAAAAGAATGAAATCTTGCCATTTGCAATAACATGGATGGATCTAGAGAGTCTAATGCTAAGTGACATAAATCAGAGAAAGAAATGCCATATGATTTCACTCAAATGTGGAATTTAAGAAACAAAATAGATGAACAAAGAAAAAAAAGAGACAGACCAAAAAAGGATACGTAACTGTAGAGAACAAGTTGATGGTTATCAGAGGGGAGGTAGGGAGATTGGGGTGGGGGGGATGGGTGAAATAGGTGAAGGGGTTTAAGAGTATACTTATCATGATGAGCACTGAGTGTACAATATATAGAATTGTTGAATAACTATATTTTACACCTGAAACTAATACAACACTGTATGTTAACTATACTGGAATTAAAATAAAATCTAAAAAATAATAAAAGGTAATAGAAATTAAAAAGAGCAAATTAAAGCCTAAAGTAAGCAGAAGAAAGGGTACAACGATGATAGCAGAAATCAACGTAATAGAAAATAGAACAATAAGAATCAATTTAACAAAAGCTAGTTCCTTGGGAACATTGATAAAATTTATAAACCTCTAGCCAACCTGGTCAGAAAAGAAAGAAAGAGGACACAAATTCCCAATATCAGGAATATGAGCTTCAACAAAGATTCTACTAATATTAAAAGGAAAATAAGGAAATACTATGTACAACTTTATGCCAATGAATTTGACAATTTTTTTTTTTAAATTGAATTTGTAGTTAAAACTCAAGGCCAAGGAGACTTCACAGGCAAATTCTACCAAATATTTAAGGAAGAAATGATACCAATCCTACAAAGACTCTTCTAGAAAATTGAAGAGGAAGAAATATTTTCCAACTCATTTTGTGAGACCAGCATTACTGTGATTAAAAATACATATATGAAAAGAAAACTACAGACTAATATCCTACATGAGCATAGATGCAAAAATTCTTAGCAAAATGTAAAAAAATGAATCCAACAATGTGTAACAAGACAAATACATTACGGTCAAGTGGAGTTTATTTTAGAGATGCAAGATGGATTTAACATTCAAAAATCAATCATATTATTCATATTAACATACTAAAAAAGAAAAATTATGTGATTATCAATACATGCAGAAAACACATTTAATAAAATCCAGCATCCATTCCTGCTTTTTTAAAAAAAAGAAATTCCCAGCAAATTAGGAATAGAAAGAAATTTCCTCAACTCAATAGGGGCATCTATGAAGCACCTATAGCTACCGTCATAAATAACAGTGAAAGGATGAAGTGTTCCCCTGACATCAGGAACAAGGCAAGGATGTTCGCTCTCACCACTTCTATTCAACATTGCACTAGAGGTTCTAGCCAATGCAATAAGCAAGAAAAAGACACTGAAATCATTCAGATTGGAAAGGAAGTAAAATGTCTTCATTCACAGACAACATGTATGTTTTACAAAATCTATGTTATGTACCAAAATAAATAAATAAGGCTGTGAGAACTAATAAGCAAGTTAGGCAAAACTGCAGGATATAAGATCAATACACAAAAACAATTTATATTACTGTATACTAGCCACGAAAAATCAGAAATTTAAATTAAAAAGCGAAATCATTTATAATTACATTAAAATAGTAATATCTATGTATAAACCTGAAAAAAAGATATGACCTTGATTTAGGCAAAGATTTTTTAGACATACCACCAAAAGCATGATCCATAAAAGAAAAAATTGATTGGTCTTCATCAGATGAAGACTTTCTGCTCTTCAAAAAACACTGTTAAGAGAATGAAAAGACAGGGGTGCCTGAGTGGCTCAGTCGTTAAGCATCTGCCTTCGGCTCAGGTCATGATCCCAGGGTCCTGGGATCGAGTCCCATATCGGGCTCCCTGCTCCGCAAGAAGCCTGCTTCTCCCTCTCCAACTCCCCCTGCTTGTGTTCCCTCTCTCGCTGTCTCCTTCTCTGTCAAAAAGTAAATTTAAAAATCTTAAAAAAAAAGAGAGAGAGAGAGAATGACAAGCTACAGACTTGGAGAAAATACTTACAAATCACATATCTGATAAAGGACTTTTATTCAGAGTATATAAAGAATGCTCAAATCTCAGTAATAAGGAAACAGACCAGTAGAAAATGGACAAAGAATCTGAGTACACATCTCTCCAAAGACGGTAAATAGATGGCAAATAAGCACATGAAAAATGTTCAGCATCTTCAGTCATTAGAAAAAAGCAAATTAAAACCACAAAGATATACCATGGTATACTTATTAGAATGGCCAAAACTAGAAAGACTAAGTGTAACAAGTTGTGGCAAGAATGTGAAAGAACTAGAACTCTCATACACTGCTGTTGGAATGTGAAATTCTACAACCACTATAGAAAACAGGGATAGTCTCTCAAAAAGTTAGACTTACACATACCAAATGATCCATCCATTCTACCCCTAGGAATTTACACAAGAGAAATGAAAGCATATGTTCATGCATAGATTTATACACTAATTCATAGCAGCTTTATTTGTAATAGCCCAAAATTGGAAACACCCAAAGATCTGCCAATAGATGAATGGATAAAAAATTGTGCTGTATCCATACAATGGAACACTACTCAGCAATAAAGGAACAACCATTTGATGCACACAACAACAACATAGAGGAATTGCAAAATAACCATGCTGAGTAAAAGAAGCCAGACATAAAGGAATATAATCTGTATGATTCCATTTACATAAAATATAGAAAATACAAATTAATATATAGTGTCATAAAGCAGAACTGTAGTTTTGGGAGGGAGGGGGGTACAGAGAGGTGCAAGGGAAGGACTATTAAGGGGTATAGAAAGATTTTTTTGGTGATTGATGTAGGGTATGTTCCCTGTCTTGATTGTGATGCATACATATGCTAAAACATATCAAACCACCCACTATAACTATATGCAATTTATCGTGGGTTAAAGTTACTAAAATAAATAAGAGTGAAGCCAAAAGGAAAGTAAAACTTTATTGGAATTCATACTAGTAGTAGACATTCCTGAAAAACTATGTTATGTAAATTAGTTATAGACACTACTTTTTAAAGTACATCAGTGGATACTTCTTGAAGCAAAGAACCCTTTTGTAAAGTAATCTTCACTGTGGAATACATCTTTTTTTATGACTCTTAATGTGATATATTGTGTTTCCTGAAAGAGGATGTATATCAAGTCTGCTGGGATAATGACAGCACAAGTCCACTTCTTTTCAAGAGCATTTAGTGAGCAACAACAGCATTCCGTTGGTTGTGCTTTGTCCTGAAGTGGCGGAGGGCAATTGTGATAGCTCGCTCTACCGATGCTGTAGTACACATACCGTTTACTTCACTTGTTCAATTATGTATTGTGATTAGGTATTTACTCTGCTTGGCATCTTAGCCAAACGTCAACCTAGGAGTTTACGTGTACTTTGTCAAGAGAGGATAGTAAACACTTCAAAATGATTCATTTCCCCTTAACACAAAGCTCAATCAATACTTGAATCGGGACCATGTGTATGTGGAAGTTCCTTTTTCAGTCGGATAGCAAAATCAAAACTACTAAATCTTAGAGTACCTATATGTTTTAAATGTTTTGGGTGTTTCATTAAGGGACCTGGCTTTGTTTCCATGGGGTAAAACGACGCAGTAAAAGGAAAGATAAAAGTCAGCCATTGAACATGAATTTCCAGGTATGTTTTCTGAGCTCATTGTGCTGAACATGAATATGCTAAAGGACAATTCTCCTTTTTGCCTGGCTCATGGCCGTGGGACGCAGGAACTGTGACATTCTTCTCACCTTCTGTATCTGACTCAGGTAGCTCTGGTGACCCCACCTTTCTCTCTTTCAGGGTGTGAACGGCATGTCTGTGGATGAGAAGCCTGACTCCCCCATGTATGTGTATGAGTCCACAGTCCACTGCACCAACATCCTCCTGGGCCTCAATGACCAGCGGAAAAAGGATATTCTCTGTGACGTGACTCTGATCGTGGAAAGGAAGGAGTTCCGGGCCCACCGGGCTGTGCTGGCCGCATGCAGTGAATACTTCTGGCAGGCGCTGGTTGGACAGACGAAAAATGACTTGGTGGTCAGCTTGCCTGAGGAGGTACGGTAGTTTGGTTTGTTCGTGTGGTTGCTCATGGAGGTCTATCAACCTGTAGACAGTTGGCTAAGTAGGAGCTAAAAGGTGGACCCTGGGCCCCATTCCTGCTCAGGGGCTGATGTCCAAGTCACCAACACTATTAGGTTTGCCGCAGAGCCAGTTTCTATCTGATGCACTTAAAATCTCAGAGGCATGAATCTGAGCAGAGCATCTTTGTCGGGGAGCCTCACCTCACCTGTGGCTCACAGCCACTTGTAGTTTCTGGTTCACTTACTCTTCAGGTTTTGAGTAGGACAGCAAAAGTTTGCTACAGTCCTAGATGTGGGATCTGAGTCACTGGGACTGTGGCTATGATTTTTCTCTTTCAGATGGTTGAAGGAGCACTTGATTTCCCTTGAGAGTAAAAGAATGAGAGTATTCACAGCACCTGCCTTGCTTGGGGGGAAAAGTAAAAGCAATCAGTAATTTTCACAGTTAATATGGTAGGATTCTAAGAAGTGCAAACTTGCTTTTCTCACCATTGTTGAAAATACCCTACTCATGTTTCTTAATTACTTCAGTGAGTACAGTTGTATCTGTGCTGTAGGGACACTAGTAGCTGGACCTGTTCTGTTGAGAGTTGACATCCATTCAGTTGGATGGCCTAAGCTGCAGGAACTTAAAAGATGGGCTTCATAATGACAAAACATGAAATTGGTCACCCTTTGAACTGTGTATACAATTCCTCTATTTCCATCATCTTCGCTCCCTTTCATTTACATGGGACCAAGGGTAACACTGAGCGGCCTTACCCGTGTGTTCAGGTCCAGAATCTTTCATTGTGCATCTATGCAGTGTGTAACACTGGGGCCACCACCAGCTGTTGTGCAGGCTGTGCACTGCAACACTGGGCCACCACCAGCTGTTGTGCAGGCTGTGCACTGCACAGTCCCAGAGCTACAGCTCAAATCTATAGTCTGTGTGACTGGAGCCCCAGAGTTGGGCAGTGGCCCACAGCACCTCTGAAAGACAGCAGAGACCCCATGACCCTGGTGGGAGGTGCTAATAGTACCACTAGCATTAAATCCCAGGGGTCACAAACCCAAATGCCTGCAGAGGCCTGGCAAATAATAAAAATGAATAAAGCAGGATGTGTATAAGATACTAGGATGAGGTGGGGCAAGCACCTGCTCCACAGAAAGGCATCCAAATTCAACATAAAAAACAAATATGCAGACAAGTCACAGGGGTCGGAGGGGGTCACCAGATCCAGTCCCTTGTTAAACAACATCTACTGTTAGCCCTGCAGAACAAGGGAGAGGCCAGCTAAGAGTGAGGATTGCATAAGCACTCAACATTTTCACATTCTTCTTCTTTTTTATGTACCCACATGAAAGGCTCCAGTACCACACTCCTCACACCCCTAGGAATTAGATAACTAGAAAGATCCCAGTACCAGAGGCAAAAGGACAAATCGGTTGCAGATAATGTACTCAGGGCTGGTGTAGGGAGGGAAACTTATGTATCAACTAATGTGGGAAGGGCAAGGAATGGCAGCTGTGGTGTGATCCTGAGCTGGATTTTCCTCATCTACATCAATGGGCAAATATTTAACCTGTCATTAGGTGAGATGATAAACATAGAAGTTCTCAGCATGGTCTCTATCCCATAGTAGGCATTCATCAAATGTTAAGACCCCTTCTCCTCTAGATGGGCAGCAAGAATGCCTTTGCAGTTTATTCCAATTCTGGAATTCTCTGGAAATATTTGGAAACTTCCAATTATCCAGAATGATCTCGGGGAGAGGATGGAGCTTATAGTTTATTTATTATCTATATCTGTTTGAGAGCTATTTCATTTATATGTTTTTTACCGATTTTCAAAAAAAATCTGTTATATTAAAATATATTTAAAATGAAAATCATATTTTATGTAATTTAGTCTCTCTTCAGTGACTATTGGCCCCATCTTGAGACTTCCTGGACCGTGTGCCTAAGCCCTGGCCTTCCCCCAGTTAGCTCTGGGATCCTGATCTAGTCACTTAAACCCCTCTCTGAGCCCTAGTTTCTACCCATAAAAACCCCTAAAACTCTGAAGTCCTTGAATTATTTATCATAATACAATACCAAGACAGTAAAATTTAAAGGAAACCAGAATATAAATGCATATGGCGTAACTAAAAGTTTCTTTAGGTCAAATCCCTGATAATCACTTATTTCCTTGGCATTTAGGGACTCTTTTTTTTTTTTAAAGATTTATTTATTTATTTGAGAGAGAGTGCAGAGGGAGGGGCAGAGGGAAAGAATCTCAAGCAGACTCCCCGCTGAGCACAGAGCCCTACTCAGGGGCTTAACCTCAAGATCCTGAGATCATGACCTGAGCTGAAATCAAGAGTCGGATGCTCAACCAACTGAGCCACCCAGACACCCCAGCATTAGGGGCCCTTTAAAGCAAGAGGCACACTGTATAGACATCACACAAATATCTGCTATTTGGCCTTTTTGCTTTGTTTGTGTTCTAACTAAGTGGGAATTTGCAATGTGTTGATTTTCTTTCTTCCTAGTCATGTAAAATGATTGCTATTTCTACATTATCTACACTTCCAAACCATTAAAACCTGGTGCTCAGGTATGTGAAACCTTCAGATATAACCAGATCTTTTTTCCTTCCTATGAAACATAAATTCATATTGTCAGTAACCCAGCTTTAAGTATCTTGCTGATGGAGCATGCAAGCCAGCCACAGTGGCATTTTCCTTTGTGGGCCTGTAATTGTTTCTGAGGCCTCCTTCCAAGAGCCCACTCCCTCTGCTCAGAGCACCCTCCTGTGGCCCCAAGTGCTAAGCATTGTTTTTCTCTCCATGTGTGCACACTAAAATGTCCTTGCAGGCTCTAGAGTCATTGTCCCACTTAGCTCAGTGAATGACTTTAGAATTTGAATTAAGTAGTGAATAAGCAAACATCCCAAACATTACCATGGAAAGTAGCTGCTTGGAATTAATTGGCATTTGGCTCATATGATGTAAGAAAAAAGATTTGCACCTGGGTGACTCAGTCAGTTAGGCGTCTGCCTTTGGCTCGGGTCATGATCCCAGGGTCCTGGGATTGAGTCCTGCATCGGGCTCCCTGCTCAGCGGGGAGCCTGCTTCTCCCTCTCCCTCTGCCTGCCACCCTGCCTACTTGTGCTCTCACTCTCTCTCTTTCTGTCAAATAAATAAATAAAATCTTTAAAAAAAAGAAAGAAAGAAAAAACATTTGATTAGCTCCTTGGAAATTTTTAAACCCCATCATTATCCTGTCACCAAATTCAAATCAACTTCTGGTTTGTCCCGGCCTTGTTCACACTTGGCTCACCTCTACACTTCCTAGCCAGCCTCTGTGCTTCTCAGGAGGCCCTCATGGCTGAGTCTGAAATCTCTTTCTTGGACTATGAAACTTCCAGACACATACTGCTGCCTGTCCCACTCCCCTACTTGGTCAGTTTACACCAAACCCAGCTCTGGTATCTAGTTGTCCAGTTGTGCAGTTCTACCCCAAACTCCTGACTCCCAATGGGCAAATCTCTTACTAGCAAATTAGAGCCACTCACAGTGCCCAATATAGCCTCTAAACTAAAAGGGAGCGAAACAAAAATAGAGGCCTCCTTCTGGAAGTCAAGGAGTAATGGAAATGTCTTGCTCTTTTTTTTGTTTTTTCTTTTCTGTTTTTTTTTTTCCTAAAATGGAATTACAGTCCCTAGAGTTTATATGACTTGAGTATTGGCTCCCTATCGAAAAACACACCCAAGAATGTGTATCAGCAAAAAGTAAGACATAAGGCACCGTACCGAGTACTTCCGTTAAATAATAAAACAGATCATTTAGTTTATAATTAGTAAGTCTATTTTGTGCTAAGAGATGAAGAGAAAGTGGTTGACGTGCCAACATTGCAAGGCCGTTACTACACTGCTCATTAGTATTAAAGTTGGCTCAACAAACCTCTCCTTAGCTGTAGTCATGGAGACCGTTTTGGGCTGGACGCCAACCATGCTGGAAATGGCATCACAACCCTGAAGGTCAGTTTTATGGTGTGTCGAGCACAGGGGGCAGGAATGGGGTATGTTTCCTTAGAAGACATGGAACCCACAGTGGGTTTGCCTAGCAGCCCCAATTACGGGGCTCTCCCAGAATGCCAGAGGAAGAGCAGCTGTTAAGAGGTTATTGCCAAGGTCTGTTATCAAAAAGTCCAAAGATAACAAGTATTGGCGAGGATGTGGAGACAAGGGAACCAACCCTTGTGCACTGTTGGTGGGAATGTAAATCAGTGCAGCCACTGTGGAAATAGGGTGGAGGTTCCTCAAAAAATTAAAAACAGAACTCCCAGGGTGACCCAGCAATACCACTTTGGGGTATATATCTGAAAGAAATATAATCACTATTTCAAAGAGATATCTGCACTCCCGTATTCACTGTAGCATTATTCACAATAGTCCAGATGTGAAAACAACTTGTCTATTGACAGGACTGGATAAAGAAAAGGTGCTGTGTGTGTGAATAGTATTCAGGAAAGGAAAGAAATCCTGCTGTTTGCAGCAACATGAGTAAACCTGGAGGACATTATGCTAAGTGCAAGCCAGACACAGAAAGACAAATATTGCAGGATCTCACTATACGTGGCATCTAAAAAAAGGCAAATGATAGTAACAGAGAGTAAATGGTGGTTATTAGAAGCTTCGGGGAGGGGATGGGGCAAAAGTGGAAATATTGATCAAAGGGTACAAACTTTCAGTTATAAGATGAATAAGTTCCAGAAACATAGGGTACAGCATGGTGACTATAGTTAAAAATAATGTATTATATAATTGAAATTTGCTAAAAGAATGGATCTCAATTGTTCTCACCGCACGCGCGCGCACACACACACACACACACAAATGATAACCATGGGAGGTGATAGATATGTTAATAGTTTGATTGTAGTAATCATTTCACAGTTCACATGCACATATCAAAACATCTCATTGTATACCTTAAATATATACAGTTTTTATTTGTGAAAACTAAATATTTTTAAAACAAGGAGAGGGTAGAGCCAAAGCTCTACCACCTTTCTTTGGGCTTTACTGCCCATGGTCTTTCACCCTCTAGAGAAGGGAGAGGTTTCATGCAGAGAATAGCTGTTGGCTAGGGGTAAGTATGCCTCCTCAGGTGGACCACATGCTTTCTTAGGTATAAATATATTTCAGACTTTGGCTTGCTCTCACTCTCTATCTCTGTCTTTTGCTTTCTCTCTCTTTCACTTCTCTCTCTCTCTCTCAACATTTTAGGGCAGATCTCATTTTTGCAGTGCTAAACAAAAAGGAAAACTGACCCAGAAGGATTCTGAAGCAAAAGCATTTGTTAAGTCTTCTTCTTTTTTTTTTTTTTTTTTTTTGTTAAGTCTTAACCACAGGGTGCAATAAAGGGTACAATCTGCAATAGTACTGCCAAGCACAGAGACCAAATAGGAATTATGGAATCTTCTTGATTGAAAGTTTCTAGAGGAGATGAAAGCTGTCAACGTCTCTGGGATGGCTTAGGCCCAGTCTTTGAAAGGAGCAGTAAGATTGTCATGATTATCTTTGGGCAGTGTTTTCAGTGTGTAATACTACAGCAAGTACCTAACACTGTAGGACAAGCTGCCAACAGCGTTCTTAGCCTGCGTGTAACTTTGGGGGAGGTGAGAATTGATGGGAAACAGTAACTGAGGTATTTGGAGAGTGGCATGACCAAGATAAGAAGAACAAAACGCTCACCCACCCCAGAGCACAGAGCCAGCCCTTTGGCCTCCCTCCATTCACCACCTCGACAAAACGCTGAAGAAGAGTAATAGGCAAAATTTTAGATTTAAGGAGCATCAGCCATGAGTTGCTGGGAAAACCACAGTTTGAACCTTGGCACTAACCACATCTAAGGTCTTGACCAAGCCAGTCAGCCTCTTTGGGCTTCTGTTTCCTCATTCATTTTTTCATTCATTCAACAAATATGTATCAAGGCCCTGCTATTTACCAGGAGGCACTGTTCTAGCTACTGGGTGAACCTAGGGAACAAAACTAAGTTTATATTCCAGTGGGGGAGAAGGAGGAGAGACAGAAAATAAATATAATATGTACTTGGTTAGATACCATTGAGAATAAAACAGAAGGGGGCTAAGGAATGTCAGGGCCCTGCAATTTTAAATACGGTGGTCAACAATGACATTGTGTGGTGACAGATAGTCACTTGTGGGGAACGTAGAATAATGTATAAATTTATTGAATCACTATGTTGTACACCTGAAACTAAGGTACCATTGAGTGTCAACTATACTCAATAAGTAGATAGATAGATAGATACATAGATAGATACATAGATACATAGATACATAGATAGATAGGATGGTTAAAAAGGACCTTTTCAAGGGGATGACTTTGGCTAGAGACTTGAAGGAGGTGAAGGAGCCAGCCATGCTGACATCTGGGTGGTCTAGGCAGAAGGAATAGCAAGGAAAAGCTCTGAGGCTGGAATGGGCCTGGCATGATTGACATACTGTAACAGAATGAGCAGGTGGTAGGATGGGAGGGGGCATGTCACGTAACAGGACCAGGCTGTGCACCTTTTAGAAACATTACCTTTTCTTGGAATGAGCTGGGAGGTCATTTGGAGGGTTTTGCAGATCATTTTGACTGCTATATGAAAATAGACTGAAAGAGGGACGCCTGGGTGGCTCAGTCAGTTAAGCGTCTGCCGTCGGCTCAGGTCATGATCTCAGGGTCCTGGGATCAAGTCCCACATTGGGCTCCCTGCTCAGTGGGAAGTCTGCTTCTCCCTCTCCCTCTGCCTGCTGCTCCCCCTGCTTGTGCGTGCTCTCACACGCCACTCAGTCTCTCTCTCTCTCTGTCAAATAAATAAATAAAATATTTAAAAAGAGAGAGAGAGAAAGAAAATAGATTGAAAGAGAGGGCAAAGGCAAAAGCAAGGAAAACATTTAAGATGCTAAGGCAACAACCCAGGCATGACACAATGGCCTAGATCAGAGTGATAGCAATAGAGTGATGATCAGTATCAGATTCTGGTGATATTTTTAAGGTGGAACTTACAGGATTTCCTTATAGGATGGAAGAAGAGAAAGGAGTTAAAGAGAACTCCAAGGTTGGGGTCTGAGCTGTTGGAATGGGGTTGTCATTAACTGGCATTGGTGAAGACGGGGAAAAGTAGGTTTCGAGTGGTAAGAATGGGAATAAGAGTTCTATTTCGTACACATTACGTTTGAGGTGTGTGTTAACATCAAAGTAGAGATGTCTGGTACACAGTAGGATATGCATGGTTAGAATTCATGGGACAAGTTCAACCTGGAGATAGAAGTTTTAATACCAGATTATTGGGGATTCTGAAAGGCATAAGACAAAATACAATCATCAAGAGAATAAGTGTAGATAAGGAAGGAAAAAAAAAAAAAAAGAGGTCCCAGGATTGAACCTTGGGGCTTTTTAGAATTAAGAAGTCAGAGAGATAAAGAGGAGCCAATGGGGTAGACCAAGAAGGAACAGCCATTGAGATAGAAGGAAAAGCAGAAATACATAATGTCCTGAAAGCCAGGTAAAGAAAGCATTCCAAGGAGGAGAGTTAATAACTATGTCAAATGTTGCTAATAGTCAGCTCAGATGAAGGCTGAAAATTGACCATCTAGCAGATTGGAAGCCATTTGTGATTTCATGGAGCACTTTTGGGGGGAGCAGTGGGATGTAAAAAAAACGTAATTGTGTTCTAAAGAGAATGGAAAGAAAGGAATTTAAAAGCTAAGGTAGGCTACATTTTTTAGGCTTTTTGAGTTAAAGGGAGCAGAAAAATGGGCCAGCAGCTGGAGGGAAATGGTGTTAAAGATTTCCTTTGTTTTGTTTTGTTTTGTTTTGTTTTAAGTGGGAAGAAATTTGTTTTTCATGTTTTCACTCTGTGGTAAAGATGATCAGTATTCACCCACATCCAATTTTCTTCTCTTTCCTGGACACACAGGAAGCCAAATTTACAATCAGGCATGCTATGTAACTAGATGTAGCCAAAGAAACATGAGTAGAAGTCATGGGTCACTTCTGGTCTGAGACAGTTAAAAGTAGGTATGAGTTCTTCATGTTCTTTCCCATCCATTTAAGCGGTGTCAGAGAACTCCAGGAACTCCGAGATGTTGGAACGGTAGCCCAGATCCCTGAGTCACTGCTGGAGAAGAGCCATGTGATTCAAATCAGACTCCGACATGAATGAGAAATGAGCCTTTATGTTAAGCCATTGAGAGTTGGTGTTTGTTTCCTGAGCACAACCTAGCCCATCCTGACTAAGACTTGGGCTGATGGCAGTGTTGCAAAAGAGAGAGAAAACTTGATAATACAGGAGACAGAAGACCAATTGCTAAATAAATGCCCTTAGGTACTTGAAAGAGGATGGGGTCTACTGAGCAAGTGGGCAGACTCAACTTAGCAAGGCACATCCTTATCTGAAAGTGATCTCTGAGGTCTGACCCTGTGCTGTGGGTTCATAGCCCTTGAACTTTGTAGGTTCCTGCCAGAGGGAGAGAATAAATCCTACTGGTCAGAAAGAGAGGAGAGATGCTTGGATGGAGACGGTAGGGAAAGGCCACGGAGGTGGGAGGCAAACGAGTCAGGAAAGGAAAGAGCCACAGGATTTCTCAAGAGGAGCTAGCTCACTTCTCCTACTTATCTTCATGAATTCTCCCTGACTTTTCAGAAATGGTCTTACAAGAGACGAGAGTTAAAGAGCTGTAGAACCACAGGGCTGTTTGATAACCTAGAACACAAGCAAGTAGTAGACGATTCCGATCATTGCTCTCTCACCATTTCCGAAGGTTTTAGGATTTTGAAAAACATATCTGCATTTAATGACCTCGATTTCGATGTGAGTAGGGAGTAGCAGTCCTGGTGACCAGCCTGACTTGCAGGGCTGCTCTTCAGATTATTGAAATGCGATCTGTTAGGCTCCTTGGAAGGATGGTGCCATATAAACAAGAGGTGCTATTATTCCCATAAAAGGAAAGCACAGTCTTCTCTGATGAAATGGCTCTTACCTCAGAATCCTCATTAAAAGCTCTGGTGCAATTTTCCAGGTTGCATTAGTGAGACTTGGCAGCAGATGAAAAAAAAAAAGCAAATAAATAATAAGTCAAAATATTCCAGGTAACTACTTGCTGGCAAGTAAGAAGTTTTCAAGTCCTAGAATCATGCTGATAATTTTGAAATGCCTAAAGGCAGAACTTATTTATAGTAACATAAAGGTGACTTCCAGCCCTGAAATCTGGGCCTCAGTCTCAAATGGGGGAGTAATAAAGTGAAGCCAAGAAAAGAAGAGCTAATACTATTGTGATTCCATCTCCAAAGGCTGCTCAATGGTGCTGATACAGAGGGAGGGAAATCTGGTGTGGAAAATAGCCACAGCAATAGCTAATTTTAAAACTGAAATGCATAAGCTGTTTCCAAACCTCTTACATTTTTTAAATCCTGAGGCCAGTAAGTCCTATTTAAAGAAACTTAGCAGAAATGCGCTCCTATTTTGGCATAGTAGAAGGAGTTGAGTTGACAAAAACTAAGACATATCTAAAAATTATTTTTAAGTGACCTGATTTAAAGCCAGTTTAAGGGTTCTTTTCACTATACCTATTTATTCCTAGATCATAGGAGATGACCTCAGTAGTCAACATTTCTAAATGGATTTAAACAAAGCCTTTGACAGTAAAGGCATTTGCCTTACATTTTATAAAATTAGTTACCGGCAAATCTATTCATTTTAAACCTCTTCCGTATATATGTATTAAATGTCCCTTACGTTTCTTTCTTTTCCCTATTATGGAGTCTCTTAGCTATTTCAGTTAAGATTAATAATAGCTTTAAAGACAAAGTTCAGAGCTGTAAAGTTCGTCACTTGATCAGTAATCATAACTATTATTTTGTCATATTTAATCATAGAACCCGGGCCTTTAACAGGGTACTTAATTAAACTTTTAATTCATGATAAGAACTTAAATAGCACTGGGGAGAGTTTTTAAAAATTATTTCCACTTCCCATCCAGATTACCAAAAAAAAAAAAAAAAAAGTGTGCTAGAGAAACATCATGGCCGTCAGCCAAGGGTATTGTAGGTCATGCCAACATGAACTGGCAGCAAGCCATTGTCCAATTAGCATGGCTTCATCGTTGCAGAGTAATCACTCTCGAGTAGATGGTTGAGTCACTCATGATGTAGTGGTACTTCACTTGAGCCAGTTCTTCTTAGAATAGGTTTCTTGTTCACTGTTACTACCTGCCCTACTTTGCCAATAAAAGCACAGGACCATTTAGGCTGAAAGCCGAACGGAAGAGAAACATCGATTATGTATCTTGTTTCTCTTTGCTTCCTGAAAACTGAGATTGCAATTAAACAGTGAAATCATGGTGTGTTTTTTAAATGACTTACAAGAAAATACAGTTTCCACACCAAAATACTCAAGAGTTGGAATCCAAGAGTCAGTTTTTATTCTCTCTTTTCTTTGGCAGCTTTAACACTTGGCACAAATTTGAGGATATAAGTAAAGTTACCTAATAATCTTAATGGATTCACATTCCATTCAAAAAGTTGGAATGTCACCAAACTGCTTCAGGTTTCAGTTCTATTGTTGGGGTGTCCATGACATTTCTGTTGGGTGTACAGTTATACAAGCAGAACCTTTTCAAAGAGACCCTTTTTATGGTGAGAACACCTGGATTCTTGGTTGGACAAGATGTAAACCAGGAAATTGATTGAGGAATTTCTTAATAAAATGGATCATATCCAGGCATTGGAGTGATGTGTGGTTGTCAGTAGAAAAGGCTGCTCTTAGAAGCACAAAGAAAGTAAAATAAAATTGTTGGCAGTAATCAGCTAATACCTTACGTTTCTATTCTTGTTTGTTTTAGTTTTTAACCATTAAATCACAGGCTAGATCAAAGGGTGCGTTGTTTTTGCTTTCAAGAGTGGAGCAATTAAATAATGGCACTTTGGGTTTCCTGCTATCTCAGAAGTGTTCTTTTTCCTATTAACTCGGTGCATGTAGTAAAATTTATCACTTTGCCATAGACTTCTAAAATATGTTGACAGTCTCTCTACCCGACATTGGCACCAGCTCCAAGCTAGCTGATGATTCAGTGAGCTTTACTGTCTGAGATGGACTTCTGCATGCAGCCTGGCAAAGACTGTGTGTGAAAAAGCTAATGCATTCAGCACCCTGGGTGGGATGGAGCCAGGCCTCCAACGTGAGCACAGTTTTTGACTGACTGGCAGCAAAAAGAAATACCGGCAGCTGTTCCCAAGCAAGCCAAAGAGTTGGCCCAGGAGTTTTAAAAAAAAAAAAAAATCTGAGATTTAGCCAACTAAAGATTCCCGTGTTTAGAAGAAAATCAGAGGAAGGATACAGAAGGTCACAATTACAGCTGAAGTCACAACTATCTCATTTTGTCTTCTGCTTTATAAAGTATGGTATTAAATATCATTGCGACTCATTTTTTCTGATTCTTTCTGAGTCTTCATTTTTGCTCCGTTGCTTTCTTTTTTCTTTTTTGTAAGATTTTATTTATTTATTTGTCAGAGAAAGAGAGCGAGCACAAGCAGAGGGAGAAGCAGGCTCCCCGCTGAGCAAGGAGCCCGATGTGGGGCTCGATCCCAGGACCCTGGGATCATGACCTGAGCCGATGGCAGATGCATAACCAACTGAGCCACCCAGGCATCCCTCATTGTTAATTCTTTATTTGCAAAGGCTGCTGACAGATTATTCTTCCTAAAGACAGTATAGAGTGATATCCTTCGGGGGGGTGGCACCAGCAAGCAGAACAGAGTAGGGCGGGGCAGGTCTGTGAGGGCAGTAGCCACACACGTGTAGGCTGAGCCGCGTTGAGTGACGTGGGTTGGAATGAAATTATGTGTGCAAGTCACTTCAGCAATCTGTCTGCAGAGGCCTTCTGACGCCTCACAACTGACCTATTATTCTTGTTTCATTAGTTACAAAAAGAGACGGGTGGGGAAAACAGAACAGTTACTAAAAGGCCAGGAAAATGTCTGCTAAAAGACAGGACTCTCAGGGGTCTTGCCATGTAAAGATGAGCACTCTAGTAGCAGAGAGCTTCTTCCTTCCCAGGAGACACCTTAGACCGTGGGAATCTTCTTTCTACCTAGAGAAGCTGTAGTCACCCAGGAGTTGAACTGTGTGCCCTGTAATAGGAAGGTGGGAAGATTAGGACTGTGGAACATCAGGAGTTAGGGTAAGAACTTTGTAGTGTGGGGAAATTAGTAGGATACTAAAAGGTATTCGAAGCACACCTTTTGTAACTCTGGAGATTTTTTGGGTGACTTAAATCCATCCGATTTACAAGATGTTCATAGAGAGAAATGCGATGACCTTTCAAAGTTCTCTTTAACAAAGTATCTGCATGCCTCCTATTTAAGGTGGTTACAGTAAATGTTGACCAGATGTTCTCACTCACAGAACAGAAGAAATAGTATCCTTGCTACATCTGAGGGATTTCGGCTGTATTAAAGGAGAATTTTATAGCAGTGTAAGATGCTAGACACTGAAGTAAGGTACAAAAAAATACAGAATTACCTTCAGAGAAACTGGGGTGTGGATGTGTGGTATGTTTAAAGTAGATATTCAAAAAGACAAGGTGGCTTAAGTAAAGCAGTTCATAGATGCAGAGGAATGGAACACATGACCTTTTCATAGGTCACTTCTTTGGGGGATTAACTTAAAAATATAAGGCAAGATCATTTCCTTCAAAGAGCTTGCAATATTGTTGAAGAATCAAGATAAAACCAATGAAATCAAAGCTGAACAATTTAAGAGCATTCATTGTAGCTGCCAAGTTGTGTTGGCCATTGTTTTCCATGTGGGAAAGAACAGGATTTTCCTTTCATCTCCTCTGTGAAGTTTAGACCACCTAAAACGAACACTCACAGGACCGATGGGACTTTCTTGGGGAGCGCATGGAGAGAGACCCTCCAGGAGAGGTCACTGGCATGGCCAAGGCTCAAAAGGAAGCATTCACAGGGCACTGAGGAGCCAGCTTTGGTCAGCACAAATGGCAGGTTTAGGGAAATAATTCAAAATATGGTCAGATTCCATGGGGCCTTAGCATGAAAGAATAAAATTTAGACAAAAGAATTTAATCTTAACCAGATAAGCAATAGAAATTCACTGAAATGTGAGCCAAGAAGTAACATAATGAAAAATTGTTTAAGGAATATCTGTTTAGCAATGGAATGGCTAATGGATAGAAGAACAAACTACTCCAGTAGAGGGCACAGCCAGGAGATCCACCCTGATCCTAGCGTGAGCTGAAAAAGGTCTGTGCCCTGGGGAAAGGACAGGGAGGATGATAGCACCTTCCACAGATCCCAGAAAATTGGATGTGGGAACACACAGGTAGAGAAAAAGGCCATGGAACACTAATATGTATCTATGGTGCTTTACATCTACCCAAGGCACTGAGAGTACAGAACTGAAGAGACAGATCTGAGGAACCCTGGCATGCAGGTGATGGCCGAAATCACCAGGAAGCGATGATCCTCAGAAAAGAGAAGAGAAAAAGGGGCAGGCAGGGACTGAGGTTGACTTCAACACTTAGACCCCCATTGCTGATTTCTCTACAAAAAATGAGGTTTACTCAGGATTGCTGGCTTTCACTTTACCTTCAGTAATTTGGGAAATATTTCATCTCCAACAGTTTATCTCACTGAGGCTATGTACAGAGATGCTTCCTAAATCACCTGTTAGGGAGTATGCCTCCTGAGTGATACTATGAGCATCAGGTCTTACTTAGACCTGCATACAAGGACCCACAAGGAGATGCCAAATTTCTAGAGCACAAAGCCCTTGTCTCAGGGTTTTTGTAATCTGGTATCATGTGTTTTTAAATGCCAGGAACAGATTCAGGCAAAGGTGATCACTTAGGATTTAAAAACATGATGATGAATGTTTGATGGACATTATTGTAGTACAAAGTAACACACAGAGACACCAAGTAACACCACACACACACTGCCTTCACACCTACACAGGCAAGGATCAATCTGAGCATCACTCCTGGTGGGCCAACCAGGTATTAGATGTTTTCTGATGCAAATACTCATGAAATATACATCCTCCCCAATGATGTATTCAGTGTATAGCTTGACCTCATAAAGCCTTTTATCTAGCTTCCAGTTAGGGGAAAATCAAGCATTAGAGAAATGAGCTTAACAACACCATGAAGGAAGAAGCAACAGGTCAAATCCAGGGGGTGGGACTTTTTACAGGACAAATAGCCTGATTTCTTCAATAAGTTAGTGTCATAAAAATGGGACAATGCTAAATTGAACAAGATTTAAGGGATTTAAAAACCAGATGCAGTATATGGTCCTGGAGTGGTTACTGGTTTGGACAACCAGTTGTATAAATTTTGGGAGGAAATTGGAGAAATTCAAATGTGGTCTAGGTAATTAGATGAAATTTTCTTGAAACGGAAAGGTGGTGATACTTGGAAAAGGTAGACTGGGGAATGATACTCCCAGTATGATCTTGGTTTGGTTAAAACCAATACGTGTGTGTGTGTGTGTAAAGAAAGAGCCATAGGGACATGTGCTAAAATGTTAACAGTAGTGACCTGTGAATGGTAGAATGTGATGGATTTTGTTTTGCTTGCCTGCATTTTCCACTTCCTACAATGTGTATTACATTTCTGTAATAATAAAACCGTTATTTGAACAGTTCAGTGGATAGAAGGGAAGGAAAGAAGGAAGACCAAGTGAAGTATGGAGCATAATATTGGAAGAATAAAACTTCCAATATGATTTTATATATGATTTCAGAGGTTCTGTGGGCTTCATTGTTTTTTTCCCTAAAAGGGCCAGTGCTCTCCCCCGCCCCCCCCCCCATGCTTTCTGGTCCCTTCTGTCCAGTACAGGGATCTGCATTCTCCTAAGAAACTCAAGTCCTTCACTTGGGCTGAACAGACTTGTACTCACAGTCTCATTGGTTAAATGAAAACCAACCAAAAAGCAATAGAGGGAATAGATTTCTTCTAGCTCTTTCTTATTAAAAGTTTAAGACCTTTTTTCATATTTAAGTTTACCTTGGTCATTGAAACTTACAGATGCCCTTGCCTTCCTGCGTGTTTTCTAGAGTGACACTTCTGGAAATCACTAGTGTTATTTTAAATGGAAATAGCTCAGATGTTTTCCAAGTCTCTGACCCTGTGCATCCCCAGATAGAGCAGGAAAGTCTCACCCTTCCGTCAAACCTTCTGCAGCTCTGAAGGAAGGAGAGGATGTGAGGAGCTTTCCTGTCAGCCTGGTGTACAGGTACTGAAACTGAAGAAAAGGAGGGTCCTTTCATAGGTATTTTCCAACATATATAAATATCTCTACAGGTCCGCTTTGGGAAGTTACTCAGTAACTTTTAGTATTTATATCGGGCTCTGGTTGTATACAGATTACGTCCAGAGATGTGTCAGAGTGTTCAGTAATAAGGACATGTTTTCATATGAATCAAAGGAATCAAAGGGATGAGGACATTTTACAAAACTAACGGTAAAAGGCTTCTTTCATCTTTAACTCCATGAAAAAAAGACTCCAGGAAGTCACCCCCGATCCTGAACAGCCTAGACCCCTGGGTACCCCTGGAACTTACACGGCTTTCATTCCTCTCCACGTTTCCCATGTCAGAGGGGCTGTTCACGGGGGCCCTGCAGTGATAAGGTGGTTCCCCTCCATTGTGCCCAAAATCTGGAAGAAGACAACTGACACGTGTAGGATTGAAATTTCAGAAGAGTGAGTCAGAATAAAAGTGATGCTCTAATGGATTTGCACCTGTAAGGCTCATGCCAGTGTTTAAAACAACTTTTACCTCATAGGCAAAATAATACCTCCTCTGTGGCGAACAGAATGTTGCTGCTTCTTTACTTCCTCCTCCTTGGGGACCTCCAGAAATGTCTCTTCTTTTAAGTTGTTTTTTTTAAAAGCGATTTTTTTCTTAAATCAACTCTAGTTTGTTTACATGGGAGGTCTGCAGTACTTAGTTCTTCTAATACCCATGTATTGGTCGGCTCTGGCTGCCATCACAAAATACCACAGATTGGGTGGCTTAAACAAAAATGTATTTTCTCACAGTTCCGGAGGCTAGAGGCTCGGAGGCGGCCACCTTCTCGCCGTGTCCTCACATGGCCTTTCCTCAGTGCACAGAGAGAGAGCCCTGGTGTCTCTTTTCTTCTTATAAGGACACCATCATTTAACCTTAATTACCTCCTTAAAGACCCCATCTCCAAATACGGTCGCATTAGGGATTAGGGCTTCAAACTGTGGGTTTTAGTGGGGAATGTAATTCAGTCCATAACAATTCACTAAAAAAGGATGGATTTGTACAAATACAAAACAACACATGCGCAAGGTTATCCACATATGTACAACCATATAACCATGTACTAAGCAGTCATAAGAAAGAAAAAAAAGAAGAGCTCCATGAACTGATGAGGAGTAATTTCCAGGATATATTTTAGAAGGCAAAAATAAGATGCAGAAGAGCACATACACTGGATATGATATGCGCCCTTTTGTGCAAGGAAAAGGGGAAAATAAGAATATATATTTATAAGGTATAAAGTATATGTATAACTTATAAGCATATACATGCATACACACATTTGTAGATTTTATAAAAAGAAACAGAAAAGATAAAGAATTATGAAAAAAGTGACCTATAGAAAGGGGATGAAAAGAGAGTGAAAGGTTTGTGATGAGAGTGACTCTCTGTATCTTTTTATTTCATGTTGACTTTTGAACCATTTGAATGTTTTACGTAGCCAAAAAATTAAAATTTAGGCAAAAAAGACAAAATGCGGCAAACCTAAAAATTTTAAACAAACAGAAAAAAATGAATTCACTGTATATTAAATTGGTTAGTAAACCACACAGAATAAAAGAATAAGTTAGATTAAGTTTTGCATCTGGTGCTATGACTAGACATCCTCTGTGGGACAGTCTTCAAGACAGCTAGCCTGAACTTTTAAACATCACTGTCATGAAAGGCAGAATGACGAGGGACTGTCCTAGGTAAATGCAATAAGTGACCTTTGATTGGCTCCTAGATTGAAAAAAAAAAATCTGTGAAAGACATCCTTGAAGCAATTTAGAGACCCTGAATATAGACTGTATATTAGTTTATAATGTTATATCAACATTACTTTTCTTGGGTAGGAAAATGGTATTTTTGTTGTATAGAATGTTCTTATTCTCAAGATATATATGCTGAAGTATTTAGAGGTGAAATGTCATGATTTATTTTCAAATGGTTCTGGAAAGAAATGTATATGTGTATGTGTGTGTGTGCGTGTGTGTATACACGTTGATCGTAAGGAGAGTGCATAAATTTAGCAAAATTGAACAGTTGGTGAATCCAGATTAATGGCATATGAATGTACATTTCTTTCATTTTTTTTCTATAGATTGAAATTTTCAAGTTAAAAAATTCAGGGCAAACAAATAATCGATGTGGATTGATTTTGTCATCAAAGTGCTCCATTCATTCAGGAAGCATTCACAGAACAGCTACTCTGTGCCAAGCCCTGTTCTAAGTGTTGCGGATTTAGCACAGGATAGGACAGAGTAAATGGAGTTCTCCTGGGCCTACGTTTTAGTGGGGAAGACAAAAAAGAAAACAAGATAACTTTAGACTGTGGTATGTGCTAAAAACAAAATAAACAGGGTGATAACGATAAACAGCCATCAAGGGAGAGGCAGGATTAGATAGGGTGGCGGGGGAAGGCTTCCCCAAGAAGGCAGCCTTTGAGCTGAGACCTGAATGGCCAGAAGGAGCCATTCATCTGTTCGGCAGATTTGCATGGAGCACTGAGAGTGTACAGACAAGCCCAATACCTTCACAAAGTTCATCCTCCCTGTAGGGTTTACCATACGGTAAACAGGAAGAGTAAGTTGGTGATCAGTGTTACAGGGGAAAATAAAGCAGGGAGGGGAATAGTTAATAGAGGACAGGAGTTGAAATTTTAGATATAATAGTTCAGAAGGGTCTCGCCAAGCAGGCAACACACAGAGACCATGGCGAGAGCTAGGGTTGGGAGGAGACAGATCATGGGGCGCCTGCTGGGCCACTTAGTGACTGGCTTCAACTCAGAGAAATAGGAATCTTTTGGGGGATTCTGGCTAGAACAGTGATGTGATACAGCTGATCTTTCCAAAGGATGGCTCTGGATGCTAGGTTTGAGAATAGGCTGCAAAGGGGCAAGGGCAGAAGCAGGGCTACTAGTGAAGCATCTCCTGCAATAACCCAAGCAAGAGGTGGTTGAGACAAGAATGTAGCAGGGAGGGAAGGCCAAGATTTGGATTCTGACTCTGTTTTGAAGGCAAAGCAGCCAGAATTTCCCACTAACTGATTGCAAGTGGGATACGAGAGAAAGAAAAGGGTCCAAGATGACTGAGGTTTTTGGCCGCAAAACCAGAAGGATAGGAGTTGCCTTGAACTGAGGGTGGGAAGGAAAGTCTGCCCGAGGAGCAGGTTTAAGAAAGGAAACACGGGTTTGGGTGGGTGGATGGCAAGATCAGGGGATGATCAGCAGTCAGGTGGAGGGAAAAGGCAAAAACATAAAGATCTACTGAGAATTTCACAGCAGCCTTGTGCAAGGATAATTGGGATCGCCTTGTCTAAGTCTTTCCGTAGAATTTTTTTTTATTTACAAATAAACCTACTGGCAAGTGGAGCTCTGTGAGCTCAGATGAGAAGGTTACCTCCCAGGGCACACTGTCTTCTGACTCTCAGAGTCTAGCTCCCACGTGGAGCTGCTGTAGAAGGCCTCCCTAGTCCTGGGTGCTGGATGGGAGTTTCGGCGGGAAAGGAGGAATTTGTGCTGAAGATGCGATCCTCTTCACAGTGATGAGGCAGCGTTGCTGGGGGCGGGCCTGCAAGGTTCAGCCAGGGCATAGCAGTGGTTCCCAGACATTTTTTGCCAATGACCCCTTTGACATGTGACCAGATTCCACAGGCTGTTTTTCAGCTTGAACCCAAATTTCCCTTCCTTCCATGCCCCACGCCTGCGTCCGGGAGGGACACACATTCTGAGCATATTTCGTTCCTCAAGAGCGGGCTCTGGCAGCTTTGAAACTATTCATTCGCATTCCATTGCTTCTTCTGCTCTCCCGCCAAGATTCCGACAGAGGCTGCTCTTAAAATAAGGAGGCCTTATTTATTCAGATTCTTCCTCCCCCAGGAAGATGCTGAGAGCTTTTCATGAGAATTCTTCAAAAATTGCTGAGGTTCTGTGGGCTTCAGAAAGTGTACTTAAAATGGGGACTCTGGACATTAGGAGAAGGAAGGGGAAAATGGGGAGGGGGAATTGGAGGGAGAGATAAACCATGAGAGACTATGGACTCTGAGAAACAAACCGGGTTTTAGAGGGGAGGGGGGGAGGGGGATTGGTTAGCCTGGTGATGGGTATTAAGGAGGGCACGTACTGCATGGAGCACTGGGTGTTATACGAAAACAATGGATCGTGGATCACGACATCAAAAACCAATGATGTATTGTATGGTGACTAACATAACATAATAAAATTTTAAAAAATAAATAAAATAAAATAAAATGGGGACTCCGGTAACTAGGGCCCTCGGTAGATGCTCGTTGGAGGAGGTGGTAGGCCTTGAGCCCACTCTGCCTGGAGGACCACTCTGCAGCTGTGGTACATTCTGCCCACTGTGGCCCAGCCCAAGAGAACACTCCAGGAGACCATCCTTTCTGGCCAACACCAGCAACAGAGGGGAGGTTGGTTTGCCATCTCCCTCTCATTCTTCATACCTTCTCTTCCAAAAGCCATGTTAGTGAAAGAAACCAGTCACAAAAAGATAAATACTGTATGAGTCCACGTATAGGACATACCTAAAGTAGTCAAATTCACAGAGACAGAAATAGAATGGTGGTTACCAGGGCCTGGGGGATGGTGGGAGTGGGGGGGTTGCTTAATGGTTATAGAGTTTCAGATTTTCAAGATAAAAAAGTCCCGGAGATCTGTTTCACAGTAATGTGAGTATACTTAACGCTACCAAACTGTACACTTAAAAATGATCCCGATGGTAAATTTTATGGTACATGTTTTTTACCACAATTTTTTAAAGCCACATTAACAGCATTACTTTCATGGAAGGAAAAATACACAAGTCCTAAAACTCGAATGCCTTAGGAGAGAGCAAACAGGCAGAGTCCATGGGGTAAGGTTCTTATCTTCTAACCATAGATGTTTCTATTATCCGCCTCCCCATGATTCTGCAGGATGCACATACCTATGGTGTGTGTGTCTCTGTGTCTATGTGTAAGCACTCCAGCATTTTGTAGACATTAGTTCCTTTGAGGGACTCATCTACACAAGGGCCCTGGTACAATTTTGTCTTTTGAAGAAAGACCAAGGAGCAGTATGAAATACTCAGGCTCACATAACAGATTCCTGGAAAATCCAGGAAGCCTATGTCTACCTGAGGCCTGGTCCCAGAATCATTCTTTCTCTTTATCTCAGGCAACCCCTGCTCTCTGGACAGGAGTAGTTCTTATCAAAGATCATGGATTTCATGAAGCAGGGGGTAGCAGGAGGAGTAGAGAGAGTAGCCTCTTGAGAGCAACAGCTCCCACACCAACCAGTTTAGCCTTGGGCAAGTCCCTAAACCCCTGAGCCTAGCTCCTGGGGATAATAGGACTGCTCTGAAGGATGGGAATGAGTACCTGGTACTTGGGACATGGGTCTTCTGTTCATGGTCATCATCACCATCATGGTAGGAAAAAGCCTTCAGAATCCCCCTTGAGATACCCAGCATGCCCACTGGGTAGTCCTCTGCTAGGCATAATGTCAAGCAGGTCTAGATTGGCTCTACTTGGCACAAATTCCTATTTCAGCTCCTACTGTTACTTACTTCAAATACAATTGTCTCTTGGTCCAGAACTTGCTGAAATGCAGCCTCTTTTATGCTTCATACACACTTGGGCCCCTTTTCTAACCAGTTATTGAATTGTACAATTCCCTGGGTCCTATAGAGTCTGGCCCCCATGGGTTCCTCAGTCTGTATTAGAAGGTTATTTTTGGATCTTAGGATTTACTTCAATCCTTTTTGGGGAAAAAAAATGTATGATATTATTTGAAATTGTAACTTGCTTTGAGTTAAAGATTTCTGAAAGAGCATGGTCATCTTAGCATCCAAGGCTTTCTTCCTGCTCTGTCTTAATAGAACTTAGAGGGGCAGCCTTTGTACCAGCATGGCCATCTATGATCAAAGGCCAGTGTCAAGAGAAGGTCCCTCCACTGCTAGCTCCACGACAGGAAGCCCTAGTTCAATTGTTCATCTCAACTTTGTGTCTAGAGTTTGAGTTAGAATCATTAATGAGATAGCAAGGTCACAGACCTGGGAAAACTACCCAAAAAATTCCAACCCGGATTTGAGTCCTAAGACTAACAGACGGCTATATGAGAGCTAGCATGGGTGATCTCCAGGAACCTAGTTGGCCCCATCATTGCATGAGCATCTCTTTTGCCTTGGTCTCTCAGGTTGCTAGTACAGAGCTATGTTCTCTCCTAAGTTCTGACCATTCTTGATAAATTAGAGCTATCGACCATGAGTATCAACCATGAGTAAATCACAGTACTTACTGCCATGTTTTAGAGCATATCCTGTACCTCCTCTCACTTCTTTCATTGCCTTGTGTCCTCCATCTCTTCTACTTGTGGTCAGGTCTTCTGGTTTCTTTTCCTCTCATTAGCAAAGATTTCAGGATTGCCTGGTTCAGTACTAAAACTTGCCCAAGAGATTATTAAGGAGGAAAAGCTTCGGGCTATTTTCTCCTGCCATTTTCAAGGTGTATAGAATGGCAGCATGTGTACAACTTTTATGATATTATTAAGTGGCTGTTATGTCAAGCCCAGAAAAATACAAGATGAGGCATGCTGCTATCCATTCAAACAAAACTGTAGGTCCACGTGACTGACTATACTTGCCCCTCTGACAGGTCTAAATGAACGAGCTTACTTGTTCAGCATGGGAAGATCATGCCTGGAAATAATGCCTATATAAAATTTGTCTTGAAACTCAGTCTGCTCAGTCTGCATTTGTTTAATTTCAAGGTTCTGCAACTATACAGTTGAATTTTTGTTGAAGAGGTCTCATGGCCTTTGAAAACTTACATACTTAGGAAATCATTGACTTCTTTATTTTTTTTTTTTAATATTGCCTTCCATTACATTCTATGAAAACTCCTTGTGTTCTCTGTAAATGTTCATGATCTCAGCAGACTGGTTGGACTAGGCCAGCGTTCCAAACTAAAGTAGCTTGACGGATCTGTCATTCATAGACTCACAGGAGACTTGGGGAAGTTCAAGAAAGCTCTGTTTGTTTTGCCAACTCACAAGTCCATATATTTTGCCAGTGGTATCCAGAGTAAATGAAAATACTATCAACCTTATCTTTCTTCCTTGTTGATACTTGTACACAGTGTTTAAGGAATACTAAGAACCATAACTCCTCTTAATTATTGTGGGGAAACAGTGAAGAGTGTCAAGGATTACAGGTTAGAATATAAGGCATGTTAGAAGTCATCTAGTCCAATCTCCCACCCAGTTTGGAATCCTTTTATTATAATGACATAGGTATCTCTCCAGCCTCTGTTAGAACACTTCCAGCAATGGAGAGCTCACCACCACTCAAGAGCTGCTTCCATTTTGTCATCTGCGATTACTAGAAAATTCTTCCACATTTGTAGCAGATATCTGCGTCCTTTACATTTTTATTTGTGATCTTATTTATGCCCTCTGGAATGAAAGAGAACAAATTTCATCTCTTCTTCTAATAATAGCCCATTAGCTCTCTAAAGACAGCTCTTATGTGGGCCCTGTAAATCTTGCTTTTTCAGGATTTAACAGCTTGGTTCCGTATATCACATGGATTCAGTGCTCATCATGACCCTCGTTGGTCAGGCCTGCTCTTAACATACAGCACTAAATACTAGAGTCTCGATGTGATCTGAAGAGCAAAGAATAGAGGAAAGCTATAACCCTGTCCCAGCATTATACATCTCTTGCGGTAGCCCAGGATTGTGCTAAGTTTCCTGGCATCTGTGTCACTGTCCTGACTCACCTTGTTAAGCCAGCACTTTTCCATCCTGTCCTTACAGAGTTGACTTTTTTTAATCCCTGTACAGGATTTGATGTCCATTTTTGTTCAAGTGGATCTTTACATTTTACCCCATAATATCAGTCTGTGGTTGTCATTTGGGATCTTGATTCTCTCTCCTAAAGTATCTGACCAGCTTGCCACCCACATAGTTTCCTAGTCAGATACAGAACTTAACCGTAACAGAGCAGACAATAGAAGCCTGGCTCACGTCACCAAACACTTTCCTTCAGGTTGAACTTGACATTAATCCATCATCCAGCTACTGGTCACTTAATTTTACTACCTTCCAGACCCCATTTTTTCATATTATTCCAAGAGTGACCTAAGAGGTATCAGCTGCCTTGCTGAAATCCTGGGATGCTATTTCTACTGCATTCTCTGAGCAGTAATCCTATCAAAACCAGAAACGAAGTTATTTTGGCATGACTTGTTCCTAATGAAGCTTGAATCATCTGCCACTTTCCTGTCTAGGTTCTGAGTGGGTGACGGTTTGCCAAGCCCAGAAAGATCAAGTATACAGTTCAAATGGAAGTGCTGTTCGGAGACTTAGTTTTACTCACAAAGAGTATCAAAACTTTCAGAGAGCAGGTGGAACAATTTAAGAGTGCCACATGCACATCTGAATTGAGTGACAGTGAAAATGTGAGGGGAAAGACTCCTCCAATATGTGTATATATCATAAAAATGAAAAGAAAACCATGGAGCACCTGGCTGGCTCAGTCAGTGGAGCATGCAACTCTTGATCTTGGAGTTGTGAGTTTGAGCCCCGTGTTGGGTGTAGAGATTATTTAAAAATAAAATCTTCAGAAAAAAAGAAAAAGAAAACAAAAAATAATAATGTGACTACCATTCTTGGGAAGATGGCTGATAAGATTGAGATATGATGTAAAAACTTTAAGTTCCTGAAGTCCACAGTGCCCCAAATCTCTATCAAAGAGAGAGCATGTTGAGTGGGAAGGTAGTAGGGAGGCAACCCCATCCAGGCTAGGAGTCGAGGGCAGGGTTTCTAAGGAGAAATATGTCTAAAATGGTTCCTTGATCATGGGATGGGTTTGTAAATCCCACAGAATGAAAGCAGATTAAAAACACACACCAAGAAGTGCTCACTTCGACAGCACATACACTACAATTGGAACGATACAGAGAAGATTGGCGTGGCCCCAGCACAAGGATGACACATAAATTCATGAAGCCTACCATATAAAACACACACATACCCCAAGAAGAGCTGGCCTCATAAGGCTCCCCCAGTGCATGGCCCAGGAGTTAAAACGCTGGGGGCTGAGTTCAGTTTACTTCCAACATCAGTCCTCCTTACCTTGTCTTTCCATTTCCCTGTTTTAGTCTTTCTCAGATGCCAGGGTCCTGAGAAAGCCCTTACAAGTCCTGCTACACAAGGACTGGGTTCTCCAGGCAACAGCCCATGGCCTCCGTCCCTCCAGCCTCGTCACTGTTTTCATAACACTGTACTTCAGTTCCTCAAGCTCCCTCTCTCCAGCACCAGGAATGATGGAATCCTGGAAAATACTGCTGTGGCGTTATTTTTGGCTCCTTCCTTCCAGCCCTGTGTCTGCCAGCTCATCGACAACCATTAACAGCTGTTAGAAGGGGCTTTCAATTGCCTGGCTTCTTGCTGAAGTGTTTTAACACCGGTTTTCTAAGAGCTCAGCTACGCTATAGAGGTGAGAGAAAAATGGCAGAAGAGTTACATAAAGCCCCCTTCATTTAGGTGTCAGATTCCCCCCCCCCTTTTTTTTTTTGCAAGAAAAATAAGCCTCTGACAAAAGCTGTAGAGGCGCCGCCCAGCTGAGTCCCTGTAGAGTCCAATTCAGATGATCTCATGTGGCGGCCCTAGAGGCAGCCCGTGCCATTAGCAGGAACACAATCAAGGAATTCCGATGTCTGTGCATCGTTGATGTGAGCAGTTTCGCATTCCCACCCTCGCTGAGCTGCTGCCACCTCACTGCAGCATCTGGAATTCTGGACTAGACACAGAGGAGGTAGCCTATCGGCACAGAGGCTAGAAGATGCCAAGAGGGCCCCCTGCAGCCACCCACAAACCTGTACCCCATCAGCCTCTTCCAGGAGCCCGTTGATGCCAATGAGGCTGCCCCAGGTGGCCACCTCCTCCGTTGTTCCCTACGAAGGACTGATAATTGTAGTAGACATTTGGAAAGTTCTGTGCTCCCTGTAAATGTTAATCCATTGATTCTCACTAGCCCCAGGAAAGATAATGATGTTGTTGCTGATCAAGAATTAACCCATCGTGTCTACCAACACTTTACCACCTTTGGCTACTTCACCGCACATCCCCTACCACCACCGGGGAGTAACACACAGTCCTGTCCCCGTGTTTCAGACCGGAGAATATCAGAGGCCTTGTCCAAATGTCTTCTATGTCAGCATTTAGCCAGAATAATTGTTCGGTCTCCTAATCCCAGTGTTTCTCAAAATATGAATATGTGTAGCACAACATGCAAGTGAGGTGATCTCAAGTGGCATATGAAGAACTTTTTTCAAAGTCATGGTGTTTATTTTAATATGTATTAGAAAAAGCATAACCTGAGATTCCACAGACAGTCTTGCTTAGGACAGGTTTCTTTCTGAGCTAAATTTATAAGGAAGAAAGTGAGTTGCATTAGAGAGAATACTAAAGATTGTGACAGAGGGCCCCAAGTCTCTGTAGTTTAGGAAACACTTCATAATTCAGTACTTTTTCTGTCCACAAGCCCTGTCTGTCTTGTACAATATCTACCCAAAGAAAGCCACAATGGCATCTTATTGGGAACACAGGGTCACGCCTATTTTCATAAGTTTTGCATGAAATACAGGAACAGGCTTTTTGCATTAAGTACATTTAGATGAAAACACTTGTTGTGTGTGTTTCTTTCCATCAACCATTCTTGGTTATCTGATTTGTGTATTTCTTCCAAAATACCCTAGCTCTCCTGCTTGGGTCCCTCAGCATCTCTACCCCACCCCCTCACCTGTCTGTAGCCCTACTTATGGTGAGGATAGAGGATAAGGCTCTACCTGACTACTGTTTCGTGTTGCAGAATTTCTTCAGGACTAGCTAAGATGATTTGCACCTCTCTATCAGTTCTCTGTGACCACATACCTCTGCCCCCCTCTTTTCCTTCTCATGTTTCAGCTCAATGAAGTTCTAAAGACCTATTTGTTTGGCTGTTGCGGGTATCCTTATAGTTTAGATGTTCTTCCAAAGAATGGATATGGAGGGCAATGGGTTTGATAACAGTAACCCAATCTTCTGTTGCTAAAGTTGTAGGAGAAAGAGGGGACATATGGCATGAGATGAATCAGGACAAGTCAGTTGAGCCCAATTCTAAAGAGCCTTGAATGCCATTTGAGAGGGGCTTGGGTTTTATTCTGCAGGAAGCAGGGAAATAAAGTGATTGTCATTGGGATGATTAATCAGGCAACAATACAAAGGAAGCATTCAGGGAGAAAGAGACAATGGCCAGGTTGTTATAATGGTCTAAGCAAAAAGTAAGAAGGCCATGAAGGAAGGCATGTTTGTTGCAAGAGAAAGATATAGATGCCTTTTAAAGACCAAAGAATAACAGAAAAGTCCTAAAATTGTATCATGACTTTCAAACAGACATCATTGACTGAATTGTTTATTATCTATCTCTTCTAGATCAGTGCTGTTCAATAATATTTTCTATGATGATAAAAATGTTTTCCCACACAGTCCAATATGGTAGCCACTAGGTACATGTGGCTACTGAGCACTTGCAATGTGGCTAGTGTGACTAACTAAACTGAATTTTTAAATTTTATTTAATTTTAATTAATTGTAATGTAAATAGTCGCACGTGGCTAGTGACCATCATATTGGACTAACCAGCATAGTGCAGGACTAGAGTACGGTGCCAGCTATCCTGCCTAACTTGTTTGCCAATCGGTCCCTAGAGCCTAGCATTGCCTGGCACATAGTAGGTACTTAATAAATATTTGTTAAGTGAATGAATAAAAAGAAACCTTATAAAACAGAGGCAAAGAGTATGTCCTGTTCGAATCAATATACTCCTTTATGGAGAATTTTGGCCCCAACTTAAAGGTGGAGGATGGAGATTTCCCACACACATTTAGAATATTTCCCAAATGTTTAAACAAAGCTCTCAGCTTGTGCAAGTGGAGCAAAATCAAGCCAAAGGGGATAGATGAAAGTCAGCCACGTGGTGGGAAAATCCAAGCCCAAGTTCTGTTCTGTCGGTCCCTGCCTTCTTGGTTTTCGTTTCTGGCTATTGTAGAAATGCACAGTACCCACGTCTTTTCTTGAAATATGTGAGGGTAATGATCAAAATGAAAAAATATCTTTTATGAGGAATGATAAAAAGAAAATGTGTCAGAGCTGCTTTGTTAACATGGCTGTAGAAATACGGGGAGGTCCACACATGATCTGGAGTGAGGGGTTCAGGACGTAAGCCCCATGACCTTGGGCAAGTTGTTTAAGCTCTCCAAACCATAGTTTCATAGAAAATGAGAGTAAGAATCATAAACACTTCACTTACCAAGCAGTTGGGAGGAAGAAATGATATAGTAATAGGAAAATTCGTGGTTCATAATCCATAAAGTTCCGTTCAGATGTTTATTCTAATTCACACAGACTAGAATTATATTTGAATATATGTCTGGAAGACACAGTTATATTAAAATATAATTCTGATATGTGCCTTCCAGAAAAATGAGAAGTCCTCAAGCTACCTACATCCAAAACAAAACCTAAACAATCCAAAAAAAGACATATGTCTCTTAACATTAAAAAAAAAATTCTGGAAAACTGATCCCACAACCTCCTTCTAATAGCTTGTTATGATCAGTAGTGCTTGTTGCCAGGAAGTTCTTTGTCTTTCCACCATCTCTCTCCCCTTTTAGATTCAGTGGCTACGTCCTCTTCCCCATTTGCCAGGGACCACCTCCCACTTGCCACTGCAGCCCTTCATACCCTTCTCCCATCTCCCCTGCTCTGTGCTTCCATCACCTGTCTCGGGCCCCTGTCTTAGCAGTAAATTTAGACCCTTTTTCTCTCTTTCTTCAAACTCACAACTTCTGCAGCACCTGTAGCCATCTATTAAGAAACATCTCTGGGCGCCTGGTTGACTCAGTTAAGTGTCTGCCTTCAGCTCAGGTCATGATCTCAGGGTCCTGGGATCGAGTCCTGCATCGGGCTCCCTGCTCAGCAAGGAGTCTGCTTCTCCCTCTCCCTCTGCCCCTCACTGCCCCACTCGTGCTCTCTCTCTCTCAAATAAATAAATAAAATCTTAAAAGAAGGAAGGAAGAGAAAGAAGAAAGAGAAAGAAAGAAAGAAAATGAAAGAAAGAAAGAAAGAGAGAGAAAGAAAACCTCTCCAGCAACCTGAGTCCCCCAGGACCACCAGTTTACCTCCCTCACCCTCCATTTCCCTTTCTTTACTCTCAATGATTATAGCAAAGAGCTGGTCATCATTCCACATGTATTGACCATCCACAGACGGAGCTCTGTATAACCCTATCAAATAATATCACACCGACTTAGGTTCTTCATGTAGGTAACAACTACTTCCAGAAAAGTTTCAAAACTTCGCCTGTATGTCATGATCTCGTGTTGTTCCCCAAATCCAGGATTTATAAAGAGATTTCTGTTGAAAATAGTTATTCACTTACCGCTAGAATTATTTTCTCATAATATGTAAATCCCATTTCTTTTTCATAAATATGACCACTTCTCTGATCTTTTTGTCATTTTTTTCCAGAGTTTAATATGCTTATTAAAATAAAGGGCCATAAATATGCACAATCCAAATAATTGTTCATCAGTTCAGGGAACCTGAGCATCAGTTTTCGGGTTTTGCCATCTTAGTCCCCAACATTCTCCCCCATTGAGAACACATTCTCTTTCTAACCATATTCAAAGACAGGAATCACTAGAAATCCTATTGGTTTTCATCATATATAAGCTTAATTGTTGCTATCTTACATTTGGGTTATAGCTTTTTTTCTTTCCAAAATAGTAACATCTAATTAAGCCTAACCAGAATGTACACCGTTTGCCACCTTTAAAATTTCATTCTAATTCAAACGTCTCTTTACGGCTAGTACGTGAAGAATAAGGCCACTGTGACCCCAGCCACCGGTAAAAATACTGAAAATTAAGCCCTGCTTATGGTGAGACTAGCTCACTGCTGGCTAGTCAATAGTATGACAACTGATTGTATTGATAAAAGGGTAAAATGGTAAGTATGCTGAAATTATACAAAAGATAAACATTGAAAATAATGTATTTTAAAATCCTATTATATTAAGAAATAAAAGTTTATACAGACTTTACAAAAAAGAAAAAGCAGCAGTACAAGCCCGAGACTCAACACCTTCCAGTGGAAACCAGCAGGGTTCTGCAAATGCACCGTTAGGTGATTACTCTACCCAAGATCTGGGTTCGCAGGCACGTGTCCTCAGGGCTGAAAAGTAGCAGAGAAAAACCATACCTGGCCCTTCTTTTCCCTCTGGAGGGTTGCCAGTCAGACTTGGTACCTTGGTAATAAGGGTTAGCCCCTGTGGTCTAGCTATGTTCCCAGATCTGCCATTGTGAGCAGTCTAATCTGATGATTATAATCATAATAATCCATCAACTTAGGGTCCTTATGAAGCAGTTTTCTATAAAGTACTGCATACGACCAAACATAACCCCACATTCATACGTAAGACCAAGGGCACTTTTCACTTTTCATTTTAACAAGGCTGGGAGGCGGTGGGAGTCTTCCCCTGAAACCGTCAGATTTTTTTTTTAAATGCAAGTTACATGACTGTAAGAAGAATCTTCATTTCACAGTTGCACTACTTGAAACATTTCCATCGTTTCATGCATTGGTCTGTGTAGATGCAGGTTGTAGTTTTGGTGGCCCATTGTCTAAGGACAAAGGCTAGGATGGGCAGTCTGGATAAATTGCATTCCAGAAGTTTAAGAAATTAGTTGTTTGAGGGCTCCTGGGTGGCTCAGTCAGTTAAGCGTCTGCCTTTGGCTCAGGTTGTGATCTCTGGGGTCCTGGGATCGAGCTCCGCATTGGGCTCCCTGCTCAGTGGGGAGTCTGCTTCTCCCTCCCCCCCGCTTGTGCGTGCTCTCTCTCTCTCTCTCCCCTCTCTCAAATAAGTAAATAAAATCTTTTTTAAAAAAAGAAAAAAGAAATTAGTTGTTTGAACTTAGAATGTTTTTTTCTAGAAATAGGTTATAAATCATGATTACTTTCCTAAATCAGCTCCCAAATCTCACATCTGAATCACGTTTCATTTTCCAAAATTTATTCAGTGAACAGATATTTATCATTATGCAAAGAGGGAAGGAAATGAATTCTTTAGGAATGAGGGAAGGGCTATGAAAGTACAGGGGAAGAGTAGGTCATTCTAAGGAGAGAGGACATCATGGAGGAGAGGAGGTACAGGTGGGCTGTCAGTGGGTGGGAAAAGGCCATCTTGGGGTTAGTGTCTCCCCCCATTATATGCCTGCAGCACCTTCTCTGTATTTCCGTCATAGCACCTTTGGCATTGTATGGCAATTGAATTATTGCTTGTCTGTCTCCTCATCTAGACAGTAAGATCCTTGCGTCAGATTTCTGTGTGGTGGCGGTGATATTTTCAGTCTGCAAATCGACCATCTAGAACAATGCCAACATGATAGCCATTTGGTTAATGTTTGTCAAATAAATGAAGAGCATCCTTTAGAAAAGTTCTAGAGGCAGGAAAATGTGTAGCGTGTATTAGATGGGAATGAGAGGGAGGAATGCAACGGAGTCTGAATGCCAGCGAAGAGGGTATCTCTGGATTCTAGTTCTAGTGTCCTTTTTTTCAGCCACACCTAACTTCTATTCATTTTATATTTTTTATGGGAAAAATATTTTTGGCGTTCCAGCCAAGGGGCCCATCTTCTCCCAGTCTCAAGGATGCATGAGCTTCCTCCAGGGAGGGATAGAGATCTCTATAGATGGGTCTTAAGGAGCCAGTTGGACCCATCTCCACCCACCGTCATGGGTGTTCACAATTGGAGAACAAGGGGCAGTTTCTCCGGCGAGCCTTCCTGAGGACTTGCCTGCCATTCACTTTTAAGTACAGCTTATTCACAAAGTGGGGGCTGTTTATAAGTCAGGGGCAGCGTGTGTTTCATAAAAGCGCTTTCAGTATTAGGTTCTCTTTATTTCCACCACTTGTACAAACATACATGGAAATGGTCACTTCTCTTTTCTTTGCATTATCAATTTTTCCTTTCCCTCCTCCCTTTTAAAGTCTTAAGTTAATGCTTTTATGTTTATTTTGCATTTTTTTATGCTAACACAATCCAGCCAGTAAATGTCCAAGTGTTCCTCGCCCCAGCTGATGGCAAGTGGCCTTGAACGAGGAGGGCCTGGGCAGCCTTCTCTGGCTAGCCTCAGCATCTGCTCTCTAGGCTTCGGTTTTGCCACTATAATTATGAGCGAGAAGCCTATGGTTAATTACGATGCATGAATGGGAGATATTCCTGGACTTATTTGCATTCATTACTTGCTGGTAGTTTCTCTGTTGAGGTCTCCATCCTTGTTTTTATGGAGCTTTTGGCAGTGTTTCTGCAGTTGGTGTGTGAATTTTTATGATCTGTTGCATGTTATTCATGCAATTTCCTGCCCTGTAATGGTATCAGTTTTCCAGACGCAGAGGAATACAGACTAAAACCTGGGAGCCTGCATTAGCATAAAATGTCCCAGTTCTGTCAGTTTGATTAATTTGTCTCTTTGTCTCCACTCTATATGATAAGTGCTATTAATGGTTGCAACACTTCATATGTCAAAGTCTTTCTTCCTAATGACTTGAAAATGCGGTTTATTTCCCCCCTTTTTGTATTATTTTCCTCATTTAGCATTCCACTCAAGTATAGATTTATGCCATGCTCTTTTATTATCTTACTGGTTGCAGCACTGGAGTGATTACATATGGTGTAGAGTATGCGTAAAGATGTGATCCCAGGGGCAGCAGCTGCTGATGCAAGCTGAAAATAGATCCAGCATACGCTCAGCACTTTTCCCAGAGGCCTTTTATTTATTAGGAACAGTCTTGGTACAGGACAGCTTGGATCCTCATTTAGCAAGATGACTTTTTTGCCTTTCGGAACACTGCAGTGACTTTGCTCTATTTACTGACGCTGCTGTGTAATTATTTCTTTAACCGCCTTGTATCTCAGCATTGACTTAACCTAACAGAAATTGTAATATAATCTCGATATATAATGAACTCAAGAAGCGACAGGCTCCATTTGAAGTAATGGAGCTTGACAGATCTAAGGTTTAAATTAAATAATCCTATTTGTAAGACAGCATTTGTACATGGTACACTGCTTTAAAATGAATTTCTATTCTTCTCTAGCACTTCTTACACCGTTTTCAGTATTCTTGCTTTCAAAAGGACTTTTTCCAGAAAGAAGCGCATCGTGAAGCCAACGGCTCTTTCATAAGGAAAAGAATCAAATGAAATTTTTTTACCCATTTCGATCACTGAACTGGAACCAGCATCATTAATGATTTGAGATGGGTAGTTATTAATCCAAGCTGGCAAATCCAAATAGCTCAGACTTTTCTATCAGCACAGAACATCTGTGATATAAATATAATAGAATTTAGGATTAAGATAATAGCTAACCTTCTGCATGTGGTTTAAGTTCAAAGAGGTATTTTTTTTCATAAATTTGAGAAGTCCTAATAACAAGTATATGTATTTATTTTCTGAATAAATCCAAGTAGAACCCTCATTTCGTGATGTCATGAGAGGTGTATTTTCAACAGGATAAGGAGGAAGTTCATTGTATATTTTAACAGATAGCATCAAGATAGTGATTCCTCAGTGTGTGATAAAATTGTCCAAATAGCAAAAATGAAGAAATAAGAACATTAAAAGTTTACAGGCAAATGACAATCTGAGAGTAGTATTATCTATTGGCAGAACCTAGTCCTATGATGAGGAAGCCTTGAAGAAAAATGAATTTATAAATAGAGAGCAGACCTCTTTATGGTAAAGTAATGAATAAGGGAGGCAAGTTACTAAATTCCCTTTTTCCTTTTTTGTGTGTGATTTTACCTGCTCTGAACCAAGAAGGCATCAGAGAAGAGGGGGGTGATTCCCTCCTTAAATTTGTGGTTGCCCTGAGATAGCGCCATGGGTTCTGTTTGGTTAACTGAGATTTTATTAATTCCATAATCGAATGAGAGTTATATGGGGTTAAACACATCATTTCCTGCTGGGTCAGGTTAAAAATTAAAGCAGTGATTCATGATAAAGAAAGTATGGAAAAAAAAAAAAGGAAAGGAAGTGTGATTATCTCATTTTAGTGGGTATATATGACCCCTAATATTGTTGAAAGAGCAGTAATCCAAACCATTCCTAAAATAAGCAAACCAAGGAGCACTTCGCTGGGTAGAAGAGAAGCCCCCCCCCCCCCGCCCACATGCACAATTGCATGAAAAAGCGTTAGACCATAGCGTTTTATCAGCTTGATCATCATGGTTCATATACTCTTTGAAGTTTGTTTGGGAGTTTAGACAGCTAATAGCCTGTGCTGTGTAATGGGGGCTGCAGCCTGCACCCTGCCCTAAAGATGCCCCCGGTAGGAACAGAATGGAAGACGAGCAAGAGCTTGCCTGGGGCTAATGTGCCTGCTTTCTTACTCTTTTTATTTTGTCTTCCTTTCTTTCCCCCCTGTCCTGCTTCCCGCTCTCACATACAAAGAACACCCCAGGTTGTTCTCCAGGCTCATCCCTAATTACCTCCGTTGTGACACGGTAATGTTATAGCCGATTTCATTCTCTGTCTCGTGGCCTCAGAACAGTGGGTGATCTTGCTTGCTATAGGAGAAGTGATACTTGGGCATGACAGGATGAATTAAGGATGGGGCCTAAGTATTAACTCTTAATTCCCTAGCTCTTGTGGTTCTAAATGAGATTCAGTGTCATTATAACTGGATGTGAGCATTTTATATGTATGTGTGTCTGTCGCTGAAACCATGTTTGATCAATTGAATTGACCTTAGTTTTCTGGTGAAACACATCAAGCGTATTATGAAACAAGCAGCCCAAATAAAGAAAAACATTTCACCTATCTTGTCAAATATTTCATTGGGACCTCTGAAAGCTGATACTTCCCTTCTGCCACCAGCTCTGAAAGGAGAACAAAAGCACTTCATTTTTGATAAGTGAGACTTGATTTTTTCTCTGAAACCTTTTCATTTCCAAGATGCCTTATGAGAGGTATCACCGTTTGGGCTAAGTTTCCCAGTAAATGATGTCGACTCTGAAGGAGGCTCTCAGAGCCAATTATTTAGCAAGTGGTTTGTAAACCAAAGACTAAAGGAAGAAATACATTATCAGATAAGGGCCAAGCAAAGAAAGAAGAAAGAAACTAACTTTATTTAGCACCTATTTTATACCAAGTGAATATGAAAATAATTTGAGTAGAATAACAAAGATCTTAGGATCAGAGGAACAAAAAAAGATCAATGGACTTACAGAGTTGGGTTTTTTTTTTTTTAATGGAATACTATGTTCCATTATAAACACTTGTAGAAGTATTTGAATAGAGACAGAAAAGGGGAAAAGATAGAGGGTGGGAGGGTAACGAAGTTCTTAAAGTCTGTCTAAAGAAGTAAGAATAAAGTGGAAGGATTTCAGCCACTGAGGACAGAACCAAATCAGTCAGGTATTAAACCAAGATAGTTGCTAGCAAGTAGAAATATAATATTCATTTTTGTTCCTGAATTCTGTTAGCAATTTCTGCCTCTTCAAATTCTTTGGGAAATGGAGAGTCTGCATCTAAAGCTTTACTTGGCTCTCAGTCAAAGGTCTGCCTCACCCAGAAAACATCATCAGGAAGCCCAAAATCAGTGGAATTTTTTTCAATGGATAACGCAAGCCAATTTTGAGCCTGATTTAAAATTCGCTGTATAAATTCATCCTGGCTTGCTACAGCTGTGAGTGTACTCTCTTTCGATTGCTGACTCTTCCGGTAAAACATACATCCTCTCCACTTTCCACACTTCAGATTTCAAGTGGAAGAGAGCTATTTGAAGGCCTCCTCTCAAAACTGACTTACTGGACCTTGTAAACCTGCTTGAGAAGCTTCCATGAGTATAGATGTGTATGTGCTTACTTTTTAAAAATGATCTTTGATCCAAGAAAATTATAGCGTTTGTATTTATGGGCACACAATTATGCAGTGGGCTTTCTGAAGGCCCTATTATAAACAAGCTGGAGCTCCTATCCCTCTAGTTTTGGTTATACTCTGTTCCACTAAAAAGATACATATGCTTCATTAAGCCAAGATTTATTAGCAAGGCCAGCAGGTGATAATGGAACAGCAATTTTTACGTATCAACTTTGACTTGGTTCCCTTAATTGGCAGCAAGGAGAAATATTAAAAGATCTTGCTAACGCAGCACGATGCATGGGAATTAAGAACATCAGGGAATTTTTTTCTTTTGTGATATATTGGGAATCATAAAACCTTGGTCTTAAAATTCATCTGACCCAGCACTAAAGAAATGGGCTATATTTTATCTTTTGTATAGCCTTCCTGTCTAATACAGTGATGCTGATGAGGATTTAAAAAAATAACCTTTATTGAGCATTCACTATGTGCCAGGCACTGCTCCATGCACTTTTTTACATGCTTAACTCACTGACCCTCTAGGATTGCTGCTAATATTACTATTATTATTATTATTATTATCATCATCATCATCATCATCTCCATATGATGAGGAAACTGAGGCAAGAGAGGTTAATTAATTTGTGCCAAGGTCAGCTCCTAAGTCAAGGAGCCTGGATAGAAGCCTGGGCAGCCTGACTCCCATATTCTTAACCTCTTGCCTGAGAGATGAGAGTAGTAACACTCATTAAAGATGCAGGTGTCTGTGGGTTTTTTTGGTTTTCGTAAGATTTTTTTAATTTATTTATTTGAGAGAGAGAGAGAGCCAGCAGGGGGGAGGAGCAGAGGGAGAGGGACAAGCAGATTCCGCACTGAGCACAGAGCTCAACACGAGGCTCGAGCCCACAACCCTGAGATCAGGACCTGAGCCGAAATCAAGAGTCGGACGCTTAACTGACTGAGCCACTCAGGCGCCCCAGGTGTCTGTGTTTTAAACAGGTGGAAGAATGAGGCCCAGGGCGCCACACCAGTCAGCTATAGCTTGGAGACAGCCAGTATCTCCATCTCTCGTTCAGGGTTTTCCTGTGCCACACAGAAGTCACCATGAGCCTAGCAAGAGAAATTTGCCTTTACGCAAGAAAGAACGAAAAAGATGCTGAAAAAGTTGAAATGTAAAATGATAGCAAAGAGAAAGCACCTGAAATCTGAAATAAATCTTCGTTCTTCTTCTTTCTACCCATTGATGATTCCTCAATTCATGCCACTTGATCAAATAAAGACCTTAATATCTAGGTCATCTTGACTTACATAAGGACTCAATTTTGTCTGGGGCCTCAGTTTTGAGGCATGAGGTGTAAGACATGTTTAAGAAAACAGCTATATAGATTTTATAATAACCCAGTGTGGTAGGTAGAATAATGGCCCCCCAAAGATGTCTGTGTCCTGATCCCCCAAAGCCTATGAGTATGTTACCTTATATGGCAAAAGGGAGTGCAGAAGTGATTAAGTTAAGGATTGAGATGGGGAGATTATCCTGGGTTATCTAGTTGGGTACAGTGTAATCATAAGAGTTCTTATAAGAGGGAAGCAGGAGGGTCAGACTCCCAAGGTCCACTTTGAAGTCTGACGTCCATTTGAGTGATGATGGAAGAGGTGTCTAGAGGCCCAGGCAGGCTCTGGCCACAGAACTGATCTGTTGCTCCACAATTATCATAAAAATCAATGAACAGGGCCTGGAAGGAAGGTTGCCTTTTCCCCGTCTCTGACCATAGCTATTTTCAGCAAGTCATCTCGTTTTATTAGTTCATCTATTTTCCATTCATCTTTATTTTAAAATAAAACGGACATCTCACATTCTGTAGGAACTATCACCTCTTTCTTATTGGCCAGGCCAGAATGATTTATTGGGCAAGTTCGCTGTTCTTAAAAATCCTACATCATGCCGTGGCTAAAACAACTGACTGGCATCAGTGGTTGTCTTCCTTTAAAGAAAGCTCCAGGCTACAGAATTCGGATCCATATCCTCCTCAGTAATTTATGACCCTGAATCCCAAACTACCTTGGTTACACCTCTGATCCTTTACACAGTTCCCATGCTATCAGTCATGTGGTAAAGTGTCCCACATGACTCCTACTGGAACCCTCCTTCTGCCAGTGTGGGACCCAGGCTCTGGCCTCGGTTGGTTAGAGGCAGCATGGCCCTTTGTATATGATTCTCGGTCTGTGCTCTCACACTTCAGCAGCTCAGCCCCCTCCCAGTCTCTCTGCTCTGTCTGCACCTCCCTTCTACGGCCACTACCCACATTCCGGCCACAGCTGGCGCTTGCCTGGACTTCTGTGACCAGCCTGCCCCCCTGCCCAGGTTGCCCCCCCAGCTGTGGCTAGAGTAATCTCCCCAGTACTCCTGCTCGGCAGACCCCAGTGGCTCTTGATTGCCGGCCAGCCTCCTGGGTGTGACGTAGCCTGACTGTGCGGCCCTCACCCCTGCTCACCTGTCTAGTGTCACCTGTGGCCACCCCAGCACCCCTCCCCCAGCTGAACTCCTGCCTCACTGCCCTGGGTGCTGGATGTGCTCATGTGTCCGCGTATTCCTTTTCTCCCACGTGCAGCACCAGTGCCCACCCACTACCTGGCTAATCCTCCCTTGGGCCTCCATTTCTGTCTTACTTCCTCTGAGGTAGGTGCCCCTCCGCCAGCCCCTGGACCTCCCCCATTGCAGCTCTTACACCGTGTTGTCATTACCTGTCAGCTTGTCTCTGGCCCATCCGCCCAGCACATCTCAGGCTGGGCACCCTTTCTTCCTTAGTCATTGTTTATTCTCCCAGCACCTAAGACTATGGAACCACGGGAGGTAGTCAGTACGTGTTTAAGGGAATAAAGCGAGCCGTACCCTGTATTGCAAAGGTGGCCCCCAGCAGCACCCTGTAGAGTGAGACCAGGAAGGCGCCTGGTCTCTCTGCCTCGAACTGGATGACACAGCCTCCTCAGGCTACAAACCCCACCCAGCTAAGGACTGTCGTAGAACTGAGATTTGCTCGTCTCTACATGAGGCTGCCCGCTTGCCATTTTGATGCATTTGCTCCCATATCACTGTGGGGCAAAGGGGAGCTAAGAGGACAAGGGACGGTAGCTCGAAAGTGTTATTAATTGCTGACAGACTTAGCAGTTCGTAAAGTCACAATGATGATCGAGGACAAACAAGAACAGATCAAACGGCCTTTTAGGTCTGCATTCAATATAATCAGCTAAAGGTTTCTTCTGTGTGATGAACAAGTAAGAGGTCCCAAGTGCCCCTTTTTTCCCCCTAAAAAAGTACACCATTCAGATTCTACATATATTTTTTGAGGCAATTTGCTTCTCTTTGCCTTGCTCTCTTTCTATGACTTGCCCTGCAACCCAGATCTATATAAGTATCTTGCGTTCTTGTGCTCCCTCTCCTGGTCTTTTCTGTCTCCCAGTAAGACCGTGTTCCTAGCACCATGCACCCCTCAGGTGGGGGCTTGGCATGTTCACAAAGAAGCTAACAGCGCTGCAGGGCTTGTTGTAAGATCCATGGGGGGCCAGAAACAGATTCACTTCTTTGTTGTTTGCAGTCCAGCTTGACTAAGTGAAAAAGGGCCATCCTGGCACAGAAGAGAAACGTGCCTGGCATCCTTTTTGAGAAATGAAATGCTCTCCAGAAAGAAAAAAACAAAGTATAATAAAAAGCACTTGATAGTACATTTTTGAAAATATTCCTCCCTGGAGATGTACAGATGCATGGAGGATGTGCCCTATCAGTTAGCAGTGCTAATTACCTAATTATCTGGTCAGCTGCAATAAAAAACCCCTTTGACATTCTGTTCCCTCCATATGCCAGCTCAAGTGTTCTGATATCTGCTCTGTGACCGTGGTGAGGGGCACACCGTATTCTCTTCCCACCAAGAGTAAGAATGTGGGATGGTCTTCACAGCTGGCTCGGGCGGTGCTTTGTGTCGGGGGCACAAGGCTGGGAACAGGGCAGTGCGAGGTCCTGCCACAGAGCTAGCAGGACGACGCTCCCTCGAGAGGGCGACCAGACCTCACCTGGCCTCCTTGGCTCCCGGCATCCCCTGGAGCTGCCTCTGAGCTCTGATCCTGCCCACCTCTTTCTCTGGTTGCAGTCGCTTCTGAGACATTTCATAATTTTACCCATTTACCTTATGTTCTTTTTTTTTTTCCATTTGACTTTCTGAAATAGCATCCCGGCAAAGTATGTCATTTCTCCTACTTTAGTGTAAAAGAGGATTTTGATTTTGCTTTTTCTCAAGCCCATCTCGAAGAGCGCACACCTCTAAAACTGCTATTCTAACTTAACATGCTAAGGAAGAACCAGTTTTGCTCAACCACCTAACACTCCCAGCCTTCATTCCCAAACCAGCTCCTGTCTTGTTCCCTCTGTCCTGCGGGATGGTGGCTGTGTCCTCTCCTGAAGCCCCATCTGTTTTGCCCTAAGGTTTTCTTCCGCACGCTGTCAGCCTCTTCCCAACGCATCATTTCTTTTTCTCCCACGGTGCTCCCTTTTATGGGGTACATTTGAAGTTTCATTTAGATGGGGTGGAAGGCACTGGTTGGTCTTAAGTAGAGAAGAGTGTTAAATCCTAGGTATTTATGGAAATTCCTTTCCTAGAAGGGCACGAGGCTGTTTGTGAAGGACCACAACATTTGGAGAGCAAAGGTTGACTCGCATGGGTCCTGGGCTGTCCTATCTTCCAGCCTGCTCCCGTCCAAGCTTAGTGCCCTTCGACAGCCCATGCTAATCCCTCTTCTCTCAAAGTCTGAGGCACAGGAGTCTCAACCATGTAGAATTTAGCATTTACTTGTTCTCCAGCTATGGAGAGTGCACTGTGAGCTTCTCCAAGGTAAAACTATATTTTTTGCTTCTTGCAAATTCACCCCAGCGCCCAACAAAGCAAATGCTCAAGTAAATGTTTTGGGATTGCTGATTGAGTAGCATCTTTTTTGTGCAAGAAACGTAGTGTGTACACAGAACACTCAGGGCTCCAGCACTTCTCCGTGATCTAATTATTTCCTCTTAGTTAACCTTTTTTGAATACTCTTTCATCTGATTGACATGAAAATGTCACCTTTTGTTATTCCTTTATCAATGTGTGATGTTGCCTCCTAGAAAAAATAACCAACTTATCTTCATAATGCAGATATTTAACAGATTTTATTAGTGTACATGTAGATGACATATGAAAAGTATAAGACTTCGTACTTGACTTTCAGGAATTTTTTTTTAATAGTGATTGGTCATAGATCTGTACCTCTGAAACAAATAATGCAATATATGTTAAGAAAGAAAAAAAGAAGAAGAATGTGGCAGGAGGGGAAGAATGAAGGGGGGGAAATCGGAGGGGGAGAAGAACCATGAGAGACAATGGACTCTGAAAAACAAACTGAGGGTTCTAGAGGGGAGGGGGTTGGGAGGATGGGTTAGCCTGGTGATGGGTATTGAGGAGGACTGGGTGTTATGCACAAACAATGAATCATGGAACACTATATCTAAAACTAATGATGTAATGTATGGGGATTAACATAACAATAAAAAATTTAAAAAAATAGTGATTGGTCATATGGATTAATTTTTTTTATTAACTTATTTTTTTAAGTAGGCTTCGTGCCCAACATGGGGCTTGAACTCACAACCCTGAGATTAAGCATCACGTGCTCTACCGACTGAGCCAGCCAGGTACCCCGATTTTCAGGACTTTCTAATCAAGATAGGCACAATGGAACATTTAGATGACAATGCAAAATAACACGTGATGAAATGCCAGGACTGGTTATTTATAAGCAGCAGCTATTGTCCAAGTCAGGAATGGGGTCCGGTTAAATCGCCACCTCCTTTGCAAGGGTTTCTCATGGCCCTTGCATTCCATATTGATAGACACCCCCCACCCCGGTCCTTCACAGCTATCATAGGTACAATTGGAATTGGTGAAACAAAGTGAAGAGTGCATCCAGGCAGTGAGCATAGCCTGAGCAAATGCTAGAAGGCAAGAGAAAGGCTGGCAATCTGGCTCAAGAGGACAGACAACTGGAAATGAGACAAAAAAGGGAATCAGTCTGAGGGAAATCTGGAAGCCAGACAGAAGAGAATTAAGTTTGCTCTCTAAAGCAGGGGCTTGCTGCTTGAAACATAGTCCATGTCAGGAACATCCCCCCAAAGTCTCTCCAGCCTCTCTCCCTGTGATTGATGATCCAGAGAGATCATGGAGGTGCAGGGGAGAGGAGAGATGGTATCAACAGCAAGAAGGAAAGGTGTTTTCTTTTGCTTTGAGTCTCGGTACTTTTACCACAGTGGTGACCTAGAGATTCTTAAGCCCTGGCCTCCTACACTTGTTAAAGAAAGAAATGACGATGCCATCCAGACACCTGCTAGCTTAGTTGGGGTTTTCAGAGCTACCCCACTCTGGAAGGCTGCTGGTAATGTGCAGTGGATGGGCTCTACAATCCTTCCTCCCATGAGCCAAATAGTTCCTGCTGGAATAGTGCAAGAAAACTGGAGGGCTTGTTTTCTAGTATGGTTTGGTAGGTTTCTGACTTCCAACTTCAGTGACTAAAAGCCCATCAAAATACTGGAATACCCCCAGGTACTGTAGATGCCTTAACTCACATCTTTAAAGGTATGCTCAGGAGTGGTTTGATTCACCGAAAACAAGAACGCCTGGTATTCTTGAGATGTGGTATTTGTCGAAAACCAAAAGTTCGTTTTCAGAATGTTTGGATATCTTTATTTTTAGTAGAAAAAGGTGTTTTTCTAGTTAGGAGTTGTAAGTAAAGAGGTCTTTCATAACAGTTCGAGCCACATTCAAAATAGATGTCCCAGAACAGACTCCACGGTGCACCTTCTGGATGCAACTATGACTTATTTCCTTTTCTCGCCAACCCCCAAGTCAGCATGGAAAGTGTGTTTCAGCCCTACAGAAACTGGACACAACCAACGAGACATTGTTGGAAATTTCTGCCTCCCCTGCTTCAGCAGCCAGACTGCCAGAGATGAAACCGTTGTCAAAAACAGGACCGTGCCCTCATGCCCCAGCTTTCTGAAGTCCCGAACACACTGCTCTTCTCAGCAAAGGCCAACTCCCAGTCCTCTTTGATGTCATTTGCCAGCCTGGCAAGCCTGTGTCCCAGGAAAGGCTGCGGAAGGCTACAGGGCAGGAGCCCAACAGATCAGGCCAAATCCACAGTCGTGGCCACGCAGATGGACTGAATCAGCTCCCTCTCCATTCCCTTCCCTGACGACAGGAATCGCCTAGAGAAAAGATGAGAACTCAGGAGGGAGGGAGGGGAAGTGGCTGAGGGACAACCCTGACTTCGTGCTCCTATCCAGGAGTGTGGTGCTGTCTCATTCAGTCTCTGCAACCCCGGGCTGCTGCAGGGCCGTGCTTTCGGTCCACTAGTCCAACAGCCCCAGCGGCAGCCACTGTCCCATTCACAGATGGGGGTATTGTGTTGACGGCCCCTGTTTAAATCCTCACAGAGCACAGATGGCGCCGGCGTTGCATCAGCATTAACTCTTCTCCGTTGGCAGAGCCCATCGTAGAAACAGGAGAAGGGAGGAGAAATCAGAGTGTACCGTCCCTTTGGCAGAAAGTCCGGTTTCCATATATGCGCTTACCCTGACTTACGGTAGAGCCTTGGTTAACGCAGTCAGTGGGCCTCGGCTTCTGTTATATGGTGGTTAGTTAAGAAGGACTTAGATGAAGGAACTAAAAACTGTAGAAATACTATTATTGCTGTTGTATACACCATGCCCATAAGGCAAAATCCGCAGTTTTGTTCCTTCCCGGAGCCCCAGTAACACCCACTTCCCTTGCAAAAGCAATGAAGAAGGCATTGAGAAGACGATATACATCTTTTTAGAATTTTTAATGTTTGCGTTTCAAAAGCCCTTCAAGTATGTGATTTCTTCAGCACGTCCTGGTTTATTCCTATTTTGCAAATGAAAGGGGAAAATGGCAGCAGAGTGTCTCAAGTTGTCAGGATCGAATTACCTTCCTTACTAAAGACCAATGGTCCTCCCTTGATGGCGCTGGGTCCTCATTCATGGCTATTGGAGTATTAGTGGAGTGTAAACCCACTTGCACCAGAGGTCAACTAGAAAATAACATTTTCCGTAAGAAACATGTGATCTGTCAGTTCTTCAGTTTTGATTTCAGATGGAAAATATGACTTCAGTTCTTGAAGAAAAAAAATCCCTAACCGGGCTTGACAGATGTCTTCAAATATGTGATGGGCTGTCATGTGAAGGAAGGATTCAAATCGTCTGCTTGCCCCGGTGGGCATTACTAGGATTAGCCAATTCAGTTCAACTAATAGTGATAAAGAACCTGCAGTGTGTAGGGCTCATGCTTTAAACTGAAAGTGGTCAGAGAAGGAGGGAGATGAATATCCTGCTAAACTCATGACATCAATTATTGCAGAAGCAAGCAGGTTTGACATTGATGTACAAGTGTGAAGTATTGGGTGAATCATTGGCTAAACCAAGGAGAAGGGGAAGAAAGAAGCAGTACTTAAAGTCTCCGGTGTCTATCCATCAATGGGTGAAGCAGGAGTAATTAAAAAATTGGAGATTACTGCCAGGGTGATAAATAGAATTTCTTAGTAACCTAATGAGCAAGAGGACATCACACTGAAATATGGCTGTGAGGTGGAACTCCATATTTACAAAATTAGAGCAAAGGAGAAGCATGATGTAGAACTTCAACTATATGAATAGCTACCAGAATTCTCTTCAACTAAGAAAAGAATACCTGAGTAGTTATTGATTTGCCATATTGGCAGTTTCACCACCAAAAGGGTAGAGAGTACAAGAGTAGAATTGCTATTTTGGTCCTAATACTGACTGACTAAAAGGAATTGACAGGAGTATACATGAGAGGATCCTTAGAAGAAGGAGATACCATCTTAGAGAATGTGCTAGTCAAAGAGGACATTTTGCACAATCTGAAATATTTCAACACATTTTTTTATTGCAATAAAAAGAAAACCCAACATGAAATTGATCATCTTAACCATTTTTTTAAAGATTTTATTTTATTTATTTATTAGAGAGAGTGAGAGAGAGAACACAAGAGAGGGTAGGGTCAGAGGGAGAAGCAGACTCCTGCCGAGCAAGGAGCCTGATGCAGGACTCGATCCCGGGACTCCGGGATCATGACCTGAGCCAAAGGCAGTTGCTTAACCAACTGAGTCACCCAGGTGCCCCCTTCTTAACCATTTTTAAGTGAACTCTACTGATGTCCATCAAACATTCATCTTACCTAAAATCGTTCACATTGCTATGAAACAGGTCTCTAGAACTCTTGTCATCTTGCAGATCTGAAACTCTGTACCCATTAAACAATAATCCCCCCTTTTCTCCTTGACCCCAGCCCCTGGTAATCACCATTCTATTTTCTGTATCTATGAATTTAACTACCTTAGATACCTTGTATAAGTGGAATCTTATAGTATTTGTCTTTTTGTGACTGGCTCATTTTACTTAGCATTATAACCTCAAGATGTATCCACGTTGTAGTATATGATAGGATTTCTTCCCTTTTTAAAACTGCACAATATTCCATTGTCTTTGTATACCATATTTTGCTTTTCCATTCATCCACCAATGGACATGTAGTTTTAAACAGACAAGGAAAATAAATGTATGGCTCTGTTTAGAGGAGAAGGCAAGAAAACCAACAGCCGGTCTTGGGGCTGACCATTTCAGTGTGGAGGATGACAAAGAGTCCAGAGTTACCTCCATATTGTGTTTCAAGGAGAATGTCTATTAGATGGAAAAGTAAGAAGAACTTGGAAAAGGGAATGTAAACCCCAGGCAGAATGAACACTAAGAAAACACCCAAGCTCCCAGTGTGGATGAAGTAAAGCCCCCAAACTACAGGAAAAAAAAAATTAGACATGATTAAGGAACATCTTATTATGGTCAAAATCTTTGAAGAATTGTAGAACCTAGGAAAGCATCCGAAGTCTGGATGGAAATCAGAAAATGACATAATTTTCAAAAAAAAAAAAAAAAAAAGGAAGGAAGTGATCTTAAAAAATTGGCTGAAGAGCAATTTGTATAACAGGAATAATAGGAATGATTTATCTGGACAATAAATCTGAATATTGAGACGTCTATACTCTGGGGTCAAAAAAATCGATTTTGCAGGATTAAGATGGACACATGGCTTATCAGTAACATGTGCTGAAAAAAAAAAGCTCAGAGATGTTCATTGATAGTGCCAGTGACAATGAAATAAATCTTAGTTGGCATTCCTAGAAAATAGGATCTCAACTGAGGGAGGTGATAGTTCTGTCCTCCATACCAGTGACTAGAGTATTTACTCAGTCCAGATCTCCTGCTGGGGATGCAGTCAAACTCAAGATCGTTCAAAGGAGAGCAGTGAGGAGGGTATAAGGGCTCATAACTGGTTAGGTTTCCAGGATGGGAATTTTGGCTTGATATGAAGAACTTAGAGGGCTCTGATGAGGGACTGAGTTTCTCACACCTGAAGACTTAAAAAATGTTTTGTGTTTTCTGGTAGAAGATCAAGTGGTTGATGGTTGGTTTGAAATGACTAGAAGGGTTGAGGAGGTAAAACCAAACCTTGACTCAAGAGAATTCTGGTCTAGGAAGAACACTGGTTTCCTGAATGGGGAAAGGGTCATTTAAAATGGAAATTAGGTAATTTTTTTAAATCTTCTTTTAAAAAATAATTTTCGGTTGGAGGTGGTTTTTCAAATGAAACTATAAACCTAGATGCAGGTTTTACTACTTCATTACCAGTGAGTGGGATGCTTTTCACTTTCATTTTACACTGAAAAATGTAAAAAGTTACTACTATTTAATACCTATTTTAGGATCTACACTTATACTGAAATTAGATTTTTTTAAATTATTCCATGAACTTCATTATGTAATCTTTCAGAAGGGAGATTTCCTGTTTTCATTGTATACTTTTAGAGTAAATATGAGTACAGCACTTAATATGTGTATCATATATAAATTTTGCCTGTCACTTACCTGAGAAATACAACCATGTATACCTGAATGAGAAAGAGCAAGAGAGTTGAACTCTACAGTCAGAATACTTGAGCTAAACCCTGGTTGACCAGCTGTGTGACTTTGGGAAAATCCCTTCACCTTTCTGGGCTTTCTGGGCTTCACCTTTTTTGGCTTCCTTGTCTGTAAAATGGATGAGGATTGAGTCAGGGAAACAGAAACGATGCCAGGTGTTTCAGAGGGGATATAAAACAAGGAATTGGTTACACAGGTGTTGGAAAACTGGAAGAACAGAAAGGGGAAGGAGAATCAACTCAGTGATTGGGGCGCCTGGGTGGCTCAGTCAGTTAAGAGTCTGCCTTCCGCTCAGGTCATGATCTCAGGGTCCCGGGATGGAGTCCTGTGTCGTCAGGTTCCCTACTCAGTGGGGAGCCTGCTTCTCCCTTTCCTGCTCCTTCTGCTTGTGCTCCTCTCTTTCTCTCTCTCTCTCCCTCTCTCTTAAATAAAATCTTAAAAAAAATTAACTCAGTGATTAATGATTGTAGGAGGCAGCTACAACTACCACTCCTAGGGCCAGAGGGGACCTATGAGCCTAGAGAAGGAGCTGATGCTTCAGGAGCTGCACCTGTGGAGGAGACAGCCCTTACCAAAAACTCCAGCAGGGAGTCAAGGATGCAGCCTCCTCCAGAACACACCACCAGGGAAGGAAAGAAAGAACAAGAAACAGAAGGAACCACAGCTTCTTTCCTCCCACTTTCCGATATCCCACCAGTGCCCCCTATTGGCAGAATCCAATAATAAGTCAACCAGCAAAGAAGCCTGAGAAATGTACTCTACTAGCATTACAGAAGGGAACAGAAAAATAATTGGCATGAGGCCAAGAGACTATATAAATAAGTAGCATATGAGGTTATAATGTCATACTAAAGTAAATTAAAGGGGCACCTGGGTGGCTCAGTGGGTTAAGCGTCTGCCTTCGGCTCAGGTTACGATCCCAGGGTCCTGGGATCGAGGCCAGCATCGGGCTCCCTGCTCAGCGGAAAGTCTGCTTCTCCCTTTCTCTCTGCCTGCCACTCTGCCTACTTGTGCTCTCTCTCTCTCTGTCAAATAAAGAAATAAAATCTTTAAAAAAAGTAAATTAAATTATAGAAGTCAAAGTTACTGGTTGGTCAGAATTATTTATATTTTCCCTGTTTGTAGTAATGTTACTTTAAGACATAGATGGCAATAGATAGGTGGATGGATAAATAAACAGATACATTGATAAATAGATTTAGTTCTGAGCTGAACAATTTCTGAATAACTTTCATGAAAGTTTTTCTAATTAAAAAAAGTTTATGTTTAGGGGCACCTGGGTGGCTCAGTCAGTTAAGCGTCTGCCTTTGGCTCAGGTCATGATCCCAAGGTCCTGGGATCGAGCCCCACATCGGGCTCCCTGCTCAGTGGGGAGTCTCCTTCTCCTTCTGCCCCTCCCCCTGCTCATGCTCTCTCTCTCTCACTCTCTCTCTCTCAAATAAATAAATAAAATCTAAAAAAAAAAGTTTGTTTAGTGCACGATTTAGGAAAAACTACAAGATATATGTTTCTGCAAACCCTTGTGACAGGAATCGTTACAGTGAAAATGTGGATTATTGTAGGATCCTTCCTCAAGAGTTCCCAAGAATTAATTTCAGGGAATCTGAGTCCATGAACGGACTCCAGTCTGAGATCATGACTCTTAATTATGGGGACTCATAGAGTCTCATCTGAGTGGACTCCAGTCAGGTCTTTGTTCACTGAACCTACCTGATTTCCCTTTTTGAACCAACCAGAAAGTACCTTAGTAGGCTGACCATGTATTTCCAGGATACCCATGATCCTGCTGGTGACCACTGACCTATGCTGCTGACCCCGGTAGCCATGCCAGCTAGCCTTTGGAGTTTAACTGTAATGGAGTTCCACTGTTTGGATGGCGTCTTCCCCACTAAAATTTCAGGGAGCCCATTTCAACTGCAGGGGATAGGGCGCACGCACGCACATATTGACAGGGCCGTATTCATAGGCACACAACCTGTGTAGGGCCCCATGCTCAGAAGGACCCTGTACTTAGTTTAACGTTCTTCTGTTCCTGAAAATCATGTAGCCAGTTTGGGTGGTGGGTCGGAGGAGGGCAGTTGTGAATAGAGGCCCAGAAAAGGTCTCGAAGATAAATTGGCATTGGAGGAAGAGCCAGAAGGAGAAGAGGGAGTGAACCATACCATTCTTTGACTTATTCTGATGAACTTTAGCTCAGCCTTCAACATTCAGGGCAAAGGCACCTTTTCCAGGAAGGCTTACACTGATGCCCTGAGCAGTTACTGCCGCCAGCTTGGTCCTCCCTTAGCACTCTTTAAAAACCTGTTACATACTTAGATTACACTGTAGACCTTTGTATTAAACATCTGTCTCCCTGGTCGCCCTCTTAGCTCCCTGGAGAAAGCAACTATTTTTATTCGTTTCTGTAATAACTGCAACAGTAATTGTTGTTACTCAATGCCAGACCCTGTTGCAAAGGTTTTACCACAAGACAGGCACTGTTGGTATCCCTGTCTTACAGTTGGAGAAACTGAAGAACAGAAAAGTTAAGTAACCAGCCCAAGTTACCCAGCTGGTACATAGTAGAGCTGGGATTTGAATCTCAGAAAGCCGGTTCCTTCAGTTCTCACACAGTACACAGCGTGTGCCCAGGAATGGTTGGTGAAGGAATGAATGAATGAAAGAAAAAGTAAAAAATAGTGACTAAATAATCAGGTAGAGAATCTCAAGGAGCAGATTTACAAATAGGAGAGGAACTTTATGTTGTGGCTGCAGACCCAAATTCAAGCCTGCACATCAGAGAAAAGACAATTTTATGCTTTTAAGCCACATTTACTAGCACAGATAATTAACTTTATTTAGAAAAAAAATACTATATGAAATTATATACTTATATGTATAAATCAACTTAAATGTTTATTTTTGTTGTTGTTACTTTGGGAATGGAAACAAGATTGGTTTCTCTGGCTCTATTTTTAGCTAAATTAATACTAAAATGACCAGAAGCTTTGTTGAAAGAGTGAAGTTAATTAATTTAACAAATACATCCAGATGCAAGTGTAATATGCTTGTATAGCATGCTGCTTTGGGGAGAAATGTATGATAATATGGATATTGATTATAGAAAATTAAGATTTGGGGTCCCTGGGTGGCTCAGTCGGTTAAGCGCCTGCCTTCAGCTTGGGTCATGATCCCAGGGTCCTGGGATCGAGTCCCGCATCAGGCTCCCTGCTCAGCTGAGGGCCTGCTTCTCCCTCTCCCACTCCCCCTGCTTGTGTTCCCTCTCTCGCTGTGTCTCTCTCTGTCAAATAAATAAATAAAATCTTTAAAAAAAAATTTAGAAGTGACATGTCATCGCCAAATCAGTCTCCCTTCTGCAGAATCGGATGCAGTGCAGTGTGGGGTTGGAAAGGAAGAGTGAGTTGTCCCCAGTGTTGTTTTCTTTGACAAGTGCCTTGCTGTGCAAATAGAACCCAGAGGGATGGCCGTGGCTCAGTGTATTAAAAAGCCCATCCAGCATAGCTTTGTTACCGTCGTCTTCCCAGCCCCTGCCATGTATATAAGAGATCCAGCTTCATCGGGGAAGTATGCATGATATGGCTGAAGGTAAAAGATTCTGTGTTTCGTAAGGCTGTAGTTAAGCAGCCTTGAGAAGTGTGCCATCCCTCCCCTGGAAAACAGTCCCGAGAGCTCCGCATTCATCTGATCAGCCTCCTGCAGATGAGCTCAGTGCTACAACCGCGTGTATGTCCTGCGAGAACCAACTGAGAAGACCTCGGCTTAAGTAGAGAATGCTGCTCCAAGTCTCCTAAAAATTCCCAAGCCCTGTTTTCAATAGACACCTGAAGCCCACCTGCCCGATCCCTGTAATAATCCAGAGCGAGGAAGCTGTTAGATGTTTCCTTTCAGGGGCTCTCTCCAGCAGCAAACCTGGTACCTCAGGAGAGGGAGCTTTGCAAACAGCACCCAAACGTGCCCCGCACCAGCTGAGTGTTCATCAGTTCATCTTCCTTTCACCAACAGCATAGAGAGGATGCGTCAGAACCCATGGGAACAAAAGGTTAAGGGTCATAGTTTCAGTGGGTCAGATTTTCAACACATTATCCTCATGTAGACTCACACCATAGCACACGGGTACAGTAGTTAGACCTTGTTTCTTTCAGACCTGAAACCCAAAGGTCAAGGCCACTTGGCTTGTGTGTGCCAGCTGCTGGAGAAGGTCATCACCTGCTTGGGAGCAACCAGAGGGCAAGAGAGCTGCGTCTGCTTCCCTCAGAGCAGTGGAACACAGCTCCATTCCCATCAGTGAAATGGAACTGGTTTGCTATTTCTAGCCACTTCATTCCACTTTAACTCTATGATCATTACCTTTTTAAATAACATTTTTATGGGTCGTTAGTTTTACGTGTGATTCTCCACTTGCCACCCCTTCTTATTTTTCCCATTATCAGAGCCTTACTTGTTAAAAACAGAAAGTAAATAACAATGCAGCCTTGTGATCATGGTGTCATAAACATACAGCTTTCCATTGGTACCTGGATATTTGCTTTCTGAGTACAGTGAGTGAGTTTAAATGATGCCTAAAAATGGAAAGACAGTGCAAGCTACCAAGATGGAGGCTAAAACCAGTATTTAGAAAGCCTCTGCCTGATTTGACATGGCCTGCAGGTGTGTTGGGCACTTGCTTTCTGTTCTGTGTATTTGGAGTTATCACAGCTGGCCTAAATAGTGTACCAGAGATGGGTTCCTGGGAGGGACACCGAGTGGTTCAGACGTACCCATTATATTGAAGCAGCTCTTGACCCAGAGTGGACTTAGGGCGATTTCACTGCACTCCAGGTGTCCTGCTTATGAGGGCTCAAGGGATCCCCACAGACCTCAGCAGTCGCCTTCTCTCCTGAACTGGTCGGGATTTCTCAGTTGACAACTAATCATTATGTAATCTTGTGATAGCCTTTCCATTGTTGACTGATGTTGTTACTTGATAATTAACTTTCCATTGTTAAGGTGTATCTACAAAGCTACATTGTAGGTTTCTTGGGCAGAGGGCCTGGTCTTGTACTTACCCGTTCCTTATAGCACTTGGGTTGGAATCCCAGCTCTATGACCTTGAACGAATTCCTTCACCTCCTTCCTTCTGTTTCCTTGTCTCCAACGCCTGCTTTGCAGTGCATTATGAGAACCAGCTAGCATGGTGCTGGGCACTAAGAGTACTTGGTAGATGGTAACTAGATAAAGCCTTGCACACAGAAACTGAGCAAAAATTTAGCAGAACTGAATATGACCAGGCAGGATTTAAACTCGTGTGAGGGGAGAACTAGTTATGGACTCTTGAAATTTCATGGTGAAGACACCATTTCCTCTGACCTTGAACTTGAATGACAGTTTACAATCCTGTTTTTAATCATGACTCTTTAATGACCATATGATGATCATTTCAAGCTCATCATGTCTCCTCAGCCCAAAAGGATCAGTGATGTGATTTGGGATGTGGAGACTGTGCTCATTGGCATCCTCAGTCCCACTCATACATTTTTGCATCAGCTTGTCCCTGCGTGGAGAGGCGTGTTCTCCAGCTCCTTGTAGCCATGTGGCAGGTGGCAATGCCCATGACTGATCTAATCATCCCCAGGGGTGTTCCTGGCTTCTCTAGGAATTTTCTTTAAAAGCAGCTATAGTGGGGGACAGTGTCAGGACTTATTGAGACCAATGGCATTAAAATAAAAAGGGAATGACCATAAGGGGAAGAATGAAGGGGGGGAAATCGGAGGGGTAGACGAACTATGAGAGATGATGGACTCTGAAAAACAAACTGAGGGTTCTAGAGGGGAGGGGCGTGGTAGGATGGGTTAGCCTGGTGATGGGTATTGAGGAGGGCACGTTCTGCATGGAGCACTGGGTGTTATGCACAAACAATGAATCATGGAACACTACATCTAAAACTAATGATGTAATGTACAGGGATTAACATAACAATAAAAAAATACAGTCAAAAGTAAAAAAAATATATATATATAAATGACATTGAGGTGAGTTTCCCCCATTTCCCATATGCTGAGCACATCTACCCAAACTCGAGATGTGTGTTTCCATTCAGCAACTGGCAGATTGCGTGGGAGCGGAGCAGAAAATGCTTCCTTATGGGGGTCAACAGTGCCTTGATTAGGCCATTCTTCTCTTTGTTGCTCAATCACATTACAGCAAAGGAATGGGTCATGTAACATTCCCATGGCTTCCTTTGGTTACTTGTAAATGTGTACTTCCTTGCCTTGCACTCCCTTTGAAAGGTTCCTGGGGGAAAATACATAAAACAGATATAGTAGATACTGCATTTGGTTCATCTATTACCATGTCAGCTTAGTAGGACACAAAGGTAGGTCAGATGAGCTCCGTTTCAATAGTGGTACTGGGGGTTAGGACAAATAAGGACTGTTGCCGTGCCCTGACTGGTCGGTTGGTGTGGTTTATTGGTTTACACAGTGACTCGCTCCAAAAGTAATTTGAGACGATCTCGCCAAACAGACCGTGTTGTTATGTTCTGTACACTGTAGTTGTATGATAGAAGCACAGGTAGACTTACGACATTTCAGCACCGCACAAGCTTTCATCGGCTGTACACTGTGTTAGAGACCCTCATCAGATGCAGAGTTATAAAGAGAAATGAAGCCATCCCTGATCTGAAGGAGCTTGCTGTCTAATGGTAGAAACAAACCCAATTAAGTATAATAAAAGTCAAATAGCAATGATTGCCCTTGTGGAACTATAATGTGAGTCTAGCGGTCATGTTTTTCTGTTGTGTTCTTTTTTTAACCAAGTATCTTGGGACTCATTATCTGACAGAGGTTTTTTTTGTTTTTTGTTTTAATTTGGAATTTTATTTAAAGTCCTTCCAAAATACGAACAATTAAAATCCCATTCAGTTATATATCTAAGAAATGTCCCTGGCTGGAAAGAATGCCGCATATAAAATCAGTGCTGCCCTGAAAAATCCAGGGCATTTTCCTCACCCTAACGATGGGGCTGAGAGGCTGGTATCGTTTGTTCTAAGAGGTTGGGAGACCGCTCCAGGAGAAGGTGGTGTCCACGTTGAATCGCAAACAACGGATAGAAGTCCTCACAAGAGTTTTGGCTCTGTGTGCTGCCGTGAATTCAACACATATGGAAGTCAGCTACAGAGCTGGCCAGTTCAACTTGTCTGCACCAACGCCCTTAGCAGATATTTTGATATTACTGCTCCTAGAGCTTCCAGCAAGGACCCCGTGATGGCTGCTTTCATTCGATTTGTACACATGATCTGCAGATCTGCCTCCCCTTCCTATGGGATCAGCAGTGTTTGCAAGAACCTAGAAGATGCATGTAGGTTTGCATATAGGGTGAGGAAGCCTGCCCTGAACACTGGCAAGTTGAATCCCCTCCCATCTGAGAAAACAGTTGGCCTTAGGCAAGGTATTTCTAATTGAGTAAGTCACCCTCAGCGTGTATGGGGGAGTGTACGCGGATGCAAAGCCGTGCATAAATAGCACATTTTCAGTCAATAAAATGTAAAGCATGAAGAGCACCTGACATTAGTAGGCTGAGCTTCTGAAGACTAAGCAGGAAAGGAGACAGCCGCCTGGCAAAGCCGCCGCTCATAATTAGGGAAGGAACAGGCTGTGTCCCGTGCCGCTCAGCAACTTCAACCATTTAAATGGCAGCCAGTTTGTTTAGTTGTGTAACCCCCATTCTTTCTGGGCCAGGAGTTGATTTTGGGGTTGAGAACACTGCTTTGGATTGTCGTCATCTCTGGTATCCCTGTAAGATCAGGTATGATGTGATGACTGAAAAGTCCCATCTGGAAACCCTGATGAATGAGAAAAACAGAAGTTGCTTTCATGTCACTCTTTAACTTGTTAAGTGAGGGAAAACTGTTTTTCAACCCCTGTGGACTTTCAGGTTTTAACAGGCCATATTGCCAGTTTTGCAGTTGCCCAGAAAAAGAATAGAATGCTTTCTTTGGCTCGAGTGAGCTGCAAGTGTCACGGCTCTCCTTACTAGAAGGGCTCTCCATGGGACTGATTGGGAGGGAAATTAATAGGCTTCCCATTGTTACCGTGCATTTTTGCCAGGATATTTCATTAGCGTAAACACTGAGCCCGTTGCCATCTTGTTTAGCCACTTGACCCTGGTGATTTTCAATGCCATGTGCCAGGTGATGAAGGGGAGCGAGGCATGCACGAGACAGGCACTAATTATTGGAGGCAGAAGCATTGCTGACCCAGTGCGAGATTAACTGCTCCTTTGCAGTCTCTATTCTGGGACATTAGCACTGTCTGGTTATCTTGCTTCAGTTGAGGGATTCGGGACAATAGCCGTGCTGATGGTAACGTCGGCAATTTCCCTGTTTGTTTTGCAGGTCACGGCCAGGGGCTTTGGGCCTCTGCTACAGTTTGCCTACACCGCCAAACTATTACTCAGCAGAGAAAACATCCGCGAGGTCATCCGCTGTGCTGAGTTCCTGCGCATGCATAACCTGGAGGACTCCTGCTTCAGCTTCCTGCAGACCCAGCTCTTGAACAGTGAGGATGGCCTGTTCGTGTGCCGGAAGGACACGGCGTGCCAGCGCCCGCACGAGGACCGTGAGAACTCCGCGGGAGAGGAGGAGGAGGAAGAGGAGGAGACGATGGACTCCGAGACGGCCAAGATGGCGTGCCCCAGGGACCAGATGCTTCCAGACCCCATCAGCTTTGAGGCCACCGCCATCCCAGTAGCCGAGAAGGAAGAAGCTTTGCTGCCCGAGTCCGATGTGCCGGCCGACACCAAGGAGAGTTCCGAAAAGGACGCGTTAACGCAGTACCCCAGATACAAGAAATACCAGCTTGCATGTACCAAGAATGTCTACAATGCATCATCACACAGTACCTCAGGTTTTGCAAGCACATTCAGTGAAGAGAACTCTAGCAACAGCCTCAAGCCGGGGCTTGCCGTGGGGCAGATTAAAAGTGAGCCGCCCAGTGAAGAGAACGAGGAAGAGAGCATCACGCTCTGCCTGTCCGGAGACGAGCCTGACAGCAAGGACCGAGCGGGTGATATCGAAATGGACCGGAAACAGCCCAGCCCCGCCCCCGGCCCCGCCCCCGCCGCCGGGGCCACCTGCCTGGAGAGATCCAGGAGCGTGTCCTCCCCCTCCTGTTTAAGGTCTCTGTTCAGCATAAAAAATAGTGTGGAGTTGTCTGGCCTGCCCAGTACCTCTCAGCAGCACTTTGCCAGGAGTTCAGCGTGCCCTTTTGACAAGGGGATCACTCAGGGTGACCTTAAAACTGACTACGCCCCTTTCCCGGGGAATTACGGACAGCCCCACCTGGGCCAGAAGGACCCGTCCAACTTCACCATGGGGTCGCCCCTCAAGGGGCCTGGGTTGGAGGCTCTCTGTAAACAGGAAGGAGAGCTGGACCGGAGAAGTGTGATCTTCTCCTCGAGCGCTTGTGACCAAGTGAGCACTGCGGTGCATTCGTATTCTGGGGTAAGCAGTTTGGACAAAGACCTCTCCGAGCCGGTGCCAAAGGGTCTGTGGGTGGGGGCTGGCCAGTCCCTCCCCAGCTCACAGGCCTACGCCCACGGTGGGCTGATGGCTGACCATTTGCCAGGAAGGATACGGCCCAACACTAGCTGCCCGGTGCCGATCAAAGTCTGCCCTCGCTCGCCCCCCTTGGAGACCAGGACCAGGACTTCCAGCTCATGCTCCTCCTATTCCTACGCAGAGGATGGGAGCGGGGGCTCACCCTGCAGCCTCCCTCTCTGTGAGTTCTCCTCCTCGCCCTGTTCCCAGGGAGCCAGATTCCTAGCCACAGAACATCAGGAACCAGGCCTGATGGGAGATGGAATGTACAACCAAGTCCGACCCCAAATTAAATGTGAGCAGTCTTATGGAACCAACTCCAGCGACGAATCCGGATCGTTCTCGGAAGCAGACAGTGAGTCGTGTCCCGTGCAGGACAGGGGCCAGGAGGTAGGGAACCCGCATAAATTCAAGCATGTGATCCACTCTTGCAGTCCTTTATCTGGACTCTACCTGCTGCCCCACTCCCAGATTAAAGGTTCCAGGAAAGGGACTGCCTTCCCCATCCACAGAGGCAGGATGCTTCAGAGTTATTCCAAATTAACCACTTTTGTCCTAGAAGGCACTTGAAATTTGATCTAGATTTCGGTACTCAACAAGCAGAGGCGAGCTGCTTAGTAAAAAAAAAAAAAAAGTTCAGTCTAATGCATGAAAGCATGCCCGGGTACTTCAGATCTCCCTTCCTCCTCCCTTTCTCCTTCTCCATGTGCTTTGAAAGGGTGCCGTACTCATCACCCTCATTATGGCGCTGCACCCCTTCAGGGTGAAAGAAAATAGAGAATCACTTTCAAAATTGATTGATTGACACTAGACAGACCCACAATAACAGGTGCTCGTCCAGCAGCCTTTAAGTTTTCCTTGTCAGCAGGAGTCCCCGGGGCCATCCTTTGTCCACTGCAGTGCAGGCGACAGACCGCTCCCCCTCCATCCTGGTCCCGGGGGCCCTGCAGGAGCACCCTCGTCAGGCACACAGCTGTGTAACGTATCGTGTCCTGAGCTCCCCACCAGTGATGAGAGGTCACTTTGAGGAGGAGTGGGCGTGAGTAGCAGTTCCTGCTCACCCTGAAAGCAAAGTGCTTTCCCGTGCTCTGTAGATAAAAATTCCCAGAGGCTCCCTCCATCTTACCAGTGGCGGGAGATGGAGCGGGAACACCACCAGCCCCACCGTGAGCAACACTCCCATGGCTGAGGAGAGAAAAAAATAGACGGCCCCTCTGCTCCCCTTTCCCTCTGTAACATGAGAGGCCCCTGCAAAGATCTGAGGGAGTCCTGTGTCATGATCTGGCACTGTCTGGCTGATTGACAAGGAACCAACCTGACACTGCCCCCTGGGTCTCAGAGCTGCCTTGGGAGCAGCGGGAGCAGGCCCGGTGAGAAGCCCGTGCCCAGAGAAGCACCTGCTCAGACAAGCCCCTGCTCAGAGCTGCTTAGGCCTGTGCCCTCGGCCCCCGGTCGCGCTCCCGGGGTATCGGCCCCTAGGAAAGCAGGGATGTTAACCCAACCGGACAGCAGAAATGCCGCACGGGGTGAGGTGCCTTTTCACAGAGCCACGTGCGGTGGATTCAGCCTCTGCAAGATTGGCAAGAAGCACATGAGGTTTTAGTTAGGGCATATTTTGAAAATAGATCCCAAAGCTCCCTGTGCCCACGGCAGAGATGCCCTGTAGTCACTTCCTCATGTTGCTAGCGAGCCCGCTCCCGGCTCATCTGTTACTGCCTGGGGGGAAAAATGGAGAAAAACAGAAACATGCTGCAAGGATTTAATGTAGCTCAAAGAAATTATAAAGGAGATTTGAATGGGAACTCTTCCTGTCTGAATACACCCTGACCCCTCAGGTTTGGGTTGTGCCCAGTGCCCCAAACCAGGGGCACCTGTGCGCCCCCCGCCCCCCAGCTAGGATTTGCGCTTTCTCTTTCCTCACTCCTTTCTCTTCCTTTCGTCATAACTTAGGGGAGGTTTTCTTTTTTTTCCCCTGACATTGTTCCTAAGCGCCCCTGATCCAGAAGCCTAGTCCCTGGGACAGGTTCATCAGCATAATGATTTATCTTGCTGAGGATTGGTGTCTGCAGAAAAGGACAGATGTCTTTATCTTTGTCTTTCCCCTAAGAGGAGCCCCACCATTAAGCTGAAGGGGTTGTGTTGTCATGGTATTTGCGTATGTTCGAGGAACTGTCAGTTTCTGATCATCTCCTTTTGTCTCTCTTGTCTCCCAAAAGAGAGTTTAAAGTCACTTCTTCAAGTTAAATGCCACCAACAAGAGCACATGTGTTTTTCCTGTGTGTTTGGGCCACATCACTTGTCTACCTTTAGAACGTCTCTGTTCTAAATGAACCAGTCCAAAGGACATTTTGTGCAACCTATAAAAAAGTCGTGAAAAATACCAGCGCTTTAAAAATATTTTTACTTTTACTTTTCAAAAAAAAAAAAATACGTTCTTTGAATTTCTAAACACTGAAAGCAGGAACCTTTACCAGAGCTCTATGCAGTTTCAAGAATCACATTTAGCCCCCCACAGGAGGGCATTTCGGACAGGGTTGTTAGAGTAAAGGTAAACTTCATCCCAGTTTGACATTTTAGTTTTCCTAGAGTAGAGATTAGGTCTCAGGGACTCAGCATGACTTCTCCTCTTTGAGTTAATAACTTGCTTCCAGGAGTTACTTTGACCCCAGTGGCAGCGTGGTCCCCAGTAGTAACATTGAAGGCAAATCCTTCATTCACAATGTGAATTGTCACTCGTTTTTCTGAACTGAACTGATCGAGAAGAGGCCAACATCTGTTGGTCTGATCCTGCCCTGATCTGTTCTTGTAAGAGGTTCAGGTGACTCCCCTTCTGAGTGAAGCCCAAGGAGACACTGGAGTCAGAAACCAAACAGAGTTCTCACCTCCGGCCAGGCACCTGTCCGGTGCTCCAGACGGCTGCGCCAGGCTCCTTCCCAGCCTCTCTTCCTCCACCTCAGTCAGGAGCCAAATGTTAGATCAAAAGGAAAGCATCAGCATTCCTTACAGTCGGTAAGGTGTCCTGGTACGGTAGCGTCTCACCGATAGCGACTTCTCTCATCCTTCTTAACTGTCCCCTGGCTTTGAAGAGAGCTTCAGTGAGCACAATATTGTCCTTCCTCAACAATCAGCTCTTTAAAATTACTTTCTTCTTTGAAATAATCAAACACAACATACCCAGCCCCTAGCATACCAAATTTAACAGGCTCTCTCTGTGCCTGCGACAAGTTACAAACACATATCCGCATTAAAGTTTTAGTTTAATGGCATTTGCTGTACAATTACTCAGCAACTTGCTTCCTTCACAGAGCTGTTCTACTATGTGTATGCCTCTAAGTCAGTCACATCGGGTTAAAGCATACTTTAATATCCATGGGTCCCACAAATCACAGCTTACAGCTATCATAGCTACCATCTATCAACTGACAGTCCAGGTGTTTCCAGTTTTTCCCCTTCTTATAAAAATTGCTGCAATAAACATTTTTGTGAACATATTTAGTAGTGGTGCTTTTATTTTTGTGGGTTAGAATCCCCAAAGTGGGTGAAAGGTGATGCTTATCTGTAAACTACTTCCTAACTACTTCCCCAAAAGTTTGTATCCTTCAGCAATTTATGGATGTCCATCCCCCCCTGCTCTTGCCAATCCTGGCTGTTACCAGTCCTTTTCAATGTTGCCCATCTGCTGGGTAAAAGATGATAACTAATGAGGTTGACATCTTTTCTCGTGTGTATGTGCCATTTATATTTCCCTTCCTGTGACTTGCCACTTTACATCTTTGCCCATTTTTCTCTTGTGTTGTTCATCTTTAAATCAATTTATAGGATCCTTAATCCCTAATACAGGAATATTAACCTTTTATTAGAAATGTTTCCCATAGTTTCTCCCACTTGGTCTTTTTATTTATGGCATCTTTTTACCATATAGAAAGAAATGTTTAAGTTTTATGCAGTCAAGTTATCCATTTTTTTCTTTATGACTTTTGGGTTTGCTATATTACTTAAAAAGTCAGTTTGGGAATTTTTGTCTTACTTCCAATGATGAAAAATATGAACAGGTCATATTAAGTAGAAAAAGTAACAAAACAGTATGTATAACAAGGTCCTAATTTGCTTCATAAATATACATACGCCTGAGAAGGCAATATGGAGAAGAAGATGAAAATAGGAGGCAAAGTTGGAGAGGAATGTACCCCCATAATTTCTGAGTTTTATGTATGTATATCTCACAGAGGGTCATTATTTTAATTGAGATACAATTCACACACCATAAAATTTACCCTGTTAAAGTGAACAATTCAGGGATTTTTAATGATTCACAAAGGTTTGGACCATCTCCACTCTAGTTCCAGGACATTTTCATCACCCCAAAAAGAAACACCATCCTAATCCATTAGCAGCTGCTCCTCACTGTCCTCCCCGCAACCCCAGGCATCCACTAATCTACCTTCTATCTCTAAAGATTTGCCTATTCTTAACATTTCATAACTATGTGGCTTTTTGTGTCTGGCTTCTTTCACTGAGCATAATGTTTTTCAAGATTCATCCTTGCCATTGATGTACCAGCAGGTCCACCATATCTCAGTGCTTTGTTCTTTTTTATTGCTGAATAATCATCTACTCTGTGGATAGAGCACACTTTGTTGATCCGTTGAGCGGTTGAGGGACATTTGGGTGGCTTCCTCTTTTTGACCATTATCATTGGTGTACAAGTTTTTTGTAGACATAAGTTTTCAGTTCTCTTCATTATGTATCTAGCAGTAGAATCGCTAAATCATATGATAACTATATGTTTAACCTTTTGAGGAACTACCAGACTGTCTTCTAAGGTAACGGCCCCATTTGACATTCCTACCAGCAATGCACAAGGGCTCCCATTTCTTTTCTTTTTTTTTTTTAAGATTTTATTTATTTATTTGACAGAGAGACACAGCGAGAGAGGGAACACAAGCAGGGGGAGTGGGAGAGGGAGAAGCAAGCTTCCCGCGGAGCAGGGAGCCCGATGCGGGGCCCGATCCCAGGACCCTGGAATCATGACCTGAGCCGAAGGCAGACGTTTAACGACTGAGCCACCCAGGCGCCCCTAATTGTAGGTTTTAGTAAGGAAGCACTAGAATGACAGTTTGCGTGGCCAAAGGATCGATTAGTTGGACCTGCTTTATTAACACATTTCATGTCAGGAGGCATAAAGCATGAGAGAGTGAGGATGTGTGTACGTTTGTGTTGATGAGTGTGTGTGGGAGCAGGGAGAAATAATGTCTGACATGTAATAAAATGGAAGAGCCGTGTCTGACTCTCACTCTTCCACCCACATGCCAACTTCCAGACATATGTTGTATGTAAAAATTTTACAGTCATTTTTTGTGGTTCATTGAATCAAGCGTCTTTCTTAAAATGCCTCTGATTGGTCTGCTTAATAAAAAGAAAACTTTGCTAGGCAGCATAGAAGTCGGCCGTATTTCTAATTAAAACGATGTTTTTGTGTTGTCTAGAAAGATGTTCCTAGCATCTGGAATTCCAAAGCGTACTGTCTGTCTGGAAGAAGAAACCATGTGACAAAGAAAGATAGGACTAATCAACAGAATTAATAATACCTCATATCTATCAGGCAATTCAGACTTTTCAAAGCACTTTCTCCATCTGTTACCCAATTTTATTCTTCATAGCCATCCTGTAAGCTAAGTAGGGCATGTATTATCTTTCTCTCTCATGGATCCTCAAAGAACTTCAGGACAGAGAGAATGAAAGACTGGCCTGAGGTCAGACAGCTAATTAATTGCAGTACACCTAAATCCCAGGTGTCCTGCATTTGTTCTGCAAACTGGACCATGAGAATAGAGGATAGAAGGACAGTTGTGCAGGAAATGTTTCTTAGTGGAGATGGGAGATTCTGTCTCAGGCATCTGTCTAGCACAGACCTGGCTGTCCCCCTGCCCGCAGCACTGAATCATCAGCCCGATGGGCATCTTGCTTCCCCCTCCCGCCCGACGAGGCACAGAGATCCCAGGGTCTTGTAAGAGTATAGGTGTCAAGGGTGTTGGGCCTCGGGGTACTGTTAGCATGATCCGACTCCTGCGGCTTCTATTCAACATCTGGTAGTGAAACCAAGAAAGGAGGTAGAAAAGATTTGCAAACCAGCTTCGGCTGGGATTCTAGAGGAAATGCTTGCTTTCAGCTTTTTCTGCAACATTTGCGTCGCTGCCCTGCTTCTCCAGTAGCTCCCGTTCAGCAGACCAGCAGCTCCGGGCAAGTGAAATGTGGTAAGAGGCACGGTGAGGCGAGGGGGCTGTGGTCTGCTTACAAACCTGCACAAAAGATACAGAGGAAACAGAGGTCACAGGGGAGCCCACCTGAGCAAGACAGCCATTGTTTGGGGGGTGGGAATTTTGTCTCCTCTTTTGTCTCATATTTGAATTTTCTGCAAGAAGTTATATTTCTTATATCATTTTTAATGGGTATTTTTGCTAAACTGGGAGCAAAGAGTAGTTCTGGCTGCAGAACAGGGTGGTTGTTGGTAAGGAGAGAAGTAGAACAATGGATTTCTGTTGGGCGAGAGGAGGCGCCCCATTTCACCAGGTGCTCATGAGCTGGAGCACCCAGAAGGTCTAACCCCGCTCTGGTTGCTGTTTAGCGGTTCGGTCCTGCAACTGGGCTGAAAAGCCCTCTGTCCTGTTCTCCCAGTCGTGCTCCAGAGGGCCGAGGAGGAGAGGGAGTAGCAAGTCAACAGTAGCAGACCGTGCTGGGGGCCCTGTTGGGCCCTCGGCTTGCTGACTCAGGGGCTGCGCCTCACTTTCGGAGCCGCTACTGAAAGCCGAGGCGGGGAGAGGGCGTGGGGATGAGCAGCACCCATGAGAAATCAGTACCCTCAGCGCCGCGGGCCCTTCCCCTGCTCTGCAGCGTGCTTAGCCTCAGAGGCCTGATGGGCTTCGCCTGCTGTGCATCTGGCAGCTGACAGCAGGTGCAGGCCAGCGTGCAGACAGGTGGTGAGGGGAACTGGCAGGACGTTTCATCTTGTTACGTTGGGTGTCTCGCACTGTTTCTGAGAGTCCAGTGAATGAAAACGAAACCACTGCTGTGAAGTAAAATCCTGGAAGAAGAAGTGTGTGGAGGGACAATAAATAAGATGGTAAGCCCTCTAGGGCCTATTTCGGTTATAAGAATTCTCCAGAAGAACGGGAGAAGGGTCTCCGCCCCCTTGAAGAGTTTGAACCTTCGAAGGCCGCGTCGCATTAGCTGACTTTTGAGCCCCGTTTGGGGAGTGTTGGGGGGCCTGCAAGCTTGAGAATGGAATATTCTCCCCGATCCATAAGGGAGTCTCTGGCTGCTCTTTATCACCAGGGAAGATGTCCACTGGCTTGGAACTTACTGCTCTGCAAATAAAAAAGAGCTGTGGCCAAGTTAACCATTGCTGCATCCCAAGCACACGTCGGGACTTCCTCTTGGTAGTCCGTGGGAGCTCTCCCTTGCCTGAGGGCCAACAGAGCCTATTAGGAAGAAACAAGAGTGGTCGGCCGTGGGGCTTCTTTCCCATGGAAGAAGGTCTATAGCTGACTATTTTCTTTTCCTTTGACCTCTTTAACAAGCAGCTGGAGTTGCAACAGCTCTGCTCAAACTTTATATGGCCTTTTGCTTCAAGGACTTTGAAACGAGCATTGTTGATTTTTCCTTTTCCTGTCAACCTCTGTCCTGTTTCCCTGGTGTTTTATATTCGCTTTCTGGATGATTTTAAATACAGTAGCTCTCGGTCTAGAAGGCCTTTTGACTTTCCCTGTGGCCCGAACGTAGGTACATATTCTCTGGGAAAAGAAGTAAACAGGATTGAGCGCAGAAGCAGCATTGCTTTGTTGTCGGCAGAGGGGGAGACTGCACGAGGCCCCGCGGTGCTGCAACCTCTGGGTGCAAACAAGGCTTCCGCCTGGTGTGGAAACATCCGTGTCCCCGCCTGGCTGATCTCCGTGTGAGTAAGGCACTGTCCGGGATTGGAGTGTCTGTTTGTTATCCAAAGGGTATAAAGGGAAATCAAACGTTCTTCATATCCAGGCCCTGTGCAAACACAGCCCATGGACAAAGCCTGCTGGCTTTCCCTGGCTGCCTGCCTTCAGCAGTGGCAGCCGGGCTGCGCTGAGTGTGGTGGAATGTGTGCTGTTGCGATGTTGCTTTCTTGGGCCAAAATTGTACAGGTGTCACGGGATCCAGTTCACCAGGCGGAAGTTGAATCAGAGCACCCACTGGAGCCCTCGGCACATGCCACGTCTAGCAGGCTTGGAGCTATGGAGGAACCTGACAAAGCAGTTGCATCCAGCCACAGAAAAGTCAAATGATCGTGCAGTGTGAATGCCTTTGTGCGTGGGGATTAACTAGCCATAAATGCCAGGATTTAGACTCGTCTTCCTGCATCTGATGCAATCAGAGCAAAAGCCTGAGCTCAGAATAGAGTATCTTCATCTGACTCCCCTGAACGACGCAGACATAACACTGCAGCTTCTGAATGTTAATGAGGGCTTGGTTTCTGCACCCGTAAATATTTTGATCAATTAAACCCGGATCCTCCTGTTTTTCTGGTTACTCCAGTTCACCGCGTCCCACTCGTTCCGTCTCCTAGAGCTGTGCTGTCCATGTAGCAGCCACACGCCACACATGGCTATCGAGCCCTAGAAACGTGCCTCGTTCTGAATTGTGCTAAGTGCAAAATACACCTCCCAATTTTGAAAATGTAGTGCTAAAAAAGTAAACTATCTCAATAAGGTTTATATTAATTACATGTTGAAAATATTGTGGACCTATTGGACTCAACTAAATATACTATTAAAATGAATTTCAGTTGTTTCTTTTCACTCCCTTTAATGTGGCTGCTAGAAATGCAAAATCACAGCTCTTGTTTGCATTGGACAGCGCGGGGCTGGCACTTGAAGGAAGTTTGGGTTTATAGCGCCATCTGCTGGTCCACCGAAAGCGGATGCTGATGTAAGCAAGAATTAAGTGAATCTGAGCCCAGGAGACAGACACTTTGTCTCTTAGCCAAGCAACGCACAACCTTCCTTTTCGGAAATAGAACCAGAACCAAACCCTGAAGTCCCTGCATCATCAGTAAGAGTCTTGGAGAGGGCAGTGCTGAAGATCCAGGCCTGTGCATTTGACAGAATATAAGGAGGACACAGATCCATCCACCCAGAGACTCTCATCCTCTCCTTGGATAATGCTTATTTGCTTTGTCAAGAGCCTGGACGTTGAAATCTTGCTGCTGACAGTATCTGCATCAGTTATCACTGCTGCATAACAAATCATCCCCAGACTCCGTGGCTTAAATCGTTTAAGATCGCTCACCATTTCTGTGGGGCAGGAACTCAGGAGTGGCCCATGTAAGCACTTCTGGCTTGGGATACCTCATGAGGTTGAAGTCAGTGGCTGGGGCCTCCCATCTCTGGAGGTTTGACGGGGCCTGGAGAATCCACGTCCAGGGTGGTTCGTGCACGTGACTGGCTGGGTAACACTGGTTGTTGGCTGCAGGCTTCAGTTCTTCTCCACACGGGCCTGGGCCTTCCACGGGGCTGCCTGGGAGTCCTGTAGGCCTGGCAACTGCTTTCCTCCAGAGGGAGCAGCCCAAGAAGCCTAAGAGGAAGCTGCAGCTCCTTTTATGACCAGCCTCAAGCCACACACCGTGACTCCCACCACATGGTGATGATCCAGAGGCAGAAACGTGCATCCCGCCTCTGGATATGGAAAAGTCAACATCGTGTTGTAAAAGGAAATGTGAGATGGGATGGCCATTGTATTTTTGGAAAATACAATCTGCCAAAGTGCCCAACTTTGTAGAGCCCTAGCCAGCTCAGAAGCACGCCCCATTTTGCAGATGAGGAGACTGAGGCTCGGAGAAGTAAGGTAACTAGCCTGAGGTCTCATGTCTGGTGGAAGGACTAAAGCCCACTTTCAACTCCTAGTCCACCACGGTGTAGACTACCCGAGTTCTCTCGCTGCCTCTTCTTATGCCGTGTTACTGAAAATCCCACTGGTTGTTTCGTCTTTCCAGCCTCTTTGAGGTGTGTGGTGCTCTCCTCATTCAAGTGTTTCAGATAATTCCTTAGATGATGATCTTTTATTGAGTCGAGGCTCCATGGAAGTAGGTTTCAACTAACTATATAGCCTTTCTTACAAAATTGCTGTAACAGTGAGAAAGTCCACATTTTCCAGTATCTCCCATGCTGTTTGCTTCAGAAATCTCAGGAGCAATAACCACGTTACAATTTGTGTGTTCACATTGTTTGACTCTCTAAATGTGACATCTTATTTATATCTGAGATAAGAAAGAATTAATCACTGCTTGCTTTCAATAGTTTCCATACTATCTGGTCATCTTAAAAAGAAGGTTTTACCATTTTTTTTTAATATTCTGCCAGCTGGAATTCAAACTAAAATCCAACCACCATAATCATATTCTACTGTTCTTGGTTTCAGGTCAAACTTCCCTTTCCTGTAGATCAAATCACAGATCTTCCAAGGAACGATTTCCAGATGATGATTAAGATGCACAAGCTAACCTCAGAACAGTTAGAGTTCATTCACGACGTCCGACGGCGCAGCAAGAACCGCATCGCGGCCCAGCGCTGCCGCAAGAGGAAACTAGACTGTATTCAGAATTTAGAATGTGAAATCCGCAAATTGGTGAGTTGATCCGTTTGTTGCTATCAGCAACCCGGAGTGAGCAGGACTCATGCAAGGCTGCAATGGGGAAGGCTAGAGAAGTGGAGAGAGGGTCACCGTTCCGAGAGGTTTGGGTTTATTTTTAAACAAGTTTCTCACCAAAAGTAATAGCTTTCTATCTGGAATTGTGTGTGTCTGTGCAGGTGTGTGATCACGTTTCAATATTTTATATCCTTCAGCCTCCCTGCATTTAGAGGGAGTTCTTTCTCTTTGTTCCATTCAGCATGTTTTAGTAGCTAACATTTATTGCATACATGTGTGAACCAGGTGTTATTCTCAGCTGTTTTTATAAATGATCGCATTTAATCCTCACATCAACCCTGTGACTTAGATTCTATTTTCTCTCCATTTACAGAGGAGGAAACGAGTGCAGAGAGGTTTGCCAACTCCCCACTGTGTGGCAGAGCTTGAATGCAAACCCAAATTTTGTATTTTTCACCACTGCTTTCTCCTGCCTCCCACAGCAGAATGTAGAATCCAGATAGGATACCACGTGATCTCCTGAAGGCCCTCGAAACCCCAGGGTCCTTGATTTTGCAGTTCTGCCTCCAAGGGGCCGGCACCTCTTCCCTGTGCCTTTTGTCTCAGGGAACAAGGCCCCATCTCCCAGGCTCCCCTCACTGGGAGCTCGGTGCCCCCTTCTCCTCGGTAAGCAAGCTTAAGCTAAATCCAGGTGGCCTCTGGCTCCTGAGTTAGCTTTGAAGGCAACCAGTGCAACTTCATTCAGCTTGACCTTTCTGCTGGCCAAACACTGGAAACATCTTAGGTGCCATGTCCATGTCGGGCTGAAGAAGAGAGAGGCCACGTGATGTGCTTATGATCTAAGTCTGGGTCCTCAGACTATACGTGGTGATCCTTTGCCTCATGGTAGGCCACCGTCCTGATGAGAACCTAAGAACAAGATAAGACATTTGAAAAGCATGAGTAAATGTTACCTGTTATCAAGGTAGTCTTGGACCTCAGGGTCTTTTTTCTTTTTTAACTCCCACCAAGCAGGGGAAACCTGCTCCTCGAAGTGGCTCCCCTCTCCTGCAAAATAAAGCCCAAGCTTCTCAGCAAGACATTCGTGCTTGCTCGTACGGGCTTAGTCCGTAGCTACCACTCCTGTCCTCCAACTTGACCCCTAACAGAATCCAACGCTTTGCACGTCCTGCCACCTGCTGATTCTGCTTCTGTCTCTGCCTCTGCTGTCTCCCCTCTACCTTGGACATTCCTCAAGCATTTTCTTCTCTGACTTCATCCTTCATCTTTTAAGAATCAAGTTACTGTCCCCTCTCGAGGAAACTCCTTTCCTGAGTCCCCGGTGAGGCTGAGCACCCACCCTGGGAGCCCTGATCTGACCTCTGGCTTCGTGCTTATCACAGCAGTCTCGGCGCATCTACGTGTGTCTGTGTCCCCTGGCCCGAACAGCAGGTTCCTCACAACAAGGACAGTGACTGGATTGACTCTCAGTCTCACCAGTGCAGGCCCAGGGGGGCCTCTCAGGAAATGTCAGTTGCCCTGAAACGTATTTGAAATTGTGACTGGGTTGTGGGATTACGAATTTCTTCTTTCAATTTTTTCTTTAATGTTGCTTTAACAACAACAATTTGTATTTAAGCCACATAAGGAAACAAGACATTGCTGCTGGTGAATGTGGGTCTTCTGAAAGCCCACTGGGCTTCGGTAGGGACCCAGCAAGGCTGAGTCGGCTGAGTACGAACCGTCAGGGCCTTGAGCACACGTCTGGGGTCCTTCGGCCCCATGCCCCTCTCCAGGAAGTAGAATGATTCTCATCGCCCGTATTTAAGGAATGCCTGATTTTGTAATTAGAATTCTTTCCGTATAATTTTGCAATACAAATAATAAAGTCTAATAACAATAAACAACAAGTAATAAAGTCTAAACCACACACCAGGCAGATATCTAAAGCACTCTGCTGATACTGTTCAGCTGAAAAACGGGAGAGGGTATTTCCTACTTCTCCTCCCACTGGTTTTGGAAACCCCTTCAATAATAGGCTGCGTTTCCGCACTGAGTGAGCGTCTCATGTGCTCATCAATGTCCATCTGTGACTTAGAGCTTCACCCCTGTAACCAGGGCCTGGGTTTATACCGCCTTTCCTGCGGACAGCCAGAACACTGTCACCGCATAAGTTCATTTTCTTCTCCCTCAAGGTGGCCCAGGACAGCTGGCAGATCAGTAGGGGGTCAGTGGCAGAATGGGGACTGAGATGGCCCTCCTAGGCCGGGGCAGTGTGGCCTCCCTCTCTGCAGGCCCCCAGGCCTTCCTGGCACCCCGGGATGCACGGCCACAAACGTAAGATTTTTTCGCAAGGAGATCTCCCCACTGTGCTTCCTTCCTTATCCACCGCCCTCGCGCTTCAGCACTGGGCCCGCTCACCTGGCCCGGGTGCCCGGATGGCGCTGGCAGGCGGGGACAGGCCGGCCCGCCCCGCGCGTCCCCAGCACACGCACGCTCCCCACTCCCACGCTGCCTGTGGCACGCCACTCAGCTTTTGCAAACTTGCATAATGTATTTCTCTCAACTTGCACTTGTACATCTGTTTATTTTTCATTTTTAAAACATGTTTTCTTGATAAATTTATAAATATTTGAGCAGGTGCCCTTTCCCCGTGTAAATCTCTGTCTCCGACACACATGCCCACGCTGCCTGCCAGATTGCATTCGTGTCGGAGCCCCCGGCTCGTATGTTTGCTTCTCTCTCCTCCTTTCGCTGCCTCTCCCCCCATCCCCGCTCCATTCTCCCTCCCGTCTGGTGGTGATGTCCAGTTTCCTCATCTCTTTCACTGTGTGCTCCCCGTGCGGCCTCCACATCTTCTCTCCTCGCACAGCGAGTTCGGGTGAAACCTTCACCAGCCTCTCCTCTAGCAGCGAAATTCATCTCTCTGATGGGATGGCGAATTTTAGGAACACAAGAGCTTATGTGAGATTTTCTTGGAGGACGACATCTCGGAACCTCAGGCTAGGCTGCTAGGACTCGGTCTCCATGCCTCTGTCGGCCCTTCCCGTGTCCAGGGAGAGCCGGTGCTCCTGACGCACTGCACAGTCCCCCACCTGTCCCCGAGAGGACCTGCTCTGTCCCGTCTGTCCGCCGCAAAGGCCAGAAAGCCTGCTGAGGTTTAATCGAACCATGTGAAATTGCCCGTGGTCGCTTTTTGTTGTTGTGATTTTTGTTGATTTTTTCAATAGACTTTTCTTTTTAGAGAAGTTTTTGGTTCACAGCAAAATTGAATGCCCCTGCCCCCTGCCCCTACGCCCTCATCACCTCCCCCATTATCAACACCTCCCACCTGAGTAGTGCATTTGTTACCATTGAGGAACCTGAATCCACACAGCATAATCACTCAGAGTCCATAATTTGTATCAGGGCTCACTCTTGGTGTGGTATAGTCTGTGGGTTTGGACAATGTATCCATCGCAACTGTTCACTGAGTAATTTCACTGCCCTAAAAATGCTCTGTGCTCCACCCGTCCATCCTTCTCCCTCCCCCCATCCCTGGCAACCACGGGTCTTCCCCCCACCCTGCCCATAATATTCCCTTTTTCCAAAATGTCATAAAGTTGGAATTGGCCAATTTCTGACTTTCAAAAATGGCAGCCTAATGCACGGGGTGGGGGGGGAGGTGATTTTTCAACGACAGAGTTTGGGACTAAGAGTTTTCCAGCTGTTGCTCTACAAACCCCAAATTCCAGGAAACCAGAGCCTTGACTCCCTGCAGTTCTCTGGTTGGTGGGAATGTTGCTGGTCACTCGCCAGAGGAGACGGCAGGCTCACTGGCGCACCTGGATAGGCTGCTCCGATAGGAAACTCGGTCCAGGCTCCTTGAATGCACGTCTTGTAGGTGCCTAGATCCCGGCCTCGTCATTCACGAGTGACCCTGTCCTACCAAACGCAGAAACGAAAGCTGGAAAACCCCCGGAAACCAGGCCTTCTGTCTTCCTGTTCAGGCTTGATGGGGCCTTCTCTCTTTTCTCTCTCTCTCTGTTGTCCAGGTGTGTGAGAAAGAGAAGCTGTTGTCAGAGAGGAACCAACTGAAAGCCTGCATGGGGGAGCTGCTGGACAATTTCTCCTGCCTTTCCCAGGAAGTCTGCCGCGACATCCAGAGCCCTGAGCAGATCCAGGCCCTGCACCGGTACTGCCCCGTCCTCAGACCCGTGGGCCTCCCCGCAGCCTCCAGTATTAACCCCGCGCCCTTGGGCATCGAGCAGAACCTGGCCACCGCACAGTGTGCGGTGGGCGAAAGCGCGCCCTGCTGCTTGGAGCCCGGAGCGGCTCCCCCCGGCCCCCCCTGGGCCCCCGGCTGCGCCCCGGAGAACTGTACTTCCGGGAGGAGGCCCGAGGGCGCTGAACCGGGAACCTTCTCAGAGAGGGCGCCTCCTCTTGAATCCAGGAGCCAGACGGTGACCGTGGACTTCTGCCAGGAGATGACTGATAAGTGTACGACTGACGAGCAGCCCCGGAAAGAGTACACCTAGTGACCCGGCCCGCCTTCCAGTTCTCCCACGTCTGCCCCCAACCCCCAGGGGGTTCCTCGGTCAGCCTGCGGTGCTGTTCATCTGTTGTCTGGAAGAACCAAGAAGGAATTTGGTGCACACTACAGCGTTCTTAGCAGCAATACTGTTTCTAAGTATTCCCTCCTCTCTCCACGCGGGAGTGATACACAGTTCCCTTCACAATGGTGCTACCCCTTGCCCAGGCAAGGAAAGACGGCGGTGGTGACGCTGCCTGTCTGTGGGTTAATTTCAGTCTCAACAGGGATAGACTATAACACCTCTAGGACCCAACCACGGATTTTTTTTCTCAGTGGCCCATGTCACAAACCCTATCTCAGGAATTTCTTCTGAATGTTCAATTTTTTCATTGAAGACAGCTTCTATACACATCAAAGTTTTATAGCTAGACTGTACATATTATATATAATATATATATAAAATATATATATATCCATATGCAAAAGTCCTGCATGCCTCAATTTTCTCATCCTGAAACTGGAAACTTCATTTCTCGTTTATCAACAGGTTCCAACATTCCTCTTCTTTTGTCTCCGGTGCCAGAACTAGTTTGGTAACTGTTAACATAGTCATTTTTCTTGCTTCACAGTTCAATTTCAGTTTGTACTTATTTATGGAACAGAATTCAATGTTGGAAGCTTTTTTTTTCGAGGTTTTATTTCAGACCCTTTTTCTGTTGTCGTTTGGTTTGCTTTGGGCACCATCGGCCGGTGTCCTCGGAGTGTCGTGGGTTTGTTGTTTTTTTTTTTTTTTTCTTGCAGATACTGTACAGTCATGGTCAACTTTGCCACTTGCACTGAGTTTTGGGTCAAACCTATTTTCTTAAATGAAGTTGTTATTACTTCAGTATAACTCAAGTATACTGTATATTCTTTGCTTTTAGTTGAAAAGTAAGACATTTTAGCTAATTAAAAAGCACTCAGGTGATAATTATGTAGGAAAAATAATCTTGCCAAATAATGAATTCATCCTAGGATGTGTAGACAATAATCTGCTTGAATATTTTTATATTTCACCTCCTCCCCACCTCTCCCGGAAGCAAAGTTTCAATGCAGAGAGTTCAGAGCTGATGCTGGATGTTCAGACTCCTAAGTGGGGAGAGAGTTTGGACGTCCACTCGAAAGTGCATCCAAACAGCAGGAACCCGTGATTTTGTACCAGAACTCAGCAGGCATTGACTCCTAAAAATCAAGTTAGAACTATTTTCTCACCCAAGGGGCGAGTCCCATTCATTTCAACCCGTCCTCAGGCCTCTGCCTGTTCTTGGAAGGGCAGCACAGGAGGAACTTCTCGGAAGGATTTGGCTGATCAGCCACCCGACCACCCCGGCCCCCTGCTCCCCTGTCCAGGCCTCCTGCGCAGGCTGGGCTCCCAGGACCTCTCACCTGAGTCAGTTTAACTCACAGCACCTGGGGTCCTGCCTGTAAGCGGCATCCTGGGTTAATGCAGCTTGCCCAGAGTAGGGGAGAGTGGGCGCATGTGAGCCTGGGGTCTGTCCCTGACGCAGGCAAAAGAATTTCTTTCTCCCTCCCTTCTCCAAATGCTTTGAGTTGAATTCTGGGGGTTTTCTGCTCGTCTCTTGTCCAAAGGCAGATTTCATTCTGAGGCTTTGGACACGATATGGCCAAGGAGCCCTCCCTGCCCCTTTACCCGGCCACACACACACACACACACACACACACACACACACACACCTACCCTCACCTGATGGTAATTTTCTTCTCTTGCTGCAAAACTGGTTGGCTTGCAACCCACAGAGAGCAGCTTCCCTTGGCTTTGGGGGCGTGCTGGCCCCTGGCCACGTTTACAGGAAGATGTGCCCAGACCCTGCCCCGGCCTAAGAGGAGGCGGAGTCCCTCCCTCCCTCCCTCTGGTGGGCCCTCCAGCCTGGCTGCGGGAAGAGTCCCGAAAGGTTTGATGTGGGGATGGGGTGGTGGGCAGTGGGGAGTAGACGGTTGACTTTGTTTCTTTATTTGTGCCATTGTTTGGACAATATTAAAGCTGCATGTAAAAGGGGAAATTAGTATGTGATGTAGGCGAAAAGTGAAATCATAGTAACATATGTTTTAGTATTAACTTTTTTCTGTACAAATATTAGCGCTAAATGTTTAAATATGTATGAATGCCAGAAATTTGTTGGTTCATGCGGTAGGATTAAAAAAAAAAGGCTTTTCTTTTCAAGTAGTTGCGCTTTTAAAACCTGCCTCTGGGTTTCTGTTCCTCCTCATGTGCGTGCGCATGTGCGCGTGCTGGTCTGAGACGGATTTTGACGCAGCTCGGTGCTGGAGCTGCCGTTGTTATTACGGTTGTCGGAAGGTCTTGGCCTAGTGGAGCGGTTCTGTGCTTCACCGTGGGGTTTGCCTTCGTGGAAACCTGGTGACAGCCGGAATTTAAATTCAATGTGAATCGTGTGATGCCACAGGTATGTGTTGCGGTGGAGGAGTCAGCCAACAGTATTTTGTTTTTTTTTTAATCTCTTGTTGCCTTTTTTAAGTGACCTCCTCTTCTTTTGGAAAAAAAAGAATGTTTCCTGCTAGTCTCATAACCAGGTCCAAACCAGCCTGTTGGCGTGATTCACCCTGGTGACAGCTCATGTGCAACTGGTAGTCTTGACCACATTCCACAGTCTCCCCCTGTCTGTCGTTCCGTCCGCTCGCCCCTGTGCTGCGGCCATGTCCGGGTCGGGGAGGGGGCCTCCTGATTTCCCTCCACCCTAACTCAGCTCATATTCTGCTGCCCCCAACCCCCACCTCGCTTTTCTCCCTCTTCCTCAACCAAACCCCGCTATGGGAACTGGTTAAAAACACTGCTTGAAAAACTCTTTCCATTTCTTAGAGATTTTCTAACGACTTAATGATTTTGTTCACTATGTACCATAAACAGTGATTGGCTTTGTGCAATTGTCTGTGTGACCTGTCTTGTCTTCTACTACCCTGAACCACATGTTCGTCAGAATTGTTTCCAGGTTGATTCAAAGGGAGGACTAGAATCCAAACTGCCTCAAGTGGAGTTTTAAAAACCAGCCTGTCTCCTTAACCGGGGATCCCTTGGTGAGGCCCGTGTCTTTTAGGAAAAACAAAAGCAAGTCAATAACGGAATAGTGTTTGCACAGCATGGTGACATGTAGTTGTGCTTGAAGGGTCCTTCCTTATAAAAATAAAGGACCCTCCCCCCATGGACTGCTTAGGAAGATCCCTGCAGAGGCCGAGTCGGGTCTCCAAATAGGTGGGCGTGAGCCGTAGGGGCGGGGACTGTGGCGGTGGCCCCCTGGCTAGTTACCATCTGCCTGCATCTAGTCCTCCCCTTGATCTGCCTGTGTCCTACTTGTGTGTCCAGACAACCTCGCTTCATTCAGGTTGGTCGGGCTTTGGGCAGGTGAGTGCTTTGCTGTATGTGTTTGTTTCTCTGCGTTATCTGGGGGTGCCTTGAATAAAATCAAACTTCATTACGTACTGATTCTGGAACAAAACGGTTGCAAAAACAAAACGAAAGAGCTGGCAAAGTGACTAGGCCATCCTGCTATTTCCATTCCGGGTGCCCTCACAATGACTCAGGCGTCAGAGGTGATGCTGCAGTATAAAACATTATTTTGTATATTGTACAAGTAATTTATTAACTGTCTTTCTAAAAGTATGCTGCTTTTAAGATGCACTATGACTTTGGATTTAATCCTTGTATTGCTTTCCCAAGGAAGTAAAAAAAAAAAAAAAAAGGCTAGTGATTAGAATGCCAACTGCCACTTCTCCTTAAAAAGGAGGCCAGGGACCAGCTCTAGGACTTGCACCAGCGAACTGCCAGAAATTAAGTGGCCACAGTGTGAAGTTCAAAGCCGTTACCAAGAGATCTAGGGGCGCCTGGCTGGCTCAGCCGGTAAAGCACGCGACTCTTGATCTCAGGGTTGTAAGTTCGAGCCCCACATAAAGATGACTTAAAACCTTCATTAAAAAAGGAGCTAAACCTACACTTTCTCTTTTAATACCTTATGATTGCCTTTAAAGAAGAAGAAGCAAAGGTGTATAAACTCTAAGCCTTTTAAGAAATCCCAGAGTCCTGTCCCTATGGGCTACTCCACATCCTGTGGAGGAGCATAACCCTCCCAAAGTGGGTCAAGCCTGCAAAGGTGCTCAGCTACAAAAGATCCACCTGGCTGGGTCTCCACATTCTACCCCATTGAAACTAGCAGCTGCTTAATTAATAAATGACTTCAACCTGCTCCCCTATCGCTTATAGTTTGGGAGGAGTCGCAGACCAGGAAGGGAGCAAGAATCAAGTTTTGTCTTCAAATCACTGTAAATAGACTGAGGGGCAGAATCTTTTCTTTTTTTAAGAATAAAGCTGTTCACTCGATCATCAGTTAATAAATTTTCCCCCAGACTGAGGATCTTGGTGGGGCACAGTTACCGGCGAGTCAGTCCCCCGTGCGGTGCCCTGTGTGGAGTCGGTATTCGTGCAGGAAGTCCGTGTGCATGGAGGCAGTCTGTGTGTTCTCGGTACCGCCCGAGCCATCCCCTGACCCAGGCATCAAAGACTGATGCTGCAGAATAGACGGTATTTGTACACAGATAGTGTGTGCACATAGTATTTGTACATAGAAAGGACCTATTGTGGCAGATTTTGAGGATAAATTATTCAACTGACGGTGCAAAAACATTTCTTGCAAAGAAAAGTAAGTGTATAGTATTTTCCTACACTCCACCCTGGGAGATAATATTTATATCAAATGAGTATCAGTGCATTTTAATTGTAATATGAGAATGAAGCTGCCATTCTGTGAAGAATACCCTTTGGTTGCAGAGGCCCAATTTGTAGCTTTGATTTCATGTTGTGACGTGGTGCATGCATCTCACTGTCAAGCGATGGATAAACAACTCTGACTTTCACTTCATTCCAGTTTATTGACCTCAGCTAAAACAGTGGCCCTCCTTAGAAGCAGAAGGGCATCAAGACCATTCATTCAGTGCCAAGAGTTCCTGGGGGGCTGATCGGACATGTATGTGAGGAAAGAGGGAAGGGACTTGGACAAAGAGGGTTTTTCCTACCGATGATGCTAAGTCTCCTACCAAAATACGTCAGCAGGCAGAGGGGTAACCTCCCCTGGGTCCTAACGATGCATTTGGCGTGTGTGAGTGCTGGGATGCCCATTCACGCTCGGACCTAAAAGAACTACCACTTCTAGTGAGTGAACAGGAAGATTCCAAATGCACTTGGGAGCTCCGGGTGCTGCTTAGACACAGTGAGCCGTTCGAGGCAAGCACCACCTTTGCCCGTGAGGCCAGAAGGGCCTGGGAGAATTTGTTCCAGAACCAGTCTGATGCAAGTGCACCTCTAATATATGCCTTACAAACTCCAGAGGCCATATTCAAAACAGGGTCTTCTCAGTGTATGCAAGGGGCCGCAGCCCCTCTTCTCTTCCTCCCCAGGTCGAACAATACGGACAGTTTCACACATATCTACCTGTATAACCCTCTGTACCTCTCATAACTGCTCAACGACTGTAACAGGTTACATCAGGTGTTTTTCTACATACTTTTTACACAGATTCTATGCGATTAATGTAACTTAATTCAATGCATCATTTTATTGTACTAGTTCTTAGGCTTGTCTTTTTTTTTTTTTCTAAGTGATTGTGGTTTTCGTTGTGGTTTTTATTGTAAAAATGAAATGGCTGTTGATGCTTATTCTCTGTAACTAAGAATTTTTACCATTTTGGGGAAAACAAAGCATTGCTATGAACTAATGAATTGAAACTTCATTTACTCATTGTAAATACACTATTGTGCAAAAAAAAATTTTTTTCACTCAATTGAATTGCTAGTGTTAACTGAATTTTGTCTAGACACCATTTCTGTTGATGAAATAAAGACATATCATTATGCATTGTAAGCTGGTTTTCCCTGCCTCTGATCCCCTGTGTTAAAGATCACAGGGCTGGAGGCCTTAGGAAATCTCTTCTCCCAGAGAATTATGTGTCTTCCTCTAGTTTGGACCCTTACCTGCTACCTGATTAATCTGATTAAAGACCTAAAAAATGTGATAATGCTAATGTGACTCCTCAACGCTGAAATTTAAAAAATCCCCGATGCCTGTGAGAGCAGATAAAAGGCATTAAACACAATTTCCTGGCTTCGATGTTGTGCGATAGCTCTGCAAAATGTCACCGTTGAGGGTAGCCTGCTGAAGGGTATTGTTTCATACAAGAGCGTGTGAATCTACAATTATCTCAAAATAATAGGTCTAATTTAAAACAGAAAGCTAGGGGCGCCTGGCTGGCTCAGTCAGTGGAGCATGTGACTCTTGATCTCGGGGTTGTGAGTTTGAGACCCATATTGGGGGTAGAGTTGAATGAATGAATGAATGAATGAATGAATAAAACAAAGCTAAATGAAAGTAACCAGAGAGAAAGGGGTATTAAGCCAACACCAAGATAACAGTGATGAGCAGGGCAAAGAGTTTAGAACTGTGGTTAAGGGAGTAAATACATAAAACTAGAAAAGTATATTCAATCATTTGAGTCCTGGATTTTGATGTAAAGGGAAAGCAAGGTATTGAATGGCAGGCAGGCTAGATGACCAAGAGTAATGCTGGACTCCGGTGGTCTGGCTAAGCTGTCAGTGAGGCTGTAAATAATACATTCTCATGATGTCTGAAGAGCTGCTGAGATCTGAGCTTCAGGAAGTGCCTGGCCTCACCCCATCCCCCAGATGAGAAAACTGAAATTAAAAGTTACTGAATTCCACTCCCTGGGCACCCTACTGAGCCAAGGAGGGCTTCCAGGGAGCATATAATGGGGTTAGCAACTGTTAGCAAAACAACACAGTTGTAACATTGTAGATGTGAGAGATCAAATACAGTCCTTTGCCTGAAGACATAAAGTTATCCAATCCATTCTGAAGAAAGCAGGTGGGTCTTAGTCCCAAAATTTTCTCTTAAGAAAACCTGGCCATTTAGGGGCGCCTGGATGGCACAGTCGGTTAGACGTCCGACTCTTGATTTCAGCTGGGTTGTGGGATCAAGCCCAGTTGCCGGGCTCTGCACTCAGCTCCAAGTCTGCTTGAGTTTCTCTCTCCCTTTGCTCCCCTCCCCTCATTGTGCATGTGTGCTTACTCTCTCTCTCTCAAATAAATAAATCTTCAAAAAAGAGAAAGAAAAAGGAAGAAGGAAGGAAGGAAAGAAGGAAAGAAAAGGAAAGAAAGAAGAAAGAAAGAAAAGAAAGAGAAGGGAAGGGAAGGAAGGAAAGAAAGGAAAAAAAAAAAAAAACCCGGTCATTTAGAACTGATGGTCATTCACTCCTTTGACCTTGACATTTGCACTTGTCCTGGGAATGACAATCATAGTTTGCAAGAGAATAAAGCCACTGTTTTCTGCAGAAGAGGGGCATTCAAACACTGTCCTGCCCCAGATGGGCAGCAGCCATCTTCTTTCCTTTGAATGTGCACCTTCGGAGGGATCCATACCTACTTCCAGGGTACAATGAGGATTCCCAGACAGTCCCTGCCAACAGTTTTGTTGTATCTATTTGGGAATAATTAGGCTGTTCTTTCAAACAGCTCTAGAATTTTTCACTCTTCTCCAGCCCATCACCCCCGCCCCTCAATTAGGATGCACTAGCAAGATTGTATTTGATGTTTAACATCCGTTTTGTGATAGGGCCCAGAGTGGAATGGGTTTCCAATTCTCCCCATTGAGCACCTTCGCTTTCCAGAGAGATGGAAAAAGCCACTCATCCCACATCCCATTATGCAAGTGTCTTTCCTTTCATTTGATTTAAGAACATGATACCTTCTATCCTCACCCCTCTGGCTCCTACAGATGCCAACATACACTGTCACAGGCCTGCTCAGTCAGCCAGAAAGAGGCATTACTGGTTCTTCATGGCTAGCTCTTACTCTTGCCCCTTGAAGACAAGTGCATCCCTGAAGCAGTGATCCTCATCCTAAAGCAGGAGGTGGAATCCGTCAGAGACACACCAGCATTGACTGGGAGCATCACATTTTACACCCATCCTTTAACCTCTCTTTGCGCTGTATAGTTGACCCTGTAAAGGCTTCTGAGGATAAAGGAAGTTTAAATTAAAGGAAAAAAAAAATGCTGCCATACAGGCTTCTGAAAGAGTCTCTCATAATAAACCTATTGACAGGACATGACAGAACACCAGTGAATAAGGAATAGACTGGAGAGCTGGAAGCGAAAGGTCATATATTGTCTTTGGCATCTGTACAGAAACATACATTCATTCAACCAACCAACACTGTGCTGCATGCTGGGCATCCAAGATTGAAAATGTACAGCCCTTATCCTTACAGCTTCCACAGGCTAGTTGGACAGGAAGATGTGCAAATAAATCACTGCCCAGGGGCCGCTGATTGTCATGGATAGGAGAGAGCATGGCTTCACAGCTTCCTGGAAGGAGTCCGCGCCTTGGAGCAGCGGGATCTGGGTCTGAATTCAGCTGCACGGCAGACACTTCAGCTGTGCGACCTTGAGCTGTGGCGCAAGCTACTTAGTCTCTTTGAGCCTCTCTGATCTATAAAATGGGGGTGAACAGTAACTTTACACAGTTGTACAAGGTGGAGATAACGTGTCTTAAGCACCTGGAATATGCTCTGCCCCCTAGTGATACCCACTTGGACTTGGCCCCAGCATCATTTTCATCCACCTGGTCTTCACTGGCTCTTCTACCAACTTACTGTGGAACAGATCATGCCTCTTCATATCTCCACACCTCATTTCCACCTCTGCAAAGTACGGGGACAGAGAAGACTCAGGAACCATTTGGGCTAGAAGCCCAGACCAGCTCCATCCAATGCTGGGCTCCCTTCCGCAGCATCCCAGGCAGTCCCCAGTGTGTCAGGGTCCTCCAGAGAGAAGGAACCAACAGGAGATCGATCGGTCAGTGACTCCATCTATCTGATCAATGGTCCTAACTGCTGCTGTGCCACCGCAGAACAGGGTGCCCCCTGCAGCGAGCAGGGCATCAAATCCCACCGGGCTGCTAGGTGGGGGAAGGAGAGCCATGTCCCAATCCTTCTCCCCTCAGACAGGCAGCAGCTCTTACCCGAGATTTTCTCTCCCGGGGTGCACTTCCTCCCTTCCTCCACCTGCTTGAGATCAGACCGATGGTGAGACCAGGTGGGGCAGTGAGAGGCTGATCCCAGCCCCATCAGGGGAGGGTCTCCTGTACAGGGGGGCCCAGCTGGGAGCACCCTGTACACACCCATCGCCCGGTGGGTGTCTCTGTGGAGGGAATGGTTCCCGCAGTTCTTCTCAAAGTTTGAGCTAACAAAAGTGCAACTTTTCTCCCGCAGATGCCAGTTACTCCTGGGTTCATTTTTCTGGCCCCACACATGAATTATTTTTTCATAAGAGACGAAAGTTCTAGAAGCATGTTCTGAAAGAAATAGGAAACAAGACAAACAAAATAGACTCAAAGGACTTGTAAGAGTCAGCCCTGCCCACCCACCTGGGACTCTGTGTATGTCACAAATACCAGGGATCCAATCAAAACCTGCTGAAGACAATTCTCCCGAGGTTGACCCAGAGAAGGATGACCACGGAAGAGGTTCTGTTCCCTGAAAGATCTGAATCCCACCTGTCATCTTCTTATCCTTCTCCACGTATTGTTTTCGTCCAAAATCCAGGTCTAAAACTGTAAGCCAACTTCTTCCAAAGCTCCATTTTTGTTCTTTCTACAATTAGCCAGATTTTTGACTTTGCATAATGTGGAAGGGAAAAGGGATCCAAATGTGGAATATTCCATTTTGTAATAATCTATCCTTGACCCTAAAAATCTGCTAAACTTAGGCTGCCTTATGCAGAGAGAGCAAGAAGCAGTAATGAGGTATAGAAGGAGCTTGGGTCGAGTTGGACAGGCTTGGAATAATTCCAGCTCATTCACTCATCCAATAAATATTAATTTATGTCCCTGCTACGTCCCAAGAACTGTGCTTCACCACATCCTAATTGTATGACTGCGGACAAGTCACCTATTTCTTTATCCATAAAACAGAGATAATTACAGGGCTACAGGGAGGAAGCCCATGAAGTGTCTAGACCGCCATCAGGCCCTTAATGAAGTGAGTATCTTTCCTCCTCTTCTTCAGATTCTTTGGTAATTGTTATGTTATGTAAAACTGCTCAACCAAAGGGCTCAATAAATTAGTACAATCCATCCTCAAAATACCCATCTAATAACACTTCTTAATGTGAAGTCAAAAAAAAGACCTCAAATGAGACAAAGAAACTGGAAGTAATAGATTTTAGATTTAATATAATAGTAAAAATTCAAAGATGCCATAAACAGGGATAAGAGACAAGCAGACTGGGAGAAAAATCTTTCCATATATATATATATATATATATATATATATATATATATATATATATACATACATATACACACACACACACACACACAAACACACACACATACAGACAAGGAGTTAATATAATACCATATAAGAGCTCCTAGAAATCAGAAGAAAGACAAATATCCCAACAGAAAAGACAGACGAGGATCGTTCATGGTGGAAATACAGATGACCAGTAAACATATGAACAACCTCACTAGTAATCACAGATGTAAATTAAAACAAAGGGAAACATGGGGCGCCTGGGTGGTATAGTCAGGCATCCAACTCTTGGTTTCGGCTCAGATCATGATCTCGGGGTCGTGAGATCGAGGCCCACCTCGGGCTCCGTGCTGAGCGCAGTCTGCTTGAGAGTCTCTCTCCCTCTCCCTCTGCCCCTCCCACTTGTGCTCTCTCTCTCTAAAATAAAATATGGAAGAAAAAAACAAAGGAAAACACTTTTAGTTCATCAGATTGGAAGGAAAAAAGATAATGGCTGGTATGAATAAGTGTGGGGAAAGAGGTACTAATGTGCTGATAAGAGAATAAATTGGTGTAGGGGCGCCTGGGTGGCTCAGTTGGTTAAGCATCTGCCTTCGGCTAAGGTCATGATCCCAGGGTCCTGGGATCGAGCCCTGAGTCGAGTCAGGCTCCCTGCTCAGTGGGGAGCCTGCTTCTCCCTCTGCCCCTCCCCCTCACTCATGCGCTTTCTCTCTGCCTCTCTTTCAAATAAATAAATAAAATCTTTTTAAAAAGAGAGAGAACAAATTGGTGTAGTCCTTCCTGAACAAAAATTTTCAGCATCTGTCAAAATGTAATATGTGCGTGTCCATTAGAACCAATAATTCCACTTCTAGATACCTGTTAAAGATATATGTATGAAACATCCACTGCAACATTGCGTGCAGTAGAAAAAAGTTAGAATGGCTAACTGGCCATCAAGTATCTTATGGCTCATCCATACCATACAAAAGCATGAATTAATGTAAAACTGAGGCCGTTCCACAGGTACTGACATGGGGAGACCCCTGTGACATATGAAATGAGCAAAAGCAAATTGCAAAGACATCTCTACATCTCTACATGATCACATTTGTATTTTTAAAAACCACCATATATGGGTGGACATACATTTGTCCTCAAAGACAGATGACAAATACCCTGAGGAAGGTAGGGGGAATACACCCTAAGCTGTTAGCGGTTGTCTTCGGGGAGTAAAGTGGGAACTGAATCCAGATGAGAACAAAAAGAGATGAATCCTCACATGGTCAGGTTCACATTTTATTCTCTATGTTCTTTTATATTGCTTGAATTTCTTTCAATGAGCATGTATTACTTTAATTTGAAAAACAAGAAAGACTGTTCTTCCATGCAAACCATTAACGATGGTCCCCTGGTCTGAGCCACATGCCTCTCTCCCCTGGGCCACTGTGTAAGCCTCCTAGCTGGCCTCCCTGACTGTACTCTTACCACTTGTCTTAGTCCATTCAGGTAGACTGGGTGGATTATAAAGAATAGAAACTTATTTCCCACCGCTCTAGAGGCTGAGAAGCCCAAGATAAAGGTGCTGACAGATTCCCTGTCTGGTGAAAACCCATTTCCTGGTTCATAGATAGCTTTTTGCTGTGTCCTCACATAGTAGATAGGATAGGGAACTTTCTGTAGCCCCTTGTATAAGGGCACTATTCCTATTCATGAGGGTTCCACCTTCATGACCTAATCACCTCCCAAAGACCCCACCTCCAAGCACCATCACATTGGGGATTAAGTCTCAACATATGAATTTTGAGGGGATGCAAACATTCAGACCAGAGTAGCCCTATAATAGACTCTCCAGAACGTGGGGTTTTTTTTGAAACATATTCTCAGCTCACCACCATCCCTGTGCCATCCAGCCCAAATTCCTTTCCATGGCCTATAAAGCCCTAATATCAGCTCCTGCCTGTTTCAACCTCGTCCTTGTCTCTCCCCTCCTTGATCGTGGCCCAAGAGAACTCTGTAGGGCCTTGGCACAGCTGGCCCCATCGGTCATGCCAAGGTCTTAGGGTGGGTGGTACATCCCAGGCAGTGGGACTAAGTGTAAGTGTTCTCACCTTTTGAAGCTACATCACGTTAATGTCCCAAAAGATTGGAAGAATTCACAGGGCAATCTTATTCCTAATGTCAAAATCTCCCTTCTCTACGGCCATGGTTCTGAACTCTGGCTGTACATTGGAATCATCTGGGAGCTTTAAAAAGTACTAGTGTCAAGGCTCCCTCTGCAGAGATTTTTCCTGGGGCAGTTTGCAAAGCCTCCCTAGTGATTTCATGTGGAACTGGGCACAGCAATTACTGCTCCACAGCATCTCTGCATTCGGCAATGGGGACAGTTCTCCCTTACAGAGGGTAGTGCGGGTTGCTAAACTCAGCCAGCCCTCCTCCCCAGGCTCACTTGGCCAGAATGAAAGTCTGCTTTCTATGCCCAGCTAAGTCTTCAAAGAACCAACCTTGATAGAAGCCTATTTAGCGATCAGTGAGTTTGGACTTGAACAAATTGTAGGGTTTGGGTGACAGCAAGGGAAATGTCTCAGAGCATAAAATCATGGCTCCTTCCGGTGCCTTCTATGACCTTCCAAAATAGAATGCATTTCTTTTGCAGGACAGTTCCCTCGAAGGGACACATCATAAGCAGCAAAGCAACTGTGGTCCTACCAGAAGTTATTTCACTCTGAAACATCAACTGCTGAAGTCAGAATGCATCTTACTGAGCCCTAAAAATTCTGCCATCCAGGACCCAATACAGTGTAAAAAGCAGTTTACAGTCCATATACTGACAGTGGATGATTATAATCCTGTTTGCTGCACTGATTTCTAATTACAGATTCCTCTGTAGGCAAGAAGCATCATGTCTCAGCCACAGAGCTCTGGGGTTGATAGCTGTGGCCTCAATCCCCAAGTCTTCCTACCATCTGGGGAGTGAAGTGGCCTGTCAACCCTGTAAGGGGTTTGGTGGGAAAGTGACCATAAGTAGGAAATCTCTGTGGCCAAAGACATTATTTGTAATTCCTAGAAACATAAAAAACAGGGAAGAAAGAGGAAGAAGAAAAAAGAAAGGGGGCCTGTCATCTTCATCATCTTTTCTCCAGGCTTGTAGGAATGGCTGGCCTCCCCCAAAAGATAATCTGAAAGATTTAAAAAAAATCTGCCTTAACTAAACACTACCGTCTCTCCCTCAACTCTCTGCCAATACGAAGACTCCTCTCACATGGAAAGAGGTATAAGAAAGGGAAAATGACTAAAACTGTCTTGCTGACTTCACAAATGGAGATAAGAAGCAGTAACCCCTGGCAAGGTTACTCTAAAATAGTGATTCTCAACCCTGGCTGCACATTGCAATCACCATGGGAGTTTAAAAAATACTAATCCCAGGGACACCTGCGTGGCTCAGTCGGTTCAGCAGCCAACTCGGTTTCAGCTCAGGTCGGGATCTCATGATCTCAGGGTTGTGGGATCAAGCCCAACATTAGGCTACTTGCTCTCAGTGGGGAGCCTGCTGGAGATTCTCTCTCTTCCGCTCCCTCTGCTCCTCCCAACCCTGGTCTCCCTCTCTCTCTAATAAATAAATCTAAAAATAAAATAAAATAAAATACTAATCCTAGGGGCACCTAGCTGGCTCAATCAGTACAGCATATGACTCCTGATCTTGGAATTATAAGTCCAAGCCCCACTTTATGGGTAGAATTTTTTTTTAAAAGATTTTATTTATTTATTTGACAGAGACAGACACAGTGAGAGAGGGAACACAAGCAATGGGAGTGAGAGAGGGAGAAGCAGGCTTCCCGCAGAGCAGGGAGCCCGATGTGGGGCTCGATCCCAGGACCCTGGGATCATGACCTGAGCTGAAGGCAGACGCTTAACGACTGAGCCACCCAGGCGCCCCTTTATGGGTAGAATTTACTTAAATATCCTGATGTGCATCCCACCCTCAAAGATTTTGGTTTAATTGGAATTGGATGGGTCCTGGGCATGAAGATTTTTTAAAGCCCCCAGATGACTCTAACTCGTAGCCAGGGTTGAGAACCCTGCTGTAGTTTGGTGTGGGTTCCAAGTAGCCACACTCTGATCCTAAACATAGTCTCCTGGGGAGATGACTGGTCACTGACAAGAAACGAGTATCAGTTTGAAAGAAGTATTATAGGAAAAATCTAGGTAGGATGACTCCTCCTCAAGATATGGCTTTAGTGCAGTAACAAAATATCTCTAAGCTCAGAGATATGAAACTGGGGTAGGGATTCAATCATCATAGATTTAATCATTATCATTAACAGGAGAAAGCAAGTGTGTGAGCTCAACCAAGTGAGCTCAACTAGGAAGTTCCCCCACAAAACCTGGAGTTGTTTCTTTTTAATGGAAAAAAGCTGTTAGGAGTGGTGGATAAAGCAAGTGTCATTCTTTTTTCCAGAATTGAGAAGAGTCCACAGTAAATATCCATGTCTTAACAATGAGCAGGAAATGTTTATTCCACACTGGCTTTTCAGAAAACAGAATTAAAATCAATAAAATATTGATTTTAGTCTTTGTGAAATATATCACCAAATCTTTGTATATGACTTTTAAATGCCAGAGCTATTAAAACAATGGAGCACACCCTCCTTCCTTAATGAGACAAGGGCAACCCAAGGTTACAAATGATCCCTCTTCTGATCCATTTTCCACACTGTGACAGAGCTTTCTAAAATGTAACTCTGATCCCATCACTTCTCCGCTGCACACCCTCTATGGGTGCTCCATTGCCTTCCCACAAGACCTCCATGGCCCCTTCTCCAGCTTTCCCTCTCCATAGCCTTCCTACCTGCCAGTGCCCCAGCCACACATAGCTCCCCAGACAGCCCTGCTGTGTCACAGCTCTCAGCCTTTGTCTGTGCTGCTCCCTGTACTGGGATGGCCTTCTTTCATGTACCCCAGTCTTCCTAGATCTGGAGAAACTCACCACATCTTTTAAGGCTCAATTCAAAAGTAACTGCTACTACGAAGCTTTTCCTGACCCATCCATAAAGAATTGACCACTCCCTCCTTTGCCCATCCACCCCTTCTAACAGGGCACCTTACACTTGATCACATTTGCATGCTTACTAACTTTCCCATCTAGACTCTGAGCCCTTTGATAGCAGAGACAGTATTTTATCCACTTATAAACCCAGCACTTACTAAGACTGAATAATATAAAGTAAGTTTTCATTAAGTTTATTTCATGAATTGAATTTAATTGAATGTATTGAATGACAGGATTTAACTCTCCATAAATTAACCTCCCTCACCTTCTCTCCCTCTCTCTTAACACACACATATACACACCCGGTAGCTGGACAGCGAAGGCTAAGAAGTAGCTAGAGTGGAAAACCTCTTGCAATAGTCCTATGTTCAGTCAGGCTGTCCGTCTTTACTTACCATTGATGTTCTGTATCCAGTGGCTGAAGGCAGAAGCGAGGGGCTATTTTCCCGGTGCAGAAGGTCCAAGCAAGAGCTGTTCCGAGAACTGGAGCTTCCTGAGTCACTGTACAAGTGTCCCTTTTCAGACAGTAATCTGGACAGAAAGCTGGCCTTGTGACTGCCCAGGTAAGATCTGTCTGTCCAGACCCCACTCTTTCTCACACTGCCATCGCTGTCTCTACATTTACTGTGCAAATCTGTGAGAGCCTCTCCTGAGAGTCGTCGATCCTGGGACTGCCCCCAGGTTCCTATTGCATAGGATGGGCAGTGTCTAGGAGCTATCTCTGTACCTAGGCAGGACTGAGACTTTGCGTTGTGTAGGCCGGAGGAACGGTCCAGTTGCTGTCCGGGGTGCTGACTTTGAGTACCGGCTTCCCAGAGACATGGGCCGTGGGCATGGAGCTGTCCACTGTGCTGATCCTTCTCAGCCCACTCTTTAACACAGCAAGAGTCTACTTCAAGTTGCATGGGCTGTGAGCTTTGCCACATGGTTTTAGACTTCGGCACATTGACTCGAATGACTTGCTGTTGATTGTTTGCTTGAAGTAGAGGGATTCTTTTAGGCAAGGGAGAGCAAATCATACACTCCTGGGCCAATGAATATTTTTTCAAATGGAATGGGGTGCTGCTTTCATCCTCAGTGCCCTCATTGCTGGATTTCTCATAAAGTGCCTTCATGATTTTCCTGATTCCCAGATGAAATATTTCCAGTACATTGAGGAACAAAGAGATGGCTGCAATGCTGTGCATAAAGAGCATGAAAATTGTCTTCTCTGTGGGCCTGGATACAAAGCAATCCACTGCATTAGGACAAGGAGGTTGAGTGCATTTGTAAAGCGGGTGCATTTGAAACCCATAGAGAATATATTGGCCTATCATGAACCCTACTTCCATCACAGATCTTGTCAAGATGTGTAAGACATAAGTACGCAGCAGACATCCTTTTAGAGGGACTTTATGAATTCTCTTCTGCTCCTCTAACCTCTTCAGCTCTCTATCTATCCTTTGTTGCTCCTCCAATTCAAGCTCGGGATTCCCCATCTGGACTCGGAGGTGTGACTTTTTCTTCTGCCTCTCCTTTTCGAAGGCCCTGAGTCTATAAAGTGCATGGCCCATATACACCAGAGAAGGAGAAGACACAAAGATGATCTGTAAAACCCAGAACCTGATCAAAGAGATAGGGAAAGCATCGTCATAACAGATGTTGTTGCAACCTGGCTGCTGGGTGTTGCAGGCAAATGCTGACTGTTCATCATCCCAGACATCTTCAGCAGCCACACCAAGTACCAGCATTCGGAAAATGAAGAGTATGGTCAGCCAGATTTTCCCCACTATAGTTGAGTGGGAGTGAACTTCCTCTAGGATGCCACCCAATAAATTCCAATCCCCCATGGTAAGAGACTAATGTCTGAAACATACAGAAAACACTGAAGTTAATAGCACTCATGGATATAATGTACAAAGACAAAGGCTCATCAATAAAGCAGGTTCTTTTTTTTCATGTCAGCAAAGCTATGAAGGATTTTCCAGCCCTAATATTTATGGCTTATGCTTGATGAAATAGGATACTTCCAAGGAATGTTTTTGGAAAAAACAAAAACAAAAAACAAAACTAAAGACCCTCCACAATCTGATCCAATTTCCTGCCTCTCCTCTCCCACACAAGGTTGACTGTCATTCCACTGTATCCAATGGCCGTCACATTTGTACAATGCATTCCATTGCAAATTTTGTTCATTTTTTTACCCATATCAGATGCGCCATTAACCAGACATCCTACATGATCTTAACTAAGTCTCAACTTCTCCAGGAAGTTTACCTTAGCCATCCCAAGTCAGAGTGATTTTTCCCATTCCTGAATGCCCACACTATTGTTTCTACCACTGATTTGACATTGCGCTTAAGATGAATTTTATGATGGTTGTGTCTTCTGTCCCTCTTCGTGGAAAGGTACTCTTTGCAGATAGAGACATATTCTATAGCATTTTGTTCTTTGCACACAGAAGGTATCATTAAATAACAGTGATTGTCTTTCCATTTTAAAACTCAGTTCCTTGACCTTAACACTGGAATAATCATCACCAAAAAAACAAAGCAGATCCTCATTATGTATTATCCATGGCTCCCACTGCAAGTAAAGAAAACAAATCAGCCAAATAAAGCCTCTGGGACAGGCACAGCGTAGCCGTAAAGATTAAGCAGACACAGAAACAGTAATAGACATGTGATTATATCCACAAAGCCACATGTGGAACAGCATGTTTTCATGAAAGTTTTGTTAACTTAGAGGAAAAGTGAATATAAACTGCTTCTCTAGTAAGCTTGGGATCTAGGAAAGAATCGAAGCATAGCTGATATGAATAAGTTATTTGGTTTACCTTGAAAAAAAAAAAAAAGAATGTTTTTCAAAATTTGATGAGATTAAAATATTTGATAGGCTAAAAGCTTCTAAGATGCAGATTTCCTGATATTAAAGATACAGAGAAAAAACAGTAAAGTGTTATGAAGTTAAAACCACTAATGAAAGAATTTTCCCCCTCCATATTTCATTCATTCAATAATATTTACTAAAATCTTACTATCACCTAGACATTGTCCTAAATGCCAAGGAATTCAACAATGAACAAGATATACCCCATCCAGCCCTCACAGTACTTAGTCAATAGGACTCTCAGTAACACATAAAATGGACAAATAGTGAAAAAGAAAAGAATTGAGTGAGTATCAACTCAAAAATGCAAGAGAGAGGCGCCTGGGTAGCTCAGTCAGTTAAGCGTCCAACTCTTGGTCATGGTCTCAGGTCAGGCTCAGGTCATGATCTCAGGGTTGTAGGGTTGTGGGATCAAGCCCCATGTTGGGCTCTGTGCTCAGCCAGGAGTCTGCTGGAGATTCTCTTTCTCTCCCTCTCCCTCAGCCCCTCTCCCCATGCTCTCTCTCTCTCTCTCAAATGAATAAATCAATCTTTAAAAAAAATACAAGAGAAAAAATATGGAATCATTACATTTTCCCTACTTATCTCTCCAAACATAAAATAAATCCCAGGTAGAATAAAGTATTAAATGTAAAAAAGGCAACCACAACAGTATTACAATAAAATATAATGTTTTGTAATTTTGAAGTAGAGGAAGTCTTTTTTAAGCACATCATGTCAGAAATTATAATTGAAAAAAGTTTTAGATTTTACCCAACAAAGCTGAATGGCAAAAGTGGAGATGTCCAGAAGGCATTTGGGTCTAGAGAATAAAAACAACGAAAGGTACAAACAACTAGAGATAAACATTTAAACATTTGTGAATAATCACTGAATAGGTAGAGATCACTTAGGGACAAGACAAAGTGAGCCAATAGAACCCTGAGAAATAAGGAAAATAAGTCTACAAATAAAAATGAGAAATGGCCAAAGTGGGGGGGAGGGGGGGCCATGAGAACAGTGTCACTGAAACCAAAGGACAGAGTTTCAAGGAGAGACACAATGCCAAATACACATACTCCTCTATTTATATAAATTAATTGTGGGATATACCATGTTCAGGGATTGGAAAACGGTATTTGTAAAGATGTCAACTCTCCCCAAATTAGTTGATCCATAGATTCAATGTGAGATTTTATGTCAGAGTAAAATAAAATACTATAAATGTACATATATATGTATGCATATGTATATGAGGTATATATACATGACTATATGAGCATGGAGAAAGAAAATACAGGCCACACACCAGGAAGTTAATATAGGTTACTGGAGATCTACAGGAGGTTATGAGGGTAGAGGGGCAAAAGAGAGGCAAAAAAGAAAAAGGAAAAAGAATAAAGATTTCTTAATCTTCTAAGCAAGCATGACAGATTTTTATCCAATGTAAATATTTATGTAAATTTCTACTTGTATATGCATACATGTCTACACAATTTTTAAATAAAATTTAAATATTAGATACCTCAGAATTTGGGAGGGGTATTAATGAGACTTTTATATTTTACTCTATTTACTTGAGAATTGCTTGAAATTAAAAAATTAGGAATGTAGTCACATGTAGTACTTGCATATAAAAAAACAGATTTTAAAATTTTGGACTTATGCCTCATTAACTGAAGCAGTAATTTACTAAGTTCTATCCTCTCAAAGAGTTTAGTTCCTTTCTCATTATTCCCTTAAAAATTTCTGGACATTATTCTTTATTTAAAAATAATTCCTTTAGCACTTACAAAAAATCTAGACCTTCTATTTTATATATAAAAAACCCTGAAATGAGAAAGCTAACTCATATCACTATTCTCTACTCGGAAGTCCTAAACTATTTAATGCTTCTTATTGCCACTATCCCTTTAAAACTTGGTAATTATTACCCTTTAATAGCAAGTAAAGGAAAACTGGGCCAACGTGAAAAACAGAAATACAATCATGCGTATTGGCATGCAAGATCAAAATCCTCAAATGTTCCTATATTTCCTGAAAGTAACTACTTTTTTACCAATAATGACTACAGGTCCTAGAAATATTCTTGAATTTTATTATTAAATACTAATTTAGCATCTCCCATGTAGAAACTTGCTCCTTTCCTGAATTTTATTTCAGATCTTATCTTTCTATCCCCAGAGGGATTTCCTCTATTTCTCATAAACAAGAAAGTCCACGTTTACCACTTACCTTACAGATGGTCAAAAAAATGGTAACAACTGGGTTCAAAAAACCTTAAAGTTGGACCATGAGTGGCTAATTAGTGAACAACTGCTGCTGGTTGCAGATATAAAGGCTCTGTTCAGCTCTGATTCTGGGGCAGAAACCAGAATGAGCACAGTAATTTTGATCAATAGAGTCTAACCTACTTCTCCCTGGAGGTCAAAACGTCCTTTGGGGCTTTGCAATTCTCTTGTAATATTTTCTTCTAATTGACACCATGGCTGAGCCTCCCCTGGTGTATCATATTTAGAAATGAAAAGTGAAACAAATGAGAATTTTCCTTTTTTATTTGTGATTACAGTGATTTGAGTTTTGGGTGCATTTTTTCCAACTGATTGCTCTGGGAATCCATGTCACAGATCAATGGGTCATGTCCAATTTCATTCAACAGCTGCCTGGGGTGAATCCTGGCTTATCAAATGTGAACAAGTAACAATGGAGTGACAAACCCAAAGTGTTCTTGCAAATCATATTAGGCTGAAAGTAGAAACATCTCAAAAAGAGATCAATAGACCAGAGACAAGGCTGCACTTGTCTGTAGATTTAATTGTTCTAGCAATACTCTGTTAGGTTGAAACAGGCAGCTTAGGAATTTTTTTCAGTAGCTAATCTGAAAGTCTTAGAAAGCTATGTCAGGGCACCTGGGTGGCTCAGTTGGTTGAGCGACTGCCTTCCGCGAAGGTCATGATCCTGGAGTCCCAGGATCAAGTCCCGCATCGGGCTCCCTGCTTAGCAGGGAGTCTGCTTCTCCCTCTGACCCTCCCCCCCCCCATGCTCTCTATCTCATTCTCTCTCAAATAAATAAATAAAATCTTAAAAAAAAAAAAGAAAGAAAGCTATGTCAGATTTTTGTGGAGAAAGTATTTGAATTCCAGAAAGGTCAAATGACTTGCCTAATGCCGAGACTAGGTCTCCTAACTCCCAGGCTTATAACATCTATAATAGTCATATCTCAAGCAGTCTCACTGCCATCTTGGGGTAACAGCAAGGATATCATTGGAACCCAATGATGACTTAAAATCAGGGCTCCTAAGCACATTTTTTTTTCAAGTAGGCTCCACACCCAGCATGAAGCCCAACGTGGGGCTTGAACTCATGACCCTGACATCAAGACCTGGGCTTAGATCAAGAGTCTGACGCTTGGGGCGCCTGGGTGGCTCAGTCGATTGAGTGTTCAACTCTTGATTTCAGCTCAGGTCATGATCTCAGGGTTGTGGGCTTGAGCCTTGAGTCGGTATCCATGCTCAGCAAGAAGTCTGATGGAGATTCGCTTCCTCTCCCTCTCAAATAAATCTTTAAAAATTTTTTTGAAAGTACATAAAATTACTGATAGTTCCTAAGTATCATCTAACTATTCTATTTTTCACATATTTAGTTTTAAAGAAAGGATAATAAAAGCCAAACAGGTGAGGTTAAATTTCCACTATCTGGCACACTAGCCTCAAGTACAAATTATCAGAATTAACTAGAAGCAAAAACACATGATGTATTAATGTGTACATTTGTACGGTATTGGGTACACTGTCCCAGAAAGCCCTTGACATTTAATTCTAAAATTCACCTGAAGAGTAATGAATGTAATACCTTTAAAGCATCTTGTCAGAGTCAAACATTAAAATCATACATGATGCACAGAATAATTCAGAAGGGTACACAAGAAACTCCTAATATTAGTTGCCTCAAGGGAAGGCAACCAAGTGACTGGGGAAGAGGTGGGATGAATCTTGTATACTGAATCCTCTCATCAGCAAATGTATTACTTAAGAAAATAATGCTTAAACTAGGCAGTGAAGTAAAAATAAACACAACCATATGTCAATTTGTTAAAAAAAAAAAATCTCCTGCAGATGAATCGATCTGATCACTTCATTCTTGAAGACTTTTAGCAAGCAGGATCTTTAAGGCAGAGGCACAAAGTGGGTAACTCTCCCATAATCTCATAGTAATAATTCAAAATGTCCCGATGAGGTAATACTGCACTGCTGCTGGAGAAGAGGAACTCTACCTACTGCCTCATCCCCAACCAGCCCGAAGGCTAAGCAGGAATCAGCACACGAAAGGATGAGAACCACTCCCATAGAGAACAAGTTGGGGTTTGTTTTTCCAGAGTTCCTACTTTCTTTCTCACCAAGTTATGTTGAATCTATGAAGTCCTTGGCAGGCCCAAGACACACTCCGAGAAACAGAAGGGAACAGAAAGTTTAGAGAGAACAAATGTCTCAAGATGGAGGAAAATACACATGGAGTCAGAGCTCCACTAGTTACTGTCTCTGTGCTAGTCAATGGTACCAATACCGTGTCACCTCATTCACAGCTGGAGACATAAATCCCCTAAGGGCAGGAGTAGTTGGTTGTTTTCTGCAAGCAGCTGTAAAACATTAGGACTGGGAAAGCTGGGGCACCTGGGTGGCTCAGTCCGTTGAGCGTCTGCCTTCAGCTCAGGTCATGATCTCAAGGTCCTGGGATTGAGCCCCACATCAGGCTCCATGCTCAGTGGGGAGTCTGCTTTTCCCTCTGCCTCTGCTGCTCCCCCTGCTTGTGCTCTCTCTCTCAAATAAATAAAATCTTAAAAAAAAAGACTGGGGAAGCTGACATAATACCAATGAAGAGAAAGTACGAGTAATATAGGGTAATGGCAGCAGAAGAGGAAAGCTCATTTGTGTCAAGTCCTTCATCTGCTAATAAGATTCAGAGGGACCTACCATGAGAAAATAAGAGATTGCTAGGAGAAAATGTAGGAAATGATAGGAACTGGGTTATACTATCAGGTTCCTAGCAGAGAATTTGGTGTTCTTCAGATAAAAGGTATTACCATGCAAAAAATAACCACACCCATTGCAGAAAAACAGAACTGCAAAATAAAAGGTCAAAATGAGTGACTTTCAAAACATTGTAAAAGCAGAATCTAAAGTCAATTATTGTTAGGAATTCCAATTTATAAAACGGTAAAAAGAGGCGCTCTGGCTGAACCCAGCCAGGATGGAGGGCCCAAGACTTACGTACTGCACATCCCTACTTCTCACAAGCCAAAGACTTGCCTGAGGAGTTCATTTTAAAATCTTGTTTTAAAAATAATGCCTCCACTTGCATAAGGAAAAGAAAATCCAAAGATTGTGAATTTCCCAAATATACAACAGGAAAACATTTTTTTTTTACAATTTTATTTATTTATTTGAGAGACAGAGAGTGCGCACAAGAGAGAGCGGAGGAGGGGGAGAGGGAGAGGGAGAGGGAGAAAATCTTTAGCAGGCTCCACGCCCAGCACGGAAACCGTGCAGGGCTAGATCTGACGACCTTGAGATCATGACCTGAGTGAAAACCAAGAGTCAGAGGCTTAACCTACTAAGCCATAGGCACTCCAGGAAAACATTTAAAGTAGCAATTCCAGGCTAAAGTTTAATGGGTGACCCATTAATATTTTTCCTTAACAGAGTTTTATACTTTCTTAGCACATACACTTTGCTCCAGCGAAGAAGTGAATCTGACAAACGAAGATGCCTCAAACATCTTTTGTATTTTAATCCTATGTGAGTCAAGAAAGTATGTCTGACCGCAATTATCAGGGCATTTCTGGGAAGATGAAGCCATTCATTTCATAAATGATCTCTTAAAATCTTGCCAGTAAGGATTTTGTTTTCAATAATATTCATCTTTGAATTCTACTTCCATTTACTTTCTTGGTGCTTTTTTAAAGGTAGTTCTAAGGGGCGCCTGGGTGGCTCAGTTGTTAAGCGTCTGCCTTTGGCTCAGGTCATGATCCCAGTGTCCTGGGATCGAGCCCCACATCAGGCTCCCTGCTCGGCAGGAAGCCTGCTTCTCCCTCTCCCACTCCCCCTGCTTGTGTTCCCTCTCTCGCTGTGTCTCTCTGTCAAATAAATAAAATCTTTAAAAAAAAAATTATATAATAAAGGTAGTTCTAAGAAGCATGAAATTAGATCCCACCTTCCACTTGTAAAAACATTCTACGACAAAAAACAAAAACAAAAACCATCCTATGACAATGTCAACCTCAGATTAATGAACGTATGAGATGCAGAGTTAACTATCTCATATTTAGGAGACACTGCTGCTTAGTAAACATAGTGCTTTTCTCTCACCACCTTTCCAGTTGCCAGTTGCCTCTCCCAGGATGTGTGCTCATGAACCTAATCTACTACTTTGGTTCTCAATTATATACCCTTATGAATTTACTTTACAGGTACGCCTGCACATGTATGAAATGATGTGTACAAAGTGATTCATTACAGTACTGTTTGCATTTGCAGAAGATAGGAAATGCCAGCATGTCCATCAAAGGGAACTGGCTAAATAATTATGATAAATTCACACAATGGTATATTTCCAGCTATACAAAAGAATAAGAAAATGTACTGATATGGAATATTCTCCAGCATATATTATGAAATGAAAATAGCAAGGTACATAACTCTCAAAGGTATGTTATCTTTTTGTAAGAAAAGGGAAAAAATAAGAAATGAAAATGCATAAGGTAGTAGTAAAAATATACACAAGAAAATAATATGAGATTTCCCTAATAGGCTGGACAAAGAAAAAGAAAGGAGCAAGACTCAGAGTGATATATTTGATATCTTCTTGATTTTTAAACCAAACAAATGTATTACCTACACAAAAATTTCAATTAAATTTAAAAGTAATTTACCCACAAGAAGCTGAATTTATGCCTTCCTCGACTCTTCTTTGCCTTGGCGTCCTTCAAGGACCAGATCATATAGCTCTTCCTCTATGTTGCCCCCAACTTGTTGCTTGTAACACTAGTATACCACATCTCACAATTGGGTGTTTGTCTTCCCAGGAAGCTGATCCTTCAGAGGAAGAATGATTCATCTTTTTATCACCAGCTCCTCTCATAATGTCAGGACTTAGGCACCTCAAGATATTATTTAATTTTTAAAATACGCCTCAAGTGCATTGAATCAAATCCGTCATTATCCTTGGATCATGACACAATGCCATTATTCTTCTATGCGTGTCTCTTTTAAAAAATTTATTTTTTAATAATATAATGAACATCCATGAACCCCCCCCCAAACTGCGAAATAGGACACCAAATTGTTTTTCTAGATGCTTCTTCCCTAATCCTTCCTTTGCCTTCCTGAATCTAAATGTTGAGGTTACAGCCTTCACAAAAATTAACTCAAAATGGATCACAGACAATACACTTGTCACCATCTTGTCTGAAGGCTACATCAATTTTCCTGTCCTCTGCCATCATCTAGGTCACAAAAGTCTAGAAGGTCCCCCAGAACATCATACTGGGCCACAACATAATGCTGATTGGATCTGATGAGAAAGAGGAAGCAAGTATGGTAGATGCTTTTGTAATGAGACATGCATGCCACAGCACAGGATATAAACCCCCACCAAAATGAAGGGGCCTGCCACCACAGGGAAGTTTCTGGAGGTCCATCCCCTGCAAAGTGAAAAGATATGTTGCTTTCCTTTGCACTAAAATAACTGAAAAAAAATGAAACAAAACCCACAATATTTGATAAGCCTTTATGAATTCCAGAGGCCACTTGATGTGTTAACGCTGGCCCACTTAACGATCAACCTGTAAGGCTGTCAGTTTTCACTAGGGAACATAGAAAAGGCTCTGCAGCAAGGTCAGGCTGTAGTACAAAAACAGTGCGAGATCCCAGCAAATCAGATGACACTCAGAGACTATAGCTGTGGCGCCTGGGTGGCTCAGTCATTAAGCGTCTGCCTTCGGCTCGGGTCATGATCCCAGGGTCCTGGGATCGAGCCCCGCATCGGGCTCCCTGCTCCACGGGGAGCCTGCTTCTCCCTCTCCCACTCCCCCTGCTTCTGTTCCCTCTCTCACTGTGTCTCTGTCAAATAAATAAATAAAATCTTAAAAAAAAAAAAAAAAAAGGAGACTATAGCTAATAAATATGTAGCATGAAGTCTCTGGTAAGCCTTAATAAAAGAATGGGAGTGCATACTTCCAGTGTTTTATTTTTTTTTTTTTTTTAAAGATTTTATTTATTTATTTGACAGAGAGAGAGAGAGAGAGCGCGAGAGAGGGAACACAAGCAGGGGGAGTGGGAGAGGAAGAAGCAGGCTTCCCGCGGAGCAGAGAGCCCGATGCGGGGCTCGATCCCAGGACCCTGGGATCATGACCTGAGCCGAAGGCAGACGCTTAACGACTGAGCCACCCAGGCGCCCCCTTCCAGTGTTTTATAGCAAAGCTATACCCTGCTAGAGACTGAATGCCTGACTATGGGTAATCAGTGATCAGGTGACCCAAACTGCCTAGAATTAACCGGGTTTTATCTCACCTACCCAACCATAAAGTTGGGCACAAAAAGCAGCATTCATTAATAAGAGGAAATGCTGGGGCACCTGGGTGGCTCAGTCGTTAAGCATCTGCCTTCGGCTCAGGTCATGATCCCAGGGTCCTAGGATCGAGCCCCGCATCTGGCTCCCTGGTCAGCGGGAAGCCTGCTTCCTCTCCCACTCCCCCTGCTTGTGTTCCCTCTCTTGCCGTGTCTCTCTCTGTCAAATAAGTAAATAAAAGCTTAAAAAAGTAAGAGGAAATGTTATATAAATAAGCAGGCTGAAGCAGATTTGGAAGATACAAGTTGCATAAGCAGGTAGCTCAGACTCCTTTAATATGTAATACTGTACAAGCTTCTCTTCTCACTCGATCCACACCTAACCCTAACCCTCATATGCACCTCCTTATAACCAGTTAACTGAGGAGAAAAAGATTTGGGCCCAGTTTCCAGGTGTTTCTACATCACATGCTAGCACAAGCCAGAAGTCAACAGTTGCAATATTACAACTCCAATCAGGACAGGATGAAAAAGGGAAATTTTCCCCAAGGATGGGGGTAGGAAGGGACATAGAACTTTTAACAATATATATAATTGTCTCCGGGCGCCTGGGTGGCTCAGTCGGTTAAGGGTCTGCCTTTGGCTCAGGTCATGATCCCGGGCCGGGGTCCTGGGATCAAGTCCCGCATTGGGCTCCCTGCTGAGCAGGGAGTCTGTTTCTCCCTCTGCCTCTCTCTCTCTCTGTCTCTCATGAATAAAATAAAAAAAAACAATATATATAATTGTCTCCTTCACTTAGAGAGAGGACCAAAACTAGAATCTATTCAAGGGCAGTGGTTAAAGGCTTGACTGGATGGTTAAAGACTTGGAGAAAACATAACTGGATATAGGACAAAGTCCAGGGAAGGAGCAACGTGAATGGAGTCCTAACATTGTACACAAAGAGTGAACATTGTGTCCCATGTGATTATTCACAAAAGGCATCTACTTGTAGAAGAGAATCTCAACAATGAGATGGACAAGATAATACATTCTGGAAATGAGTCTCTTTCCCTTGCAAACCCAGTGCTTACTTTCGTGTAAAAATGGCCATATGGCAAGAAAGAAAGTTTTGTACGGGCTCAGCAACATGGACTTCTCCTCACCACAGCTGTTTTGGGTACCTCCATTGTGCAAGGCTTAACCTATCAACCACAAAGTCAAAGTTGAGTCCAAATATGGACTAGCCAACTACTTAGTGGCAGGTCTATTACATAAGACTGGCTCTATTCATGAAGGGGGAGGCAATCATATTCTTAGAATGGCATTATGGAATACCTGTTCACCACTACTGCATTCCACACATTTTCTGTTCAAGAAACTCATTTCATAGCAAAATAGGTTCAGCAAATGGGCTTATGCCCATGTCTTTCACAATATCATCATATACCTCTCAGAGAAAACAGAAAAAAGAACACTTTCCAATGCATTTTATGAAGCCAGCAATATCATCTGAATACCAGAACCTGACATTAAGAAAGAAAATTTTTAGATCAATCTCACTGCCCCCCCAAAAATAACAGAAAATCCTAAACAAAAAACATTAGCAAACCAAACCTAATATCATATAAAGAGGATCTAATACATCACATTAGTTAGGCTTATTCTGAGATTACAAGGTCTGTTTAATATTTAAAAATGTAATTCACATTTATAAAATAAAAGAACATTTTAATAAAACATCCATTCATGATTTTTTTAAAAAAGCTCTTAAGAATAGAAGGAAACTTCCTTAATCTGTAGAGTATCCTTTTTTTTTTTTTAAATTTACAGGAAGCCTCATGTTGGTAAAATATTCTAAGTTTCCACCATGAGATCAGGAATAAGACAAGAATATTCACTAGTATCAATTCTAAACATTATTGTATTAGAGTTCTTAGCCACTGCAAAAAAAATGTTAAAAAAAAGGCTTAAAGATTACAAAGGAAGAAATAAAACTGATTTTGTAGAGAAAATTCAAAAGAATCTACAGATAAATTTTTAACTCATATATGGGGTGCCTGGGTGGCTCAGTTGGTTAAGCGACTTCCTTCGGCTCAGGTCATGATCCTGGAGCCCCAGGATCGAGTCCTGTATCGGGCTCCCTGCTCAGCAGGGAGTCTGCTTCTCCCTCTGACCCTCTCCCCTCTTGTGCTCTCTCTCTCATTCTCTCTCAAATAAATAAATAAAATCATTTAAAAAAAAGCTTTAATAAAAAAAATTTTTTTTAACACATATATGATAGTTCAGCAAGTCTCTAGGTATACAGTCAAGTATATTTCTGTACCAAAAAGAAAATGAAATCATTTACTACAAGATCAGATACTATCAAACTCTAATGAAAAATATGCCAGACTTATATACACACACCCCGTTATTTAAATAAATTAATTTCAATAAATGGTGGGATATACCATGCTCAGGGATTAGAACATTCAACATTGTAAAGATGTCAATTCTTCCCAAATTGATTCATAGACTCCATGGAACTTGATAAATTGATTCTAACACATATGTGGAAATATGAAGAGCCAATCTATCCATTACAATGGTGAGGAAAGAAAACAAAGTGACAGAATTTGTCTACTGAATATCAAAACTTACTATAAAGTAATTAAGAGAGCGATAATATGGGTGCAAGTTTAGACATAGAGACCAATAAACAGAAGAGAGATTCCAGAAAGAAAAAAATTCATACATATATGGGAACCTGATTTGTTGCCAAGGTGGCAATGAAGAGCGGTGAGGTATAGACAGTCTTTACAACAAATGAGACTTAGTCAATTGGATGTTTTTTAAAAATAGAGATTAAAATTACCCCCTACCTCACACCCTACAAAAAAAATCGATTCCCAGTAAACTGTAGATGTAAATGTGTGAGGTAAAACAATAAAAGATTCTGACATTAATATAAGAAAATATCTTCATCATCTTGGAGTTAATAAAGGTTTCTTCAACAGGTACTACTATAAATTAAAGGAATAATAAATTAAATCTTCATTAAAATTAAGAATGTCTGCTCATCAAAAAATATGTGACCCAATGAAAGGCAAATCACAAAGTGGGAGAGGGAATTTCTACATACAGAATAAAGGGATCATATCCAGAATACAGAAATAATTCCTACAAATTAATAAGAAGAGTAGATCAGAAACTTGAACAGGGAATTTACCCCCCAAAAAAGGATAGTCAAATGGCCAACACTCAAGAGGTATCACTCCACCAGAATGACTAAGATGAAAGACTGACCATACTAAGTGGTAGAAGGCATGTCAAGAAACTGGAACTCACACTACTGAGGAAGTGTAAATTGATGAACACACTCAGGAAAACTGTTGGGCAGTGTTTACTAAACTTCATATCTGCATACCACTAATAAGTATGTATCCAACACAAATGTGTCCATATGTGCAGCAAAAAACATGTACAAGAATGTTCAGACCAGCACTATTTAAATAACCCCAAACTGGAAACAACCTAAATGGAAGATTCTCACAAACCTGAGTGAGCAAATAAGTCAAATATGATTTATGATTCCATCTGAAAGTTCAAAAACAGGTAAAACCATCCTACGGTAATGTCAGCAAGAGCACTGATCTCCAGGAAGAGGAAGGACTGTAACTAGGAATAGGGGGTGGGGCTCTCTGGGGGAGCTGACAAAATTCTCATTCTTGACCTGGATGGCGTTCTACAAGTGTTCACTTTGTGGGAATTTACCGAGCTACTTCTTTTCTCAAGGCCAGACTTTGAGTTTTAAAATTCAACATTTTTAAATTTATACCTTCATCCTAACAAGTCAAGAACTCTACATTCTCATGGTCCCTTGATCTCCACGGTGTTGGTATGGTCTAAAATTAATTCTGGATTATGGATATACTTCCTTTTTTCCTCTTTCTTGTCCTAGTCACACTTTACCAAGGTATCTAACCACTCTTACTGCCTAGCTCTTGTACTATCTCCTGGGCTTATTTTTTGCTATTTTCTCCAAAAATGTTATCGATGTGGACTTTTGAATGGTAAATCTTAATGTTTTTATTAAGCCCTCACATTTGAGTAACAACTTAAATGGATGTAAAACTTTAGGTCCAATACTTCAAAAGGTTTTCTTACAGCCAATATTGCTCTTGAAAAGCCTGAGGTCAATCTGATTCTTGTTCTTTATACAAGAAAAACTTTTATTTTTTTTTTTTACAAGAAAAACTTTTTTTTTTTCTCATCTGTAATACTCTTAAATTTCAGTATGTGTCTAGATGTGGGTACTTTCTTCTTCTTTGGTACTTTATGGCCCTTTCAATCTTTAAATTTTTTTCTTATCCTGGACCCCTTTTGTTACTTGAATGTTGGCCCATCAACTTCTGTCCTTCATCTCACTTAAATCTGCATCCATGGTTTTTTTTTTTGCTTTTTTTTTCTTTGCTTCTGGGAGAGTTTCTCAATTTTCCAACTCACTAATTTATTCTTCAGCTGTATCTATTCTTTTTTTATTCCATTTATGTTATTTTAAATACTATGGTTTTTATATCTCTACTTGGGTCATTATTTCTTCTTATATTACATTGCTACAATCTTCCCTTTATTTCTTTTAATGTTTATTGGCTTAATTTTAGATTCTAATGGTCTTATGTAATGGAGTTTTCTTTTGAACAAGTGGTATCTCTTAGTTATCACTTTACTTTGGCCTGTGAACTCACTTCCCTAGTAGTGTGGGCTCTTCTGAGTGACAGTATGCTCTGGGGAAAGGCTGAGGGCCAGCCCTTTGGGCTATGTTGGGGGTTCAAAGAGAGGCAAGAAGATAAAGCCCTACGGTGGATAGCCCCAACACTACAAAAACCACTGTAAATTATTTCAGTTTGTTATCTACCAAGTAACCCTTCAGATCAGAGCTTCCTCTTCAGATACCATGGAAGAAATGGCGATTTCCTAAGGCACTTCCTAGAGTCTAGGGCCGACACTGCAACCCACCAGTCCTAGGAGTCTAGAGGGGGAGGAGTGAACAAATAATGCACAAGCTAGTCAATCCTTACCTGTTTTCCCCAAATCTTCACCCAAAAAGGCTTTTGTGCTGCCCAGATTTTATCTGTGAGGACACCTGCAGCAGAGGTCTGGTTCACTGTACTAGTACCTGCTGTGAGAAAGCAGGCAGAGGCAACTGGTTTTCTCTAATGAATCTATTCACAGACATTCAGCCAGCCACACCCCCACCAAGAACCACTTCAAAACGGCTCCCATGTCCCCTGGGAGTTTTACCTTTTTTTTTTTTTTCTTTTAATCATTATCTAAACGCACTAAAAGAAACATTCTAATCAAAATATAACAGAATTTACATGGCTTTATTTATACATTACTGGTATTGAAAGCAAATTTATACAAAAAGTTTTATACATATAAAAAAAAAATCCTTGGCTGGGCAAGGCCATTTATGTGTGTGTACACACACAAACACACATACACACACACAAAGTATTTTACATCATTGTAATTATACATATTTACATATACACTATTTAAATTATTTTACAATTTACCAAAATGAGAGGCAATTAGAAAAGCAAATAAAAATGGATGAAACAAACTAATTGTTTAAAATGCTACAAAATTATTTTGAAAAATCTAGAAAAGAAAGCTGTTTCTTTGAAATATCAAAACTAAAGTTTCAATGCCATTTTGTTGTTGTTTTTATCTTTAATAACAAGTTCTGTTTAAAAATAAATATCTTGACCAGTAGTAAGTGAGCAAATCAGACTGATGACTGGAACAAGCTCAACATGCTGACTTGAGATTAAAGAGTCAGCAAGTAATAGCAAATGTAGATTTTTATGTAGTAATCAAATATGCCATAAAACTGTCCTCTATTTCCCCATCTAAAACATGAGGAATTCCAAGCTTCTGTGTAGTATGCAATATCAATTAAGACTCCAAGGAGTTCAGCAATTTATCTGTAATGTAAGAAAATGCTAAAGTTATGATTCTATTTTTCTGATATGACCCTTTTATCAGGTGTTGTTCTTTAAATGAGTTCATTCAGGTATCAGTGTTAAAGAACTAGCTTTTAACAGAATTAGTTTGGTAACTTTATTGCTATATTCTGATTCTGACAAGAATTTAATGCGACCATAGTACTTGGGATGGGAAAAATTAGTTGAGAGACAGCTAGAAATAAAATAACCTACTGTTTTTGCTATCATGCAAGCAAATAAAATTTCAAGTATCAAAACCATTAAGATTTTAGATTTGTAATGGAACTAGTAAGCATAACTTCCAGATACAAATGAGTTCTTTCATGAATGTATATTATCTTCACAAAAGAATGGAAGTCACATTTTAAGATAACATTCAGGTAAAATAAAAACTCAGCTGAAGTTCTTAAAGGCAGTGAAAATTTTAAAGCACAATAAATCTAAAAAATAACCAGGCCATTCGAAAAGTTCTTAAAGAATAAGCTTTTTCCATTTAAATTCTCCATTATTCAATCTTACATTCCAAATTATGTAAATAGGATTTTAACTTCACAGTAAACTGCTAAATATCTTAAGATCTCATTAGCAAATGAGTTGCTTAGAGAAGATACTGAAATTAACAGATTATCTCAAGACAGTAATTTACATTGGGTCCAGAAATAGATTTAAAACTCAAAAATATTCAGGACACTTCACATTAAGACCTATGTCCAAATACAGTTTCTATTCAGATTTAATTTAATTTGAACTGAATTTAATTTGAAATTAATTTGAAATTGGGTGTTCTGCAAATAATTATGATTACAAATAAATTGAAAAATAGTGATAGGTTACATATCTTTATAATTTTCCTTATGTAAAAGTCCAAAATATTTAAGCAATTGGTTCAGGTCTTACTGAAAAAAAACCCTGCTGATAATTATTGCCTTAATAAACCTGTATAGGAATGGCTTAAATAAGCTGAGGAAACATGTCTGTGTACATTATTAATTTAAATTAACATAGTAAATCATGCCATCTATTCAGATGACAGATTTCATGTTTATGAAGGATGAATATTCTATATTTTAAAAGTATTTAGTACTAATTAAAATTTGAAAAATATTAAATTACAAAGACTATAGACTTCATTGCCTGTGAAATATATGCTATTCAAGAATGTTTTATTTTTCTTCATCTATAAAAGATTTTTTATTAATCATCAAATGCATTTCCCCTCCACCTTAGACTCATCAGCAATCAGAAGGTTGAGGAGAAATATAATATGGTATGTCAATTATACTTAAAAAGAGAGAGTTGAGGAGAGATGCCATGCTGATCTGAACTGCAGCAGGCTTCACTCTGAGCATGTCCCTGTGGATGAGGTGACCTCAGAATCCTGCATGGGCAATCATCCTCCAACCTGTGATTGAAGCAGGAACTCAACTGGATGTCTCTCACCCACTACTCATATCTTCAATGACTACAGGCCATTAACTGCACAGTAACAGTGTCAAACATTTACTTTACTAGTCTCCTGTAGCAGAACCATTAACTACCTGCATTTTGACTTTTCAAAGAGCTTCATTAGCTGCTGGAATCTTTCTGAGACCTGAAAAATTTTAAATGAGTGTTAATTACAAATATCTCAATAACATTTTTTTTTTATCTCTGATGAATATTTTCATAAAATATCTAAAGACGAGAAAGTTGCCCTCAATAATAAAGACATGAAGTAATGTTTGGAAAAATGAAATATCTTCATATTAAAGGTGATTACGAGTTTAATTTTTTAATACTGAACTTTCTTAAACAAGCAAACATCATTACAGAACAGCTTGAAATCAATTAGGTAAACGGTAAGACAATATGAAAAAAATTAGGATTGTTCCAAACTTCTTCCACAATCACCAAATCTTTATTTTCTTTATTTCCTTAAGTAATCTCTATGCCCAAAGCGAAGCTCAAACTCACAACCTGGAGATTAAGAGTCACATGCTCTACTGACTGAACCAGCCAGGTGCCCCTTACTAAGTTTTTAACAGTCCTACATAAAGAACCATACTGTTAAAGAAGTTAGCTAGTAAATATCTATGTATTTTAAACATGATAAAAATTAAATCTATAGTAGCAACACTTGTAAAACTATAGAGATGTAAAAATTGGGTAGTTACCTGATACGGATTTTTATTCAACTTGGCAGCTAAGTAAGAAAATGTTTTCAATGATGGCCCTCTTTTTTGACACTCCAATAAAATTTCCCGGTCATCATTTCTGAAGAGAGAAAAATGTTATTTAGCCTTTGTAGATTAGAGCCAAAAGGTAAAAAAATTCCACTGCCTTAATGTCTACCAATAGGAGGTGACATTTTTATTAAAACCCACAGAAAAAAGAAAAAAATGTATATACCAAAATATGGACAATGATTATCTCTGAGAAGTATTATCGATGATTTTAATCTTTGAGCTCACAGGTATTTCCCAAAATTTTCTACAACAAGCTCATTTATTTTTCTAATGACAAAATTAATTTTTTTTTAAATTCTACCTTTAATTGTAGAGTACTTTTAAAATCAGGGCCGAAACACAATCATAGTCTTTTATTTTCTTAAGATTTTTATTTATTTATTTATTTGTCAGAGAGAGGGACAGGGAACACAAGCAGGGGGAGCTGCAGGCAGGGGGAGAAGCAGGCTCCCCGCTGAGCAAGGAGCCCGATGTGGCACTCGAATCCCAGTACTCTGGGATCATGACCTGAGCTGAAGGCAGACGCTTAACCGACTGAGCCACCCAGGCGTCCCACATGATCATAGTCTTAATAAGCAGAACCAAAAGTAAAATGGAATCCAGATCTTCTCATTCCCAAACTTCTGGTTTTCTACATGGTCTGAACCAGTGTGTGTTGTTATACTCTCTGAGATTCTATTCTGCCATCTGTAAATTACCTGGAATGAAGGCATGGAAGACTGTAGTATTAAACAAAACTGGTCACCAGGCAGTAGCTACCGAGAGCCCCCAGACCTCTGAGCACATCTGGGGCCTGAGGCTAAGAGCATAAGCAAAGGGACAATTTCTGGAGACTTGAGCTAAGCTCAAGGTGACAAGGGAGAGAGGATGTGGGGTTCTCAATACGCTAGGGAGCCAGGCACTCCAGGTGTTCCCAACACCAGCTGTTCCCCAAATGTGCATGTGCCCAAACTGCACTTTAGAGGCTGGTGGTGTTCTGTGGTAGCTAGTGCTTTCGGTTAAAATCAACAAATCTCTTTTTTAAAAAATAAAATAAAATACAATAAAATTAAACTATTAAAATAATATAATAAAACTGGTCACCAATTTCAATATGACTGAGCTTCCCTCATTATGCATGCTAGTTAAGTCTGGGGAGCAATGAAACTCTAGTCCAATGGTTCACAACTGCGCTTACATTTATGTCTGAAATGGGATCTTTAAATCTGCATTTCTTAAAAAGTTCACATAAAAATCAAAAGTACAACCTATTGAAACTTTTTTCCCCAAACTCCTAGTTTAGGGGAAAACACAAATTACAAATCCTCACACTTTCTACCCTGTTTCACCACTTGTCATTCTTCCTTTCTAAAATGTGGTTATGGGGGGCACCTGAGTTGCTCAGTCGGCTAAGTGTATGCCTCTGGCTCAGGTCATGATCCCAGGGTCCTGGGATGGAGCCCTGCTTCGGGCTCCTTGCTCAGCCGGGAGCCTGCTTCTCCCTCTCCCTGCCACTCCCACTGCTTGTGCGCTCTCTGTCAAATAAATAAAATCTTAAAAAGTAAATAAATAAAATGTGGTTATACTGGGGCACCTGGGTGGTTCCGCATTTTGAGCATCTGGCTTGATTTCGGCTCTGGTCATAGTCTCGGGGTCGTGGGATCAAGCCCGGCATCCGGCTCTGCGCTCAATGCAGAGTCTGCTTGTCCCTCTCCCTCTGCTCGTCCCCGTACTCATGCTCGCTCTTTTTCAAATAAATAAAATCTTTTTTTAAAAAAATAAAATAAAATGTGGTTATACCAGTTCCTTACAAATCAAAGAATTTTTAATTGAAAAAGTGAAGTTAAAAAAAAAAACAAAAAACAGGGGCACCCAGGTGGCTCAGTCGGTTAAGCGACCGACTCTTGATCTCAGCTCAGGTCTTGATCCGTGGTCGTGAATTCAAGCCCCGAACTGAGCTCCAACTGGGTGTGGAGCCTGCTTTAAAAAAAAAAGTGGAAACTTACGTCCATGGTGCTAATGCACACTCCTGCTTAAGAGCCACTGCTCTAGATCATTCTACACTACAGCTGGACTATACAATGCATCTTCTACCAACTTTGGCCACTTTTGAAGTAAGTCATCACTTGCCTTATTTTAGGATGGGATAAAACTATGATGACATGACAGAACAGATGTCTGGCCTGTCAAAATTTCCTGGTGATTTAAGTCTCAAGATTCTTACCTTGTCCATAAAACTATAATTTCTCCCTTCTTTTTAATAACATTCTTTGCAGAAAGGCTTATAGGAGAAGTGGCAGATGCTGCTGATGGATCCTTAATCCCTGGGCTTGATGATGAGGGGTCTTTGGTCACTGCAGGGTCCTTTTTCTTACTGGCTTCCTTTTGGTGAGCTTCACCATTCTCACCAGAATCTTGGGTAATTTTCTTGGTCTTTTCCCTACTGCTTAAGTCTGTTTCCTTTCTCTGTTTTTTATGAGAATGATTTAGATCAGAAAGGTTTTTTCTCTTTTTAGGAGCATTATCCAAAGACCCAGGCAACACTGAGCCATCAGAATTTGATGTCAGCTCTGACTTTAAATTATCCTTTTTTACTTCGCATGAACTGGGAGGTTCCGAGGTCAAATCGATATAGGTTTCCTCAACAATGCTTTCCAAAGGCCTGTCGGCCATTTGCACCTTTTCTTCCTTACAGTTATCTTCATCTACACATATCACCTGACACTCCAAGCGTTCAACAGCTAAAGCAGGACAGTTCCCTTCACTTTTACTCTCACTTGAAACATCTTGTGTCAAATCAATAAAAGCATCTACAGTATCAGGCTGCATATTATCTAATATTTGAGCACTCTGATCCAGATTGCCTTCAGAACATCCCAACTGATCAATATTTAAAACTGTTACTTCTATGAATTCCCCCAAGTTTTTGGTCTCAGTGACTGGATCTTTTGTGAGGTCTATATATGTGTTTGGAAGATGAGCCTCGACAGAATGTGAAATTTCCTCCATTGGAGGCAACTCTTCAATGCTTTCAGGTACTTTTGGTTCCCATACTTGATGCAACTTGAAACATTCATCAGTCACTTCATTACTATGACCCACTTTACCTGAAGCATCTTTAAGAAATTCATATATATCGGGAACCTGTGTTTGTATCATACAGTCCTGTTCTTCATGAGCTGATTTACTGCTATCAACATTGTTGTTGGAATTTAATTCCTCCGCAGATTTAAAAACTCCATTCTGACATGAAACATATTCTTTCTCTGCTGCTTTATCAGCTTCCTTTTCCACTCCAGGCAAAGATGCCAATGACTCATCAGCCACCGTATTCTGTTTAAGATTAGGGGAGGTAGATGGTGCTGCACGCCGTATTTTCACAATGAAATGATCATTGGACTTTTCCATTATGACAGCATGCATGGGTAGGTTGGGGTGGTACTGAAAGCCTGGAGCAACAGACCGACTTGTCCATGATGAAGAACAACTTGATTTGCTGCTTGAATTATCAGACTCCAGGGCTAAATGAATATCTTGTTCAGATGCATCCTCTTCCTCAAGTAAGGCATCCTCACTAAAATGGGCACTAATAACTTCTTCGGGAGTTGAACTAGACAAAACTTCAGGCTTTAGGAAACTGAGATGACCATCTGACTTCAGAGGTGATGGCACTGTTAAAGAGACTGCTAGATCTTCCAGAAGTATGGAGGAAATGCAGGGCTTGCTCTTTTCTGAACTACATACATTATCTTTACTCAAAGCTATATTCGTGGACACTTCAAACATACAACTTTCATCCAACACATCAGGATGAACTGGCAACGAAAGCCCTGAAGACAGAGAAGGACCTTTCTCGGATGATAATAATGACCAATTATCATCACTAATCATTTTAGGACATGGAGAAACCACCCCTGAAACTAGCTCGTCAGTTGTACAAGCTGGTATAGATTCACACTTAAGACTCTCCAGCAGCTGTTTTTCTGGGGTCTTTAACTCCCACTCACTTTTTTCATTACAATTAACGCTATTATCCAAAAGATCAGAACCCTGTAACAAACTTTTAAATATTTCACCCATCTGGGCATCACTCACTAAATTAAAAGTAAGGCTTGAGGCTTGCTGTTCAGTAAGAATCTCGAAACTGCGTTCTGGCTTCAAAGCTGCATGCTGGGATGTTTGTGCATCCTCCATGGCGTTGCCTTCAATTTTCCCTGGCTTTGGGGTGCTGGGACGGTTTGGTTCCAATGAGTGTTCTTCAGATTGAGAGTTCTTAATATTATCAAAGCAAGTGTTACTTTTTTTAATGTCACGCTTTACTGTGTTAATATTGAAATTATTTTGGTCTTGATGTTTTTCCTCAGATTTTTTACATCCTAGTAAAGACTTACAATTAACAGAATCTTCTGATTTGGGGGATTTCTCTTTCAGCATTTCTTCACTAGAGCAGTCCACATTCTCCTTCTGACCATTTGAATATTGTGCTTTTTCTTTATTTATCTTTTCACGTTTTCCTTCATCACTGTCACTGCCAAAGTTTATGGAATCACAAAACTTTACTAAGATTTTCTTCAGCTTTGCAAACAAATAATCCAGCTGTTCATCTACAAATTTCCACAATTTTTTTTTCATATCTGGTAGCTGTTGTTCAAATAAACGATCCACAATGCCATTCTTCTTAACTTGCTTAAGCTTAGATTCTATAACATCACAGAGATTATTCTGTAAAGTAGTCATTGACTTTGAGATTTTGGATAAGTCAAGGTGTTTAATTAATGATGTAAAACTCAAAACTGCTGACTCGATAATTCTATGAAATTGTATTAATGAAAATTTTACCTTAAATTTCATATAATTTTTCCTTACATGTTTTCTTATCACTCGTAACATGTGCATAATCTCTCGTACAGAAGAGGGTGCAGCAATAATCGGAACTATTTTTTCCAGGCTGGAGGTACTCATTGTCTTGTCTTTCTTCTCTGTTTTTGAAGATCTGCTAGATTCACTTCGTCTTTTATTCCATTTGCTTTTAGTCTGATGGATTTTTATAGAAGATGTTTTTCTACTGTCTTTACCCAAATGTATAGTACTTTTCCTACTTCCTGGGCTAGTTTTTGTGTTCTGCACTTCAGTAGAAGTTCTAGGTATAACACTTATTTCAAAACTTTTTTGTGGTTTAGATTTTTCACTGTCACTTATAATTTCTCCTTCTTCTAATTCATCTAAAGATGAGTTCTTATGAGAGTCTGCATCTGTAAATTTGTCAGATTTGCAAACTGGCTTTTGATTTTCCTTATTGAGATCAGACTTGCTCTTGGACGTAGACTGAGCTGAATTTGGTGGAAATATATCTGTGGAAGAGAAAAGTATATTATAGTCACATGACTAGAGTCTTAATCATTTGGTATTTCCATACTAAATATAATAAAAAGTTAAATACTGAGGCAATTCATTTTTTTTTTAAAGTAGGCTCCACGCTTAGTGTGGAGCCCAATGCAGGGCTTGAACTCACAACCCTGAGATCAAGACCTAAGCTGAGATCAAGAATCAGATGCTTACTTGACTGAGCCCCTCAGGCACCCCCAATTCATTATTTTAACAGCTTTTTTTAGTAGAACGTTAATGCCTAATACTTAATCATGTCATGTCTTTACTGGTCTCAGTTGGTGCTCAGTGATGATGTAGTTTGGTCATTGGAATAACCATCAACCAATTCTTTGGGTATCTTTACTTCATGTTAGCAGCATCACCTACTCTACACCATTTGAGGATGACTTTTGAACAAAAATGTGAAAACAAGCAAAGAGTATTTGAAACAATCTGTCCTACCACTCCTTTTGTAAAAATAAGAATTATCTAAATTTAGATTAAAGGCTCAATGTACATTTCTAATTAACAACGGGGGTCTGAATAATATGTTAATTATGTTATCAAAAAAGAAAAAGCACTGGGACACCTGGGTGGCTCAGTCGGTTAAGCATCTGCCTTCAGCTCAGGTCATGATCCCAGGGTCCTGGGATCGAGTCCTGCATCAGGCTCCTTGCTCAGAAAGGAGCTTGCTTCTCCTTCTGCCTGCTACTCCCCCTGCTTGTGCTCAGTCTTTCTTTCTCTCTAATAAATAAATAAAATCTTTAAAAAAAAGAGAGAGAGAGAGAAAAGAAAAGGCACTAATTCTTCTTGCTTATGTATTCTGCATTCTCACAAAAAGTTATAGAACATAATATAAACCATTACCTTTATGACTGTTATTACATAATGGAACTTGAGATGGGCTTTCCAATCTAAGAACTTTTGCTACAGGTCTCACTGGACTATTCAGAGGACTGATGGCTTCTGGGATAGGCTTCAGGTGATTAAGGTCAATGCTCAGAACTGAATTCTCATCATCATTATATACTGAGTTTGTTTCACTGATTTCCATTCTGCTGTCCATTAACTCAGTCTGCTGAAGTGAAGATTCTAGCGTCTCTTTAGGTGAGCAAGGCTCCAAATGACAAGACTTACTTTCAACCAGTGGTGTATCTACAAGAGAAGGCTCAAATTTGGGGTTACCATCTTCTGAAAGGACTACTGGCAAAATGCCAGTTTCTTCAACTGAAGGCTGCAAAATGCTGTCATTGGATTTAGCTACTTCTGTTGAAAAAGCCTCCTTCATTCCCATACCTTCAGAAACACAAGGATTTAAATCATCTTTTTTTTTGGTATCCAATTCCAAGCCAAAGTTTTGAGAAACATTTGTTTGTAATATGTCCATTACTACAGGAACTGCTGTCCTGGTATCATTAGTGGTTTCTTCTATTTCTGTTGATGATGGAAACAAGGATTCTGTTTGTTCCATTTCCACAGGTGCTGAGAAGGAAGTCTCTTTACAACAAATGGGCACATCACAATCCACAGTATTCTCAACAGATTTAACTAACAAACTATTTTCTTCCTCCATTTTCCTTTCTGGATTACTGGTCCTGACTTCAGCTATAGCTGCAAGAGCAACCTTTGGTTCCGACAACTTTGATTCCGTTTCCTCTGTGGTATGTTCATTGACAGAGGAAACACAGGTCACTGTTGTCGCCTGCACCAAGCACTCCAAATCACATATGCCACTGGATTTGGGGATATTGGTTATTTTATGGTGGTTATCCTGAGAAACAGGCTGCTTTTTAGCAGGAGAAAGAGTTAAGTTCAATTTTTCCATAAAACTCAACTTTAAGTCTTTATTTTTTGTTTCATTTGGACCACTGTCAGCTTTAATTACAAGCTCTTTATTATCTGCTCCTTGAGAAACACCATTGTTAGAGACTTCACCTTTATCACTTTTTGGCTCATTCTGTCTCTTTAAATCAGTAGTGGTTTTCTTTGTTTCTTTGTTAGTCTTCTGCAAATGTTCTGTAGGTGTTCTTTTTTCATTTCTTATATGCCTACTTTCTTCTTTGCTTTCTCGTTCTCTTTTCCTCTTATCTTCAGTTCTATGCCGTTCTGCTTTTAAAGGTGTATTTTCCCATTGGTGCACAGCATCAACTTCCTTGGAGTCAATGTGTTTATGAGTTCTACTGGATGAAAGAAAGGATGGACATCTTCCTTCTTGAAAACTATGATTACTTACACCTCTATCTCTTTTACAATCTTCCCTTCCTCTTCTCTCTTCTAGATGGTATTTACTTGAATTATGAGAAGATTTTATTTCATTCTTGGAATGAGGAAGTGATGCCCGTTCAGATCTTCTCCAATGATCCTGGTCTTTTACTACGGATTTAGGTTTTTGATCAGCTTTTCTTTCTTCTTTGTCTTGTGACTTAAGTTCTTTTCTATTTGTATTTTGTGATCTTTCACTTTGTCTTTCTAGTTTTTTGTCACTTTGAGAGTCAACTCGAGTATATGACCTTTCTCTAAAGGTCTCTTTCTCCCAAGAAGAGCTAATGCGTTCATTTTTATAATCCAAATCTGTGTTACTTTTAAACTTTGAATTTTTGCTTTCAGCCTTTGGTTCACCTTTACCATATTTCTCAGGACGTCCTTGTAGCCTTTGACTAGCCTCTATGTTCCTTGGTTCACCATCACAACTAGTATTTAAGTCTTTCCGTATTCTATCGGTTCCTCTGCTATATTGGCTATGTCTAATATCTTTCCTTCCTCTTCTATTATCCTCATTTGAGATACTCTCACCAACCTGATAATGGGAACGTGACCAAATGCCATTGGTGCAGTGTTTTTCGATAGATGGAGACAAATACAAAGTGCTCTTTTTTTCACAATGTGATTTTCCTTCCTTTTCGGGATTTGGCAGTGAAGTGCTATGATGTACATCTTTAGAAACATCACTTTTCACTCTGAGATCAGTCTTTGAACAATCATCCAAATGGGAAGATCTGGATTTAAGATCTTTCATTTTAACTAAATCTGCTGTCCTTGCAGTTTTGTGATTATTGCGAAAATGTGAGAACTCTGACAATCTATTAAGAAATAGAAATTAACAATAAAAACCAAAGTTAATTGCTTTTTAATAATCCAGATTTTAACCACATGCAAAACACTTTAAAATTCAGGGCCCACATACTGGCAAAACTAGTTTTATTTCATATAAAGACGTGAGTGATGCTTACCAGCTTCCAACTAAATGGGCCTGTTTTCAAAACAAGCAACTCTCTTCCATTTGCTTTGCTCAAAGTCTGGAGGACCTCTCCATTCTATCCCAGCACTTAGCAATGTCTTCCAGACTTCCCTCACCACAGGCAGACAACTCCCAAACTAACCATAGATTCATTTCTTTTAGAACAAGTGACATTATTTTCTTGCCCTCACTGATTCTAGTGCAACTAAAACAGAAGGAAAAGTAAAACATTGCCAGACAACACAGATAATCATAGAGTTCGATGTAGCTCTCTACCCCAGTCTTCTGTTTCACATACAATTCCACAGTAAACCAAAGCATCAACAGCCATCTTAAAGTGGCACATAGTATGCAAAAAATAAAGAGGAATATAGAGTTGTGATTCTTTCTTAGGGGAATGGCATGTACTTTTTGTTTAACAACAACAAAAGCCTAAGTCTTAAGGTTTTATATTAGTGTTTCAAAAAACTGGCAGTTTTCCTGATAATAAAACGTAAATAGCTCATTTTAGTTCTTTGTATACTTTAAAAGTCCATCTTCCTGAACTTCCGTAACTTCCCTGAATCTCCATAAATTTATTCCTAATTAGTACTAAATGTGTAGAGAACACCAAAGCTTAAAAGACTCAGGAATAAGGGGAGATTTTTATAAAACAAAAGAGGACATGGGTGACATACAACCTAAAACAATGGCTCTTGTTATGGGCTAAATTATGCCCCACACCCACTCAAATTCGTATATTGAAGTCCTAACTCCCAGTATCTCAGTGTGCCTTTATTTGAGGACAGGGTCTTTATAAAGGCAATCGAGTTAAAGAGAGGTCACTAGGGTGGGGCCTAATCCACTATAACTAGAATCCCTATAAAAAAGGGAAATTTGGACACAGAGATATGTGTAGAAGGAAGACAATAGGAAGAGACAGAAAGAAAGCGACCATTTACAAGCCAAGGAAAGAGGCCTGGAACAGATCCTTCCACCACATAGCTCCCAGAAGGAATCAATCCTGCTAACACCTTGATCTTGGACTTCTAACCTCCAGGACTATGAAACAATAAATTTAAATAACAATATTTATTAAGCTACCCAGTTTGTGGTAGTTTGTTACAGCAGCCTTAGAAACTAATACAGATCTTAACTCAAAAAACAATTAGAAGATACCTTCAACTGGGGAAAGATGAACATAAAAAGCACTAACCATAAAAGAAAAAAATCTGACAAACTAAACATCACTAAAATTAAAAACTTCTGGGCAACCCTCTTGGGTCTCCTCCCTCCTCGGGAGCTTTGTATTATCACTTCGCTATCACTCCATAAATCTTGCTTTGCTGCCCACCAAAAAAATAATTAATTAAATTAAATTAAAAACTTCTATTCCTCACAAGACACAATAAAGAGTGATAGACAAGCCACAGAATGGCAGATGTTCACAATAAATTTACCCAACGAAGAACTCATATTCGACAAAGGACATATGTGTAATGTATGTCATACTTATCAAACCTATAAACTATTAAACTGTAAGCTCCTAAAAGATAGCTCTAACCCACAGAGCTTGTAATACATATTTAGTATAGCTCCTTACTAGATAAAATGCTATCAAAAGTTTTATTTTAAGGGATACCCAGCTGGCTCAGTCAGAAGAACATGCGACTCTTGATCTCGTGGTCATGAATTTGAGCCCCACGTTGGGTATAGAAATTACTTAAATAAACTTTTTAAAGAAAAGTTTTCTTTTAAAATAAACCTTCACATAATATACTTTCCAAAATTTATACTCTTAAATTTTCACATTATATTTTTTCTATTAAACATGAGGTTTCAACCAAATGGTAAACACTTACCATTAGAATACCAAATATAGGTCACAATTAAAAAGTGAAAATATTTGGCAGAATATTTATTAGATAATGTATAACCACATCAATCAATCTAATGACACAACTCTCATTTATTCACCCAGTTTCTCTTTCCACCCTGTTCAAACATCACACCCCTCCTGTAAAAGATTCAAATATGTATAAAATTTCCCCAATATCTCAGGAAGCAATCTTATACTAGTTGGACTGATGTGATTTAAGTTAGTAAACACACACAGCCACCTTCATTTTCAAGAGGCCTAAAGTGCTTTATGATGCCATACAGTCCACACTTAAGATTACCTTCTCTCACTCATCAATCATTTATTGACTGTCTGCCATGTGCTAGACTCTGAGCCAGGTGCTTGATAAAATGGTGAAGATCCACAGACATGGTCCCTACTCCATGAAGCTTATAGTTCAGTGAAAAGATAGATACTAAACAGACCTGTACCTCTGAAACAAATAATACATTATATGTTAAAAAAAAAAAGAAAAGATAGTAAGGAAGGGAAAAATTTAGGGAGGGAAATCGGAGGGGGAGACGAACCGTGAGAGACTGTGGACTCTGAGAAACAAACTGAGGGTTCTAGAGGGGAGGGGGGTGGGGGGATGGGTTAGCCTGGTGATGGGTATTAAAGACGGCACATATTAAATGGCGCACTGGGTGTTATATGCAAACAATGAATCATGGAACACTACATCAAAAACTAAGGATGTAATGTATGGTGATTAACATAACATAATAAAATAAAATAAAAAACAAAAAGATAGTTCTAGCCCAGAGAGCATGTAACACAGAGATAACATGGAGATAAGAAAAAGATACTAAACAAGTAATCCCATTAATCATTTTAAAAACTCTTAAATATACATGAAGCCACAAAAGAGAAATCTGACCTAGTCAGGGATAATAAACTAATACCCCTGTGAAAAGGATGTTTATGCTGAGACCCGAAGATGAGTTGGTTTTTAGCAGGTGGAGAGGAGCCTTCCAGGCAGTGGAAACAGTCTATGCAAAGGCAGAGTTCATGATACATTCAAGGAACCAAAAGAATGCCAGAGACATACCAGAGCTATGACACCTAGGACAAAGGTAAATGCTGAAGGCAAGGCCTGAAAAGCAGTTTAGGACCATATTGTGAAGAGTGGGGTAACTCTATGATAGTGAGATGTTCAGACTCGTGCTTTAAAAAATGTCCTGTCTGGGGGCACCTGGGTGGCTCAGTAGGTTAAGCATCTGACTCTTAATTTCAGCTCAGGTCATCATCTCAGGATTGTGAGACTGAGCCCCACGTCAGGCTCCGCACCCAGCAGGAAGCATGCTTAAGATTCTCTTCCTCTCCCTTCGCCCCGCCCTCCCATCCTCTTTCCCTCTCTAAAAAATAAAATAAAATAAATTTTAAAAAATAAAAAATAAAAAGTGTCCTGTCTGTGGCTTTAATACTAAGAAGAGACAAACCAGAGGCTGGAAAGAGCAAGAATGGATGCAGAGATACCAGCACAAAGACTACTGATCAGTGAGAGGTGATAGGTAACAACGATGGTAGAAATGGAGAGAAATGAATAATTTGAGAGATTATGAAGACATAAAAATCAACAGGACATGGTAATGAATTTAGATCTGAGGGGTGATTAGAGAGGTAAGTGTCAATGACTTCTAGGCACAGTGATTATGTGGCCCAGTTTGCCAAGTAATCTCACTGCAGTTATTAATAGCACTCGCTTCTACTCTCAAAAGGGTCCTGGTGTGGGCAATAAACTAAATGGCCATTCTACACCTAGGTCTCTGGCTTGCACCAGCTGAATAAATGATGGAGAATCCACTGAGCTGGGAAACATGGAAGAGATTTGATCATAAATTCCATTTTGGATGAGGTAATTTTGAAAACTGTACAGATGTGAAGTAGTTATCTCCATATAAATTGAACTGACCTCATATGAGTGAGACTACCTCATACAAAAATACTGATAGAGAAAGGAAAAAACATAGGTTTAAGCTTTGAAGAACTCCAACCTAGCAAAGTATGGAAGAATAAACCTCAAGTTAGGAAGAAAACTAAGAATCATGAAAGCCAAAGCAAGAGTCTATTTCAAGAAAAGAAGGGCAAGTATGTCAAATAGTGTGTGAGGGCAAGTTAAAATCAGAAGTCAAAACTATTTGATGGACTTAATGGCAGTCACCGTTGACCAAAATGACAGCTGTTTTGGTGTACCAGTGGAGGCAGAAATCAGTGTGAAATGTAGTCAAGTGTGAATACAAACAGAAAATGAAGACAGCAAGTTTAGATAACTGCTTTGGAGGTCTGGCTGTGGAAGGCAAGGAGAGAGAGAGAGAGAGAGAGAGAGAGAGAGAGAGAGAGAGAGAGAGAGAGAGATAAGAAATTCCCTGGGGAATACTGCCCCAACCAAAATTTTAAAGACAGAGAGAACTTTACTAAAATGCACCATTTTCCTATCTTTCCACTCAAAAGTTTAACATATTCCACATATCAACACCCATGTGATTTATAAACAGATCCACACCCTTCAATTGTACCTTTGGTGAAGATTATTTATTTCTTCATCTTTGCGATTTATTTCCACTCTAGCGGTTTTGATAAGTGCTGAAATATTCTTCTTAAGAGATTGGTTTTCATTTTTTAAGCTGAAATTCTAAACACCATAAAATATATTTAAAGTACATACAGAAATAAAGTATATGTCTATAGGATTATTAAACTTACATAATACAGCTAATGATTACTGAATGCTCTAACTACATGCCAGGCATCACACTTTTTATCTTGTGTAATTCTCAAAAAAGTCCTATGAGAAGAACTATTATGCTCATTTACAGCAGAGATTCAAAGATGATTGGCACCAGAGCAAGGCCAGTTCAAGTGAAACTACTTAAAACAGGAATCAAAATGAAAAGGCAATAAAAAGTTCAACAAAGGGACGCCTGGGTGGCTCAGTCGGTTGGGTGTCTGCTTTCGGCTCAGGTCGTGATCCCAGGGTCCTGGGATCGAGTCCCACATCGGGCTCCCTGCTAAGCGGGGATCCTGCTTCTCCCTCGGCCTGGCCCTCCCCCTGCTTGTGCTCTCTCTCTGGCAAATAAATAAATAAAATCTTTAAAAAAAACAAACAAAAAACTTCAATAAAAAGACAAGAAGAAAGTTCTGCCTGGGTCATTGTCTTGAAAATTGAAAATAAAAATAAAACTTTATATTTAACATCTTAGGTTTAACTTGCAACAATGTACTAATTCTCAGATGAACAAAGAATGAATTTATTAGTATTAACCGGTTCTTTGGGGGAAAGGGAAACAGAGAGAAACAACTTTACAAAAAAAATAAAATAAAAATCAGAACAAGACATGACATCCTGTATTCTGTAGCATGCTCACAAAAAAAGTCACTCTTACAAAAATTGTGAAGGCATCATTTTCCCCCAACAGCCATTCTAAATCTTTGCTCCTCAAACCATTCTGTTTTAGGGCGCCTGGGTGGCTCAGTTGGTTAAGCGACTGCCTTCGGCTCAGGTCATGATCCTGGAGTCCCGGGATCGAGTCCCACATCGGGCTCCCTGCTCGGCAGGGAGTCTGCTTCTCCCTCTGACCCTCCTCCCTCTCATGCTCTCTGTCTCTCATTCTCTCTCTCACAAATAAACAAAATCTTAAAAAAAAAAAAAAACCATTCTCTTTTAAACCAACTGATATCATCTCCACTAATTTTCTATTATTTAACTGTTAATTAGTCTAACAGATCTTTATGTCAATGTCATTTAACAAATCAATCCATTTTCTTATATCAATTTCCTTGACACAGGAAATAATGCACATTTTGCCAGATTTGCTATTTCATTTAACACTAAAAAAAGAGTTTCCTCATAAACTGCCAACACTTTAGCATCTTAATTTCTAACAAAAACAATTTATTACATTTTGACTTACAAATAAGGCAAAAGGCCCTAGGGCCTCAGTACAGTTTCTCTTTCACTGACTGGCAGTAAAAACAAAAAGGCAAAACCATTCACTGTAATCCTACCTGTGTCTGTATTTCCTTAAACTTTTTCATCAGCTCTTTCATTTGCAGCTGACATTTACCATATTCTACTTGCAACTGTAAGATATAAAAAGATTAACTTAAGCATCGTTCTAAATTATTTTCTTAGCTTAAGTGACACTTCAGAATATTTTAAAATTTAGAAAATCCATCCACTATGAAGGAGAGACAAGGTCTATTTCTACCAACAGATATTTAGTAAAATTACTAGTTCTAAAAATTGTCCCAACCAAAACTTACTCTGTTTAGTTTCACATTCAATCCAGACCTTAAAATTCAAGGTAGAAAGAAATTTGTCTGAATTAAGTCTTGGGACATTTTAAAACTTAGTACAAATCATGAAAAGATAAAATGTTTTATCATACTGATTGCCTACTGAGGTTTTATATATTCAGACACTTAAATTTAATCAAGCAAAATTATAACTAAATTTAGACAAGCATTCAGAAAAAATTGTTTTAAAAAGCAGATCTGAAGGCAGAGACTAACTTAAATATTCTTTTAGACTAAGAGCTACATCTTAAACACAGAATGTTTAATAGTAAGCTGATGTCTGAACTTCAGAAGCTACAAAAGGTAAAATAACTCCTTAATTCTGACAAACCATACATCATTATATGTTGCCTCCTTTGCAGTTCCTTCTTCAGTCAGGATTTCTTCATATAAATCCAAACAATTTCGGGATGGCACACACAATTTGGAAGCATTGTCTAAAACAAACAAACAAAAAGCTCTTAAATTAAAACATGTACTTTCTGATTGAATCCTATCAAAATTCCAATGTCATTTTTCACAGAAATAGAAACAACAATCCTACAATTCATATGAAACCACAAAAGACAGCAAATAGACAAAGCTATCTTGAAAAAGAGACCAAAGCTGGAGGCACCACATCTCCTGATTTCAAACTAAAATACAAAGCTATAGTAATCAAAACTGTATGCTACTGGCATAAAAACAGACACACATATCAGTGAAACAGAAGAGAGAGCCCAAAAACATATATGGTCAATTAATTTACGACAGAGGAGCCAATAATATACAATGTGGAATGGATAAGCTCTTTCAATAAATGGTGTTAGGAAAACTGAACCCCAACTTACTCCATATACAAAAATCAACTCAAAATGGATTAAAGACTTAAATGTGAGACCCAAAACTATAAACTCTCAGGAAAAAAAAAAAAACAAGGGTAAGCTTCTAGGTATTAGTCTTGGCAAAGATTTTCTGAATCTGACACCAAAAGCAAGGGAAACAAAAGCAAAAATACACAAGTAGGACTACATCAAATTAAAAATCTTCAGCACAGGGGTGCCTGGGTGGCTCAATCGATTAAGTGTCCAACTCTTGATTTTGGGTCAGGTCATAATCTCAGGGTTGTGTGATCAAGCCCTCTCCCTATGCTGCTCATGTTCTCTCTTTCTCTCTCCCCCCAAAATTAATTAATTAATTAATAAAAATAAGCTTCAGCACAGCAAAGGAAACCATCAACAAAATGAAAACGCAACTCACAGAATGGGAGACAATATTTGCAAAGTATGTATCTGAAAGGAGGTTAATATCCAAAACATATAAAGAACTCATACCACTCAATAGCCAAAAAAAAAAAAACCTGATGGAAAAATGGGCAGAGAAACTGAACAGACATTTTTCCAAAGACAGACAAATGGCCAACAGGAACACGAAAATGTGCTCCACATGACTAATTACCACGGAAATGCAAATCAAAACCACAATGAGATATTGCTTTACACCTGTTAGAATGGCTACCATCAAAAAGACAAGAAATAAAAAGGTTAAAAGAGATAAAAATAGTATTTTAATAACTTTGTATAGTGACAAATGGTAACTACACTTACCATGACCACTGCCTCTAAGGTATAGAACTGTCAAATCACTATGTTGTATACTTGAAACTAATATAAGTCTATATGTCAAGTATACTTCAATAAAATAAATGAATAAATAAAAAATAAAAAGCACTTGCCCCACTTAGCACGTAAACGTCCAGTAAAGGTTGCTGTTTCTATCAGAGACCTCCCCTTAAAAAAACAACAACAACCACAAGACAAGCGTTGGCAAAGCCATGGAGAAAATGGAACCCTTGTGCACAGTTGGCAGGAATATAAACTGGTGCAGTACTATGGAAAACACTGTGGAGGTTCCTCAAAAACTTAAAAATAGAACCATGATATGATTCAGCAATCCCACCTCTGGATATTTATCCAAAGGATATAAAAACAGGATCTCAAAGAGATTGCACACCCATGTTCACTGGAGCATTAATCACAATAGCCAAGGTATGGAAAGAACCTAGGTGTTCATTAATGGAAGGTTAAAGGTGATGTGGTGTACATATACGTGTGTGTGTGTGTGTGTGTGTGTGTCTACATATATACACACCCAATGGAATATTATTCAGCCATGAGAAAGAAGGACATCCTGCCATTTGCAACAACATGGATGGACCTTGAGGACATTATGCTAAATGAAATAAATCAGAGAAAGACAAATATGGTACGATATCAACTTCCATGTGAAATCTAAAAATGCCAAATACATAGAAAGAGAGACTAGAATGGTGGTTACCAGGGGCTGGGGTGGGGGGTTGGGGAAGAAGAGATGTTGATCAAAGAGTATAAACTTCCAGCTATAAGATGAGTAAGTTCTGGGGATCTAAAATACAGCACAGTGATTATAGTTAATCATACTGTATTACATACTTAAAAGCAAGGGAAAGTTGCTAAGAGAATAGATCTTAAATGTTCTCACCACAAAAAAGAGACAGTAATTATGTGACAGGATTGATGCAGGTGTTTGCTTAGGCTAAAGTGGTAATCATTCCGCAACATATATCTGTATCAAATCAATACTTACATACCTTAAACTTATACAATGTTAAATGTCAACTATATCTCAATAAAGCTGGGAAAAAAAGAAAATATATGTGCTAAATTTTTTGATGGTGTGTCTACTTCAACTCAAAGGGCGATACATTTCTCCATCTGCATTTCATCCAAATCTATACTGACTGGTTGGAAAACCAATTTACCTAAAATGCTTATGTCAACAAATCAGATGTGAGGATCATATCTGCTCAAAGCTTTGAGATATTTGATTATGGAAAAGGTTTCTAATTTGGTTAGGTCATTCATCTCTCTGCATATCACACTCTTACTGATACATCTGAAAACATTTATAGCAACTACCCTTTTCAAAAGTTCTAATATCATGTAAGCTGTGACAGTATGAGTAGTAACATATGTATAGATACCAACAGCTGCATCTTAATGGTACAAAATATATTTGCTCAAGGTCCAGTTAAATCTGAGACGTAGATGATAGAAAACCTGAGTGCTAGTTTGTTTTACTGATCAAACTTTAGTCAAGAAAATAAAATCATTGCAAGAATGGTCAAATTGTTCAGGAACTATGCATTACTCCGAGAACTGGTAACAACAAAATACTTCCAATGGATTGACCAAATAAAATAAAACTCTTTTATTTTAGAATTTACATACCAGAAACAGCACTGTCCAACCCAGCATATATGTCCAAAGAACCTTCATCATTATTTTTAAGAGGAGAAGCTGCAAGAAAATGAAAGACTCTTTAAAACTGATTTTATGCACTTAGTGAAGTTTTTCTATTCCTACTCTGAAGAAACAGGAAAAGGAGACTTTATTAGCCGTATACCAAAAAAGACCATTGTTTATAAGTTTTTATACATCCTTATAAACAGAAAGATCTCAGTACACAGATTTATGACTCAGTATCTAAGATTTAAGCTTAAAAACTCACTTTCAAAAAGAAACTTTTGAGAAGGTTCCAAGTCCAATAATAGCAGAGTAGTTCTATGAGACCAATCCTCCTGCTGTTAACAACTATAAACTCCAAGCAAACTATTAAAAGCTATCTACAGTCAAATGCTCTACCACTAGACTATTATTGCAGTGATCATTTCCCATTATATACAAATACCGAGTCATTATGTCAAACACCTAAACTAATAGAAAGTTGTATGTATAATTATACCTCAATTTGAAGAAAAAAAAAAGGGCGATCTAAAAAACTAAAAAGCAACCCAAAGCAGGCAAAAACTGAAGGGAAGACAATACCTGAAAAAGAAAACAGTCTTATATGCATTCCCTATCCTCCTTTTATTACAAATTTTTTGTAGAAGGTTAGGCCCTACTTGCAGCCAACAATGGGCAGTAAAAACTCAGATGGAAACCTCTAGTCCTAATACCTTGAAGCACAAGACAAAGAATTTGGGAGTGGTAATAGCAACTAGAAACTAAGAAAGAAAATCCAGAAAGCCACAGAGAGAATTCCCCAAATTGTGCCCAAATCTCCAAGTGACCCCTAAAGTACATAAGTAAAGGTTAGAACTCCAAAACGTCCAGCTAAAGTTAAAATATCTGAAGAGTTTTCAGCTGCTATCCACCACAAGTAAGACAGAAGTTTAAGTTCAGCCAAGTTAAATACTTGCTGAACAGTAAAAACAACATTCTTCAGAGCAATATAGCATAATCCAATGTTTCCAGAACATAACAGAAATCAGTGTCCAGAATGCAATCCAAAATTACTACATAGCAAATCTTGTCAGAGAAATATAAATCATTAAAACAAAGAATGTGGGGCACCTGGCTGGCTCAGTTGGAGGAGCGTGCAACTCTTGATCTCAGGGTCATAAGTTCGAGCCCCACACTGGGTATAGAGATTACTAAAAAAAAAAATAATAAGCTAAAAAAAAACAACAAAGAATGAAAATCCTAAAACTGAAAACTACAATTTCTACTTTTAAAAAATTCACTGAATGTGCTTGACAGTAGAGCCAGTGAACTTGAAGACAGATCAATAAAAATTACCCAATCTGAAGAACAGAGAGAAAAAGATTTAAAACAAAATCAAACAAATGAATAAACAACAATAAAAGTCTTAGTAACCTATAGGATAATGTCAAAAGTTCTCACATACTATATATCTGGAGTCCCAGAAGAAAAGACAGAATGGGGAGGAAAAATTATTCTAGAAGAATACTAAAGGATACTAGAAGGACTAGAAATGATAAATAATTGAGTAAATACAAAAGACTAATTTTTCTTAATTTCTTTTAATTCTTCTTAATTTTTTTGAAGATACATAGAATGGTTTAAAGTAAAAATTACAGGGGCACCTGGGTGGCTCAGTCATTAAGCATCTGCATTCGGCTCAGGTCATGATCCCGGGGTCCTGGGATAGAGCCCCACATCGGGCTCCCTGCTCCACGGGAAGCCTGCTTCTCCCCCTCCCACTCCCCCTGCTTGTGTTCCTGCTCTCGCTATATCTCTCTGTCAAGTAAATAAATAAAATCTTTATAAAAAAAAATAAAGTAAAAATTACAGCTTTGTTTCATGAGGTTTATGACATCGTTAACATAAAAGGATGAATGGAGGTTAAAGACAACGATATATACAAGATTCTACATCTTAGGTGAAAAGGTACAATACTAGGAAGCAGATTACAACATGTTAAAGAAGTATACTGCAATCTCTTGAGCAACCACTAAAAAATAATGCAGAGGTGTAGTCCATAAAGCTAATATATAAATTAGAATGGAATTCCAAGGGGCACCTGGGTGGCTCAGTTGGTTAAGTAACTACCTTCGGCTCAGGTCATGATCCCGGAGTCCTGGGATCAAGGCCCACAACAGGCTCCTAGCTCAGCGGGGAGCCTGCTTCTCCCTCTGATCCTCTCCCCTCTCATGCTGTCTCTCACTCTTTCTCTCTCTCTCTCTCTCTCAAATAAATAAACAAATAAATAAAATCTTAAAAAAAAAATCTTAAAAAAAAAAAGAATGGAATTCTAAAATATATTAACATTTGAAAGAAGGCAAGAAAATCAGAAAGAAAACTGTGAGAAAAACTAAAATAAAGTATTAAAATGACAGATTAAATTCCAATCACAATAATAAAGAAAATTTGGGGGTTAACTGATAAAAGAGGAATAAAAACAGCAGATTAAATAAAAGTATTGTATCAATGTTAAATTTACTGAAATTGATAATTATGCTGTTGTTATATTAAAAAACCTAACTTTTTCGGGGCGCCTGGGTGGCTCAGTCGTTAAGCGTCTGCCTTCGGCTCGGGTCATGGTCCTGGGGTCCTGGGATCAAGCCCCACATCGGGCTCCTTGCTCAGCCAGGAGCCTGCTGCTCCCTCTCCCACTCCCCCTGCTTGTGTTCCCTCTCTAGCTGTCTGTCTGTCTCTGTCAAATAAATAAAATCTTTAAAAAAAATTTTTTTTTAAAATTTAAAATAAATAAAAATTAAAAACCTAACTTTTTCTTATGAAATACACATGAATTATACAAAAAATGTATGCAACTTGGGAGTAACAAATACCTACTTCGTATTTCTTTGGACATGACAATAAATATCATTATCACTTATACTGGCAAAGTTGTTAATTTCATTAAATTTAAGAGACCTGAAAGCATACAATAAGAAAGTTCACATTTACTAAGCAGTTCCTATTTGCCAGGCACTTTATTGTATTAATTCACTTATGTGTGAGAGGAAAAAGTTAATGAGTGGTATCAATGAAAATAAATTATTTTATAATTAAATAAATTTATAAAGACAGTTAAAATGAGCTCTTACCAGAAAAGACATCAAATAAACTTGTTCCATCACCATTGTCATCATCTGCTGCCATGATCCTATTTCCTTTTGACAGTCGCCATCTAAAGTATTAAATATAAAGATTTTCCACTTAAAATCAACCTCACAATACAGACAGTAAACCTAGCTTTAAGTTAAAAAGCAACTTCCAAATTTGGACACAATGAATAAATTCACTCTCTATCCACTTTAAAGAAAGTGCCTAACATTTTCCAAAACCTTAAACTTGCTTATTATAGTTAAATCATGCCACAAAGTAAATGATGCTAATTTTATAAAATAGACCAAAATACAAATTAACTTTTATACAAAAATAAACCAACTATCATACTAAGTAAGTACAACCATGTGGTGAGTTCTGTGAGTCCTCTTAGCAAATCATCCAACCTAGGGTTGGTCTTGGGAACTCCAGACATACATGTTTTCACCAGTAAGAGAGTAAACAGGTAAAGAGCAAAGAATTTAATACTATACTAGGCCTGGTACAGTGAGATGTGAGAAAAGATGTGAGGAAAAGAGGTATTCTCATACATCACCCAAGTGTATACTGGTACAAGCTCTATGGAGGCAATCTGACAATAGCTATCACATTTTTAAATGCAAATAATCTTTGACCCAACAAGCATATCCAGTAATGTGTTCTACAGATAACAAGCACATGGTTACAAAATGTACGTAAAGGAATATTCAATGCAGTGCTGTTTGTAGTGGCAAGAATGGAAGCAACAAAAGAATCCAAAACAGTTAAAAAAAAAAAAAATCTGACTTATCTGACATTCTCCATTCTGCCAGTAAAATTTGCTGAATGGTGCCTATGGTCAATGAACTGTGGCTACTGAGGGTCATTAAGGATACCTGCACCTGTGCATTTCTGCTCCCACCAAGATATACTCTTTATCAACAGTCAGGTTACATTTACTACCAAATCCAATTATGCCAGTTTCCTTATTTTTCTAAGTAATAGTATTATGAAGGATTACATTGCCAAAGGAAGTTCTTTTCCAGTGAAATCTAAGCTGAATGCTCTGAAAAGACTCAAGGTGAGTAAGTAAGATACACAATTGCCTGTCAAATCAAGTGAGGTAGAGATAATCCAAAATACTGGAAGAGAAAATCTAGTCTGTACCTATGCTAATTCACAAGTATCTTAACTCCCTTTTAATTTTTAAAAAAAGTGATGGAGGGGTGCCTGGGTGGCTCAGTTGGTTAAGCGACTGCCTTCGGCTCAGGTCATGATCCTGGAGTCCCGGGATCGAGTCCCACATCGGGCTCCCTGCTCAGCAGGGGGTCTGCTTCTCCCTCTGACCCTCTTCCCTCTTGTGCTCTCTGCCTCTCATTCTCTCTCAAATAAATAAATAAAATCTTTAAAAAAAAAAAAAAAAAACGAAAAAAAAAGTGATGGAAATCATAAGCAATGTCTTATGAGTGTGGTTTATGCAAAAAAGAAGTCAGGGGCACCTGGCTCAATAGGTAAAGCATGTGACTTTTGATCTCAGGGTCGTGAGTTCAAGCCTCACGTTGGGCATAGAGCTTACTTAAAAAGAAAAAAAAAAAGTCAGAACTCTAATCAGTGGATTCATTCTCAAAGAAAAGGTCACGGTTCTACCACAAGAGATACAATTTATGTTATTCCTTTAAATAAAATTAAAGTATACATCTTTTCTTATTCATTACTCACATTTCCCATTCCAACATTTTTTCCAATTAGCTGATTTGATCAATTGCTATAGCCTGTACAGTAATTACAAAAGGTACAAATGGCATAATCACATCTGGCAACTAATACAACTGACTCTGGGTAAAGCAAAATTCTACTGATGGAGCAGAAACTCAAAGGCTTCCTAACAGTAACCTACTACTAGCTGTAAACTGTCATATGGAGGAGGGAACATCAGTCAATGGGTTTTTTACAGAATGGAGATAATGATTTAGTTAAACAGAGACCAAATAGATCAAAGTTTTCACTGCATATCATTTCACAGTTTTCGTTTTTACCCTGGCAGGTATTGCTTAAAAAAAAAAAAAAAAAAAGACCTACTTGGCCTATTAAGTTAAAACTAAGAAATCAATAGAAGAGAACTAAAAAAGCCTGGATCTTTTGTCCCTCACCAGTCTTAAATTTTTCTACAGTTGCTTATGGAAACATTGTCCACACCTTAATCTCTAGGTCCCTGACCACTGAAAGTATGTTTTTAGTTACTTATAAATTTAATAGAAAGTGACTGCTCATTTCTTAAGTCATATCATCTGTTACATTAAGAGTTCTTCAAAATTATTTCTGAGAATAATATGTACAGTAATATGAAGTAGTCAAATTATATATGTAATTTCTCACTACGTACACATAAAAAGTTAAAGGAACTGTGGCAATTATCATGCCTCTCAATTTCAAATCCACCCTTCTGTGATAATGAAGAATGGCCTTGTAAATATAAGGCCTTTGTAACTGGCTCAGTGTTAAACCTTCTCAGTAGAGTGCTGAAGAGACACTGGCAAGGAAGGTTTTTCCTCCTAGTTTCAGTGAGCCTGGCTAGCCAGGCTCCTGCAGAACATCTTTCTCTGGCATCTAGTTCCTGCAGCAGATAGTCTCTCCAGCACCAGGCTCCTACAGGGCACAATTTCTCTACACACCCACCTCCTGTAAGTGAGTTTCTATTACAAAGGACTCCTGTAGGACCCAGCTTGCTACTGCCAGGCTCATGGAGAGGGCAGCTTCCCCAACTCTTGGATCCCACAGCACTTGACAGCCAGCAGAATACAGGAGCATCCCTATGCATCTTTTCTACCAGATTCAAAGCAATGTCACCAGCAGGGCACTTAGCAACTTCTCTACCATTCACTTAGCCCAGCCATGCACCCTCCAACGAGGGGGAAGACAGCCTTTCCTTGGATGATCTATCTCAACCCTAGAGGATGGCCACTCTTCTCATCTTCTATTCCTATGTTCTTTAGAGTTATCTTTAACTCTCACCAACCAATTTCCAGTTACTCCAACTGTCTGTTAATAATTCTTTATTCTAGGGCCACCTGGCTGGTTCAGTCAGTAGAGCATGTGACTCTTGGTCTCAGGGACGTGAGGTCAAGCCCCACAATGGGCATGGAGCCTACTTTAAAAACAATAATAATAATTCTTTATTGTAAGAATTCTCTTTTCAAATTACTGTGTGGTTTTTGTGGTTTTTGTCTCCTGACTGGACCCTATCTGATACAGATAACAGTCATAATAGAGATTTTAAGACACTTTTCTCTGCTGATCAAGCATTTAATTAAAGATATAGGTCTGAATACAAAACTTACAGGTCTGATCTGATTTCGTATCCCTGCATGCAACAATTCAGAGAACTTATATTATGTTCAGGTACATCTATAAGAATTGACTACATATCATGACAGAGCAATTTTCAACAAGTATCACAGAAGTGCTTTTATCAAAACCAACAAAATTCAGGGATGCCTGTCTGGCTCAGTCTATGCAGCGTGCGATTCTTGATTTCAGGATGAGTTCAAGTCCCACAGTGGGCATGGGAGCCCACCTTAAAAAATAAAAAACAATAAAATTCGAAGTTAACAATGCACTCTTAAATTTCCCAGCTCCTTTGGAAATTTGCAAGCATAGGTCAAAGAACAAATATTAACAGAAATGGGGAAATATAGAACTGAATCACAATGAATACACCATATAGCAAAGTTTGTGGAATACAATCAAAATAATACTTTTAGAGTAAAAGAAGACAAAGTATTAATGAGTTCATCATCCAACTCAAGAAGTTAGAAAAAGGTCCAATAAATGTGTATTGTAGTTTTAAAAAAAGGTCAGAAAAAGAACAAAGTAAACCCAAAGAAAGAAACACATAAAGAACATAAATTAATAAAAAGCAACAAGCACTATAAAGATGAATAAAAATAAACGCTAGTTCTTTGAAAAGACAAATTAAATAGGCAAATGCTGGGCCAAACTAATCAAGAAAAAGTAGACACAAACATTAGGAATAAGAAAGGAGTGACAGCTTCATATATAGCAGAGATTACATTACTGAAAGAAAGCTCTAAGCAAAATACATCAGTCAGAGAAAGACAAATACCATATGATTTTACTCACTTGGAATTTAAGAAACAAAACAGATGAACACGGTGGGGAGAAAAGGAGATAGGCAGAGCCAGACAGGCTCTTAACTATGGAGAACAAACTAGGGGTTGCTGGAGGAGAAGTGGGCAAGGAGGATGGGTTAAATGGGTGATGGGAATTAAGGAGGGCACTTATTGTAGGAGCACTGGGTGTTGTACGTGATGAATCCTTAGACTCTACATCTGAAACTAATGTTATACTGTATGTTAACTAACTGGAATTTAAATGAAAACTTAAAGAAAAAAAATACTATGAAAGAAAGTTCAATGAAATGGACAGTTTTTTAGAAAAATGTAACTGGCCAAAACTGACTCAAGAAGAAACAGAAAACATGGACATATTTAGGATGATGAGAAAATTTGATACAGCACTTAATCTATTCATAAAGAAACTACCAAGCCCAGACAGTTTCACAGGTGAACTCTACAATACCTTCAAAGAACAGATAAAACATAATATATTCCAGACAGCAGAAAGGGAAAAAGAGGCTAAGAGACAAATAATTTCATAAAGTTAGGACAGTGTAGACATCAAAACTGGGCAAAAATAGGACAAAGTTGGAAAATTACAAGACAGGAAAACTATAGGCCAATTTTCTTATGCGCATAAAAACAGCCTTTAAAAAAATTAGCCAAATGCATCCAGCAAGCCATTAAACAAAAAACAAAAACAAGGGGTGCCTGGCTGGCTCAGTCAGAAGAGCAAGAGACTCTTGATCTTAGGGTTATAAGTTTGAGCCCCACACTGGGTGTAGAGATTATTTAAAAATAAAATCTGTAGGGGCACCTGAGTGACTCAGTCGGTTAAAAGTTCCTGATTTCAGCTCAGGTCATGATCTCAGGGTTGTAAGATCAAGCCCCGCAGCGGGCTCTGTGCTCAGCAGCGTCTGCTTGAGATTCTCTCTCCCTCTCCCTCTGCACCCCCCTCAAATAAATAAATAAATAAATAAATAAAATCTTTAAAAAAATCACACACACACACTACAGACAAGTGAGCTTTACCCCAAAAATGCAAGAACGGTATAACATTAAAAAGTCAATTAGCATTAGTACTGTCCTCTGGTTAGTAATTTGCTTCCCAGGGGGTTATATGTTAACAGTTCTAATACTATTACACATGTATATTGGAAATGAACAATTTACATAAATGCATAATAGATGGTAGGAACTGTATTTTTCACTACTGAAGTGGGAGGTTACAGAAAAAAAGAGAACAAGCTAGAATGATCCCTGTGGTAATGGATTAGAGTTGAAGACATCAGGAAGAACCTACACTTAATTTAATGCAGATAATGATATAAATAATGATATTTCTAGATATAGAAATATTGGGGCGCCTGGGTGGCTCAGTCGTTAAGTGTCTGCCTTTGGCTCAGGTCATGTTCCCAGGGTCCTGGGATCGAGCCCCACATCGGACTTCCTGCTCAGTGGGAAGCCTGCTTCTCCCTCTCTCACTCCCCCTGCTTGTGTTTCCTCTTTCACTGTGTCTCTCTGTCAAACAAATAAATAAAATCTTAAAAAAAAAAATTGATAGATATATATATGTATATATATACACACACACATTAGTTAACAGACACCCATATATTTCTTTGCTCTATCAGCTGAGAGGGCCTAAAAAACAACATCCCAATAGCCGTAAGCACACCTAAGTATTCACATCTTGGCTTCTAACACTATTCTCCATTAAAATGGACCAGGGCTCCTGGAAGAAATGGCTGATTTTAAAACAAGAGCAGAAAATACACAAGATGAAATTAGAGCATCTTCTAGCACACACACACACAAAAAAATTGATGAAAGGGGTGCCTGGCTGGCTCAGTCAGTAGAGCATACAACTCTTGATCTCAGGGTTGTGAGTTTGAGCCCAACACTGGGTGTAGAGATTACTAAAAAAAAAAAATAAACCTTTAAAAAATTAATTAATTAGGGGTACCTGGGTGGCTCAGTCAGTTAAGCATCTGCCTTTGGCTCATGTCATGATCTTGGAGTCCTGGGACTGCACCCCACATTGGGCTCCCTGCTCAGAGGGAGTGCTTCTCCCTCTGCCTCTGCCTCTGTCTCCGACTCATGCTTACTCTCTCTTAAATGAATAAATAAAATATTTTTTTAAATAAATGAATAAATAAAAATTAAAAATTAATTAATAAAATTTTTAAAAATCTTCCTCAAGCTTAAAAAAAAAGATTTATAAAGGTATGTCAAAAGGGCACTGGAACCAACTGAAAGTTCCCAAGAGCCAAGAGCCAAAGCTGGAACAATCTGAGCAACAAATTAAAGTAGTATTAGATTATAACCCAAAATATAAAATAAATATATATGAGTCCATACTGATACCAATAAATTAGTAAATGGAGAGGAGACAAATTATCCATGCAGAATTCCAAATAAATTATGTTATTTATTTATAGAGCAGGCAGGGCGTAATTTCACACTATCAAATGTGCATTAGTGACTTCCTTCCAAAGAGTAGAGTACGAAATGGGGTGTAGAGAGGGCTTTACAGTGAGGAAACCTGACCACAAACACTTCAGTCAGATGATCAAGTCAATATCAACAGTCATAAATCATGTTGATAGTATGTACTCTCCATATGATGTGATGAAAATGGCACTTTACCTGTGAACTTCACCAAAACCCATAACCTCAGACTAATCATGAGACAAACATCAGACAAATTCTAATAGTAGAGTATCTACAATACACCTGAATAGTTCTCCTCAAAACTGCCAAGGACATTAAAAACAAAGAATGTGGGAAAGTGTTACAGTCAAGAGCAGCCTAAGACATGACAACTAAACATAATATGGTACCCTGGAACAGAAAAAGGGTAAACATTAGGTAAAAATGAAGAAAATCTGAATAAACTATGGATTTAGTTAATAATGTATCAGGGTAGGGGCACCTGTCTGGCTCAGTTGGTAGAGCATGTGACTCTTGATCTCGGGATTGTAGGTTCGAGCCCCACGTTGGGTGTAGGGATTATTTAAAAATAAAATCTTTAGGGACGCCTGGGTGGCCCAGTCAGTTGAGTGTCCAATTCGGTTTCAACTCAGGTCATGATGTCAGGATCATGGGATCACGCCCTGTATCAGGCTCTGCGCTCGAGGTGAAGCCTACTTGGGATTCTCTCTTCCTCTCCCTCTTGCACCTCCTGCTCCTACTCGTGAGTTCTCATGCTCACTCTCTCTCATAAATAAATAAATCTTAAAAAAATTTTTTTTAAATAATAATAAATACACATAATTCATATATAGGAAAACTCAATATCAAAGTTGGAAATGTTCCCCAACCTTATCTATAAACTCAATGGAATTCCAGTCAAACTTAAGAAGTTGACCATAAAATTCAAATTGAACTGTAAAGGGCCTAGTAGAGTCAGGACATTTTTTGTTTTGACAGAAAGGGAGTTAAGCTTTTTATGAAGTATAACATAAAGAACAAAACACAATCATAAGTATACAGTCCTATGATTCTTGACAACCTAAGCACATCTAACTGCCACCCGGATTCAAAAACAGATCATTATCAGTACCCTAGAAGTACTCCTCATGCCCCCTGGTAGCCACTATCCACTCCCAAATGTTGGCAAAGATGTGTGAAGAATAAAATCATACACATTGCTGATGACTTGCTTTGTAGAAGAAGGACCTGCATATCAGTGGAGGAGTGGGAGGTATCTGTGGAGATATGTAGATTCTAAATGAGAAGAGGATTGGAAGATAAGACTGTCATAATTAGAGTCAAACAGAAGATACTAAATGTCCAAGGAATCTGGTCTTGAACATTCAGAAGGTCAGAGTACGGAAGGTTTTTGAGTTAGAAGCATTAGTATAAAGAAATGAAATAGTAAGATTAATGTGTGGAATGAACTAGAAAGACAAAAGTATAGGAAAAGAAACTGGAAAGTAGACTACTATGAGAGTCCACATAATAAGAAAACCCAAGATGGAGACAGTGAGAATGAAAAGAATATGAGACATAATAATGGAAGAAAGCAAATAGGGTAGATGCCTGGATATGGGAAATATAAACAATCATCCCCTGCCTCAACTCATTCTCAAGCTACAAACTTCCATTATCTTTGACTCATATCAACACTTACTTTTCTTATATCCACACTTAAAATCACAAATCCTTAGTGATTTTATTTTTAAATCTCTCAAATTTAATGTCTCCTTTCCACTCAGTTATTCCAGTTTCTGATATAATTATTTCTCACTTAAATTATTACACAGTATCCTAGCTGGGGCGCCTGGGTGGCTCAGTTGGTTAAGCGTCTGCCTTCGGCTCAGGTCATGATCCCAGAGTTCTGGCATAGAGCCCAGCTGGCATCAGCCCAGCATCGCTTCCTGCTCAGCAGGGAATCTGCTTCTCTCTCTCTCTCTCTCTCTCTCTCTCTCTGCCCCTCCCCCCACTCGTATTCTGTGTCTCTCTCTCTCTCAAATAAATAACATCTTTAAAAAACAGTAACAGTTAAAAAAAAAAGGGCGCCTGGGTGGCTCAGTTGGTTAAGCGACTGCCTTCGGCTCAGGTCATGATCCTGGAGTCCCAGGATCGAGTCCCGCATCGGGCTCCCTGCTCAGCAGGGAGTCTGCTTCTCCCTCTGACCCTCCCCCCTCTCATGTGCTCTCTCTCTCTCTTTCAAATAAATAAATAAAATCTTTAAAAATAAATAAATAAATAAATAAATAAATAAATAAAAAACTTCTAGCTAGTTTCCATACAACAACACCTTTTTCCTTCTACCACTTTTTTTTTTTTTTTTAAGATTTATTTATTTATTTTTGAGAGCACGGGGGAAGGGACTGAAGGAGAGGAAGAGAGAAAATCTTAAGCAGACTCCACGCTCAGCACAGAGCCCGACACTGGACTTGATCTCACAACCCTGAGATCATGACCTTAGCCGCAATCAAGTCAGACACTTAACTGACTGAGCCACCCAGGGGCCCCTCCTTCTACCACTTTCCACACTAAAGCCCAAATCCTGTTGATGTCTAACCTGTTTCACTCCCAGGTTAAAAACCTTTAAGAGCTACCCAAAACATTACTGAATTAAGCTTTCCTAGCACAGAACAAGGCCTTTCCAGAAATATCACAACTTTTCTATCTCACACTGTTCCCTTCACCTGCCCCATTTAGCCAAATGAGAAATTCTGTACTACCACCACGTTTCTATAATGCAAGGTAGCACACACATTACTGAGAAGTAGAGAACGATTTTAGCATAATGCAGAAATTATATTGGTTCAGACAGGGATCTTTCCAGATCGTTCAAGTTTTGAACCGTTAAGTAATAGCAGCTAAATGCAGCAAGCCTTGAAGGAATCTAGTCCTAAGCTGATGCCATTATCCTAGATGCCCATTAGTCCCTTCTTCCTCTGGTCTCAGTACAGTAACAGGCTTTGTCTTGCAGGGTGTAAGCATGGTTTTCCTCAATCTTTGGGAGGCAGCAGGCGGGTGAGGGACCCAAACACCAGGCAGTGAGCCAAAGCCATTCAGTCTGCCATCACAGTATTTCACACAAAACTTGCAACTGCCTCTACATCTACAACCTGTGATGTTTATTTATGTCCCTGTTCTTGTCTGCACAAATCGACAGCTTCAATTCTTCCTTTTCCTTCTTCTATCAATCTACCTTCATCTTTCTTTTTTCTTAAGAAAAAAATCTAGGGGTGCCTGGGTGGCTCAGTCGTTAAGCGTCTGCCTTCAGCTCAGGTCATGATCCCAGCGTCCTGGGATCGAGCCCCGCATCGGGCTCCCTGCCCAGCGGGAAGCCTCCTTCTCCCTCTCCCACTCCCCCTGCTTGTGCTCTCTCTCTCTCTGACAAATAAATAAAATCTTTAAAAAAAAAAAAATCTGTATTTACTGAGATATTTATTAGGAATTTCACATGTGTTAACTATGCCAATATTTTTTTTTAAGATTTTTTATTAGTAACATGAGTAGATAGGTTTTGTGTATTCTACCTGTTTTTCCCATAAACCCTGTTTTAGTGAGTTACAGAACTGAAGGTTTTTCAAAAATGCATACATTAAAGCAGAAATGTCTGTACTTGCAGTTCCTGAACTATGCCATGTACTTCAATTCCACAGTATCTTGCTCATTCTGTCTCTTTACCTGGACTGCTCATCCTCTTCCCAAACCCAGCTACCATAAAAGAGAATCCCTTTTCTAGAGACACAGTTAATCCTCATTCCCTTATTGAACTGACATACACTGAACACACCATTACATTTAGCTACCCATTGCAATCATTTGCTTTCTGAAGTTGTTCTTAGGCTTTAGCACGCATCAGAAACACCTAACAGAGTTAGAACACAAGGCTGATGGGTCCATCCCCCCAAAATTACTGATTCCGTAGGTCTGGAGTGAGATTTGAAAATCTGGATCTCCACTGCTAGTCTAAGGACCACACTTTGAGAACTACCTTATTTTTTTTTTTTTTTTAATTTTACTTTTCAGTAATCTCTACACCCATCATGGGGCTTGAACTTACAACCTCCAAGACCAAGAGCTGCATGCTCCACTGACTGAGCCAGCCAGGCACCCAGAAAACTACCTTTATTAGACCAGTGCTGTCCAACAGAACTTTCTATAATGATAAAATTCTTCTGCATATCTGAGCTGTCCAATAAAACTACTGAGCACATGTGGCTATTGAGTACATAAAATATGCATAGTGTGACTGAGTATATTAGTTGTTTTTTTTTTTTTAAGATTTTTATTTATTTGAGAGAGAGTATAAGCAGAGAGAGCAGCAGGCAGAGGGAGAAGCAGCCCCCCCCACCCCCACCCCACAGAGCAGGGAGCCCAATGCAGGGCTAGATCCCAGGACCCTGGGATCATGACCTGAGCCGAAGGCAGACGCTTAACCAACTGAGCCCCCCAGGCGTCCCAAGTATATTAGTTTCTTATTGCTGTTCTAACAACTTACCACAAACTTAGTGTCTTAACGCAAATTTGTTATCTTACAGTCTCGTTTACCACAAAAAGCTTACAGAAAGGACTTCACAGAGCTGTAGTTATTTCAACTTCAATAACAACTAACTAGCTCTAAATGCTATTGGGTCCTTATAAAAATGTATTTGAATGCTGTCCTAAGGCAATGAAGTCGGGGACATCAATATCTTATTTACTATAACTGCAAAGCAAAATTTATTTCATTGGGTTAAACACTTGATAAGCAAACATAAGGGGGTAGGGGATAAAGAATAAGTACTGCCAGAAAAAGTAGGGGTACCAGATCAGATTTATAGACTCCTCTGCTGCTACCTCAGAATGCTTGAAAATTGGGAACTGTTGGTACTAAAATACAAACCAATAGTCAGCAATAATATGCTAAAGCTAATAAACACATTCCTCTAAGTCCAAACTCACCAAGTCCAAAACCAAGAGATCATCTTTCCATCAACATCTGTCACCTCCTGACATCTCTATTTCTTTGAGTAGCACTCGATTTCCCTAATAGCCTACTGATACTAGCCCACAATGTGTCTCCCATTTATCCTCATTCTTGCCATCTGAATTTTATTTCAGGCTCCACTACAGTTACCTAATTATCTCCTCTCTCCAAATACATGTTACACACAACTGTTGGGTTAGTTTTTCTGAAGCAATCCTGCTCATATCACTTTCTGCTCAAAAACTTTCCATTACTTCCCAATGTCTATTGAATAAAGTCCAAACACCTTACCTTAATATACACTGATGCCTACTTTCTAGCCCCATCATTCACTATCCTGAGGTTTCCAAAATCCCAAGGTTCAGTCAAAATGGGTTCCTGTTTGCAAACACAATTCCTGATACCATCTCCCCACTATATCTAGGAGCTCACAAACAAGTCTGGGTGTGAATACCCACAGATTAGAATTTGAGAAGTAAGGTTTTAGAAAAGTCAGGCAATATATTACACAATTACCTGGACTTTTCCAGTACGAAATGGGAGAAACCACTGAAGGTCTTTAAAGCAAGAGAATATCATGATCAAATTTGCATTTCACGAATTTAACTCCAGCAAGAAGAGTACAGAAAATATTAGTAGCAAAAAACAGAGCAGACTATTAAAACAGTACAGGAGACAAAGAGGGGTGATTAAGTTATTAGCAGTGGAAATAAACAAGCAGATCTGAGATTTCTGCGGAGAATCAAAAAGATTTCATGGAAAGTGTATTCAAATGTCCACTCTTGACCACTTCAAAACCACAGCCTGAGCTGTCTTTTCAAAATGCAAATCTGGGGACACCTGGGTGGCTCAGTCAGTTAAGCGTCTGCCTTCAGCTCAGGTCATGATCCCAGAGTCCTGGGATTGAGCCCCACATCGGGCTCCCTGCTCGTCGGAGAGACTGCTTCTCCCTCTCCCACTGCTGCTGCTCCACCTGCTTATGTCAAATAAACAAAACCTTTAAAAAAAAAATGCAAATCTGATCATGTTCCCCCCCTGTGCTTAAAACCCGTCAGTGCTTCCTGCTGATTTTAGATTAAAAAACAAATTTTGTCACAATTTTGCTTACAAAGTCTAGAGTGACATGGCCTCTGCCTACAATTCCAGTTAGTCTGTGTCCTTCTTCCCATTTCCCCGCAGTCTTTACTCTTGATCATACCGACGTTCTTTCAGCTCCTTGAACACGCCATTGGTTCCCTCCCACTACAGCGCCTCTGCAGGGAGTGCTCTTTCCTCAATGCTCCAAGTCACTTAACTCATCTCTGGTATTTTGGCTTAAGTAATGTTTGAGGCTTCTCTGGCTACCCTCCCTCTCCACTAAGTCAGGCCCTCTCTATTATATTCTTATACCACTGTGTCCTTTCTCTATATGGCCTCTTCTCAGTTTATGATTACATTTTTGTGGGAATTCCTAAAGAAATGTCCATCTCACCCACTGGACTGTAAGCTCCATGAAGACCAGGACTGGTTCTGTCTGTTCACCAGTGTATCCCCAGCTCTCAGCACAGGGCTTTCCAAGTCAGTAGGTAATAAAAAAAAAGTATTTGTTGAATTACTCAAATTCCCAATTTATTAACAACAACTGTGAAGTTCCTAGCTTTGGTAGAACCAAAGAAAACAGGATGAATTATCTGTAGGACAGGCAAGGTGAAGATGTCTAATAGATAACTGGAAACTGGAGTATGTAGCACAAAAGACAAAACATAATCTGTAGAGATCAGATTACTCTCTTGAAATCACAAAGGCCAGTGATTCTCCTGGAAAAAGGAGGAGGGAAAAGAGGAAGGATTATGTATCAGAATCTCTCGGAAAGAGGGCTTATTCACACATGCTCTCACCTTCCCCCAAATGAAGATTTCAATATACAATGCAAGATACTACTGATACAGGAGTGTTGCACCTATGCAAAGTGGAGAGGCAAAATTTTACATGTTGAGAACCATGATGATGAAAGAAAATTGCTGCAAGGTCACTCAATCATTTTAGGAACAATTCCAATGGATTCAGATGTGAAGACAAAGCTTATGAGAGAAGGAATACCTAGCCTTTTTTGATAGGACAATGTTTTAAAAAGACAGTCTAAAGGAAATTTTCTTTAAAAAAAAAGAAAGACTGAAATAAGCATTTGTAGGGAAAAAACCAGGGGAGGAGAGTGTATCTTAAGGCTCATGGGAAAGGCTAAATGTAATACAGCAAGATCCCTGAAGAAAATGTAAAGGGAAAATAATAACAAACACCACATATACTGAACGCTATATGCCTGGATCTTAAATGTTCCAAATACATTATTTTAAATCTTCCCACCAAAGTCCCATAAAGTACATACTATTCTTTTTCCCGTTTTATAGATGAGGAAACAAATAACAAATGATTAAGAAACTTGCCCCAAGGTCAAACAGCTGATAAGTGGGATATCTGGGATTACATTCCAGCTTCTTCATTAAAGACAAGAATATTCATTAGAGATAAAAGTATAATTTTTTTCTTTGAAAGGGGGCCACCTCTTGTGAAATGGTTAGAAACGCTAGAAGATAACTGGGGTGGGGGTTGGGGAATTCTTGCCCTGGTCTCGGTCCCACTCCAATCAAAGAAGCACTGTGCGAGATGGGGGAGGGGCACCGAGGAAGGGGAAATGTTTGGAGCTGTAGGTGCGGAGAATCGAAAAGACCAGGGAAGAATCTGGAAAACACTGGGAAGAATGAGAGTCAACGCCAACTTGATCCCTGAAGCACAAATCCCGAGCTTCTACGAATTCTACACTAACATCTGAGTTGGGGCCAACTATGTGTCAGGCGCTGTTCTAGGCGTTGTGGAGATCAAGATAACTTCTCCGGGTATTACAGTCTCGGAAACAAACATCAGTGATGACCTGACACTTAGGAAAGACACATTCCTCCAGAATCGCATCCGAAAGCTTTAAGTACATTCCAAGACAAGATTGATTTGGGGGGGAGGGGCGGGAGGAGCAGTCAGAAGAGCAGTTCCTACATGCGCTCGCCCCAAGCACCCCTGGATACTCTCGAGGGACCACAGAGAGACGCAAATACGAGCCCAGAAACTACACCCGAGGGCGGCGGGAACGCAGCTACCTGCGGGCCGCGGACATCAGGCGCGCCCCCCTCCCCCGACTCCGCGGCTCCCTTGGACTCCCTGGCTCCCCGGAAACCGCCGGCTTCCGCTCGGGGCACTACCACGCCGTTCAGTCTCTTCCTGAACAGCCCCGCGCCGACCGGACCCCCAAATCAACTTACCCGCCCTGCCTAGCCCAAGATAGCCGGGGATCCTCTCTGGACACCGAGGTCTCCCTTGCATCTCCACCAATGCCAGTACGCAGTCAGGACGCGGAGGCGGGACTGAGCACCCATGGCCAATCAGACCACACGTAAAGCACGTCCCGGCGCACATAACTAGTTCCCGCCTTTGGGAGGGCTAAAAAAAAAAACACGGTTGGCGCCAAACTCGCGTAGGCTTGTGCGGACTTTAAGAGAAAGGGGCGGAGCCTAAGCTGGCGGGGACGGAGATGGGGCGGGGCTTCACTGCGGAAGGGGCGGGACCTTAGAGAAGGTGGGGGCGGAGTCTGGGAGAAGATAATGAAAGGAAAAGCAAACTCTGAGAAGGCCTTGTCATTTATTTAGTCCTTTATTCTATAAATTCTATTAAATGTCAACCGCGTGCTAGACGTGGTGCTGGACTCTGGCTCCATAATGATAAATAATCACTGTTCCTTACCCTCAGACAAGGGCAATGGCATGTCTGAGGCAAAAAATTTATCCTAGGGCATTGGGAGCTTTGAAGAGGATACCAAGTCAAGTCGGGTAGGAGGAACAGGAGAGCTTTCTAGAGGGTTGAATACCCGAATTGTCTAATAGAACTTGCAGGAACTAGAGATGCCGGTGCCTCCAGAGGTGGGGCCTACGCCATTGATTGGTGGGGAAGTAAAACAGAGATGACTTCCTCGGCTGCCTGATCTGGGGATCTTCATCTTGATCTCTAACCGTTTCCTCTTGTTTGTCCATTTTAATAACTTGTAACTGTCGTATGAACTTATTGCATATTTTTAAATTTTTCGGAAAGACCCCCATTTGGGAGAGTATGTTCTGGAAGAACACTCGTTTCCTGGATTCTACCCCAACCAGCTTTGCTTCTGAGAAGTTAGGTAAGCATTCCAGGTAGTGGAGACTGGGAAAGAGTAGAGGGTGTGCAACTACGAAGCATTTATTGTTGCTGGAGCATGAAGCGTGAGATGAGGCTAGTGGGGGAGGCAGGGGTCAGAACTTAAAAGACCTTACATCTGTCAGAGAGCTTGGAATTTACTTTTAAATGATGAGGCATTGGGGACCACTGAAGGATTTTATGCTTGGTGTGGTCCTGATCTGATTTGCATTATTAAAATCCTCTGGCCTTGAGAAGGAGGATTTTGAGATGCTCTAACAGTGATCCAAGCTAGAGAAAATGAGGATCTGGAGGAAATAGTAGGTAACAGAGAGAATAGATTTTAGATATTTAGAAGATGAAATCAACAAAACTTGGCAATTGATTGAATATGGGTTTTCAGCATGGGTGCATAATGGTGACATTCATCAAAAAATATTTGTTGAGAACATAAACTATATATCTCAAAAATAACTGAAGTTTAAGGGGCGCCTGGGTGGCTCAGTTGTTAAGCATCTGCCTTCGGCTCAGGTCATGATCTCAGGGTCCTGGGATCGAGCCCCGCATCGGGCTCCCTGCTCAGCGGGAAGCCTGCTTCTCCCTCTCCCTCTGCCCCTGCTAGTGTTCTCTCTCTCAAATAAATAAAATAAAATCTTTAAAAAAAAAAAAAAAAAAAAATAACTGAAGTTTTCCCCCAAACGTATCTTCCAGAGAAGAATGTCCCTATTACTGAAGTCCTTACAAAGCCTCTAATTTTACTGGTACTTCTTAAAAACTTTACATTGAATAGAAAGTAGTGATTGGTTTAAAAATATTTGCTTGGAAAGACTTCAATCAATGCCAACTTGGGAATTTGGGATACTTCTAGAAGTCAACTGAAGGAATCAGTATTTTTTTTTTTTTAAGAAAACAAATGTAACACAGTTACATGTTTTATGAAATCTGAACTCACAATTACAAATGTTGCTTTAAAAAAAAAAAAAAGCAATTTCTAGGGGAGCCTGGCTGGCTCAGTTGGTAGAGCACACAACTCTTGATCTTAGGGTAGTGAGTTCAAGCCCACCATTGGAGATAGAGCTTACTTTTTTTTTTCTTACTTTATTTTTTATTTATTTTTTTTTATTATTAACATATAATGTATTATTTGCTTCAGGGGTACAAGTCTGTGATTCATCAGTCTTACACAATACACAGTGTTCCCCACAACACATACCCTCCACAACGTCCATCACACCGCTACCTCATCCCCCTAACCCCCTCCCCTCCAGCAGGGATAGAGCTTACTTAAAAAATAAAAACAACAACAGAAAAAAAGCAATTCCTGAAGATGTCTACATGTACTTACATGGGGGTAATCTACAAGGTATATTGTTAAGGAAGGGAAAAGTATAGCATGGAATGCTAGCTTTTGTGTAAGAAAAAATGAGGAAAAGAATATACATATATTTGTTTATTTTTGCATAAGAAATACTTGAAGGGTAAATTAAAACCTAATAAAAGGGTAACTTACCAGGGAAGAAGCCTGGCTGGAGGGGATAGAGAGTAGAGGGAAACTCCTTTGAATATGCCTTTTTTTAAATTTCCATTTAAGTATTTTTATATGCAAATATACATGGCTTTTCTTCCTTTTTTAATAACTGCTTTATTTTTTTAATAACAGCTTTTTTGACATATAATTCACATACCATATATTTCACCTATTTATTTTGTTTGTTTGTTTGCCTTTTTATAACCTTTTGCTTCTGCTTCATGGAAGTGTTTCATATATTCAAAGATTGAATCAAATCAGAAAGAAAAAATGCTAAAATTGAAAATGAAATAAATGAAACTAACTGTGTAAGCAAGAGAAATATAACCACTCAAACCAAATAATTATCTCAAGTGACATTTAAACACAGTGGTCCGACTGTACACCATTAGTAGGGTATATCCAAGCACAAAAACAACTGCAGAGAAATCATATACTTTATGCAGTGGTTTTATTGTTAGTCTTTTTTTTATTGTTAGTCTTAATATTGTAATTTTGAAACCATTTAATGTATATTGTAAGACAAATATGTAATATATTAATATTTTTAGGAATCAATATATTAAGTGGAAGAGAAAAGAGATCCAAACATAAAATCAAAAAAATTAGTGGGGGGAGGAGAATGATAAAAAAAAATTAGGGGGAAATCTTGTACTGTTATATCTGAATTGGAAATGCCAACATGACCTCATGATTTTTAAAAATATGTATTTCTTGGGGTGTCTGGGTGGCTCAGTCGGTTAAGCATCTGCCTTCAGCTCAGGTCATGAGCCCAGGCCCTGGGATCGAGCCCCACATCAGGCTCCCTGCTCATGGGGAGCCTGCTTCCCCATGCTTGTGTTCTCTCTCAAATAAATAAATAAAACCTTTAAGAAAATATGTATTCCTGGGCACCTGGGTGGCTCAGTTGGTTGGGCGACTGCCTTCGGCTCGGGTCGTGATCCTGGAGTCCCGGGATAGAGTCCCACATCAGACTCCCTGCTCAGCGGGGAGTCTGCTTCTCCCTCTGACCCTCCCCCCTCTCATGCTCTCTCTGTCTCATTCTCTCTCTCTCAAATAAATAAATAAAATCTTTAAAAATATATATGTATTTCTTACTTCTGTTCCTTAAAGGGTCTGGAAGCAATACCTGACTAGCAATACATTCAACAATAAATTCTGACTTCCCAAAAACCTAACTACTAATAGCCTTCTATTAGCCAGAAGCCTTACCAATAATATAAACAGTCAACTAACACGTTTTGAAAGTTATATGTATTATATACTATATTGTTAAAATAAAGTAAGCTAGAGTAAAGGAAATGTTATTGAGAAAATCATAAAAAATCATAAGGAAAAGAAAATACATTTATAGTACTGTACGGTATTTATTTAAAAAAAAAGAAATCCAGATATAAGTGGACCTTCGTACTTCAAACCTGTGTTGTTCAAAGGTCAACTGTATTCTTTTTTTTTTTTTAAGATTTTATTTATTTATTTGAGAGAGAGAGAATGAGAGACAGAGAGCATGAGAGGGAGGAGGGTCAGAGGGAGAAGCAGACTCCCTGCCGAGCAGGGAGCCTGATGCGGGACTCGATCCCGGGACTCCAGGATCATGACCTGAGCCGAAGGCAGTCGCTTAACCAACTGAGCCACCCAGGCGCCCGGGTCAACTATATTCTTATTAGATGGTGACCAACTGCCAACTGATGCATTCAGATCCTTTCTGTAAGAGAGTTTTAAATATGAAATACACAGCAGAGAAAAAGGTAATTGATACAGCTGAAACCATAAGGACAGGGAGGGACAGAAGAGTGAAACACCAATAGAAAGGAACTGAGTTGTAAATTTGACAGTCACTACAAAAATGAGCAATAGACACAGATGCTTTTTTTTTTTTTTTTTTTTTAGGATTCCATTTATTTGTCAGAGAGAGAGAGAACACAAGCAGGGGGAGCAGCAGGCTGAGGGAGAAGCAGGGTCTCTGCTGAGCACGGAGCCTGAAGTGAGACTTGATCCCAACACCTGAGATCATGATGTGAGCCAAAGGCAAATGCTTAACCAACTGAGCCACCCAGGCATCCTACCAAGACACTTTTAAGACCATGACAAGACTACTGTCAATCATTAGCATTCCTTCTGAGGAATGGGGAACAGGGAGCTACGGCTCTAGCCTGCCTCAGCAACCCACTGCCAGAGCTTCCTGGGCTCCCTTTCCTTCCCCATGCATCTTTCACTGCACCTAAGCACTTTTCTCTTCCTTGCAACCTGGAAGAGCCAGACTCTTGGATCACAGAAGTGTGGCACTGTCAAATGTTAATTCTCTTCTTTTCTTCAGTGTCTCATTTGTTCAATACTATTCTTCACTTTAACAAATACTTATTGAAGACATTATAGGCTAGGCAACATACTAGGTGCTATGGTTGTTTAAAAAGAATTTAGGGGTGCCTGGCTGATACACACATATCCTTTTCCTAAAAGATACTGGCATGGTGATCTTAGTTGGATTCATAGCATCTGTTTGTATGAAGTGGCTAGAAGACTGTGTCCACAGCTTTGGAAAAATATACACTCTGGGAAGAAGTTGCTGTTCTTGGACAGTGGCATTTATTAATTCATTCAGAAAGCACTTATTGAGTGTGCTCTGTGTGCTAAGGATATAAAGAGAAAGGCCCAACCCCAGAAAAAGAGGATGACTGATAGTTCTAAATGGGAGCATATGGAACAGGGTCCTGGGATCAGCCCTGCTTCGGGCTCCCTGTTCAGCGGGGAGCCTACTTCTTCCTCTCCCTCTGCCCCTCCCCCTCCTCGTGCATGCTCACTCTCTCTTGCGTCCGTGCGCTCTCTCTCTCTCTGTGTCAAATAGATAAATAAAATCTTAAAAAAAAAAAGAAAAGAAAAGTAGATCATGTTAATTGTAGTGGAAATGGAAGGAGTGAAGTCTATTCCAAGCACAGAGTACAGTAGGAACAAATGCAAGGAAAACAGCATAGTTTGTTAGGAGAATAATGTTCTACATGGTTGTATAATGAACTTCATTAATTCACAAATAGTTATTGAGTCTATTGTGTGAGCCAGCCAGTTTTCTTGAGGGGATTCTATGGTAATACTATCTACCTCATAGGTTATTGTGAGGATTAAATGGGTTAACACATGTAAAACACCTAGAAAGGTCCCTGGCATGGGGTTTAGAGGCCTTGAAGCAAAACAAGGCCAGTGAAAGTGGTTCTGGAGAGGGTGCCTGGCTGGTTCAGTTGGAAGAGCAAGCAACTCTTGATCTCAGGGTTATAAGTTTGAACCCCATATTGAGTGTAGAGGTTATTTAAAAATAAAATGTTTGGGTGCCTGGGTGGCTCAGTTGGTTAAGCATCCGCCTTCAGCTCAGGTCATGATCCCAGGGTCGTGGGGTAGAGTCCTGCATGGGGCTCTGGGAGTCTGCTTCTCCCTCTCCTTCTGCCCCTTCCCCCTGCTCCTGTGCTCTCTCTCTTTTTCTCTCTGTCAAATAAAGAAATAAAATCTTTAAAAAGTAATTTAAAAAAATAAAATCTTTAAGAAAATTAAAAGATGAGGGACGCCTGGGTGGCTCAGTCAGTTAAACAGCTAACTTTTGGTTTCGGCTCAGGTCATGAAATTGGGGTCCTGCGATGGAGCCCTGCGTCAGGCTCTGTGCTCAGCGTGGAGCCTGCTTGAGGATTCTCTCTCCCTTCATCCCCCTCCGCCCCTCCCCCTGCTTGCTCACTCACTTGCTCACTTGCTCTCGCTCTCTCTCTCTCTCAAATAAATAAATAAATCTTGAAAGAAGGAAAAGAAGAAAGGAAGGAAGGAAGAAAAAGTGGCCAGTAGGAAGCATGGTGCATGTGAGGGAGTATCAAGAGATGAGAAAGCAGAGGGTCAGCAAAGTACTACCCATGGGCCAAATCTTGCTCATTGCCTGGTTTGTGCAGTCTGGCCCATGAGCTTAAGAATGGCTTTTACATTTTTAAATGGTTGGGAAAACAATCAAAGGAAGGATAATATTTTGTGACAGGTAAAAAGTAAGAAATTCGAATTTCAGTCCCTTAAAGAAAGCTTTATTGAAACACAGCCACATTCATTTGTTTCTTTATTATCTGTGGCTGCTTTCACACTACAGTAGCAGAGTTGCAACAAAGACCGCACAGCCTGCAACACCTAAAGTATTTACCATCTGGCCCTTTATTGAAAGAGTTTGCCTTTCCCTGCTCTAGGGGAAGCAGAGACTTGTTTAAACCACAGTTAAGGAGTTTGGATCTGTCCTGAAAGGCAAAAGGGAGCCAGTGAAGGATTTTAAAGCAAAGATTTATGTTATAAAAATTTGTAGGGAAGCAAAATAACCCCATGACCTCGGGGGCTTGTATCTCTATTGAGGAATGATTGTTTGGCTTTACCTGGTAGACCAAAGAGGGCCCTCAGCAGAGGAATTTGATCTTACCCACTTAAAGAAAAGGTGGAACTTTTTAAAATATATATTTATTTATTTTGAGAGAGAGAGAGAGCGAGAGAAAGTGTGTGCAAGCAGGGGGTGGGGGCAAAGGGAGAGGGAGAGAGAGAATCTCAAGTAGAGGCCCTGCTGAGCATGGAACCCAACGCATGGCTCAATCTCATGACTGTGAGATCATGACCTGAGCCAAAATCAAGAGTCAGGTGCTTAACCAACTCAGCTACCCAGGCGTCCCAGAAAAGGTATAATTTTAAAGCTTCTTTGGTTTATTTATAAAGCTTTATAAAAGAGCTGTCATATGGCTGTTTTATTTGAAGAGAATGGTGGTACATGACGTAGAAACTAAAGGCACAGAAAAGAGAATTGAAACTAGACAATAATGTAAGGATGACCTTGTTAAACTAGAATAACCAAGACATTCTTGAAGAACAAAGTTGGAGGACTTACACTACCAGTGGACAGTGAGATGGTTAGTTTTACCTGTCAACTTGCCTAGGTCATGGATGCCTGTATACTTGGTTACATATTATTTCTGGGTATGTCTGTGAGGGTGTTTCTGCAGGAAATGGTAGACTGAATAAAGTAGATTGCCCTCACCAGTGTGGGTATCATCCAAGGAATTGAGGGTCTGAATAGAACAATCAGGTAGAGGAAGGGAGAATTTACTCTCCCTACCTGATTTAGATCTGGAACATTGATTTTCTCCTCCTCTAGGACTAGAACTTATACCATTAGTGCTCCTGGGTTGCAGGCTTTTGGATTTGGACTAGAACTACACCATTAGCTTTCCTGGGTCTCCAGTCTGCAGATAGCAGGTCATGGGACTTCCTAGATGCTGTAATTTCATGAGTCAATTCTATATATATATAAAATATATAATAGGGTATTATAGGAAATATTGTTTATACAAACATATCTCCTATTGATTCTGTTTCTCTGGAGAACCCTGACTACTACAACCAGATTTCAAGACTCACTGTACAGCTACAGTAATTACGACAATGTGGTTTTACTGCAAGGACAGCCTAATGGAACAGAATGGAGAGTCTAGGAACAGAAGCACACATATAGGGTTACTTGATTTATGACAAAGGTGCCACAGCAATTCAGTGGATAAGGGATTGTCTTTTCCAGGTGGAAGGGAAAAACCCAGTCACAATACTTCTCTAGCAACAAATGAGATGTGGCAATCAGGGGAAAGTGAAACATACTGAATGGGTGATGTGAGTCAAAAGACACCATGGCACAGAATACCAGTATTCTGATCACACCTCAGAGATGTGGCATATCAGTACATGAAAAAGGGGTTCCAAACTTATATGGAAGGGAAAGTAGACTATGGTGAATACACAGACAAAAATAATGGATTTATGATGATAGAGTTCCTTTTGGAGGATCTATCTTTAGATGAAGGGAGCTCAGAGAAAGTCTTTCCCTGCATTTGCTGTTTTGAGTGCCTACCACTCAAAATAATCAATATACCAAAGCATTATATTTTGAGGTGGAATGTCCTAGACTCCTTCACTATCAACCAGGGGAAGATATTTATAATACATATATCTGGGGACGCCTGGGTGGCTCAGTTGGTTGAGCGTCCACCATCAGCTCAGGTCATGATCCCAGAGTCCTGGGATCAAGTCCTGCATCGGGCTCCTTGCTCAGCAGGGAGCCTGCTTCTCCCTCTGCCTGCCATTCCCCCTGCTTGTGCTCTCTCTCTCTGACAAGTAAATAAATAAAATCTTTTAAAAATAATTATAATACGTATATCTGACAGAGTTAAATCCAGAATAGAAACAAAACACAACAACAACAACAACAACAACAAAAACAAGCCACACTCACACCCACAAATCAATAACAAAAAGACAACCCAATTTTTTTAATAGGCAAAAAAACTACATAGAAAGCACATTCATATGACTACTAAGTAGTTGGAAACATACTAACATTCTTGCTCATCAGGGAAATGCAAATTCAAACAATGAGATACTTCCACAAATCAACCAGTCTGGCTAAAATTAAAAGTCTGAGAATAACAAGTATCAGCAAAGAAATAGAATAACTGGAACTTTCACACTTTTCTAGTGATAGTGTGAATTATTACAACCATTTTGGAAAACTCTTTTGACATTATCCACCATAGCATGTGTTTAAAATGCCCAGCCTGAAAAGAAAAGAAAAGAAAAGAAAAGAAAAAAGAAAAGAATAAAATACCCAGCCTATGACCTTGCAATTCTACTCTTAATTATATACTTTTGGGTATATGTGTGTTTTGTACATCAAGAGGCATGTATCATAATATTCACAAGGTTTTTTTCATAACAGCTGTGACTGGTAACAACCTAAATGTTCATCAAGAAAAGAAAGAAAAAAAATAGTGTTATAAGCCAGACACAGGTAATACATACTATGTGATTTAATTTATATGAAGTTCAAAACCAGGCAAAATTAATCAATGGTCCCATTGATAATGTTAAAAGAGAAACTGAGGCATATTAAAATTTTTAAGGGTTTATTTAAGGAAAAATCTTTTTTTTTTTTTTTTAGAAACAATTTATTTGAATCAGGCAGCATCATTTTTATCTAGAAAATGAAAAAGAACTCCAAGGAGCTGTACAAAATGAAAAACTTTCATAGGCAAAAGAGAATAGGAACAAGGAAGTTATACTGTCAAGAAAATCAAACTGGTTATTGCAAAGTTACTTTCTTCCAGGGATTGGCAGGGGTCTTTCAGTCATATTACCTACCTAGTGCTGATCTGGCAACTCCTGATTGACTGGTTTAAGATTCCATTTCTGGGCAAGCCACCTCAGTTTAGTGAAGTGGGGCTTAGCATAAGTGGCTCCATTTTGGGCCTGTTATCTTGTTTTTAACCATAGTAAAGGAGGGTTTTGATTAAAGAAGTTGGGCTCTGAGAAATTCATGGTTGTTAATATGTCTTGGAAATTCTTCCAGATATTTTGAAGGGCTATTTTTTTTTAATTTTATTTTATTATGTTATGTTAGTTACCACACAATAAATCATTAGTTTTTGAGGTAGTGTTCCATGATTCATTGTTTTCATATAACACCCAGTGCTCCATTCAGTACATGCCCTCCTTAACACCCATCACTGGGCTAACCCATCCCCCCACCCCCCTCCCCTCTAAAACCGAGTTTGTTTTTCAGAGTCCATAGTCTCTCATGGTTCATCTCTCCCTCCGATTTCCCCCACTTCATTTTTCCCTTCCTTTTCCTAATGTCCTCGATGCTATTGTTGAAGGGCTATTTTATTTTATTTTATTTTATTTTTTAAAGATTTTATTTATTTGACAGAGAGAGACACAGTGAGAGAGGGATCACAAGCAGGGGGAGTGGGAGAGGGAGAAGCAGGCTCCCGGCTGAGCAGGGAGCCCGATGCAGGACTCGATCCCAGGACCCCAGGATCATGACCTGAGCCAAAGGCAGACGTTTAACGACTGAGCTACCCAGGCGCCCCTGAAGGGCTATTTTAAAAAATAATTTTATTTATTTATGTGACAGAGAGAGTGAGATAGAGAGAGCAAGAGCACAATCAGGGGGAGAGGGAGATGGAAAGGCAGACTTCACTGAGCATGGAGCCTGATGCTGGACCTGATCACAGGACCCCAGGATCATGACCTGAGCAGAAGGCAGATGCTTAGCCGACTGAGCCACCCAAGCGCCCCTCTCCCAGATATTTTGGAAACAGAACAGATCATAGGTGAGGCCAACTTCTGTGCGAAAGGAATGGAGTTTTCCTGGAATAGACAGATTCACTTGATGAGGGGCCTTTCTCCAAGCCGGACAGAGAGGAGGGTGATTGAGAGATAGGGGAGTAGGGCTAGCAACAAGGGTCTCTGTGAACAGCTTACTAGAGTAATAGCGTTTAATGTGTCATTCCTTTGAATTTTCCCTAAACCTATAATAAAATCTATTTTTTTAATCTTTTTTAAGATTTTATTTATTTATTTGACAGAGAGAGACACAGGGAGAGAGGGAACACAAGCAGAGGGAGTGGGAGAGGGAAAAGCAGGCTTCCCACAGAGCAGGGAGCCCGACGCGGGGCTCAATCCCAGAACCCCAGGATCATGACCTGAGCCGAAGCCAGACACTTAACGACTGAGCCACCCAGGCGCCCCTGTAATAAAATCTATTATAACAATTTCAAGCCTGAGCTCACAACTCACGTTCTCCAGAAGTGTTTCCTATCTTCCAGCTTGAATTGGCAGCTTCCCTATTTGTACTCACAGCACCCTCTCCCTAAATCTCTATTAGAGCCATTTGTGACACTACCCCTTAGATGTCTGTCTTTACCATAAGACTGAGAATCCTTTAAGGTCTGGGCCCCTGTCCATCATCTTTACATTGAGTATGAAAATTAGGAACAGTTGGAACCAGAAAATCTTGAGAAAGAGATTTTTTTTTTTGTCTCTTGTGGGTATTTACTATTAAGTATGAATAACAGAGAGGTCTATAGTATGTATTGAATAAGAGAACTGCAAATAAGGGGTAGTCAATATTTATGAAAGGAACTGATAATTTAGTAAGGAATTCATTTCTTAAAATAATGATGAGAGTGACTTAGTTTCTTATAATTTTCAATGTGCTTTGGTTCTTTTTACTGCTTTGTTTTATATATGAAATCACAGTTATTGGGGGAAACAATTAAAAACAAAATCTCCTCCAAACCAGAAAATCTCTCCATGAAGGGAGAGAAAGAAAACAATTTATTATTACTGAATTAGCATTAAACCAGAATGTGATGTATATCACAGACAATCCCCTAAAGAGATTGCAAAGACAGAAAGAAATCTCATTTTCATATAGTGTTAAAAGATAAACTGAGGCATATTAAGAATTGTAAGAGTTTATTTGAGTAAAAATCAATCCAAATCAGGCAGTGTTAAACCAGAAGTAGTTAGGAATGCTCTGTGAAAGGAGCAAGGAGAAAGACCTATACAGAGAAAGTACAGATGCAAAGAAAGGAAATTATTTGATTTGCTATAGCTCAAAGCTGAGTTGGCTGTTTGTGATTGTCTTTAGTGTTTTGATTTCCTAATCTTCAGGCATTTACAGACTTAGATTTTGATTTGCTTAAGAAGGTTACCACAGCATTAGAGCTACCTCAGTCTAATGGCCTGTTTGTTTAATTAATTTAACAATAGTTAAATGGATATAATCCATTACATCAGGTAGGTTTTGCAATTTAAAGTCAGGTACAAGTTAGGCCCATCTCCTCCCTGGAAATCGGGCAACCAGGCATTATCTTCCTTGATGATGATTTCATTGCAAAGAGATGACTACCAGGTCCTTGAAGAAAAATTCCCGAGTTGTAAAACTGGCAAGAGGCTTATTTTTAAAAAGTTCACATACATTTGAAGGGCAGCTGGGTGGCTCAGTTGGTTAGGTGTCCGACTCTCGATTTTGGCTCAGGTCATGATCTCAGGGTTATGAGATGGAGCCCTGCATTGGGCTCCACGCTCAGCATGGAGTCTGCTTGAGATTCTCTCTCTCCCTCTGCCCTTCTCCCCCCAGCTCACACATTCTCTCTCTCTCCCTCAAATAAATAAATAAATAAATCCTTTAAAAAAATTTACATATATTTGAAAAGGAGAGAGAAAGAAATTCTGAAAGAAAGGGATGAGGTGAAATGGGGAGAGGAGGAGTTTCTTCCCTTAGTTTTCAAAAAGGAATATTAAGCCTCTTAATTTGTACTTGCTTTATACAGTTTGTAAGTAGAGTGAAATCAGTTTCCAAACATATGTTTCTTTTATAATTCTCACAGTGATTTAATTAAGTAAATTGCTCCTGGGTTTCTCAGACATCTAAATACCTGGAAGGACTGAACATTTGTTAAATGCCTATTGTGTATGAGAAAAGTATGTTAGTGCTGTGTGAGATACAAAGATGAATAAGGTACTTCCTGTGTTCCAAGAGTACTTATTGACTCTGAATCAGAACTTCTAGAGAAAAACCGAGGTCTAGGAAGGTTAAATCACTTAACCTAGGTCACATAGCTAGTTAATGGAAAAGTACAACTAATAGCTCAGGTCCTTACATGCTGTTTCAGTGCTCTCTCAACTTTACATAACACTTCTGATATCTTAATGAGGCACAAGTAAAAAAATTTTTTAAGATTTTATTTTTAAGTAATCTCTACACTGGACATGGAGCTCGAACTTACAACCCTGAGATCAAGAGTGGCATGCTCCACTAACTGAGCCAGCGAAGCACCCGAGGCACAAATAATTCTTTGACAGAGTGCCTGGGAGAAATGAGAACTCTTACCCTGACATGTACTGAAGTCTGAATCAATTTTTTAGTTTTTGTTTATATTTTCTGTATTCATTTTTTAAAAAAAAACTTTTATATTGTAGAACAATAAAAACATCCATTAATGAAGTATTATTAGGTAAATATCATTGTAATTGCCACCCAGGTCACAAATCAAACTTAGAAGCTTTTCTATAACTCCTACCCCAATCACAGCCCCATTCCTCCCAAATACTGCTACCCTGACTTTCACAGTAAAAACTTCCTTGCATTTTGTTATAGTTTGATTAACCAAGTGTGCACTTCCAGGCACAATGATTTAGTTTTGCCTGTGTTATAAAAATTTGCTAAAGTCTCATAAGTCTCAGTCTTAGTTAGGCTGCTATAGCACTATAGACTGGTGGCTTAAACAACAAAATTTTATTTTTCACAGTTCTGGAGACTGGGAGGTCTAAGATCAAGGTGCCAGCAGATTCAGTGTCTGGTGAAAGCTTTCTGCCTGGTTTGTAGGCAGTAGCTTTCTTACTGGATGCTCACTTGGCAGAAAGAGAGAGGAGGCTCTGTTTTGTTCTTGAAAGGGTGCTAATCCCATTATTGGGCCTCTACCCTTGTGATTTTATCTAAACCTAATCACCTCCCAAAGGCCTCGCCTCCAAATACCATTACATTGGGGTTTGGAGCTTCAACATAGGAATTTTGGAGGACACAAACATTCAGTCCAAAGCAGTCTCTTATAATCTACAGTTTCCCCTCCCATACCTTTTTTTTTAGAGGTGGGGAGGGGCCAAGGGAGAGGGAGAGAGAATCTTAAAGCAGGCTTCACGCCCAGCACAGAGCCCAATGTGGGGCTCCATCTCTTGACCGTGAGATCATGACCTGAACCAAAATCAAGAGTTGGATGCTTAACCTACTGAGACATGCAGGCACCCCTCCTCCAATACCTTTCCTTTAAATTTATCTCTTGAAAAACTTGTTTTGATCTATAGAATCTCCTAACAGTCTGGATTTTGTTGATTATATATTCATGTTGCAGTTTAACATATTCCTCTGTTCTCTATTTTCTGCACATTGGCAGCTAGATCCAGATACTTTTGACAAGACTATAGTTTAGGTGGTATTATGTTCTTTTATCAGCAGCTAACCTAAAGTCTGTTTTTTTTGGTCCTTTTGTGATGTTAACAGCCACTGATACTTAATGCCTTGGTTACTTGATTAACTGGGGGGTTGGAAAATGTTGATATTTTCCTCTGCCAATTCCTTTTTTTTAATTTTTTTTTTTACATAATCTCTATACCCATCATGGGGCTCATACCTACAATCCTGAGATCAAGAGTTGCATGCTCTACCAACTGAGCCAGCCAGGTGCCCTAATTCTGTCAATTCTTTTTAATATAGCTGTATTATTTTTATGAAGACACACTTCTCATTATCTTCTATTTGGGTACCTAGTAGTAAAATTCATATATGAAGGCAGGATAAATTTTTGGTATCTTCTCTTTATTTACCAACTTTCAAGACTGATTTCTTACTCCAAAGGTAACCAATTTTTTAAAATATTATTACAGGGACTCCTGGGTGGCTCAGTCGGTTAGGCATTTGCCTTCAGCTCAGGTCATGATCCCAGGATCCTAGGATCTATTCCCACGTTGGGCTCCTTGCCCAGCAGGGAGCCTGCTTCTACCTCTGCCTGCTGCTCTCCCTGCTTGTGCTCTCTTTCTCTCTCTGACAAATAAATAAATAAAATCTTTAAAAAAAATGAAAAATTACATATTCATGGATTTAAACGTATATAATATGTGTCAATTCATTGCAATTGTTAGCTTTATTGAAGCTCAAATTGTACCATCATTCGTCAGTAGGAGCCTCTTTAAATTGGTACTGTAAGGGGGCGCCTGGGTGGCTCAGTTGGTTAAGCGACTGCCTTCGGCTCAGGTCATGATCCTGGAGTCCCTGGATCGAGTCCCGCATCGGGCTCCCTGCTCGGCAGGGAGCCTGCTTCTCCCTATCACCCTCACCCCTCTCATGTGCTCTCTCTCTCTCATTCTCTCTGTCTCAAATAAATAAATAAAATTAAATTGGTACTGTAAGGGAGGAAAAGAAATTTTTTTTCCTCTACCCATTTTGGGTTCTCTGGCTTGCGCCCGATAAAATACATTAACAAAAGACAGATTAACAAGAGAAAAACAAACAAATTTATTAACATGTGCATCGTGCATACACATGGGAGTACTCAGAGACCAGTAACTCAAAGAGGTAGTTAAAAACTGGGCTTATATAGCATCTTAAAAAAAAGAACAATAAATTTTTAGATAAGTGACAAGACAAAGGAAAAGAACTTTGAGCTTCTGGGGGTGGCAAATTGTGAGAAGGCAAATATATGGAGAAATTAATGGTAGATAACAGCTAGTTTCAGCAAGGTTTGTTATGTAGTTTCCTCTGATGCTGTCTCTGTGCTAATAAAGGTCTACAGTTGTCTCCAGTGATTAACTTCTGTCCTTCTTGATAGAGAGGGCAAAGGAGGACACTTTTAGAAACTTATATCCTGCTTTTAGGCAAATAAGAGGAGGGCAGAGAGCTTTTGTATCTGTTTCTCCTCAATTGCCTTCAGCTTAAGAAAGCTTACATACCTTCTAGAAAAATAAGAAATAAATTTGTAAAGAAGTGACAAGACAAAAGGGGTTTGGGCTAGGAGCAGTAAATTGTAGGAAAGTGACTAGAAGATATATGGAGGGAAAACTAGTGGAAGATAAGGGTTATTTTAGTAAGTTTGTACAGACCCACTCAGTATCAATTACCAGTCTCTGGTGATAAGTGTGTTCCTTTATTCCTGGTAAAAGGTAGAGGGTACTTTCCTCATGGGAAATTTTATGGCCTGCTTTAGGTAGAAAAGGGAGGGGTGGTCAGAGAGCCCTTCCTGTTTCTAAAGCATCTTTAGCTCAAAATAATCAATATGCCAAAGTGGCATAATTTGGGGTGGCATGTCCCAAACTCTTTCATGCCTAAGTGGCATATTCTCCTGCTCTTTAGTACCTGAGTCCTTTAGACATGACCCTAGTAGTCTTTTAAAAAATACGTATTATTTTACTTTTTATTATTGAAATTTTCAAACATACACACAAGTAGAAAGAAGAGTATAATGAACTCTGTTTACCTGACATCCAGTTTCAATAATTATCAATATACTGCCAATCTTGCTTCATCTGTACTTACACATACCCTATTCCTTCCCGATTATTGTTATTATTTTTAGAGCTTTTTTGAGGTATAACTTACATACCATAAAATTCACACACCACTGTAAGTGTGAGATTCAATGACTTTATTCAATTTATAGAGTTGTGCCACCATCACCACAATATAGTCTTGAAACATTTCTACCACCCAAAAATGTTGCCTTATGGTTATTTGAGAAAGGGTGTGTAGAGGAGGAAAAATAATTTTCCCTTTACCCTTCTAAGTTCTTGGGTAAGACCCTGTCAAAGACTGATTAATGAGAAACATACATACGTGTATTAATGTGTACACTTCACATATACATGGGAGATACCCAGAGGAAAATGAGTAATTCCTCAAACTTGGGTAATTTTTCATTCATTGTACTAGTCCTCAGGGAACCCTCTCAATTTTCTTGCAAATTTTAAAAATATTATTTATTTGGAAATGTTTTTTGCCCCATTTTTATAGTTCCCCAGTTCTGGAAGTTCTGCGCTTGAGTTTGAGTTTCCCCAAAAGCAAACATTCAAACCCTAGGGAAAAAATTTCAAATTCAAATACATTTATTTTAAAAGACTGAATCACAGTATAACTTGTTATTAGAGATCTACCCCTTTTTAAAACACTTTTTAGAGGCATAATTTACACAAGGTGCACAAATCTTGTGTACAGTTGTTTTTTGATTTTAAAAAATTTACCTACCAGCGTACCACCACCGAGAGGAAGATAATGAAAAATTTCCATCACCATAGGATGTTCCCTCGGGTCCCCTGGCTGTCAATACTCCCTAAAGCAACCATTAGCCTGACTTTGTCATTATTTTGGCTTGTTCTTGAACTACACATATATGTGAAGTTCTAGTCCACTCTTTTTAACGGCTTCTTAATATTATATAACGTATACACCACACTTTAAATATTCCTTGAGCACTTATTTCCAATATTTATATTATGAATACCGCAAGGGGCGTGCTTGTCATACTTCCACAGGAGGGAGGCATGGTGGGCTGAGAGCTCCCTCGCTTCTCCGGCCTAGCGGAATCTCCCGTCTCGCTGTGCCGCCACACCTTGCCTCCGAAACCTACCAGCACTGTACCCAAGAGACCCGGATCACAACAGCAGTCCGCTTCTACTGCGCTCCCGGAACTGGCGCGGTGGTGACTCCCGCTGTTTCCGCTGCTGAGGGGGCGGGGCTGGGGCCGCCCTGCCGTCGCCGTCGTGGTCGCGGGCTGATGACGGACAGCGCCGCGTGCTCCCCCACGTGTGCTGCAGTTCTCCCGGTGTCTGCGGGGCAGCCGGGGTGCTTTCCCTGGGGGCGTAGTTGCTGGCACCTCTGGTGCGGGACCTCAGCGGCTCGGGGGCTCCGAGCGCTAAGTAGGGAGCGCTGGTGGCCGCCGGGGCAGAGGGCCTGCCGTCATGGAGCACCTTTTCCTGGAGGTGGCGGCCGCGCCGCTACGCTTACTCGCTGCCAAGAACGAGAAGAGCCGCAGCGAACTGGGCAGGTTCTTGGCCAAACAGGTAAAAGAAGGAGGGAGAGGGAAATTGCCGGGCAGACCCCGGCCGCCCCCCTCGGGCGTGCCCTGCAGCCCTGAACGAGACGCGCTACTTTTAAGGGAAGAGAGTAGCGGCGTTCTGTCACCCTGGACCCCTCCCCAGGGCTGGCCGGGGGCAGAGACGTCCGCGCGTGTTTGAGGAAATTGGAAGAAGCCTTTTGTGTTGATCTGAGAGACCCTTCCGTCCTCTCCACCAGCCGACCACCCTGCAGCACTCTGTGGCAGACGTGGCCTTCCGAAAGAAATGTGGTTTGTTTTTCTGTAATTGAGGTTCTATCTTTGCCATTTTGACATGTGTATTACTCTAGTGTGTCAAGTCTAAGCCACCCCTGTTAGTGTGGGTGACTGTTTTTCTTTTCTGCCCCATCCCATAGTTTTGGCCAGCTGACACGTATTGATTGCGTTCTTGCTTTGCGTGAGGCACGGTGTGGTTCTGTGAGGAGACAGAAATTCGTTACGATCTCTGCCCCCAGGGAATTTAGCATCTATTTTTGGAGAGAGTTCATAAACACAAAACAACTGAAGGGCAAAGCAAGACAGCTAGTGCTAACTGTGTGACATTAACCATAGGCATTATTAGGTGAATTAGAGTCTTCTAGGACATGGGTTTTTGACCTTTTAAGAGCCTTCCCTGACTCCCTGCTGTCTGAGTTGAGGACCTTTATCATGCATTTTTTTCACGTTGCATTTTAATATCCTATTTTATGCTTCCTCACCCCCAATATCTTTGAGCTTCTTGAGAGTAGAAAATGTGGGTTTTTTTCTTCTAACTCCAGTATCTATAACTTATTTACTCAGTCATAAATGCGTTGTGTATATATCCCATTGCTTAGGAAGCAACGAGAGTATTTTGGGTCTGGAGCAGCTGAGAACTAACATGAGAGGCATTTCTGTTTGGTGACAGCAAACTGAAAATCTAAAGGGGAGGGAGGAGTCAAAGATCTTGGGGTTTCTGGCTTCTGAGACCCAGTGAAGGGAATCACTAAACAAATGGTGAGCTGTAAAAAGAAAACTGAGTTTTGATGGGTTGGACTAAGAAAAGAGATAATCAGTTTGTATGAGCTGAGCTTCTGGTGACAGGCTCCTGGGTTATGTATTGTTGCTGGAGGTATTTTTTGTAAGTGGGCTTTAGAATTCAAAGCACAAATTCTGAATCTGGGGATCATGGACCAGCAACAGGAGATTTATGTTTCCACGCCACTGTAACTGGATGTAAAATTGTTTATGTTTTGGGAGTAGGGTGGGGAAATGGTTTGTAGTCTTTAATAGATAAAAGTTTTAGAGAATCTGACACACATAAGTGTGAGAACTACTCATTTGGATTCTGAGATTGTATAGAAATAGTATTGGACTTGAAAGCTACTCGAAAGTTCAGTTGAATTAAGGAGATTAGGACACCTTTGCTTCTCCCTTTTCTTTGCTTCACATTGTCAAATTCTGTCCTATCTGAGATGTCTTTCAGGTTTGTTCCTTGAACCATTCTCAGTAACCATAATCATTTCAAGACTTTCACTCAGAAGAGTTGATTGTGTTGCCATTCTTTTTTTCTCCTATTTTTAGAAACAAAACAATTTTTATTGGAAAGCAAAGACTTTTGAAAACATGATTCTCATTGCAGTTGAGATCTGAAGTAAGAATTTTTTTAGGATTGTGTTTGTTTTTATGTTCTTTATCTCAGCTGGTGACACCACCTTCTCTCTATCCAGTCACTTCAGAGAACTGAGTGTCCTCATTCTTTTCACTCCTTTTCCTTCACATATGGCCAAGTCTTCCATGTTTTATTTATTCAATATTGAATCTATTCCTTCCTTTTCATCCCTACTACCACCACCATCCTATAGTTCTGACTCCATTCCAGTGTGTGTGTTTTCCAAAATCTCCAAGCAATTCTCAGACACAAGCTAGGTGTCTTAAAATTTAACTCAGTTCTGACACTGTCTACCTGGAGATAGCATCAGATCCCACATGTTAGGGGTTCAGTCCTACAAAACTGTCCCCGACCCCCAATTCAGATGCCAATTAAAAGTCCAGGTTGTCAGGTAGGAGGATGGGTTAGCCTGGTGTTGGGTATTAAAGAGGGCACGCTCTGCATGGAGCACTGGGTGTTATACGCAAACAATGAATCATGGAACACTACATCAAAAACTAATGATGTAATGTATGGTGATTAACATAACAATAAAAAATTAAAAAAAAAAAGTCCAGCTTGTCACCTGCACTTCTGACCAACTGGCTGTGGATTGGAAGTTCCTACAACCCCCTCCTTGGATTTGATTAAATTGCTAGAGTGGCTCACAGAACTCAGAGAAACATTTTACTTACTAGATCAATGGTTTATTATCAAAGGATGTAATTTAGGGTGCCTGGGTGGCTCAGTCGTTAAGCGGCTGCCTTTGGCTTGGGTCATGATCCCAGGGTCCTGGGATCGAGTCCCACATCGGGCTCCCTGCTCAGCGGGAAGCCTGCTTCTCCCTCTCCCACTCCCCCTGCTTGTGTTCCTGCTCTTGCTGTCTCTGTCAAATAAATAAATAAAATCTTTAAAAAAAAAAAAAAAAAAAGGATATAATTCAGCAGTTGCCAGATGGAAGAGATGCATAGGATAAGGTATGTGAGAAGGAGTGCAGAGCTTCCATGCCTTCTCCAGAGGTGACACTTTTTTTTTTTTTAAAGATTTTATTTATTTATTTGACAGAGAGATAGCGAGAGCAGGAACACAAGCAGGGGGAGTGAGAGAGGGAGTAGCAGGCTTCCCGCCGAGCAGCCCCATGTGGGGCTCGATCCCAGGACCCTAGGATCATGATCGGAGCCGAAGGCAGATGCTTAACGACTGAGCCACCCAGGCGCCCCGGAGGTGACACTTTCTCCACATATCCATGTCTTCACTGACTTGGAAGCTCTCCTGATCAAGTCCTTTTGGGTTTTTATAGAGACTTCATTACATAGGTATGGTTGATGAAATCTTTAGCCCGTAGTGTTGGAACTCAGTGTCCAGCCTCAGTGGCCTGTGAGGTGGAGGTGGGGGTAGGACTGAAAGTTCCAACACTGTAATCATTTGGTTGGTTCTCTTGACAACCAGTCCCCATCCTTGGGTCTTTCCAAAATTTACTACCTTGGGGCACCTGGATGGCTCAGTTGATAGAGCATGCAACTCTTGATCTTGGGTAGTGAGTTCAAGCACCATGTTGGGCCTAGAACTTACTTTAAAAACCAAAAAAAACCCCCTTAAAATTCACGTCCTTAACATAACAACATAACAAAGGACAAGTTTATCACTCTCCTCACAGGAAATTAATTCCAAGGGTTTTTAGGAAAATGTACTATTATAAATCATGGGGAGTCTGGGTGGCTCAGTCTGTTAAGCGTCCCACTTTTGGTTTTGGCTCAGGTTGAGATCTCATGGGTGGTGAGATCAAGCCCTGGTCCCACTCTGCTCAACCAGAGAGTCTGCTTGAGGATTCTGCCCCTCTGCCCCTCCCCCCACATGTGCACGAAGCTCTCTTTCTCGCAAATAAATCTTTAAAAAAATGCTTTATAAATGATAATATCACACATCCCTTACCTCCTTGATCACTGTCTGTGTTCAGGAAGAGCAGAGTGCTTAAGGTACTGGAACTGAAGTATGCCTGAAGAGCAAATCTATTCTCTTAATTCCTTTTGGGGCCTTGAACAAGTTACTTAACTCTCCTGAGTCTCAGTTTCTTGATACATTACATATGGCAGCTGCTAAATAGTTGCAAGGACTCTGGTTCTGCTGCTAGCTTTGTGACCTTAACCCCTTTTTTTATTTTTCAGTTTCCTTATCTGTAAAATGGGGATAATATTACCACTTTATGGGTTGCTGGGAGAATTAGATGCCTAGACTATAGTAAGCACTGTTTATAAAAAGTGGTTAATTATTATTGCTATAAATAAGATTGTTGTAAGATCTAGATAATGCATGTGAGGAGCTTACTAAAGTGCCTGGCACAAAGTAAATAATCAGTACATGTGAGCTTTAATAATAATAATAATTTTTAAAAACCACTTTATTGAGATACATTTCACATACCTTATACTTCATCCATTTATTTAAGTGTACAGTTCAGTGGTTTTTGCTATGTTCACAGATATGTGCAACTGTTATCACAGTGTATTTTAGACTGTGATATTTAGACATTTTTCTTTTTTTTTTTTAATTTTTAAAAAAAATTTAAGTAATCTCTACACCCAATGCGGGGTTCAAACTCATGACCCTGAGATCAAGAGTTGCATGCTCTTTTCGACTGGGCCAGTGAGGCACCCTGACATTTTCATTATTTCAAAAAGAACCCCCATATCTTTTAGGTAACCGCATCCCCCCCCCACCCCGCCACTGCATTGCTGTGCTCTCCCAAATCCCCCCAGGCAACCACTAACTTACTTTTTTTCTCTCTAGGTTCCCTATTCTGGTCATTTAATATAATTATCATTAATAAGTCATCTGAATCTGTCCCCATTCTGTATAAAAGCTCCCCATTGTCTCCAGAATAATAATCCAAGCTTTCTAAAGTGGTATATGGTATAGGAGGTGTTTTTTAGTTTTTGAAATTTTTAAACTTTAAAAGTTTCTTTAAAAAAAAAGAAAAGGTTTATTTATTTAATCTCTACACCCAACATGGGGCTTGAACTCATGATCAAGAGTCTCATGTTCTTCCGAATGAGCCAGCCAGGTGCCTCCAAAATAAAAATTTATTTATTTATTTTTTTTTTTTAAAGATTTTATTTATTTATTTGACAGAGAGAGACACAGCGAAAGAGGGAACACAAGCGGGGGGAGTGGGAGAGGGAGAAGCAGGCTTCCCGCCGAGCAGGGAGCCCGATGCGGGGCTCGATCCCAGGACCCTGGGATCATGACCTGAGCCGAAGGCAGACGCTTAACGACTGAGCCACCCAGGCGCCCCCAAAATAAAAATTTATTAAAAGGAACTGTTTTTTGTTTTTTGTTTTCTTTTTCCTGTCAACGTTATTTCCATTTTTTGTTTCCAGTATTTTTTAATCCAGCCTACTGGTTCTCAACTGGGGTAATTTTGCCCCAAGGGCAAATCTGGAGACATTTTTGGTTGTCCCAACTGGTGGTGGTGGGGTTGCTTCTAGCATATAGTGTTTAGAGGCCAGCGATGTTGCTAAATATGTTACAATGTATGGGATAGCCTCACAAGGTATCATCCAGCTCCAAATATCAGTAGCGCAAAGTTAAGAAAGAAACCTCAAATATATGTACACCTAATAACAGAAGATCAAAATATGTGAATCAAAAATTGACAGAAGGGGTGGCTCAGTCATTAAGCATCTGCCTTCGGCTCAGGTCATGATCCCAGGGTCCTGGGATCGAGCCCTGCATAGGACTCCCTGCTCTGTGGGAAGCCTGCTTCCCCCTCTCCCACTCCCCCTGCTTGTGTTCCCTCTCTCACTGTGTCTCTCTCTGTCAAATAAAGAAATAAAATCTTAAAAAAAAAAAAAAAAAGTGACAGAAGAGGAAAAACAGGCAAATTCGCAATTACAGTTGGAGACTTTGACATTCTATCCTGACAAACTGATAGAACAAATACAGAAAATCACTAAGCATGTGGAAGACCCACTATCAACAAACCTGACCTATTTGACATTTATGAGTGCTGTGCCTAATAACAATAGAATACATGTTCTGCTCATCTGGAACGTTCACCAAGATAGAGCATATTCTGAGCCATTAAACAAGTCTCAATAAATTTAAGAGAATTAAAATCATACTTGGGATATTCAGTGACCCCACTGGAATTAAATTAGGGGAAAAAAGCCCCCAAAAGATACTGGCAAAATCCCTAAATGTTAGAAATTGAAAAACAAAATTAGAGAAAAAAAAAAAGATGGTTAAAGGAAAATCACTGGGAGAATCAGAAATTTTTTTTTTTTTTTTAAGATTTTATTTGAGGGGCGCCTGGGTGGCTCATTCGATTTAAGCGACTGCCTCCGGCTCGGGTCGTGATCCCAGGGTCCAGGGATTGATCCCCACCACCGGCTCCTTGCTCAGCGGGGAGTCTGCTTCTCCCTGCATGCTGTTCCCCCTGCTTGTGCTTGTGCTCTCTCTTGCTCGCTCACTCTCTCTGTGTCAAATAAATAAAATCTTTAAAAAAAAAAAGATTTTATTCGAGAGAGAGAGCACAAGCTGTGGGGAGGGCAGAGGAAGAGGGAGAAGCAGACTCCCCCACCGAGCAGGGAGCCCGACGAACATGGGACTCAATCCCAGAACCCTGAGATCATGACCTGAGCCGAAGGCAGATGCTTAAATGACCGAGCTATCCAGGCATCCCCATGAAAGTATTTTGAACTGAATAATTTAAATGAATTGTGGAATGCAGCTAGAGCAGTATTTAGAGGGAAATTCATAACATTTTCAAAACATTGAATTCTTTTTTTTTTTTTTTTTAATTAGACCCCATGCCCAGTGTGGAGCCCAACACAGGGCTTGAACTCATGACTTCAAAATCCAGAGTCACATGCTCTATCAACTGAGCCAGCCAGGCGCCCTATAACATTAAATTCTTTTTTTTTTTTTTTTTTAAGATTTTTTATTTATTTATTTGTGAGAGAGAGAATGAGAGACAGGGAGCATGAGAGGGAGGAGGATCAGAGGGAGAAGCCAACTCCCTGCCGAGCAGGGAGCCCGATGCGGGACTCGATCCAGGGACTCCAGGATCATGACCTGAGCCGAAGGCAGTCGCTTAACCAACTGAGCCACCCAGGCGCCCAACATTAAATTCTTATATTAGGAAAGAAACATTTGAAATCAGTGATATTTTTTAAGCTTTCACCTTAGAGAATTAGAAAAGGAAGAGCAAATTAAACCCAAAATAAGTAGAAGAAAGACAATAATAAAGGTAAGAGTAGAAATTAGTGAAATAGAAAATGGACAAACAATAGAGCAATCCAGTGAAACCAGAAGGTGAGTCTTTGCAAAGACTGATCAAGAATAAATGGGAAAGATCCAAACTACTAGGAATGAAAATGCCACTGTTAACAGATTCTAAAAAGAGTAAAAAGATAGGTGATTAATATGAACAATTTTATGCTAATAAATTAAGCAGTTTAGATCAAAGAGTGTTTGAAGAATACAAACTACCAAAGCCCACTCAAGAAAAACAAGCTAGGAATAGAACACAAGTTAGGAATAGAACAAAATTTCCTCAAGCTGATACAGAGCATTTACAAAAATGGAGAAAAGATTGAACAGATGATAAATGAGTGGCTATTAAACACTTAAAGAAATTCTAAACATCTTTGATGATATCTTTGATGATAGCTAGAAACAGTGAAGTAGTGAGGATATCTATCAACATGCAAATGGGTAATAAAGTTGTGGTTTGTTCATAGTGAAAAACTAGTCAGTAATAAAATGGAATAAATTACTGAAGCATTTAATTACACGGATGATTGTCAAAAGCATTATGCTGAGCAAAATAAATTGGACAGAAAAGAGCATGTACTATATGATTAAATTTATTTATTTATTTTAAGATTGTATTTATTTGACAGAGAGAGACAGTGAGAGAGGGAACACAAGCAGGGGGAGTGGGAGAGGAAGAAGCAGGCTTCCCGCGGAGCAGGGAGCCCGATGCGGGGCTCGATCCCAGGACCCTGGGACCATGACCTGAGCCAAAGGCAGACGCTTAACGACTGAGCCACCCAGGCGCCCCAATATATGATTAAATTTATATAAAGTTGTAGACTAGTTTAATCTGTGGTCATAAAATCATATTATTAGTTGCCTGTTGGTAAGGGGATTGATTGCCAAGGAACATAAGGGAACTTTGGGTTTGATACTTTAACTGGGTGGTGGTTACACGGGTGGGTACATATGTCAAAACTCATCAAACTGGGGTGCCTGGGTGGCTCAGTCATTAAGTGTTTGCCTTCAGCTCAGGCCATGGTCCCAGGGTCCTGGGATCGAGCCCAGCATCGGGCTCCCTGCTCAGCAGAAGCCTGTTTCTCCCTCCCCCACTCCCCGTGCTTGTGTTCCCTCTCTTGCTGTGTCTCTCTCTGTCAAATAAATAAAATCTTTAAAAAAACAAACAAACTCATCAAACTATAAATGGGTGCATTTTATTGTATGTAAAGTATATGTCAGTGAAGATTTATGTATGTATGTATGTATGTATTTAAGTTGGTTTTTAGAAAGCTAAATATCTGAGGGCACCTGGCTGGCTCAGTCGGTAGAGCATGCGACTCTTGATCTTGGGGTCAGGAGTTTGAGCCGCACGTTGGGCATAGAGTTTACTTTTTAAAAAAAAGGCTAAATATCTATTTATTCTTTTTTTTTTTTTTAAGATTTTATTTATTTGACAGAGAGACACAGCCAGAGAGGGAACACAAGCAGGGGGAGTGGGAGAGGGAGAAGCAGGCTTCCCGCAGAGCAGGGAGCCCGATGTGGGGCTCAATTCCAGGACCCCAGGATCATGACCTGAGCCGAAGGCAGACGCTTAACAACTGAGCCACCCAGGCGCCCCAATATCTGTTTATTCTAACATGGTTTTCCAGATTACCTTTTTTTTTTTTTTTTTTAAAGGTTTTATTTGAGAGAGAATGAGAGAGAGAGAGAGCACATGAGAGGGGGGAGGGTCAGAGGGAGAAGCAGACTCCCTGCCGAGCAGGGAGCCCGATGCGGGACTCGATCCAGGGACTCCAGGATCATGACCTGAGCCGAAGGCAGTCGCCTAACCAACTGAGCCACCCAGGCGCCCTGATTACCTTTTTTTTTTTTCAAGATTTTATTTATTTATTTGAGAGAGTGAGCTGGGGAAGGGGTGTAGGAAGAGGGAGAGAGAGAACCTCAAGCAGACTCCATGCTAAGCGTGGAGCCTGATGCAGGGCTTGATTCTGAGACCCTGAGTCACCCAGGCACCCCTACTGTATACTTTTTTAAATGATATCTTTAGTGGGCTTGTTTATAGGGACATTCGGCAGTTGAAAATGTCATATCATGCTCTTGTGAATCATGACCAACTGTTAAGTCTCCTTGTAGGACTAATATTGATAGAAATTGTTCCAATGTAACATCTCTCCCCCATCAGTGCTTTATTCAGAATTAGTTGTTTTATGAGTGAATGCCCTTATATTTTGGAAGATTTCATAAGAGGTCAGGTGTAAGGTGACCTTTTCTGAGAGATAATTTTGGAAAAAATTGTTAAATTTTTGCATATGGTATTTAGGTTGTATTCAAGCTGCACTCTTATCGATAACTTTAGTGTGAAACTCCTTAGGATAAATTCATAGCATTGGATTTGCTGGGTCAGAGGGTATGACCCTTAAGCAGTTTAAAACCTGAGGTCCCATTGTCGGTAGCAGGGTTGTATAGATCTGCATGCACACTAGCAACATGAGACCTTTTACGCACTTTTTCAGTTTTCCTTGTTACTCTTATGGACATTCTGAGCCCAGGCACTAGAATTTTGTGGTCTGTTTCATCTTGTGTATCAAAGTGTGGCTGTCTCCTTTGGATTCTGTTTTGTTTATTTATTAGAGGTTGAAGCCTTCATAGGGATATCCTCATTCATTTTCTGGAATTGATTTATCTCTAGCCTTTCTTCAAGAGAGTTGGCAGTTTTTCATACTAACTGCAAGGTTTTTGTTTTGTTTTTTCCCCATGTAATTTCTGTTTTCCTTCAAGAGCAAGGGAGCTGGGGGAAACACTGGATTCTCTGGGAAGTATTGAGACCATGAAACATTATTTTTCAGGAAAGCTGTGTAGCATTTTACATGGAATTCAGGTATCAGTCCTATCGCTCAAACCCCAGTGCGCTCTTTGTTACAGCCTTTTACTTTAAATTCACTGTAACCTTCTATTGCAAAAACCCCCATTGCGTTTTATAAGATAAATTCACTTATGAAATCTGGAAATTGGTTGTTTTGATTCCAAGCTAGGATTTTTGCTTTTCTGCAGCAGTACAAATGAGTAGCATTTATATAGATACATTGTTTTGCCTTTCTCTCAGGTGTGGACACCTCAAGATCGCCAGTGTATCCTGAATACCTTAGCCTACTTACTTCTGGATAAAGACTGTACTATGCTGGTTGGTCGCCAGCTGCGCCCTCTTCTTCTGGATTTGCTGGAAAGGAATGCTGAGGCCATTAAAGCCGGAGGTCAAGTCAACCACGATCTACACGAACGGCTCTGTGTGTCAATGAGCAAACTCATCTGTAACCATCCTGATGTCCTCCCGTGAGTAACAGTTTTTTCTTCCTATTTCTCCTTGAGGTAGTAGAACCAGCTGTCTCCTGGGAAGTAAAGGAGGAGTCTGAGTTGAGAAGAAGGAAAGAAGGGAAATATAAGAAAGAAGAAAGATAAGTGGTATTGTTTTATAAAAATGATCACAACAGAATCCCTTTATCCAGCTCAGTTTAATGACCATTTTACTATGTTCTTTTAAGTCTTGGCCATCAAGACAGGCCTGGAAAAATGGCTAAGACATGTTCCCTGCCTTCAAGGATTGTATCATCTGGTGAGACATCCATATAAGGCGATTTAATTGTATTTATTTATTTATTTTCAAAGATTTTATTTATTTGTCCGAGAAAGAAAGAGTGTGCACAAGCAGGAGGAGCCGCAGGCCAGGCTTCCATCTGAGCAAGGAGCCCGATGCAGGACTCAATAAGAACTTTAATTCTAGGGGCGCCTGGGTGGCTCAGTCATTGTCTGTCTTTGGCTCAGGTCATTATCCCAGGGTCCTGGGATCGAGCCCCGCATCGGGCTCCCTGCTCTGTGGGAGGCCTGTTTCTCTCTCTCCCACTCCCCCTGCTTATGTTCCCTCTCTCGTTGTCTCTCTCTGTCAAATAAATAAATTAAATTAAAAAAAAAAACTTTCATTCTAAAGTTGAATAATATCTGTGCACTAATAAGAGTATCTCTCTCTTTTTTAAAGATTTTATTTGAGAGAGAGACAGTACGTGCGCACGAGCCTGTGCAAGTGGGGAGGGGCAAAAGGGGAGGAAGAAGGAGAGGGAAAAAGAATCTGAAGCGGATTCTCCACTGAATGGGCAGCCTGATGCAGGACTCGCTGTCAGGACTGTGAGCCATCCAGGTGACCCTAAGAGTATCTGTTATATCCACCTCTTATTTATTAGTTTTCATCAACATAATAAGTACACTTTGGCTTTCTTGGAACTATGATCTCTAATCTGGTTCTTGAATGAAGGGTATAAGAAATGAAGGCTTGGGAGAAAGCCATAATTTGTATGAGCTTTTCTAAAAGGGGAGGGAAAAAATGAGCCCAGGTTAATGGAACTAGAAAATACACAGCAAATATCAATGTCAAACTTGGTAATTAGGAACATATGCTGTGGGTTGATTGAGGTTGAGATTGTGGCCTCACTTAGTGCTGTAATCATTTAGATGTACTTGTCTGTGGTACCATTTCATAAGGTGTGCCAACTATCCTGTACTTAACCATTTGAGATTGACGTGTGGGTAACTTGAACCCCATTTCTCCTAAGCCTTTGTGGTAGAGTGCTTCTGGATTGTGTTTGAGAATCATTAAAATGATGGATTAGTTATGTCTGATTTCCCATCCGCTTCGAGTTTTATGTTCTTATTAAATGCACGTGAGCACACCCCTATTTTTTCTTCTTTTCATTTTGCCAAGGCTGTATATTTTATTTACGCTCCCATCTCATTCCAAAAATTATATAATGCAGTTTACAAAAGTGCCTGTGATAGAGTAATTTAAAAAACAAGCAAAAAAAAGAGCTGTGTGTAAACGAATCAATGCATGTTGTACAATAAACTATAGACAATGATGTAGAATGAGATTTTGATTTTTAGTTTTAAGAATTATAGCTGATTAATTCAACATGTGCCCCAGATTTCCTCTGTAGAGGAAATATACCTAATGTATTAGGAATATACCAAATATATTTAGATAGGATCCCCCAATTTTAGTTGAATCTTTTATATATCCTATATTAGATAGGATATAGTATATAGTCATAGGAGACCCTTCTTTTAAGCTCAGGGCCACATCATGTGGGTAAAAAAGTCAAATATAATGGGTTATTGTATTTTGCAAACAATTGAATATTATACGCTAATGGAGGTGTGTGAGCCAAATATTTAAGGGGAGGAAGAAAATCACTAAAGAGGAATGAATGTTTTCCTCTTGGAAATCAGAGAAAATTTTGTACTGTGGCAGATTGTGGAGGAAGAGCAAGGAGAGGAAGAATGAAGAGAAAAGAAATAGGATAGCAGTGAAAATCTAGGGAAAAAAAAGAGACTGAAGAGAAGGTACTCAGTCAGTCTCCCTAGGGTCCTAATGCTTGCCATTCATTTATGGGTACATACCTCTTTCTGAGCTCAAGGTGTTGTTTGAGGCTTCCATGTGGTACTTCAGTGGTCTTAAGCATTTCTTTCTTTTCCCTTATGCTGTTTGTTCATTACTAGGTGCCCCCCCAGCTTTATTGAGATAACAATTGAAATATATTTTTCTTGACATATAACATTGTATAAGTTGAAGGTATATTACATAGTGATTTGATACATGTATATATTGTAAAATATTTACCATAATAAGGTTAGTTAACACATCTTTCACCTCACATAATTACCATTTTGTTGCTGTTTGTTCATACTGTTTTTGCATCTAGAATCCTCAAACATATGTTTTACTCTGACAGATTCTTTGTCAGGACTCTGGGAAAGCAATCCCAGTCTGTTGATGCGTTCTCTATTCTAACATATTAGTTAGGTTTCCAAGTTCTTTTTTTTTCCTTGATTTTTTTTTTTTTAAGTAATCTCAACACCCAACATGGGGTTTGTACTCACAACTGTGAGATCAAGAGTCGTACACTCTAGCCAGGTGCCCCAGGTTATTTTTGAATTTTTGACATATAATATGACATTGAACATCCTTGGGCATGAAATTTGTGGATCTGTAGTGGTGATTAGGAATGTGGATTTTAAAACAATGGTGTTGTTTTAGTAATAATATATACTTATACAGGATTTTATAGTGTTTAAGTATGTAGGTATATGTTTTTAATCTTTTTTGCATTTAGTGGTGGACCACTTCCTCTTTTTTTTTCCTTAAGTTTATTTATTTACTTTCTGCACTCAGTGTGGGGCTCGAACTCACAACCCTGAGATCAAGAGTCATATGCTCTTCCGACTGAGCCAGTCAGGCACCCTTTAATCTTTATATTGTAACATCTTCAGTAACATCATTGTAAAATCTTATTTTAAATCTTTAGAGAGGTTAACTAAATTGTTCTAAGTGTCAGAGCCAGAACTGGACCACAGGTCTTATTTCTAGATGCTGGGAAGACTGTGATGAGTTGCCCAAGTGAGTGGCTCATCCAAGGTTAGATGTTTAACTGGATGGTATTCCTTGTTGCATTTTGGACCTTATGACTCTTCATCTTCCTCCAGGAAAGAGACCCTTCTCCTCAGTCTTTGAATATTCTCTAGGGAAAAAAACTAATGTTATTCTCTGGCTAAAGATGCTTTATTGGTCCATCTGTCATTGCTTAACCAACTGAGCCACCCAGGCATCCCATCCGTCATTGCTTAGATCAGAATTTTAGAGCACTCCTTGAAAATGATGGGTCTTTAGAGAAAAGGGTGATGTAGTCAAGTAAGTTTGGGAGAGAATATTGACCAGTCTCCCTTTTGTATACTTAGAGTGGACCACAATTCTCTTCCTCCCATTGCTGCACAAATGTAGGGTCATTGCCAGTGCACTCTGCTCATTTCCCCCTATCTTCCTCAAAGACCCCCTGGGTCAGGTTGACCATTTGGTTACTGCTTCTCTGCCTGCATGCTTGTTACTGCCCGCCTAGTCCCACATGTGCTGCCAACATCAGCTGCCTTCCACTCCAGCTAGTGGAATACCAGCCTCTCTTCCCCCAAAGAGTTATTGTACTCATTCTGATAGCATCCTTGTGAAGAAAAAAATGTCCTGTTTTTTTTCCCTTAATTATAAAAATAATAAATTTAAATTATAATACAGAATTGCAAAAAGCAAAAGTCTTCTTCACCCTGAAATCCTACATTTTAGGGATAACTGTTATTAGTAGTTTGGTATATTTCCTCCCAAATCTCTTTTCTTTTTCTTACTCTGCCAGGTCTCTTCTGAGCAACAGCTGAATCTTCTAAGTCTCATTTGTCCAGTCTCATTCAGAATATCACAAGTGTTAATTTACCAAACCTCTATTCCTGTTTGCCTGGCTTGCTTGTGGAAGTCCAAGCCTTCCCACCCATCTCCTGAATTCGCATTATTCCCCAATTACAGTTTTATATTTGGGAATTTGTTGAGCCAGGAATCTGGGGTATACTCCTTGGTGCTTCAGTACAAGGTGCTCTGGAAAACAGATTCAGATGGCTCCTGCAGCTGCTCTGTCACATTCCCAGTGGGCTCTTGGGGGATTCTGTTACTGACCACTAGTTTACCAAGTTATTATAAAAGAATGCAGTTCAGGAACAGGCTGATGGAAGAGATTGCTTCATATACTAGATTTGGCAGTGATTTTTTGGATGACACCAAAGCACAAACAACAAAAGCAAAAATTGACAAATGGGACATCAAACTAAAAAGCTGATGCACAGCAAAGGAAACAAGGATGTAGAGACAACCTACAGATTGGGAGAAAATATTTGCAAGTCATGTGTCTGATAGGGGATCAATATCCAGAATATGTAAAGAACTGTGTGAAGCTTTCTTTCTTTCTTTTTTTTTTTTTAAGATTTTATTTATTTATTAGAGAGAGAGAGAGTGTGTGTGTGTGTGTGTGTGTGTAAGAGAGAGTGAGTGCGGGGAGTGGCAGGAAAGATTCCCAAGCAGACTCTGTGCTGAGTATGGAGCCTGACGCAGGGCTCAGTCTCACGTCCCTGAGATCATGACCTGAGCCTGAACCAAGAGTTGGACAGTTACCTGACTGAGCCACCCAGTGGCCCCCTGTCCAAAGCTTTTTGTCCTTCTTTTGCAATCTTACTTGCCTTCGTTCTGTGCTTCATGAAAATCTGTTCATCTCTTCAGATGCAACCAAAGTGTCTCTTCTGGACTTCCCCAGTTTTAGTTGAATCTTTTTTTTTGTGCCTCTTGTTGTTCCTGTAAGTGACTATCTTCCTTGTTACTGGGGGAGTCCAGGATAGTATCTCCTTGGTTTTGTATCCCTGGTACTTAACACAGTGTCTGGCTCCCAGTGAGAGGTTCAGTAAATGTTTGTTGAAGATGAGTGCATTTTTCAGTAGAAAACACGTGGGATAAGTACTTCTGGTTTTTGTATTCTGTCAGATATCTCATGCCATGGTCCTGGTTCCTGAACTTAAACAGCATACCATCTTAGGACTAGGTAGCTTCGGTATTTGTCTCTTTGCTTTCAGACCCTTGGAAATTCCTGTTATATTCTGCTGTCCTATCTCAAAGTGGAGATGTATACTTTGATGTCCTCACCAACAAATGAAAATAATCTCTCTCTTTCTGAAGGTTTGCCCTGAGGTATTTCAAGGACACTTCTCCAGTCTTTCAAAGACTCTTCCTAGAGAGTTCAGATGCTAATCCAGTCCGCTATGGGCGCAGGCGGATGAAGCTCCGGGACCTAATGGAAGCAGCTTACAAGTTTCTGCAGCAAGAGCAGTCTGTGTTCCGGGAGCTCTGGGACTGGAGTGTGTGTGTCCCTCTCCTCAGAAGCCATGACACCTTGGTCCGCTGGTGTGTAGCTGTTGGACTTTTCCTGTGTTTCAAGTGTGGGGATGATAGAGGGAGTGTAGAGTTCTGTGCATGAGGAGGGAAAGGAAGCTATGTAAAATGTGTTATTTTTGTTCTGGTACCTTTTGGGTTCTTATTTCCTTTCCTTAATCATGTGTCTCTTTAGTGGAAAATGAGGTGATACTAGTGGAGTTCCACCTTTTTCAGGTTCTATCAAGTGAATTCATCATGCCTGATTTGTGTTTTCTACTCTTAAATGTATTATATTAATTCCATAAGATTTCCCTTTTCTTTTTCTTTTTTTGAAGTTTGTTTATTTTAGTAATCTTTACTTCCAGCGTCGAGCTCGAACTCCCCACCCTGAGATCAAGAGTTGCATGCTCTACCAGCTGAGCCAACCAGGCACCCCTAAGATTTCCTTTTTTAGTGTTTAGTTGGCTAGCAAATTTTCTTTATTCTTGAGAATCAGCTGCTTGTCTTGAGTTTATATACTTTGATTTTCTCCAGGTACACAGCCAATTGTCTTGCTTTGGTCACCTGTATGAATGAAGAACATAAGTTATCATTCCTTAAGAAGATTTTTAATAGTGAGGAGCTGATCCATTTCAGGTTGAGGTAAGAAGGAGGATTCCTGGAGATCTTGATGTGGCTTTGCTGTGCGTTAAAGTAATTGATGAGATCCTCATTTTCCTCAGGTTACTAGAAGAGGCCCAGCTGCAGGACTTGGAGAAGGCTTTGGTTTTGGCTAATCCAGAAACCTCCCTTTGGCATAAGGAGAAGGAGCTGCAGTATTTACAGGGACATCTTGTTTCAGCTGACCTCTCTTCCAGAGTGACTGCCGTCTGTGGTGTGGTGCTGCCTGGGCAGCCACCAGTCCCTGGAGAGCAGGTATGTTGGCATCAGTAGGGTGTGTGTCCTCTTCCCCTTCTTAAACACTGAGTGTGCTTTTTTTCCTTGGCTGGGCTCTGTGTTATAGGTGTGAGTCAAACTGAGTTTGCCAAATTGCTGTTCCATTTACAGAAGTATTCAGAAGAGATTAAGAAAAATTTACCCAGGGCCGCCTTCTCTGATATTTCCTTTGTCTCTGTTTGATGTTAAATTAGAAACTAATGATGCCCATATGAGGCTTTTAACTTCAGCAAAGCTCTTCCATATATTCTCTCTGTGACGTTATGTAGCACATGTTGTGATACCATATTTATGTGAAACAAAGGCAGAATGACTAGCCTGGTGACCCTTGGGCTGCCCTTTGGCAGAGACAGGACTAGGCCCAAGTATAACTCCCAGCAACTTTTTTCTGTCATAACATTCTTTTTGCTCATCGTATCGGAGGCTAGTAACTGTAGTGAACTTCCCCCTGCCATATGAAATGAGCTTCTTTCCAAGAAAATGGCTCCAGACCCACACTTTTGAAAGGTTTATAGATTATAATCTAGCTCTGTAATCTGAAACTGTTGGGAGCCAGTCTGTTTTTCCCCAGCAGTCTTTAGTCAGTTGTCACTTTATGTAATGGTCACATTCACCCAGTTTTCTTTTTGGGAGATGTCCTGGTCCTTCCTTGAACCATCGGTTTGTCCATTGGGCAGTACAATTTTTAAAAAAAGAAGCATAATAGGGGGTGCCTGGCCGGTTCAGTCAGAAGAGCACATGGCTCTTAATCTTGGAGTTGTGTTTGAGCTGCACGTTGGGTGTAGAGATTACTTCAAATAAATAACCTTAAAAAATAATAAAAATTAAAATTAAAAAAGGCATAATATGCATTAAAAATGCACATCTTAAATGTACAACTCAGTGATTATTCATAAACTGAAAATATCTATGTAACCAGTACTAGGACACCAGCACTTCCAGAGGCCCCTGTGTTTCCCTCTAGTCACTAAGATCCTCCCAACCCCAACCACTCTCCTAACATAGCTTAGGTTTGGGGCATTAGAATTTTAACATAGGGAAGGATTCTAGTTGGGGTGGGCGTGATGTTGAGTAGCAGTGACAAGGCACCGGGGCAGAAGTATGGAATGGTGCTATGGCCTGCTAAATTGGTGAGAGTAACAGCCCTGCAGAGAGTTCGAGCTTCTAGCCCTGGGGCACCTGGGTGGCTCAGTCAGTTAAGTGGTTAAGCATTTGACTTTGGCTCAGGTCAGGATTTCAGAGTTCTGGGATTCGGCCCTGTGTCTGGCTCTGTGCTCAGCAGGGAGCCTGTCCCTTTGTTTCTCCCCCTGCTTGTGCTCTCTTTCTCAAATAAGTAAATAAAATCTTACAAAAAAAAAAAAGAACTTCCAGCCCTGACTCTCATTTTGTCCTTACATATCTATAGGGGACTAGCCATGTTTGAGAAGTTATTATTCCTTAAAAGTTCTTGAAATTCCACTTTTCTAAGAGATCTTTTTCCCTATGTTATATTGGGTACATTATTATTTGAAAAACAATTTTTTTAAAGATTTTATTCATTTATTTGAGAGAAAGAGCATGAGCAGGGGAAAGGGCAGAGAGAAAGGGAGAAGCAGACTCCCTGCTGAGCAGGGACCCCCCCCCCCCCCCCGATGCAGGACTTGATCCCAGGACTCTGGGATCATGACCTGAGCCAAAGGCAGACACGTAACTGACTGAGCCACACAGGCACCCTGAAAAAATTTTTTAATGCAGTAAAATACAACATTTACTGTCTTAAACTTTTTTTTTTTAAATTAAACTCTACTCCCAATGTGGGGCTCAGACTCACAACCCTGAGATCAAGAGTCACATGCTGTATTGACTGAGCCAGTCAGGAGCCCCAGTCATCTTAAACAGTTTTAATTGTACACTTCAGTGGTGTTAAATATATTCACATTGTTTTGTAAAAAACTCTAGAACTTTTTCATCTTGCAGAGTTGAAACTCTATACCCATTAAACATATTGGTAGCACTATTATTATTATTTTTCACTTTCTGTTATGGAAAATGTCAAATATATTCCAAAGTAGAAATAGTGGTATAATGAATCCCCATGTACCCATCACTTAGTTTCAGTAATTATAAATTCATGATCAGTTACGTTTCATTTATAGTTCTGCACATTCTCTCCAAACCATGTTATTTGAAGCAACTCCCAGATACCACATCATTTCATGCCTAAATATTTCAGTCTATATGTATAAAGGAAAATAACCTAAAAAAGCCATTATTCTTTATTATACCTGAAAAAAATATAACATTTTTATAATACAAAATATCCTTTTAGTGTCCATATTTCCCTGACTGATAAATATATCATGTGCATTCTTGATCTTAGATATGAAATCCTAGAATGTTGTGAGAGGAAGAAAAACAAATAAAAATTCAGTCGTGAGATGAGGTTTGCCCCTATCCTTTGTGTGTCAACTTTTTTGGCTTCTCAAACTTTGGGAGACTCTCCTTCCATTTGTTAGCAAATTCTGCCAAAAGGAAAAAGATCCTTATTTTGGCTAACATACCTGTTGTTACTGTAGTTCTGGTACTACTAATTTATTTAGAGGTTTATGTAAAGGTCAGTGGAAACGTTGTAGAAATTAACCTGTGCCCTTTGGAGGAAAGACTGTTGACATGCCTTTTATTTTTCACTTGCCTCCTTAGGCTAGTAGTAGGAGTGCTTCTCGTGAACAGGAGCTGGGCTTTAGGTCTTACGTGCTGGTTGATTCAGTCTGCAAAAATCTTCAGACGCTGGCTGTGGCAGTGGCTTCTCAGAATGCTGTGCTGTTGGAAGGACCAACAGGATGTGGCAAAACTTCCTTAGTTGAACACTTAGGTGCAATGACAGGTAGACGGAAACCCCCTCAACTTCTTAAAGTCCAGCTTGGAGATCAGACTGACAGTAAGGTAATTAAGAAACAGCAAATTTTGGTGGGTTCGCATGCTTATAAATGTTTGCATTAAAGTATTCTTTTTGCTAAGGGAAAATGAGAATAGTTATTGGTCTTCCTCATAACTGATGGGACCACGGTGTAAAAACATCAGGTGCCTGCTTATATCCGTATAAAAGTTTAACAGAATTAATCAAAGGCTGTGGCATTGGCATCTTAGATGTGTGGTTTCAGTAATTACTTTATCCTGTTCCTGCAGATGCTGTTGGGAATGTATCGCTGCACAGATGTCCCAGGAGAGTTTGTGTGGCAACCTGGTACTCTGACACAGGCAGCCACAAAGGGACACTGGATCCTTCTGGAGGATATTGACTATGCCCCTTTAGATGTGGTATGTCATTTCACTAATTATTTGCTGATTTCCTGTCTTTTTTTTTCCCCTAAAGATTTCATTTGTTTATTTGAGCAGGAGAGAGTACTGGGGAGCAGGAGGGCACAGGGAGAGGGAGAAGCAGACTCCCCGCTGAGCAGGGAGCCCAGGGAACCCTATAGGGGCTTGATCCCAGGACCCTAGGATCATGATCTGAGCCGAAGGCAGAGGCTTAACTGACTGAGCCACCCAGGTGCCCCTGATTTCCTAGCTTTGAAGAGCATTTTGTTAATAGTAATTTGGGGAGATAATTTAAATAACATAGGTGTTTGGGGTGCCTGGGTGGCTCAATGATCCTAGGGTCCTGGGTTTGAGCCCCGCGTTGGGCTCTGCTCTGCTGGGAGTCTACTTCTCTCTCTCCCTCTGCCCCTCCCCTCTGCTCATGCTCTCTCTCTCTCTCTCACTCTCACTCAAATAAATAAAATCTTAAAAAAAAATAAATAACTTAGGTGTTTGATTAGAGATGATATGTTTTGCGAGAAGCTCATTCATGATTACCTGCCTATCTGGTTTGAGGTATGATTACTTAGCTGGTTTTTTGTTTGATAGAAAATTGATAAAGTTCTGCTGGTACTGTTTCATTGAGTACAGTAGCCCCCCTTTATCTGCCATTCAATTACCCATGGTTACTCGTGGTCTTGAAGCAGATAATCGTCCTGATGTATCATCAGAAGGTCAGTAGTAGCCTAACACTACATCACAATGCTTCAGCCATTTGCCTCACTTTATCTTGTCATGTAGGCATTTTATCATCTCACATCTCCACAGGGAGGGTGAGTACAGTACAATAAGATACTTTGAGAAAGAGACCACATTCACATAACTTCTATCATAGTATATTGTTACAGTTATTCTGTTTTATTATTTATTCTTTTTAATCTCTTATCTTCCCAATTTATAAGGTAAACTTTATCATAGGTGTATATGTATAGGAAAAAGCATAGTATATATAGATTTCTGTGTTATCCACAGTTACAGACATCCACTGGGGGTCTTGGAATGTACCTCATGTGGATAAGGGGGAACTACTATAGTTGGATATGTGATCAGTTTCATAACCTTTCCAAGAATAGGTTAACATCTTACCCATGTTACAGATACATTGAGAACTCTGAGACCCTGCTTCCCAGCTATGGCATCTGTGGAACAGCAGGCTGAGGACAGATGAAGGAAGAGAGGATATAATAAGAGATGTTTGTCTTTGTTTCATTATACATTCAGTATATTTTCGTTTTGATTATTTTTCTATGTATATCAAAATAGCATGCAAGCAGTCCATGTTTCCTCTATATTCTATAAAGTATGACAAAAAAATGTATTGCAGAATGAAAATCTTTTTTCCTTTGGGCAGATTTTCCTGAGATTGGTTTTAATTTTTTTTTTTTTTTTTTACCATGAACTCTAAAGTACCTGCATAACGACTTTCCCCTCTTGGATGAGACTAATGAGAGAGTGTGTGTGTAGGTTTAGAGAAATATGAAGGGGAAGGAGTGGCTATAAATACATGTGTATTGTGATGATTTTAGAATCTGATGAAGTAAAGATGTAATGGGGTTATTGGCCCAGACAGGACCTCCCAGTTTGATTACCATGTTCTAGGGTTCCCCCTGACCCCACGCACTTTTTTTGAGTCTAGTTGACATATCATTTCTAGGGTCATAATGCTCAGTTTTATAGGGCTGGAAACCCAGTGATAATCATGTCTGGATTTTTAGTGTCTGGCTTGGTTCTAGTCCATAGTAGGCACTTAGTGAATGTTGAATGAATAAATCGTTCTGTTGGAATGTAAGTGGCTCAGACATTCCCATCTGCCTTTTGATCCCAGTTCATGCTGTGAATACATATATAAGGATGTGCTCATCGTTTGGAGAGAGGGTATTTTGTTTGTTTTTTTTTTGTTACTTCTTCCTTTATAGTTTTATCAGTGGGGTTTTGTGGTTTAGGTTTCCGTGCTGATCCCTCTCTTGGAGAATGGAGAGCTCTTGATTCCTGGCCGAGGTGACTGTCTGAAAGTGGCTCCTGGATTTCAGTTCTTTGCAACTAGGAGGTATGTCCTATTAACCTTCCCACTATGGAGCCTTTTCCTTCTAAGTCCCCAGACTAGAGTACTGAGTCCAAAAGTCCTAGAGTAGAGTTTTCTGGGCCCACTTAAAGCAAGATCAGTTGGAACTGATGACAGATCCAATGTTTTCATTCCTATTTTATTTTATTTATTTATTTTTTAAAAGATCTGGGTCCTATTTCAGGACTCTGTTTTGTTCCATTGTTCATTTGTCTATCTTTACACCAGTATCAGACTATCTTGATTACTGTAGCTTTTTTAGATTTAAGTAAGCTCTGTGCCCAAAATGGGGCTTGAACTCATGATCCTGAGATTAAGAGTTGCATGTTTTACCGACTGAGCCAGCCAGATGCCCCTTCATTCCTATTTTATTTTATTTAAAGATTTATGTATTTATTTATTTTATTTTTAAAGAATTATTTGAGAGAGAGAGAGCGCGCACGAGTGGCAGGGGCAGAGGGAGAGAGAGAATCCTAAGCAGACTCCACACTGAACATGGACCCCCAACGCGGGGTTCCATCCCTCTACCCTGAGATCATGACCTGCGCCAAACCAAGAGTTGGCTGCTTAATGGACTGCACCAACCAGGCGCCTCAAGATTTATTTATCTTAGAGAGAAAGCGTGTGTGCATGAGCAGGAGGAGGGGCAAAGGGAGAGGGAAAGAAAGAATCCTCAAGCAGATTCCTTGCTGAGCGTGTTGCCCTACATGGGGCTGGATCCCAGGACCCTGAAATCATGACCCGAGGTGAAATCAGGAGCCGGCCACTTAACCGACTGAGCTGCCCAGGCGCTCCCCTTCATTCCTGTTTTAAATTGAATATAAGCATCGACAAAGGAATAAAACCTAAGCAAACTTAGTATATGTCCATGTCTATATTTTATAATAACATGAATTTTCCATCGTAGAAAGGTGTCAGGCAAATCTGAATTCAGTTCTTGGCTCTGCCATTTGTAGTCATAGTTGAGTGATCAGGGGACAGTACTCTTGCTTTTTATGCATAAGAAGAAAAGTAGCGTACCATTTCCTCAGAAAGTTGTGAGCATCACATTAAGTGGCCTAGGTGTAAGCTTGTGGCTTGGCCAGAGTATGTGTTTAATGAATGTTCCTTCTTGAAATTTTTAATAATTTTGAGTACTGTAGCTTTTGGTAATAAGCACTGAACTTATTTTTAAGGCTATGGGCCTTGGATTATGTTTTCTCTTTCCTGAAGTTGTGTTTTGAGGAAGAGAAACATGCTGTTAAGATCAAAACACCTAATATAATCATTTACAGTGATTAGAAGGTAACTTGGTTAAAACTCTATTATACACCCTTAGGAAAAGAGTCAGACTTGGGTTAACTGGCAGCCTTTCATTTATCATCTGCCCTGTGAGCCCAACGTACTGGTATCTGGCACCAGAAGGGGTTGTGAGTGTTATTCATATATGAGATAATGTCTAGCAAGGGCTACCCAGAGGCATAATTAAAGGTTAAAATTGGGAGTTTTGTGTAATTCTTTTTTTAAATTTTGAAATATAGACTCTTGAGCTGTGGAGGAAATTGGTATCGACCTCTAAATAGTCATGCTACTCTGCTAGACAAATATTGGATGAAAATTCACATGGATAACATGGATAAGACAGAACTGAATGAGGTATGTGGTTATCAGTGAAAGTATTGATGCTTTTCTTTTTTACTTTTTATTATTAAAAGTTCCAGGTATACATGTAAATAGAGGAAATAGTGTAATGAATCACCAAAATATTCATCAGCCTAAATTTAACAGTTAATGTACTAACATTTTACTGCATTAACTTCATCTAGTATTTTTTATTTGCCAATATATTTGAAAGCAAACCCCATAACATTCCATCCTTGAAACTTTAATGCATCTCCAAAAATTTAAGGGCCTTTTCATATATAATCACAATAACTTTGTTATACCTAATAAAATGAACAGTAATGCCTCAATACCATTTAATTCTCAGCCTATATTCAAGTTTCCTCAATTGTTTCCAAAGATCCTTTTTTTAAAAAATTTACTAAGTTGTTTTGTAACTAATGTCTTTCACATTCAACAGCACGTTTTGTTCTGGGTATTAATGAAAATTGAGATGAATTATTTTTTAGATTTTCTACATTGATTCACTTTGTGGTATCGCTGGTTATCCTCAGACATTAAGAGGTGTACCTTTCTTTACCTTGCTAACCCCCACTTTCCCCTTATATCTATCCCCTCACTTGGAAAGCTTCCCATTCTGCAACATTTCATCTTGGAGCATAGCAAATAATGCCATTAGTGATTATACAGGCATGGGAGGGATGCTTTGCTCTTTCTTCGTGTAAGTTTTTAGATAAATAAGTGACACAAGACAACCTTATCAAATATTTTATCTAGCATTTTAAGTGTTATAAGCAGAGGGGTTTTCAGGGTGTCTAGTTCACTGTATTACTGGGAAAAGCTTGATCATGCAATCTCTCAGAAGCCTTTTCTTACCAGTGTGATTTTATAAGTTTGCAGCCTATTTTGGACTTAGGAGTTTCGTATCTCACTCTAGTTCCCAGTTGTCTATTTCTTTGTCTGTCTATCCCCATTTTGCTGCCCTCAACAATAGCTCCTCCAGTAACTTATTCACCATTTTGTCCCCAGGATCCATTCCGCCTGGCCCTTTGTGTTTGTTGTATTGCTGTGCCGTTGTGCAGCTCTTTGTTTTGCAGTTGTAGAAATTTCAGTGTTTAGTATTCCTTCCTAAATTGCCATTCTGTTCTTTAAAGAAGAGGTCCTAAGTTCACATTTAGGTGTGATTTGTTGGGGATTGAAAGGATGAGAACAACATTGACTGCTACTTTTTTTCATCTTTCCATTCCTGTCATGAACAACTGTGAGTCATTCTGCTCACAGGAAGCACAATAGGAGAATTCACCCCCTCACTTAAATGATGTATATCATATTTAGATAGTTTACCTTGAAGAGTTCCCTTATTCTTAAGCTTCTGGACTTACTAATAAATTCTTTTTTTTTTTTTTTTTAAGATTTTATTTATTTATTTGAGACAGAGAATGAGATAGAGAGAGAGAGCATGAGATGGGGGAGGGTCAGAGGGAGACGCAGACTCCCTGCCGAGCGGGGAGCCCGATGCGGGACTCGATCCTGGGACTCTGCCAGGATCATGATCTGAGCCGAAGGCAGTCGCTTAACCAACTGAGCCACCCAGGTGCCCTGGACTTACTAATAAATTCTAATAACACTCTCCTGAATAAGTGACTCGTGGATAAAATTCTTAGGTTCATTATTTAGGAAATAAAATAATCTCCTAAGCTGATCTCATGGGGAGCACAAGGAACTACATTTCTCTTGCTGCCAACTCCAGTCATCTTATGCCTAGAAAGATTGTGTTTGAATGGGGTGCCTGGATGGCTTAGTTGGTTAAGCATCAAACTCTTTTTTTTTTTTTTTAAGATTTTATTTGTTTATTTGAGAGAGAGAATGAGATAGAGAGAGCACGAGGGGGGGGAGGGTCAGAGGGAGAAGCAGACTCCCCACCGAGCAGGGAGCCTGATGCAGGACTCGATCCCGGGACTCCAGGATTATGACCTGAGCTGAAGGCTCAACCAACTGAGCCACCCAGCCGCCCTAAGCATGGAACTCTTGATCTCAGCTCAGGTCTTGCTCTCAGGGTCATGAGTTCAAGCCCTGTGTTGCGCTCTGTGCTGAGTGTAGAGCCTACTTTAAAAAAAAAAAGAAAGATCGGGGTACTTGGGTGGCTCAGTCGGTTGGGCGTCTGTCTTTGGCTCAGGTCGTGATCCCAGGGTCCTGGGATAGAGTCCTGCGTGGGGCTCCTTGCTCAGCGGGGAGCCTGCTTCACCCTCTCCCAGGCTCCTCTTACATGTGCTTTAAAAAAAAAAAAATCACTGTGTCTGCTGCTAAATTTTCTTTGTTTTTTTTCCTCCCTCTGTCAGGTTCTTCAGAACAGATATCCCAGCCTCTTGTCAGTAACTGATCACCTGCTTGACATTTACATCCAGCTTACTGGAGAGAAACATCTCTCTCGCAGTGATAGTTCTATTACATGTGAACAGGCACCTGAGGAAGTTTCAGAAGCCAGAAGAGAAAACAAAAGACTAAGCCTTGAAGGAAGAGAATTGTCTCTAAGGTACTGGATTAAGCACTTTTGAGTTGATACTTAATTTATTTCTTTTTTTAAGTAGGTTCCACGCCTATCGTGGGGCTCGAACTCACGACCCCAAGATCAAGAGTCACATGTTCCACCGACTGAGCCAGCTAGGCGCCCCTTGACTTAGTAATTTAAAAATTGCTTCCCTTAAAAGTTCTTAGCAGCTAGCACTGAATGATTAAGAGAGGTCTGGTTTTGAAATTAGACCTGTGGACTGCTTCATGGTGTTGGATCCTGTTTTCAGACCTTACAGTTAATGATTAGGAAGGCTTATAAAGGTAATGTTATTTTAGCTTTAAAAAATAACTTTGGGGGCACCTGACTGGCTCAGTCAGTAGAACATCTGACTCTTAATCACAGAGTCATGAGTTGAAGCCCCATGTTGGATGTGGAGGCTACTTAAAAGAAAGAAAGGAGGGAGGGAGGGAGGGAGGAAGGAAGGAAGGAAGGAAGGAAGGAAGGAAGGAAGGAAGGAAGGAAAATAACTTTAAAAGCCAAGATTGAGATTACTTACTGACGTAATTCTTTCACTAGCTTTTCTTTTGAGACAGTTGGGGTCTTAAATAAGACCCTTGGATTTTGCTGTATATAATAAGTTCTGTACCTTTGCTTTCTTTTCTTGGTGGTTGATTTGCCCTTTGAGAAGTGAGCGTTAGGAATGGGCAACTCCCCTGAGAGTTAGTTGCCCACCCCCCCCCCCCCGAATCTTGTCTGGCATGGATTGGGGTAAAATGTGCGATAGGTCACTTCCTGGTAGGTGGGACCCCTCACTTACTCTTTTCCCTGCACTGTTTATCTTTACAATGCCAGAGAAACAGAAAGACTTCATTGTTAGGTGTTCCCCAGACTTAAGTGGATTAAATTTAACTCTGATGCCTTTGATGTCTTTAACCTGTGGTCTTTTATTTCCTTGCTTTTTTTTTTGTTTTTTAAGGGATCTACTGAATTGGTGTAATAGGATTGTCCATTGTTTTGACAGTCTGTCTTCATCAGCATCCTTAAATATTTTTCAAGAGGTAAGATAGAGTCTCCTTGTTTGTTTTCTTTCTACTCCGTAAGGCTGTTGATTTTCATTGTTATTTTCTGTCTCTTGGCTGCTATCAGAATTTTTCTTTTGTGTTTATTATTCCTAGCTAGTTAAAACTGAATTAATGTTACCTTAAAACTAATTGGGCATAACAAATTATTTGGTTTTGAAACAGGTTACTACGAATTACAGTAAGTATAGTTTAGAGTAAAACAGACACTGAAATTAAAGATAAAACAAAAAGAAAATCTCCCAGGTGTTAATAATGTTGTAAAATATAAAATGTTTCTAAAATGTTTAGTATTAGGGGCACCTGGCTGGCTCAGTCGGCGGGGCATGCGACTCTTGATCTTGGGGTCATGAGTTCGAGCCCCATTTTGGGCATGGAGCCTACTTAAAAAAGTGCTCAGTATTTGTTTCTACATATAATTTCATAGTCTATTTGATAGAGTTGTATTTGTCTGATCCCTCCACTTGCTTAGTAGGGTGTTTTGCTTTAGTCCAGATAAATTTATGTGGGGGTTACAAAGTATGGCCTTGTATGCTGGGCTTGGGCAAAAAATGTGTTGTGTGGGAGGGAAACCCTATTGAATTACAACTGTGCCGTATTCAGTAAGAACAGGGAGAGATTTATTCCTGCTTGCTTAAAAATAAAAGTGGTACTGTCTGAAGATCTCTGGGCTCTTAAAACATTGACCAGTTTTGATTACAAAGTGTTCTGGATTCTAAGGGCACGTGGGTGGCTCAGTCGATTAAGCATTTGGCTCAGGTCATGATCTCAGGATTGTGAGATTGAGCCCCACATCAGGCTCCACCCTGGGCATGGAGCCTGCTGAAGATTCTCTCTCTTCCTCTCCCTCTGCTTCCCCCTCCTGTGTGCACATGTGTGTGCATTCTCTCTCTCTCTCTCTCTCAAAAAAATAAAAAATAAAGTGTTCTGGTTTCTGGCAGCTGGGATTGAGGAGAGTAGTGATCCAATTTGGCTTGCAGTCTCGTTGTGTTTGGCAAAGTTACTTTGAGTAGAAAGAAACCACATTTGGAGTTCACACTTCAAGTGAGCTGAACACTGAAATGCTGTGTGCCAGTCCTTGAATCTTATTCTTCACTCCCATGAACTTGCTTTCTCATTCTCCTAAATTTCTCATCTTTCTGAGAGATAACCTTGTTTTGTATTTTTGAAATAAAACTGTGGCATAACTTTCTGTCTGTAGATTTGCTGATTTTGGATATTTCATATAAGTGGAATCATACAATATGTGACCTTTGTATCTGACTTCTTTGACTCAGCATATTCTCGAGGTTAATCATGTTATAGCATGAGTTAGTACTTCATTCTTTTTTAATGGCTGAATAACATTTCATTGTATTGATATACCACATTTTGTTTTTCCACTTATTCATTGATGGATATTTGGGTGGTTTTCACCTTTTGGCTATCACGAGTAATGCTACTCTGAACATTTGTGTTACAGGCATTTTATTAATAGAGAAACAATATATATGTATATGTATATATGTTGAAAATGGGAAAATATAGGAAAGCAAAGTGGTAAAATAAAAATAGCCCCCATCTAGACGTTCCCTAGCACTTTTAACACCTTGGTGTTTATCCCTCCAGATCTCGCTCTCCTTTGTTTTCTCTCCTCTCTTCTCCTCTCCTCCCCTCTTTTCTTTTCTTTCTTGATTTTATTTTTAAGTAATCCCTACACCCAACATGGGGTTTGAGTTCATGACCCTGAGATCAAGAATCAAATGTTCTATCACCTGAGTCAGCCAGGTGCCCCCAGATCTTTTTCTATGCATATAAGTTTAAGAATGCTTTTACTGTATCAGGTTCCCCCCTTTATAAGCAAGCACTACCTTGTTGAAAAGATCAGGCCAATTTTGCAAAATGTTCCACTTTCTGGCTTTATCTGGTTGCTTCTTTGTTACTCTGACACCAACTGGTGTTCTGCAATTCAAACCACTTCTGATACTTACTACTTGGAGTTAGTGTAGACCCTACGGTTTCAAGGGCTCAGTCCTCCACAAGACTACCCCCACTTTAGACTCCAGTTGCAAGCCTTGGGGGCCACTCACACTTGTGACCTACCAACTGTAAATTCAGAGGTTCCCACAATCTTCTCAGGTTCAATAATCAACCCACAGAACTCACTGAAAGCACTATGTTTACAGTACAGGTTATGGTTTATTATAAAAGATGTAACTTAAAGACAGTCAAATGGAAGAGACAAAGTTTCAAGGGTCCTGAGCACAGGAGCTTCTGTTCCTGTGGAGTTAGGGTGTGCTACCTTCCTGGTACATCATTATGTCCACCAACAAGTAGGCTCTCCAAGCTTTGGATGTCCAGCATTTTATTAGGTCTTATGTCATTGGCCATATGATCGAGCTTAACCCCTAGTCTCTCCTCCCTCCCCAGAGGTTAGAGGTGGAGCTGGAAGTTTCAACCCTCTCGGTCAGTGCTTGGTCTTTCTGGCCTGGCCAGCCCCTCTCTTAAACACCTTAAAGGCCCTGGGGCTCAGTCATTAAGCGTCTGCCTTCGGCTCAGGTCATGATCCCAGGGTCCTGGGTTCGAGCCCCACATCTGGCTCCCTGCTCAGCAGGAAGCCTGCTTCTCCCTCTCCCACTCCCCCTGCTTGTGTTCCCTCTCTCACTGTGTCTCTCTCTGTCAAATAAATAAATAAAATCTTAAAAAAAAAAAAAAAACACCTAAAGGCCCATCAAAAGTCACCTTGCTTAGCTTAATAAACTCAATATGGTCCAAAAGGGCCCTAGTGAATAAAAAAAGATACTTCTTACTCCTGGTAATTCCAAGGGTTTTTGAAGCTCTGTGCCAGGTATTAGGGACAAAGACTGGATAAATTCTCTCTTTTTTTTTAAATGTTTACATTAAGTTTATTGATACTTTACACTTGGTGGTAGCAGAACCAAATGTATTCTTTGTTTACCACATTCATGGTATCCTTTTTGTTCTCATTTTCTCTCGTCTTCCCTGTAAATAATAGAAGTTTAGCAAAATGCTTAATGTATTCAAATTCAGACTTTTTTGGGTAGAATTTACTTTTGGTGGTGATATGTACTTTATATTTCATTACATCAGAAGACATATCTGGGGGTGCCTGGGTGGCTCAGTTGGTTAAGCGTCTGACTCTTGACCTTAGCTCAGTTCTTGATCTCAGGGTCTTGAGTTTAAGCCCCACGTTTTTTACTTAAAAAAAAAAAAAAAGACACATATCTGGTTGGCCTATCAGTAGTTGCTGAAATTGAGTACTGGATTAGGGTAATGACAATGTGATCTTTTTATTGCACATCAAGAGTTTTCCTTTACAGCTAGAAAGTAATCTTTTGGTGTTGCTTCCATGGCTTAAGAGTCAGTTCCCCCATGAACCATAGACTTAATGATTAACTAATTCTATTTTTCAGATTTGTAAAATGAAGCTTTTTTTTTTTTAAGATTTATTTATTTTAGAGAGAGAGAGTGTGAGCGGGGGGGAGCGGTAGAGGGAGAGGAAGAGAGTCCTCAAGCAGACTCCCTGCTGAGTGCAGAGCCCAACGTGGGGCTTAATCCCTGGACCCTGAGCTATAACCTGAGCTGGAACCAAGAATCAGACACTTAACCAACTGAGCCACACAGGCACCCTGTAAAATGAAGCTTTTCCTATTTGTTTTTTTTCCCCTAATTGACCATTATTTTGATAGTAAAGCCTTCACATTTGTTTGTACCTTGTCTCTTTTTTGGTAAGGTCCTTGAGTCTAGGGCTGGTACCTTATTTCTACTCTCCGTAGTCTTACAGAAATGTTCCTGCTGGGTTTTTTGTCCTTTTTGTGTCCAGGATAGTGGTGCTCTGTTATTAATGTAGTATTTAAAAAAATCAGTTGGCAATGACCTTGGTTATTTTAATAGGCTCTGGACTGTTTCACAGCAATGCTTTCTAAGCATTCAAGCAAACTGAAAATGGCGGAAATTATTGGAAGCAAATTGAACATTTCCAAGAAAAAGGTATGTAGTGCTATTTTTACTTCTTTGTTGAAAGGAAGCTGGATATTTACTTTACTTGCTAGTCTTTGGTCCTTACCTGGAAACGGTTCCTTTGCAATAACTGCTTCCTCTGTCAAAGTTCATAGTTTCATTGTTGCCTTTCATGAACATAAAGCTCTCACTATCTCTTAGATAAGTAGTTCTGATGTGTTCTACATTCTTAAAGTGAGCCATCTTGTGCCTTATATCACATGCATGCTTTATTTTCTCCAGTGTTTTAATGAGTGTGTTATTCCGTAGATTGTGGACTCAGGACTGGAACTGTTTTAGTAACACCTTTTTCTGTAGTTTTATGCATGATTAGATTTTTTCCAACTTCTCGTTGATGTCAAACATGAGAAAAATTGAAGAGTAGTACCAATGGACACCAAGAATAGTACAATGGACACCAAGAATAGTACACAAAGAGTAGTACTTAGGTTCGTTGTTGACATTTTTAATACTTTGCCATTCTTGTTTTATTTCAAAGTATCTATTGTTGGAGGAGAGAGCCTTTCAGCAGTGGTGATGGTAGCTAGAGAAATGTCTGAGGCCCATCTTGTGGCAGATACCTGGCATTCCCAAATAAATGAGGACTCAAAAAACCTTATGTCAGGAACTGAAATAGAGGTGCTCCTTAGGATTCTGAAACTGTTGGGATGATTTTAGCTGCAGGTGACAACACCTACTAAAGGGGCTTAAATAATAAATAATTATAGTAGGCAAAAAAAATGAAACTACCACAACTGGGTTAGATTGATCAATATTTATTCCCTTTGGTGGAAGAGAGATTCAGTTTCCCTGAAAACTTTGCTGCCCCTTTCATTCCTGCCCTAAATCTAAACAAAATCTGAGTTTTTAGGGTTGGTGACAAGGATAAGAGAGGAACGGCTGTTGGCTAGATATCCTGGAAGCATCTGTCACAGCTTCTCTTTGTGTTCAGATGTACCATGGTTCATTCAAGTCACTGTTTCCTCTATTATTTTAGAATCTAAAGCAGAGAAAAGCATAGCTGAAGAAAAATCACTGACTTTTTTTCGTAAATTTTAGGAGTAGAACTTTCTGTTCATTTGCTATTGGAATTTGTCAGTGTGTTCACTTTGGATATAGGCAGGTATGGGCTTATTTAAATGAATAAAAAGTACCCATTACAGGGAAGCATTCATGATCAATGTTTTAAAAATCATTAGAAATTCAGAAAATTTTTAAAAAGATGTAATTAAAGCTAACTCACCTATCTTGGAAGTAAAAAATACTTCTTAGTAAAGCGCTAATTAGAGGGGCACAGTAAGCCACAGGGATGAGGAAATGTTTGAAGAGCATAGTAGAATTTTTTTTTTTTTAAGACAATAGAGAATTTTACTCTGTCCCCTCCCATAGGCCGAATTCTTCTGTCAGCTTTATAAACCGGAAATTGTGATCAATGAACTAGATGTGCAAGTGGGTCGAGTGCGGCTTCTACGGAAACAAAGTGAGGCTGTCCACATACAGAGGTAAATAGACTCTCAACTAGTCTGGGACTGTGGGGCATTAGGAACATGATAGCAGGACTGACTAGTCCAGCCCCTTGTGTCTGAGCAAAATGTATATGAACGGTGGTCTCTCCACTGTGCAGGATGGTAAGAAGCAGTGCTATTCTAAAGTATATTCTATGAAATTAGATGTTAATAGGTGAAGGAGGTGATGAGGGTGATTAGGGACTTGGGACTAGCAAAGATGTATTTTTTATTTTATTCACTTTAGTGTATTTAGCAAACTAAGCCTCACTTGGAAGTCAAGTAAGGTCCTAATGTTAGTCTGTTAATTCCTTGAAGGCTGGAATTTTACAAGATTTTGAGATCTAATTACCATTTATTAAATACTTACTATACGCCTAATATTGTGCTAAGCGCTTTGCATATGTTTTCTCATGTAGTGGTTATAATAATTTTATGAGTTAACTTATTAGAGTCTTATGGCTGCCATAATAAATTACCATAAACTTGGTAGCCTAAAACAATGGACATTTATTCTCTCACAGTTTTGGAGACTAGAAGTCTGAAATCATGATGTTGGCAGGGCCACACTTCCACTGAAGGCTTTTGCCTCCTCCTGGCTTCTGATGGCTACCAGCAATCTTTGGTGTTCCTTGTCTCTGTAGTTACATCTCTCCCATCTCTGTCTCCATTGTCATACCATTTTTTTCTTGTGTGTGTTTGTGTTTCTAAGTCTCTCTCTGTCTTTGTAAGGATACCAGTCATTGGATTTAAGGCTCATCCTTAAACCTAGTATGATAGGGTTTTAACTTTATTATATCTGCAAAGACCTTCTTTCCAAATAAGGCTACATTCATAGGTTCTGGGTAGACCTGAATTTTGGGGGAAGACTATTAAACCCACCACAAATAGTAACTCTGATCCAAATTTTACAGGTGAGGAAACCAAGGCTAAGAGAGGCTAAGTAATTTGCCTAAGATGATATAGCTAGTACAGATAATGTCTTATCTTATCGGTCTTTTGAATCTCCAGAGTCTAGTAAAGTACCAGGTGTATAAATACTCAATGTTTATAGAATGAATGAATTCTGCAATTCATAGGCTATAAGGATGTCTGTTTTATAGCATGAAGACAGCTACTGTGAGTTGTCTTCTCATTTTTGTGGAGTCTGGAAAATCTGGTTCCTCAGTACAACACTTAAGAAGAACTTGTAGCCTGCCTCTCTGACCGCTTACTTGTTTTCGCCTTCCCAGGGAGAAGCTCACTTTTGCTCCTACAAGGCCATCCTCTGTTCTTATTGAACAGCTGGCGGTGTGCGTTAGCAAAGGGGAGCCTGTGTTGCTGGTGGGAGAGACTGGGACGGGCAAAACCTCTACTGTCCAGTACTTGGCTCACATTACAGGTAACTTAGAGAGGAAGCACTCTGCTCCCAGACAAAAAACATTTCACACGGATTGCCCCCCCCCCCCCCGCCCCAATAAGAAGTCCACAGAATACTGGAGTTTAAAAAGTGCCACCACTCCACTTTACCTGGAAATTATCACTGGAAATTTTTTCCTTGAAAATAATGTAATTTTTTTCCCCCTGGAAATAACCACTGTTAATGGCTTGGTATTAACTTTTTTTTGGTTCTAATCTATGGTCTGCAAATATATAAACATTTAAGTTTGGTTTTGTATTGAAAAAATGGGATTATACTCTATTTATTGCATTTAGTTAGTTCATAAGCAAACTGGACATCTTTAAAAATAGAACTGCCTCATTTCTATCTAATGGCTAAATAATAATATTCCATACTGGATGTTTATTTAATTCTCATTTATAGACATTGACTTACTGAAGGATTTTTTTTGTTGTTTTCAGTTAATCTGATGCCAGAGCAATAATACACAATAAATCTTCTTGTACATATCTTTCTGGGGTAGATGAAAATTTTGGATGGTTGAAATTCCTAAAAGTAAAATAAGAGAATCCGAGGAAGTGTACGTTAAAAGATTTCCCCTATGCCTATGCCCACACATCCTTAAGGATCACTGGATATAATTAGTCTTGAAATTTTCAGAGTGACCCTTTTGCCCTTTCTTTTTAAAAGGCCACCGTTTGAGGGTTGTCAATATGAATCAACAAAGTGACACTGCAGACTTGCTTGGGGGGTAAGTATGGTTTAAAATAATTTTCTTGTTATTTTGTGTTCACTGCTTGAGGAACAAATAGTTTTTCCTTTTAAAGCTCAAAATTAGCCTTAGAAAAAGGTTCAAAGACTTGCACTCCTACCCCCACTCCAGCAGGTTATTTATTGGACTTTATTGAGGAGCTCTTGGATGTGTAGATGTTTCTCTTTGTTTTATTAATCTTTTTTTTAAAAATATTTTATTTATTTGTCAGAGAGGGAGAAGCAGGCTCCCTGCTGAACAAGGAGCTGGATGCGGGACTCGATCTCAATACCCTGGGATCATGACCTGACCCAAAGGCAGACGCTTAGCTGACTGGGCCACCCAGGCATCCCTGTTTCTCTTTATTTTAAAGAAAACTTGAGGTTCTTGCTCTCAAAGATCATGCTGGAATGGAGAGGGAAAAAAAAAAACAAGTATATAATCAACTAATATATATAATCAACAGTCATTTATCTAAAGCGTACATTCTAGAGTCACAGTGCCTTGGAGCTAGACTCTCTCCTGCAGTTCAGTTATCTTTGAAACATTAAGTAGCTCTCTACTTGGTTAAATGCTGCTCATGGGACTCCACTGTGGTCATTAAAATGCCCTTCTCCCTCTTGGTGTTTTTGAATATGTTCAGTTCACAATTTTAGTTTGTGCTGAAGGCCGTAAAACTGCTGGATGCTGTTGGCATACCTTATGTTGAGTGATATTGGAATCTGTCCCATTGATTCAAAACAATTGCTTAAAAAAATCCTTAAAGGCATAAAGTAGAATTTATTGTCCTTTTTGCTCTTAATGGCTTCTGCCAAAAAGGTTTTCATTTATCTGTTTTTTTGAGGGCCACATTACAGCAGTTTTTATTTTCGCTCTCTTTGTCTCATATCCCTCCTTGCTGTGGTTAGAGTGCTACTTTGAATCCTGCTTCCTTTGGTACTTTTCCTTTTCTTGCCCATTACTTATATTCTGTTCTACACATATTAGTAATGATGTACTTAATGCTCTTAAATATATATTCTGTCTTAAGATCAATTAGCTAAGGCTTACCTTTCTTACTCTAATTCTACTTTCACTTTGTTATTTTTTTCCCCAGTGATCTTTCTGCTTTGTTTTTATTTTATTTCTGTCAGTTAATTGACAATCTCCCCTTCCCCTCATTGAGGTATTTGACAATGTATTCTTACTAATATACAGAATTTGTTACTTAACTAGGTATATCTCTACTACCGTATATTTCTCCCTATTCTGTATCTATATATGTCTTCAGGAATATTCTCCTGTTATGTATACCTAACACAAATGTCTGGTCTTGTACTAATTGAACATGGACTGTGTCTGTCTCTTCTAAGAATTCGTTGTGTTATGTCAGCCATTGTAAGCAGTTTTAAATGTAGTGAGTACAAAGATGCCCGTTTGTGTCCTGATGCAATTGATAATATAAAAAGGTTGGAATCAGAATATGGTAACTGGAATTTTGTTTTAGTGGACTTGCTAAAAAGAATATATATTCATTTTTCCTTGTTCGTAGGTTAGCATCAGTTATCAAAAAGAAAACTTACATATGCTTCAGTTTTTGTATGGTTGGAAATATGCCTTGCTTCCTATACTTTTGTATTACTAGAAAGTGGTATAAATCAAATCTTTTAATATATAACATATTATAGATGCATGGATGACTTCCTTGCTTATGAATTTTTGTGTGTAAGATGGAAAGACTAAAAAATGACTTTAAAAAGACAAGGGAGTGGATAACAAAATTCAAGAGTTGAAGGGAGGTGGGATAGAGAAAGGATATTTCTGTTTTGGGGATGTGTGGTTTCATCCGTTTTATTAGGTTTTCTTTTCTTTTTTAAAATTATTTATTTATTTATTTCACAGAGAGAAAGAGAAAGCGAGAGCAGGAACACAAGCAGGGGGCGTGGGAGAGGGAGAAGCAGGCTTCCCGCAGAGCAGGGAGTCCGATGTGGGGCTCGATCCCAGGATCCTGGGATCATGACCTGAGGTGAAGGCAGACGCTTAACGACTGAGCCACCCAGGCACCCCTTTATTAGGTTTTATAACTTATGTTAAACATATTTTACATGTATCAAATACTATTGTAAAAAAAACAATGAAAGAAATTTATAGACCTAATTTGTTTTGCAAATCTGGATCCTTTAGATTGATTTTAAAAAGATTATTATTGAGAATAAAAACACTTTATAAAAGTAAAGCTTCAAAGACCATCAGAGTCTTCAACTATGTTATGTAGATTGCCTTCTGATCTTTGTTAGTATATGTACCCCCTTGTTTTTTGATTAGTATTGGCTTGGTATATCTTTTTCCTTAATTTAATTTTTTTTTTTTTTTAAGTAGGCTCCACACCCAACATGGGGCTTGAACTAATGACCCTGAGATCAAAAAAAAAAAAAAAAAAAAAGAATTGCATGGTCTACCGACTGAGCCAGCCAGGATCTCATCCATTTAATTTTTAACTCATTTAAAAAAAATTTTTTTTTTTTAAGATTTTATTTTTAAGTAATCTCTGCACCCGACGTGGGGCTTGAACCTATAACCCCGAGATCAAGTGAGCCAGCCAGGCGCCCCTGTTATTCTGGTAGGCAGAATGTAGTCCTTCAGATTACCTGTGAGTGGAGAACTAAACCAAGTTCCAACAGAGTTGGGGGTGAGGAGAGCTTATGATGAGACTCTATGAAAAAGAGTAGAGGACACAGAGGACTTAGATGAAGCAGATAAAATCATTACAGAAAGAGAAAGTCTAGGACTAAATGGCAAAACCCAGAGCACGGATTCACAGCACTGATTATGGAGAAGGGGATTGGGAAGGGCAACCACTGAGGAAGAAACAGCTGTATAGAGAAGGGGAGGGACTCTTGGAGAAGTTGGCAATGAAGGAAAGAAAAAAATGGGAGGAAAATTAAAGATCTCATAGAAATGGAAAGACCACCAACTCACGTCCTCTTTCTTGCCACCTGTAGAAACATCTGCACAGAAGAGAGGGGGCAGAAGTGCATGCTTAAACTTGGAATCCTGACTCTAAAAGGAAGAAGAGTGTTTATCATTTCAGTTACTCAGCATGTGCTGTTTTATCTTCTTTCACATATTACAGTTTTAGAGAGTTATTTTCTTTTGTTTTCAGCTATTTTCAAATGAATTCTTAAATGCATTCTCAGTGTTATATTCTCTCAGGTGTCAGGTTGGTTCCCACTGAGTGTGTTACAATTAATTTTTTTTCCTTTCTGAAGTGTATATATGTTGATTCATTTTTTTCATCATTTGAAAATTTGACTTTTATTGACTTAACTGTTTCAGCCACTATGCTGTGCTTTAAATGAACAAATGTTTTTTAGTCTAATTTGTAGGAATAAGCTACTTTTTTCATGAATTCAATAGACTTGAGCCAGTTAATAACATTAATAATTATAACAGCTAATTCTTATCTGTACTCATGTTCCAGGCACTATTTGGAGTCCTTTATTTTTTACTTTTTAAAGATTTATTTATTTATTTTAGAGAGCAGGCAAGAGAGTGGGGGGGTGCAGAAGGAGAGAAAATCCTCAGACTCCCCACAAGCCACTGCAGGGCTTGATCCCAGCACCCTGAGATTGTGACCTAATCTGAAACCAAGAGTGGGACACTTAACGGACTGTGGCACCCCGGCGCCCTGGAGGCCTTTATTTGTGTTAACTCACTTCACCTTTTTAGCAAACATGAGGCACAGACTATTACCCGGTTATACACATGAGAGAACTGAGATACATGGGGATTAAGTACCTTGTTAAGGTAATGGCTGGTTCATGTTTGGACCCAGGCAGTCTGTACTGAGTGTGTGTGTTTTTAATCATTACTCTGCTGCCTCAGTTAGCTTTGGGTTCCATTTGTACTGTCACCTTTAGACTAGCAATTTTATTTATTTTTTTGTAGTTTTATGGTTTTATTAACACAAATATGATGTGCACAACAAGCTGTTTATTCATTTTCTTCGCTGTGCAGCCTGGCATTGGGATTGGGTGACTGATTGCCAGCTGGGCTGCTCTTTCCACCATGGCTTTGTGGTTCTTGGAGGAGACATTGTGAGCAATCTCTGCACAGTAAGATTTGTTACACATCAGCAGCACTTCAAGCTCCTTGATGTTGTGGACTAGGAACTTCCGGAAGTCACTGGGCAACATGTGCTTTGTTTTCTTGTTGCTCCTGTAACCAGTGTTGGGCATCAAGATCTGGCCCTTGAATCTTCTGTGCACCCTATTATCAATGCCTCTGGGTTTCCGCCAGTTGCACTTAATTTTGACATATCAGTGACTGGTGCCAGATGAACTTCTTGGTCCTCTTTTTAACGATCTTGGGCTTCACCAGAGGTCTGAGGGCAGCCATGATGCCCGGTAACAGATGGCTGCCACCTCCGCAGGCAGTGCCAAGGAAGAGAGGGGAAGCTAGACTAGCAATTTTATTTAAATAAAATGTGTGTTTTGTTTAATTCCTCACTACTTCTACTGTTCATCATTGTTTGCTTGGTCCAGTGTATAGGTCTCTCATCTTTGCTTCTACTCCTAACTTCCCAAAGGTCTCTGTCCATTTAGTAGTTAATGATACTTCAAAGGTATCATCAAATCACATCGCTGTCCACCTCAAATCCTTGCACTGACTTCTCAGTCTATTTAGAGTATATTCCAAAGGCTTTTTTTGACCTCTGAAGCCCTTCATAATCAGGTGGTGGCACTTCTCTGACATAATTTCCTTTGTCTGGTTCTGCCACTGAGTTCCAGCCACTCACTTTTCCATGTTGCACCTAGATGCTTGCTCTTCTCTCTGTGACATCCCTTGCCACCCACAGATGTTTGGCTTAGCTCCTTTCCTTGCTTGATTTGGGTCGCCTTCAAAGTCCCGTCTTTAACAAAGCCTTTCTGACTATCATATCTAAATTTACCAGTGCCTTCTTCACCCACTCCTTTATTTATATTCATAGCACTTACTACTACTTGATGTTTTATAGTAGATATATTTTTTTATTGTCTCTTTCTTTAGATTGTAAGCTACGGTGGGGCAGGATCTTGTGGGTCTTGTTTACTCAGTGCCTAACACCTAGCAGGTACTCAGTAAATTTTTGTTGGGTAAATAGAGTAAATAAATGTCTTTACTGATGTGTTAGTGCTTACTGGTAAGTGTAAATGAGTTTGAAGTTCTTATTCTTTTTCTCTCTGGAATCAGACTTTGATAGATGCTCAGTATCAGGGCCTTGGTTTTACTTTGTTTCATGGTTCCTCCCTCACAGTCTAATGAGTAAATAGTGTCCATGAGTTCTCTAATTGTGCTTGACTGTTCTGAAACATATTTGGTATTGTTTCGGTTCTCAGGTTATTTTTCTTGGAAACGAAATTTATGCCATTGTCCTTTAATTATAGTATTTAGTATCTTAGGTTACAGAAAATTGTATTCTTGAGGTTTTTTGGGAACAATTAGTGCTGCTTGAGCAACTTTTAGCTACAGCAGTGTTTCTCAACTTTTCATTATTGCCCCTCCCCCTGAATATTAAATTAAAATTTATATGAGGGGCACCTGGGTGGCTCAGTCAGTTAAGTGTCCCACTCTTGATCTCAGCTCAGGTCTTGATCTCAGGGTCATGAGTTCAAGCCCTGCATTGGGCTCCACACTGGGTGTGGAGCCTAATGCTTTAAATGAATGAATGAATGAATGTGGAGCCTAATGCTTTAAGTAAATGAATGAATGAATGAATGAGTTTATATGAATTCATTTCCTAGCTCCCCAACCAGAGAAATACTAAATAATAAGAGAGAATCTAAATAGTAAGAAATAGGGGTGCCTGGGTGGCTCAGTCATTAAGCATCTGCCTTCGGGCTCCCTGCTTGGCGGGAAGCCTGCTTCTCCCTCTCCCACTCCCCCTGCTTGTGTTCCCTCTCTCACTGTGTCTCTGTCAAATAAATAAAATCTTTAAAAAAAATAAATAGTAAGAAATAAAATGTTGAGCTTTGGAGGGCCACAAACCGTTGCAATGTCTAAGATTTTGTTGCTTCCCCTTCTCCCCTTGTTTCTCTTTAAGAACAATATCCTCCCCCTGTCAATTGAGAAGCCGTGAGCTGTGCTCGCTTTGCTTAAGTTAATTGATTTCAGATGTTGTGTTTTCTTCTAAAATATCCTGAAAAACCATATTTTAAGATTGACCAAAAAGTTATTAAGTACTATACATGATGTTTATTTAAACATGTTAGTAAAATAAGTGACATACCTCTCACTGTCCAACTAGGAATTTCCAATTTTTTTCTTTTTCTTTTTTCTTTTTTTTTAAAGATTTTATTTATTTATTTAAGAGAGAGAGACAGCGAGAGAGTGAACACAAGCAAGGGGGAGTGGGAGAGGGAGAAGCAGGCTTCCCGCTGAGCAAGGAGCCCAATGCGGGGCTTGATCCCAGGACCCTGGGATCCTGACCTGAGCCGAAGGCAGATGCTTAACGACTGAGCCACCCAGGCGCTCCCCAATTTTTTTCTTAATACTATTTATCTAATACTAGTTTTTACCTTTAGTATAGGCCCTTCAAACACTGAGAGTGAAGGAAATAGATAATAACTTAAAACTTTAACATCAGGGCGCCTGGATGGCTCAGTTGGTTTAGTGGCCAACTCTTGATTTTGGCTCAGGTCATGATCTTAGGGTCCTGGGCTTGAGCCCCGTGTTGGGCTCCTTGTTCAGCAGGGAGTCTGCTTGAGGATTTCTCTCCCTCCCCCTCTCCCCCTGCTCTCTCGCTCTCTCTCTTAAATAAATAGATCTTTAAAAAAAAAACCAAAAATAAAACTTTAACAGATTTTTCAAAAAGTATTTTGGTATTATTCCTGATTTTGAATAAATGAAATCTTAGACCTGTTCCTATATTCTAATACATGATTTCTAATTTCTGTTAGCTTCAGAAGTTTGTGAATTACATTTACCTTTTGTTTCAGTTACAAACCGGTGGATCATAAGCTTATTTGGCTGCCCTTACGGGAGGCATTTGAAGAACTCTTTGCCCAGACATTTTCCAAAAAGCAAAACTTTACATTCTTGGGGCACATTCAGACTTGTTATAGGCAGAAACGGTGGCATGATCTCCTCAGACTAATGCAGCATGTTCACAAGTCGGCTGTCAACAAGGATGGAAAAGAAAGTGAAACTGGTAAGAATAGGACCTATACTGCTAGTGGGAGGCCATGAGGCTGGGGCTTGATTAGCAGAATTGAAACCAGTGACCAAAGGGTTAGCATGACTAATAAGCACAGCTGCAGACTAATAAATGAGGCTGCAATGTTTTCCCTTAAACATCCCTGACTCTGCTCTCCTGCAAGGCAGATTTGAGGCTTATTAGCCCATCACCTTGTTTGGCTGCCTCTCTTTTTTTTTTAATATTTTATTTTTAAATAATCTACACCCCAAGTGGGGCTTGGACCTACAACCCCGAGATCAAGAGTCATGTGCTCTACAGACAGCCAGCCAGGTGCCCCTTGGCTGCCTCCTGAGTAAACCCCTTTCCTTGCTACATACTCAGTTGGCTTTGCTGTGTCAGGCACATGAACTTGGGTTTAGTTACCAATTTGGTGAGCCAGCCAGGATCTTTTTGCCAGTGGTTCATGAGCCGCCAGCTGATAGCGAGAATTTGGTGACAAGTTCAAGCAGCTGCTTAGGCTCCTTGTCCTAGGAATTGTCCCTGAGGCCCCACCCTTACTGGGTGCTGCCAGCCCTCCGTGCTTAATTTAGCTGTTGTGGCAAGGAAATGGTTTTTGGTTTGGACAGATCTGTCTTGGTGAGCTTATTTCTTCCTCCCATTTGGCTTGGCTCTCTTAGCCTCCTTTTCTTGCTTGATTAGGAAAAGGTTGACTAGGAAGCCGTTTGGTTCAGTTGGTGAAGCCCCGACTTTTAGGGAGGAACCAGTGCTCACATAGGCATTCGGAGCTTCATTTGGTTTGTTGCTGCAGCTTTTGTTGGGATTTCTAATTGGAAAATGGGAAATGACAATTTGATTCCTGAACGCAGCCCTTTGGGCTATATTCTTCAAAATTGGGCAGTGTTTAGTTACGAACTTATGAAAGAAAAAAGGATGATTTTTTTTTGCAACACTGCTTGGCCATAATGTTCATTAGACTCCGGATAACAATGATCAGTTAATGAATCCATAAATTATAATACCATCTCTCAATTGGATTTGTTCTGTAATATTTTGTTTGTATCTTGTTTGTGTATTCGTATACGTGTTCATGTATGTTGTAAATAAGAGATATTTTCTCCACCTCTGGATAGTATTGCTAAAATTAGTTTGTAAAGGAGCACTGTTTAAGTTAGTTTGAAGGCAAGTACTTATGAGAGTTGGGCATTCTAAAACTCAGAAACTAACCCAAGTTTTTCAGGTTCACATGATCTGAAAAAATATTCGGTAAAGTTAATTTTAGGTTGTTGGTTCAATTAAAATAGATATGTCTTTAGAATTATCAGTATTACTCTTATTCTGCCTGGATTTACTTAAGTCAAATAAGTTGATATAACTTTTTAAAAATATATATATATATAGCTTGGGCGAATGACTTTGTCTTTTAAAGTTTTTATGGGTAATCTAAATATAACTGTTCAGAACAAACAAATGTAAATAAGATAAAAAGGTTTACAGGTAAACTTTTCAGTAGCTTTCAAAATCTTTGATAACCTAAAACTTTAAAGTTTTACTAAGTTAAATGATGTCTCTAAATAGCTAGATTGTTTCTAAATAAGATAAAACATTACTAAACATAGGTTTATCTGATTTTGGCCTCTTATTACAGAGAAACTAAAGATATTTGGGTTTGTTAGTAAACATGTTTTGTGCCATGCTGAGATAAGGCATATATTTCTAAAAATTCTTTAATGTCATAAATTCACCAATCTAAAGAATGCCGGTACAACAAACAGTTCACAAGTAGTTACTACTTCGTTTTTACTAGAAATTTAAGGTTTCTAAGAGTTAAAAGTTCTAATACATAGAATTACTGAAAATGATAAAGGAAACAACTCTGTATGCAAGGAAAGTGAGACTGGTTATTTAAAGAGGGAAAATTGAAGACAAAATGTGAATGTAAAAAGGAAAGTTGTAGAAGGTTTGTGACAAGGGAATCTTTGGAAAGGAATTTTGTGCATGGTAGGCACTAAGATTATGGATATTAGTATGTGAAGTTTATTAGGGAGTGATCAACACCTGGGGAAGAGAAGAGAGTAAGACAGCAAGATTAGGCAGAAATTGAGCAGTGAAACAGTATCAAAAGAAGCCTTAGCTGATTCTCTGAGGAGTTACAGATTTGGATTATCCTTCAGAACCATCCTAAATTTGGGCAAAATTGGGGCTGGACTTTCATAATAGTCATTGGATGTGACCACCTGGGAAGAGGGCATGTCCTTGGCAAGAGAGCTGTCTTCAGTCGAGGCAGTCCCTGATGGCATCTCAGAGTTGAGGACTGTTGGCAGTGCCCCTATAGCTGAGAGCCCTTCATTTCTGATGGAGATGCTGGTCAGCACATCACTGCCACCCACCACAAGAAATCAGATCCACGCTGTGCCCTGGATGTCCTCATCCCGATAAGTATATATCAACATGGGAGATGACAGGGAGGAAAAAGGAAGGGACTTCATGAATTTTTAAGGAATTCATCTTGTTGGAATGAGTAAGTTAATATCGGAAGTATACTGGCATAAAATTGGAGTTAGGTTTTCATGTTAAAATAGTAGTTTCCTTAGATTATTGATCTAATAAGAAATTGTAAACAAAGGTTTTTCTTTATCTTAAATGTGATCTGCTTAGAAAAACAAAATTTCTATGTTTTGTCTCTATTAGGTCCTTGATTACTTAAGAAAGTTGAATCTTCTCAATATTAGAAGTCCTCTAAGTGTTGCTAACAACTCTGTAACCCTCTGTATTTGCCTTTAGAATCTCTATTGCTGCCTTGGCTAGATAGGTAATTAGGTTTTGTAATGATCTGTAATCCTGTTTTGGCATATGCTTCAAAACTTCCTGATACTTCTGACAAACTTCCCAAAGTTCAACTTCTGAATAAAGTCTTTTTTACTAATTAGGCTTATTTTATATGTCACTACATGGGAAGCATTGTCAAATAAGTGACGATAAACCTTCCTAGGTTATAAGATTTTAATATATCCTAGTACAGTGTCATCACTTGTAATTCTAATTATTAAAATGTTGTGTGCCCCACTAATAACAAATTTCCCTGTCAGCTGCATTATAATGAACTCTGATCAGATCTTTAACCATGGCCATTTTTTAGTCTTTTGTCATTTATAGTTACTGTTTTACTCTAATCTTGCAAATATGTTTCAGCTTCAAGGCAATTCATGGAAAGGACTTTTGACAAATAGTTTTTTGATGCCTTTAAGATCATAAAACTGAACTAGGTAAAAATTGCTGGAACTAATGAAAAAGCTGGATTCAAGTAGAATAACATGGGAATAAAAGAATTGAGAAAAATGATTATTTTTTTATGACTTTTGTTTGACATATTGTTGGCTCTCTAATGTTTGCTCTTCTGGATTTAAGGAAACTTTTTCTCTTAAGCTATGACTCACAGAAATTTAATACAATATTCCTTTGTAAACAAATATGAAACATTTATTTTTTTCTCCAGAATTCAGAAAGTCTCAGTGAAAGTTCTTATATTTTCATGGCAATTATAGTTATTAGCAAAAGTTCTCTAAGAATCTGTTCTCCTTGTAACAGGACACCACTGGAAACATTGGTTATATTACCAAGGCTTTGACTGGAATGTCATATTTGAGGGTGAAATGCATAGACTCAAATGTGACCAGATGGCTTTAAGGAAGTAGGTTGAGTTTTTGGAGCTGATAAAGCCCTTTGGAAATATCAGCTTGATACCTTGCTTACAGATACCTTGCTTACCTAGCAGCCTTACCAGGCCTAACTTTGAGAGCCCACCTGCAGGACTGCCTCCTGAGCTAAGACAGCTGTTTAACAGAACTGACCTATTCTCAAGACTAAGACTGGTTTATGAAATATGGAGCAAACTTCTTACCTAAGGTCCAGAACAATTAAACTCAGGCTAAGAAGAAACAATGTTGAATTGTGATGTTTTTCTAAGAAAAATATTCTTGTCAAAAGGGGAAAATGTTAATTTATACCCATACATAATGGCTTCACTATCCTGAAGCCCTTTCCTGGTACATGCTCATGGGGCTAGTTGGAAGGAAAGGGAACTTTTGACCTTAGAGAACGAAAGACAAAAACACCTGAGAGCCAGGATCACCCAAACCTTGGATGGTGGCACACCTTGGGCACCGATTTCATCCACCATCTTTGGAACAAAAATTTGCTAACTATTCTTGTGAGCCCTGACAGATTTTTTTTTTTTTTTAAGGTTTTATTTTTAGAGAGAGGGAGCAAGTGAGCATGGGGGGAGGGGCAGAAGGAGAGAGAGTCTTAAGCAGACTCCGTGCTGAGTGCAGAGCCCAACCTGGGGCTCGATCTCATGACCCTGACAGATCATGACCTGAGCTGAAACCAAGAGTTGGCCGCTTAACCGACTGTGCCACCCATGTGCCCCACCCCGACAGACCTTAAGGTGTTTTTCAGGAGACAGACTAACAGATGAGTGTGATTACTTGAGGTTACTGATTTGCTATATACTTTACAGCAGGTTGAATCCACAAGCAGTAAAGACTCGACACCAGGTGATGGTGTTTGTACATGCTTGAAATGTCACTGTAAGAACAGCTGTGTCTCTAATAGAGGAAAAGAACAGTGGCCAGATTTCCTGCTTTTTACCTGCACAGGATCTATATATGGACATGCAGAAAAACAGACCAGAGAGGTGTACCCAGGTAGTGGCCACTGAAGCTGATTGAACCCACCTGGTCATTGTAGGAGGTGCTGTGTCAGCACTCCAGGATCCACCTGCTATAATATGAGTGTTCTTCTCCAGAATTAAATATTTCCTGCATTCACCTTCTTACTAGTGTCATTGGTGTCACAAGCCAACCCCTACAAGTGAACTAATGCCATTTGGCTTTGAAGAAAAACCAGTTTATATCGAAGACTTAGATCAGGCAGCTGGCTTTTACAGGAATGAGGAGATTCAATAGAATCCAGTCAGTTGTGTTTGAGACTACTTCCAGTACCAGCGACAAATTCAGCAAACGTCTAGAACTTCCGAGCATCGCTGTGAAAGAACTGACTGGTGATAATGCAGTCGTCAGCCACAGCAGAAAAATGAGATGGAGTGACAAGAAAGAGTGTTGGGTATACAACTCTTTCCCAGATTGTAAAGCTCCTTGTTTTTGATGAAGTGTATTAGCTGCATGGAAATAAAGGACTTCAGCTGCTTTTAGTAGCTTGTCTAGTTGCTGTATATGTCAGCTTTCCGATGTTGCTCCAAACAACCAAAGAAGAAACTACTGTTTTGGTCAAGCAGAAGGTACATGTTAAGCCAAGTACCAGGGAATAGTTCCAAGAAGGCACGAAGTTGTTTTATTCCTCAAACCCCAAAACTGCACCCTGTTTCAGGCAGAAGTAGCTAGAGCTGTTGTCGTCCCAATTCCCTCAAGAATGAATCATGATCAAAGACATTCAGGGAGGTGGGGCTCCTGGGTGGCTCAGTCGGTTAAGCACTTGCCTTTGGTTCAGGTCATGGTCCTATGGTCCTGGGATCGAGCCCTATGTTGGACTCCCTGCTCAGTGGGGAGTCTGTTTTTCCCTCTGTCACTCCTCCTGCTTGTGTTCTCTTACTCTTGCTCTTTCTCAAATAAATAAAATCTAAAAAAAAAAAAAAAGACAGTGGGGATTGAAACTGGTAACCGAGGGGTTAATGGGACCAATAATAAGCGCAGCTGCAGACTAAAACCACAGATACAACATTTTACCCAGACCTGTTTTAGCTTGCCTGTAAATATGACTCTCTTTCTTCGGGAAGGGCGGATTTGAGGCTTGCTTGTCCAGAGTCTCCTCATTCAGCTGCCTTTTGAATAAATCCTTGCTGCACACTTGGTGTCTCCGCGATTGGCTTTGCTGTGCATCAGGCAGACAAACTTGGATTCCCTTAAAGAATTAGAAGAAGAGTGTGGGGAAGAATGAAGCCATATAAATTGGAGCTTTCTAGACTTAGGGCAAAGATGACTAATTCTGAAATACTGCTGTTCTTGTGATTTTAGGCATGATTTCCATAAAAACATGGTTGGTAATATTGATGTACAGGTACCACTTACTGGTCAATAAGTCACATTTCCTTAGAAAATAAGTTATTTCCAAAAAGCTGGATTCTACAGCCAAGGGGCTTTTGGTAGCTTAGTTATCTTCTCTGTGCTTCCTCCTCCATAAAATGGGGAAAAGGATACCTACTTCAAACGGCTGTTGTGAGGGGTGAAAGAATTAGCTAATGTACATATGCATATAAATGAACTGATTACTATAGTGGCTGACACATAACAGTATATAAGTATTTGGATTTATTTTTTTATACATCTAAGATGTTTGATTTTTATGTGAGTTTTGTTTGTTTGTGTTTAAGTTCTATGTATTACAACCTAAAATGTATGTTAAATTCTTGTCTTTATTCTTTTCTAGGGTTACTCCTAAAAGAGAAATGGGAAGCATTTGGTCTTAGACTCAACCATGCTCAACAACAGATGAAAATGACTGAAAATGCTCTATTGTTTGCATTTGTAGAGGTATTTTGGTTCAGTTATTTAGGTTAAAGGAATGTTGATTTGATGCAAAATGCAAGTTTAGGCAGGCTACTATTTTGTATTCTCTTAATGTTGATATTTTTAGTGCTTGGTGTTTAACTTAATAAACACTAATGAAATAATACTTCGGGGGGGAAGATTTCTGAAAAATGTCCTTTATGGAAATTATAAGGCCTTGATTAGCACCATTATTTTTAAAGTTGTAGTTGAGGACAGTTAGTGAACTCTGTTTCATGGTAAGGGATTGGGGGGATAGATTTGGATCTATTCACTTGAGGCCTCACTTTCTTTCTTTCTTTCTTTTTTTTTTTTTTTTTTTTAAGATTTTATTTATTTATTTGACAGAGAGATAGCAAGAGCAGGAACACAAGCAGGGGGAGTGGGAGAGGGAGAAGCAGGCTTCCTGCCGAGCAGGGAGCCTGATGTGGGGCTCGATCCCAGGAGCCTGATGTGGGGCTCGATCCCAGGACCCTGGGATCATGACTTGAGCCGAAGGCAGACACTTAATGACTGAGCTACCCAGGCACCCCAAGGCCTCACTTTCTATTCCAGCAAATGGGTAGCTCTACTGTTTTCTGTCCTCTCACCCTGTGGAAAGAACCAACTTAATTAAATTTTCATGACTTAAGCTTTTTAAATTCTTATTTTAAAAAATTGTTTCTGTGACATACTTTAGACTACACCCTAAAAGGAGGTAGGACTCTTGTTTGAGGTGGTGTTTTGGTGAGCAAGAAGGTCACTGGATCATGTCCATCAGTGTGAGAAATTTGGTCATCAATGCTTAATCTTAATAGGATTATTTTTAAAATAACCAATTAGGATGTCAAGTGCTCTCAAAATAGGGTTTATACCTATTTCATGACTTGGCATTATGCTGGAATTCAATACATTTGTTCTGTTTTATTTTCAATTAAGTTTATAGAAGATTCTGATAGGATCATCATGAAAACAAAAGTATAAAGCCATTTAATAATAAAACAATTTAGTTTTTGATATGTCAACTGAGTGGATTTTAAGATTTTTCAGTGCTCTTGGAAATAGAACTTGAAGAGATAAATCAGTGAAGAGGAGGAAAGATTTAGTTTGATTTTCTCCAGCAAATGTGAAAGGCTATGTATTTAACAACCACGGCACTCTATTGATTTAGTCATTTATCTCATCTTTGCATATTCATCACCTATTTATTTTGGATGCTTTTAATAACCATATGGGTACTTATAAACATCTAAATACATTATAAGTTATTAGTTACCTGACCATCTGTCTACTGAGATGATTTAGTTTGTTGCACCCCTCTGTTAGGCTCAAAGATATTCTCTTGACCCTTCTGGACATTTAAAAATGTTTACTTGGCCTTAGCTCTTACAACTAGCTGGCAGGCATTTGGCATTGAGGGTGAAAGCTCTTCAAGCACAAGGTTTGTCCTCACTTCTTGTTTCTAAACCTGCTTACATAACTGCTCTTGGTGAGTGTATCTTTATTTGCAATGGATTTTTAACAGTTTACTTTCTCTTCTTTTAGGGTACACTATCTCAGGCCATAAAGAAGGGAGAGTGGATCTTGTTGGATGAGATTAATCTGGCTGCTCCAGAAACATTAGAATGTCTCAGTGGTTTACTTGAAGGTTCTTCTGGCTCCCTGGTGTTGCTGGATCGAGGAGACACAGGTAGCACTTGATCCCATTGAGGTTTGATTTGGTGCCAGGCCTTTTGGCCTCTTTATTTGTTTATTTATTTATTTTTTAGATTATTTATTTATTTATTTGACAGAGAGACAGCGAGAGAGGGAACACAAGCAGGGGGAGTGGGAGAGGGAGAAGCAGGCTTCCCGCTGAGCAGGGAGCCCGATGCGGGGCTTGATCCCAGGACCCTGGGATCATGATCTGAGCCGAAGGCAGACGCTTAATGACTGAGCCACCCAGGCGCCCCGTTTTGGCCTCTTTAGAGTAAGATTCTTTTGGTTAGGTGGATTACATAGTCCTCCAAGTGTTCATTCCATAGTACTAATTTTCTGCCAAGTTAGGTGGCATTGGGAGTGCAAAGAGTAAGAATTTTAAGTTACTTGGGTAGTAGACAGTAGACATGCACACTGAGTGACAAAATATATGCTGGTGAATAGGTGATAAAATATAAATAATAATGAATAGCTATACCTTAAAAGGTAGTGGAAGGGCAGCATAAGATTAAGTTGGTACATAGGTCTAGAAATTGGTTTCAGTGGGGTTTCAGAAAAAGCAAGGATTGTTTGAGCAGCCAGCACCAAACCCGCTGAGTCTGAGGCAGGGTTTCCTGGCCTGAGGTTCTGTGGAGTTAGATAGTCTTCCCCTGGGCACCTGTGGCTGATCACTTGATGTTACCAGTTGAGAATTTATAATTTTCTCTTAACAGAACCACTGGTTCGTCATCCTGACTTCCGTTTATTTGCCTGTATGAACCCAGCAACAGATGTGGGCAAAAGAAATCTCCCACCAGGAATAAGAAACAGGTGAAGGGACACGGCCTGAATCCTGGGGATTTTTTTTTTCTTTAAAGTTCGCTTTATTGATTGATAATATTAACATAACCAAACCTCATAACCATGCTTGAAATTTCTTGATCTCTGATAAGAGGAATCCTTCCTTATTTGTCATATTCCTCTCTCTTCTCTAGGTGGTAGGAATACAGAGGACTCCAGAACACTGGAGAATTTTTTCCTTTGGCTTATTTGTATGATACTTAGTGGCTCACAAATATTGTAGAACATAAAATTTTTTCCTCCTTCAAATAACCTTATAGCTATCAGAAAAACCTTCACATACTGATAAAACAGTAGAACATATAACAGTATAAGTGCATTTTAGGAACTGAATCCTCTTGGATGAGGCCAGTGATTTGTAAAAGGCCTTTTAATTTTCAGTGTTCATTAAACACTGACACCAACAAGGTATTTTGTTGGTATTTTATGTATGTAGCATTTGGAAAAAATAAATGATCTTATTTTTGTTGGTGACCTTTTGTTGAATTTTGAATTTTAAAATAGTGCTAAAATTTTATTAGATTCCTCCCTCCCATTAGAAGAATAATAAAACCTTCTTAGGAAAATTTTATAAACTATAAGCATTGTATTTTCCTTTGCTCCAGTGATTTTATTTTTGATGATGAGGGTGCTTTTTGTTGTTGTATGTATTTTTCTATCACATGCCGTTATAGTAACACCTGTGAAAATAAGGATAAAGGTCTTATCTTCTTCTGTTTCATTATGGTCAGTTTGTATCTAGATGAAAGGCTTTCATATTTTATAAGCAGTTAAAATGAGTTTACATAACTTCTTGTGTTTTTTTTTTTTAATTTTTTTTTTTTTAAGATTTTATTTATTTATTTGGCAGAGACACAGCGAGAGAGGGAACACAAGCAGGGGGAGTGGGTAAGGGAGAAGCAGGCTTCCTACGGAGCAGGGAGCCCAATGCGGGGCTTGATCCCAGAACTCTGGGATCATGATCTGAGCCTAAGGCAGACGCTTAATGACTGAGCCACCCAGGCGCCCCTGTATTTTTTTTTTTTTTTGAAGATTTTATTTATTTGAGAGCATGCATGTGAGGTTGGGGGGGCGGTGAGAGAAAACCCAGGGTAGGGGCAGAGGGAGAGGGAAAAGCCGGCTCCCTGCTGAGTAGGGAGCTCAAGGAGGGGTTCAATCCCAGGACCCTGGGATCATGGCCTGAGCCTAAGGCAGATGCTTAACTGACTGAGCCACTCAGGCGCCCCTTGTGTTTTGTATTTTTTTGTCAGAATAGCTGTATTAACTTCCTAAAAAGTTGTTATTATTTAATAATCATTGTCTTACAGGTTCACAGAACTTTATGTAGAAGAATTGGAAAGTAAAGAAGATTTACAAATTCTTATTGTGGATTATCTGAAAGGACTGAGTGTGAATAAGACCACAGTTCAAGGAATCATCAAGTAGGTTCTCTTTGGTTTCTCTTTATAAATTTTTCACCTGAACATAAAAATGTGTGCCTCATGCACATATATTACTTCTTTTTTTGCTTCTGACTAGAGAAGGATTATCATTAAGGTTTCTATTTTAAAGTTGGAACCTTATGAATTCCCATGGATTTTCCTAATGAAGCTACACTGAAAGCTTAAGAATTATCATCGATGAGAATATGTAAACAATTAGATAATGCTCTCCTAATTACTTTTGTATTCATAGCCAGGAGTTTGCATCCCTGGAATGTAAATGGCTTGTATTTTGATATGTCTTGATGAAATCTTACTTTTAGCAATTTGCATGCTAGTTACGTGGGATGCAGGGAGGAAAAGGTTGATACAATGAGTGATTTAGGTTTAGAATTGAGGCTTAGCTGAATAAAGTACAGATTGGCCATGTGGCTTGATGCTTTCTTGAACCTTTTTTTTTTCTTCTTCTTTTTTTTTATAAGAGTGCATTTTCTAAACTGCAAAGCATTTTATTTTATATATTTTTAAAGATTTTATTTATTTATTTGACAGAGACACAGCGAGAGAGGGAACACAAGTAGGGGGAGTGGGAGAGGGAGAAGCAGGCTTCCCGCGGAGCAGGGAGCCCGATGCTGGGCTCCATCCCAGGACCCTGGGATCATGACCTGAGCTGAAGGCAAACACTTAAAGACTGAGCCATCCAGGTGCCCCAAGAAAGAAAAACCAACAAGTAACACCTTTAAAGTAAAATGTTTTATTTTTTAAATTTTTTTAAGATTTTATTTATTTATTTGAAAGACAGTGCAAGCGAGAGAGCACAAGCAGGGGGAGCGGCAGAGGGAGAAGCAGGCTTCCCACTGAGCAGGGAGCCCAATACGGGGCTCGATCCCAGGACCCTGGGATCATGACCTGAGCTGAAGACAGAAGTTTAACGACTGAGCCTCCCAGGTGCCTTGTATTTTAATTTTTTTTTAAAGATCTTATTTATTTGTCAGCATGCACGCACAAGCAGGGGGAGAGGCAGGCTCCCGCTGAGCAAGGAGCCCTATGCAGGACTCAATCCCAGGACCCTGGGATCATGACCTGAGCCGATGGCAGATGCATAACCAACTGAGCCACCCAGGCATTCCTCTTGAGCCTTTATTTCTGTTTCTGGGCTTTTTTTTTTTTTTTTTTAAGATTTTATTTATTTATTTGACAGAGAGACACAGAGAGAGCACAAGCAGGGGGAGCGGCAGGCAGAGGGAGAGGGAGAAGCAGGCTCCCTGCTGAGCAGGGAACCCGATGTGGGGCTCTACCTGAGCTGAAGCTTAACCAACTGAGCCACCCAGGCACCCCATGATTTTTGTTTTTTTTTTTAATGCTTTGTGGAAAGGGCACAGTCTTTTATATAGACAACCTGAATTCTAGTACGGGCTCTGTCAAAAACGAATGCTTTCATTCTGGGCACATCACTTAGTTAATTTTGTCTGTGTTGCCTAGAAAGAACTAAACAGTACATAAAGGTTTTGAAATAGGATCATATTAATGTTTTACTTTGCATTTTGTGGTTTGTTCCCTTTTTTTGTACAAATAATTATTGAGTTGCCCAGGTGCTAGGGATACAGCTATAAATAAGATAAATATAAGTAAGCTCCTCATGGAGCTTTTAATTCAGGAGGTGAAGATAATAAGGAGCTACATACACACTATAATTTTTTTGAAGTGACTATAACCTCAAGATTTTATTTTCTTCATAATATAATAAAATATGAAGCTTAGAACTGGATCAGTTGGCCCTTTCTCTTCTTATCTCCTCCCAGTTCAGAATGCTTACATCCCTTAATAGCCAGCATTCTCTTAGATCTGCAGTTGGGCTCAACACATTCAAGCCTCAGCACAATCTTCTTGTAATTTTAGCCTTTTTCCAGAAAATCAACTTAGTCTGCCCACCATAGCCACTCTGCTTCCTGTCATAATGCCGCTTTCCTTGGGCATAAGGAGAATCTGTGCCTTTCTTGTACTGTGTCACTTTGTGGGGTTGGTGCTTGCCATACTTCTTGCAGAAATTCTGGTGGGTTTTAGGAATGTTCACCATGTTTGCAAGAGAACTATCAACACAGAAAGCAGGAGAAACATAATCTTAGGTTATGGTAAGTGAAGAAAAATAACACATAAAGCTTGGAGCCCCCCCCCCCTTTTTAAGATTTTATTTGATAGAGAGAGCAGGGTGTGAGGCGGGGGAGAGGCAGGGGGAGAGAGAGGGCACGAGCAGGGCAAGAGACGGGGAGAAGCAGACTCCCTGCTGAGCAGGGAGCCCAACAGAGGACTTGATCCCAGGACGCTGGGATCATGACCTGAACTGAAGGCAGGCGCTTAACCAACTGAGTCACCCAGGCGCCCCAGTGGAGCCCTATTGTAGATAGAATAGTTAAGGAGGCATCTGTGAAAATGCTTTGGAATGGTTTACCAATACCGCATACTAAAATTGGAACACTTCTGTTAGCCAAGAATATTTGGACAAAAGTGTAAATATGTGTGGTTAAAATTCAAAAGCAGAGATAAAACAGACTAGATAAAGCAGAGGCTCTTGTAAAATGCTAGTAGTATAAGTAGTAAGTGTTCCATTTGTAATAACCCCTTCTAAAATGTAGATTCTTTATACAAAAGAAAGAATGTGTAGCTAGATTGCAAAGAGGCAAGTCAAATCTTATCGGGCAAGAACTTAGATTTCATCTGTGACACACATTTGGTTACTCTTGATCTTAAAAAGAAATTTTAAATTTCTTGCATTTCATGTTTCAGTCTGAAACTTCTTTCGTCTTGTCATCTTCTAGTATTCTAAAGTGTGTGGTAATGATAACAGTAACAGTCACCATATTTTCATGCTTTTTAACATTTGTCATTGTTGATTATGGCCATACCTATGACCTTTCAAAACACCATGATTTTTTTCTGTGTGCTTCTCCATCACACAGGGACTTTATTTCCCTATTGTATTAGAGCTGACTCTGGAACACTATGTTTGGACTCTGTGTGTGTGTATGTGTGTGTGTGTATATCATTTTTTTTTAAAGATTTATTTATTTTAGAGTGCACAGGGGTTGGGGGTTGGAGGCACAGAGAGGGAGGGAGAGAGAATTTCAAGCAGTCTCCTCTCTGAGCGCAGACCCTGATACGGGGCTTGATTCCACAACCCTGAGATCGTGACCTGAGCCGAAATCAAGAGTTGGGTGCTTAACAGACTGAGCCACCCACGTGCCCCTGGACTCTGTATATTCTTACTAAGGGCTTCTCCTATCTTACTGTCTTTTTGTTAAGAATCTGATGTTTTTCACCTCTCTCCTCTTTTCGTCCTAAAGGAAATTGATATATCCTTCTTTTGAAAGAGTGTAAGTGTGTGAAAAATAGATTTTTTTAAAAAAAGAGTTTATTTATTTATTTGAGAGAGAGCGAGAGATAGAGTGCATGAGCAGAGGGGAGGGGCAGAGGGAGAAGCAGACTCCCCACTGAGCAGGGAGCCCTGGAAAATAGATTCAAAAGAGAATGTCTGAAAGGTTTTGATGAATGCTCTAGGAAATTGTATGTAAGCTTAACTATCCAATTCTATAAAAATGGCTTTTGGGCCTTGTGTAAAAAAATGGGAATAATGGCAAAATAGTGAATGCTTATTAATAAAGTCATTTGAACTCCGTCCTTTTTGTAGCTTGTACACAGCTCTGCGGAAAGACTCTGGGACAAAATTGGTGGATGGAACTGGCCATAGACCTCACTACAGCCTTCGGACTCTTTGCAGAGCTCTGCGATTTGCAGCTTCCAATCCGTGTAGCAACATCCAGCGCTCGCTCTATGAGGTCTTTCTTTTTTTTAAAAGATTTATTTGTTTATTTATTTGAAAGAGAGAGAATGAGAGAGAGAGAGCACATGAGAGGGGGGAGGGTCAGAGGGAGAAGCAGACTCCCTGCTGAGCAGGGAGTCCGATGCTGGACTCTATCCCAGGACTGCAGGATTATGACCTGAGCCGAAGGCAGTCGCTTAACCAACTGAGCCACCCAGGCGCCCCTATGAGGTCTTTCTAAAATCTGTGCTTGGGTGGGCTCACCATTGGATGGGAGGGATTGGTGATGCAAATGTCAGGTTTGCCTGTGCATTCCATTTAGTCAGCTCAGCCCAGGACAAACCAGAGTGATCCTGACCTTTTTCTACCATCATATCACATTTAAAAGTTGTTCTGGGAACCAGAACCCCCCAAGAGGTTGAATTTTGTTCCTGAAATAAGTTGGCCTGTTATTGCAGAAGGGTAATTAGTTTTATGCATATTTGGTTTTTTTCCTAGGGCTTTTGTTTGGGTTTCTTAACACAGCTTGACAGGGCATCACACCCAATAGTTCAGAAGCTCATTTGTCAACACATTGTCTCTGGCAATGTAAAAAGTCTGCTGAAGCAGGTATGTTGTTTGATTTCTTGACTTGTTTAACGTAAATGAAAGGCTGAATTATCAAAATTTCATTTTTTTAACAAAACTTGTTTCTAATTATAAAAGTAATCAGTTTGTTCCAAAAAAAATTAGGTGGTGTCTTAGATGGTGAAAATTCCCAAAATTCTTACTCCTACTCTTTAGAGATTTAAACCTTTTACCTTTCCACCTAAATCATATATGTATTTTCTTATATATTCAAATTCTCACAGTGTGTGTATAGATTTATCAAGGCAAATTCTTTCTTTTTACTTTAATTCCAGTATATTTAATATACAGTGTTATATTAATTTCAGGTATACAACATAGTGATTCAACAAATCTGTATGTTACTCGTTGCTGAAGCTAATTGTACTCTTGTTTCACCATGTCCCCACCCACCTCCCCTCTGATAATCATCAGTTTGTTCTGTATTGTTAAGAGTCTGTTTTTTGGTTTGTCTTTTTTTGTTGTTGTTCATTTTTGTTTCTTAAATTCCACGTATGCGTGAAATCATATGGTATTTGTCTTGTCCTGACTGACTTATTTCACTTAGCAAGGGCAAATTCTAATACATATATCTAATATAAATGCCTTAAAAGGAACCATCTCATAATACTGTTCTGTAGCTTCCTTTCTTAGCCTAACTATATCCTACAGTTTTGTGTCTGTACCAGGGATCACTGTGACATGGTTTCTAATGGTTACATAGTATTTTGTTGCTTATACCAGAGTTTGTATACACACTTGCCATCTGATTGATGGTTGGGCATGTTTTTTTCTTGTTATTAAACACAACCACCATTTCAGTTTGACAAAGGAAATTCTAGAATAACATGGGAGTGAAAGATGCTGAGAAAGTGGTTTACCAACTAACAGGCTTGTTTTTATGTTGATTCCTTACTCTTAAGAAAGAACCTTATTAGAGACTTAGGATTACTTTGGATTCACCATCACCATCTAGAATGGGGCAGCATTTTTGGTGATAACCTCTTTTCCTACTTTACACCCCTCTCTGAAAGAATGTCATAGTTGTCATGAGACTATGGGTTATTTCTCTAACTTTTTTGTCTTTCAGCCTATTCCAGAACCAAAAGGAGGCCGGCTTATCCAGATTGAAGGATACTGGATTTCGGTGGGAGAGAAGGAACCTACAATAGATGAGACCTACATTCTTACGTCTTCTGTTAAGCTAAACCTGAGAGACATAGTCCGAGTTGTTTCTGCAGGGTGTGTGGACCTTTTCTCTTGCTGCCCTGAAGTTTTACCAGCATAGGCATTGATGACATTCTAGTCTTACCTCCTTAATTTTAAAAGTGCTTTATTGTTGTTCATTGGCTAAGTAAATAATTCCTTCTCAAGTCAGTACTTCTCTCCTGGCACAAAGCATTGTTTCTAGTTGCACCTTTTGGTGGAAGCAATACAGATGCAGATTATTTTGGCCATCTTTAAGCTTGTTTGCCAGTATTTTGCTGATGGATACTCATCATCCATTATTTGAGTAACAGCTAGTCCCATTTACTGTTTCTCACAAGTACTATAAGAAAGGTTGAGATTGCTTTCCTCAGTATTTTCTGAGGAACTCCTTTTACACAGAAACTTCTCAGGGCTTAAGAAACATTCCATTAGTGGTGTATAGGTATATAAAAATGTTTTTTTATGGTGATAAATGATACATTCTTTTTAACACAACTTGAATTCTGGTTTCTGTCTTTTTTTTTCTTAAATTGCTTTATTGGCTGATCTTTTCAAGAACCTATCCAGTGTTGATTCAGGGAGAGACATCAGTTGGTAAAACAAGCCTTATCCGGTGGCTGGCTGCAGCTTCTGGTAACCATTGTGTGCGTATTAACAATCACGAACACACGGATATTCAAGAGTACATTGGTTGTTATACATCTGACTCTTCAGGGAAGCTTGTGTTTAAAGAAGGTAGGATTATTATTTCATTCCATGGGTATAGGTGTTCATTCTTTTAAACCCATTTCCCCAGGTAAACTTCATCCTTTCCAATTGAGGCACATGGACCTTTGCCATAACAGCTGGTTTGTCTTTCTCCCTGATCTCCCTGGTTAAGGGAGGATGGTTAGGGATCCAGCTTCCTTTGGGCCCCACTGATCTTGTCAGCTGTACAGAGGACTAGGACCAAGTTTTGTAGAGTGCAGTTGAACTGCTACTTTATTTCCTAGAGACTCAGAAAAATGTGGTGAGCGTCGAACAGAGGGAAGCTGAGAGTAAATATGAGAATGTGGTGATTTAAATGAAATTAGACTGCAGGGGGAAAAATAAATTGGAAATGTGATATTTGTCAGCCTTGGCTCCCCTTCTGTGTGAAATGATTAGGAAAATTATCCTTCCTTGATATTTGACATCACAAATTGTTTTGGCGCATGACTAGCTGCAGGGAGTAATTTGTTTTGAAGTGTAATGGTCTAGGATTGGTTGATTCATATATAACATTTTTTAAAACTTTGGACTAATTTCTGCACTAATCCTCAGTGTTGTTTTTTCTAAGGTGTTCTTATTGATGCTATGAGAAAGGGCTACTGGATTATTTTAGATGAATTAAATTTGGCCCCTACTGATGTGTTAGAGGCACTGAACAGATTGCTGGATGATAACCGTGAATTGCTCATCACAGAAACACAAGAAGTTGTTAAAGCTCACCCTCGGTTTATGCTTTTTGCAACCCAGAATCCCCCGGGACTTTATGGAGGCAGAAAGGTGTGTAGCATTTGTCCCTTATTCCCATTTGTTACCCCATAAAGTAATAAATCTTTCTTGGTAAGACTGAGATGTTTTTACTACTTTTGAAAGGTTTTTCTTTTTGTGGTGAATAGTAGAGCCTCCATTTTGGAAACTGGGTGAGAGGCTCTTTTTATCATGTTTTTTTCCTGTGTGTTTCCTAGGTGCTTTCTAGAGCCTTCAGGAATCGGTTTGTGGAATTGCATTTTGATGAATTGCCTAGTTCTGAGTTAGAAACAATCTTGCATAAGCGCTGTAGTTTGCCACCCTCCTATTGTAGCAAGTTGGTTAAAGTCATGCTGGACCTTCAGGTATTTCATCTCTCACTTAGTTTCAAATGGAACGTACTGATTAGATTTCGTGATGGAAATTTAAAATTTGATAGCCTTCTCAGGTAGACACAGCAGTCCCTCCATTTATTTTTTTCTCAGAGTAAGGATATTATCTTAAAATGCACTCCATTAGTATCCATTTTTTGGTTTGTAAGTGAACTGTTTGATATCGTGTTACAGTTTTTCTCATAGTCATATATGGCAACAATTCTCTACTTGTGGATAATTTTGGAACATTTTGTTTAGATTGGAATTTGGCATTGATAAACTACAATTTTTGTTTTTTAAATGGATCTAGTCCTTGAATGGACATAACTAAAGATATCCTTTTTATGTCTCTCCCTTGTCAATTCTGCAAAGCTACAGTTTCTTAGTTTTTTGAATATCCCATTTTATGGTGTCCTTTATCAGAATTAATATACTTTTAATTTCTAGAAAGCCAATAATAATTGGCAATCTTACTACTGTGTTCCCACATTATAGGATTGATGTTTCTGCGTGTTTGCCATCATTTGTATTCATAATTTTTTATATATGATATAGGAAATAGAATTCCTTTCTTTTGTTGTTGTGCTTTGGAATTTATATTTTTAAACACAAGTTTGGATATTTATCTTCAAATGATTGCAGTCCATTTACTTTTTTAAAAAATTAGTCTTAATGGAATGAATCATTTTTATGAGAGCATAAATTTATTAAAAATTTTATATAAGTTGTACAGTGTGCTTGCCATTGCCCTTTTTCATTTGTTTTGATATTTTAATAGTCCTATCGCAGAAGTTCTTCAGTGTTTGCTGGAAAACAGGGCTTCATCACCCTTCGTGATCTGTTTCGATGGGCTGAAAGATATAGATTGGCTGAACAGACCGAGAAAGAGTATGACTGGCTACAGCATTTAGCCAACAATGGTATGCTTTCAGTTGGAAATGCTCTCAAACTGTGAAGTTATGTCAAATATCAAACCTTATTAAAATAAATCTTTCCCAAATTGTGGTCAATATATACATTTTACTGAGTATTCCAAAAATAGTCTTTCTTCCTCAAGAGCCAGATGCTTTTGAAAATGGTTCTTTTCTGCAGGCCTCTGTGCTAGTATGTTTGGGTTTCAATAGTTTTCTCTTTGCTTCAGGTGACTTCATGTAGGAGTCAGATAGGGGCACAATGCCCATATAAGAGTTTTGGCGGGTAGTTGGTGGTGTCTTTGTGGACTATTTATCTGCAACTCACTAATCATAGATAGTCATCCTTGTGCCTTATACAGAAAACTGTTGGGGCGCCTGGGTGGCTCAGTTGGTAAGCATCTGCCTTCGGCTCTGGTCATGATCCCAGGGTTCTGGGATCGATCCCTGCATCTTCTCCTTCTTCCTCTACCCCTCCCCCCTACTTGTGCTTGCTTGTGCGCTTGGGTGCATGCACTTTCTCTCTGTCAGGTAAATAAATAAAATCTTAAAAAAAAAAAAAAAAGAAAACTGACAGGTTGGTCAGATACTATCGTAGTTCTGAGGGAAGGCAGTTATGGCATGTGAGACTCATGATTGCTTATTTTGGTTTAATCCATGGGAAGAATTTATATGTTTCTCTATAGGAAAGAAAGCATTTCAGAATCTTCTGATTTGAAAGGTACTAATGAGTCCTTAATGGAGTGGTTAATAAGGAGAGTAAATAAAACTAACCCATGAGAGTTGTATTTTTTTCTTTACTGGTAAAGAGTAGATAGATGGAGGAACATGTTCTTTTAAAAAACTTAAAACACTCTTTAATCAAGGTATACCATATAGTAAAGTGAATGTAGTGCTTTATTTTTTCATGTATAAGCTAGATATAGTTTTTTTTACATATGTGTGTACCATGTAAATCATCACCTAGGCCAAAGTATAGAATATTTTCCAGTACCTCAAAGGATTCCTTCATGGTTCCTGCCAGTCTTAACCTCCCCTGGAGGTAACCACTGCTCTGACCTCTATCACCACTGATTTTTGCCTGTGCTTGAGCTTCAGCTAGTATCATGCAATGTGTACTCTTTGGGTTTGACTTCTTTTCACCCAGCCTAATGTGAGGTTCGGCCATGCTGTTAGGTGTATTAGGAATTCATTCTTTTTTTTATTATTGTTCTGTAACCCATTGTATGGAGATACTATAATATGTTTATTCATTCTCTTGTTGGTGGACATTTGGGTTATTTCCACTTTCTAGCTATTATGAATAGAACTGCTCTGAACATTCCTATATATGTCTTTTGGTGCACACATGTTCATTTGTGTTTGGGTCTACCCGGAAGTCCTGTTGCTGGGCACAGGGCAGGCATGTGGTTAGTTGCAGTAGGTTCTCCCAATTTTCCAAAGTAGTTCTTTAGATACCCTCTCCACCAGCACCTAGTAAGAGTTGCTGTTGCTCCATATTCTCAATATCCCTTGGTATTATAACTTGACACTTAATGATTTTTTTTTTTTTTTTTTTTTTAAGGATTTATGCTTCTCGCAGGCCGAGTCAGGAAGCAGGAGGAGATTGATGTGATTCAAGAGGTCCTTGAAAAACATTTCAAGAAAAAATTGTGTCCTCAATCCCTCTTCTCCAAGGAAAATGTCCTAAAATTACTGAGTGAGTAGGTCAGAATATCCAGAGGAAATGAATTGAGCTGTACTATTAGAAGCTAAATCTTTATTCTACATTTTATAGGTAAATTGTCCACTCAGGTATCCACATTGGAGTCTACGTTCAGCCACATTGTGTGGACTGAGGGCATGCGGAGACTGGCGATGCTGGTGGGAAGGGCACTGGAATTTGGTGAACCAGTGCTGCTAGTTGGAGACACTGGGTAAAGTCCTATGCTTCTGTGACAGTAACTCATTATGATGATTCAGTTCAGTTCCATAGGAGTACTTGAGTTATCTGTGAAGGATTATCGGGAATGCAATCTTTGTTTTGTTTTTTTTTTTTCCTTTTCTCCCTTCCACTTTTTCTTTTTTTTTTTAAAGGATCATGTAAGAGACCTATTACTGTTTGCTTTCCTCTTCAGGTGATAGAAAAGAATGAATTCTTGCATTATTATCACTGGAGTTGTTTTTTTCTTTGTAATTCTTTTAAATAGTGCCATTCATTCTATAGATCTGTAGAGAACAGCAAATGAGCTCCTGTCTCTTGAAAGTCTGTAAGGATTAGATTTCTTTCCCATCCCTTGGTGGTTGTTGGTAGAAATGGAAAAGGATGGAATTCAGGCAGTGTGTGCTTTTTTGGATAAGGAACACCGTAGGGTGCTGGTGTTTGGGGGAAGGGTGTCCTAAGCTCAGAGTGCAGAGGCCCTGTGTTGGCCAGCAGTGTCTGCTGCTGCAGTGAGGCTCTCACCAGAGCACTCCTCTTGTGCTGACAGGAGTGTTTGTGCTTTTATATTTGGAATTTATGGTCCTTATTAATCTGGTATGTATCCCTTGAACAGGTGTGGGAAAACTACGATCTGTCAGGTGTTTGCAGGCTTGGCAAATCAGAAACTATACTCTGTCAACTGCCATTTACACATGGAGACATCGGACTTCCTGGGGGGGCTGCGACCGGTGAGACAGAAGCCAAAGGACAAGGTTTGTTCGGTAGCGAATAATGTGTTCATCGTTCATTTAAAGAATTGCAGTTGGATTTGTGCGTGAGTCAGCTGTGGAATTTATTCATGGTGAGGTTTTGATCCCAGGTTTGATATGTATCTTTAGATTTTCACTTGTCCACAAGGAACTTTCATGAGCATACTGTTGTGCAGGCTTTATTCCGAATGACCACTTACTCCAGCAGACACCAGCTAGCTACATGTGTATTGTCTTGTGGAGCCACTGCTCGTTAATTTCACACCTTCTTTTCCAAATTGTAGGAAGAAATTGATACATCAAGACTTTTTGAGTGGCATGATGGTCCTCTTGTTCTGGCCATGAAAGAAGATGGCTTTTTTCTCTTGGATGAGATCTCATTGGCTGATGACTCTGTCCTGGAAAGACTCAATAGGTATATGTGTAAGAGGTTTGCCCTGTGTGTGATGTTTTCACTGGTCTGGTTATTTTTTAATTAAGTAATTAAAAAATTTTTTTAAATTTTTAAAAAAATTTTTAATTAAAAGTTCCCATGTAGTTAACATGTACCATTATATTAGTTTCAGGTGTACAGTATAGTGATGCTACAATTCTATGCATTACATAGTGCTCACCATGATATGGCTACTCTTAATCCCATTCACCTATTTCACCCATCCCCCCACCTGCCTCCCCTCTGGTAACCATCAATTTTTTTCCCCTATGGTTAAAAGTCTGTTTCTTGGTTGTTCTCTTTTTTTTTCTTTGTTCGTTTGTTGTCTCTTAAATTCCACATATGAGTGAAATCATATGGTATTTTTCTTTGACTTAGCATTTCACTTAGCATTCTAACTCTGTAGCTCTATCCATATTATTGCAAATGGCAAGATTTCATTCCTTTTTATGGCTAAATAATATTCCATAGAATATGGAATACTGGTCTGGTTTTCATAGATATTAATTCTTCTGCACAGTAATGTTCTTCATAGGTGCATAGTAAATGTTTGAAAATGATAATGAGTTACTGTTTTTTTGTTTTTTTTTTGTTTTGCTTTAGCACTCAGAGTAGTTTAAGAGGGCTAGTTTCTGTTTCGCTATCAATAATCAGAAAGATGGGACTGTGGAATGGCGTGAGGCTAAAGCAAATGAACCGAAGTTAAAACTCTTTTTTAAGGCACTTTATGTGACCATTATCTAAATTCTTCAAAGAACTAGAATCAGAATTCTAGATGTTATATTGGCTGTATGACCTCAAAATCTCAGACTAATATGAATTTTGATGTATACCTATTTTTCTTTTTTGAAGTTTAATTTACATACCATAAAATGTATCCATTTTATTTTATTTTTTTAGAAGATTTTATTTATTTATATGACAGAGAGAGACACAGAGAGAGAGAGAACACAAGCAGGGGGAGTGGGAGAGGGAGAAGTAGGCTTCCGGCCGAGTAGGGAGCCAGAAGCGGGGCTCAATCCCAGGACTCTGGGATCATGGCCTGAGCCAGACGCTTAACGACTGAGCCACCCAGGCACCCCAAAATGTATCCATTTTAAATGTATAATTCAACAAGTTTTAGTAAGTAAATTTCCTGAGTTTTGCACCATAATCCTGTTTTACATTCCCACCATACCAGTCGGATCCCTTCTGCCCCTTTACAGTATATTTCTGATGCCACCTTCTGCTCCAGGCCACTACCAAATTACTCTCTGTTAAAAAAAAAAAAATTGTAATTGTCTTTTCAGCACATTGCACATAAATTGGCATTGTTTTGAGGGTCATCCATGTTGTAGCCTATGTTAGTAGTTTGTTCCTTTTTATTCCTAAGAGCATTTCATTGTATAGATATACCATATTTTTTATCCATTCACCACTTGATGGTATTTGGGTTTGTTTGGGTTATTTCTACTTTTATGAATAATGCTGCCATGAGTATTTGCATACAAGACACTCATTTTTAAAACAAATGCCTTAATGGGGCATAAGTGGATAAAGGGATTTTTTTTTTCTTTTGTTCAGAAATATTGTTCCATTACACAGGAATTGGGATAATGAATCATTTTAAAATATGTGCTAGGAAAGTGTTAACTAAAGTAAAAGCTCAGCAGAGGATATAACTTTTTTCCTTTTGAAAAGAAGTTAAAGACCACAAAATAGAAAGGATACATAAGCCTTTTCTAATCTTATATTCTCCAATTTTTCTGTCTTTTAGTGTCCTTGAAGTGGAAAAGTCCCTGGTATTAGCTGAAAAAGGCAGTGTAGAGGACAAGGATAATGAGGTAGAGTTGTTGACTGCTGGGAAAAAATTCCGTATCTTAGCAACCATGAACCCTGGGGGCGACTTCGGAAAAAAAGAGGTAAAATTGTGTTCCTGAAGCATAATTTTTTTCCAGTTTTTGACCTCAGCTCACTGGCAGCTATAAATATAATATGTAAAAATGCATTTGGAATTTTATATTGGGTAAAAATTAACCTAGAAAGATATTTTAGAATTATTACAAAGTTGAGAAATTCTGACATAATCATTTCCTTGTTTTAATATCTCACTGTGTGTGCCTGAAATTTCATTGTTTCAGTCACTTTGCCCAGCTCTTTACATATGTTACCATAACAAATTCTCACAAGAACTCTGTGTGAAAGTTATTTTCCTACTTTCATGGATGAGAAAGTTGAAACTGAAATTTAATCTTAAACTCTGTTTCTGGAGTCTCCTCTCTTAAACACGAGTGTGGCTCTTAGTGTTTTAAAGTGACAAAAATGTTGCAGCCAGGAACCTCTTCGGGTTTTGCAGGTGGAGCGTATCTGTTCTCTCCAGCGGTTATGTGGGTTACCCTCAGACTATTGGTAAAGGAAAAGGTGGAGAGCAGCCTTTTGTTCAGAGGGTGGTGTTAGGATCCAGCCAGGATCCAATACCCTGAACACACCTTGGCTTTCAGGCTTGTGAAGCCTCTCAGTGGAGAAGTCTGTGTTGTGTGTGGGATCCTGGTCTGTTAGGAAAATGGTGATGTGGTGATAGGTCAGGGACAATGAGAAGAAACAGGGGTTGTGAATGAAAGTAGTTAAAGTTCTTGGTAACTTGGTGGGTCCCTGAAATGTGAACATGATGCTTCAGGCCTGATTTTCCTCTGTAGCGTAATAAAAAAGATTATCACTATGCTTCTTGAAATGTTCTGAAGAGAAGAAAGAAAAAAATAAGAAGAAACACATCACAGCTTCAAACATAATATGAAAAGTGTTTCTTTGGCAAGTGAGAATAGCTTAGAAAGATCTGATTTCAAGGTTGTGTGTGTTAAGATTAGCTTAAGTTAGGATAGTTCAAGTTTTTCTTAGAAAAAGATTGCCAACTTTTACCTAAGGGAAGGTTCTTTTTTGTTTTTGCCTCCCTAGCAGGCAGAGTGAGGGTAAGATGCCAAAGACCAATGGCACTGCTTGTCTAGGACAGCAGCAAGGAACACTCACACATTCACTGGGTCTTGACTAAGCTGCTCCTGAGTATAGGCATTGCTGCTAGTCCTGCTGCAGTAGGCCAGGCAGATGGATGGAGTTTATCAAGTAAAAGGAAAGCAATAATAAGCTAATAGTTACGTGCATATGTGGCATTGTATATGCTTGTTAATAGGGGTTAATTGACATAGGGGAAGGGTAAGAAGGGTAGGAGGAATCCATTTTCAGGGCGAAGGCCATAAAAGACTGGAAGAACAAACAATTCTTTGTTATACAGAGGTAAAATATGTACCTCCTTAATAATTTCACTGTCCCCCTTTGAGCCACATAAAAGATGTTTTCTCTTTCTACTTCAGACAGCTCTCCCCTGTGGGACAACAGCTTTTATTTTCTTGAAAGCACTGGTTATGTAACTGAAGGTAAAGGAAGGGCCTTTGCTTAGGGGAAGTATTCAGGTTTGGGGGTCTCCCACTGGGGCTGGACTTCAACTTGCACCACCTATTCTATGACACCTTGAAGTTCTGCACTCTGTCTATAAAGAAAGTGATGGGAATACTGTCTTGGAGGTTGTGGTGGAGACGAATGAGATGACCTGTGGAAGGAGTCAGGATAAAGTAGGTCTTCAATTGTAGTAGAGGTAATAAAAGAAGCATCTGGTATTCGTTAGACTCATCAGCTAATACTCTGTCAAAGGATTTATTTTCTAGTTTTCCTCATAAGTATTACATTCAAATTGAAATTTTTGTTTCTTACAGCTGTCTCCTGCCTTAAGAAACCGGTTTACAGAAATATGGTGCCCACAAAGCACAAATCGTGAAGATTTAATTCAGATTATCAGCCATAATCTTCGTCCAGGAATGTCTCTGGGCAGAATAGATCATAAAGGTGAGAGCTTTCAGGTGGTAAACGTAATTCCCAAACTTCTGAAGCTAATGGAAATTAGAAATCATGTCTTAGAAAATAAGAATAGGTCTAAGATTTCATTTAATTAAAATCAGAAATAATACCAAAATACTTTTAAAATCTATGTTAAAGGTTTTTTAATTATTTATTTATTTAAAAGATTTGTTTTTGAGAGAGAGAATGCAAGTGCAGTGGGGGTGGGGGCAGAGGGAGAGAGAAAATCCTGAAGTGGACTCCCTGCTGAGTGTGGAGCCTGACAGAGGGCTCGATCCCATGACCCTGAGATCATGACCTGAGCCAAAATCAAGAGTCCCATGCTCAACTGACTGAGCCACTCAGGCGTCCCTGTCATCAACTAATTTATTAAAAATGTTCTGGGTGGCTCTTCCTCCCCCACCGCCACTTGCTTTCTTAGAAAAAAATAAAAAATTTTTCTTTTCATTATAAAAGTTTTCAAACATAAGGAAATAGAAGAATAGTATTAAAAAACTTCTGTATACCTAAAACCTAAATTGAGCAATTTTTAAGATATCTAGTAAGGGTCAAAACATTTATTATATGGTTTTTGTATTGAGCTAGATTGCTTTGATGTATACATGTTTTTTTATTGAAGCGTAATCAACATGTAACATCGTATTAGCTTGAGGTGTATAACATGTTCAGTATTTGTATCTATTGTGAAATGATCACAGTCTAGTTAGCATTCATCATGATGTATGTATATTTATCTTACAGGTTGAAGGGCTAAATTTAGAACCCAGCTCTGGTTTCAAACCTTAATACATAGTTTTTTGGATCATTTTATCTCTCTCTTTCTCTCTCTCTTTTTAAGTCTCTTTCTTAAATTAAAGAACGTATAAAAGGATATTTGCTTCTTTGAGTTCCAGACTCACCTGAAGGACTTGTAGAAATAAAGCTTGCTGGGCCTCCTACCTAGAGTTTTGGATTCAGTCCGTCTGAGGTGGGGCTTGAGAATTTGCCTTTCTAATAAGTTCTTAGGTGATGCCAATAATGTTGGTCCAAGGCCCATACTCAGAACTTCTTACTTACCATGGTTGTGTGCTATTTGTAGTGCTGCATTTAATGTGAGAATTCCAGTTAAAGAAAAAGACAAATTATTAAGCAGGCATGGTTTGTCTTTTGGCTCTGCTTTGGGGCCAAATTCCCCTTGGATGTAGCCTCTGTATCTCCTGTGGGCTCTGTACTCTTATCAGTGATTTGGATTGTAATAAGATTGGCAGAGGGGCGCCTGGGTGGCTCAGTTGGTTGGGCGTCTGCCTTCGGCTTGGGTCATGGTGCTGGGGTCCTGGCATCGAGCCCCACATTGGGCTCTCTGCTCGGTGGGAGCCTGCTTCTCCCTCTCCTCCCCGCTTGTGCTCTCTCTCACTATCTCTCTCAAATAAATAAATAAAATCTTAAAAAAAAAAAAAAGAATGGCAGAGAATGCAGCTGCCATTACACTGCCACGTTGGCTCCATCACTAGTGGGCTTCATGCTTGATGGAGTGAACAGTTTCTCTACAGGGCAGTTGGCACTGCAGCCCCTAGGACTTCACTGAGCCTCACTGCTTGTCCTTAGGGAGCTTGTTTACTGTAAGCTTTGTAAAGCCCACATGGCAGCACCTTCTTTGGGGAAGCATTAGAGATCCTCAGGGAACAAGGAGAGTAAGGGAGAAGTGGCTCAATTTTTATCATTTAGAAATGGATCAGGTTGGCACAGCATAAAAATGTTCTTAAAAACAGGGAACTAGATAAAGCTTTTATTTCCAAATTTTCTTTATAAAGATACGTAAGATGTAATGAATCTAATATTTCAACTAATTATGAATTCTAAATTGAATTCTGATCCTATTCAGAATACTTAAGATATATTCACTGTATTCTCTTAATATATAAACACCACTGAGTTCTTCTAACTTTCTCTAGGAATTTTTGTTCATAAATCTCAATAGTAGTTTTATCTATATATCCCTAGTATGAACAAAACAGAAAAGATTCTATGAAATTGATGTTTTTTTTGTTTTTTAAATAATGACCTCTGAAGGGCATGTGGGCTTTTTAAAATCTCCCACTCTGGGGCGCCTGGGTGGCTCAGTCGTTAAGCATCTGCCTGTGGCTCAGGTCATGATCCCAGGGTCCTGGGATCGAACCCCACGTTGGGCTCCCTGCTCAGCTGGAAGCCTGCTTCTCCCTCTCCCACTCCCCCTGCTTGTGTTCCCTCTCTCGCTGCGTCTCTCTCTCTCTGTCAAATAAATAAAATCTTTAAAAAAATAAAATAAAATCTCCTACTCTTATGACCAATACTTCTGAAGACATTGTGTTTTTGTTAAAATAACATGTTAAGAGCTATTTCCTTGAGTTTTGTTTCTAAAAGTAGAAATAAGGAAATTCATAGTTCTCATTGGTTATGGCCAGATTTTTCTCCAGAAGGGTGGTCCCATTCACGGTGCTAACAGCAATTTAGTAAATGTACCTGCTTGGCATAGTCCTTCCAACATGGAGAGGTTTTATTTTGTTTGTTTGTTTTTAAATAGAATGAAATCCATTGTTTTGTTCTTGTTACTTTAATGGGTAGTCTAAAATTTCATTTTCTTTAATTACTAGTGATGAACATTCTGTATGATTTACTTTATAATAAATACCAATCATTTTATCTTTATTTTTTAAGTACTTCTCTACACCCTACATGGAGCTCAAACTCAAGATCCTGAGATCGAGAGTCACATGCTCTATTGACTTAGCCAGCCAGGCGCCCCAGTCATTTTACATATTAGTATTTATTATTACATTTATAACATGGATTCCTATTGTTACCTTTCAATATTTGTTATAAAAAATACATATGAACCCATCCACCTTACCTGATGATTTTCTGTCCAATAGTCAAGGTTTATTATCCTCTAATAATGGATAAAGTTGTCTGTTAAGTCCTTGATTTCCTTCAAATTTATTCCATTCTGAAATATGGATCCAAATACTCATATTTAATATCTAGTTGCTGAAACAACATTTAATTTCTTTCCTCGTTGTGACTGGATTTTTTTCCCCTTGAGTTACCATTTTAAGTTCTTTTTAAAGATTTGTGGGGTTTTTTTTGTAATTAGTATTTTTCTTCTAACTAGATAGTTTTCTACTAAGTGGTTTGCAGTATAGCCTTGAAGGCTCTTGTTGAATGGTCCACTTTATATTATAGCAATGCTGATTGCTCCCCATCATATTTTCTTTTTTTTTTTTTCATATTTTCTTTTTTTAAAAAACATTCTTTGGTACTCATACGTCTTAGATAAATGTTTATTGTTGACTTCAGGAGTTACATAAAGTGCTTTATTAAACTTAATTGACATTGCTTCTAATCTACATTAAGTATTTTGTTTCCAAATATTTTACGATATTTAATTAGACTAGTCCTTTAACTTAAATCATGAAACAAAATTTATGAATCCTCTAATTTGCTGAATTCTGATGGATGCATTGATTTAATAAAACAAAAAACCTGAACTAAATGCCACTGAAGCAGCGCCTGCGTGGCTCAGTTGGTTAAGCATCTGCCTTCAGTTCAGGTTGTGATCCCAGGGTCCTGGGATTGAGTCCCACATCTGTCTCCCTGCTCAGTGGGGAGTCTGCTTCTCCCTCTCCCTCTGCCCTCCCCCCTGCTTGTGCTGTCTCTCCTTCTCTTCCTCTCTCCGTCTCTCAAATAAATAAAATCTTTTAAAAAATGCCACTGAAAATATGGCATCCCCATTCCAGTGAATCAGTATAAAATACAACAAAATTTAAATATTTTCTAAAATCATTGTGTCTTCATAATTGTATCTGAACGTGAACCAAATGAATATTCTCTTTGAGCAGTTTTCAGGATTGCTTCTTAGGCTGTAATTCTCAAGGTGGTTTTTCTTTTTTGGTAGGTGTGGAATGCTATTCATGAACCTCTTGTTCATGTAATAAAAGCAATGGACCCCCTCTACCTAGAAAAAGCAGTAATGTACTTTCCTTTCACAAAAATTTGCATATAATCTTATGGAGCACAGACCTCTCTTAGGTCATCTCTGGGCCCCATGTTACAAAACCCTATTTGGAGTTTTTGATATAGCTACTTCTAAGCAACTGCCTTTGCCTTCTTGTGTCTTAGGGGCTGACATAGCTGAGGTGATGCTGGATTTCATTGATTGGCTGACCCACCAGGAATTTGGCCGAAGGTGTGTGGTCAGTATCAGAGATATCCTGTCCTGGGTTAACTTCATGAATACAATGGGGGAGGAAGCTGCTTTGAAAAGGCCAGAGACCATCTCCACTGTGACATCATTTGTCCATGCTGCATGCCTGGTGTACATAGATGGAATAGGTTCAGGTATGTTGTCTGTTAGCTGGTGCGGGGTCAAGGGGGTTAGGGTAGAGGGGAGTATGAAATGGAACAAGCCCAGACCTCTGACCTCTGACACAGATACTTTAAAAAAAAAATGACTTACTCTAACATTTCTAAGACGCAGAATGGATTTTATTTTCTTTCTACTCTTTTTGAGAGGTGGTTGATATAAAAGAGAGGCTGCAACTTCTCATTGCTTATAGGCCAGGGACTTGGTAAACATGAAATGGTGATTACCAGTAAAAAGAAGATTGTTGGAAATGCCCTTGCTCCTGAAGGACTGGATAATTCTTAACATGAATGGTCATTTATAGTTAATGGCCTGAATCCTTTAGTTTGTTTGTTTTTAAGTTTACCATAATTTCATAAAATTCAGTGTTTAAGTTCTGTTTTATCAGCAGTGAAGATTAGAGATATAAACCAATATAATCAACAGTACCACATTAATTACTCCTACCTCCAGGCTGATTCATCATGGAGTGCCTAGGTGCTTTATTGAATAAGCTGCTTCTGATCTGTGAATTGTGGGGATGGGAGATCAAGACTTTGCCTTTGGACTATTTACAGTAGCAGTTGCATTTTGGGTGTAACTTCAGCAAGGGCCTCATTTCCTCTGGAAACCACCCAAGAGCTCCTGATGAGTAGTTGGGAAGCTTGGCGTCCGTGCTATTATTTGATGGACTGATGATCCTCTGTCTTTTAGGGGTAACTTCCTCAGGGTTTGGTACGGCCCTCTTGGCTCGCAAAGAATGTCTGAAATTCCTAATCAAGAAACTTTCCAAGATAGTACGACTTACAGAATGTCAGAAAAACGAATTGAAGATTTATGACAGACTCAAGGCCAAAGAATTTACTGGAATAGATAACCTTTGGGGAATTCATCCATTTTTTATACCAAGGGGTAAGAATGATTTTAAATAAATAAAGATTCTCTTCTTGTAGATCATAGGTACTTGACTTTTATTGTGACTTTTAGTGTATCACACTCATGATTATTTTTAAACTAGTTATCTGAATTAGAATCTGACTTGACATAACCAACTGTAATTTCATGAATAATTAAAAATATATAACTGACATATAAAAATAGGGGAAAGTATAGTCTTTAATCTATGAATAAATTATCTTGTAAAAATGCATTTATTTTTTATTTAGTGCTCAAAACAAGAGCTTTCCTATAGTGATAATTCAACCCATAATGTATCAACTATAGACCCTCATCACTGCTTACCAAAATAGTTTTGTGAACCCTTGTGGGCAGGAATTTCGTCACTCATCTTCCTGTCCCTGACACCTGAGATGTAATCTAGCAGTCATAGGCATTCAGAAAATGTCTGTTAATTGAGTGAATGGATGAATGAGTGAATGATTAAATGGGAAACTCGGGTGGGTTTCAGTTCTAATCCTTGCTCTCATTCTTACTAGGTTGCTTCTACCAAATATTTAAATGAGGTAGATTAGCTATCTTAGAAGGCACTAGTAATTTTTCAGATTGTTACTTCTCTAGGAGGGTCATCTGTTTCTTGTCCCTTCCTCCCTCCCTACATTAATAATTATTGAGTGTCTGAAATGCTTAGAGGAGCAGTGGCAGTTACTGGGGGTTCAGAGGTGAACAAAACCAGCCTAGGTTCCTGGCCTAATGGAATATCGCCCTTTTCTCTCTCCCTCTTCAATAGTACTCTTCATCCACGATGGTGCATCCATGATCTGATTTCTCTAAGTCATTATCATAATATCCAATACTCTCATGTAGGAGCTATATGTTAGTGACCTGGGACTGGGGTGGTCCTTGCTCTGCTTCCATAGCTGAGGTAATAGATGTTTTCCTAGCCCTCCAAACTGGTATACGAAAAGTTTCTTCCAGGAAACACAGTGACACAAATGTTAAGCCCTATAAAAGTATTATTAGTCTGCAGTTCAGCTAGATTATGGGTTAGAGATGCATCCTGAATTGTCTTGGAGGCCTAAAAACCTTGGATGAAATTATTTATATGGATACACATGGCCTACACACTTAGCTTCCCCTTGACTTTTAGGAAAATACTTATGTGTGAAGGTAAATTGTACAAGTACATGTAGTAATTCCAGGTATAGGTTGTGAAAGGAAAAACATATGCTTGCAGTTAGACCTATGTAAGTAAGTATATGCATAGTTATAAGCGCTGGAGAGATCTGAGTAGTAGGCACAGTTGAAGAACGTATGCTGCTGGCTATTCCTTTAAAGGATTTTATAACCTAAAAGTGGGGAAATGTTGAAATAGGGCTGAGCATTTTCATTACAGATGGTGCTTCACTGACTGAAAGTCTACTTGTTAGAGTCTTTAAATCTTGGCGTTGACATGGATATGTGATTTGGTTGATGTCCAGCTTATATGTGGCTTTTCTTTTCTCCACTTAAGGACCTGTCCTTCACAGGAATAATATTGCCGACTATGCACTCAGTGCAGGCACCACAGCTATGAATGCCCAGAGGCTCTTAAGAGCTACAAAACTGAACAAACCCATTCTCCTGGAGGGCTCCCCTGGTGTGGGCAAGACAAGTTTGGTGGGAGCATTAGCAAAGGCTTCAGGCAACATCCTTGTTCGAATCAACTTGTCAGAGCAGACGGTAAGCTTAGTCATCCTGTAGCTGATGAGGATGAGTATAAGGAGTAATATTAGTATTTGTTTATAGAGTTTCTTAATCAGAAAGAGTTAGGACCTTTTCAAAATCCCAAATATTTCATAGTGATAAAGACCACAGCAACATGACCTTCCAAACTAAGTCTCCTTTTAGATTCATTAATAACTGATATCTATAATACTATTCTCTCTAGATGCTTTATTCTAATTGTCTTTTGAGAGAGAATTGCCCAATTCAGTATTTATTGTAATATAACCCTCTCTATTTTTGTCCTTCCTAAAAAAAAAAAATAATAATAAAAATAAACAATCTCATGAAATTATGGGACAAGAGGTGACAAATGAGACTCTCTAGGAATGGGGTCTGGGAGCAGGGCCTGGACATTGTTACTGGTCTTTGTTTTTATTTGTTTTGTTTAAAGCTCACCAGTTAATTTCCAAGTATAGCCACCATTGAGAACTACTGATCTAGAGGTCCTGCTCCAATCGATTGATACTTGCAGTATTGTGATGAGAAGGTCCTTGGGGGCATGTCTGGGCTCCTGGTAAAGAGTGCTAGGATTGATTAGTTCTGTCTTGGGTATAAAAAGGAAAAGTGGCATAAGGCCCAAGAATTTATCATGTTAGGTTTAGGGTCTTGGGATCTAGTTAATTTTTTTATGTAATGTTGGCTTTTCCTCCTTTCTGCCCCCTCTCAAAGGACATCACAGACCTGTTTGGAGCAGATCTACCTGTTGAAGGTGGCAAGGGAGGAGAGTTTGCCTGGCGGGACGGGCCCTTGCTGGCGGCTCTGAAGGCAGGCCATTGGGTTGTACTGGATGAGGTGAGAGGACTGTCTTGTGCCCAGCATGGGGTCACAAGGGGAAGAGCAGTCATACTTTTCATATTGCTGGGATGACCAATGCTGTTTTGCTAGTAAAGACAAATTCTCTAATGAAGAAAAGTCCTCCATGGTTTCTTTTAAGAATAAGAAAAGTCACTCGTCAGAAAGCACATAGAGAAACCCCTGTATATACAAGCCACTAACTCCTCCTGCTTTTGTAAGCCGGCTTCCAGAGAAAAACTGTCTTCACTGGTTTATTCTGTGGTCTCTGGTGGGCTGGCTTTGTATTTTGTATTTATTTCATGGGTGTTTTACAAACAGTGTCAACCACATGTTTTATAAGTGCAACAAAGAGACTGCAGGAAGTTATCTTAAGAGACATAGAAAAAATGGTGAGAAAATGGTCAGTGTTACATGTGCATATTGGGTAAGTTGTTGACTGGAAAAACAGAGTCCCTCATGATACTTGGGATAAATGCTGAATCTTAGTGACCAGCAGGTAGCTGGAGATATTGAAAAGTGCTGCACAAAAATAAAAAATTTAAGGCTGTGGGCAAAAGCATCTGGTCACTTTGGATATGCCTTGTTAATCCAGGAAAAGGCTGGGGAGTAGTGGTGGAGCTTCAATGATTGGTGTGATCAGAATGCTGTGGATGGAACTTTTGAGACTGGCCCCAGCTGGTCCCCAAGATTCAGACCCCCTGTGGGGTTTCTTTTCAGCTGAGCTGCTTCCTACTTATCATGGGGGGAGATATTAAGGAGGAGGAAGGTGATTTTTAGAAAAAGATGCCTGATAGTATTATATTCTTTAGCCAGGAAAAAAAAAAAGCCCAGTTTTAAAGTTTAAGGCTTCAGACCATACTCCTATTGGGTGGAAGTGCATCCAGGTACCCAAGACATTCTTGACTGCAGTCACATTTAACAGCAGCTTTTAGAGCTTTACCTGTTTGGGAATATTCAATGGAATTTGTGCTTTGTAGTGTTTATGTAAACATGACACTTGAAATTCTGATATAGTCTGTTTTTTTTTGTCTGTTTACATTTTATTGATTTCGCATTTTCCTAATTGAATTTTTCCGTGTTACCTAAAAACTACCACACTTCGCATCCCTGAGCTGTAATCTGAAGACCTCCATTCAGCTCTTTTCATTTTTGGCACAGAAACTTCTTACATTTGTTCTTGTTCACAAAAATGTTGGTGAAAATTAGCTATGTCGATCTACTTTATGTAGTTTATATCATGACTTTGAAGCCCATTTGGAGATTTCATTCAGTATTTTACCTGAGAAAGATATTTAAGTATGTAAAGAGCTGTCTTCATCTTTAAAGGTCTCACAGTGCAAAAGTGAGATCTGTGTACTGGCAAGTTTTTTTTGGTAAGCTGGGATATACAAGGTAGGTCCGTATAGATGAATGCAATGGACACAGTTTAATTTAATTTAATTTAATTTATTTATTTATTTATTTTTTAAGATTTTATTTATTTATTTGACAGAGAGAGACACAGCGAGAGAGGGAACACAAGCAGGGGGAGTGGGAGAGGGAGAAGCAGGCTTCCCGCGGAGCAGGGAGCCTGATGCGGGGCTTGATCCCAGGACCCTGGGACCATGACCTGGGCCGAAGGCAGATGCTTAACGACTGAGCCACCCAGGCGCCCCGACACAGTTTAATTTTAGAAAAGATTTGAACTGCTTTTTAAAAAATTCAGTCTGAATATTTATTCAATTTATTTAAAAGTTATTGATAATTTATATACCCCAGATGTCTGACATATATATGTGTATATATATGTATATACATATGTGTATATACACACATATATATATGAAATAATAGGATGAATATACTTGGCTTAAGAAAAAGAATGTTACTGGGGCACCTGGGTGGCTCAGTCAGGTAAGTATCCGACTCTTGGTTTCGGCTCAGGTCATGATCTCAGAGTTGTGGGATGGAGTCCCATGGCAGGCTCTGTGCTCAGCAGGGAGTCTGCTGGACATTCTTTCTCTCTACCCCCCTCCTCCCCTCCCCCCTTCCTTTCTCTCTCTCTAAAAAATAAATCTTAAAAAAAAAAAAGGAATGTTGTCAATATTGTTTGAGCTTCCTCCTCCTGTAGACAGCACTGTTCTACATTTATGCATATTATTCTTCTTTTTGTTATAGTTATACAGCGTATGTAATAAATATATGTACTTTCCTCAAATAGCTCAACCTGGCTTCTCAGTCTGTATTGGAAGGACTCAATGCTTGTTTTGACCACAGAGGAGAAATCTATGTTCCTGAGTTAGGAATGAGTTTTCAAGTACAGCATGAAAAGACGAAGATTTTCGGGTGTCAAAATCCTTTTAGACAAGGAGGTGGGAGGAAAGGCTTGCCGAGGTCTTTCCTTAACAGATTCACTCAGGTAAGATTTGCTGTTGCCTTGGAGACCAAAGGTGGAATGTCGGGGATGATAAGACTGCTGGCACATACCTGTTAGGATGCTCACTGTAAGAATGAGAGAGCATCAGTTTAATGATCTGTTTCTCAATTCCATGTCTCTATATGATGAATTTTAACGTGACTGATTCCCATCATCACTTCCTTCCTGGTGTGAATCCCTTTGTCTTCAGTCCTGGAGAACCTGGTGTGTTATCAGTTAGTAGAAAATAAGGTGACCACCCCTCCAGGCATTCCATTACTGTGCTCAGGATCAAGGCCAGTTTTTGACCATTCCAGGTGTCTAAGTGATCTATTAAAATACTGAAATTTTTTTAATGATGAAAATGATGTATTAAAGTGAGAAGGAAAACTAACAGGAAGAATAAAAAATCCAGTATTCTCCATACCAGAGTCAATCATTATTAACATTATTAACATTTGATGTCTTTCTTACTTTCTTACTGCCTTTATTCTCATTTGCAGAGGTCGGAGAGAGAGAGTGCGTGTGTGTGTGTGTGCGCGCGCGTGCTTAACATATGCTTACTTGTTTTAACATTTGTCAAAGTTTGACTAGTCTGTACATTTGGAAATGGCTCTAGATGTTAGCTTTCTTCAGTGTCCCTTTCCATTGATAATTAATAATTTACTGAGTATCTTTTCAGAATAATGTATTATGAAGAATTTCAAACATACTGAAAAGTTGAAAAGTTGAGATTTTGAAGTAAATGCTCCCATGCCTTACCATCTTGAGTTTTGAGGGCATTATATACATGAGAAATTTAATATATATATATACTTAAAAATATAAACAAATACACTTAAGTTGTATGTATCTTTTTTTCTTTAATTCACTAGAGTGGAACTAACAACAACAAAACCTCTGTTGCCCTGTATTTCAAATATTTTATAGGATTCTGTATCCTAAAAATGCAAGAAAAGAGATTTCTGTAACTGAAATTTTGTATATATCTAAACTGAGGTGCTGTTAGTTTGGTGTTAAATAACAATTTTACTTACAAGTGGTAGTCCTTCCTGGTGTTCAGGAAAGAGAAGCAATAGCATTTCTTCATGTTCTTTTTGGATTCTGTAGGTCTTTGTGGATCCCCTTACAGTAATTGACATGGAGTTCATTGCCAGTACTCTGTTTCCAGCCATTGACAAAAATATTGTTAAGAAGATGGTTGCTTTCAACAACCAAGTAAGTACCTACTTGTATTAATTGTTTTTAGTTTTCATGCTATAATAGAAGCATCATTTTTTTCATCGTGGGACACTATCAAATTTACCAGTCTCTCTAAAATAAACCACATTGAATTGTACAAGTTTCTAGTGGAAGAACCTATTCATTTGAGGATTACAGTAATTCAGATCTATTGTGTGTATCAGTGTTAATGCTTACAAGAGTATTCCTGGTTTAGATGTCTGGGTTGGGAGAAAGAGACATTTTATCAAACCTGCTAATTTCTATTTCAGATTGTATATGCATTTGTAGTACATTGATAGTACTTAATGCAATGCACCTAGCAATGGGACATGTTTCCCAATAATGCTATTTTCTTTTTAGATTGATCATGAAGTGACTGTTGAGAAGAAATGGGGGCAAAAAGGAGGACCCTGGGAATTCAACCTTCGGGACCTTTTTCGCTGGTGTCAGTTGATGCTAGTTGACCAGTCCCCTGGGTGTTATGATCCTGGTCAGCATGTGTTTTTGGTCTATGGTGAGAGAATGAGAACCAAGGAAGACAAAGAAAAGGTGAGTTTAACACTTGTTCTTTGTGTTTCTTTCCATCTGAAAGTTGATTTCCTAAGGGAGAGAAAGGGCATACTCACTAATAATACTAAACTCATTAAAGCTGCTTAGAATTTAGAAGTTAAGGAAAGAGGGGTGCCTGGGTGGCTCAGTCGGTTAAGCGGCTGCCTTCGGCTCAGATCATGATCCTGGGGTTCTGGGATCGAGCCCCATGTCCGGCTCCCTTCTCAGCGGAGAGCCTGCTTCTCCCTCTCCCTCTGCCTACTTGTGCTCTCTATCTCTCTGTCAAATAAATAAATAAAATCTTTAAAAAGAAAAAAAAAGAAGTTAAGGAAAGAGCTCTTTCCTTCGGCCTCTTTCCGGTGGCAGCAGCGGATTACGCAGGGCCAAGATGAAGGCTTGAGACGTTCCTAGCAAGAAGAAGGAGGAGCTTCTTAAACAGCTGGAAAAGCTGAAGGTGGAGCTGTCCCAGCTGCGCATTGCCAGTGTGACAGGTGGCGTGGCTTCCAAGCTGCCATCACCCATGTTATCATAGTCATCAACCAGATGCAGAAAGAGAACCTCTGGAAATTCTACAAAGGTAAGAAGTACAAGCCCCTGGATCTGCGGCCCAAGAAGACACATGCCATGCGCCGCCAGCTGAGCAAACACGAGGAAAACCTGAAGGCCAAGAAGCAGCAGCGGAAGGAGTGGCTGTACCTGCCGCGAAGTACGGGGTCAAAGCTTGAGCACTGGCATCAGTAAAACACAAACTGGGGGGGAGGGGAAAAAGGAAAGAGACTAAACGTTCACCTACCTCGAGGTGTCAAAGTGCAGAGTAGTTTGCTTTGGAGTACACACTTTATTTATCCATCTGAATCCTCTTATTGCAAACCTTCTTTTTTTTTTTAAAGATTTTATTTATTTATTTGAGAGAGAGAGAATGAGAGAGAGAACATGAGAGGGGTTAGGGTCAGAGGGAGAAGCAGACTCCCTGCCGAGCAGGGAGCCCGATGCGGGACTCGATCCAGGGACTCCAGGATCATGACCTGAGCCGAAGGCAGTCGCTTAACGAACTGAGCCACCCAGGCGCCCTATTGCAAACCTTCTTAAAACAGTTTTGCCCCCCAGTAATAAAGAACTAGGTCTTTTATCCTCTTTCAAGGTGCAAAGGGGAGAAACAGGAGGAGACAGGTGATACTCAGTAGAGGAGGAGGGTTTTCTGTTTTTAAATAAACTTTGAGTTACAAAGTCTTTTCTCTACAAAGTATAAGTAGTTACATAAGAGAATATTCTGTATCTGAATGGAAGTAAAAATATCTCTTTGTAAACAGAAAATAACACTAGAATTCCTAACCTAATAAACTAATAGTGTGTTCATTTTGCTTTGTGGTATTTAAAGTCCAGTCTCACAGAATACAGTAGCTGCAGGCAGGAGGCACTATCATGACCTCCTACCAATGAGGATTCAATGCCCACAGTCATGGAATATCACCTATAGTAAGTGGTGGAGCCAGCACTCCAGCCTAGAACTTTCCTTCCATATCCCAATTGTAGCCAAATGTTAACTCATTCATTATGTGCAAGTGCCTTTTGGTCATTATATTAGGACAAAATATTCACCTAGTTTTTTCTGTTAAGATTTTATTTATTTATTTATTTGACACAGAGAGAGAGACAGCTAGAGAGGGAATACAAGCAGGGGGAGTGGGAGAGGGAGAAGCAGGCTCCTGGCTGAGCAGGGAGCCCGATGCTGGGCTCGATCCCAGGACCCTGGGATCCTGACCTGAGCTGAAGGCAGACGCTTAACGACTGAGCCACCCAGGCGCCCCTCACCTAGTTTTTTAAAATATAATTTTATTATATATAATTCATATACCATCAGCTAGTATTTTATTTTCTTCGTCCACTTAACTGATTATACTGTATTCATTGTGGCCAGACCCTGGCCAGTTATTGGGTAATTGATGTTAGTCAGATAGAATGTCACTGAAAGGTTTCCATCACTTCTCTATGTTAGTTATTGTAATTCGCGCGCGTGCACACACACACACACACACACGGTGAATAGGAAAAAGGCTTATCAAAGCTGGAAGAGTTTGAGTAAATTGAATCTGACTTTGTAAAACTGAATAAATCAACTACATTTTGAAAGTATTTGTAATTTTAGTTCTGGTAGACTGTCAGGGAGAGGAAAGGATAATCTGCTTTCGAGTAGAATATAAGGTCATCAGACACCTGGACCCAAAAGTATGTGACAGGAGCACTTTTCTCCTGTGCTCCTTTTTGAGTCTAGTCAACGTTTGGTACTGATAATGATTTTATCTTCATCATTTTTTTCCTGATATTTCTCAAACTCTTATTAGTTTTTTTAGCTGAGGTGTAATTGACATACAACATATAGTTTTGGGTGTACAACGCAATGATTCAGTATTTGTATACATTGTGAAATGATCACTGCAATAAGTCTAATTAACATGTTTCATCTTACATAGTTACAAAAGACTTTTGATGACAACTTTTTAAATCTGTTCTCTTAGCAATTTTCAAATACGTTACACAGTATTCTTGACTATAGTCACCATGTCATACATTCTATTCCTATGACTTATTTTATAGTATTGTCATTTTCTGATTTTAGTCCACTGTACAATGATTAATATGAGTATTGCTGCTTTGTTAGAAACCTGCAACTTGGTGTACATATCCTGGGTGGCTGGAATTTTTCCTGCTGCTCTGGGCTAAATTAGTGTATTTTACACACTCCTAGCTTTACCCCCTACCTCAACTCCTCTTAAAAAGAAATCCAGAAAAGAAGTAGAGCTAGTGGCAAGTTTTCTAATTGTATTTCTGGTAAGGTTGTGATTACTGAATGTAAATAATCAGAGAAATAACATTGGTTGTCCTTCTACAGAAATAGAAAGCTAAAATGGTGTTTCGGAGTGAGACTGGCTTGGATCTAAAATCACTTACTAACCATGAGTAAATCCTTACAAATCTTATGAATCCTGTTATCCATATCTGTAAAGTGGAAATGATACCTAGTTTGCAAGGCTATAAGGATCATACATAATAAAGCACCTCTATAATGTTTGGCACATAATAGGTGCTCAAGAAATGATCATTGTTCTTTATAATCTTCAGACTCCTATTCTCCTCTACCTTTTTAGGTGATATCTTGAATGATGAGACCAGATTCATTTTTCATCTGTAGATTTGCCATAACATCCGTGACTTTAATTTATGATACATTCTCAACTGGAATCTCAAGTAATTTGAGATTAAGTGACTAGTCTTTGCTTGAGTTCCAGTTTGCTTTCATCTTGAAGATTTAAATAAATGTAGTCTATAAGAGAAGGTTTATAGGAGAAGATTCAAAAGGATAAGGAAATTGTGACTAGTGTCCACTCACAGTGCTGAGACTGTTGTTGCTGTGCATGTTTTCTAGAAGCTTTGGCTCAGAATTTCATGGAGTGATTTGTGTTCTGACTGTATTATCTTCATTTAGGTCATTGCTGTATTCAAGGATGTGTTTAATTCAAGTTCCAACCCATACACGGGATCCAGACTATTTCACATCACTCCTTATGATGTTCAGGTGAGGCATGTAGGAATATCCTCTATTCTTTTACATTTTTCTTTGATTTCCTCTGCTCCCACAACCAGGCACACTTGTGAAATCTCACCTGCATGTCTTTTTCAGCTGGGCTACTCAGTCCTTTCCCGTGGCAGTTACGTTCCTCTACTGTCCCGCCGTCCCCTGTCACTCCTACACCAGTCGTTACGGTCTATGGAGTCTATTATGAAGTGTGTGCAGATGAGCTGGATGGTTATACTTGTGGGGCCAGCCTCTGTGGGCAAGACCAGCCTGGTCCAGCTTCTGGCACACCTTACTGGTCACACATTAAAGATCATGGCTATGAACAGTGCAATGGACACTACAGAGCTTCTGGGTGGATTTGAGCAGGTAAATGGTCTGCCTTCACATTTGCAGGCAAAACATACATAATGCTGTGGTCTGACTGATGGTCTTTTGAGTTGGTGACTACAAGTAGTATTTTATTTATTTATTTATTTATTTATTTATTTTTTTATTTATTTAAAGGAGTATTCTTTTGAGTCTGGCCAGTGGCTATGATGAGTTTGTGCTCTGGAAATTTCAGGTTGATCTTATACGTCCGTGGAGGCAGCTGCTAGAAAAGGTGGAGGGCACTCTAAGGGCACTGTTAAGAGACAGCCTCCTTATCAGTGCTGAAGATGCAGAAGTAGTGCTTAGAGCCTGGAGTCACTTCCTTCTGACCTATAAGCCCAAGTGTCTTGGAGATGGTGGTAAAGGTATCACAGTGGAGATTGTCAACAAGCTGGAAGCGGTATTACTGCTTATGCAGCGACTCAACAATAAAATCAACTCCTACTCCAAGGCAGGTATGTGTGTTTGGATGTGTTTATCAGATATGTATGTAGCATTGTCCATATAGTGTCCATATATAGGTAGTAATATATTTGTAAGGTAATATCTGTAATTTTTTATTAATGTAATAGTTATTAACAAAACTTGAAAATCTTTGTTTTAGAAAGTAAAATGAAGCTAATGTAAAATAATCCAGAATTGATGATCCTAAACAAAGCAAAAACAAAGAAATACCTGTACAGTACTGTAAATGTATTTTCCTTATAATTTTTAAAATTTTCTTTAGCTTACTTTATTGTAAGAATACAGTATATAGTATATATATACAATGTACATAATGTGTTAATTGACTGTTATTGGCAAGATGGCTATTAGTAGTTAGGTTTCTGAGGAGTCAAAAGTTATATGTGGATTTTTGACTGAATGGGGAGAGGTTAGCACCCTTATCCCCTTTGTTTTTTAAGGGTCAACTGTATTTCTTTAAAGACTTCTGGACTTTGTGGATTAGTTTGATCTTGTATTTTTATTTGATCTATTTAGACTTAAAAAAACAAAACAAAGAGTTCACCCATTTCTCCCCCACAACTCCCTCAACCTCCAACCTGTTCTCTGTATCCAGAAGCTTGGTCTTTTGTTTAAGATCATACATGTAAGAGAGATCATATGGTATTTGTCTTGCTCTGACTTATTTCACTTAGCATAATGTTCTTGAGGTCCATCCATGTTGTCATAGATGGCAAGATTTCATTCTTTTTTATGGCTAAATAATATTCCTGTGTGTGTGTGTGTGTGTGTGTGTGTACACACCACAATTTCTTTAACCATTCATCTATGAATAGACAATTAGGTTGTTTCCATATCTTGGCTGTTGTAAACAGTCCTGCAGCGAACATGGTGTTGCATACATCTTTTCAAGTTAGTGTTATCATTTTCTTAGGATAAATACCCAGAAGTGGAATTGCTGGATCATATGTAGTTCCATTTTTAATTTTTTGAGGAACTTCTGTACTGTTTTCCATAGTGGCTGTACAAATTTACATTCTCACAAGTAGTGCACAAGGGTTCCCTTTTCTCCATATGCTTGTGAACACTTGTTATTTCTTATTTGATAATAGCCATTCTAACAGGTGTGAGGCGATCTCTCATTCTGGTTGTGATTTACATTTCCCTCAATTACTCTGAGCATCTTTTCATGTACCTGTTGGCTATCTATAGGTCATTGGAAAAATCTATTCAGATCCCCTGCCCAGTTTTTAATGGGTTTGTTTGCAATTTTGCTGTTGAGATGTATGAGTTATTTATAGGTTTTGGATATTACCCCCTTATCAGATATATGACTTGCAAATATTTTCTCCCATTCAGTAGGTTACCTTTTCATTTTGTTGATGGTTTCCCTTGCTGTTCCAAAACATTTTAGTTTGATGTAGTCCTACTTGTTTATTTTTGTTTTTGGTGTTATATTAAAAAAAAATCATCACCAAGACCTATGTCAAGGAGCTTACCACTTAGGTTTTCTTCTAGGAGTTTTGTGGTTTCAGGTCTTTCATTCAAGTCTTTAATCCATTTTGAATTTTTGTGTGTAGTATAGGATAAGTGGTTACAGTTTTATTCTTTTGTATGTGGCTATCCAGTTTCCCCATCACTGCTTTTAATTGAAGAGATTGTCCTTTCCTCATTGTGTATTCTTGGTTCCTTTGTAATAAATTAATTGACCATATATGTGTGGGTTTATTTCTGGGCTCTCTTTTCTGTTCCACTGATCTATGTGTCTGTTTTTAATGCCAGTATCATGCTGTTTTAATTACTTTAGCTTTGAAATATAGTTTGAAATAAGGGAACTCGATGCCTCCAGCTTTGTTCTTTTGTTTTAAGATTGCTGTGGCCATTTGCGGTCTTTTTGGTTCCATACAAATTTTAGCCTCTATTTTGGTGAAAAATACACTGGAATTTTGATAGGGATTACATTTAATCTGTATATTGCTTTGGGTAGTATGGACATTTTAACAACATTCATCCAATCCATGAGCATGGAGTATCTTTCCATTTATTTGTGTCTACATAATTTCTTAATGTCTTAGAGTTTTAAACATACAGATCTTTCACCTCCTTGGTTAAATTTATTCCTAGGCTTTTTTTAAATGTGATTGTAAATGTGATCGTTTCAATTTCACTTTCTGATAGTTTATTATTAGTATATAGAAACACAATGGGTTTTTGTGTATTGCTCTTGTGTCCTGTAACTTTACTCAGTTTCTTTATTCTGTGTGTGTGTGTGTGTGTGTGTGTGTGTGTGTGTGTGTGTGTGTGTGGTGTAGGGTTTTCTGTATGTAATTTTACATCATGTGCAAATAGTGACAGTTTTCCTTTTTTCCTTTCCATTTTGGATGCCTCTTATTTTTCTCTCCTAATTGCTCTGGCCTGGAATTCCAGTATTGTGTTGAATAAAATGGTGAGAGTGGACATCCTTGTCTTGTTCCTGATCTCAGAGGAAAAGCTTTCAGCTTTTCATTGTTAAGTAATGATGTTATCTGTAAGCTTGTCATATGTAGCTTTTATTACATTGATGCATATTCTTTCTATACCCACTTTATTAAGAGTTTTTTTAAATCATGAATGGATGTTGAATTTTGTCAAGTGCTTTTTCTGCATATATTGAAATGATCATATGATTTTTATCCTTCATTTTGTTAATGTGTGGTATCACATTGATTTGCAGATGTTGAACCATTCTTATGTCCCTGGAATAAATCCCACTTGATCGTAGTGTATGTTCCTTTCACTGTATTGTTGAATTTAGTTTGATTGTTTTGTTGAGAATTTTTGGATCTATGTTTATCAGTAATATTAGTCTATAATTTTTTTTTGTTTTTTTTTAAGTAGGCTCCACGCCCAATGTGGGGCTTGAACTCACGACCCTCAGATCAAGAGTTGCATGCTCTACCAACTGCGCCAGCCAGGCGCCCCTAGGCTGTAACTTTCTTTTCTTGTGGCACCGTTGTCTGGTTTTGGTATCAGGGTAATGCTGACTTTATAAAATGGGTTTGGAAAAGTTCCCTTCTCTTCTTCCTCTTCTGCTTTTTTTGGGGGGGTGGGGAAGTGTTTGAGAAAGATTGATACTTATTCTTTTTGAATGTTTGGTAGAATTTACCAATTCTATCTTCTTTCTGGGTGACACTGATATGTTACAGTCCCATGGGATCAGGAACTCAAGCTCTCTTGGCCTCCTGAGCCAGAGGATCAAGAGGTATCCCTGGGAGGTAGCTATAAAAATCAGGGCCCTGAGACTTATGTAAAAGGCTTTCTGGGAGGTACTGGTGCTTCTGAGCTCCACAGAGGAAGAGCACAAAGATGGCACCTGTCTTCTTCCCTGGAGAGTGTTCCAGCAGGCTCTAGGATGTATATGTTATATTAGATGCCTGCTCCTCAGGTTATCTTTAATACAGGCAGGTGAGCCTCCTTCACTTTAATTCTGGGTGCAGTTGGCTGCCTCTGAGCTGGACCTTGGGGTGGAGTCTGAGTGTGTGAGCCCTTTCTCTAATCACAGTCTTGTGCTCTTGAGATGCAAGCTCTATTGCTTTTAGAAGATAGAAGTTTTGAGGGCTTGCCTTTCAGGTACATGTTTTAAAAGTTGGGATTCCTGGTTTTCATGTCCTTGCTGGTTGTGGGTCACAGCACTGGGGGTGGGGTTTATGGTGAGATTATTTCTCAGCCTCTCCTACCTGCTTCAGTGTGGTGTTTTTTGTTTTGTTTGTTTGTTTTCATTTGCCTGGTGTGTAGTCGTCACTCAGCCAGACTTCAGGGGTTTTGTTGTTGTTGTTGTTTTGTGGTTTTTTTTGAGGAAGTTGTTCCATATGTAGCTGTCGATTCAGTGTGTCCATGGGGGTAGGTGAGTTCAGGATCTTTCTGCACTGCCATGTTGAACCAGATCATTTTGATCTTTTCAAGCTTGATTTCAAGCTTTTTAAGGTCAATTCAGAGTAACCTTTACTCTAGGGCTAGATTAGCCCCACTATTTTTTTTTTTTAAGATTTTATTTATTTATTTGACAGAGAGAGCAGAAGCAGGGGGAGCGGCATGCAGAGGGAGAGGGAGAAGCAGGCTCCCCACTGAGCAAGGAGCCCGATGTGGGGTTCGATCCCAGGACCCCGGGATCATGACCTGAGCCAAAGGCAGATGCTTAACTGATTGAGCTACCCAGGCGCCCCAAGATTAGGCCCACTATTGAGGCATAGTTTGCATGGCATCTCTACTGAATGGCCTGTGTATTCAGTGGGGTCTCTTCAGTTTGGCTGGTAGGAATTGTAGCAATACTCAGCCTTGTATGAACTCCGGGAATTGTTCCAATCATAACTCCCCAACAATTGTCCTTTCCTTGCAAGTTTTCCTACCCTTGTGGAACCTCCCTCACCTTTTACGTGCATATGCAGACTGTTATTTAGCCAAAGACTCCAGCGGCCTTATCTAGATTTCTGGAGCTCTTTGAGTAGCTCCTTCATCCCAAGTGCTCTGCCCTTCAGTCTAGTTGTCTTGGCCTCCCTGAGTTCCAGTCTGTTTGCTCAAATCAGTGAAACTGCTCTTGTATGTTTGAGTTTCCTCTCCTTGCTTTGCAATTCAGAAATTGCTTCCAGGCAAAATTGAGGGCAGTTATAGGGTTTTCTTTCCTCAGGTATCACAGCCCTGTGCTGTTGACCAGTGTCTGAAAGCAGCTATATCATATGTTTTGTATAGCTTTTTAGTTGTTAACAGTGGAGGTAAAGTCAAAACTTTATTATTTCTCATGGGGTCCAATGCATTATACTTTGTGATATGAACAAGGGTCATAAGGCAATTTCCAATAAAAAAAAAGAGCAATTGAAAAGGATGGGCTATATAAACTATAAAGCACTAGGCAAATAAATAGCAATTGTTACTCTAGTCCTATGATGTGGTCACTATAAAGAAAGCCTGGTTTAATGACATTGATTTTCATTGTGCCAACTTTTAATGCCCTTTCATTTGATAAAAATGCAGTAATAGGTGGGAGGCATTATTCTCCTTATGCCATTTGAGAAATTGTAACCAAGATTATTTACCTTTTCTGTCACCTTTAAGTCACCTCTACCTAGCCATTAATTCAGAAAGTCATTAAAAAGTATTTTCTGCTACGAGACCTAAATTTTTTTTTACCTGTTTTGTTTAAACAAAAACCTTTATTTATTTATTTTTTTTAAAGATTTTTATTTATTTGCGAGAGAGAGAATGAGAGACAGAGCATGAGAGGGAGGAGGGTCAGAGGGAGAAGCAGACTCCCGCTGAGCAGGGAGCCCGATGTGGGGCTTGATCCCGGGACTCCAAGATCATGACCTGAGCCGAAGGCAGTCGCTTAACCAACTGAGCCACCCAGGCTCCCTATTTATACTTTATTATGAAACTTTTAAAACTTGGACCGTTAAGTTTCCAATTTTTTTTTAATAAACTCTTAGGGGTTTTTGTTTTTCTTTTGTTGGTTTTTTTATTGCCCTGGTTTGAAATTAAGTGCTATGGCTGTGACATTTCAGAGTTTGCCAAACTTGTGGAAGAGTTCCGGAATTTTGGGGTGAAGCTTCTGCAGTCCACCAGTGGCCACAGCCATGGCACGTTTGAATGGGTCGACAGCATGTTGGTTCGGGCTCTGAAGTCTGGAGATTGGCTTTTGATGGACAATGTTAACTTCTGCAAGTAAGGACCTTCTGCTTAATCACAGAATTGAAATTTGAGATATGCTTATCAAAGTAGAAACCCAGTTGGAAGCGCTGGTATTTTGAACCCATTGTTAACTAGAAACATATCCTCAACCATATTCTGTAGACTGATCCCTGTGGTGAACAAAGGTAGTTGGTCATTAGCTGCAAGATTTTAGTTCTGTATGACTGTTTTGAGCTAACCTGAAGGCTAACAGAATTGGATTACTTTTCCAACCGTTTTTGAGGTAGGCCTTTTTATTTAACATCAAAAATACTCTTTTTGTTAGGGGCATTCTTGAGGGCAAATTTTTGAAATGGAGGATCTTTTACAGGGCAGACATTTAGTAAATGTGCATCAGTGTGTATTGCTTTCATTCTAAAGTAAGTAAAAAGGCATAAAACTACCATAGTACACAGCGTAATAGAAACTACTCCAGGTCAGATGATGGGTTTCTCTACCTGGAGCATTTTTCAGAATGTTTGAATTGAAACCCAGTTGCCTTCAGATTGATTTGATAATGCTGGGAAGTGGGGGAGATGGAAGAGGGAAAGAGAAAAGAAAGAGCTATAGATCATGGAACAATTTTCCTTAATTTTATTTACTTACTGAACAAATATTTTGTATATTTACTGTGTATGAATCTCTGGGCAACATACCTTGGGGAGCGATAAGGGGAATGGACGGGGAGAGAGAACACAATTCTATATGGGGGAGTGGTCCATGCTGAAGGAGGACATGGGTCAGGAGCAGTGGGAGGCCTGTGCAAGGAAAAGTAGAACCAGTGCAGCATTTCAGTCTGTCACCATTGTATTTGAATTCTCTCTGCAGCCCATCAGTGCTGGATCGTTTGAATGCTTTGCTTGAGCCTGGAGGTGTTCTCACTCTTAGTGAGAGAGGAATGATAGATGGATCCACTCCCACCATAACACCAAATCCCAATTTCAGGTATTTGTGCCTCTTAAGTTTCTGCCTAAGAATCTGACTGCCTCAGTGGGAGAGGTAGACATTCAGTGGGACCTTCTTACATGTTATATTTATGATCCAGTCATAAGTATGTTCTCCTGTTTATTGATTCAGTTAACACATATATATGGAGGCTTTGCTATTTGCCAGACTCTGGGAGCACATCAGTAAAGAAGGGGGGCTCCTGGCTGGCTCAGTAGGTAGAGCATATGACGCTTGATCTCAGGGTTGTGAGTTTAAGCTCCACATTGGGCACAGAGCTTACTTTAAAAAATGAAATAATAAAAAAATAATCAAGAGGTGAGGTCCCTGCAGTGGGTTGGTGTTAAAGGGTTGAAGCAGGGAGACTGATCACAAGTCTTTCGCAGTAGTTCAGGCAAGATATATGTTAGCTTAGACTAGGGTGGCCATATGAGTGGGAATTGCTGATGGTTGGGTAGGTTGAAAAAAGAAGCAGCAAGGATTTTACCTAAGCTTTTGGCTTGAGTAACTGGGTAAATATGGGAGCCATTTATTGAGAAAGGGGAAGACTGGCAAAGGAACAGGTTTGACATGGGGAAGTTCAGCAAGGAATCCACTGTACAGCATTGGAGATGTCAGATGGCTGGGTGGGGATGTTGCTAGACATCGAATACATGAAGGTAATTGTTTCAGGAGAATACACTGCTCCCTTTTCTAATCTCTGTAGGTGAGTTAGAATGATGAATTAGCACTATCTGATTTGGGTAATATCTGAAAGTAAGAATTTTAACATTCTCAGCATTAAAGGTGCACTGGATAAACAATAGTTTCTGAGGAGAGTAGGTTTAGAGAAACTGATTTTGCTGTTTTGATGCATTTTGGCACTAGAAGGTAGAATACAGATGAAAGTGGAAGACTTTGAGTTAGTGGTTATCTCAAGCTCCCTAAAGATGAACCACATAGGATTTGCCCTCACCAGTTGTTGCTGAGCCGCATCATTGGTTATAACTGGGAGTTTAATTTTTTTTTTTTTCTTTGAATTGCTAGACTTTTTCTCTCGATGGATCCTGTTCATGGAGAAATATCCCGAGCTATGAGGAATCGTGGACTTGAAATCTACATTTCAGGAGAAGGGGATGGGAACATCCCAGATGACCTGGATCTGAAGGTTCTGCTGCACAGCCTTGGGTTGGTGGGGGATAGTGTGTGTGACAGCCTCTTGGCTCTACACACAGAGATCCAAAGCACTGTAGTAGGTAAGATGCTTGAATTCTAGGCCTCTGCATTTTTATTCTTCTAGAAATTCATATGTTATTCCATTTGACTGCTCATCTAGGAGTTCTTAAATTTAGTGTACATACAAATAGAAGTTATCAGAAAAGTGTGTTAAAAATGTAAATGTGCTGATGCCCTTCTTCTCCCTAAGAGATTGCGTTCAGCAAGTCTGTGTGAGGCACAGAAATTAGTATTTTAAAGAAGCTTCCCAGGTAATTCTGGTGGATTCATTCAGATACCCTTATTTTGAGGAATACTGCTTTAGGCACTAAAATTTGTAAAGTTTGTCCCTCTTATCTTCAGGATGGTCATTGAGTCTTTTGAAGGTAGAATTAAGAGGGAACTTTGAACTGCTTAAAACTAGTGTTTCTTCTTCTAAATGTCCAAATATACAGGAACAGGCAAGAATAGTAACAAAGGTAATGATAAGAAATGAAATGCTATTTATTGACTAACTGCTGTGTATTAGGTACAATGTCAGTTGCTTTTTTAGTCTTCACATTAGTTCTTCAAAGCATGTTTTCATTTTACAGATAGGGCTCAGAGAGGTTGAGTAACTCATCAAAGCCAAACAGTGGGGTTTGAATGTTGTATTTGAAAGCGCATCGTCCTTTATGAGGTCACGCTCATTTTGCTACTTCAGTGTGTATCAACTTTAGATTAAGGATATATATGACCAGGCTTTGTCATACTTGTAATTGTCGCTTTCCTGCAACATGCTTTTGAGAGCCAGAAAGGGAGGGAGGGAGGCAGGATAGGGAAGGAATATGAATGTTCCCACAAGTCCATAATGTGCTACTGAGACCCTAGATTCCACTTAGAAGGCTTTCTAAGGTAAGTATCTGGGTGGATTTGAGTGGAACAAGGTTTGATGTGAAGATGAATTTATCTGTTTTCACTGGAGATTTTGCGGAATCTGTTCCTCATAAATGGCAATTTTTTTCTTTATAGGTTCTCCAACGTCCTCTATTTCGACGCTGATTCAGACAGCCTTACTCATTGTGCAGTACCTACAGCGAGGGCTGAGTTTAGACAGAGCCTTTTCTGAAGTATGCTGGGAAGCATATGTCCACTCCCAGCATTCACCAGCAAACCATAAGGTACTATGAAGTGTTTCAAACAGCTTTCTCAGTTATAACACTCTACATTATTTAGGTGGAGGAAATTCTTTCTATTGATGGTAACTTTAATGAACTGAGAGTGGAGCACTTTAGTTACTCTTTAGTAGAGATCTGGCATCTAAAACATTTCTGGAAAATAGGTTAAATGTAAATATTACTTCTTCGAAACTTAGCAGACAAAGTGGAATTTATCTTGTAATGTTGAATATTGAAGGCTGTGATGTGAGTTGTCATGAGATAATCACAAAGGTCTTGGAAAACCATTAATATGCTACTAGTTTCTGGTGATAGCACTTATATGTTGCCTGTACACCACATGTTTTTATCTCCTACCAGCTCGCACAGGCTTTACTGGAGAAACATGTTTTTTCTCTGCGAGCACATGAAACCTGGGGTAACTCCATCCTTGCCATGGGCCTGTGGCCAGATTCTCTGCCCTCGGCTCTCTTTGCTACTGAAGATTCTCACCTGTCTATAGTCCGAAATGATGGACAGATCTTAGTATATTGCCTCAACAGGATGAGCATGAAAACCAGCAGCTGGGCCAGGTTAGTGGAGCCTTCAGCTTGTGTCTGTTTGGCGTCTTGACTCTTTTTTTTTTGATGGTAGTGGTCATGACCAACATGTTTGACCAGAATGTTATGTGGTCATTTATTACCCAGCTGTCATAGTTTCTTGTTCATTGTAATATTGCTCCCTATTATTATTCACTCAATATGTTTTAATTGTCCTCCTTTGAAGGAGACTAATCTTTCCCCATTACCTCTTGGATCCATATTTGTAAAGTTATTTTCCTGGTTCTTTGAAATATAAAATGAAAGTTCATTCTAGTACTGATTTTGCCTTATTTTTCTAATGAATTTCAGGATTCAGCCTCTTACCTTGCCAGACTTAGAGAAAATTATGCAGTCCTCTAACCCCGAGAGCTTGAAATTCAGTTCAGTTGAAGTGGATACTTACTGGATCGATGAAACAGATGTTCTGGCCATGGCTGTTAAATTGCTTATAGAAAGAGCAACCAATCAAGATTGGATGCTCAGAGTTAAATGGCTTTATCATTTAGCCAAGAATATACCACAGGGGCTGGGTGAGTCAAAAAGCTTAATTTGTATAGTAAGTGAATATATTTACACTTATACTATTTTAGGGCCTCAGTAGCTGTGTTATTCTGTGAGGATACTGTCAAAATTCTATCTGGGAGATCTCCTAGCAAGAAATTTGTGATTTGGCATTACTGTTTGTATAGCTGTTAAAAAAAAAATTAAGGCACATATATATCTGCCCTTAGATATGTTCTAAGAGAAACTTTGCCCCCATGTAATCCTTAGCATTTCAGGATCTTCCACCTTCCTATCAAATACAAAAGGAAAATGTACCATGTTATGTTACTGTTTATTTTTTGAACATGCTGCTGTACTTCTGCTATACAACCATCCTGACTGGGGAAGGTTGCTTTTGGTAACCTCATTTCCCCCAAAGGTGCATAAGAGACTTACTTTAGTTCCAGTGCTCTAAGTTGTCGTGCTTAATTTCTTTGTACTTTTTCATTTTAAGAGGAAAAACCAACAATAACAACATTGCATGGGTTGCAAAGTACAGGACTTGGAATTTGTTGGTAGAACTTGTTGCCTAAAGTAATTGAGTTTACATGAACCTTTCTATTCATGAGAACTTAGCCAGAGAATGTGTGTATTGTGTGGTGCATGTGATCTGTCTAAAATTGTATAGAGAGAATTTATATATTTTATCTGCGTTGTCCTATATGAGAGCTACCAGCCACAGGTAGCTACTAAATGTAAATATAAATTAATTAAAATTAAATAAAATCTAAAATCCAGTCCTTAGTTGCACTGGCCACATTTCATGTGCTTATTAACACGTGACTAGTGGCTACTCTGACAGTGCAACTATAGGATGTTTCCATCATTGCAAAAAGTTTGCTTGGACAGCCCCACTTCAAATATTAACATTTGCTTCTCCTTCCTCCACAGAATCAGTACAGATTAATTTGGAAGCCAATGCTGCATCTCTTAGGAATTTTTATTCAAATTCTCTCTCAGCTGGGGTCAGCAATGTCATCAAAATATTACAACCAAATATAACAGGTACTGCACCTGATTTAATTTCGAGTTCTCAGCACAGTTTAGGAAACTGGTCCCATCAAGTCCATGGAAAAAGACTGTCAGAACTGCCACTGTAATAAACACTGTATTTTGGAAGACTTACAGTATTCAGATGCAAATTCCACTTCTTTGTTTGAAATCCTTTAGTCTTTGAAAGATGATGATGATACACAACATAGTAGGGAGAGCACAGGAGTTGGAAGACTGGTCTCTGGTCCCAACTCAAACACAAACTGGCTTGTTCATTTGAGACCCATCATTCATACTTACTGCCTGTGTTTGGAAAATATGGGAATTATATTCATTTCTCTGGGGTCCCTTCCACTCAGAGCATTCTCATTTGTTAACAGAAAGGGTTTAAACTATGAGCTATTTGACTTGATGGGTAAACAATACAGTGAATTACTTCAGAAAATATAAAACCTTAATAAAAGTTATAAAGCCTTAAATATAAAGTTTTAAAACCATAATGATAAAAGAAATAGCCATTCAAGCTATCTAATCAAATGAGGTATTCAGAATTTATTTTTTTATTTTTTTAAAGATTTTATTTATTTGAGAGAGAGAGAGGACGAGTTGGGGGGTGGGGCAGAGGGAGAGGGAGAAGCAGACTCCCCACTGAGCAGGGATCCCGACATGGGGCTCTATCTCAGGACCCTGAGATCATGACCTGAGCAGAAGGCAAACGCTTAAGTGACTGAGCCACCCAAGCACCCCCAGAATTTATTTTTAATTAAGGAATAAGATTGCAAACTTACTTGAAGAGAATAATATAAAGTTAATTAAACATAAGCATTAATGAGGAAATTAGGGACATTTTCGTAGAACCAGGTTTTTAATTTCCCATCCCTGTCTTCATTTGATATTGATCAAAACATACCGTTGCCATTTGGTTTAGAAGAAAATATGCATGGTGCTTTTGTGCTAAACCAATTACCTTATGTACACTAAAGATAACGAAGTAAATGTTTGGGAAGAAATCAAACTATAGGGAAAACTACCGTAGTGATCATGTTGTGGCTGACCTAAATCATGGCTTCCCAAGTATGAAAAAATTTTGGTCTTTGGGAATAGTTCTAGAGTAGAGAGTAGCAGGTTCCCTTTTTAGTAGATATTATTTGCTCACTGTTGGAACATAGTAGGTATACCTTCATCTTCCTTTTCTAGTGTATAGCTCTGGATCATATAGTCTTACTGGACTTTGGAATATGGGGTCTGTCCTTCATGTACTTTGCTGTTGACAGTAGGCATTTGTTAGTCTAGTGTATGATAAAACTTGAAGTGCTCCACTGACCTACCCAGCCACCTTCAAGTTAATGTTACCATTGTTTTTTTGTATTTTTTTAAAGATTTTATTTATTTGACAGAGAGAGAGACAGTGAGAGAGGGAACACAAGCAGGGGAGTGAGAGAGGGAGAAGCAGGCTTCCTGTCGAGCAGGGAGCCTGATGCGGGGCTCGATCCCAGGACCCTGGGATCATGACCTGAGCCGAAGGCAGATGCTTAACGAACTGAGCCACCCAGGCACCCCTAATGTTACCATTGTTTTGTCTTAACTTCATTCCTTGGGTTCTCACAACCTCTGGAGAAGGGTCAGATCTGATCACTGCTGCTTTACAGAAGAGGTGCCAAATTTAAACCAAAGCAGCAGCATATGCTACATTATCTGATTATAAAGAAAGGGCTTTTAAGCAAAATTTTGAGTTGTTTTTTTTGTGTGTGTGTTTTAAAGATTTATTTATTTACTTGAGAGAGTGCACCTGTGCGCACGAGTGCAGGGGGGAAGGGCAGAGGGAGAGGGAGAGAGAATTTCAAGCAGACTCTGCACACTTGGGGCCTGACACAGGACTAGATTCCATGACCCTGAGATCAGGATCTGAGCTGAAACCAAGAGTCGGACACTTAACTGACCCTGCCACCCAGGTGCCCCTTGAGTTGTTTTTCTTTTTGAAAGCAAATGAGATGTATTCTTTTATTTTTCCACCATGTGAGTTAGTTTTTTTGAGGTTAATGACAACAGATTGGGTGATTAAGCTCATGGATTGTTTTCTGACCAGCAGTGGGACCTGAGCAAGTGAATGTATTGGTCAGAATGCTTGTGTTCCAGAGGGATTACCTTATATCCTACAGTGGAATGAATTTTCAGGACTAGTAGAAATTTTGCATTTAGAAAGAAAATAGTGTAAAAGCACTTGAATTTTACTTTTCTAGTGTTGTGGGCTGAAACCAGCAATTTTCTTATTCTGTCTCTTTGCCATCAGGACTGAATGTGATCAAATTAAGACAGTGCAAATCTTCCACTGAAATTTTCTAGGCAAGGAGTTTAACTCCAAAATTCTACTTCTTGTTTTGTTTTTTAAACCAGATGAATATGTGATCCCTTTGGACCCCCGATGGAACATGCAGGCTTTGGACATCATTAGAAATTCGATGGACTTTGACCCACAAACAGACCAGCCTGAGCAGCTCTTTGCCCTTTTAGAGTCCGTTGCAAACAAGTAGGTGAAGCCTGCTATTCTGGGCACTGTTTGCCTCACTGTACAATATAGCTTTAGAGATTATACCTTTTCTAAATTCTGTCAAATTTAGCTTACATGTGTTTAATCTCCTGAACCTGAGAAGTGGTGGGATGTTAGATGGGCTTGCCTTCATGCTACATGCTCAATGAAGTAACTCTGATGTCAAAAAAAAAAAAAAATGCCTGGAAATGCTGCAAGTTCTTAATAATTTAATAGGGTGCTTTAAGAGATACACTAACTCAATGTTAATGTTGTGTTATATTTTGCAATTAATCTTTTATTATAAGATAGTCATGTTTCTCTTGTTTTCTATTCATGAATCTCGGCAGCTCCTCCCATTCTCACCTGCTCATTCTCTCACAGGTCCTTTCCTCAGCCTTGTGTCCACATCATTTCCCATCCTCTAATGTTGAGACATGTAACACCTGCATGCTTACGTGCATACTCAACATATAAATTTATCTAATTGTTATATAAGCTGGTCTTTCCTCACATTTAATGTAATGGCCAGCAGTAGTTTTTTAATTGGCAAACAGTGTAATGTAATACATTTTTAAAAATAATTTTATAACTGAGGTATAATGTACATTACAGAAAAGTACACTTAATAATGAGTATATTTGGTTTTGATGAATTTTCACAAAGTGAACTCATGCATGTGGTATGAACTAGCACCTCAAGGCCCTCTTATCTCCCCTCCTAGTAACGCCCCCTTGTGCCTCCCTAGGTAACTTTTAACACCAGAGATTAATTTTATGATGGCCACTTTTAAGAGTTCACAGTGTAGAGTGTCAGATCACAGCAGAGCCTGGCAGTTTCCCTAGATGCAGCTTTTTCCAGTCATCTGTCTTCCGCACTCCCCCCCCGCCCCCCCCACAACTCAGTCATCATCACTTTCACCTCTATTTGTTTAGTCCAGAATTTGGAGGGGATGGAAAGGAATGGCAGGTTGAAGGAGATTGATCTTCCAAGGATTCTCAAGATTTCAGCAGGTAAGAGGATGTGATTGCAAAGTAGTATACAGTAATAACCAATAATATTTGTTATGTTATTGATCTCGTTTCAGGACAATCATATATCTTGACCGGGAAAAACGGATTTTTACTGAAGCAAATTTGGTTTCTGTTGGTGGCAAAAAGTTAAGAAATAGTGTTTTAAGAATGTCCTTTGAGTTCCATAAAGGTAAGAAGTTTACCTTTTATATTCTTGAGTTATGCATCTGATCATAGAATGTCTCTAAAGTTAAGAGACCTTCAGCAGCTGCTGCCATTTCACTGATTCCTTTTGATTTTTTGGCCTGATTTGTTCAATAGTAATGACTAACTGCTTTGTACATGTCCTTGATTTGATTTACTTTTTATAGTAACCTTATGTGGTGTAGGTCCCATGCTGTGAAAGAGGAGAGGGATGTACAGAGATGCTCATGGTCACATCTCTAGCAAGTAACAGAACTAGAATCTGAAATCTAGGTCTGTTGGCTCAAAAAGTTCATGCTCCTAAGTATTTGGTTATAGGTTCTTTCTTCATCCTTCCTTTATTTTTTTTAAATTGAAAAGGTATCTGTGCTTGTTGGAAAAAATTTGGACTATATGGAAGCATAAAAATTGAAGAAGTCTGCCTTTGAAGCAGTTATTGTTAATAGTGCATTCCTTTGTATCTTCTCCTCTGTGCTATCTATTCATTCAAACATATATACACTTTGTTTTTGTTTTGTATTTAAACAAGTACTTGTGGGGCGCCCTGGGTGGCTCAGTCATTAAGCGTCTGCCTTTGGCTCAGGTCATGATCCCGGGGTCCTGGGATTGAGCCCCGCATCGGGCTCCCTGCTCGGTGGGAAGCCTGCTTTTCCCTCTCCCACTCCCCTGCTTGTGTTCCCTTCCTCGCTGTCTCTCTCTCTCTCTCTGTCAAATAAATAAATAAATCTTTAAAATAAATAAATAAATAAATAAACAAGTACTTGTAAAATACCCATTATTGCTCTTTAATTTTCATTTTTCATTAAGACGTTAAGAACTTCTATAGATATGCATACCTGATTTGCTAAGTGTAATATAATAGTAGGCTAAAAATTTGCTTTCAATTTTGACCTTTAAAATTGACCTTCATACTAGAGATGCAGTTAAGTTCCATATTACAGTTGATTTTAAAAATGTCCAAATATTAATTTAAATCTGATGGAGTATTCTTATTTATGTCAACTCTAAGATCCAGAGAGCTATCACAGCCTGCCCCATGAAGTTGTGGTCAATCTTGCTGCTTTTTTTGAACTTTGCGATGCACTAATCCTGCTCTGGGTCCAGTCCTCTCAGGGGATGGTGTCTAATGCCAGTGTCATTGAGGTGAGGAAATGTATCTTTTTTTATTTTTGTGCCAAGGCAAATGTTTAAGACTTTTAGGGGTGAGACAAACTACAATGTTGTTATTATATGTCCAATATTACTTGAGAAATTTAGTTGTTCTTAACAGTTTTAAATATATACACACATATTTTAGAGCTTTGTGGGTATATAATTGACAAATAGCATATATTTGAAGTGTAGAATTTTATGTTTTGACATGTATACACCTGTGAAGCCATTACCACAATAGTGAACATATCTAATACCCTCAAGCCTTTCCTCATCTTCTTTTGTATTTCCTTTCTCTCCCTTGCCCCTACCCTAAACCAGGTATCCATTAACATGCTTTTGGTTAGTTGCATTTTTCTAGCATTTTATATAATTGGAATTATGCAGTATACTTTTTTTGTCTGGCTTCTTTCACTCAAAACAGTTATTTTGAGATATATCCATATTGTTTATTGTATTAAGAGTTCATTCTTTTTTATTGCCAAGTAATATTCCATCAAATGTAGGTACTATAATCTATCCACCTCTTGGAGAACATTGGAATTTTAATTTATATTTTAATCCACTTAAGTCTTCTTAGACATCCTTGAGTTTTGAATCTGGATTATTCTAGTAATTTCAATAAACTAGAATAGTAGGTCTTAACTTTTAAGACCGTAAAGGAGTCTTGAGTCTAAAAAGTTTATCAAAGATTTTATAGTCACATCTATACGTATTTACTATATTAGGAAATAAATCTGAGAATACAAAAAATATTAATTTGCTTAAAACACACAATAGCAAATCCATTGAATGTTAACAGGAATAACATTTTTAATGAGAATCAACTGTTTTTCAAAACAAATTAATGAAAAGTACAACTATCTTTACATTTCTTCAAGTCTTTTTAATGTATGGATTAACAGAAGAAAATGGAATCTTTGCATTCATTCTTACATTATGTTGTTTAGGCCTCTATTTATATAGTTCTCCTCCTCCCTTTTCCAACCTTATGTCTTCATAACCATTTCATATAACTGTGAATAATTTTCTTTGATACTGTACCACAACTTGACAAGTGATAGTTTTCTAAAGATTACTTGTAATGTGGAATCTGAAAAAATACACCAAACTTGTCATGCATCAAAATCCATTCATCTAGCTTGCACTTTGGATGGACTTTTACTTTTTACTCTTGTAGGAATTTAGCTCATGCTTTGGTAATTTGGAAATTATTGTTCACCGAGTTATCAGATCTTCCAAATGTTGATAAATCATTCTTCAGTGTCAACAGAGTCACACTGATGAAAAACTATCACAAACCTCATCAGAAAAATCTTGAAGTATTGGGAATTTGTAAAGGTCTTGGTTTTTCAAAGTTCTGGGTTTCGCTTGAAAGCTTGAATTTTATCTTTGACAACAAATACTCTCAATTGCTTTTCTTGAACTGGCAGATTCACTTCATTTTCAATATAGTGTTTGCCAGATACCCAGTCACAGTTTGTCCATCCCACCCATCCCATCTCTTTTATTGGTACTATCAGTGCAAATGTCAACATAGTGAAAAAAGGTAAATAATTTGATATTATGAAAATAGCTTTTATCTCTCTGAGAGAAATCACTCAAGAAATCTTGAGACCACTTCACTATAAAAATACATTTTAGAAGAGCAATGTTAGAGGGCGCCTGGGTGGCTCAGTTGGTTAAGCAACTGCCTTCAGCTCAGGTCGTGATCCTGGAGTCCCAGGATCGAGTCCCACATCGGGCTCCCTGCTCAGTGGGGAGTCTGCTTCTCCCTCTGACCCTCTCCCCTCTCATGCTCTCTCTCACTCTCTCTCTCTCAAATAAATAAATAAAATCTTTAAAAAAAAAAAAAAAAAAGCAATGTTAGAGACTCACCTGATTTGCAATACAAATCTACTTTAGTGAAAACAGTAGGTATTATCACAAGGATAGACACATAGACCAGTGAAACCAAAAGGAATTCAGAAATAGATCCTCATAGGGTCAATTGATTTTTTTTTCTTCTTCTAAATATGCAAAGGTAATTTAATGGGGAAAACCAGTATATTCAACAAATGGTGATGGAACAAGTACAATAAAGTTCATATAATAAAGTTAAAAAATGAGCCTTCACCCGTCTTACATTATATAGAAAAATTACCTTAAAATGGATCATAAATCTAAATATAAAAGCTAAAACTATGAACTGTCTTTAAGAAAACATGGGAGAAAATCTTCATAACCTGAGGATAGGCAAAGATTCCAGAGGATTCTTCATAAAAGAAAAAATTTGATAAATTTTGTCAAAATCAAAACCTTCTGTTCTTGACATCTCTAAGAAAATGAAAACACTGGAGAAACTTTAAAAATGGGCTGTATTACATAAAATTATAATTATATATTATAGATATTATATATATAAATTATATAAACTAATACAGCCCAAATTTTTAAATGAGCAACATAATTTGAATAGGTATTTCTCAGAAGATATGTGAAGGCTTAGTAAGAACTTCAAAACTTGCAACATCATTAGTTATCAAAGAAGTGTAAATTGAAACCACAGTGAAGTGCCACCCACAAAATGGCTAAAATTAAAATCACTAATAGTAGCAAGTATTGGTAAGGAAACAGAACAGTCGAAATTCGCCTATACTGCTGGTTGGAATACAAAATAGCACAACTGCTTTGTAAGAAAAGTTGGCGGTATCTAATAACATTACATGTACACATACCATATAACCCAATAATTCCATTTTCTCTAAGGAAATAGCTCTGAACTTCAAGTGCTTGGAGGAAAAAAATCTGTGCCTTCTCTGACTGTTTTAATGTCCCTAAAAATATTTCAGTCAAATGCTAGACCTTTTATGTGTGTATGTTAAGTATTGATTAACAATTGAAATCTGGGTCTTGTGTCTTTTACCGAGAAATGCTTGTGAGTAGTTTGGTTTACTTTGTTTTTAGATCTTGGATTCTCTGCGGTGGCGGGACCGGTTTTGGACCGTGGCTGACACAGTAAAAGTGGATGCCCCAGGCCTGGCCCTGCTTGCCCTTCACTGGCACTGGGTTTTGAAACATTTGGTCCGTCAGATCCCTCAACTCCTAATGAACCATGAAAACAAGTAAGACTCATATTTTGAGTAATAATGTCAATATCTGTAGTACCAATGATGATAAAAAAAAGGTTTGGAATTGAAACTTGTTGTTTTACTTTGGTTGATTCCCTTTGCCTATTGGTGAATGTGAATCAAATATAAAATGTAAATGATGTCTCTACTATCCAGCATTTCCCCCTTTCCTTACTTCCCTCTTCCCTTTTCTCCTTCTTTAAAGATATTACAAAGAGGTTCAGACGGTCTCAGAACATATTCAGAATTGCTTGGGGAGCCCAACTGGTGGCTTCACTGGTATAAAGAAGTTGCAAAAGTTCCTGGGACGACCATTTCCTTTTAAGGTACAACTTAGAAACATGTCGTAAACACTAAGACTTGACATCTTAAGTTCTCCTGGAGCATGGGGACTGCCATTCAACTAGACTCATCCTTGCCAGTAACACTTAATCTAAATGTTCACAATACTATTAACTGATTTGTGAAGTGTTAACACTTTGCTTATTCTTGGAGAGTATTAAGTCTGGGTAGAGTTTTAACTTTATTACTATAAAATCTCCTGAGAGCAACAGGAGTAAACAAACCTTATGTTTTCTAGAAGCATTGTGGAAATGTTTCATATTTTTTCTTATATCTGAACAGGCTGCTAAAAAGAACCTCCTTTCTCCTTGATAGTAGGTTCTCCTGGGTTTTGTTGTTTCAGAACAAGCTGGTGGTGGAGTGTTTTTCTCAATTGAAAGTCCTTAACAAAGCGCTTGCCATCAGAGAGCGGATGCCTGCCCTTGGGGAAAGTGGAAGGTGGGAAGACATTAATCATCTCCAAGTGGTTGCTTCTGAATGGACTTTAAAGAAAAGTCTCTTGCGTGCCTGGGGATTGGTCCTCAGAGCTAATATTCTGGAAGATGCCAACCCAGGTAATATACTCTGGAGTTTAGCCTGCTGACAGATGCTCCAGAAGTATTTGCTGCTCTACAGCCAATAAGTTTTTAAGTTTTTCCCTTAGATTTTCTTTTTTTCTGTTTGTTTCTTTTCTCTTTTCCTTTTTTTCTCTTTTTGTATACTATATCTACCATTAAATACGTGTCAGGCATAGAGTTGGACTTCACATTGTTTAATTCTGTCATCAGAATTGTGCAGGTATTAATGACATCATTTCACAGAAACTTAAGCTCAGGTTAAGCTCACAGTCACATAACTAGATGTTGGGAATCTGAGCCTGTTCTATTGACCACTATGCTATAATGTTGCATGTGTCTTTCTGTCCAGATGAGTTGAAGAATCTTGTGAATGCCCATTGTTTAGAACTAAAAGCCAAAGGAATTTCAGTTGGTTTTCTGGAGAAAAAGCACAATGAAGCTTCCTCCCTGTTCCAACCAGACTTTACCTCCTTAATCCAACTCACCAGGAATGTTCAGTTGTGGCCTGCAATGGAGTACCTGGCGATGCTTTGGCAGTACAAAGTGACAGCTGATTTTATGACACAGGCTTGTCTAAGAAGGTAAGCCATTTTTCCTTGGGAGAACTTTTTTTCTTGTTAGGTTATTCTATGTATCCGACTTGTGAAACAAAGCACAGACTTGTCTTAAAGGGGACTAGTTACCGAAACCAAGGGAGGCCTGTTGCCACTGATTCTTTGCTTGTTTTCACTCCACCTCTACAAGTTACTAGGTGTTTTTCCAGTAGAATTGCTTGTTTGTATTTTAATAAATGCACTGTAAGTTCTGTGTGTTCCATCTTCCCATACATAGCAGATTTCTAGCAGTTTATTGATAGCCCACAACCCATCCTTTCTTCCTCTTTACTTGTGGAACAGGTCCAGCAAAAATCAGCAACCCCAGATAGATGAGGAGATAAGTCATCACATCACATTTTGTCTTAAGCACACACCAATTGCTCCGCGAGAGCTTCGAGACCTTTGGTTCTTATTGCACCATCAGAAGGTAAAAAGGGAGATAAACCTCTATACTATGAGCCAATTAGACATTCTGCAGCAGACTGGTTGCAGAATGTTCTATTTATGTCCGAAACTCCAGTCTTACTTGAATTAACTTTCAAAGGGGAGAATTTTGAGTGTTTTTTGCAGTAATTATCTGGGTATTTCACAACTCTTATTACAGAATCATTGTATTTGGTTTCTAGTTAAATGAGGCTGAAATATGCTTATTTTTATTGTTTGTGCAAAAATACAGTGTGAGAGTGTTTTTAATCTTTCCCCCAAGAATAACTATTGAATGTGAATAGTGGTAAACTGCAGTTAATATAACTTCATTAGTACAACCTTTATTCATTTACCTATTTTGCTGATATTATAATCGTGTGATTCACTTATATTTCCTCATGTGCCTTATAAAAAGCAGATCTCAGTTTTATAAAATTATAAACAAGATGATAAGTGGCTTAACCAAAATGACCAGGGTGGCAGGAAATCAGGGACATTAGAATTAATATCTTTAAAACCCATGTTAATTTTAGATGAGTCTTATAAGAGGGAAACCTCATAACTTGATTTATGGAATTTTTCTCAAATATTCTCTTATCTATTTATCTCTAGGTGTCTACTGAAGAAATTATTTCATTGTGGTCTGACTTACTTAATTCCACATTTATGTCTTTTTGGAGCAGTACTGTGACTACAAATCCAGAGTACTGGCTAATGTGGAGCCCTCTGCCTGGTGTACAGCAGGGGGAGATGCCCAAGTCCCTTTTGGACTCCACATTGAAGGTTTGTTGACGTAAAATCATAAAAGTGTTTGATAGTGGAAAAAATTTCTTGATCTAGCAATAAACATTTATTCCTAGGACAGAACAGTAACTAAATAAGTGATTGCAGTACTTTATTTTCTGCAGGATGTTAATAAGTATATCTTCAAAAAAGATATTCTATCTTAAATCATTTGGGAAGTTCTGAATTAAAGCAAATAAAGTTAAATATCTTCACTTGGGGTGCCTGGGTGGCTCAGTCATTTGAGCATCTGACCCTTGGTTTCAGCTCAGGTCATGATCTCAGGGTTGTGAGATTGAGCCCTGCATTGGGCTCCACGCCCAGTGCGGAGTCTGCTTGGGGATTTTTTCCCCCTCTGCTCCTCCCCTTACTCATACTCTCTCTCTCTAAAATAATAAAAAAAAGTCTTCACTTTCTTCTCTAATTAAAATACCTTTTTTCGGGGCGCCTGGATGGCTCAGATGGTTAAGCTTCTGCCTTCGGCTCAGGTCATGATCCCAGGGTCCTGGGATCGAGCCCCGCTTTGGGCTCCTTGCTCAGCGGGGAGCCTACTTCTCTCTGCCTGCTCTGCCTGCTGCTCCCCCCATTTGTACTCTCCCTCTCTCTCTGGCAAATAAATAAAAATCTTTAAAAAAAAATACCTTTTTTCTAGTTATAAAATATTTTAACAGTATAGAAATGTATATGTACGTGTGTATATGTGTTTGTGTATACAGTTGACCCTTGAACAACACAAGGTTTGAACTGCACAGGGTCACTTACACATGGATTTTTCTCAGTAAATATGTATTTTATATTGTATTGAAAAGTAAGGTAGAAGTTGCCAAATGCCTAGAAGCAAAGGGAGGGTAGAGGAAAGATGCAGGGAAGGCTGAACAGCAGGTCTCTCACCTGATTCTGGCACTCCCTGTGCAAAGCTCGGTTCATTGAGGTATTGAACTGAGACAGGTACAAAGGGACTGGCGGGGTGGGGGTTCTCACTGAAGTGGCAGGGCCTGTCATTGGCAGAGTTGGCAGAGGACCACAGAATGATGACTCTCCGAGGTGAGGAGTCTAGAAAAACACCAGGGCACAGGATAAGCGCTAAGCAGGATTCTTGGTGGCAGAGGGGACAGGGGACAGGGGACAGCGGGGAGGGGGTGTTGTCCATGGTGCTGAAAGTCCAAGGCAGGCAGTTAATACCACAGGGATAGTGGCCCCTGGCTCACTGCTTGCCAGCATTTCCTGTAAGCAGAAACTGTGTTAGAACCATGCAGCAGGGGTCAGTGACCTGGAAAGGTGAGTAAAGGTACTCTGCCTTTCCTGATTCTTTGCCTTTCTCTGGACTCTACATGGAAGGAGATTCTGCATTCTTGGGGAGGAGCAAGTAGCAGATACCACTCGAGGGTCCAACTCTGCTGACTTTGGGGATGAGAAGACCTGTGGTGTCTTGTTCTTCTGTACTGTACATAAGTTTTTGGGGAGTTAACCATTAAATACATGGACTTTTTTATTGCGTGGGAGGGTTGGCACCCCAACCCCTGTGTTCAAGGATCAACTTTACATAGATAGAATTCTGTAGAAATAACCACTCTTTGCCTTGTATCTTGTTTACATATATTTTGTATTAAATGTATATGTAAACAAAAATAAGATCGCTTTCTTTGTTCACATAATAGGTCATGGAAACATGTCATTCCAGCTTATTCTTTTTAAGGTATTCCATTGTTCTAATGTGCTGGAATTTATTTAATTACTTATTCATAAATGTCGAGATTTCTTGCCTTTATTTCTCCCCTTCCTATAACAAGCATACCTGCATCAACTACTGTTGTGTAAATCTTTGTCTATTTGTCCTAGCATTTCTGTGGATATGTTACAAGAACTGGAATTTAATCCTTGGTCAGAGTGTCTGCACAGTTAAAGAAATTTATGGCTATTCTCAGAATGTCTAGGCAGGTGGTTTTTGTTTTTTACCACCCCCCCCCCCGGCCAAGTTTTTAAAATTCCAGTTAGTTAACATACAGAGTAATACTAGTTTCAGGTATAGAATTTAGTGATTCATCACTTACATACAACACCTGATGTTCATCACAAGTGCAGCCTTAATACCCGTCACCTGTTTAACCCATCCCCCCCCAACTTTCCCTCCAGTAACCATCAGTTTGTTCTGTATACTTGTCTGTTTCTTTTTTGCCTCTCTTTCCCCCTCCATGTTCATTTGTTTCGTAAATTCCACATATGAGTGAAATTATATGGTACTTGTCTTTCTCTGACTTATTTCACTTAGCATAATACTCTCTAGCTCCATCCATGTCATTGCAAATGGCAAGATTTCATTCTTCTTTATGGCTGAGTAATATGGGCAAATGGTTTTTAACTCTAGGGATAGTGAAGAAAGAATGACAGAGGCACTGGCCAGCTCATAATAGCCTGTCATGGGCTAAAAACCTGCTGACATATAATTTATCCATTTATCAGTCGATGGACATTTGGGCTGTTACCATAATTTGTCTATTGTTGATAATGCTGCTATAAACATCAGGGTATGTTTACTTTTTTAAACATGCTAGGAGCTAGTAAAGGGGGAGGTCACAAAGTCCTGGATGATCACAGGAAGACTTAGGACTAGAGCACAATTTCACTTATTGTATCTGTAAGAACCTGTTTCTTCATATCCTTGACACACTAGGTGTTATCAACATTTTTAAGTATTGCCAATTATTCAGTTTTTAAAATCTCATTTGAATTTGTACTCCTGATTATTTTTTTGGGATTAAATATCTTTACACATATATATAATGTTTCCTTCTCTGCATTATTCAGTCGTTTATTGCTCATTTGCTAAAAAACAAAATTTGAATTCATCATCATTTTCTTATTGAAGATCTCTTTATTATGGATATTAAACTTTTATCCACAATATGGTTGGAAATATATTTCTGCTGTTCTCTTGTCTCTCAAGTTTTATAATGTTTTCTTTTCAAATACTCTGGCCCCTTTCTATTTTCTGGCTTTGGTGTCATGCTTTTAAAAAAAGTCTTTCTTCACTATCCCTAGAGTTAAAAACTATTTGCCCATATTTTCTTGTATATGTTTGTTTTGTTTTATATTTAAATCATCAGTTACATCTGGATATCTTGTTTTGTGAGGTAGGTATACAAATATTTTATACAAACAGTATATCCAAAAGCAGTATAACAACACCATGTTTTATTAATTCATCCTTTCCACGCTCATTTGAAATGCCACCTTTGTCATACCTTATTCCCACAGATGTTCATGGCTTTGTTTTGGACTCTTCTATTCTCTTTCTGTATCAAAATTGATATTTTTAATTAAAAAAAATTTTTTTTGTAATCTCTATAGCCAATATGGGGCTCCAACTCATGACTCTGAGATCAAGAGTCACATACTCTTCTGACTGAGCCCAGCCAGGCGCCCCTCAAAATTGATTTCTTTATTGTAACACGTTTCTCAAAGCCTTTAGTGATAAATCTTATGGATTCCCCAAGAGTTGCAGAGTATACGGTGTTTCCCATTTTATGTATTTAACCACCTAATCCTTCGCTGTGGACAGCTACTAGTGTGTCTCAGATGAATAGTCCAAGGAGCACAGGTTTGACAAACTTTGTCCCTGACTATTTTTTTTTTTAAGAGATTTTATTTATTTGAGAGAGAGAGTATGAGCAAGAGAGCACAAATAGGGGAGAAGCAGACTCTCACTGAGCAGGGATACTGACGTGGGGCTCGATCCCAGGACCCTAGTATCATGACCTGAGTATACGGCAGACACTTAACCAACTGCGCTACCCATGTGCCCCTTTGTCCCTGACTCTTTAACATTTATCTTCTTACTCTTTTCCCTGCTTCCCAAGTTTCTCCTTCCTGCAATGTGCCCCTAGCTCTACTACAAGAATGGTCTTCCTGATGCCCAGGTGGGAGGGATTTTCTTGCAGTGGTAAAGCACCAATTGCTCCTCATTCTTTAAGAATGGAGTCTGTTTCTTTAAAGCCTACTAACACCTGACCCCAGTCTGCACTCTGGTTGAGATTTACCTGGTCCTAGCAACCTGGACCTCCTTCTCTTACTCTCTTTCTTCCCTCTGAAGTGCTCAGTGCTCAACTGCTTGTTGAAATCCTTTTAGTTAATTTCTAAAAGATATATGACCTCTCTTCATCCATCAGGGCCCCGGCAGTCTCAGTAGAGCTGTATTCTCCAAGTGCTGCTTTGAAGTCTTGACCAACAGCTGCAGAGCAAGTCCCTGGGATGTGAGTGGCTTTCCCATCCTGTCCTCCTCACATGTCACCCTGGGAGAGTGGGTTGAGAGAGCCCTGCAGCTCCGGGACATCAGCCTGGTGCTTTGGACCAACATGGCTATGCCTTCAGTCGCAGAGTTCAGGTATTCTTACATGCCCCTGCCTCCCCGCCCCCCGTAAACTGTAAAGGTCTGTCTTTCCTACAGAGCATGTAGCAGAAAACTCAGTCAGAACTTGTTTCTGTAGAAGGTAGTTTTGGTGGGTGAAGGCAAGTATATTTTCTGGCTGGATCAGCAGGTTTTTAGCCCATGACAGGCTATTATGAGCTGGCCAGTGCCTCTGTCAATTTTAAGCTTATTGTGATAAAGAGAGTGGTGCTTGGAAAAGCATGTAAGATTACTTGAGAAGAGAAATTCACCTTTAGCTATTGGCAGTGCAGTCTGCCATGTCGTTTTCTGAGAGAATGATAGTGTGAGAAAGGAATGCTGTTTGATGTAGTACAAACCCTTAAATGCTTCCTTATCTCTACAGACGCACGGATTCGCAGCTCCAGGGGCTTGTGCTGTGCCGGCACCTGGCAGGTTTGGCAGAGCTGCTCCCTGAGCCCCGGCGGCAGGAGTATATGCAGAACTGCGAGCAGCTATTGCTCGGGGACAGCCAGGCCTTCCAGCATGTGGGCCAGACTCTTGGGGACATGGCTGGGCAGGAGGCTCTGCCCAAAGAGCTGCTATGCCTCTTGCTCACCTCCCTGCGCCACTTGTTTGGGGAAGGGGACGGTAAACGGGACCTTCCTGAGCCAGCCCGCCGTGGGAGCCTCTGGGTGAGCCTTGGCTTGCTCCAGATTCAGACATGGCTTCCGCAGGCACGCTTTGACCCTGCAGTGAAGAGAGAATACAAACTCAAGTATGCTAAGGAAGAGGTATGGAGGAGTGAGAGTTTGGAGCATGAGCTCCATCCCTGACTGGGTGGGTTTGCTTAGTATATTACTCCTTTTATTGCTTTTTGGATGCTTAGAGCATCAGAGGGATGATTTTGCATAGGCTGCTCTGTGACATCCCAGGAGTGTGTTCTAAAGACTGCATTTTCCTCTTTGAGAGTTCCTCTAAGTAAGCTTAGGTACTTGGAGGGGCCCTTCCTAAGCTTCTGATGTATTTGCCAATAGGTTGCAGTAGACGGAGGTCACAATAGTCAAACACCTGAGGCATTGCCAGAGAACTAGTGGTATCTCTCCTATCCATACTCCCTCTACTTGAACTAAATTTTGAATATTTGGACTTGGATAATTTCTTTTAGATATGGTATGGTATTCCTCAGGTTTTAAAGTTTGGGTGTTTGTTATCTAAAATTCAAGAATCAAGTAAATTTAGATTAAGTGGCATCCCTCAATAGTTGAACTTCTAACCAAACTGAGGAACTGAATGCATAAAGATAGTGATATAATTTTCCTTCTTCAAAATATGGAACTAGTATATGAGTTGGTAAAGACTAAGCTGCTATAGCAGAGTCCTAGAAGTTCAGTGGTGTGAATAAGATAGTTTCTTTTACCTAATAGCTCTAAGGTGAGTGATCCAGGTTAATGGAGCAAAAACCCCTGCTCTTGGATCATTCAAGAGCCCAGGTTCCTTCCATCCAGTTGCTCTACCCTTCCCCAGGGCATTGTCCTCCTGGACATGGTCATAGCTGGGCACAGCAGACCAGCTTCTTCCCTTTCTCTTAGTTACACCAGCTGCAGTGTGAGTGGAAGACCCGAAACCTCTCGTCCCAGCTACTGACTGGAACAGACCTGGAAAATGAAGTCATTATCCGTTACTCTCATCCTCACATCAGGTAACAGCAGAGTAATTGTGTTGTGCTGTTTTTTTGTTTTTGTTTTTGTTTTTTAAAGACATTTTGAGGTTGACCTTTGCAGTGTAATTGCAATGTTAAAGGTGATAATACATGTCTCTACATGTCCTAAAGCCATGGTTATGGTCAGGAAAAATTAATACTCTGAAAGGAGGGGCAGGATTCACATAGGGCCAGGTGGGTTGAAACCAGAACTTATTTTCAACATGATAGAAGTTGGATCTGATGATGTGCACTGTGTGGGTTTGTTGTCTTGGTAAATATTGTGTAGTGTAGTAGGTCTGCATTCCAGTCCGGTTCCTGTCCTTTGGCCTCAGACTTTAAGGAGATCACTTAATGCCTTTGAGCCTCAGAGTCCGTGTCTATAAGAGGAGGATCATAGCAACTACTTAAGTGAATTGTGATTAGACTTTGATGAAATATGCATCTACATTGCTTAACACCATGTGTGGTGTGTGATAAATGATCTCTCTGTATTATTCATTTACATTATAATTGTCAATATTTTCTTCATATTATTCCTCAGCAGCTGATCTGCCTTCATTCTGTTTTCCTGAGCTAAAGACTCAGTCTAGATTTGCTGTTTTTCACCTGACAGAATTTGCATATTGTGTTAATTTGCCTTTAGACTACTTCGCCAAAGAATTGATCATCTGGAGAACTTAATCTGCAGCCTGTCAAAGAAGCAGGCCTTTAGACCGCAGGTGCCTACCTACGAGTCACTGGTGCAGGAGATCCACCACTATGTCACCAGCATTGCCAAGGCCCCTGCTGTTCAGGATCTGCTCACACGGCTCCTGCAGGCCCTCCACATGGATGGGCCTCGGTCTGCCCAGGTGGCCCAGACCCTTCTGAAGGAGGAAGCTTCCTGGCAGCAATCCCACCACCAGTTCAGGAAGCGGCTGGCCGAGGAGTATGCCCTGTATCCAGACTCTGTGGCCCCACTGCAAGCATCCATCCTGCAGTTGCAGCATGGCATGAGGCTGGTGGCATCTGAGGTCTACGCTTCATTCCAAGGCAGTGTGGTCTGTGCAGACAGGCTGGGCACCCTGGCCACCTCCCTGTTGGCTTTTCCATCGGTGGGCCCCACCTTCCCCACTTACTATGCTCATGCAGACGCTTTATGCTCAGTGAAATCAGAGGAGGTTCTTCGAGGCCTTGGGAAGTTGCTCCTCAAGCGCTCAGGAGGAAAGGAGCTGGAAGGCAAGGGCCAGAGACCTTGCCCCACTCGAGAGCAGCTGCTGATGAATGCCCTCCTTTACCTGCGCTCCCATGTGCTGTGCAAGGGAGAGCTGGACCAGAGGGCCCTGCAGCTCTTCAGACATGTATGCCAGGTAAGCCCATTTCTGGGGGTCCAGCCCCGACCTCCTGCTGCAGGGAGCTGGGAGCACAAGAGGGGCATCTGTAGGACATTAGCAATACCCTGTGTAGAAAGAGCCATGTGGTTGGGCAGTGGGATCTAGTGTCTTCCTTTCTGACTCCTATTCAACTGTCAGTTTTGGGGGTCTTTGTCCCTCAGTTTTTAAGAGGTTAGAAAAAATCAGTGAAGTTAGCTCTTTATCTGTGATACACACTGCAAGTATTTTCCCCTAGTTTGTTGTTTGTCTTTTGACTTTATTTATGGTGGTTTTTGCCAGGTAATAGTATCAACTTATTAAGAAAATCTGTTTTCCTCTTACCAATGAAAACAATTTGTTCTCAATTTATATAATTAAAAGAATAAATATAAACGAAACTTACTAGATTTTACCACTTAAATAAGCTGTATAACTGTTAACATACTAGTGCGTCCCATTCTGGGTTTATTTGTATACATGTATCTGTACATGTATGTCTATGACATTATAAATTTAAGTCATTTGTCCCAGTGGTTTATAAATTTTTGTTTTTTAGCAGAACTCTTTTTAAAATAAAAGCCTTATACTAGTTTCCCGATATGTAATAGATAAAAGGTGTGCTTTAATTGAGGACAGTTCTGTCCCCTCTGTGGTCTCTGAGACTGGTCTTTAAGTTGCTACAGTTCTGCAAACCACTGTTAAAATCCATTCTGTTTTATACTTCGCTTTAAAAAACTTAACAGCATTTAGTGATTATTTTCCTCCATAATTACGGTATTTTTTACCTACATCATATTGAATGGCTGCCTAGTTTTCTATTATATGGCTATGCTCTAAAACATTTAACTAATTTCTTATCATTGGACACTTATTTTTTTTTTCTTTAAAGATTTTATTTATTTGTCAGAGAGGGAGAGAGAGAGAGCACAAGCAGGGGGAGTGGGAGAGGGAGAAGCAGGCTCCCCGCTGAGCAAGGAGCCCGATGTAGGACTCGATCCCAGGGCCCTGGGATCATGACCTGAGCTGAAGGCAGATGTTTAACCAACTGAGCCACCCAGGTGTCCCATCATTGGACACTTAATATTTGTAGTCTTTTTACTATCTTAGGAAACATCACCACCACCATCACCATAAATAGTCTTATACCTAGGTCTTTGGGTACAAATTCTAGAAAGCAGAATTGCTGGGATGAAGATTAACCACTTAGGTTTTTAATACAGATTATCTTTCTGAATGGTGGATACTCATTTCCTCAGTTCTTATCAGTACTGTTTATAGTTTTTGCCAACTTAAGGACTTAAAATCTTAGAGTTACTGGGGATTTAAGAAGTGTCTGATAAGACATAGCCCAGTTTTGTCTGATTGGTGCCCTGCAACCACCCTGCCCCCAACCCACGTTTCCCTTTCCTGAACTCCTGGGCCAGCTGCTTGAGTTGTTAGCCAAGTGCAGTCTGAATCACAGCCCCCACGTTGCCTACCCAGAGCCTGTCCTTAGTACAAAACATAATTAACTCCTGACAGGAAGTTCCAGTGGCATTAACTCTACTGTAGCAAGTTTCTACACCTGTGAAAAAGTAGCAGTACATCAAGGGGGAACTCAGAAAATGGGTTGCTGCAGAAACACAGTTTGAAAAGTTCATTTGCTCTCTATTACCTGGGATTTAGTTTCTTGGACGTTGGCGTTTACTTGTTTTTGAACCATGGTACTTTTGTTATCGTGAGAAATTAAGAGATAACAAGTTTTGCTTTGTTCATTTAAGCACCTCAGCAAAGACAAACAAGTTTCCTTCCAAATGTGTAACTTTTCAGGAAATTATCAATGAGTGGGATGAACAGGAACGCATAGCCCAAGAGAAGGCCGAGCAGGAAAACAGCCTTTACAGATACAGGAGCAGGAACTCCAGGACAGCCCTGAGTGAGGAGGAGGAGGAAGAACGGGAGTTCAGAAAGCAGTTCCCACATCATGAAAAGGTTGGGTGGTTGGTAACAGGGTTTGTTTGGGAATAATTTCCCTTGATATCACCTGTGTTACCTTTGACTGGTTTTGTAATCATCCTTTTTACTACATCTTTATGTAAGTCACTACTTCATTTTCTTGATTGTTCATGCTTCATCTTTGCCCCTTTCTTTTGGCTTAGATCTGGATTTTGATTTTTAGAAGTTCAATTGCTCTAATGTTATTGACAGGATTTTGCAGATATTCTGGTAGAACCAACACTGGAAGAGAAGAAGGGAACTTCAGATGGGCAAGAAGAGGGAGCAGCCACAGACCCTGCTCTCCTGTCCCAGAGCTCCATGCAAGCTGTGATGCTGATTCACCAGCAGCTGTGCCTCAACTTCGCTCGGTCCCTATGGTACCAACAGACTCTGCCGCCACACGAGACAAAGCATTACCTTGGCCTGTTTCTGTCCTGCTATCAAACTGGGGCATCTCTTGTGACACACTTCTACCCTCTGATGGGTATGACAGTTTACTTTTGTTATACTCTTGGAAAATGAAAATGAATAAATGTGATGGCTAGTTCTGGAACAATTAAAATCATTACTTCCCTGTTTTTTGCTAAATTACTTATTGAGGGAGTTTCCTTAGCTTAAGAGACTCAAGCTACTTCAAAAAACTTGGTTTAAAATTCTGCAGTAGTGGATTTTTATCATTTGAATACTTTGGGGTGAAGGGATTAAAAAAATAAGGATATGGACTTAGTTTAGATGGTTTTGTTCCTCAGTATTATTTCTAATTTGCCTCTAATAGCTTCGGTGCTTTTCAAATCACATGTTCCTGGGAGCAACCTGGGAACTCAGAAATTAATCTTATAGAATTTCACTTGATTCAGTTTCCTGTATGATCTCATGAGTTATTCCTTGCTATTAGGAAGGAGGCTTTAAATTTCCTTTCTGCCTACCAAGACAGCCACAAAAACCAGGAAATTGAATCCATCAAACCAAACTCTGTAGCTTGTTGATAACAGCCAAATATATGAGTTCCTCTGTATTTCTGAGAAGCTTGGCAGATTTGATGATATTCCTTTGATATTAGGGTCCTAGTCCTCTAGGCCCATGTTGCTTTGGGCATGAATGGCGTTGAATTATCTTAATTAGTTCCAGTAGTTCATTATTTCTGAGCATGTTTTTGTCATCTTTGTAACTTGATAGCTTAGCCTACTGAGTTCACTGACTTTACTATGATGTTGTTAACTTCCTAGGAGCTGAGCTGAATGACCAACTCTTGGGCAGCCAACTTTTGGCCTGCACCCTCTCCCATAACACTCTCTTTAGTGAGGCAATCTCAGATCTGATGGTGAAGCCTGATGGGCCCTATGACTTCTACCAACACCCCAATGTCCCAGAAGCAAGGCATTGTCAACCTGTGCTTCAAGGTTTCTCGGAGGCTGTTATTCAGCTGCTGCAGGATTGGCCAGAACACCCGGCCCTTGAACAGGTAGGGCAGCCGGTGAGGAGCGAGCCCTGAGGATACAGTCTCGGCCATCTCCAGGAGGCATTCATGTGCACATTTCAATATATAAACAAAGGTTCGCAGAACCCCACTTCAGTGGGACACTACTCACTGCAGGATGGACATACCAGTTTGTACTGCTGTTGTATAAGTGATGTCTGAGATTCTACTAATTTTATTTGTTGGTCAGAGTTTGCTGTCTACATGTTAAAATGCTGTTGTATTGCTTGGTTTATTCAGATACCTATGTATATTAGCAAAGGCCTCGCTTTTTCAAGATTGGCAATTTTAACTCGGACCTCACTTGTAGTCTTCAGCCAATTTTGTAATAATTCTTATAACAGAGAGTGGTTAAGATGGCTGGCTCAGTCAGAAGAGCATGTGACTCTTCATCTCTAGGTTGTGAGTTCGAACCCCACATTGGCTGTAGAGATTACTAAAAAATAATAATAATAATAATAATTATCTTCCCAAACTCTGTGTCTTTTCTAGAGTAATGCAGATAAAATGTTTATCTTAGATCCACAGTCCTGGAAGTTTCCTCCATGGCTTTCACAGGTGCTTGTGTAGCAGGGACTTTGCATAAAACTTTCATCAGGTCACTCTTCAGTACCCTGTGACTTTGGATGATTGATATTCCCACAGAGATACCTAGATCTTTTTCCTTTTTTTCTTTTTCTTTTTCTTTTCTTAATTTAATTTTTGAATTAAATTTATTTATTTTTTAATTTATTTTATTTTGTTTTGTTTTTTTTATTTTTATTTATTTTCTGCAGCTGCTGGTTGTAATGGATAGAATTCGTAGTTTCCCACTTTCCAGTCCCATCTCAAAGTTCCTGAATGGCTTAGAGATCCTTCTGGCTAAGGCACAGGTAAGATAATTCTCTCTCTTCCTCATTTTATTTTATTTTATTTTATTTTAAGATTTTATTTATTTGGAGAGAGAACACAAGCAGAGGGGGTGGGAAAGGGAGAAGCAGGCTCTCCGCCGAGCAGGGAGCCCGATGCGGGGCTCGATCCCAGGACCCTGGGATCATGACCTGAGCTGAAGGCAGATGCTTAATGACTGAGCCACCCAGGTGCCCCCTCTTCCTCATTTTAGTTTGTAGTCAATTGAAAAAAGATTATCTTGTGGCAGAGTTATTGTTAGAGGGACAGAAAGTTATAGTTTGGATTGGAGAGAGGGATAAGCTTCCTTGGTTTTTCTGGCATGGGGTCAGATCATTACAGGTGAAGCCATTGCCTTATGGGGCATGTGAGGGATCTGCCTCCCCTGTTCTCAAGGGTGGGATGCAGCATCTGCTGGTACTGAGGGCTCCTTCGGCCCGGGCTTTCCTGGTGGGCTTTCAGACTAGCCCCATGCCTGCACATGTCATCCCCCTCTGTCCTCTCACAGCCTCTGAAGTATCTGGTGTTTCTCTAATTATCACATTAGGGTTCTGCACTTTGGAGGGGGTCACATGTCTAACAATAGCAATTCAGACTCATCTCCCTAAATCCTTTGCTTTTTGCCTAAATTTGGCTCTGCTGAAGTTCTGTCAGGTGACCGGAAGCAACTAGAAGCTTGATACACTGGATGTAAACTCGTTGCTATTGGTAAATTGGCATAAAAGTTATTTAGGGGCCCATTGGTCTTCACTCAAGGACAAAAAGTCCAAGATATTCCTGAGGGCAGGAGGTGATTAAGGGATTGAATAATGGCCACAGTAAATTTTATCTTTGCTTTTTAGGATTGGGAGGAGAATGCGAGTCGAGCTCTATCTCTGCGGAAACATCTCGATTTAGTCAGTCAGATGATCATTCGTTGGCGTAAACTGGAACTGAAGTAAGTGTTAATCTGTCACTTCCCTTCCCCTCCCACATTTATGCTATAGGATCATTTGATAGTTTGTTTCTGCAGAGTTTATGTGGTAAGACTGAGAATGTGCTTTTCAGTTATTAATCACAGAATTAAAAGCAGGGCATTAAAATGACCTCTGTAGAGAGCAGACAACAGCATACCTTCCCAAGGCAGCAAACCAGATGTCTTCTCCATTTCCACTTGGGAGGAGAGCATAGTGAACGTTTAGCTTCTGCTTCAGTGGTTTCAGATCTTTCAAATGGGTTTCTTTAAATGCCTGCTTGGCCTCTTCTCTCACATTTCAGCTGCTGGTCTATGAGTTTGGATAATACCATGAAGCGCCATACTGAGAAATCCACCAAGCACTGGTTCTCCATCTACCAGATGCTTGAGAAGCACATGCAGGAACAAACAGAGGAGCAGGAAGGTAACACTGTCCATAAATTCCCTGCGTAGTTAGAAGTTGCAGGCTAATTGTAGAGTGCTGCAGGGTGTGGGGTTTACCTCTTCCCATGTCTCCTGGCACTGCTGCTTTTACATGGGGGTGCGTCATTAGACTTGATGGTATTCCTCAGAGTTTTAAGTGACTTTTCCAGATTCTAGAAAGCTGGTCATAAGATAAGGTTTCCTTATTCTGTGTATCCAAGAGACTAGTCAAAATGAAGATTTCTCTTCTTAGGTACTAGTTGACATGCTTGAGTTAAAAGCGTTTTCATTTCATGCTTAAAACAAAACCTTATAATTCAGTTTTATAATTTGCTGTGAGTGCATTTAACACATATCCTGAGTGCAGCTGTTTTTATATCAGCTTGGAATTTACCTATGGTCCTTGCTTCAGAGTTTCACTTCGTGGTCTCTACTTGCCTTCCATCCCTCAATGTATCCCATAATAGATTACGTGCATGTTATAAATATGGAGTGATGGTTGCAGGTACCTATGTTTTCTTCTTTGAATCTCTAAAGATGACAAACAGATGACCCTGATGTTGCTGGTCAGCACGTTACAAGCATTTATTGAAGGATCATCACTGGGAGAATTCCACGTACGACTTCAGATGTTACTGGTTTTCCATTGTCATGTCTTGTTGATGCCTCAAGTTGAAGGAAAGGGTAAGGAGGGAGGGGTGTGTGTGTGTGTGTGTATTTTTTTTTTAATACTTTTACACTGCATTGTTTAAATGGGTTAGGCTTTGAATTCTCCATAAGATAGGTATCTTGTTGCATACCAGGTCTTTCTTTCTTATTTATTTATTTATTTAGAAAGATTTTATTTATTTGAGAGAGAGTGAGAGTGTGCGGGGTGGGGTGGGGGGCAGAGACAGAGAATTGACTCCACACTGAGTACGGGGTGTCATGCGGGGCTCAATCCCACAACCAATGAGATCATGACCTGAGCTGAAACCGAGAGTCAGACCGCTTAACTGACTGAGCCACCCAGGCACCCCTGCATACCAGATTTTAAATGAGACACTTTTAATCATCTTTTACTTTGAAGTGATACACATTAGATACAGAGAACAACATTAAAGTACAAACTGGTTATAAATGAAGCCCTGACTAGTGGATTCTGCCTGAGGTAAATTGCCAAATGCAGATCTTGGAAATCAGTGTGTTGAGGCTGTATATCTTTCTGTCTAGACAGTGTTAGATGTCCTGCTAAGCTTTTGTTTGGTCCAGGCCATAATTAGATCCTTTGCTCTAGTGAGAGCTCTACTCCGTATCAAGTAACTGCACATAAAACGCTGTCAATTACTGTCCCTGACCACACCTATTTGGATGAAATGAAACTAGGACTATAGGTTGTATGTGAAGGAGCAGTCAGGGTGAGCTTCTTAATAGGCCATCTTTTACAACAGGCTCAGTTTCTGCTTACTTTACAATAAGATTCCGAGAAAGGGTTTGAAATTGTGTTTAGTGGAACATCTGAGTACACAGTCTTTAAGGACAAAAGTGCAACAAAATTCAGTCCAAGCTGAAATGAAAAAATGGGGTAGTGTTGACAGCCTGCCAGCATCTCTGGGAACTGCTAGACATAGGCTCCCTGATGGGCTGTTACATAATCTGCCTGTGAAATGTTGTGCTGTAATCTCAGGGTCTCAAAATAATGAGGAAGGAGCATCACTAAAATGTGGAGCCCACAGGTGCGGCAAGTGTGGTGTTTTTGTTTTCTTTTCGTTTCTTCCAGATTCACTTTGCAGTGTTCTGTGGAATCTGTACCATTATTACAAGCAATTCTTGGACCGGGTCCAAACCAAAATTGTGGAACTTCGTTCCCCCCTTGAAAAAGAACTTAAAGTAAGATGAGCAACTGTCATGACCACTCTTGGGAGAACAAAATCAGCAAATTCTTTTTAGTTCTTTTGTCCATTTAACTATGAGGCAGGGGGCTCTTGGGGAATGGAGAAGAGCATTGCAACTGCCAAGTAGGTTGGCAAGATTTACATTTTGTGAAATTGCCTCCATTACCGACCTGTCCAAGTGTGTGAGGGGTTAGTGGAGTGGCCCCTGTCAAAGGCTCCTCAAGGGGATTGCCACATAAGTCTGTTAGTGCTCCCTCCCCTGCTCTTGCCCAGGCTGATTTTCCACCTGAGGGGGTTGCCATTTAGTGTTGAGTGTCATCAAGATGCCTTGGGGGAAGGAGGGCCCTGTCTTTTGATAACTCTCAGTGGTTGTGGAACCAGCAAATGGAATACATATCAGGTGACCTGTTGATTGTGGCAGCACTCTTTTCATTGCTTTGTGACAAATACGTGGTTCCTTTTTTAAACTCGTTTTACTTATTTACTGGTACATAGTCCGGTATTTGGGATGGAGTGGGCTCTGGTCTTTAGCAAACAGATGATTTAGAAGGAAACAGAATGACACCAGCTTTATAAAGCCATTCCTTGATCTTCATGTATCTTACAGGAATTTGTTAAAATATCCAAGTGGAATGATGTCAGCTTCTGGTCCATTAAACAATCTGTGGAAAAGACACACAGGTAATTCGTTTTTTAAAAAATTGGGGGTGACAGGGATAACTTCATGCTCAGTTGGTTAAGTGTCCAACTCTTGATCTCAGGGTCATGAGTTCAAGCCCTACTTAAAAGAAAAAATTGGGGGTGACCAAAGCTCAGAACTTTTGTATGGTAGGTAGCAAGACTACATTGTTAATGTGGCCTTAGAGTTGCCTTGAACTTACTATGAAGCATTAGATTGTTTTGGTGTGGCTTTTCAGCAGCACCCTTACCACCTAAAGCTAAGTCTACATACAAAAGGAATTGGTGTGCTTTGAGACAAGGCAGGCTAAGCACTATAGAAGGGTTGAGTCTTCTGTCACCTACTAGCTGTTTTACCTTGAGCGAAGTGATCCCACCATTCCTGGCTTCAGTTTTTTTCTTCTAGAAAAGGGAGATGACAATACCTGCCCTACTTTTCCTTAAAAACAAACAGGATGGTTATGAGTATCTAAGGAGTCCAAGTATACAGAAGGTACAGGTTATTAAGTTATGTGTGTATGCATTATGCCATTTTTACATTCCCTCATTTGTCATTCTGTGGGGCCAGGACCCTCTTTAAATTCATGAAGAAATTTGAAGCTGTCCTGAGTGAACCTTGCCGGTCATCCTTGGTGGAGAGTGACAAGGAGGAACAGCCTGATTTTTTGTCGCAGCCAGCAGCCACTAGTGAGGCATCCCCCATTCAGAGTCTGAACAAGGCACTGAGGGAGACCCTGTTGGCCCGGCCGGCAGCTGCACAGGTACACCTTGGGAGATAATGTTTGCTTATTCCTGGGCCAGTCAGGGGAGATCTGTGCTTTCTCTGTAAGGAGTGTCCCTAGAACTAGGCAAGGGAATGCCTTTGAAATCTTACTCTTTGGACAAATACAGTATTTGTATGTCTGCCTGATACTGCTGCATAATAAGGCAAAAAGCATCGGTCCTGTTGCTGAAAGATAAATGTCACCTATGGGAAGTAAGCATTGTGCTTACCTGTGAAGATTGCCATCTACCTGTGACAGAAGACTCGAAGCATCAGTTGAGGAATACGCCACTGAAGCTGCCTTGGGGCTACCCCATGATGAAGCTGCTGCACAGGGAGCAAATGTGTGCAGTGATGTGTTGATTGTGGTGGTTGCTGATGACTGTGCTATTATTTCTCTCATCATGGTCAATTTCAAGCACCAACAGTTAAGAGTTGGCTTGCAAAATTCCAGAAAATATAACAGTCATGGAGACCTTGGGCGAGCAGGTCTGTTACAGGATATGTGTTCCCGCATCATATCCTTAGATGTAAGGAGCTCTGGGATCATCAGGGAGCTACCCATGCTAGCCACAGGGAAGAATCCCTGAATCTCCTATGTTGTCATCAATAGCAAATCTAAATTTTTGATCAGTGTGACAGAAGACAGTGAGCTGATGAATATAATCAAAAGAAAATAAACTTGGCACCCATATCTTATTTGTGCTCTGTCTCACAGGCTGTGATCCCAGAACGGTGTCAGCGTGCTCCTTTCCCCTCGGAAGGAGAGCTGCTGCGTCGCTTGCCGAAGCTCATGAGACGAATGAGGAAGATGTGCTTGACACTCATGAAGCAAAGCCGCCTGCCTCACCTAGTGGAGGGCCTCGATCACTTCACAGGTGGGTGCCAGCAGCCGGGGCAGAGGGTTGGGTTTGCTCTCTCAGTTTTCCCCAGTGCCCCAAGAGGGTGGGAATTGGTTATGTCCGCCCTTTTTTGACCTCTTGAATAGTGTTGAGCAGTTAAGTGAATAAACAAATGGGCTAAAAACTAACAGAGCCCAGATGCATGAGCCAGCTGAGACCACACAAGCTGTCTTAATTTTCATCTTGTCTTCCTCTCATGTAAACAATGCTTTGTTATGCCATTTTCTACAATAACCTTGTCTATGTCAGCTCTTGTTGGTTGGAGAGATGGATTTCCCAGAATCCGTAAACTATCCCTACCTCTCAAAATGTCTCCCTTGCGTTAAAGGAGAAGTTTCATCCACAGTTTTCTTCTTGCTGTCTTCACTGTGGAGAGACCTAGCAGTTTCATCTCCCTGGCTGTCCTAGCACAGGGAAGCTGAGAGCCAAGATTTGCTCTGTAGTATAATAGCAATGGCTGGGGAAGGAATTCCAGAACTTCATAGATCGAGGTCCTGGCAGCCTTTACTACTGTCCCCACCCCTCTTCACCCCCAGTGAGTGTGGTATCAGAGTGAGACTGGTCCTTCTTCAGTGAGGCTACAGTCTCATCTCAGGGAGCTCTTTATTTTTAGAACTTGTTAGGATAATAGCCTAATAATATCCATTCTCAAGATGACCTTGCCCGCCTGAGCCTGATGATCAGGGTAAACAGAAGGTTCCACGTGCGTCTTCCGGAAGAGGTACCCACTCTGATGCAAAGAATTCTCTAACCTCCTGCAGTGTCCGTATAATGGTATGCAGTACACTTGCTCTCTTCTGGAAGGCTAGACTGCCTGTGTTAGTTTGCTAGGGCTCCCTTAACAAGTATCACATATTGGGTGGCTTAAACAAGAGAAATTAATTTTCACACAGTTCTGAGGTTAAACATACAAAATCCAAGTATCCACAGGTTTGGTTTCTTCTGAGGCCTCTCTCCTTGGCTGGTAGATGTCTGTTTTCCTTCTGTGTCTTTACATGGTCTCTTGTGTCCTACTCTTCATTAAGGACATCAGTCAGGTTGGATTAGGGCCCACCCACATGGCATCATCTTACTTTAATTACCTCTTTAAAGGCCTTGTCTCCAAATACAGTCACATTCTGAGGCACTGGGGGTTAGGACTACTGTAACATGAATTTTGGGGGACATAGCCCATAACACTGCCAATGGCAGGCAGGCAGCAGCCTCATGTTACAGGTACCCGTGAGTCCTGAGCCAAGCAGTGTGGTGCTGGAGAAAGAACTTGGGTTTCAGAGTTGTTTTGGCCAGGGGTCATGTCCTGTCTTCTAGTCCACTCTTTAGCTGAATAGACTTTAGAAAGTGACTAGATCTCTTTGCGCCTCTCCAAGCAGCTAGAAATCTGCTCTCCTGGAGTTGTACAGAGTATGGGAACATCTACCAACTAGGTACAGGATAGGACCTCAGTATATATCATATTTATGGGAAATTTATCTCAGATGATTTAAATTCTTACACATAGTGCTCAACAAGTGCTTTTTGCATGATCGATTATAAACCCCTAAATTAAAAAAAAGAATAACTACTTTTATTTGGGTTGTTTGTTGTTCAGAGAGATGAAATCCATGAGTTTTTATTTTCTATTTCCATGCATCTTGATTCCTTTAATTTAGAATTTACAGAATGCTAGGGACTATACTAGTTATCAGAGCCTTAAAGATGAATGTCACCTAGTTCTTGTTTCCCACAAAGTTCTGGGTCTTGAGTATCAGGGTTTTTTTGTTTTTGTTTTGTTTTCTAAAGATTTAATTTATTTATTTGACAGAGACACAGTGAGAGAGGGAACACAAGCAGGGGGAGCGGGGGAGAGGGAGAAACAGGCCTCCCGCCGAGTGGGGAGCCCAATGCGGGGCTCGATCCCAGGACCCTGGGATCATGACCTGAGCCGAAGGCAGACGCTCAACGACTGAGCCACCCAGGCGCCCCTTGAGTATCAGTTCTAACACATGGATAAGCCCTTTAGATTTCAGTAGTGCCTCGTTTTCTCCTCAGGTGAAGTAATTTCCTGTGTGAGCGACCTGCAGAGCTTAAAGCTGGAGCCCTCAGCCGAGAAGGAGAAGCAGCGGTCAGCAGCCAAGCACATCCTCCTGCGGAAGCAGCGAGCATTAGCAGACCTCTTTCAGCACCTTGCAAAAGCTGGTAAAGTTCTCACTTGAAACCTGATATAGAATGATGACCAGCTATTAGGGAGGAAAACAACGTGGGTGATTCGGGGGAAATTTCTAGAGACAGTTGAGATGGTGGGGAACAGAAGGTCGTAGGCCAGGTTTTGAAATGCCATTCTGAGAGTTCGGTCATGTATGAAATTCCTCTCATGAACCATTTGTGATTCCCAAATATTTTCATAGTTTTGAAATGAGGTTTCTCAGAAACCGTGCTTTATTTTCATCACCTTATGTTGTACAGCACCCACCCTTTCAACATATCTTAGTAAGCAACATTTCTCAAACTCTAGTGCGTGTACAAATGACTCGGGCAATCCCATTGAGTGCAGTAGTTCTGTTTCAGTAGGTGCAGGGCAGGGCCTCACAGCCTGCTTTCTAACAAGCTCCTGGTGCTGTTCCAAGGACTTTATTTTGAGTAGCAGTGGCGTGGGATGGGGGGTAGGGCATGGCACATTCATTCTCTTCTGAGTTTCTTAAACACATGCTGTTTATTTCCTAGGTTTGTCATATCGCAAAGGTCTTGCCTGGGCCCGTTCAAAAAACCCTCAAGAGATGCTTCATCTTCACCCATTAGATATCCGGAGTGCATTGTCTATAGTCAGCAACATTCAGGAGGCTGATTCTAGGTTTGTTTTTTAAATCATAAATAGAACAAGTAGTTTAAGCCTCCATGTCCTTATTTGCCAAAATGGGGATAGAATCCCTCTCTCCTAGTGTTGCTGAACAGATAACATTTGGAAAAGTGCCTGGCTTGAGATCTGGCATGTGGTGAGCATTCAGTAAGAGATAATTTTTTTGCTTTTCCTTTTCCTCTCTTTCTTGCTTTCTTTTTTCTATATTTCTTTCTTTGCTTCTTTCCCTGTTTCCTTTTTTCCTTCCTTCCTTCTTTCTTTCCTCCCTCCCTTCCTCCCTTCCTTCACGTAGGCTCCACACCCAACATGGGGCTTGAACTCGCAACCCTGAGATCAAGAGTTGCGTGCTCTACCAACTGAGCCAGCCAGCAGCCCCCACCTTTTTTTTCTTTTTTAAGATTTTATTTATTTGGGGCGGGGAGGAGAGCAGAGAGGGAGAGTGAGAGGGTGAAGCACACTCCTTGCTGAGCAGAGAGTCCGATGGGGGACTCGATCCCAGGACCCTGAGATCGTGACCTGAGCCGAAGGTAGATGCTTAAACGACTGAGCCACCCAGGCGTGCTTTTTTCTTTTTTAAAGTATCTTTTCCTTTCCTCTTTGTATTCACCTCTCCCATTATTTTTTTGGTCTTTTGATTTTTTTCTTTCTTTCTTTCTTTTGTTCTTTCTTTCTTCCTTTCTTCCTTTCTTTCTCTTTCTTTTTTTTTTAAGATTTTTTTTATTTGAGAGAGAGAGTGTGTGTGAGAGATCATGAGCGGGGGGAAGGGTAGAGGGAGAAGCAGACTCCCCACTGAGCAGGGAGCCCCATGCAGGACTCCATTGCAGGACCCTGAGATCATGACCTGAGCCGAAGGCAGACGCTTAAACAACTAAGCCATCCAGGCGCCCTTTTTTCTTTTTTAAGTATCTTTTCCTTTACTCCTTGTCTTCACCTCTCCCGTTATTTTTTTGGTCCTGTGATTTTTTCTTTTTCTTTTTTTTTTTTAAGATTTTATTTATTTGAGAGAGTGTGTTAGAGATCACGAGCACGGGGGAAGGGTAGAGGGAGAAGCAGACTCCCCACTGAGCAGGGAGCCCCATGCGGGACTCCATCCCAGGACCCTGGGATCATGACCTGAGCTGAAGGCAGACACTTAACCGACTGAGTTACCCAGGCACCCTCTGGTCCTCTGATTTTACTGAGGTCTCCTCACTTGATTTGAATTCATAGGTGAAAATCTGGGAGAGAATGACCACATTTGTAGCTGTTTCCTATACAAAAATTCTTTATAATTTATTCTAATATATTCTTGAGTTTGAGAACCTATAAACTTTGAGACAGAGCTATTTCTATGTTCATAACTATGACAGAAGTGGTTGTAAATGATGATTGGCATGAGCTGGGTATGCATACATTTGTATTTTGTTTGCTCAGTGGTCCTCTCAGTGCTTTAAATTTTAATTCAACATAACATTGTAAAAAGTAGAAATTTTTTTTAAGTTTTATTTATTTAAGTAATCTCTATACCCAATGTGGAGCTCAGACTCACAACCTTGAGATCAAGAGTTGCATGCTCTTCTGAGCCAGGCAGGCACCCCAAAAGTAGAAATTTTACTTAAATATTCTGGATTTCAGTTTTTCAGGAAGATTTGGCCAAGTGGGTTTACTTTCCCATGCAGTTAAAAGTTAAACTGTAGCTCCCTCCTTTTGACAAGGACACATGCTGTCCAGATCACTGTGGTCTTCAACAATCCGTTTTGCTTCTTCCACATTGAGGTCAGCTGTCATTGGCCTGTATCATTTTGTGCTTGGCTGTCCTTAATCATTTATATTATCTGCCTGTAGGCATCAGGATTTATGACCCTTAGCTTCCACTCCTAAGATAGTTGTAAAGTTTTCATTAAGGAAACTATATTGTCGTCATAATTTATTTCCCCACTGTACTTGAAATGCTAAGTAAATAATACATCCTTTGTATAAAGGACTGATGAGTGCCTGACTGAATGAGACCTCACAGAAATAAATCTATTCACACTCTTGACTTTTGGTTGTGACTAAATAATACCAATCTCTGAGTCTTCAGGATCTGGGGTAGGAGATAGTGGTTTTAATTAAGTTAATCATGTTGAGTTCTTTTCCAGGCTGCTTACAGAAATCTCATCATCATGGGATGGATGCCAGAAATATTTCTTTCGCTCTCTCGCACGGCATGCCAGGCTTAGTGCAGCCTTAGCAGCACCTGCCAAGGTGGGTGATAGAACCTTCGATTGCAGGGGCCCAGGGAAAGCTCCCGTTTTGTTCCTCCAGGGCACCATTCTCAGGTCTTGTCAAGTGATCGGAGCCCATTACTGAAAGTGCCTGAGACTTTTGCAGAATATCATTAAACTTACAATATAAATCCAATGTAATTTTGTGTTTAATCAGAGAGCATTTTATCATAAATTCTCTTAACTTACATTTGCCAACAAGACCAAATGCATAAGAAAAGTTATGTAAGAAAAGCCTCAAGTAGAGAATGCCATCTTCAGGTCTTTTTCCCTTTGTGAATTGGGAAAAGACCACTAATTTTGATGTTAAACCTAGTCCCTATTCATGGAACATCAATGATCTGTGGAAGCATAATTTGAGAAGCCCTGCTCAAAAAGATGAATGTGTTGCTTTTAGACTGCAGTATATACCCACAGTTTATCTAAGCAAGGGGCGCTTTCCCCAGAGAGTATTGGATGGACGGGCTTTCTAGTGACACCGGCATAGGTGGTAGTGTTTGCCAGCAACAGCCTTGGCATGCTTCCTTCTTCCCCGGCCAGGAGGTGGGCATGAGCAACGTTGAGCGGTGCAAAGGCTTCTCGGCACATTTGATGAAGATGCTTATCCGACAGCGGCGCTCCCTGACCACACTGACTGAGCAGTGGATCCTCCTCAGGTATCCGCTAACTAGTTAGTTGGGTTTGTGGCATGAATTAGGAAGAATCATGTAAGTCAGCTTTCAATTGTGAAATGAAATTTGAGGCCCAAAGATGCAGATGGAATTTCTCTTGGCTCTGCCCCTTGCTTTTGGTGATAGGCTTCTGCCCTGTGGTTCTGGCAACACCTCTTGGGAGAATGAGCCCTGGGGGATGAGTCCAGGGCCGAATTAGAAAAAGTTGCCATGGCTGAAGTACACCTGGATCTAGATAGAGGGGGCGTTTGTGCGTGACAGGATTGTGTTTATGGTATTGGAGCATCCGTCTCTGGGCACAGATCATATTTGAGATATTCGTTAGGCTTTTTGGATCACAGTGTTGCAATTTGCTGAGTGTCATACCTGGATGCTTCTCAGTGGAAATATTTAAAAGATGAGGGCAGTTAGGAAAGCTGTCGTCCATTTGTTGAATGGATTGTTGACCAAAAGACTGTAATCACTTTGGCTACAGCTGTTTTCTGCTCTACTCATAAGGATTTATCTAACAAAGTATACTACAGTTAAAGATGTTTCTTTTTTTTTTATAATGGTTGAAATCACTGCAGTGGTGTGACCGTGTTGGGTATAAAAAAGCTGTAAGGGGGTAGGTGATAAGCAGTGAGTTTTGACACTTGTGAAAGATTGAAGACACTTCTTTCAGTCTTTAGAAAGATGTGTTTAAATATTTTATTTTATTTTTTTTAAATATTTATTTATTTGACAGAGACACAGCGAGAGAGGGAACACAAGCAGGGGGAGTGGGAGAGGGAGAAGCAGGCTTCCCAATGAGCAGGGAGCCCGATGCGGGGCTCAATCCCAGGACCCTGGGATCATGATCTGAGCCGAAGGCAGACGCTTAACAACTGAGCCACCCAGGCCCCCCAGATGTGTTTAAGGATTTTAAAAGGCATTTCAACAGACTTATCTGGGGGATCCTCTCTTTGATTATGTGAAAAAGCCCCTTCAGAAATAAATGAAGTTACTGTTTAAAAAAACATGGTGACGCAGTTTAAGGTGCCATGTGTTTCCCCCATGGATTTCTCGGCACAGGAACCTCCTTGGCTGTGTGCAGGAGATTCATGGCAGGCTGACTGGCCCACTGGTCTACCCCGTGGCCTTCCCCCCTCAGGATGGTGTGCAGCAGTGGACAGAAAGGCTGCAGCACCTGGCCATGCAGAGCCAGATCCTGCTTGAGCAGCTCTCCTGGTTCCTCCAGTGCTGCCCCAGTGCAGGGCCAACTCCCAGCCAAGGTGAGGCCCAGGCACAGGGTCAGCCTTCTGCCCCCTACCCAGAGGGACCAGAACTCACCAAGGGACTGCTTTCCGGAGCAGTACAGGACCTCATCTCATCAGAACTGAGTTACCCATCCCCAGTACCTCGAAATCAGCTGCCCTCTGGTTGCCGGATGCGGAAACAGGACCAGCTTTGGCAACAGTCAACTGCAAGATTAACAGAGATGCTGAAAACCATTAAAACAGTGAAAGCTGATGTTGACAAAATCAGGCAGCAGTCTTGTGAGACTCTCTTTCATTCTTGGTGAGTGTGTTTATGTCTGTACTGTTCTTCTGTGTGTTCGGGGGCTTGCTCAGAGTTTAGTAATGGGATAAAGTGATGAAAGGGATTTTGCTTCAGTTCTCTGTTTTTCCGTGGACCTTCATAGTGCTTTGTGGCATATGTCTAAGCTATGAGTCTTAAGATACAGTGAATTTTCCCCTGCTTACATTTTAGTGGTTGGAGGGAGGGTGTAGCCCCTTCCTCTCAACATTGTGGCATTTCTGTTGTTGCAGGAAGGATTTTGAAGTTTGCTCTTCTGGGCTGAGTTGCCTGTCCCAGATGTCAGTTCATTTGCAAGGCCTGGAGTCCTTATTCCTTATTCCAGGGATTGAGGTTGAGCAAACAGACCGACAAATGGCATTAGTTGAGAGCCTGGAATATTTAAGAGGAGAAATCAATAAAGCCACAGATGACTTTACTACCTGGAAGACACATCTGCTTGCTTTAGGCAGCCAAGGAGGTAAGGACTGTCATCGACAAGGGAGTCAAAGCCCAGGGTAGGAGTGAGGTCCTGTAGATTTAAGTCTAGACTATCCTAAGGACACCCTGTGTTTTGTTCCATACGTATATTTGCCCAGGGTTCTAAGGTAGGCAGGTGTGGTTGGAACCCACAGCTCCTAACTCTTGGTGCCTCATTTCTTTGAGTACCTTGCCTCTGAATTCATCATGTCACTTTGTGTAGGGAGGCGGCACAGGCTCACTCGCTGTTAGTGACCGTTCTCTCTTAGACTGAAAGCTGAGGGCTGATATTTGGACTGAGTTGGTGTTTATACACACCATCTTAACTAGATTCATATTTTTGGCATTCTTCCAGCAAAGCTTTCAATAAAAGGTGATAAACTCTTGTAGGTTTATCTAGACGAGGAAAATGTCTCATTCATCTTTGTGTTCAGCAGTTTGACATGGTGGCTCACCCACAGTAGGTGCTTGACAGGTGGCTGTTTGTAAAAATAACAAATGACGATTGTTAATGATTTCCAGAGGCACTGAAGCATATGATTGGAGTTTTTGTTTGTTTCCCACCATGTTACTTACTAGGAAACCAAATGTTGGAGGAAGGGTTTGTGGAAGATTTTTCAGAGCAAGTGGAAACTGCCATCCGGGCCATCCTTTGTGCCATCCAGAACTTAGTAGAGGGAAACAGTAAAAAGACAGAGGAGACCACTGACCAAACGAGACCACAGGAGGAGGACGGTATGTCTGACATCAGGCAAAAACTGTTCTTATACTTGATTTTATTTTTGTAGCTAAATATTTAAGGACCAATATTAGGAATGATGACGGGATGAATGGAGACGAAAGGGTTTATTTTGTTATTCATCATGTCTTCCTTTTCTGTGAATGAAAGAGGCAGCAGGCTTTGAGAGACTGCAATTGGGACATCTAACAAAACTCTTAGAGGATGACCTCTGGGCGGACGTGAGCGCTCTCCATGTGCAGAAAATAATTTCTGCTGTCTCTGAGCTGGTGGAGAGACTGAAATCGTATGCTGAGGATGGCATAGCAGCGAAGCACACGGTAACCAGTGGTCTTTATAAGCTTCTTGCTATCTAGTGTCTAGAGTGGGCCAACCAAAGGCAGAGTAGGTTTTTCACTTTGCTCCATGTGAATGGTCCCAGAGCAGGCCTTTGTGGCAAAAATCACTAAGAATTTGATTTCTTTACGCATGTAAACATCACTGACAAACTCTGAAAAGCTTAGGGCTTGCTAGCTAAGGGTTATAGTTGTAAGATGCACAGATGCAAAAAATGCCAGCAATCCAGAGTATCTATTATCTTGGGATTCTTTCATACCCAACCACATGGTCCTGGGTATTTGATGTTAATGTGGGTGTTGCTGCTGTCAACTAAGGCTCGATGGCCACACCCTGCAAATCCCATTCCCTTCACAACAAGCCAGCAGAGGGGGCAGTTGCTGGGTCCATAATAGTCCAGAGAAGCAACTTATTTTGTAGGACATTGTAAGTCTGTAGCATTGCTTCCAGTGCCAGCTTTGATTCTGAATAGAATTTGTTTATAAACATCTTATTTAAAAACAAAAATAAAAAACCTTGTTAACTAAATGAAACTTAAATGACAGAATTTAAAAGTGTACTTTTTGTGAGGGTTTGTGTGAACAGGGAAGAAATGTCAGAGAGCAGAGGGGTGTGTGTGTGTGTGTGTGTGTGTGTGTGTGTGTAAGAGAAAATATACATAAAACTTACCATTAGTGGCATTTAGTACATTCACAGTGTTGGGCAACGATTGTTGCTATCCAGTTGCAAAACATCTGTATTACCCCAGAGAAAACTCAGTACCCATTACGTAGTATGAGCAGGCCTTGTGATCTCTCACCTGCAGTTCTTCAGCCAGTCCTGCTGCTTGTTGGTGCGTCTGGTGCCCATGCTCTCCAGGTACTCAGACCTCGTCCTCTTCTTCCTGACCATGTCTTTGGCGACTCACCGTAGCACTGCAAAGCTGCTCTCTGTGCTTGCCCAGGTCTTCACAGAGCTCGCCCAGGAGGTAAGGACTGTTCATGGGAAGCATGCTTGGGCAGCCAGTACCAAATACTCCAGACCCATTAGTGCATGGTTTCCCAGGCTTTTTTGGGACCTTCACAAATAGCAGGAGGTGATTTGCTCTCCCTGTGGATTTTTCAGGGCTTTGTCCAACACCCTTTTGCTATACCTGTTTCCACTAAGGTCTTGGAACCTGCAGGTCCCCCACTGATGGATTCCCTAGACTCCAGAGGCTGTCTTGAGCCTCAGTCTCCTCATTTGTAAAATGAGATCTGTCTACACTCCTTAGCATTTTTGTGAGAACTACTTTATTTTAGATATATACTTTGTTTTGTTTTGATTTCCTTAGTATTCTAAGATTTTCTCCAGATCTAAGTACAATACAGGCGAGAGTCACTTGAGGAAGATAGGAATTTACAAACTGAAGATGGCATCTAGCCTTCTTGTAAATAGTCAAGCGTTCTTACTTGTGACTAGAGGATAAATGTTTTATTTGTTGAGTAATAAATAAATGAATTAGTCCAATTTGCTCCCTCTATCCGATGGGCACTGAGCCAGTGTCACATCCCATCACTCCTTGGAGTCCTGCCACTGTGTGCAAAAGACAGTGGCAGGACAGTGTATGGTGAGGGTGCCCTGAGATTTGGATTGGCTCTGTTTGTCCAGTTGTGCTCTTGCTCTTGTCTGACAGGCTCTAGAATGACTTTGGCCTGTGCTTTGAGGTGGGGTATAGGGGTTCTGATAAAAGCAAAGTGTTAGGAGCCCTTTGGCTGTTCTAGGTGTAGCTCCTGTAGTGATGTCCCCTCCTCCTGTATGGTTGTATTCTGCCTATACCAAAACCTATTTTAAAACAATGTAGCTCAATGGGAAAATTAGGTAGGTTAACCAAAACATATTTTTCAATCAACATCTAAGAATACATGTCTGTTCAAGCTGTTTTCATATCCTTTCTGACTAGTCCTGAGGGAAATTGAAAGTAGGTTACACTCAGTGCTAAGGTAATAGATCTAGGTTGTAATTACAACACCTAATCCACGGAAAGCTATTTCTATGTAACTAAGTCACAATCAGTGACTGGTGTGGGGATCTTAATTCCTTTTTAGTTGGCAGCTGATTTTTTAGCACTTTTTCATCCTAAGATTGACAAATAACTTGATAGCTTGTCTGATAAAATTTCTGATTGAGAACCACTATTTTCTTCTACTTGTTTTTCTGTTCATTTTTGTCCCACATCCTAGTAGTTGATTTTCCTTTTCAAACTATTTTCCAACACAAAACACTTTTATCTTAACCCTTCACATGTGTTTCTTTGTCTGATCTTGTTCTTGACTCTCGATCCCATGCTGTGCCAGCTGCCTTGGCAGAAAATGCCGGATGTAGCACGTACACCAAGAGTGACAGTTTTACCTCAAGAGTTGAGGGGGAGGCATTTTTTTTAATATTAAAATTAACATTTTACTTGCACATCACACCAAATTTTCTTCAGTTTTTGAAGTAAAAATGAAATCTCCCACTGTGGCATCTGCTTCAAGTTGCTCTACCTCCAGGGTTACAAGTCTTCTCTCCCTCCACTCTTTCCTCTCAGGCTTACTAACTTGAGAAGTAAATAAAGAAGGACGAAATCCCTTTGGGATTTAGACATTGAGAGGTTCTACCCTTACTCAATGACTTGCTCCTAAATACTGTCCTAGCATAATTCATTCTGATTTTTGTCTTGCCACATGAAATTACTACACACCAGAGGGCCTCTACGAAGTCAAACCTTACATGTTAAATATGATGTCAAGCTTTGAAACTGCATAGTAACTTATCAGCAAGGAAGAATGTCAAAGGTCTACTGGATGTATTTCCATCAGATTGAAAATACTGAGCTAGAGAAAAGCTAAAACAGTTTTTTTTTCCTGTCTTTTGTTGCTTTTGTACCTAATTGTTCACTCTTATTTTTAAGGGATTTTGCCTGCCCAAAGAATTCATGGAAGATTCAGCAGGAGAGGGAGCAACTGAGTTCCATGACTATGAGGGAGGTGGAATTGGGGAAGGCGAGGGCATGAAAGATGTGAGTGACCAGATAGAAAATGAAGAACAGGTATGTTTTCACATGCCCTAAACATGCACACAGTTTACAGAAACTCACTCCCTTTTCCCTTTCTTTTCAATATTAAGTTTTACACGTGAATGTTTTTTACTAGGTTAATGGTTTTCAAACTGCGATCTGTGGAGCCCTAAGAATACTAAAGCTTTAGGGAGTGGGTGTAAATAAAAAGCTAAAAGACCACAGAAAGGAACTTTGCAGCTCAGTTATTAGTTATGGCTATAATTTGAGAGGGAAATTATTAAAAATTTTTTATTTTAAATGGGGGAGATCTTTGCTGATGATTTTTCTAGAGTAATTTTGGTAGTGGCTCATTTAAGGATAACAAAATTTAACTATTTTAAGTAACAAATGCATTAAGTAATAATGCCAGTGTTTACTATTAAGAGGTTTTATTGTATGTCTTTAAGACCTGTTAAAAAATTTTAATCTGTATCCTCTTTTGGTTGGAATCAAGAATGTTTTTTTGAAATAGATGCTCTGGGTTAAGATTGTTGTGTTGCTTTTTTAAATTCCTATCTCATTTGGGAGTGATTTTTTTTTTCCCCATACTATTAAGAGATAATGGAATTTCTTTTTAGCACCTATATTCTAAGTCTTAAGCAGACCATAAATTTTTATTTAAGGTATGGTTATAGCCATTAAAAATAAAGGAGCAAACCAATTCAAACTTCTTCTCATCCTTTGAAGGGAAAACTGGAAAGAGAAACCAAAAGAGTTATGCTAGTGTTGATGTGGTAGAGCTCTGTTTAATACACATACATTTTAAATTTGGCTTTTCTGTATTTCTCAAATTTAACTTCATCAACAGTACTTTTCTCATGGAAAAAAATTAAAGCAAAAAAATTACAAACTTAATAGGAAAGTGCAATCCAAAGCAAAAAACATTAAGGTGGGATAAAAGCCATCAGAACAATTTGGCAGTATCTCATAAACTTTTAATTGTGTGTATTCTTTGACCTAAGAATTCCATGTTTTCTGATAGAAATGCTAATAAGGGTCAAAGATAAGCGTATGAAGGAGTGTTTTTTTGTACAAGGATATTCCCTATAGCGTTATTTGTAACGGTGAAAATTGTGAAAGGATCCAAATATTTATCAGGAGGAAATTGTTTAAATTATGATACCATCTATGCAGAACAGTGCTGTGAGTTAGAATGAGATAGATTTATGTGTATCAACATGGAAATATATCTATGGGACATTTTTAAATTTTATTTATTAATTTCTTTTTAAAGATTTTTTTATTTATTCATTTGAGACACAGAGATAGAGCATGAGCAGGGGGGAGGCAGAGAGTGGGAGAAGCAGGCTCCCCACTGAGCCAGGAGTCCAGTCTGGGGCTCGATTCCAGGACCCAGGGATCATGACCTGTGCTGAAGGCAGACGCCTAACCATCTGATCCACCCAGGCACCCCCATTTTTTAATTTTAAAAAAGAAAAGCAGGGGTGACTGGCTGGCTCAGTCAATAGAGCTTACAACTCTTGATCTCAGGGTCATGAGTTTGATCCCCACATTGGGTGTAGAGATTACTTAAAAAAAAAGTCTTAAAAAAGAGAAGAAAAGCAAATTGCAAAAACAGTTTGTAAAGCAATGATCCTTTTTTGTTTAAAAAGATATTGGGAGACAGGTACTGATACAGATCGCCTAGATGTATTCATGGATAAAAAGATGGACCAGAATGTCACCAATACTAATTTCTTTGGGAGTTTTGGAGGATGGTGGTGCTGTGGAAAACTTACTTTCTGTTTTGCTTAGAATTATTTTGATGGGATTTTATTATGCTTGTATTTTTAAAAAGCACTTTTAAAATCCAACCTTAATAAGAGAACAATCATGAATCTTCTGCCCCAGATATCACCTAGCATATATACGAATATGTAGTTTAAGGAAAAGTGAACAAAATTATATTCAGTTACTATATATGAGAGACCAAAGTGATAAAAATATTAAAACCGAGGACAATATAATAAGATTGAATGTTTTTATCCTTCTTATTCTTAAGAATTCATATTCTTTTTTTTAAAGAATGCGTATTCTTTTCAATGTCTGAATTTTTTTTTTTTTAACAATTCACATGAAGAAACCATCAACAAAATTCTATATTCTCTAATCCCAATGCAGTAAAACTGGAAATTACAGACATACTAAAGCAAACCAGAAATTATTGTGTGTGGTTATCCCTGTTGGTTCTCCTTTTTTTCCTCTCCCCAGAGTTAACTTTTACCATTAATGTTGGCATTTAAATATTTATATTCTATTTAGAGTTGAATAAACATTAGCAAAGTTACGATGTTTATTTTTTCTATGCTACTTTTTGATATAGGCAGAAGATACATTTCATAAAGGTCAAGAAAAGGATAAAGAGGATCCTGACTCAAAATCAGACATTAAGGGCGAGGATAATGCCATTGAGATGTCAGAAGACTTTGATGGGAAAATGCATGATGGGGAACTTGAAGAACAAGGTTTGCGATTATCTGTCACTTCATTCTTGTTTTTAAAAAATACATGAAATTACATGTTCCCAATAAGGAGCCTATTATAATCTTTTGGAACAAGTTTATTACTCTGCATAACTGCAAATGAAAACATCAGCATATGCATGTTTCATCACTCTCTCCGCTGAAGCAGAAGTCTCTAGTCAGTTTTGGAGATTCTTCTGAGTAAACTGAGACATTGACTGGTACTTTGGCTGCCTCATGTGCTAGATGCAGTGACGGAATCCCCTTCAGGGAAGCCTGAAAGAGCAAGGAGAGAGTTCTCTAACAGAGCTTGGCACTCAGCTCTAAAGTAAATTGGTCAGGGTAGTTTCTTAAAAAAAAAAACAAAAACATAAAAACAGTAGACATTTGTTACAGATGATTTGGAACAAGAGTGCAGGAGTGAAATAGATAGCCCTTAGGCTTACCACCCAAACCACTTAATAAACTTTAGTTTATTTTTTCCATATAGTGCATATGTGTGTGTATGTGTGTGTGTACACACACACACCATAAATAGTTTCATAGTTTGCTTTTTTTCTTTATCCTTTTTTTAGAAAGTGGGGGTAAGGGGCAGAGAGAGAGGGAGAGAGAGAATCTTAGGCAAGCTGCATGCCCAGTGCAGAACCTGATGCAGGGCCTGATCTCACAAGCCTGAGATCATGACCTCAGCCAAAATCAAGAGTTGGACGCTTAACCGACTGAGCCACTCATGCGCCACTATAGTCTGCTTTTTTCATTTAACATGAACATTCCCCTCTCGTTACAAATTGTTTGAGAATGTGATTTCTTATGGCACATCATCACCTGTCATATGTTTGTTCCATAATTCAGTTATTGCCCTAAATTTCTGTCCAGAGCTTAATTTGAGATATCCTGTCTTATTGTAAGTGAAGTTCTTGCAGAAATGAAAGTTGACTGTAGAGCAGAAAAGTACACACTTGCCTAAGCAGCATAAGAATATAACCTTTGGCACAGTAGACCTTGAGCAAAAACAATGGCAAGAAAATTCTGATTGAGTTAGACACATGATGTTAGATGTTGGATAAAATAGAAGTGTATAGTGTGTTGGAGATGGGGAGAAACCTTGGAAATCATTTAAGTCTTTCATTTCACAGATAAGAAACCAAAACCCAGGGAAGTTGCTGAGTCTCATAATGAATATTCCCCCCAGCATCAGAAGTAGACACCTTGACAGCTATTCCACCACCCTTCTGTTTGTTAATATCCCACATTACAGACTTCTTTTTTCCTTCAAATCGTTTATAAAACACAGTAGGACTACTTCAGCAGATCTAAAGGCATCTGCCTGTACAGTGTTCTGTAAGCACAAGCAGTAAATCTCAGGTGGGGCACTTGCCAGGTAGTGGGTCCATGCCTCTTCTGCACACATGGACCAGTCAGTTTGGGGATTTGCCTGACTAAGCTCAGTGCCTTCCCTTTCAGAAGAGGATGATGGGAAATCAGAGAGTGAGGGCGGAGACCTGGATAAACAGATGGGCGATCTGAATGGTGAGGAAGCTGACAAACTAGATGAGAGGCTTTGGGGTGATGACGACGAAGAGGAGGAAGATGAAGAGGAAGAAGACAGTAAAACTGAAGAAACAGGACCAGGAATGGATGAGGTAATTAAAAGATTCCCCCCATCCTGTAGTCCCCAGGTTGAGAGGAGACATTCTTCCCACCAGCTACCACTCCATCATTTACTGCTGTTCCTTTTCTTTGTTTTTCTTCTTTCTTTCATCCCTCTTTTTTTTTTCCTCTTTGATCTATCTTACTTGATTGTATTCAGAACCAGAAGAATGGTCTTATCTGGGCCGTCCCATGTGTTATGGAGGAGGGAAGTTAAGAAGACTCAGTGCAAATGCTTTGATTCTGCTGTTGACGACTGAACTTCTCCAGCTCTCTGCTTAGGAGAAGTTCGGGGCTGAGTGGGACTCCCCAGCAGCATAGTGTGACCCATTCCACTGTTCACACACCTGCTATTACTGTGGCTGTCTGGACCAAGCCAGACTGCTCTTTCCAGGTCATGAAGGACACCCTGTCAGCTGGATATTTCCATGGCATTGGCCCAACAGGCAGAAATTCTACATGCCTAAGAGCTACTTTAGGTAGAATCAACCTATATGAAAGTAGTTTCTTAGATTGAGAGTAATGATTTTGTGGTTTTTTTCTTCCTTTGACGTTTAGGAAGATTGTGGACTTGTTGCCAAAGATGACAACTTGGATGCTGGGAAGTCAAACAGAAATAAAAGCCAAGATAAGAAGGAAGAAAAGGAAGAAGCAGAATTTGCTGATGATGGACCGGGCCAGGACAAAATTAATGAACAAATAGATGAGGTGATGAGGATTTGAAACCCATCCACCCCTGATTCCAGGCCAGGGCTGTTACACCACACAGCTCCTGGGGAGTCTCAAGACATTTTTTTTTTTTCCTATTCCTCAATTGTTTTCCCATTGCCTCATAAAAGAACATGTAACAAAGTCTCTTAATAGGACATAAAATATCTAATACTTGGTTACTAATGAGGTGGTCTTCATGCTGTTTGGGCTCATGCTGGAGTTTGGAAGCTCAATTCTGTTATTCTTTTCCATGTATCTCCTCATAAACTTTAGTTTCCTTTTTGAAATTAAGTAACACAGTACCTCTTATCGGTGGAGAACCTCCATAGAAAGTGAAGTTTGAAATTCCAGCATGAAAATTCTGGAAGCATTAGTAAAATTCTAAAGTGTGGGGGAAATTTTAGAGAAGAGACTTTGTATTCTTTTAGCATTACTGCTTAGAGCTAATTATATGCAGATGCTACTTTTTAAAAAAAGTTTTATTTTTTCCTGTTCTCTCCATTGTCCAAAGAGGGAATATGATGAGAATGAGGTAGACCCTTACCATGGTAATCAGGAGAAGCTGCCAGAACCTGAGGCCTTGGACCTTCCAGACGACTTGAACCTAGACAGTGAAGACAAGAACGGTAGTGAGGACACAGACCATGAAGAAGGAGGTGTGTCTTTCAAAACCTAAAGAGACCAGTTGGAATTCACTGAAAATGAGCAGTAACCAATTTCTGCATGCCATATCATGGCCAGGTCATAAATCATGTCTGGTCAGCTCAATTCCAGTTTGAGAAAATTGTTTGCTTTGTCTCTGTAGTGTTTCTCACCTGAGTTAGACTTAAAGCGTAAGCTAAGTAGAATTAAAGTAAACCAGCAGGTTTTTGTCATTAATGTCCTCTCCTGTCCTGTGTTTTAGCAGTACGGTACCTGGGTGGTGCTTCATCCCACAGAGCTTCATTTCCCCACCACCATCTTGATGTCCCATGTCATGGGTTGATGTAAACACTGCAGTCTGGGAATATGTAGGCCTCTTGTGGAGCCTAGTTTCAGCTCTCTTAGAGAAATGATTGTTTCAGTTATTGATTGCTATGCTTATGTTATGTGTTTAGTTTGAAATATGAAGTCATTGTTATGGGGAATGAAATTGAATAATCAAGAGAAATCACATGGCACTTGACAGTAATCTGCCTGTCACCCACTGTTCAGTTTGAGTGACTTCCCTAGGGAGAGCTGTCTGGTATTGGAAGCATTGTAGAGAAAATGCCCCTATAAGAGAAGGTCCCCAGTCATGGTGGGTAATCACACAGAAAGATAGGAGCTAGCCTCACTCTGCTTCATAATGAATTGGTTACATAGATAAACTATTAAACTTTTTTAAACATCATATTGGACAAAATTAGCAAGTTATGAAAGAGGTACCATTTATATAAAAGTTTAATATTATATATTATTAATAGGTACATCAAATGTAGGAAAACATAGGAATAAAACACAACAATTTCAGGTTATGGTGATCTCTGAGGAAGTAGGAAGGGCAGAGGCATCCAGAATCCATATAGTTGTACCCAGAACCACTTATTTCTTAAAAACAAGTAACTGAAGTTTCATATAAATATGACAAAATATTTATATCTGTTAAATCTAGGAGGTAAGTATATGGCTCTTATAATTTTAAAATGCAGTTTTCATGCTTTAATTTAGTAATTTAAATTTGTGAACTTGCTATTTAACCAGAAATCATTTGGTTGAAGATTTGATAGAGGCTTTCCTCATGCTAAGAACAAATCTTCACTCTCTGAATCTCTAGCTTACTTTTTTTATTGTTTTCATTTTCCTATAGCTTTATTAAGAAAGCTAAAAGAAAATCTCCCAACGTCTATGAAGGCCAGACTTCTTATATTAAATTCTAGCTAAATTTTGGGGTGCCTGAGTGGCTCAGTCGGTTAAGCTTGTGTTCCCTCTCTTGCTGTGTCTCTCTCTCTGTCAAATAAATAAATAAAATCTTAAAAAAAATTTTTTTTTTTTATTTAGGAGAGTGAGAGAACACGAGAGGGGGGAGGGTTAGAGGGACAGGGAGAAGCAGACTCCCCACTGAGCAGGGAGCCCAATGTGAGGCTTGATCATGGGGCTCGATCCTGGGACTCCAGGATCATGACCTGAGCCATAGGCAGACACTTAAATGATTGAGCCACTCAGGCACCCCTAGGAATGTTCTTTTAATAAATAAAACTTTTCCAAATAGGATTGTTTCCATTGAATGTATGTTGTATTTTCTGTGTATGATAAAGAAGGAGGTCTGTCAATTACTCCGAAGGATAATATCCTTTCCTATCTTTGGTTTCCTATTGTTGTGTTGGCTTTTAGGATTTTTTTAGTGGATTACTTAGAATTTTTTTAGTGAAATGCACCATCCAGACAATTGTATGTAACAGATACATACAATTTAGAGCAGGGGTAAGCAAGCTTTTTCTGTAAAGGGTCAGATAATATAATTTATAGGCCATAAACTGCAACAAGGGTTGCAAAAGGGTTTTGTAGTAATATGAAAGCAGCCATAGGCAATACAGAATGGGTGGGCTAAACACAAAGGTAAGCAAATAGATGTGTCTATATTCCAGTAAAACTTTATTTACAGAGGCACATCAGCCAGATTTGGCCCTGGGGGCCATAGTTTGCCATTTACTGGTTCGAGACTAATAATAAAATTTGTGTAACTTGATCCCATGTTAAATCATGTTGAATTCTGTGTTTTTTGTTGTATCTATCTAGAAGAAAATCCTTTGGAAATTAAAGAAAAGCCAATGGATACTGAAGAAGCAGATCCTGAAGCTGAGGAAATAAAGGAAGAGATCGAGGCTGACCACAGTGAAGGTCAGGGTCAACAGGAGCCTGAGGAAGGCCCCAGTGAAGAGGAGAAGGGCGAGGGGGAGGAAGAGATGGACACAGGAGCTGATGACCAAGACAAAGATACTGCTGAACATTCTGAAGAAAACTCCGAGGATGAGCGGCAGTCTCTGGAGGACAAGGACAAGGAAGCCAGTGAGGACAGTGCAGAGAATGGTGTTCCTGTTGACCAAGGTCTCCAGCCCCAGGTGCTGTGGAGTGTCTGGCTTGTCTCAAGTTAAAAGTAATAGGAGAGATTACTTTATTCCTAGCAGAATCTTTTAGGATACTTCTCTATCACCAGGTGGTGCTGCTGAGCAGCATTAAGTTTCTGTTTAAGACCCTTTCTGCCTGATACCCTCCATGCATGCTGAGGAGTAGGGCACCTGCTTGTTGCAGGAACCCCCCCGCCCCCCCACCCCCCACCCCCATCCACCCCGCTGCCTCATATTCTTCCCCCAGAGCATGTCAATGTGGTATCTGCTTACCCTGCAGAAGCAAGAAGAAGAAGAAGATGGGGAGAACTCTGACACAGGGGAACAGGTGCCAGAGGCCACAGAGAGGAAAGAGCACGACTCCTGTGGGCAGACCGGGTTGGAGAGCGTGCAGAGCGCACAGGCTGTGGAGCTGGCTGGAGCCGCGCCTGAGAAGGAGCAGGGAAAGGAGGTGATAGGCCCTCATTGCCTCTGCTGGCTGCCTCTAGGAGGGTCTCTTTTCCCTGGGTGAAATCACCATCTATTTAGCAGTAGTTGGTATATGTGTGATGTTGTTCTGTTGACATCTAAAGAGATCATCTTCCATCCTTTGAGAAAGTGATTGGATACCTACTTTTATGTGCATCTCAGAACAGACCCTAGAATATTGGCTACACGCTGGACTTAAGTATTCTGCTTAGAGAAAGAGCTGTTAGACTGGTAGTTCTTCATGGCAGAATCAGGTTCATGTTATTTTTTAGAAAGCTCCCAAGTAAAGATAGGTTGAATTTAGACTTTAGAGCCAGTACTGTGCTTCTAATAGTAGTTCCCTTTTCCTTGCTGTCCACCAGGCTCTAAAGGGGTTTTTTTGTTTGTTTGTTTGTTTTAAGAGAGGGAGAATGAGCGCATGAACGTAGGGGGAGGGGCTGAGGGAGAGAGAAAATCTTGAACAGGCTCCAGCTCCCAGCACAGAACCCAACCCAGGACACAATCTCACAACCCTGAAATCATGACCTGAGCCAAAATGAAGAGTTGATGCTTAAATGACTCAGCCACTCAGGCGCCCCTCTAAAAGTTTTAATTTAAAAAGCAAAGCAATTTGTTCCTTGAGCCAGAGTGATGTGTTCTGTTTATGACCACAGTTCAGGCCACTGGCATGCTGTGGAAAGAGCACTGAAAGTCAGAGGACCTGCTGCTTACAGTGGTAACTCTGAACAGCTCCTTAAGCCTTTTTGAGCCCAGTTTTCTCACCAGTAATAACACCTGCTTATACTTCTTGTACACCCCCCACCGCATTTATTGAGCACCCATTAGGTAGGTGCTAAGCATTTTCATTACTTCAAGTCCTCATAATAGTCCTCTAAGACAGCTGATTATTGTTACTACTTTCTCCATTTTATATTTGAGTTAAATAAGCCGCAGTAAAGTGAAATGACAGTCTCAGGGGTACATAGGTGGTTGATGGCAAAGCATGGTTTCTGGTTGAGGTCTGTCCTGCATTCAGAGTAAGCCATTACAGTCCTGGAAACAAGGAACTAATCAGCCTTACACAGCAAAGTCACTCGAGAGGGTAACATCTATATCTAGATGCTCTTGCTTTTGCCCACAGTCCAGGCCTTAGTCATGGGTGAGTTTCCAGAGCAGGGAGGCAGGTATCATATGACTCGGAGAGAATAATAGAGAAGCTTTTTGCAATATGGCACAGTAACCAGGTGCTCGTACAGCATCTTCCACCCTCATTCTCTTCTGGCTTGGATTTCATAGGAACACGGGAGTGGAGCTGCGGACGCAAACCAGGCAGAAGGCCATGAATCCAACTTCATCGCCCGGTTGGCTTCCCAGAAACAGACCAGGAAAAACACACAGGTCTCTAGCCCTCTTCAGCTGAACTTAGGTGCAGCCTGCATGGGAAAAGATGCCCTGAGTACAGTGGTTTAAAAACAGCAATGCCCCCAGGCTTGGCTGTCTCACCAAACATGATGGCAGCCATCGCAAGCAAATCAGGACCCTGGGCTTCTTCCCTGTGGGGGTGTGTAGACACACACACACACACACACACACACACACACAGCCCCCTCCCTATTCCTGTATGCAGCCTAAGAGCCAGGTGTTGGCTGCTATTGCCCAGTACTAGCCAGTCTTTCTTCCACTGTCCTTACTCTTTTGTGTTTTAAAAATTAGGTTTTTAAAAAAGATTTTATTTATTTGAGAGCACAAGTGTGAGTGGGGCGAGGGGTAGAGAGAGAGAGATTTCCAAGTGGACTGTATGCCCAGCGCAGAACCTGACACAGGGTTCTATCTCATGATCCATGAGATCATGACCTGAGCCAAAATCAAGAGTCAGATGTTCAACCGACTGAGGCACCCAGGTGTCCCTAAAACTTAAGGTTTTTTTGAATGGGGTATAATTCATGAACATGAAATGAAGTTCATATATAAAAAGCAATCCCCTAAAAAGCTTCCATCTTATTCCTGTCCTCTAGCCACACAAGAGAAGATTGGTGCTACCAGTTTTGTCTTGTTTTACACATATTTTTGCATATGTAACTTATGGATGTCTGTTTCTTCCTTGCCTTTATTTCAGATATAAAGTATATCATACAGATCGTTCTATATTTGTGTATAGAGATCTGCCCATTCTTAACAGCTGCACTGAATTCCATTTTTCTGTGGTTGTGCCTCACTTAGTTAACCTGCCCCCTGTGGGTGGACATTAGTCGTTTTGCCTTTACAGACACAGCTCTAATGAATTTCCACCTATCCCCACAGAGTTTCAAGAGGAAACCTGGACAAGCCGACAATGAACGCTCCATGGGTGATCACAATGAGCATGTGCATAAGCGGCTGAGGACTGTGGATATGGAGAGCCACACTGAGCAGGGGCCAGCCCAACCTGAGGCCCAGGTGGAGGATGCGGATGCGTTTGAGCACATTAAAGAAGGCAGTGACCCTTACGATGCGCAGACGTACGGTATGGTTCAGAGAAGGCTTCTACTTTGGTCCCTGAGCTGTCTGAGAATTTAAACTGTGTGACTGTGTGCCCAGCAGATAAGCAAATTCATCTTAGGGATGGGTAATGGCTTTTTTTTTTTTTTTTAAAACTATTTTCTCTTTAATAAGAATTACGCAGGAATGCAGTTTGGTTTTGGTATAAAAAGGTATCTGTGGCAAGTGCAAGTGTTCAGGGTTTCGGGGTCTGGTGTAAGTCTTCTACATATCCTTAATAACAGTTTGCCACATCCAAACCTAGTGCTAATCTCAGGGTTTCTGAGTACTGGACATTCCTTCATAGTCACTGTGAGGTCACTCTCTGCAACGGCTAGAGCTGTGAACTAGAAATGTTTGTTTTTCCCATAAGTGAAAAGAGAAAAAAATAATCTCTTGGTAACTTTTTAATGTTTTATTCCTAACATATAAACTAGTGTTGACAATATTTATCTATGAGCATCATTTCTTTTCTATCTTCACTTTTTAGAAAAATAAAACAGTAGTAATAATTGCTACCATGAATCGAGCTCTTGCTTTGTACCAAACACTATTCTGAGTCGTTGCTGAATGATCATGAAATTTCTCCAATAATCTTAGGACCTACAATATTTCCATTTTATAGATGAGCATACTGAGACCAAACAAGTTTAAGAACTTGTCCAAGATCACAGAGCTCATCCTCAACATTGGTTTTTCTGTGTCCTGTGTTATACTCTTAATCATTACAGTTTCCACTCATAACTTGGTAATGGAGGATAATTCCATTAGCTGCTCTGAGTCATGTGTCCAGCCTGTTTCTTCTGGTTCAGTTTCTTGTAATAGCAGTAAAAACCTAGCTAAGCATCCTATTTTTGTGGTAGAGAATAGGCAGTTACATTAGTAGGTCAGTAGGGCATCCAAGGCAGAGAAGCCAAGTACCATGTTCATGCCTTATAGCTGGTCAGCGGAGAACCAGCATGAATAGAATCTTGGAGGCTAAAAATGACAAACTATACCCACTCTTGATTACTTTGTTCTGGGAAGACCTAGGCTGTTTATGTGTCTGTGTGCTGTATTGGCAGATGTGGCCAGCAAGGAGCAGCAACAGTCTGCAAAAGATTCCAGCAGGGATCAGGAGGAGGAGATAGAGGATACCTTCGTGGACACGGAGGAGGAGGAACTCCGAGCAGCAGACACGGAGCAGCTAAAGCCAGAGGAGGTCACGTCAGGGACCACAGCGAGCCCTGGTGAGCCCTGTAGTGAACAGATCCCTCCTAAGCTTTTTGACTTAGAAAAGTCATTTCTCGTGTAATGTGGTCTGATCTGGTTGGTTCTTTCCCCGTCCTAACCCATGGCGTAGGTGTTCATGTGCCTGTGATAATTCCACTGTATTTCACTTGGGAGTCAAAGGTGGCAGAGTGGTGTTGCCGCCACTGTCCTTCAAGGAGACCTCAGAAACCTGAGATTCAGACAAGATGCCTTCAGTCTTCTTTAAATATGTAGAAAACAAAATAGTACACTTCAGTTATGACCAGAAGATACACTCTTGATTATTAGAGAAGGGTTTTCAGTTATGTGAAAATACAGAATATTAGCATAAAATGCAATAAAATATTTAAAGAAATAGAACGGGGAAAATGCATGTGAAAAAGTAACCAAACTTCTTACATATAGTTCCATTTCAGAGTTGACCAAGTGCTTTTACTAGGCAATATATTAAAAAAAGAAAAAGAGGGGCACCTGGGTGGCTCAGACGGTTAAGCGTCTGCCTTCAGCTCAGGTCATGATCCCGGAGTCCTGGGATCGAGCCCCACATCTGGCTCCCTATAGAGCAGGGAGCCTGCTTCTCCCTCTCCCTCTGCCCTGCTGCTTCCCCTGCTTGTATACTCTCTCTCTCTGTCAAAAATAAATAAAATCTTTAAAAAAAAAAAAGGAAAAAGATAAACTATGGATTTAACACATTAAAAAATAACCTTATCAGCAGTGGAATAAATGCAAATTCAAAAGAACTTGCCCAACTCAAAAACCTTTTTTTCCTGCTTTCTTCTTGTCCTCTTGGGTTTTAGAACGGTCAAGGCCCAGCTATTATATGACAGTGGGAATGGCACAGCTCTGATGAAAATTCAAAATCCAGACTTTGCCTCTTCCTTACCTTATAGGTTATGGCTAATTATTAATATTTTCTTTGCCTCAGTTTCCTCATAAATAGAATGGAACTATGACTTCATTTTAGTTTTTATTTTTATCAAAGTTCTATATGTAGTTTAAAGAATCACACAGTTCTACAAGGCAATGGGAGTCTCCCCCATTTCCCTTCTTTGCAGAACAGCTGTGTTCGATATCACAGTGGGGAGGAGGGGAGGTTAGGGGAGTCAGAATTGGCAGTGACTGACCCAAAGACAAGGAACATGTGGAGCCCATATGTAGAAATTTGGTGGGGACTGAAGGAGTGAGGTTTGAGTAATTGTTAGGCAGGCAGTCGTGAAGGCTCAGTCTCTATAATTTTATGGTAAGTAAAACTCTGTCCTTTATGCAAATAGGCTTTGATGAGATGGAGGTGGAGACCCAAGCTGTTAAAACAGAAGACCAAGATCCCAGGACCAACCTATCACATGAAGAGACAGAGAAGGAGAAACCAGAGAGAAGCCGAGATTCAACCATTCACACAGCCCATCAGTTCCTCATGGACACGGTTTTCCAGGTACAAAAATGTTCACAAATTACTGTTTTAATAAGTTAATAAAATGTAATTATAAACTGCTTTTAAATTTTTGTCTTTAGAACTTCATGGAACATCTGGTTGTTTGGGGGTATCTTATCCTTATCAAAGTTTTTAGGAAAACCGTTGGTATGACCAGTTTTCTCGAAACAGATAACACTGTTCCAGCAGTTCATCCCAGGGTCATAGTGGGTGGTCTGTCCTGACCTGACCATGATGGTGGGTCTGGTCCTCCAGCCTGAGGCTGTCCCATTGATCATGTCCAGCAGGCTTGTGTGAGAAGCTGTAGGGACAGTTCGTAGTTTATGCTGATGAAGTAGCAAAAATCTTTGGCATTATTAATGCCTGCATTTTAGGAAGAGCAGATTTAATGGAGTTTTCCCTAGTCATTTGACTTAATAGCAGTCTCGATTAATCAAAGAACATTTGATATTAATAGTTTTGTGGGTTTTTTGTTTTTATTTTGCTGGATGGATTTCTTCTAAATGATAAAATTTCCTTTATCTTGTCTCTGCCAAATGGGAAGCAAAAGAAGACTAGTTGTCTGGCATCTTCTTATTGTGCCATTAAATTGCTTAAGCTTTGTTTCTTAGGGGTATGTATTTATAGTTCATACTGCTTGGAAGAAGGCAGCCAGTGATAATGAGTTGGTGATTTCAACCTAGGCTGCCTCTTATCTGTGGCTTTTTCTTCTTAGCCCTTTTTAAAAGACATCAGTGAGCTAAGACAGGAGCTGGAGAGACAGCTGGAAATGTGGCAGCCACATGAATCTGGAAACCTAGAAGAAGTAAGTCACTGGTCTTTTCATAAGATAATCTTGTTTTTTTGTTTGGTTGGTTTTTTGTTTGTTTGTTTCTAAAGATACAGCAAGCTTAACAGGTTCTTAGCACCAATTACCTTTGTAGAAGGGACTGAGTACATGGAGCCTAAGTCTATCCGTTGCTTTCTGCGTACTTTGCCACTCGATATTTAGCTTAATTAAAACAGAAAAGCTGATGTATTTATGTCCTTTAATTTCTGTTGTTCATTCTATAATAGAACAGATAGGACAGTGATTATAAAATGGGTCAAAATGTGTCATCCTCAGAGTAGGCCACCTGGAATGTTGCTGGCTGACTTAATGTGGTAGCATAGATTAACCAGAAGCTTCATTTTTAATTAGGACTCTACATCCTAAATTTACTGTATATGTACATGTTTGTATTTTGTGCCTGCAATCATCATTCCTACTACAGACCTGTATGAGGGCTCTGCCATAGTTGGAGCTTTGTGTCCAGGAAATAATCACACCATTGAGAGATTTGCACTCGTCACTTTTGCTTTTGAAACATGACCCTGAGAGCCCACAATTACGTGGCTGGATCATTAACCATCCAGTTTCCCACCCACACAAAGTGCCTTTGTAGGTGGTGAAAATAAAGTGTTGATTTGGTCATAAATTCCATTATTTTCTGCCTTTTCATCCTTTCTCATTTGGAACCGAGGGTTGTGGTTTTGGTAGAAGAGGAGACATTTTTAAGGACGTGAACTAGCTGGCGACTTGCTAAGAGAAGCTCTCAAGTTAGCTTCTGTTGACGAAGTTCCTGCGGGTCATTTTCTACCACTCTGTTTCAAGCCTCATCTTGCCGTAATGACTTTGGCTGGCTCTGATGTTCTCTGGGTAACTTCCACTTTATTGTCACAGGAGAAGGCTGCAGCTGAGATGTGGCAGAGTTACCTGGCCTTAACTGCGCCTCTTTCACAACAGTTGTGTGAGCAGCTTCGTCTCATATTAGAGCCTACCCAGGCAGCCAAGCTGAAGTAAGTTTTCTCCATTGGACTCACTCACAGTGCCCTGACAAGATGGCAGGGTCACCACCTTAACCACTTAAAGTGCTGGCTTGTGGTGGCCATTTGAGCTGCACAGGCACCAGTATGTTATTCCGTACCCTTTTTCATGTTATCTGGAAACACTGAGGTGTCTTTGAAGTTCGGTATGAATGCAGTTCCTTTGATTCATTAACATCTGATGGGAAAATTGGCTGAGCCTTTGCATGGGTGTATGGGCTTGCTGCACGTGTTACTCACCTAGATCTTTTCAAAGATTTATCCAAACTCATAGTTTCTGAACAGAAAAGAGTCTAAGATTTAATCAGTGCAAACATATTTTCCTAATTTTTAAAATGTGTCTTAGCTTTCCTGGAAGGACCTAATTATTATTGCCACATACATATCCAGCTTTTCTGGCTGCCCTTAAGTCTCAATTGACAGTGACACTTGAGTGTGCCAGGTTACTGGTTATTTGGTATTACTGGTTATAAGGTATTACAATGGATTTTATTTAAAAAAAAATATATCAGAGGATGAGCCGTTGTTAACTAATCTTGACCCCATTTGGATAAATTTAATAGAGGAGACTATCGAACTGGGAAGCGGCTAAATATGCGGAAGGTCATTCCATACATTGCTAGTCAATTTCGGAAAGACAAGATTTGGCTTCGAAGGACCAAGCCCAGTAAACGCCAGTATCAGATTTGTTTGGCCATCGATGACTCTTCTAGCATGGTGGACAACCATACCAAACAGGTAAGGAAGCACAGAGCTAATTTGATGAGTAGTTGACACCAAGCCATGCTCCATGGCCACCAAAAAGTTTTAAATATGTTCTGGCAAAAAGCACTTTGAAATACCAAGTACTATTCTGAGAATGTGATACCATGTTTGAGAAGACCTAAAATTTTTAAAAGAAGTCAAAAGGGCAGTTTCAGGATGTCTCAAATAATTTGGTCCCTTACTGTTGGAAGCCTTTTAAGTTGTTTTGTTTTTTAGCTTGCTGTGCTCTCGCTGCAGCAGAGTAACTCTGACAATGTTTATTTTCCACAAAATGCAGTGTACTGTTAAACTATCTTTTAATGATCTTGTACAACATATAATATCTGAATATTATTGATTTTTAAAGGGTTCAGTGTACATCTTTTTAAGTCTGAAATTATCTGGAGTTAGTGCTCTGTTAGTATTCACAAGGCTTAAGAGCCTGAATGGAATTACTTAGGCTACCACCATTATGGCCACTGAAGAGGGATGTTTTTTGCAGTGATGCTATTACCTAGTATGAACCAATAAGCAACCTAAATCTCTACATGTGCTCTGTTGGAAAAAGTTAGAGAGTGACCTCTGAACCCAGGTTCAGGTCCAAGCTCCTCACTTTTTACCTCATGATGTTGACCAATTATTTACTTCTTATGTATCAGTTTCATCTTCTGAAAAATGAGAATTGTAACAGTACTTCATACAGAATTGTGAAAATTAAATGAGTTTAATTAAGTTTAATGCCTAGCACTTGATATATGTTCAGTAGATGTTAGTTGCTACAAGTATCATCTTTTTAATGAAATTTGAATTCTAAAACTATATTGTCATTTACGTATGGGTTAAAATAAATTGATTTTTAAAATTTTTTACCAATAAGAGATTACTTTTTATGTAGTATTCCCCCCAGCCCCCCGGGAAAAATTCTAAAAATTTTAGGGACCAAGTCTCCTAGGATCACTTTTATTAGATGATGTCTAGAGCAGACCATTGCTACTAGTGTAATGGATTCTGGGTTTCGAGATGTGTAGTATTAGCCGGGGTCTAGGGCCACCATGGCCTCTGGGTTGATTGTGAATAGCCATGTTGATGTTCCCTGTGGGTCATGCAAAAATAACATTTTCTGTGGGACTCTTGGTATAAAAAAGGTTGAGAGGCACTGATCTAGAGGATATTCTGATTCCTTCAGCCCTTAACTTTCTATTTCATAGCTGGCATTTGAATCTTTGGCGGTGATTGGAAATGCTCTAACCCTCCTGGACGTGGGTCAGATTGCCGTGTGCAGGTAAGGGTGCCTTCTAATCCCAGTGGGAAAATCAACCTCCTTTTGTTATGCCGATCACACAAAAATTAACTCCCATTGTATTTGGTTTTTCTCTCTGTAGTTTTGGGGAGTCCGTAAAGCTGTTACATCCATTCCATGAACAGTTCAGTGATTCCTCAGGGTCCCAGATCCTGCGACTCTGCAAATTCCAACAAAAGAAAACCAAGATTGCTCAGGTATGCTGACAGCATCAGTGTCCTCTGCACAGTCATCCTTAAGCAAGTGTGGGAGAGACATAATTTTTATTTTTTAATTTAAAAAAAGTTTTTTAAAGATTTTATTCATTTGAGAGCAAGAGAGAGCACGAGTTGGGGGAAGGGGCAGAGGGCGAGGAAGAAGCAGGCTCCCTGATGAGCAGGGAGCTTGGGTTCCTTTGGGACTCAATCCCAGGACCCCCGGGATCATGACCTGAGCTGAAGGCAGACACGTAACCGAGTGAGCCACACAGGTGCCCCAGAGACATAATTTTTAGCACTCTTTCCTCCCCAGTATGGTTTTAGGACAGGTAAAATTTCCAATGGAGAATAGTTCTAAACTTCAGCCTAAGACACCACTGGAATAGAAACTTCCTTGGCACCCATCAGGTATGACTTACTCCTCCGTTCCTCAAAGATTAACAGTATGTCACTAATTTTTCTGGCTCCCTAGTTTTTGACAGATTTGGAACTTGTGCAAAAATAAACCATCTTCCTGTACCCTTCATTGGGCCAATTTTTCTCTGCCATTTAATTTAGCCTAAAGAAAGGATGTAAGAACAGCCAGTGACTTGCTCAGGATGACATCAGCATAGGATGATAATTCTGTCCTCTTCATGTCTGCCCTGATTTAGCCCACTTTCTTTATGCTACACTAGACATTTTGTGTTTTCTTGCCTTTTCCTGCTCAGTTGCTTTCTTCTGAGAGAAGATAGCTGTTTTGTTTATTTGGGGGCATTACTGATGTCTTCTCTTTAACCCCAGGGGAAGTATTTCTTTTCCTCTCGGGTGTGTTACAGAACACTCCTGGTGTGTGTGGCAGAGACACAGGTCTGTGCTGGAGGGCGCAGTGCCCAAGGAGAGATGCCAACAGGGCGCGGACCGTCCCTGCCTCGTACGGGCGGCTGGAGGGCCGTGTCATCGCCTCTAGATCTGAGAGGCTCGCTTGATCGTCACTTAAAAGTCAGGAGGAATTTCAGTCTCCATGACAATGGGAAGAGAGTCTCAGTAGTTTAATAACGGCCTGTCTCTGGTTCTGGTTTAGTTTCTCGAGTCCGTGGCCAGCATGTTTGCAGCTGCTCAGCAGCCCTCACACAACGCCAGTCTAGGTGAGCTGCACTTTTTTGTCTTTATCAACACAATGCCTTTCTGTTGTGTGCATTCACAAGCTGCTGCCTTCAACACACTGTACCCATGACCGTCTTTTTTTAGAGTGTATGCTCTCTAGGAAAAGGTAAGCAGGAGCTGGAGAGGTGTGGGCACTCATTGTGTACTCAACCATTTATCCATTCAGAAATTTTTATTGAACCCATACCCATGATGCTTACAACCAATGGAGGAATAGATAGGAAAGAACTACAGTTGACCTTGAACAATGTGGTGGTGGGGGGGCGCTTAGGAGCACCAACCCCATGCACAGTTGAAAATCCATATATAACTTTGACCCCTCAAAAACTTAGCTACTGATAGCCTACTGTTGACCGGAAGCCTTTACTGATAAAATACAGAGTTAATTAGCAATTGTGCATATTATGTGTATTTTATACTGTATTCTTACAATAAAGTAAGCTAGAGAAAAAAAATGTTAAGGAAATCATAGGGAAGAGAAAATATATACACGGTACTATTACAGTAAGACATCTGCATATAAGTGGGCCTCCCCACACGGTACTGACCCGTGTTGTTCAAGGGTCAACTATTCTTTGTTATGAACTAGTATATACTTAGAGTTCAGAGTTGTGAAGGAGGAGCAAGGTGTATGGAATTTAGTATTAAGAACATTCTATAATATTTTAGTGACAGAGAAGCAGAGGAGGGACATAATTCAGAAACCAGCTAATCCAACGATGATTGATTTAGGGCTTGAAACACACCAATTCTTCTTTCAGCTCTTTCTGAAATCTCTCAGTCGTGATTATATCATGGAGAACCTTCTTGTTTGAAGCAAGTCTTTAACACCTCTTGATACTTGCTGAACTTCCTGCACAGAGAAAGAGGCCTGCCCTCAAGCACTATAGTCTTTCACTGGAAACACTAGAGTTAATTTCTTTTTTTTAAGAGTTAAAACTTTTTAAACGCTTTTATTCATGATTTATTTTAATGGCCCCCTCCACTTAAGTTTTCATTTAAATGTCAAGAAGAGAAAAATACACAAGTAAGTTAAAAGAAATTTGGAAGACCCAGTTCCAGGTTTCTGATTTGGGCACTTTCTTCTAATGGCCTACTCAATACTGCCATATTCTTTTTTTTTTTTTTTTTTTGAGGGGGTGCAAGAGGCAGAGGGAGAGGGAGGGAGTCATAAGCAGGCTCCCCATCCAGCACAGAACCCAACGTGGGGCTCAGTCTCACGACCCCGAGATGATGACCTGAGCTGAAATCAAGAGTTGGATGTCTAATCGACTAAGCCACCCAGGCACCCCTCAATACTGCCATTTTTACACTTTATAGCCATAAATGTTTTACTTCTCATATGTTGCTATACAATGAAACTGATCTAATGTGACAGGGAAATTGCTTTATTGACAGAAGCTTCATATGTCTTTGTGCAGCCTTTATGTCCGACTGGGGCATCTGAAGTAATAGACTTAGACGTCCCTTTTGCTTATATCCAGAATTCATCAGTTTCAGACATCTGTTTGGTTAATGATACAGAGAAAGCTTACACTAATTTGTCTTCAAGTAGGTTTGAGTTGTTAAAAGTGCGATTTCCGTTTTGTCCCCTTCTTCCTCTCCTGCTGTATGTTCTGCTATAGAAACCGCACAGCTCCTCCTGGTGGTCTCTGATGGACGTGGCCTTTTCCTCGAGGGCAAAGACAGAGTCCTGGCAGCAGTCCAGGCTGCCCGGAACGCTAGCATCTTTGTCATTTTTGTTGTATTGGACAATCCCAGTTCCCGCGTGAGTGATTACTAAAAGTTGGGATTCCCTTCAGCCTGGTCTATCTGAAATATGGCCTAGGTCACACCATCGTAACTCCTACTAATGTTCTGTCAGACACTGTTTTAGGCACTTTATGTTAGTTTTTTGTGAATAACCCAGTGAGGTAGGGATCATTATGCCCACTTTACAGTGAAAGACAGAAACACAGGTTACAGGTAATGAGTAGGAAAGCCAGAATTTCAGACGGATTCCAGAGACCACCCTCCTGACCACTTGTGCCAACTCTCCTCTCCTGGGTCATCCTTTCCCTCTGCACTGTGTCCTTGCAGGCACTGCAGCCTTGATGCTGGGCCTTGTCCACGTGGAGCTGTAGACCGGCCTATTCCAGGTCCTTGTACCCCAGCAGTGCCCTTCTCAGAGCAGGATGCAGGGGCTGCTAAGTGAAAGATGCCCACGGGGCAGTTCTCTTCCAGGGACAGCACTGTCTCTGCAAGTCCCATTAAGGCCTGGACAACAAGTTTGGAAGACTTACTGTGAATTACTCCAAGTAGAAAATGAGAGAATATCCTTATAGGAAAATTGGATTTTCTTGTCTGCCCCTCTCCCTCCCTTTCAGTGTCTATTTTCCTGGAAAAGGTGCTCAGAAAGAGATATGCCTCCTCAGTAAGAGTTCTGAAAACTGTTCCTTAGTAATAAAAGCTAATTTTATATGTAGGAGTTTGATATGGGAGATCTAAAGATTGTTAGCGAAAGAGATCAGGGAAGAGCTAGCCAAGGATACTGGTTTGGTTTTTCTTTTTATATCAAAATGTTTTCTGTCGACAGGATTCTATCTTGGACATTAAAGTACCAATATTTAAAGGACCTGGAGAGATGCCCGAAATCCGATCGTACATGGAAGAGTTCCCATTCCCATTCTATATCATTCTTCGCGATGTGAATGCGCTCCCCGAGACGCTCAGCGATGCTCTGAGACAGTGGTTTGAGTTGGTGGCAGCCTCCGACCATGCGTAGGGAAGGAACACAGTAAACCATGGTCAGACCGTGGCGCCTCGGGCCAGGTGCTCCCTCTTTTGGACAAGTGCTTCTGAACTCACAGCTCTAAAATGTTTTTATCTTAGATCTGATTTATAAAAATTCACCTAATAGCTACAGAAAGTTTTGTATTGCAGTGTACATTTTAGTTTACAATGTGCTTTCAGAGCTAGAGAAAGCTTGGGGCTCCCGGCTTTGCCTGGGCTCCAGCTGTCACAAACCTAGGGCAGCGAAGGAACAGCAGTAGCAGGTATCTGGTCTTGGAAGGCCCGGCCTATGAGGAGGCCTGGGCCCGGCTGCCTTTTCCCCTCGCAGGAGCCCTGGACACCTACCTGGAGAAGCGGCTAGGAGAATAAGACTGTCCCAGGCCTTTGGACAAAGGACTAAAGGCAGCTGCCCTTTTGACCCTGCTTTAAGGCTCCACCTTGCCAAGCCCACAGTGTGTATCCATATGCTGTCAAGAGACTGAACAGCCGCTTTCAATAGTCCCAAGTGTGTGTGTTTTTTCATTGTGCTTCAGGTGACAGTAACTGCCTTCTCTTTGAGGATAGGAAGGTTGGGGTATATGTGGTCTTACAAAGCAACCAGATGTCATGGGAGCCCAGGTAATAGGAAAAATGACCACTGGATGGTATAAAAATGAAGTGGTTTTTCTGTGTCGTCCTTCACATTTGCTGCTTCAGGAGACTATGCAATGATGGAAAGCTGATTTTCCCTTTGGTTATTTCATTCTTTCTGTGCCACAGTCCCTGCTATTGTTGTTGTTGTTTTTTTTCCTTAACAATTAAGGGGAAGAATCATTCCTCCACTGCTTTTAAGCTGGACTGAGCCAGTCCCATTCTGGAAAAGAAATGCTGTGTTTAGAAAAACTAAGCAGCTACATTTTTTTTTCCCCTAAATACATCAATGGTTTTTAGACGGTTTTTACTTGGTCAGGAAGCACTGCGTGAATACTTGAAATTGTGTGCTGTGTTCTATTTAAGTTGTCAGAATGTTCTTTTGTAGACAACGTGCCATGATGTAATTGTCTATCTCCACATCTGTTTTCAAGTTACACTGTGAAGTTTGCCACACTTTTGAGGTGGTCATCAAAGACACAGATTGCTTGTTGTTTAACCAAGTGTCCTAAAGCATGTACCTGAGGTTATATCATTTTTTATTCTAAAAAGCTATGCAGGTTATATTCTGAAGATTATTAAATATATACCACTGTTGATAGAATTTGTGAGTATTCTTAATGGAACACGACAGGTGTATAAAAGGTATGCTAGGGGAACGATCTTGTCTGCTCCATCAGTCGGCTGTCCCTGGCTTACGCTGTGCTGCCAGGGCCTACACAGGTTCAGTGGCTTACTGCCATAAGGGTTTCTCCTTTGTGTCTCATGTCCACAGTGGGTGAGCTGCCGCACGCTGGCCTGGCAGCAGAGGAAAGGGTAAGTTGGTGAAAAACACAATGACTTGTAAAGATTTTGCTCCAGATGACATGTTTGTTCCACTCATTTCGTTGGTCGTAGCCTCTGATGGGTCAGGTAGGGAAAGACACCACTGTTCTGACCAGGATGTGATCTATCATCTACCTCTGAAATTGTACCATGTAAGCTGGAGCTTCCCAGCTGGTACCCAAAAATCCCCTTTTGAGCTTGTGCTGTGATGGGAAAAGGGTTGGGAAGCATGGAAGCAGTCCCAGGAGACCTCGGAGGAACTGTGCTAGGGGTGGGGTAAGAAGCAGGACACACCTGAATCACGAACGGAGTCACTGAGGGTAGGCTTGCTCTCCTTTGGAGCTCAAACTCCAGAGCTGGCTTACTTTCTTGTCTTCATCCAAACACCAATCTTGTCTGGTCTTTTAGACATTTATTTTATCCTGTCTTCCCTTCCGCTCTGCTTGTGCTGCAGCTGGAGCGTTTTTAATCTGTAGCCTGGGCTGCTTTGGTGGTATCCTAGACAAGTCACTTTAGAGCTCCCTCTTGTGAAGAGATCCCTATGGTGAAGAAGGTATTACTCTCCTGTCCTTTCTCTCCCAGAATCCCCACACCACTAGCTGATCTGGTCACAGCAAACCAGAGGTCCCAGAATATACCAGTGTTCTATATGTTCTTTGGAATTTTCTTACCTAATGTGCCCTTCTGGAAACACCTACCTAGTAGATAAGCCCTCAGGTATGTTTCCCTGTCTTAGGTCTTCCTGCCCAAAGTGGGAGCCTGACTCATGACAGTACTACTGTGTCTAGCATGAGTGAATGTTTCTGGATGGGAAGAACTAGTATAAAAATCTATAAATTAATGTGAGAAGACAACACTATCAATTTTAATAAAGATCTTACGATGATTTGGAGGGAAAGGATACAAAAGATTCTCAAGAAACTACAGGGTGTTAGTCCTGCCAAATAATAAAATGTACTAGTCTTACATGAAATAATCCTGAACAATTTGTTCAGACACTAAAAAAATTTACCATATGGGCATCAAAGCCCAAGAAGGATTTAATGGTGTCAAAATTATAGTTTAGCGGGCGCCTGGGTGGCTCAGTTGGTTAAGCGACTGCCTTCAGCTCAGGTCATGATCCCAGAGTCCTGGGATCGAGTCCCACGTTGGGCTCCCGGCTCAGCAGGGAGCCTGCTTCTCCCTCTGACCCTATCCCCTCTCATGCTGTTTCTCTCTGTCAAATAAATAAATAAACAAAATCTTTAAAAAAAAAAAAATTATAGTTTAGCAATTGGAAAAAAGATAGACATCCACATCAAGCCATAAAGCAAACTAGGTGGAGTAAATACTTAGTTAACAATGAAGACATAATGTAGAATTGCAAAGCTCTAAAGGGGAGAAAATGAAATTGAAAAGCCTCAAAAGAAAAATACATGACTATACAGAGACTTCTTAAAGTTATATAAACAAATTTTTTAAAGAACAGGCAAACAAGCCATATAAATTTAGTGTAAAAACCTTGATCGCCATAAATGGACCAGTCATGACAATTCATAAAATAAGTGGCAAGGGATATTTCACTAATTTTTATAAGAAAATTAATTGCTATTGCCAATTAGACAAAACTTCAAAAAGTAGTCAGCATCACCCATACAATGCCTGGTAATGTTCAAGAAAGCTAGGCATTGGAGTATATGTGGCAGGTCCTGTTTTCAGTGCATCACATACAATGCAACTCTGAGGTAGATCCTATTTCACTTTACAGATGAGGAAGGAGGCCAGGAGAGATGAAGTTACCAAAAGAGCACAGTTAGGAAAAGGGAGCACCAAAGGATTCCAGCAAGTGAGGCAATCAGGTAAATGCGCAGTAAATGGGTAACCAAATGAACATTTTTGACTGTATTTTAATTCAGAACCATTCTATTTGACAAAATATAGCAAAGATTCACCAACCCTACTTGCATAACTTAAGGGCATGTGTGTGTTGGGAAGATAAAACAATTAGGAAATAAAAGCTTAAGTTGTGAGGACATTCAGTTCCTTATTCTTAGTGATACAAAATTGTTATAACTCCAATGGAGCAGCCATTTAAAACGTCGTAAGAATTAATATGTGAAAATTAATAAAGGGAGACTTCACTCAAGTAGAGTCGGGAGGCTAGAAAGGAAAGCTGGGCCACTCAATGTCACTCCCAGGAAGAATGGTCAATAACAGACTCCAACAGAAGGTCAGCAGGAAAGGATCATCAATTACAGGATCCAAGGGGTGGGAAGATGGGAGAGGCGCAGTGTGCAAGAAATCAACTACCCTTGCAACTCCGTGAGAAATCTTGCTTTTTCACAATGGGCTTTTCATAACCCCTCTCAACTTCCATCTGTGTAAAATAAGTTCCTCTCCTTTATTGGACTTGCCTGCAGTTTTGCCATAGCTTGCATGTCCCCAAATGCAATTCTCTACTCCCAAATAGACCCGCTTTTGCTGGTAAAATAACCTTACATTTAAGATGAACATAACTAACGGCAACCATGGAAGATGCCACCACGGGGAAAATGGTTGCAAACAGAAAAGACCAGGATGAAAACAAAAGATGAACAGGACACAAACATTAAACATTTAAATTTTTATTTCTAACTGCACATTTAAAAAGCCAACAGGAATACACAAATAATTTCACCGCTCACTCTCAAAAGCTAACCACAGTGCCAGGAACTGTGCCAGTTCCCTTACCACTCCTATTATCACAGCTATTTGTGACGCAAGAACTGCTATCCCCTCGCACCCCCAAGAAAATGTATCCTAGGATAAAACTGCCCAAGGCTTTATAGCTCATTACTAGTTCCCACCGCTTCAGTTCAGCCAGACTGCGGGGGATTTGGCGGCCAAGTGCAAGCCGCGAACCGCCTCCCAGGAAACCCGGCTCGCCCTGCCCCCTGGTTACGCCCCCACTTCCGCTCCTGCGCACTGGAGCTCTTGGGAGGACCGCGGCTACCTGGAGGAAATGGCCACTTCCCGCTTACCACCGGCGACGCTAACGCTAAAGCAGGTAGCGCCGTTTTCGCCAGCCTTTCCAGGATCTGATCTCAATTATCCATCTCTCCCTCCACCCCACCCTGCGGAGTGGGTCGCGGGGGCGGGACTTCGTGATGCGGCAGCCGGCGGTGGGAGTGGGGAGGAGGGGTCGGGGAGGAGGGGGCTGCCCTCTGGCCCTGGGTTCGTGAGGCGGGCGGGCCGTGGGTCTCTTGGAACTTTAATGCCTTGGCCACGGTGAAGACTGTTATGTCTGTCGTACTGAGCTATGGTAAAGAGTGAGATTGCCGGCATTGGTTTAAAAAAAAGTGCTGTTACTGTAGTTACAGCCTCTAATAACTGGTAGTTCTTTTTCTGCTCATTGGTTATCTTTTGATGTTAAGGGTTTCTTAGGTTTGACAAAGGAGTAAGCAAACAGCCCCAATACACTTTTTGCCTTTTTCTTAAAAGAGAAGTTCTTTTTTGCCCTTTTCAAAATTGAGGACCAAAGAGAAGTCATCCATTTAGTAGATTCCTAAAGTAAAGCCCTCTGGGCTGTAGATTTTGCAGTTGTAATAGACAGTTCTCCTCCCCTCTACAGTTCATGAGAAGGCAACAAGTTCTCCTTCTCTACAGAAGGATTTTGCAAGCAATTCGGGAAGTGCCAAATGATTCTGATCGAAAATACCTGAAGGACTGGGCAAGGGAAGAATTCAAAAGAAACAAAAGTGCCACCCAAGAGGTGAGAACAAGATCATGATGAGGACAGGCCCCGACCATTTTGTATTTTTTTTTTTTTTTAAAGTTTAATAGACATTTTGGAATATAAGGATCATGGAGATGTACGTACATCTTGATCATTCCTTTAATGTTACCAATTTTCCACTCAAATGATAATTGAAATTTTACAATCTTTACAGTAGCATCACCTGACTTTTCTGTTAAACCATACGTACACACAGGAAAAGATTATAAATAGGACAGCATGATGGTTTGGGAAGTATGACGACTGGGGTTTACAAAAGCATGTCAGACACTGTGCACCCTTTGTTGTCAGTTTGGGGCTTTCCTAATACACAGTGGTTCCAATTCTCAGTGTTGGTCCCTGAATAATAAATGAAATGATAGAGCTGTACCTTGTTTAACCAAGTAAAACAGTGACCAGCTTTCACTTTCTTCTACAGGATACAATCCGGATGATGATTACTCAAGGCAATATGCAGCTCAAAGAGTTAGAAAAAACGCTTGCTTTGGCAAAATCTTAACGATAGCATTATTCTGAAAGACTTTCAAAGTATCCATGTGTATTAATTAGACTCAATGGGCAGCCTAAAAGCAAGTCAAACTGTACAGTACTTGGGAAAATGTCAGAACATGGAGCATGGCATGTCAGAGCAAACAAAAGCACATCAGAACAATTGCCTTAACACTGAAAAACATACCCTGCATTTTGAAAATGTTTTTGGATGTGTCAGCAGTTCAAGCAGCAAAAACCAGTACAAGTGGTCAGCACTTGAGATGCTCAACACCATTAACCCTCTGGGAAATGCAAATTAAAACCACATTGAAACAGTACCACATCCACTGGAATAACTATAATTAAAAACAGTTAAGCAAATGTTAGTAAAGATATAGGGAAACTGGACCCCTCATACATGCTGTGGGAATATCAAATGGCACAGCCACTTGGAAAACAGACTGTCAGTTGCTTAAAAGATTAAGTTACCAAACAGTTCAGCAGTTTTCTCCTAGGTTTATAACCAAGAGAACTGAAAATCTTTCTACAAGAAAACTTGTACAGGAATATTCATAGCAGCATTATTCATAATAGCCAAGAAGTAGAAGCAATCCAAATGCCCATCATCTGATAAATGATTAAATAAGATGTCTGTAGAATATTATCTAGCAATAAAAAGGAATGAAGTACTGATACATGGATGCACCAGAGACCAGTCACAAAAGATCACATATTGTAGGATTCCATTTATATGAAGCATCTAAAATAGGAAGAAGGAGGTGGTTTCCCAGGGTGCGGATAGCATGGAAAGTAATTGCAAATGGATATGGGGTTTCTTTTCTGGGTAATGAAAACATTCTAAAGTTGGGGGTGTGGGTTGTACAACTCTGAATATACCAAAGTCCGTTGAATCATATATTTTGCATGTGTGATATGTGAATTATACTTTAGTAAAGGCTTTACTGATTTTTTTGCTGATAAAGAACTGACGTATAATACTGTGTAAATCACTATTTCAAGAAATTGTATGAGATATATGGATGTATACTGACCTCAGAAGATACCCTGGACCTTTCCTGAAAAAAAATTCTTCTGTATTACTGATGGTTGTTGAGGTAGGTTCTTCGGATGTGTCATGATCCAGTAGTCCAAGGATTCCCTGAAAAGACCACCACCGGTAATACAGATCTTTGTTGGAAAGAGGAGAGACAGAAGCTTAATGAACACATTGAGGAACTTACCAAAAAGAAGAGGCAACGTCTGGATGAAACTAATGCAATTATCTTAGCATCCACATAGAAAGAAGTGAAACCGTCAGGGAAGATCCTTGGTGCTATAGGTTCTCTTCCAGTGACAGGAAGAAAGAGTTTGAAGAATACATTGAAGACAAGAAGTTGACTTGAGGACATTCCAACCAAATCTATACCAATTACTTCAGTGAAAATGAAAGCTTATGGAAGAGGTGGGATCGGCGGTCCTATAGACGGATGTCCTCTGTTCTTTTACAGAACAGATCTAAAAAGTTAATCCAAGAATCTGCCCAGCACCTGAAAAATGTAGGAGAAACTTTGCAGAATGATAAATGGTTAACCTAGTACTGGACTGCCTGCCAGAGAGAGAGGAGCAGATGGTGGCGTTTGTCCATGACCTGCCTGCATTGCCAGGGTCCACCCGCCCCTCCCACAGCCTCAGCCCACAAGACAAAATAATTCTGAATATTCTTCAGCCGGGTAATCTAATTCAAAATGCTTGAGCTAATTATCAGATTTGTACATAGCTGTACATCAGTTAACCTACTGCAAAGCCATTTGATGAACAGAAGCATTTGTGAGCAGTCTCTGAACAGAGAACACTTTTCTTTGTGTAGCATGATCTACCTATTCGAGTACAGGCAATTTCTAGTAAATCTAAAATCTTGACACTACAGATCATCCTTTCGTGAGGTGTAGAAGTCCATGACTTGGTGATGTTCTTCCTAGTGGTGGTGTATGTCAAAGATGTAGAGCATTTGTGGTTTAAGTTTGTAAGATACAAATACCAGACTCCAAGAAAACCTAACTTGGGATCTGTTGTGTTTTTTAAATTGGGCAAAACACTGCAAATTGAATGTTCATCTTCCAGACGCTAAGATTGTTATAATCTTAATAATGGACAGCATTTGAGTGCTAAATAAATCTCAGGCTAAACAACAATTTCTCCTCCCATATGGAACCATGCTCATTAAAATGTTGGCCAGGTTTGAACTCCTGGTGAAACACATTTTATTTAGCATCTTTATCAGTGTTCTGGCCTAGACAACAAATTACCTTTCTGGATATTCCCTGTGAACCAGACTCATGTGGGGGCACCTGGGTGGCTGAGTCAGTTAAGCGTCCGACTCTCGATTTTGGCTCAGGTCATGATCTCAGGGTGGTGAGATCAAGCCCTGCGTCAGGCTCTGTGCTGAGCATGGAGCCTGCTTAAGATTCTCCCTCTCCCTCATCCCCTACCCACCCTCTAAAACAAAACAAAAAAACCCATAACTATACTCTTGTTTGAATGTTAAAGTTTTGTTCCCAAAGTTTAAAGTACTTGGATGTTCAGTTTATGTATTTGAACTACAATAAGTCAAATCTTTATATTAAAACTTTTTAAATACCCAAGCTTTCTAGCATGAGGATAAGTGGCTAGGGCTATTATTTAGCATCCTGACTGTCCCTACGTCATTACCTTTTTTGAAGTGTGCCATCTGGTTGGAAGTTTCTGAACTCAGCACAGGCATTGCTGTGGGTGGGCCTGCAGAGGACGTTCTAATATTTGGGGAAAAGCAGCACGTATTCTTTGGTGTCTATATTACTGGAGTCACACAAGTAGACACTCAGGAGAGGCTGAGACCCCCACTTACCTAAATTGTCTCTTACGGAAGAAAAATGCTAGTCAAACAACAGAAGGAAACAGTTCACGTCTACCGTGGGAAAAAACTGGGATTATGTAGAGTAAGGTCCAAGCAGAATCAAAAGCAAATTGTCACTTTGTGCCAAACTAGAAATCGCCGCAGCCTATTTCCTTCCTTGAGTCAGGCATCTGAGAAATTCAGGATTAAGTTTGCTATTTTTGTTTACTAGGAAGAGGAAATTGCTTTTTACCCACTCTGGTTTGCATTAGGAAAATTGCTGTTTCCTGGTTATGTGTCTCATGGATTCAATATATTCATATTTATCGCCGTATTTTGACAATATTACAGAAGAATATTTCCCTTTAAAATCACAACAGGGGGCGCCTGGGTGGCTCAGTCGTTAAGCGTCTGCCTTCGGCTCAGGTCATGATCCCAGGATCCTGGGATCGAGCCCCGCATCGGGCTCCCTGCTCCACAGGAAGCCTGCTTCTCCCTCTCCCGCTCCCCCTGCTTGTGTTCCCTCTCTCGCTGTGTCTCTCTCTGTCGAATAAATAAATAAAATCTTAAAAAAAAAAAAATCACAACAGAAAACAATTTAAATTTTTTTCCTTATAAGTATTCTAAAAGGTCACTGGTTTTGTCTTCTAAATCTTAATCGATTTGGCTTTTATATCACAGGAAGAAATGTATTTAGCTTTTATGAATAATTTGTTAGAAAATGTTATTTTGCCTGCATACAGTTATAAGTGAGGTTTTGTTCTCTCAGTTCAGTATTTTCTAAAAGGTCAGCAGTCTAAACAAAAACATTAAAGCTTGTACTGAGAAATATTTCCATATTATTGGCTTTTGAAAAATTTATTTTTCATGCAGTACACCTGATCTCTACTCTAAAGCAGATGTATTTACCAGAAGTTACCCTTCTATCAAAACAAGGTAAAGTATGCCTGCATGAAGGCACTCTTTCTGGGAACCGTAAATTTGATTAACCACACAAACGAAAATATACACTAAATAGTCACATTTTCATTTTTTAAATAAGGATTTTAATATCCATAGTGTTGAGAACCATGTTTAATGTTTGAAAGAGACAAATTCAAGGTAATAAAAATATTAAATAGAAGACAACATACCTCTCAAGTATCAGCGCTTGACTGGAAAAAAAAAAAAAAAAAAAAAGATTTAAGCATGAAAACATCAATTCCTTTATTTTGGGCTCCCGAAGTCAAAAGTAAGATTAGAACTATATTCAAGCTAACCACAGATTTTACTTTACTCAATGCAATAATTCACTAATAAAAACCCCACTTCAGTATTATACAACCTTTCTGTGTTTTACATTTTCCCCCATAGCTATTGAAAGTTCCAGTCTCCGTTTCAAACACGACCCACATGACAGACTTTCAGTTAATAGTTTTGCTTCTTTGGAAGAGTACTATCGTGGCATTTGCTCATTTTAGCAGATAGCCTAAGGGAAAAATAAGGAAAGATACCCATCAGACCCGGAGTTGAATTTTTGACAATACTAAAGAATAAAAACCCATAAAATAAGCTGTTGGTCTTGAGATGCTGCCACTAGTTTGGGTTAGGAGGCCAACTGATAGGTGTTCTGTTTCCTTGCCTCTACTGGGCTCCCTTCGGTTAGAGAAGGATCCGTGTAATCGGCCAGACCAGGTGCCTTCGACTCTTCTCATTCCTCCCTCGTCTCTTCCCTGTGACTTGGACAAAAATACCCAGTTCATAATGATAAGCTGCCTGCTTCTGATGGGTAGAGGTTACATAATCAAAATACTTCCTTCCAAAGCACTCTATGGTCGAGATAAAATTTAATTTGTTTTCAGCATTTCTCAACAAGGATACTCCTTGGGGTAACAGGAGATATGTGGTAAGTGAAAAGAACTGCTTAGACTACAACTTAAGGAGTATCTCAGCATTTCATCTCTGAGTATCGGGCAGTTCTCAAGAAACTGATGTGTGTTGAGAAAGGATTCTAAAGCTGCCCATGACCCGAGAGACACTGAAGGCACCATCCCACTGCAGTTGGGTGGTTCTGCCTGGGGGCGCAGAGGGGAATGGAGAGAGAAGGCGCCTCCCCACCGAGCAGGGTAACAGGAGTCTCGGGAACAACAACACATCCTGAATGGTAGTTGAGGAACAAGACAAGCTCACAGACATGAACATCAGCTCGAGAGGACATTAAATTGATTCCCTATCTGGGTTGTGTAATGGTGACCTACATCTAGATCTAGATTTGTTAGGAATGCCTTTGTCCATAGATTGTCACTATTAAAAACAAAAATAACCACGAGCTTGATTAGGCAAAAACAAAGGGACTATAAACATACTGTGTTTTTCTGGGTGTGCCCATGTCAGGAAATCATTTTCTCTTTGGCTCAATGAGCAACATTTTATTCAACGTTAGAGACAGTAGTTACTCAGTTCCTGTGTTGTTGGAAACAGAATGGAGATTTCTGTGCATACATGGAATCTGGAGGAGATGAATATAATCCCACATACCAAGGGACAAGAAGCGGAGAAATCCAAAATTTCAACATACCCAAGCTACTTTTATAACTTCGTATACTCCACAGAGCAGAGTAAAATCCTTGGGGCTCCACAAAGCTGGGGAACAGTGGGGTCTAGATCAAGTTATTGAATTATTTTACCTTGACAGAATCACTGCAAAGCAGTGGGAAACTTTTGAGGCTCTTCAATGACCGGACACAATTAGAAGTGAAATACTTTCAAGAAATAGCCTTACTTCTTTATAAAATGTAGATCAAAAAGCTCAAATTTGGAAAGGTACTCTTGGATAATTGGGTGTGATTAAGGATAGAAGCTTCAGGTAATTGTTAAATGAATGTTTTTCCATTAATCTTTAAAATCAGGATTAATCAATTGTCGTATTGCTGTATTTTGGCTGAAAATACAGAAACAATGACCCAATGATTTGAACCTTTCTCATTTGAGTTTATTAACAAATATTCCCAGTGCTTTTTGCCAATTCCTCATTATTTTAAATACCCTCCGACTTTGCAAAATATTTTAAGATATGCTGGATCTAGTGACATTATGAAAATCTTTTTCTCCTCAAAATCTATTTGATAAGTTTTCATCTGGTTAAAAGGTCAGCCTTTTGAGAAGTAGGAATTTGAGAGGGGACTTTGCGCATCTCAGCCACAGCGCTCACAGAAAGATGCCCCTGTCTGGGCCCAGCAAGTGCGCGTCACATGAATGACTACTGGCGTTCACAAGGGATTCGTTTTTCTTCTTCCCTTCGATTTGTATTATTTCATACATCCTGAATTTTAGGGTTTAGACTCTATAGATCGTCAGTTTCTAAGCGTGGCTCACTTAATCTGAGCTTTCGAACCTCAGATGAGCCTGGACTGAGGTTATGAGTTTGTAATGAAACCTGAAACTAAGCAAGCGTCTCCCGGTTTCAGTCTCACTGTTGAAGTCGTCATAACTTCAGGGCATAGGAAGCATGGGTCTGGCACATCTCAGAAATTTGACTTTTTTTGAAAGACAAGTCCACTGTGTGCACAATAATGGACACCTTGGGCCTAGCTTTTCTAGAGCTGCAAAGCCAGCAATCATCAAGAATCCCTTCTTGTGCCACGCCCCAGGTCCTAATTGTCCTTCTGCACCTTTGTCCTTAGTTTAGCAAGTTCTTCTTCTAAGCTTTTAATATGTTCCTTCAGGGTGGCCTTGTCTTGCTGGGCCTTCTGACTGGCTTGGCTTCGTGCTTCCTCAATCTTCCTTTCATACCACTTTTCCATCTGGGTAGAAACGGCCTCAAAAAAGTACTGGGTAATCTCCAGAGCTTGGGAGGCATCTCGAGCGTGAGGGGCGGTCTGCTCGCTGCCTGTTGCTGGTGGCGGCCCGCAGGGGGTGCTGGGTGCTGGGTGCTGGGTCCGATGCCTCGTTTGCCCGCTTTTCCCAGACTTCCTGGTTTGGGTGCCTCTGTCTACACAGGGCCCAGCCTGCTGATCACATTTGGCTGCCTCTTTCAAGGGTAGCAAGGCTGTCTGGACCTTGACGTTCCTCAGCCGGGAACCCGTACAGTCTGAGGAAGACAGCTCCTGCTGTGTTCTCTGGGGAGCCGTGGGGTTGAAGGCCTTTTCCTTGGGCCTCACCACCTGAGGAGAACTGTCAGAAGCCGCGACTGGACCTGCAGTGACCACTGATTGATCCACACCTAGTTTCAGAAGGAAAACAAAACCACATTCACACAGTCCCGTGGCTCTGGGTCGGCATTTCAGAGTCCTGGTAATCCTGTCAACCATCAGCCTTCCCAACTGCCAACCACCATGTGCAATTTCTCCTCTGCCCTCCCCACTTCCACTTCCCCCTGATGATCATTTTTGCTTGTCAGGGCTTTCACAGATTAACGACACTGGTGGCATCTAAGCCAAAAAAGTTGCTGGCCTTTCCTTTAGCCAGTTAGAAAGCTTAGAAAGCTCTGGGTAATTTTGTGATTGCTAAGGATGACACAGCTCACCAAGTATCTCCAAAACAGAACTGGGTATGCATAGATGAGAATGAATCTGCCCCATTCCCTAATTTCTGGGCCTTTTCCACACCATAGCCCCAGTTACTAGCTCTCTATACCCAGAGCTCCAGCCAAGTTCCATAACTAGACCTAGCACGAAAAATTTGCCCAGGATTTCCCCAATGTTATGGGCACAAAGAAGATAAAACCACGGTTCCAGAAATGGTCTATAATAACATAATACACATGACATATCAAAATCCCTCACAGAGGCCTAATTACAAAGGTTCTAAATGTCCTCAAAATTAGCACTGAGTATAATCACTGCGGCTAATGAAAAGACACTTTGCTTGAAAGATCTCTATCTAGCACCTGGGGCTTCAATATATGAACTGCTGTTTATGGAGGTTTTACACAGTTGGACAAAGGTCAAAGGCTGATCAAGTAGAAAGCAGCCCAAGGGCCAGGGCAAGGACCCTGCTGAGGAGACAGATGTTCATTCCTCACTCTTCATCTTTGGGACCCACTCTGACACCATCAACATTGTACCTGAAACACTGCTATCACCAGTCAACAATTCTTGATTATTCCTTTATTCAAAAATGTCTGAATACTTAAATAGGAGTACCTTATTACCGTATAGTAACTGAAAGTACAGCAGTAACCAAAGTAAGTTCTTAGCCCTGTAGAATTTAGAATCCAGTGTTTTCCACAGCCCTATCCTAGGGGCTGCCTTTGGATACAGCAGAGAACAATCTCGGGGGGTTTTACCACCTTTGGATGGAATGGCTCTCTCTGCACACGCGTTACCTGTAGAGGACTCGCAAGTAGATGGTACGGATTTGGTCCTAGAGGCCCTAGAATCTCCAGAAAGCTTCAGCTCCAGATTCTGAATCTTTAACATGCACCAGGTTTTTAATTCATCCACCAATGACATCTACAAAAACAAAAACAAAAACAAACCCACACAAATGATTAGGTGAATTGGACATGTGGTTTATGAATGAAAGCACCAAGAGTGGACTCTTCAATTATGAAAGTTCAGGATATCATCTTGACAAGCCTAAAAGCTGTGGATTCCCTCCACTCCCACAGCCACACAGCCTTCTCTGCTGCCCTGTGTAGACCAGGATTCACCCAGCACCAAACCTGATAGTTTCTATAATCTTTGAGTGACTTAGGGCAAGAGACACCTTGAACACCCAAAGCTTCCCAAATCTTACAAATCAAGAATTTTTGGCTGTTCAGGAGCATGACCTCTCACACACTCAACAAGCACTCATTTTATGTGTTGTTCTTAGGTAGACAAACTCCCCAAGGGCAGGAAACAACTCTAGCTCAACAACAGAGCAATGCCTACCAGATGCACAATACATAGAAGAGATTCCAAGCAGAGACCACATTTTCCCCAGCGTATTCTATGAATGTTTCAGTCTCCACCAATTACCAGAATATTCAGCAACAAATGGACTGAACTACATGTTCTTTTCTATTCATTATATAAATGAATAAAAGGACATTAAAAAGGACATGCTACATAATACAAATGCTTTTATGGGTTCTTGGCCTCTGGGTTTCCAACGATGGGTCCAAGTCTTAACTCGGTGGAGAGGTGTAGTAAATACCCAGCTAATGACGCATCCTGGTTTTCACCTGTCGTTTCTCCCCCTCGTGCTTCTCGGCGTCCGAATGCTGCTGTAGGCGGGTCACGCACTCCGTTCTCTCCGCTGCGAGCCGCTCGACCATCAGCTTGTCCAGAACACGCATCTAGGATTCAGCGGGCAAAGAGCACAGAACTGACATGATCTAAGGATGGGGTGCGGACTCCTGACTCCTGGGACGGGGCTCTGGGGGACCAACAGGGGCCAGAGGAACAGAAGCAAACCTCCACTTCTTTTTTATCCTAGTTTCATCTAGTATTCATCGAACTCTAGGTTTTCACAATCCCTCAGCATGTTTCTGCGTTATTCAAGGCTTTTTTTCCTCATTTGTTAAAGTCCTAAGGGGTTGAAGACACTGAACACACAGTAAATCCACAACATAAGCCAACAGACCTTGTACATAGAATTTTTATATGTTTCAGAACATTATTTCCAAGACTATTATTGAAAGGAAAAACTACTTCTAGAAGTATGCAGCTGTACCTGATCTTAATTATCCTTTCTATTAATTTTTAACACCCCATCCTTAAATGTTAGTGGCTGCCTGTGAGGCAGCAAAAGCAGCTGAATGCTCAGCGCTTTTACCCAGTGTCCTTAATGAGCCAACCCCTTAGTGCGTCGCTGAAAGTAGTCAAAGCAAGCGTGAAGAAGGGTGGGGAATTAAAGTGTGTGTGTCAGAGAACAGATGATTGTCCCCTTTCAGTCACGCCCTCCTAGGTCCCCCCAACATCGTGACATTTCCCATAGGGCCCTAACACCCAGGAAAGCCAAACTTCCACTGCTTTGACAAGGTCCAAACAGGGGAAAGGAACTTTGTTAGCAGGGGCCAGCCCACAAGGGCTCACTGCTGAGCTCTCCCGTCAGGGACACACATGATGCTCAAAAAACTAAAAGAGCAGCAGGTTCCGGAGATGTGGTGAGCACCTTCTGTTTCGTTCCTTCAGCCCTCATGTTTTCCTGTGAGCCGCTCTCCTGTTTTCTAGGATTGGCCTACTCCCCTACCTCCTTATCCTCTGTCAAGAGCAACCGTGTTGACACAGCTTTGTTCGAGGGCATGGCTGACTGATTCACGCAGGAGTGCCTGACTCGTGCCACACCAGGGTCCTTTACCTGTGGTTAGGAATTAGGACGAAGGTTCCACACCCCCAACTGTCACCCTCCTTGAAATGAAGTGAGGTCCTTGAGAAGATCCAGCATTTATCTAACACATTTCCTCTCTGGGCTTAGGCTAGCCGAAGTGGGTTTTATTTATAAGACAGTCTTAACTAATATATTATGGCATTAGGAAAAGATTTCTTGAAGGTGCTTTCCATGAAGTACAAATAGCAAATAAACCCAAAATGTTCTACCTCACCAACAAACAAGGAAATAAGAATTAAACAGTATTCTTAATTCGACAAAAACTTTAAAAATGGTAATATTAATGACAGCAAAAGTTTGAGACAGAGACTCAATTTATATCCTATCCTGCCTGTTGGATATAAATTCACACAACCTTTCTGTTAAGTAGATTACTAATATTTGTCAAGAGCCTTAAACATATTCTTAACTCTGGACCCAGTTATCCTAAATCTGAGCAAATAACTTGAAGAGCAAACGTTTACGCATGGGGCACCTGGGTGGCTCAGTCGTTAAGCGTCTGCCTTTGGCTCAGGTCATGATCCCAGGGTCCTGGGATTGAGTCCCACATCGGGCTCCCTGCTCAGCCGGAAGCCTGCTTCTCCCTCTCCCACTCCCCCGCTTGTGTTCCCTCTCTCGCTGTGTCTCTCTCTGTCAAATAAATAAATAAAATCTTAAAAAAAAAAAAGCAAAGCAAACATTTACGCACATAAATGTCCATCATAGCGTTATTTATAAGAGTGAAAAACTATAAGCAACTTTAAAGTCTAATAAAAAGGAATAGTTAAATAAACTGTTGTATTAATATGCTGGACTATTATGAAGCAAAGGACATGGGAAAGTGCTCAGGATATCAAATTAGGTGAAAAAAGCTGGAAGCAAAAATATATAACTTAAGGTGACCTAACTTAAGGTTTCATCTAGTATTCATCGAACTCTAGGTTTTCACAATCCTTGAGCATATGTTTCTGTGTAGTCAAGGCTTCTTTTTCTCATTTGTTAAAGTCCTAAGGGGTTGAAGAGACTGAACACACAGTAAATCTACAACTTGAGCCAATGCAGACCTAGTATTAAGTTAACCTAAGGTGTAACGTAGGGAGGTGGGTGGGGGTTTGGGTGAAATAGGTGATGGGGATTTAGGAATGAACTCCTTGGGATGACCACTGGGTGATGTGTGAAATTGTTGAACCACTCTATAGTACACCTGAAATATAACACTGTTCACTATACTGGAAGTAAAAATAAATAAACCATGTACTAGACAAAAACAAATGATATGTTTAGCTCCATATACAGAAGAGTACCTTGTCTTAAACAGCACAACAAAACTCAGCATGTCGAAGACATTACTAAATTTAAACATAAGTTACAAAGATGACAAGGGCTCTTCGGGTCCAAGATGGGGAGGTAGTAAGACCCTTATCTCCTCCACAGACCCACCAAATCTACACCTATTTATAGAGCAATTCCTCCTAAAGCCCTGGGGGATGACTGAGCAGTTTCTGTACCACAGAAAATAAACCATATAGAGAACAGCAAGGGAGAGACATGGTAGCAAAGGGACCCCCCCAACACTGAACTATAGGGCAGATAGTACTGAGCAAACGTGGGAAGATTTGTCTGCCCTGGTGCACAGAAGAAAAGCCTGGATGTAGAAGGGCAACTAGAATACAAAGGAACCAGAACCCTGCCAGGTGTCGGGGGAGCCGTCGGAAAGCTCTCGAGTCAGAAGGGCCGGCAAGCCCCAGAGTCTATGTTCCTCCATCACCTTGATACCGCAGATGGGAGCAGGGCCTGGGCACTCCAGGCATCCTGCCACGTCAGTGAGCCCTGCCCTAAGCCACACCAGCCCGAGCCGTCCCACCAAGGCAGCCCAGCACAGCACACACGTGGACACCCTGGTCAGTGCTCACGACAGCTCCAGCCATGTTGCTAAGGTGACACAGGCGCAAAGCACCTTGAACACTCCAGGCCCACGTCGCTCCAACTCCCAATGACTTGCCAGGGCACACTCAACACAGTGCCCTGAGACCTCCCCCCCAACTCCCCTGTGGCTCCAGATGACGTGCCAGGGTGCATCCCGTGAAGAGCACCCTGCAACACATCACCTTGCACCCACTTCAGCTTCCGCTGGTCTGCCAGGGCACCCTCCGCATAGAGAGCTCCAGGACACCCCTATACCCACACTTCAGCTTCAGCTGACCTGCCATGAGGCCTGTGGCACAGAGAGCCCCAGAACTGCCCCGATTTGCACCCACTTCAGTTCAGGCCATGCCGCTAAGCCGCAGTGCAGAGAGCCTGGAGACCACCCCCCCCCCCACCAGGCCACACCGGCCACAGTTCTGCCAGCCAGCCAAAGTCACCAAGCATACACACTCTACAGAGTGGGTTACCATACATAAGACCCTTCCTTCAAGTTTAGGATAAGTAGCTGTTTTGCCTAATTCTGCCCAAGAAACAAAAGCAGAAAGTCAAGCAAACGAGGAGACAGAGGAATATACTTCAAACAAATGAACAAAACAAAAGAAGAACTAAATGACACGGAGGTAGCCAATCTGCCTGATAAGAGTTCAAAGTAATGGTCTTAAAGATGCTCACCAGCTGCACAGAAGAGAATGAATTCAGAACCTCAACAAAGAAACAGAAAATATAAAAAGAACCAATCAGGGAAGAACATAGTAACTAAAATGAAAAACACAATATAAGGAACCAACAGAATAGAGGATGAGGAAGAATGGATCTGGAATCTGGAAGATGAGGTAATGGAAAGCACCCAAACTGAACAAAAGAAGAAAAAATAATTTTAAAAAATAATGGTAGGTGAAAGGATCTCTTTGACAACCACAAACATTTGCATTATAGGCATCCCAGAAGGAAGAGAAAGAGAGAAGGGAACAGAAAACTTATGTGAAGAGATAGCTAAAAACTTCCCTGAGCTGGGGAAGGAAAACAGACACCAGGTTCAGGAAGCACAGAGAGTTCTAAACAAAATGAACCCAAAGGAGATCCACACCATGACACATAATTAAAATGTCAAAGAGTAAAGATAAAGAGAATTTCAAAAGCAGCAAAAGTAACTAGTAACATTCAAGGAAACCCCAATAAGGCTATCAGCTGATTTTTTTAGAAACTTTCCAGGCCAGAGGAAGTGACGTGATATATTCAAAGTACTGGGAAAAAAAAACCTACAACCAAGAATATTCTGCCCAGCAAGTTTATTATTCAGAATCGAATGAGAGATAAAGACTTTCCTAAACAAAAGCTGAAAGAATTCATCACCACTAAAACAGCCTTACAAGAAAAAAATTTTTTTTAAGATTCCATTTATTTATTTGAGAGAGAGAGAGAGAGCACAAGCCAGGGGAGGGGCAGAGGGAGAGGGAGAAGCAGACTCCCTGCTGAGCAGGGAGCCCAACACCGGGCTTAATCCCAGGACACCGGGATCTTGACCTGAGCTGAAGACAGATGCTTAACCGACTGAGCCACCCAGGTGCCCCAACTTTACAAGAAATTTTAAAGGGATCTTTTTAAATAGTAAAAAGTCCATAATTAGAAAATTATGAAAAAAAGAGTTCATGAGTAAAAGCAACATACAGTAAAGGTAGTAAAGCAATCACTTATAAAACTAGTATGAAGGTTAAGAGACAAAGAGGTGAAATTGTATCTTTAGTTAAGGAAACTCAAAAGAAAGATACAAAATGACAACATACAAAAAACATGGGGGGGGGTCAGTAAAAATGAAGTTCTTTTTGAATGTATTCAAACTTAAGTGACAATTTTTTTTGAGAGAGAGCATGCATGTGCACATGAGTGGAGGATAGGGGCAGGGAGAGAGGGGGCAGAGGGAGAGCAAGAATCAAGCAGGCTCCATGCCTGGCGCAGAGCCCAATGTGGGGCTCGATCTCATGACCTGACATGATGATCTGAGCCAAAATCAAGAGAGTTGGTCACTTAACCGCCTGAGCCACCCAGGCTCCCCAAGTGACCATCAATTTAACATAGACTCTCTACAATTACGAGGTTATATATGAATCTCATGGTAAACACAAACCCCAAACCTAGGATACACACACACACAAAAGAAAGTGAAGCAGAACACTAAAGAAAGTCATCAATCATAAGAAAACAGAGCAAGAGAGGAACAGAGAATTACAAAACAACAAGAAAACAATAAAATGGCAATAGGTACATACCTATCAATAATTAAATGTAAATGGTCTAAATGATCCAATCAAGAGACAGAGGGTGATTGAATAGATAAAAAAATAAATAAATAAGGGGCACCTGGGTGGCTCAGTCATTAAGCGTCTGCCTTCGGCTCAGGTCATGATCCCAGGGTCCTGGGATCGAGCCCCGCATCGGGCTCCCTACTTGGCGTGAAGCCGCTTCTCCCTCTCCCACTGCCCCTGCTTGTGTTCCCTCTCTCGCGATGTCTCTGTCAAATAAAATCAAATCTTAAAAAAAAAAAATAAGACCCATCTATTTGCTGCCTACAAGATACTCACTTCAGACTTAAAGGCACACACAGACTAAAAGTGAAGGGATAGAAGAGATTCCATGCAAACAGAAGGGAAGTGGGGTGGAGGTAGCCAAAGTAGCAATACTTACAAGAAACAGAGACTTCAAAACAAAGACTGAACAAGAGACAAAGAAGAACATTACATAATGTTAAAGGGATCAATCCAACAAGAGGATTATAACAATTGTAAATACATATGCACCTAACCTCAAAGAACCTAAATACATAAAGCAAGTATTAGGAGACAAAGGGAGAAATTGATAGTAATACAATAATACTAGGAGACTTTAACATCCCACTTGCATCAGTGGATAGATCATTCAGACAGAAAATAAGGAAATTGCCTTTTTTTTTTTTTAAATTTAAAGATTCTATTTATTTACCTGAGAGAGAGAGAAAAAAACGCACAACAGCAGGGGGAGCGGCAGGCAGAGGGAGAAACTGGCTCCCGGCTGAGCAGGTAGCCCAATGCGGGGCTCCATCCCAGGACCCTGGGATCATGACCTGAGCTGAAGGCAGACACTCAACCAACCGAGCCACCCAGGAAATGGTCTTTGAACAATACATTAGACCAGATGGACTTAACAGATATTTATAGAACCTTCTAACCAAAAACAGAATACACATTCAAGTGCACATGGAACATTCTTCAGAATAGATCATGTGTTAAAACAAGTCTCAATAAATATAAGATGACTGAAATCATATCAAGCACCTTTTCTGACCATAAAAGTATGAACCTAGAAATGAAATACAAGAAAAATAACTGGAAAAAGCATAAACACATGGAGCATAAACAACATGCTACTAAACAACCAATGGGTCAACAAAGAAATCAAAGTAAAAACAAAAAATATATGGAGACAAATGAAAACGAAAACAATAGTACAGAATCTTTGGGACCAGCAAAAGGAGTTCTAAGAGGGAAATTTAGGTAATATGGGTCTACCTCAAGAAACAAACAAAATCTCAAAACAATCTAACCTTACACCTAAAGGAACTACAAGAAGAAAAAGCCCAAAGTTGGAAGAAAAGAAATATCAGAGAGAAAATAAATGAATCAGAGACTAAATAAAAATAGAAAAGATCAGTGAAACCAAGAGCTGGTTCTTTGAAAAGAAAATTGATAAACCTTTAGCCAGAATCATCAAGAAAAAAAAGAGGACCCAAATAAATAAAAGAAATGAAAGAGGGAACTAACAACTGGCACCACAGAAATGCAAAGAATTGTAAGAGACTTCTACAAAAAATTATATGTTAACAAACTGGAAGAAATGGATAAATTCCTAGAAACACAGTTTTCTAAAACTGAATCAGGAAGAAATAGAAAATATTAACAAACCAATTACTAATAATGAAATTGAATTGGTAATAAAAAAACTCCCAAAAAACAAAAGTCCAGGACCAGATGGATTCACAGGTGAATCCTACCAAACATATAAAGAAGATTTGGGGAGCCGGGGTGGCTCAGTCAGTTAAATGTCTGCCTTCAGCTCAGGTCACGATCTCAGGGTCCTGGGATCAAGTCCCACATCGGGCTCCCTGCTCAGCAGAGAGCTTGCTTCTCCCTCTCCCTCTGCACCTCCCCCTGCTCATGTTCTATCTCTCTGTCTCAAATGAATAAATTAAAAAAACTTAAAAAAAAATAAATATGCAGACATCAATGGAACAGAATAGAAAACCCAGAAATGGACGCTCAACTCTATGGTCAACTAATCTTTGATAAAGCAGGAAAGAATATCCAGTGGGAAAAGGACAGTCTCTTCAACAAATGGTGTTGGGAAAATTGGACAGCCACATGCAGAAGAATGAAACTGGACCATTTCCTTACACCATACACAAAAAAAGACTCAAAATGGATGAAAGACCTAAATGTGAGACAGGAATCCATCAAAATCCTAGAAAACACAGGCAGCAACCTCTGTGGCCTTAGCCGCAGCAGCTTCTTGCCAGACACATCGCCAAAGGGAAGGGAAACAAAGGCAAAAATGAACTATTGGGACTTCATCAAGATAAAAAGCTTCTGCACAGCAAAGGAAACAGTAGACAAAACCAAAAGACAACCAAGAGAATGGGAGAAGATATTTGCAAATGACATATCAGATAAAGGGTTAGTATCCAAAATCTATAAAGAACTTATCAAACTCAACACCCAAAGAATAATGCAATCACGAAATGTGCAGAAGACACGAACAGACATTTCTCCAAAGAAGACATCCAAATGGGCAACAGACACATGAAAAAATGCTCAACATCACTCGGCATCAGGGAAATACAAATCAAAACCACAATATGATACAACCTCACACCAGTCAGAATGGCTAAAATTAACAAGTCAGGAAATGACAAATGTTGGCAAGGATATAGAGAAAAGGGAACCCTCTCACACTGTTGGTGGGAATGCAAGTTGGTACAGCCACTTTGGAAAACAGGGTGGAGGTTCCTCAAAAAGTTGAAAATAGAGCTACCCTACGACCCAGCAATTGCACTACTAGGTCTTTACCCCAAAGATACAAACGTAGTAATCCGAAGGGGCACCTGCACCCCAATGTTTATAGCAGTAATGTCCACAATAGCCAAACTATGGAAAGAGCCCAGATGTCCATCGACAGATGAATGGATAAATAAGATGTGGTGCGCACATATATATATACATACACACACACACACACACACAATGATTACTCAACCATCAGAAAAAGAAATCTTGCCATTTGCAACAACGTGGATGGAACTAGAGGGTATTATGCTAAGCAAAGTAAGTCCATCAGAGAAAGACAATTATCACATAATCTCACTTATATGTGAAATTTAAGAGACAAAATAGAGGATTGGGGGGAAGGTAGGGAAGAATAAAACAAGACGAAATCAGAGAGAGAGACAAACCATAAGAGACTTAATCATAGGAAAAAACTGAGGGTTATTGGCTTGGGGGGAGGGGGTGCGGGGATGGGATCACTGGGTAATGGGCACTGGGGAGGGCACGTGATGTAATGAGCACTGGTGTTATAGAAGACTGATGAATCACTGACCTCTTCCTCTGAAACCAATAATACATTATATGTTAATTACCTGAATTTAAATTAAAAAAAAAAAGATTTTTGGGGGGCTTGAAAGAAATCACAAAGGCAGGCCTCTTGCCTGATAGCCCGCCTGACATGCTCAGGGCAGAGGCTGCAGAATAGAAGGATGTGCTGAGGGCTCTTTCTGATTTCATTTCCTGTCAGAACACCTGGACATGAGAAGAATTCCAGGCAACTCACTGACCTGGTGCTGGGTCTTGTTCTCCATATGTCCCAGCTTTGTGTTCATTTTATCCTGAACTGACCCCAGCTCTGCTTTGATCTCCTCCACAGCTGCCTCCAACTGGTTCTCCAGCTTGTTGATTAGGGGTTCACATCGACAACCATTTATCGGTGCCTGACAGGGGAACAATAAAGCAATCAATCCACTCATCCGTTCCTTCCCCAAATTGGTTTTGAGTACCCATCCAGTGCCGGTCAGTATGCCAGGGGGATAGAGACGATGGAGGAGGCGCAGTCATGCCTGGCCTAACTTTGGGATGTCCAGTGGGCCAAGCTTTGGGACCAAGAGGCACTGAGAAGTTCAGAGAGTCCCAATCCTTGTTTCTTTTATCCACTCTGGGGCCTCAAGATGATGCAGACACCTAAGGATGGTGCAGAAAGCTCTGTAACTAGCCCTGTGTGCCTGGGCCTAAGCTAGGGGGTGCCATCTGCAGTTCAGGTCAGGAGGGCCGCCTGGTTTATCTTCCAAGCTCATGCCTTAAGTCAACACTGAAAGTGGATCTTCATTCCCAGGAATAGTAAGAAAGGCACAGCCTTGCTTAAGGCCTCCTAGGTCCAGACAGGGCTCACTAGATCTACATCACTCTCCCTGTGCTCCTAGGCCCAGACAGGGCTCACCGGGTACCTGCGTCACTCTCCCGTCCTCCTAGGCCCAGACAGGGCTCACCGGGTACCTGCGTCACTCTCCCGTCCTCCTAGGCCCAGACAGGGCTCACCGGGTACCTGCGTCACTCTCCCTGTGCTCCTAGGCCCAGACAGGGCTCACCGGGGACCTGCGTCACTCTCCCGTCCTCCTAGGCCCAGACAGGGCTCACCGGGTACCTGCGTCACTCTCCCGTCCTCCTAGGCCCAGACAGGGCTCACCGGGTACCTGCGTCACTCTCCCGTCCTCCTAGGCCCAGACAGGGCTCACCGGGTACCTGCGTCACTCTCCCGTCCTCCTAGGCCCAGACAGGGCTCACCGGGTACCTGCGTCACTCTCCCGTCCTCCTAGGCCCAGACAGGGCTCACCGGGTACCTGCGTCACTCTCCCGTCCTCCTAGGCCCAGACAGGGCTCACCGGGTACCTGCGTCACTCTCCCGTCCTCCTAGGCCCAGACAGGGCTCACCGGGTACCTGCGTCACTCTCCCGTCCTCCTAGGCCCAGACAGGGCTCACCGGGTACCTGCGTCACTCTCCCGTCCTCCTAGGCCCAGACAGGGCTCACCGGGTACCTGCGTCACTCTCCCGTCCTCCTAGGCCCAGACAGGGCTCACCGGGTACCTGCGTCACTCTCCCTGTGCTCCTAGGCCCAGACAGGGCTCACCGGGTACCTGCGTCACTCTCCCGTCCTCCTAGGCCCAGACAGGGCTCACCGGGTACCTGCGTCACTCTCCCGTCCTCCTAGGCCCAGACAGGGCTCACCGGGTACCTGCGTCACTCTCCCGTCCTCCTAGGCCCAGACAGGGCTCACCGGGTACCTGCGTCACTCTCCCGTCCTCCTAGGCCCAGACAGGGCTCACCGGGTACCTGCGTCACTCTCCCGTCCTCCTAGGCCCAGACAGGGCTCACCGGGTACCTGCGTCACTCTCCCGTCCTCCTAGGCCCAGACAGGGCTCACCGGGTACCTGCGTCACTCTCCCGTCCTCCTAGGCCCAGACAGGGCTCACCGGGTACCTGCGTCACTCTCCCGTCCTCCTAGGCCCAGACAGGGCTCACCGGGTACCTGCGTCACTCTCCCGTCCTCCTAGGCCCAGACAGGGCTCACCGGGTACCTGCGTCACTCTCCCGTCCTCCTAGGCCCAGACAGGGCTCACCGGGTACCTGCGTCACTCTCCCGTCCTCCTAGGCCCAGACAGGGCTCACCGGGTACCTGCGTCACTCTCCCGTCCTCCTAGGCCCAGACAGGGCTCACCGGGTACCTGCGTCACTCTCCCGTCCTCCTAGGCCCAGACAGGGCTCACCGGGTACCTGCGTCACTCTCCCGTCCTCCTAGGCCCAGACAGGGCTCACCGGGTACCTGCGTCACTCTCCCGTCCTCCTAGGCCCAGACAGGGCTCACCGGGTACCTGCGTCACTCTCCCGTCCTCCTAGGCCCAGACAGGGCTCACCGGGTACCTGCGTCACTCTCCCGTCCTCCTAGGCCCAGACAGGGCTCACCGGGTACCTGCGTCACTCTCCCGTCCTCCTAGGCCCAGACAGGGCTCACCGGGTACCTGCATCACTCTCCCGTCCTTGCCCCGGTACAGCGTGTACAGTTGGTAGGCTCTGAACTCATGGGGAGGGGGCGGGGGGGAGCATCGGTGCCTGGGCCTCTTTTTAGGATGATTATGTGCATGCGCGTCCTTCTGGCGTCCAGGCTGTTGGTCTGCTGGTGGGGTGGGGTCAGAAAACGCTGACACCTGTGGGAGAGGAAGGGACAACCCCCCTGAGCACCGTGACATCCGCAGGACTGACACCCAGCCCACCGCTCCCATCTTACTCCCGTCCTGCTCGGTCTCATGGCCTTCCCCTCTAAGCAGCCCACGTCAAAAGAAATCTATCAGCACGCTAACCGTGTGTTTGAAGTTAGCCAGATTTAAGTTCTGTGCTCCGGCTCCCAACCAGCAAGCCAAGCGAAGTGGCATTCTAGCTTTGGGTATGACGCTGTCCCAGAGCCCTCTGCCAGCCTGTCTCCCAGCCCTCCCCTGGCTGCTTTCACAGGCCTCCTGACCTTGGGCCTTGACTTTCTCTGCCTGTTGTCCTTTGCTCTGGGCTCTGGAGAGGCGGACAGGAAATCTTCTCTGGCCTCTTCTTTTCTGGGTACAGCCTGTTCACTGCTGGGGGTGTCTCCTGCTGAGACACTTCCCTACAGAGGAAAGAAAAAAAGCCCAGAAACCAGTTCTAATTGCCCCCCTCTGCCTTTTTCTGTAATGGTGTAAAATGCTGTTTGCAAGACTGCATCCACGAAAGGACCCGTGGGACTCTGAGCCAACAACAAACAGGGAACACTGCCTGGTGGTTGACACTGCACATCTTCCGTTTTCCCAGTTGCTTGAATATTTGGCTTTGACTCTATTAGGTGCCAAACTAAATATAGTCTTGGGTCTAATTCTATATTCTAGAGCTTCGGGAACCTACCACAAACACTTCAGCGTTAGAGATTTTTGATTTTTTTTTTTTTTTTGCATTTCAACAACCGCAACCATAACAAAAATACCATTCATTCTTTGAACTTGGACCTCACAATTCCTAATGGAGTATGGGAAATCTCTGAAATGAAAAAACATCACAATTCCACTCCTTATAAGAGCTTTTACAAATTAATATATACAATACACCCACAGGAACTTAATCAGAGTTACAATGCCTTAACCCTGGAAACGGATAAGATTTTGAAATAGAATAATGAGTACATGGTATAAAATTTTATGAGCCCAAAGTTGTCTTTATATCCTAGCCTTTTTCGTCCTGGGAGAGCTGAAAGGCAGAGTTCGTTCCAAGGCTACGGTGTCTAGTCGTGCAGGCTCTCCCCATACAAGGGCACCTAGCAGAGGGAGCTGAAATCCAGCTCGGGCTTGCTTTACCATATGTGCCCGAGCAGGGCTGGGCTGCCCAGGGGGCATCTTCTTCTCAGTTCTCACAGAGGAATCACATGGGCTAACACAGCCTCAGTCCATTCCCTAAGCAGAAAGGGAGGAAGCAACCTAGGCCAGTGGTGGTCAAACTTTAGTCCACATCAGGATCACCCGCGGGGCTCATTCAAACACAGCTTGCTGGGCCCCCTCCCGGAGTTTCTGATCCAGTAGGTCTGGGGTGAAGCCCCAGACTCTGCATATTTAACAAGGTCCCAGGTGACACAGTGGATGCCACACTTTGCAAACCACTGCCCCATACAATTAAGGGCACAGGGTCTGAGGCAGAGCTGTCCACATGGTGGTGACAAGGCCATAGATAGAGGGGGCTGGGAAAGACGGGCGAACAGGCACACGATCTGAACCCTTGGAGGAGTGGAGGACAGGGAGCTGAAGAGAAAGCACGGACGACAGTTTGAAGAAGCAGTGGGAAGGAGAGACAGAGGAGGGCACGGCCACTGCCACATGAGCCCAGAAGCAGCGGCGCGAGTTTCCCACCCTCTGGAAGGGGGTGAAGTTGGGGAGGCGCGGGAGGGCTACCCCCCACCTTGCTTTGTGCCACCTCATCTCTTGGCACAGACTGAGCTCTCCTCTCTTCCTTGAGCCTCTCTCTCTTTTTCCTCAGGCTTCGCCCACGACTGAAGCGCAAGACCTGAAGGAGGCAAGAGGCATTGTTACAAACCACCGGCGTGCGCAGCATCAGTGTGATGGACTCGGCCTTGGACCTGGTGCTCTGATCTAATGGAGCTTCCAGCCTAGTGGGAGAGACCAAGCGTTCACGTCAACAAGCACTTCCAGACTGTCTGCTAGGCTTCCTAGGTCCTGCGCCGGGCTCTCTAGGGAGCCAGAGAGGAGAAGCACATTATCCCTGATCTCCAGTAGCTTACGGTCTAGGACGAGAACAGGCATTTATGTGCCGGGCCACGGCCACCGTATAGGTGTGTGTAGGCTGTGTATGGCTGAGCTCCAGGGAACACCACTCACAGAGACTAGGACAGGAATGGCATCCCCTGGAGTGGTCAAACGTGGCAGCCCCGGGCCAGGCACAGGCTCACCATCTTGGTACACGGGATCTGAACTAGCCCATCAGATTTTCTCTTGACCAAACCGTATTCAAGGATATTTGCAGTTTGATTCAAACATTGAAGTGTGTCTGTGAACCATGGTCCCAACCATGGGACAGGAATCTCCTCCCCAGAAGGAAGCATTTGGTCTGCCCCTTCGAGTGCAGGAAGGTAGAACGGACACACGCATGTAGACACGGGGTCCGACAGCCTGATTTTGGAACCCAGCAGCAGCTAGCTGTAGAATCTTTGGGCAGGTTATTTGCCCTCTCTGTATTCTCCAGTGTAAATATGGGGAGTTAATGGAATTAACGATGACAAAGAGGCGGCTGGTACACCCTGGACCATCAATCACCATTAGGTGCCTTCCTCCTGCCTCGCTCCCTAGAGTACCTTGACTGGCAGAGGAAGTTTAACGAGGGTACAAATCTTTGAGCTGTCAGAAACCTTCAATCTCTGGCCCAGCTCCACACCCTTCCCCCAGGCCCCTTCCTTCCCATTTCCAGGGGCACCCCCTTTAACCAAGGAGGTCCAGCAAGTAAAAACACCTTTTTCAAGGTATCACAATTTCTCTGCAATAAAACATCTTGTCTTCATAGGTAGATAGTTCACCATAGTTTTCAGCTCAATGTTCAACTTTGTGTTCATTAAATTCAAGTGACACTATTATGGGACAAAACCTCTATGGGCAGCAGGTACCACCTAAATGGAGAATTCCTGACAATATCTGCCTATGGCTGAACCAGATTTTTAAACTGTATTCTCATCCCCTAAGCCAACAGCTCTGAAAGTGTCCTGGAACCAAGGCTAAAATTACCTTCATAATATTACCACAACGTCGGCCTTTTTCTCTCTCACACTGAGTATACCGCGGTGTTTACCAGAAGCTGCACACGATACTTCAACGGATCACATGCATCTTCCTTTTAGGAAAACAGTATGGAGATTTGCAGAAATGAAAAATAATGCTACTTACTCTTCTCACACAACTTGTTTTGATAAAGTTACTTTTCACAAAAACAAGTTCATTTTGTGGTAACATAAATAGAGTTAAAAATGTTTATTCATTTAAAAACATTTCTCAAGTTGAATTTCAAATATGGTAACTATTAACAGATACAAACACAGCTCTTTATGGGCCTCTAGAACATTAAGTGTCCCTAGACCAAAAGGTCTGAAAGCCACTGTCCTAAGCCCTTTCGTAAGCTAAATTCAGACTCACTAGGAAGTCAAGTCTGATGAGGAGTGACTAGTGCCCTTTGCTCATTCAGCTTATGGACTCCTGGAACAGAATACAGCCCCAACATCAACCCCAAATTCACTTTCAGAAGCATTTGTGAACTGTATCAATCTAAAATGGGAAGGGATACTCAGAGGTCACCCAAATCATCAGAATAATTCCCTCCATAGACCATGTTATTAGCCAATGAAAATAACTTTGCATGGCTTACAGCCTTTCTCAGCGAACCATGTCATCTACTAAATGGAAGGTCATCAATCTTTTCCAGTTCACGGAAATCAGGGTATATGGATCTTTAGAAAGTAACCTCTTAGTACTGCTGTGAGCCAGTGAAATCCATGGTCAGCTAACATCCCAAGGCAAGGAATTTCCTGTTTCACACACAGGAAGGCTAGTTCTAGAACCTCAGAACAGAAGAACGGCATGTATACAATTTTATGCACATTCCAAAGTTCCTTCTTCATGTTGAGAATAGAGTTTAGCATATATAATTACATAAAATATTCCATAAAATGTCATTTTATTTGCCATTCAAATGGGTGTGGAAAAACTGAAGTCTTTTTTTTTTTTTTTAATGGAAACACTAAAGGAGAATCACACAGGAAAATGGTCCACGGTAAAGCTTTTTCTCTATGAACTCAGACCCTTGAGTTCTGGAAGACAAAGGGCAGGTGGGTTAAAGGCCTATAATTCTGTGTGCCTTGGGGATACTCCACCCCACAAAATTCGATGATCTTCATACAGCCAAGGACAGAGCTGGCTCTCCAAACTGCCAAACACTGAAATGCCATAGAACAGAGATGGATTCTGACCTTTATTATAGCATCCCATACTTTTTGATCTGTAAAAGACCAGCATTTTTCTATCAGGATTCATGGATGTGATTCCGTTGATGATTTGTTTGCAAATAGTCGAAAAGAGGTGGAAACTTTCTCCAAAGGACCACGTGACTTGTGTCTGTCAGGGATTCCACAGACTTCCAGACACCACTGAGAAGGACCAACTCCACGGGCAACAGGGTGATCAGTTTTCAGAAGGCAAAAATCTTCACCACTTCCAGAATCTGCTAGTTATATCAGGTAGGTTTTGAAAACAAATGAAATAAAGGCCATGCAGACCCCTGGGCTGATGGGGCTCAGGCGCAGCAGGCTGGTATCTGGAATCTTCCTCTGGCTCTCTGAGACTTTACCTTCTCACAGTTATCAGGCATAATAAGTTCGAAAACTAATCTGTTTTTGCTGTAATGTAACAGAGTACCTCCAATCGGGAAGCAAACCATTTCCTTAATATTGGACATTTAGGTTAACAAAATATTGGACAGCAACAAAAAAGCAAACTGGCTTTCATTATGATGAATTATGTGAACTGCAGAACATTTTCCTACTATAGTTAGGATAAAGGGCAGGATACAAAAGGGTATGTATATTGTAGGCACAATTATGAAAATTATGTGTCTGAAAGGTAATATGAATAAAAAGTTATTTCAGGGTGCTGAAATGATGAATAGCTTATACATTATTAAATGTTAGGTAATTTCAATCTCAACTCAAATGATATCAATTTTTTAAGTTAAATGATGCTCCAAATACCACTATATTCAATAAAAAAGGAAAGAACACTATTATACTTGACTGCCTCTAATGGACATTTTACTGCCTTGTTTGCCTAGACTGGATCCCTTCCTCCCACCTTTCTCCAGGAAATGCCCCTTCCAACCACATAGTCAATGGATACAGCTATCTTCCTAAAGTGCCTGTCCTACTTGTTCAGGGCATTTGCCCCAAGCTCGCCAATCATGATCTTCTTCTGTATCATTTAAACCAGAACTTCTTCGCTGAGTACTTGGGGAGTTATAATCCACAAAGCTGGTAATGACCATGATCCAGCCACAGAGAAGAAAGGATGCCCATGTATGAAAACGAGCCCACTGAACCTTATGTCTCCAGTTCTGGTTATCTTGGAGGCCCATGTGGATTCCTGCATTTTCCACTGCCTGGTTGCAAACCCATCAATTTCTGATTTAAGTTATTTTGAATTGGCTTTAATAGATGGCCACTGGAGATTCCCAACAACTTTGCAGCCCCACATAATCAATATAATGGAAAATACAATAAGTCCTACCTGGGGAGCTTTAGTGAGGAGAAGAGCAACTTCCGGATTATTGTGGTAGCGGGCAGTCTCCAGTGGAGTCTGGCCTGCCTAGGGAAAGGCACAGGGGAGGACAAGTGAGTAAAAGACACCAACCCTGCACACATCTAGCCCAACTGGGACAGCAACTCTGCACTCAGTCACACCAGCATGTAAGCAAGCTCAACAAGATATAATCACACATAAGACCTGGCCTTGGGGCGCCTGGGTGGCTCAGTTGGTTAAGCGACTGCCTTCGGCTCAGGTCATGATCCTGGAGTCCCGGGATCGAGTCCCACATCAGGCTCCCTGCTCAGCAGGGAGTCTGCTTCTCCCTCTGACCCTCCTCCCTCTCATGCTCTCTGTCTCTCGTTCTCTCTCTCTCAAATAAATAAATAAAATCTTTAAAAAAAAAAAAAAAAGACCTGGCCTTGCTCTTGAGCCTCGCCCCATTTAGTGCAGGAGCCAAGTCACACCTGAGAGCACAATGATTAACAACATACAGCAAGAGAGGGTCAGTCCTGACCCTCTAGGAAGCAAAGCTCTGGGATACCTGCCCACCAAGGAATGCTTCCTAGAAAAGAGAGGAGGGAATGTAAAAGACAAGGTCACGGTGGAAGATTTCAGTTGAAGAAACACAAAGGATCATAAAATCCAGCCAAGCAATGAATTTTCCCTGAAGGACACTTGGAAGATCAGGCCCCAGCCAGTCTCAGGACCTGGATTGTAAAGAACAATTAGGAAGCGGGGCGCCTGGGTGGCTCAATCGTTAAGCGTCTGCCTTCGGCTCAGGTTGTGAACTCAGGGTCCTGGGATCGAGCGCCGCATCGGGCTCCCTGCTCCGCGGGAAGCCTGCTTCTCCCTCTCCCACTCCCCCTGCTTGTGTTCCCTCTCTCGCTCTCTCTCTGTCAAAAAATAAATAAAATCTAAAAAAAAAAAAGAACAATTAGGAAGCTTTGGCCATATCGGAGCCTTTAGGGAGATAAAGGCAAAAAGTAGGAGTTGCTAACAGCGGGATTCAAAAGAAGGGAAAGGCCATCATGGGACAGGTACGATGATGCACCACACAATATAGGTAGGAGAGCTGTGAGGAAGAAGAGGTGGAGGAGGAAGCTGGGGACTAGATACAGGAGCCTTTTGCCAGCTCCAACACTCCCCAACTCTCTACACAACTGTTCTGTCCCCAGCCCCTGAGTCTGGGCTACTTCAGGAGGGCAGAGACCACAGGTCAGCCTCAAGGAAGAAAGAGTGCCTGAGCTGGTGCCTGCCCTAGAACCTAGGAGAGAGAGAGGGAATAGGGTGGGGTGGGATATTGAGAGAGAGAGAGAAGGAAAGAATAAGGTGATTTTGGAGAGAGAAGAGAGTTTTGAGGATGATTAATCTGACAGTCATGTGGCCACTTTTCTGAGTAGCCTATTCGTTTACAGGGCAGGAACTCACTTTCCGTAACATCCACTTGTTAGTTTACTTAGACACCCACGACCTTCCCTTTACTGGCAGGATGTGCTCACTTCATCTAAGAGTCTAAGGATAAAGCCTTAGGGTTCATCAACTCATGGGGCTGCTAGGAGCAAGGGTTCCTTCAAGTCCACCTCTGGGGTCCTCAGCTTTAACAGCACCCCAGCTCTTACAGAGTAAGGCTGCGGGGGCTTTGTGCCCTTTGCAGAATAAGACTGGGTGAGGCTATGTGCCCTGCAGGAGGTGAGGTAGTAACAACACACTCCATTCTGGGAAGGGGTGGGAATGATTTTTAGAAACATTGTTGCAACTTAACTTACATTATTAACAATGGTCCCATCTGCTCCAGCTTCCAGTAAGATTTTAACCACCTTCTTGTGATTTAGGGCAGCAGCAACATGAAGCGCTGTGTCTCCAGCCTGAAATTAATCAGAAGAGAGGCTGCTAAACTCCATCTGATTATGGCATACAGCCCTCCAGATTTTCATCCCATGGCCTGGTGGTGGCTATTCAAATTAGGATTTGCCTTAGACTGATAGGGGGCCCTTTGCTCAAGTGTTACATGGTTCTCTTTAAAGAGATCTCTTTAAAATGACCTACGTACAAAGATCACACTCCTTTCTGACTAAGGATACTAGAAATCACAGGATTAAGTACAGGGGGCAAAGTAAGGTTGGGCTGGGGTTGTTGAGAATGGGGAGACCTGAAGCCTTACACCGAATTAGATAATGGGCACACAGCCATCACAGAGCTCTGTACCACGACCCTCTGCCCAGGCAGACGACCCCTTGGTTTCTGAGTACTAGAATGAGCAGAAGCTGCAAGAAAATGGCTACTTCTGCAAGCACCAGGGGGGATCCTAGCCCTGCAGCACCCATGGGAATGTAAGGGGCCCACTAGGAATCACTTTGCAGGCTCAGGGTATTCTTCGTTTGGGTGGAATCACTGAAAAAAAAAAAAATCAGTGTTCACTTAAGACCAGCTGTTTTCAACCTCTTACCGAATAGCCTATAATAAAGCTCTTATTTTCTTTCTACAAAAAATGTTCAGACAATCAACTATGAAAGGAGGCTATGGACAACTGCAGCTTGGTGGGCCAATTACCAATGTGAACATTTGTATTTCCCAAGGCAGAAGGATATAAATAAATCAGGCAAATACAGATGTGAAATAATCCATTCTCTCCCATTGGGTGATCAGGTAAAGCTCCGGATGACGTGTTTTCCTGGGCAGCATGAAAATCAAGCTGTCCCATGGCCCTCCTCCCCCAAGGGTAGCCAGGGAAGTTTTAGTTCACTGCTGAGTCACTTAGCTGCGTGTGTTGGGGACGCTCTGCAGCAGGAGTTTCCAACCTTGGCTGCAAATTGGGATCAGCTGGGGAGCTTTAGGAACTATTAACACCCGGGTCCCTCCCCCAGGCACTGATTTAATTGTTCTGAAGTGTAGGTTGGGCATGGGGATTTCTCAAAACTCTCAGGTGACTGAAAAACATCCTGCCAAAGTTGAGAAACATAGGTTCGTGGGGGCTGGGTAAAGGTATGATGAGCGAGAATCCGCTGGAAGCCTGGAGAAGGACAGGATCAGGTATTCAGCTAGGCCAGTGGTTCTCAATCCTGTCTGCACACTTAGGTCAAGAGCTTTCTAAAAATCCCATTACCTGGATTCTGGTCATTTAAACTGGGGTAGAATTCAGCAATGGTATTTATAATTTCCCTGCTGATTCTTAATATGCAGCGGGAGTCAGAAACCACTGTTATGGGGCACCGTCAATCTGAATAATGATCTGTTTTTAAAATTTCAGATATATGCACCCAACTCAGAAAAGCCAAACAATGTATCACTTAGGTATCAATAAATACCAAGACATTTAAAAAATTTAAACTACTGAAAATCATGCACATTTCTATGGAACACTGTAATAATCACAGCTTTATTGCAAACCCCCAGTATATGGCACAGATGCAGATCACATACCCAGTTTTACAGAGACCAGAGACTCCATCAGCTCAAAGTGGCAGTGCAAGGAACAGAACTCACGGAGTCAGGAGACACATAATTCCCTTGCCCATTTATTAAGCCACGTTCCTCTTTGTGGGTTTCCTTTGTGAAAGCATTACAACAAGCAAAACCTGCCCCAAGATCTTCAGAAAATGTTCAATATGCAAATGTGGAGCTATGCACTGGAATGAGAAGAGCAGGCTCTGTCCAGGAGGCCAGATAAACCAGGACCACAGGAACTCAGTGGGACACTCATGCAAAGGCCAGCACTGGCCTTGTCCCAGACTGGAGGCCCCCAGCAGTCTCTGTCCCCATTTGTGCTAACACACCTGCCAGCCTTGTGGGAATGGGGCCCGGTAGCCATGGGGAGGACACATGCACTGACCTGGTTCTTTTCATGGACAGAACAGAAAGCACTGAGGAGGAGCTTAATGATGGACAAGTGATTATAGCGTGCGGCAACGTGCAAACAGGTATCGCCTGCCTGCGGACAGAAATCAAACTCTGAGCACAATCTGAGCAGTTACATAAATAAATAAATAATAAATAAATAAATAAAGATTAAAAAACTGGCAGACTAGTGTTATGTTCTTTAGAGGTTATCAGCCTGAACTGGAAGCATCCCCTTTCCCGTGGACGCCCGACTGCAAGCCCCACAGCTCTGTGCTGTTCTCTGTGGCTCCACCGGCTTTCTCCGAGCGGACTCTCCGCTTTCAGGTTTCAGACGCTGGGCGCCCGCTCCCCACGAGGCCTTCACCGGAGCTAAGGCGGGCTCTGCTTACCCAGCACTTGCTAGGAACCCACTCACCACAGCCTCTCCTACAGCCCAAAGGCTCTGGAGTATACCGAATTAAGACCAACAGCACTGCTTTGGAAACGAGCCCTTTTCCATCATGGATTTGTCACGGCTCAAAGGTCAGTGCGGCAGGGACAGCCGTCAGATTTTAAGATCACGTGTGTTCTAAAAAAATTCAAGCTGCATCTCATTTTAGTAGGACCCCAATATTTCAGGCGGGGCGGGGCAGAACAGTCTGGGGAGCTGATGAGGAGACAATCACTGGCATAAGACAGAGCATTCAGGAAAAAACTCAGGATCAAGATCTTCCTTAGTGGGCACGGGCTAACCCACTCCCAGAGAGAATAAAACTGGAGACAAAGTCAGGACACTCTGCAGTGTTGATGTTTTCATTCAAACTTTGTCTAGAGATGTCCGCCACCCAGCATGACCTTCTCCCCTGGATTAAGAAGGAGCCAAGCTCAAAGCCCAAGTTCAGGGCATTCTGAGACTCACTTTAGAGGAGTCTGCCCTCAGTGAGGGAGACCTCAGTGAAGGCTATTTTTCGAGAGGAGCCCCAGCCAGAGTCTCTAGTCGAGGGATGAGGCACGGGACTTACAAAGGAAACACCGCTGCTTGTGGAGGGAGGGGGCATGCCCACGTGACCTCCAAAGTCAGGCATCCTCTAAGAACTACTGACCCATCGGCTCATCTCAAGGGCACCTCAGTAACCAATTTGTAGACACAGGCATCAGAGGATCTCCCCTGGACGGCATCGTCTGCCATTTGCTAACTGCACAACACTACGTGGGCAGAGGTTTCCTGGACTCATTTGCCAGCACATGCTATGAAAAATGTTGAAACAAACCCAGGCTGAGGAGCGAGGGGGAAAGGATGGGAGAAGAGCAGTGTTTGAATCTTTTGAGTCCTCTTCTCCTGCCCCTGGCCGACCCCTTAAGGCATAGCAAAAAAAATAAATACTTTATAGATAGTCCCCAAACACTTTTCCCATTTTCAGTTTCATTTTCTAGGTGTTAATACTCAAGTATGCTTTCAGGGTTACTTTCCAAGGTGACATAGGAGAGCGCGAGAGAAGCCGGATTTGTTCACCCACATTATTTTTGAGGTCGGCCCGGGACCCGCCCAGCAGGAGGACGCGAGTGCTCTGGGAGTGGCTGTTCTGGCAGGCCAGGTGCAGAGCGGTGTTCCCCGCCTTGGAGAGAGGCAAGAGAAGGGAGGACACGTTAGCAACATGCTTCTCGGCCGGCCTGCATGGGGCAGGCTTTGCAGGGGGCTGATAGACACTTGCAAGAAAAAAAGTCAATGCTCACATTCTCTGCTTCCTGACTGGTGGCCCCAGCAGAGGGGTTTCAGTGGCAAGAACAGTTAATGTGGAATCCAGACAGGCGCAAGAGTCCCATCAGCCACAAAACCTTGGCTCTGCCACTTCCTAGCTGAAAGTCACTGGTCAAGACTCTTAATATGCTCAGTCTGGAATTCCTTACCTGTAAAATGGAGTGTGACCCCTACTTCCTGAGGCTGTGAGGATTAATTCGGAGTGCCTGCGAGAGAGTATTTACTTAATGGCAAAATGCTGTGTGCGTGCAGTACGTTGCACTCCTTTCGGAAAGGACCGCATCCTTCCTGCCCAACGCAGATAACAGCTGTGGCTACAATACACCACTGGAGTAAAGGCAAAAGAAGCCACTTCCTGTGAGTGCAAATAACTGAGATTTAACTTGTACGCCTTTGGAAACCTTCCATTCTTGTGTTTTCCTTGAAACATCAAAATCTGAACTATGGACAAAGGTACGCACACTGCAGGCAATACGATTACGTCCACCACTTACCATACAGATGGAGACCCTCTTGCTTTTTGGGCTCCACCACCAATATGCCATTTCACAGTGACAACCAAGGGTCAGAATCACGTCCATAGCAACGTTACAGAAAGAATTCATGACATAAACAGAACTTTTTAAAACCATGCAGACGGTGCCTGCAAGGCTGCTGATAAAAGTAACAAGAAAAGCAGACAGCACAAGAGGAGATGCGGTGTTAGTCTGAGAGAGCCTAGGAGCATACAGGAGGTTAAGTCTATAAGCTCAGGACTGGTGGGCTGAGCTAAAAAGCTGGGTCAGGACTGCAACTGTGTGGGCTCAGAGCTATTTCACTGCCTGCTTACAGCTTTTCCTCGCCCCGGATCTGGATCCCATGGCACTGTCTGCCCATACTCATGGATGTTCTATTTCTCACCTCTTGAAAAGAACAATGACTTTTATAAAAAAAAAAAACAACAACAAAACACACAGAGGAAAACTGTATGTCGCTGGTTCACTTACCTCCCCTCTCATACCCTTAGCTCTAAGTAGCCTGGGTAGAATCTTTCTTCCTTACTGCTCCCTCCAAGGAACCTGAAGGTTATAGGCCTGAGCGCTTAGTGAGCTCAGAGGTTATCAACCTTCCACTGCACCAAAGAATCACCTGGGGAGCTTTTAAGACTACTGGTGCTCAGCTGCAACCCTTCTAGGGACTCTGATTTACTCAGCCTGGGGGTGGAGTCTGGGCAGTTCAGGTCTCAGCACCAAAAGTCCCAAACTCCGGGAAACCCCTCGGCCCAGGGAAAACTGGGACAGCCTGTCACCTGAGGCCCAGTCATCAGGTGAGTTTGTCACCCCCCCACTTTTGTTTTTGTTTATAGTTTTCCAGGAGATTTTAGAGCACAAACAGAGAGCCACTGCTAGCTTAGCTCTCAAAAACAGAGGATCGGCCCACGTTTTAAACACTCCGTCCTCTGTGCAAGGGCTCGGCGCCTGGCTTGGTGTAATTCTTACTGCCCTGGCAGTAGGTTGTCTCAAAGGTGTTGGTTTCGTGGGAGTTATTAAATGTGTTGAATAAATGGGGAAATAAAAGGAATCTGATGGTTCTGGAACTATACACCAAACATTGCTTTGCTAATAAGAAAATATCAATTATGCTGAAAAACATTTGGATCAAGAAAATCAAAAACTGTGGATTAGAATACACAAATGATGGTATGTTCATACACTGGACTCTTACTCGGCAATAAAAAGGAATGAACTAATCCCACATGTAACAACATGGAGGACTCTCAAAAACATGAAGGGAAAGAAGTTAGGCACAAAATGCTGCATACTCTTTGATTCCATTTATATGATGTTCTGGGAAAGGCAAAGCAGATCGGTGGCTGCCAGGAGCTGGGAGTGCTGGGTGGGTGGGAGACTGCCACTCAGGGGCACAAAGGAAGTCTCTGGGGTGATGGAAACATTCTATATCTTGATTGTGCAGGTGGTTACGCAACTGTATACATTTGTCAAAACTCATACAACAATATACCGAAGAAGGCTGAACCTTATTGTATATGGATTATACCTTAGAAGCTGACACTTAGAAAATGTGACCTAGGTAGATATGCGTAGCAGGCATTTTTCCATCCTGAGTAATGAGTACTTATTTCCCAGACAGGGGCTGATATACTCACTGAGTAAGTTCTTATACAACAGAATGTTCTTATACAACAGAATATCATCCAACCTCAAAAAAAGAAATTCTATCATTTGTGACATGCATGACCCTAGAGCACATTTGTTAAATAAAATAAGCCAGACAGGGAAATACTGTATGGTATCACTTACACATGGAAGGTGGGGAAAATAGGGAGAGGTTGGTAAAAGGGTACAAAGTTTCAGTTACAAGTATCCTCTAACATACAACATGGTGACTATAGTTGATAAATTGTATACAAAGAATAGAACTGAATGTTTACATCAAAAATTTTTTAGAAAGTGTAAACATGTGAGGTGAGGGGGGTGTTCATTAACCCGATGGGGGCAATCCTGTCACAACGTATACATATATCAAGTCGTCACTTTGTACATTTTAAATATCTTACAATTTTATTTGTCAGTTATACCTCAGTAAAGGTGGGGGCAGAGGGGAGGGCCTTTTTAGAGGCTTCGCCAGAGGATGTGGCTGGTGCAGAACGTAGAAGTCCTTTTCCGGGATAGCCCCTACCTTTGCTTCTGACAGTCTCTGCTGTTCTATCTAGAGAGACCTTGTGGCTTTCCACAACACCTTCGGGGCCCCATACAGGATAGGAGGCAGTGTGGTGGAGCAGACGGACTCAGGCTAGTTTATGGCCCTACCTGTGTGTCTTTGTTGAGACTACTGGCTCCCAGCTCAGGCTTCCCTATCCATTAACTGGGAACCACCTACTTCTCAGAGTTCCAGGATCTAAGATACAACATGGGTCCACCTACAACTCATGTTCCAGACAATATACCACTTTTAAGAAATGAAGGAGCCACCAGTTTGCAGTGACTCAGGCATTACTGGAGATACCATGATGCATGGCTTGCTTCTTTTCCTCCAGTTTTTGTCCCATGAGGGAACCATGAGAAACATTTTTTTTTTTTAAGATTTTATTTATTTATTTGACAGAGAGAGACACAGCGAGAGAGGGAACACAAGCAGGGTGAGTGGGAGAGGGAGAAGCAGGCTTCCTGCCGAGCAGGGAGCCCGATGCGGGACTCGATCCCAGGACCCTGAGATCATGACCTGAGCCAAAGGCAGACGCTTAACGACTGAGCCACCCAGGCGCCCCCATGAGAAACATTTAACCAGTAAATGACAGCACAAAGCTGTGTGGAGTGCCAAGGGAGCTCTGCAGGAAAGAGCCTGATGGGCCTTTGGGGAGGGAGAGGCCACTGCCCTGGGAGCCCGGGTTGGAGGTCTATAGGCGGATAGGAGAAGCAGCCTTCCCCAAAGGGAGCGGGCAACGGGAAGGACGGTGAGCCCACTCTGGTAGCACACGAGGACATACTGGGAAAGGCTCAGGGAAGAGGCTGCAGACAGACTGAGGCCACTCCAGGGAGGCCCAAGACAGCGTCAGGCTGGGGAGCTTTCCTGGAAGGTTTCTGAGCAGAGAAGGAGCAGGATGAAGAAGGGACTAAGCAAGCTGGCCAGTCTGCTGTGAGGTTTCTGCAGTAATCCAGAGATGCCTTCATTAATAATGAGCACAGAAGGAGGGGATGAGACATGATGAGTGACTGGAGGGGAGACAGGAAAATGCGGGACAAGAGGTGCTGCTGGCTCCTCCCCGTCTCCAGGGGGACAGGGCTGCTTGCCGAACCACACCCGGATAAACCAGTGGGAAAGCGGTGAGAGCCAGGAGAATTCAGAGGAAGTCAAAGCCACTCTAGTAGGTTCTCTTGCTCACCACGGAGATAATGTTTCATTTCCCCTGGTCCCCCGAGCTCGCTTCGCTCAGTGAGGAGGCTCACACAGGGACGACAGCCTGCAGCCATCCCCACCTGTGAACGGAGAGTTCTAGCACCTGTTGGGCCTCACCTTGTTCTTGGCAAGCACGTTGGCTCCTGCCTTAACGAGCAGTTTGGCTGACTGGCTAAAACCGTGCCAGGATGCTTCGTGTAGGGCCGTATTCCCGTCCTGAGGAACACATACGGAGACAGAAAGCACATTACCCAAGACCTAATCCATCTCATTAGATGATTACACTAGATGATCACTAGATTACACTAGATTACATTACATTAGATTACATTAGATGTACATTAGATGTAATCTAATGTAGTAGATTACATTAGATGATCACAGTGTATTTCTAGGGTACGCATCACAGGTCCTTTCTCAACTGGGGCTTCTCAGAGGAACCACAGAGCCCAGAAAGTGATTTCAGTGACTAGTTACTCCATTCTCCCAGAAATGGTACATAACAAGTACCATTTTATTTTATTTTATTTTTTTTACAATTTTTGGCGGGGAGGGGCAGAGGAAGAGGGGGAGAGAGAATTTTAAGCAGGCTCCACCCCCAGCATGGAGCCCAACTCAGGGCTCAATCCCATGACCCCGAGATCATGACCTGAGCTGAAATCATGTTGGATGCTTAAACTACTGAGCCACCCAGGCACCCCAGCAAGTACCATTTTAGATTGATGATGTACAACAGATGCCTTAAGGCATTAGGGCTTAAATCTCTCCAGGAACCCCGGTTGAGAAAGGCTCATCCATAGTCACATTTAACAGAAAACAACATCGAGATGATGTTCATTCCTTCCCACCTCCATCACCCCTAGGGTCTGCTCTGCTCTGCTCCTGGCCCCAGAGAGAACCCTGAAAAGATCAGGCAAATGAAGAGTCCAGCTTCATAAGCTGCCGGGCCCAAGGGCTGGATAGGCAGATTCCTCCTCTCTTTTTCTTCCCCCAATTTAATCTCACCCAGTTTAATCCAAAGTCTCAGGGACTGAAACAAAGAAGCAGACACTGAGACAACAGTGACTTGTAAAAAAGATAAACAAGTGTCCTCAGTATGTGGCTTTTTAAATAAAAACCAACCAATTAACGCACACAGCTGGTATTTGCTTAACTTCCTACAATAGAAATATTAAGTGCAGTGAAGTGAGTGGGTGGGGCTGAGAGGGCTGGGGTTATAGGGAGGGAGAAGCATGCAGAGGAGAGGTGGAGAGACCGCGCATGTGCTGTTCCAGGTCAGAGCGCGGAGCAGGCCTGGGGGCAGGGCAGGTGCACTGTCTGGGCACGTCCAGGAGCTGGCTTTGGCTCTTCTTTGTCCATACCACGAGACTGGCTGAATGGCACCGACACCCACAAGGAGGAGGCTAGGTAGGGTCTGAAAGGCCTGGGAATGGGGTGGTGCTGGGAATGGTAGTGGCCATATTTGGGCTGGCCCAGGGGACTGACTGCACACAGCAGGAAGCAGAAGGAAAAGTGACTGGATGGGGACACTTGTGAGGGGGCTTCTGGCATGCTGCTAATGATCTGCTTCTTGATCTGGGGGCTCACAAAGATGTGCTCAGTTAGTGAAAACTCACTGAACTGCATGCTTATAATTTGCACATTTTTCTGTATATATGGGACACTTGAGTTAAAAAGTTGTCTAAAAAAGTAAACACAGGCCAAACTGCACTTAATTACAAAGTTCCCTGCTTTAAGATTAACGATTTAAAAGCAACGATTAATATAAAATATATCATTGGGATTTCTTAAAGAATTGATTTTGCTCATTTTTTTCCTCCCAATATATTTCAAATTAATTCTAATTTTTTTTTTAAAGAAAAGTGAGCAAGTTAATTTGAGTCCAGGGCACATCCTTTCCCCCATCCAGGCCTCCACAGGTCATTATTTCTAGAATTTTTTTCTTTACCATTTATATTTATGTGGTTGCCCGCTGCTGCCACAGAACAGGGGGAAGGATTAAAAAAAATACAATTTGTTGGGATATTAGATACTGTTTCAAAAGAAAGTTGGGCTGATTTTATCATGTTAAAGCATGAGTGATAGGACTCAGGAATGATAACATTGAACAGTCACAAGCTCCCGAAGCAGGGTGCTCAGGCGGACACGTCCCACGTCACCTTGTCTTGGCGGTCCAGAGCACAGCCCTCCTGGATGAGCGCCGCGATGACATCCGTGTTCCCCACCACTGTGGCCCGGTGCAAGGCGGTCTGATCCCCCTGCAGAGTGACGTGGAGGCGGGAACATCAGTCGGCTCTCCCAGCCCTACCCTGCAGCACTCACTGCGCTACTCTGACACAGGGACATCTCCTGTCCTCAATCGGAGCAGACTGGCCACCATGCCAGGCACAGCTCTTTTGTTCCCAAACTCAGTAGGAACCTTAAACCGACCACAGAATGACTTCAGAGCTGACATCAGAATGAGGGTCAGGCACTCACCTGCCGCCCCGAGGAATGGCAGTGTTCAGAGATTATGACTGTCACATCTGGAAAGTGGGTCTGAGAGCTAGACTGTGCGTGCTATGCAGTTAAACCAGCAATCTTTACTCCCTACTGAGTCCTCTAGTTGCCTGTTCTCTTTCAGAGGAATCACTATCCGGCTAAGTCAGCTAGCAACACTCAACGATTTGATGATGGGTGTATATTTGTTGATTGACTTATATGGGCTGAGGGCAATGTAGAGGTTTATGCCATGTCATCTGAGGACTCCAGGGACTATCACTGCATAAGTCTATGAAGCCTATTCTGATATTTCATGACAGCATCCTCACTGATTTATGCTGCATTTTCTTTATGATCAGATGCTGGGGATTGCTGATCTTCTCCTTCTCCATCAGGGCACCAAAGGGAACTTGACTCTTTCCCCTAGCTGCAATTGAGAGAAAGTAAGATGGTCAAGATAAGAGAGAGTTCTGAAGTCTCTAAGAGCACATCTCATCTCTGACATGTACTCAGGAAATCAAGTCGAAACAAATTAAGTCTAGCCTGGGGTCCAAACTGAAATGGGGAGATAGGTGAGCAGTGTGGAAAACTTCTGGTAGGAAGGGAGAGGTGCAGGGCAAGGGGGACAGGAGATGTGAATCTTGTACAGTCTTGGGAGACACCTGTCATTTCATTGGGCCTCTGTTTCTTTACCTGTAAAGGAGGGGTGGATGCTCCCTAAGTTCTGTCCCTTCCCTTCTTGGGTTCTATGCTTTGGTTGGTAAGAGTTCTGCATAAAGATGTTCTGGTGGGGCACCAGAGGGGCAAAGGACACACCCTGGGGCATCCCTCATCTTTAGCCCAAGAGAGGAAAGAGAGACTATTATAAGACAAAAAATATGGAGATTTTTTTTAAGGGGGATACACTGCTACCTATGAATCGCCTTAATGAAGTACTGATTCTACTTACTAAACACGCTGGAATCTAAAACAAACAACAATGCACATTAAAATCACTTAATCCAAACAGAAATTCTGGAGATGGATGGTCATAATGGTTGTTCAACAATGCAAATGTACTTAATGCCACTGAACTGTACAGTTAAAAATGGTTAAAATGGTAAATTTTATGTTATAAGCATTTTATCACAATAAAAAGCACTTAATGGTATTTAAAACTCAAATTCACTTTCTTAAAATTAAACAAAAAACCTCCCTTTAAAAATCCATGAGGGGAAGTGATTTTTATTTTCTTCCTTATACTTTTAAATAGTTTCCTACTTTTTATATTTAACAAATATAATTTTAGCCACAGGAAAAACTCCTATTTATTAAAAGTCTAAGCTGTAACAATCTACCAATAATGGGATTGTCCACGTCTCAGAATCTTTTCTCACTGTTCATGTGTAGAATGTAAGGGATTTCCACAGTGATGGGTCAGCACATCCAGCTCCAGTATTATAATTGATTCACTGCCCACAGCATTTCTATCATGAATCCTCCCCGTTGGCATCAGAAGCCATTGTTCCCATTAGACATTAGGTTTAGACTGGGTTTTCTCTTGTCCACCTTCCCAGAGACCCCTTACTCAAAGAGAACCCTTTCTGCGCACCTGCAGTCACAAGAGGAATGTGGCCACTGGATGGGCGGGTGCAGGAGGCACGTCAAGCCATTACACATTCATCTCAAACATCCTAGGAAGTGTTTCCAGATGACATACACTATGTCCAAACAAGTCATCCTATGAGAAACTGCCCAAGTCTTAACTTTTAAAAATTTCTATAAGAATTCCCACGATTGCCATTTCCCCATTAGAATGGTGACAGGTTTTCCCAAAACGGGCCTGAAGTGCAATTTATGAGCTGATGTGAAAGATGGCGCTCTGGTCTCGGCAAGAAGGGAAGACTGCAGCTCATTCTCTAGGGGTAAACACTGATGGGGCTTTAATTCCCACAGACTGCCAGCACTCAGAACAGCACTTCTTGGACTGATGATAACAACCCTGACACAGAACAGAACTTAACCACTCGATCTGTGTTGTGCACAAAGCCCAGAACTCATGGGTCGTGTCAGTCACTCTTCTGTCTGAGTCCTTGCATGAGGGGCCTTGGCTGGTTAGAGCACAGTCTAGCCTAAGCCTTGCTGCAGGTCAAGTGTTTTATCGTGTTTCACAAGCTACCCCTAAATCACGAGTTCAAGCAGCTTTGGAGCCAGAACATCAGTATTATTTATTACTTGCTCTCGGCATGAATCATCTGTTTTTGCTTCCCTACAGAGGTCTTTTCCTTTGTGAAACTCTAGCTCAACGAAAGAAGCTAAATCTAACTTTTGGTTTAGCCTTTAAAAGTAAATTTCCAGACGGATTAACTAGACTCAAGGAGATCTAACAACTCGGTGAGACTACAGTGAGAACACAAACTGTCCTAAGCCACTGGGACAGGTGTCTCTTGCAGAGACCTTTTAGGGGCACTGCCTGTCTCCAGACCACCACTTCCCCTCCATCTTCACTGCCCTCAGAGGCCTCACTCCGAGCCCGGGTCCTGGCCTCCTCAGTCAGATAAACACTGCTGAGAAGGCCAACATCAGCCTTTCCCCACTGCAAGTGGCTGTCCTTGAGCCGCGCCATTAGCTTTGCGAACACCGAATGGGACAGTTCTGGAGGACTGAGGAAGACAATTTCTCTGGCTTATAAACACCAGCCACTCCAAAGTTACCAAGATGAGAGTTGAAGGCCACTCAGAGAGACATAAAACACATAAGCAAAGGGCCAGCCTGGGCTATCTATCTCAGGGCTACTCTTCCCCAGAACACAACCCAATCGAGCACCCGAGACCCTCAACTGAAACAGGGCCAGTTACCTGGGAATCAACTTTCCTCCTATAAAATGTACTGTGGAAACATTTCCTCTTTTTTTTTTTTTTTTTAATATTTATTTGACAGAGAGATAGAGAGCACAAGTAGGCAGACAGGCAGGCAGAGGGAGAGTGAGAAGCAGGCTCCCCGCTGAGCAGGGAGCCCAACGTGGGGCTCGATCCCAGGACTCTGGGATCATGACCTGAGCTGAAGGCAGACACCCAACCAACTGAGCCACCCAGGCGCCCCGAAACATTTCCTCTTTGAAATAGGACACAGAAAACAACAAAATGTGTCCTCAATACATACGTATCAGCAGACCCAGGCAGCAACTTTGACATAATCCTTATTTCTGTATTATCTAAATACACCATGAAATTCTGAAACTTTGAAAAAAAAAAAAATGCTGCAAAAGGTATGACACTCTTAATAGCATTCGATAGTTGTTTGTTCAGTAAATATTTATTGAACCTCTACTATACTCCAAGTGGCATCTAATTCTCATTTTATTGATTAAAAAAAAACAACAACAGCTAAGGCTCAGTGCTGTTCAGTGCCTAGCCAAGGATAACCAGCTAATTCGGGGTAGTGTGGTTAGGCCCGAATTCAAACTGTCAAGGCTCTTTGCACTTAACTCCAAGCTGTTTCCAGCCTGTGAAATCAATGAACCTCAGTCTGGCAGGCCTTAAAAAAGATCAGCTGCCTCTTGATGGCATCCCCTAGCTGAATGCTTTAGCACAATGCCATGGCCACTACAGGCGCCCAAGAAGTATCTGTGGAATGATTAACTACAAAGATGCAAAAGGAAAAACACCACAGCTGGAAATGCGGAGAGCCAGCCACCTTGCAGTTTGGCACTTTGGTTTGGAACATGCTGACCTGTTCGCAAAGTGCATGAACTGCCAAGCTCTCAATTTTTCTGACTTCAGTGTTTCTCACGTATGGAATCTAAGGAGTTTGGAACCTCTGAGGTCTCCATCTTTGTTGTGAAATACTTTTAGCGTTCTCTCCTACATGGTGAGAAAGAGTGGGCACAATGCACGCAGATGCCGAAGCTAAGCTCATGGAAGAAACCCGAGTCCCGCTAAGGCGGAACACGTCCCTCTTCAGGAGGAATCTCTCCCAGGTGGCACAGACATGTTGCAAGGAAGCCCAGGACGGCGCAGGTGTGCAAAGCAAGTTGCTGACCTCTTTTTCTCTCTCTGATCTTCTAGGGTTCTTGCTAGCCTTTCTTCTCTGGTTTTTCTTATTTTTTTCTTCCTTTGTGGCTTTTATCATGGCCACGGGGTCCTGGACTATTTCTGAAGTGGGGGCCGTGTGGTTGCTCATGGACCAATCAGAGATGGCATCAGAGCTCCAATGTGAGTTGACAGGATTGGCCGGAAGCAAGAGGGAATTTTCTCTTGGAGTTTCATATTCTAAAGAACTGGTTTCCACAGGCTGAAATTCATAATAATCCCATTCCAGGCCACTGGAGGTCATTCTTCAACTAATTCTCAGTCCTTACCATGACATAAGGAATGTATCTGTAGAATATGAAGTTAGGAGTAAATTCTTCACAACATTAACATTCTCTATTTCTACCCATCATCCAAGACAGGTAACTTCTGAACTGATTTTTTTCCAATAATTAACGTCCCAGCTTCTTTAAAAAAAACACCCATAGTTTTCTTCTTCGAATTCTTGCATAAATTTCAAAGCTGATCACCAACAGGCACAATAAATATGTAGAAGAGAGACATAAACAATATTCTGGCAAATGCATTGCTTCAGAACTAGTGAAGATCAATTCTACCTTCTCCTTTTTCAACCATTTTTACACTGTTTCGTTGCTGTGTTTTTGTTTTGTTTTTGTCTTGATTTAAGCTATCAGGGAGAAGCAATGTACACACTGTCTGATTAGGGCAAGGAAAAGATGCAAGAAAATACATTATTCCAATAAATGAAATGAAGGTGTTCCTGTCTGAAAGTAGCACTGAATTTCCTTCGGCTGACATGTCTCCCCTTGGCTACCTTGTGAAAACTCCTATTTTACTTCCTACCTTGCCTGATATAAACTTCTAGGAAGTTAGCATGGCTTTTGCTGCATGAGAACACATGTGATTCTCGGAGCTCAAGACCGGAGGCAGGAGTTGGGTAGGAATGGGTTAACATGCCTGGCATGGTAGCCTTGCCAGAATGGCCAGTGAGGACTCTAAGGCAAAGAGAAGACCTGATGCATCCCAACATGTCTGTACCAGAAACCCAATGCTCTGCCTTTTCTGTGGTCAGAATCTCTTCTCTCTCTCCTTGTATGTTCATTCCTGTCATCTAAGGAGATGATATATAATCAGGAATGTTATGAGAGTTACAGTGTGGGGAAAAAATATTATGACCCAAGGTAGAAATCAACAGCTAAAAGCTAAACCAGCATCTTTTGAAAGTAACATTTTTGATGACCCAACAGGTTCCAAACATAACCAGAGATTTATGAATGATACTGGACAGCCTTCTGCCTGTACATAAAGCGATGACATTTAGCTATTTCTTTACAAATGCTGTCCATCTCACTTGTGTGTCTGCCAAGTTTTAGAACATTACACAGATGACTAAAGAAAATTAGAAGCCCTTTGGTAACCTATACCCTAGCACACCTGAGGGTCTGAAATTTGATTAACACTCTGTAACCACAGTTATTAAAGGTGAGTCAGGAAGAGATTATGGTAAGTGCAAATTCTATAAGATTTTGTGTTCCTCACAAAATTTCTTATTTCTTAGAGTCCTACCACACAAATTAGAGTTGAAATTAGAAAGTTTCTGAAAATAGCTTCCAATCACATTATCATAGGACTTTTTCCTAATAACTAATCGGAGGACAATTTACATAATCTTATCTATATCCTCCTCTTAGAGAATTTACTTCCCCAAAGACCCAAGGCAACCCTGTGCGCTACGTGACATCACCCCAGCCACTGCTGATTGACTCAGAAATGGATACTTGACTCCAAAGGAGCCAATCAGAGTCTTTCTCTAGATAATCTGAATGAAGAGACTCAGAGACTGAGTCTTAATAAAGGCACAGCACCAGAGGGAACTCTTTCAAGACTTCCTTTTTCTTGGATTCTATGATATCAGTTGTTTTTTCTTTTGGACAGGTCCTCTTTAACTAAATGTACACTAAGAGAAATCAAGGTGAGAAGAGGAAAAAATTAAGTTTTTAAGCCCTACTTTTTTTCTAATGGTCAATGACACATTTCCAACAGGCCTTGCCCACACTCGGGTGTATGTGTATGTGGTGTGCTCCTTCACACTGAGACAGGACATAGGCAAAATACCCTTTGAGGCTCTACACTTGGATGATACTAGATAGGACATGAACCATGATGGGAAAACCACCCCACCCTTGCAAACTCTAGCTTGGTACCTAGAATGGATCCCAGGTCTTCAAGAGGAAGTTCTTCCCACCATGGGGACCAAGATGAAGCTAAAAAGTGCTAGGAGTGCATCTTTTACCCTCCCACATTATAGCAGGCTATACACTGTACTCTGGATTTCTAGGCAGACAAGCTCCCCTAACAACCCATCCCAATAGAATGTGGCTTCTACTCACATCATCCTGGACATCAAGGTCACAGCCAGCCTTCAGCAAGATCTGGACCACAGGAAGATGACCCTTATTGGCAGCAAGATGAAGGGGGGTCCGGCCATGCTGTTAATGCAAAGCAAACACTTATTTCAGAATAGGACATCAAAACCACTGCTCTGGGGGTGCCTGGGTGGCTGTCGGTTGAGCTCCTGACTCTTGGTGTTGGCTCAGATCATGATCTCAGGGTTGTGGGATTGGGCCCCGCGTCAGGCTCTGGGCTCAGCATCGAGTCTGTTTGAGATTCTCTCCCTTTCCCTCTGCCCCTCCCCTGCTCATGCACATACACACACTCTCTCTAAACAAATAAATAAATCTTTAAAAAAAAATAACCACTGCTCTGGAGGGAGTGGGGGCCTAGAGCAAGGTTTACATAGTGGAAGCCCCCTTCCCCTTCAGTTTGGCAGGAGATTCTTATATATTTACTCAGAATTCAAGTTTGTCTCAGTTAACCTTTGTTATTGGCATTGTGATAAATGAATAAAATATGCTAAAAATGTGAAGAGTTCCTTCAGTGCATAATTTCTACTCCCCACTCAACAAACAAGTAGGAATATGAGGGGTTTCATGTTTTCTCTTATTTTCCCCCTGGTGCTAATACTCAAGCATGATGGAGTGGTCACAATGAATTGGGATAGGGCAAAAGATAGGAGAACAGTAAGGGGTCAAGCTAATCAGCCCAGAAAAATCTGGTTAGTAATTATTAAAAATTGAAACTACTGGCCAAACAGTTTTGAATAGGTTCTCCCTTTTTTATTTACTTATTTTTTTTTATTTATTTTGGTTCTCCCTTTTTTAAAACAAATTTTTAAATTACAACATATTTCAGCCATTCAAAAATATGAATAATATTTTAAATGTACATACCCACCAATCACTTTAAAACACCATAGATGTTCCTTGTGAACCCCTCCCAGATTTCATTTCCCTCCAGCTCCAGGGATAACCATTCTTAAATTTGGTATTCTTCATTCTTTTGCCATTTATTATATTTTACTACGCATTTATTGCTATAAATAATAACTAAACATTGTTTTGCTTACTTTAGAGCCTTACATAAATAGTATTAAACTTTTTATCACTTGGCAATTTTTTTGTCCAATGTTATAATTTTTAGATTTTTTTTTTCATATTGTCACATGTAGTTTCGGTTCATGTATTCATTATTCACACATTCTCTACTGATGGGCATCCAGGTTCTTTTCAGTGGTTTGCAGAACACATTTGTGTGCACATCTCCCTGTGCATCTGAGGGGGCTTCGTAGCCCTATTGTTGGATCACAGAGATGACCATCCTTCAACAGCCCTAACTAATACACAGTCTCCTGAGGTTATGACACGGGGAGTAACATCCAGAATTACTCTCTTCAGTATAAATCAACTATCCGGAGAACTGACCTTGCCAAACTCCAAATTCCTCAAATTCTAAAGGAGACATTATGTTCCCTTTGCTTTCTCACTCAAGTTCACTGTGAGGAAATGTTCTCCCTCCTGCTTCAAAAATCATTTAGCCATGGCTCCCACCCATGTTGAAACACACCCTCCGCATCTCATATGGGTCTCTTATTAAGGGAATAATAGTCTCTTAGGTCCTTCTAGCACCTCAATAAAACTTTCCAAAGAGCTTTATTGATATTCTAGCAGGATACACCCATTTATGATCTCCATAAAGTGTCAGTTTGCCATGGGTACCTAGCCATGGAGGAAAGCAGAGATAGCAGACAATAAAGGATCTTAATTTCTACCCATGAAATGCAATCAAAGCACTAGAATGATTCTGTAAAGAGGTCAGAGCTCACTTTAAAATTAGAATTCTTAATTAAGAAAAAGGTTACTCCCAAGAAAGTGGGCTATAAAAAGTCTTCCTAAAAAGGTAATGTCTAAGAGAAGATGGAGTGACCTTCCTTGGCTAGCACTTGTCTCAGTGCACATTGCTTAACCTTCATTCTTTCAGTGAAAGGTCCACAGCCGATCAGATGGAGCCAACTAAGCGGGTTCCGCTCCCTGGGCCTGGTCCCAGGCTCCGTCTGTCATCACGTGTCCTTGTTGAGGACATCAGATAATGACCTTCACCAAGGTTCTAAGGCATTACGAAACACAGGGAAGTTTGTCATGTTTGTGAGGAGACAGAGGAGTGTGCTGTTAGGAAGGCTGACAGGATGGTGGGACCCAAGTGCTTCTGAGCAACTGGAAAATATAAACCCTGATGCGGAGAAGTCACTGGAGAGAGCCTGGAAAGAGGACAAAGGACAAGGAGTCTCTGGGTGTCAGGTCAGGGGAGCCCGAGGAACATCCTCCTCAGCAACCAGATATGGCTGGTTGGACGTGGAAACCCAAGGAGGTAAAAGGGTTTGCCCAAATGAACACAAATAATCAGAAGGCGGAAGGAAATGCTGCTGTGGTTCAAACCAGGTCACACCCGGGAGGGCGCTTTAGAAACTATAAATTACTGACAAGATGGGCCTGGACTAGAGGCACCTTCCCAATCCAACGTCAGCAGAAATCCCCTCCGTGGTGACAGGGCAGGCTGGAGGCTCTGGCGCCTGACAAGCCCAGTGCAAATCCCGGCTCTGACTAATAATACCGGTGTGACTTTGTGCACGACACTCTCCTAAGCCCATTTTCTCATCTATAAATGAGGAATAGCCGCCACTATCCACCCCATAAAAGCTTGAAATAGGATAAATGAGGTAATATCCACCATCTAAGATGGGTTTTCCTTCCCTCCAGCTGTCCTCACCCCTCACCCCTGAAGATACCCCAACTGTTCCCTCTCTTCTTTGACACCCCTGCTCCTTTGCCTTAGCAAAGACCAGTGGGGTATTTTCAATGGCAAACAGACCTGGGGGAAGGGTTGGAAATCAGATCACTTGGATAGCCAGATGGGCTCCAGCTGAAGGGTCAAGGTTCCTACTGGCCAGTCCTTTTTTTTTTTGAGGGGGAGGGGCAGAGGGAGAAAGGGAATCTTAAGCACGCTCCACACTCAGCACGGAGCCTGACATAGGGCTCGATCTCATGACCCTGAGATCATGACCTGAGCTGAAATCAAGAGTTGCACATATAACTGACTGAGTCACCCAGGCGCCCCTCCTACCAGCCAGTTTTGATCCACTTGTCCACTTCCATTTGAAATATAGCCCATGGTTTCCAGTTTCTGCATCTCTGCTGGATGGGCATTCTTCCAGGGAATGCCCTTCTCCAAACTATGCCTTCTCTGATTCCCCAAGAAGCATTCCCTGGCTTATCTTCTCCGTTCCCACAGCACCTGAGCTTCCTCTTAGGAAACCACCACATTCTGTTTTGAGTGTCACCCTGGGCCCTGGTTTTTCCTTCCAACTGGGCCATGATCTGCCTGAGGGCAGGATTGCGCCTTCCATGAATGATGAAGCAAGTTGACTCTGGGGTGGAATGGGGCCATGTCAAAGAGGTGCCAGTGTTCCTCAACCACAGGCGGACTGAGGCTACCAGGGACACAGGAGCAAATTCCCAATTCCAGGCTTGACCTCAGAGAAACGGAGAGTCTAGGGGTCGCTGCAGACTCCAGGTTTTGGGATGCCCCAGCCCCTCAGAGGAAGTGTATACCTCTAGGGGCTGCATAAGTACTGCAGCAGGTGCAACAGTGACATGGGGAAGGCTGCAATCCCTAAGTGTGAGGGCGCAAATAATACCTGACCCTAAGAGGGGCCTCTGAATGACTTAAGACTCCAGGATGCAACTGCTCTCATCTTCCTGCCTGTAGGACTGGCCAATGAAAGAAATGGGAAAAGGACAAAAGACTGTCAACTATGAATGATAACAGGAAGAAATTTTTGAAGCATCCATTTGTCCTGGGACCTCCCCCAGTTCAATGACTAGTTCAAGTTAACTCAACCTGGGCCCTGGAGGGCTCAGGGAGACCACTAATAATAAGGACAAGAGGAAGAAACAGCCACAGCTAACATTTATGAGATACTTACTATGTGATATCTTAAGAATTTTACATGTATTAGCTCATTCAATCCTCCCCACAGCCCTATGAGGTAGGCACTATTTTTAAGATGAGGAATTTCCATTTTACAGATGACAAAACTGAGGCATGGAGGGACCCTGTCACTTTTTCTATGTCATAAAGCAAGTAATTTGAGCCTGGATTCACCCCTAAGCCATCTGATTCTGGCCCCCACGTTCTGACCCACCATTCTACCTGCTGCCCCCTTTCTGGCGGTGGTGGGGAGCTCTCTCCTGGCAGAGGGGTTTCATCTCTCACTGTTAGGAAGCTCTGAAGACTCCCAGATGATGACCTATGGAAATAACCTGGTTTCCTTAGAATCTCAAGGACAAGGATAGAGGTTTTCTATTCTCACCATACATCGAATCACTTGGGCAGGTTGGTCTGTTTGTCCATCCACCTATATTGACACTTGAGCCCCTCCACCAGAGTTTCTGACTCCACTCTCTGTTGTGGGGCCCAGGCATCTGTGGTTATACACCCTCCATGAGTCATTCTAATGAGTGACCCAGGCTGAGAACTATAGGATGAGATGAAGAGGGGCCAGGATAATCCTCTCCAGGGAAGCTATAGGCCCTCAGGTGAAACCTGCCATGTCGGGCCTGTCCAAGCAAGAGTCATTCCTCTAGCTACATTCTTCATGATGCTCTCAACCCCTCCTGTCAGTACAAAACACTAAAATACTGCACCACCACAGCCCAGAGTTTCTGCTTCTTAAAAGAGCATGTGAGCAATATAATGACATTACTAAAAATCTGGAAAATAAAAAATCTGTAATTCTACCACCCAATACAACTATTATCATTTATTTTATTTATGAGAGAGAGAGAGAGAGCTCTCAAGCATGGAGGGGAGGGGAGGAGAGGAGAGGAAGAGAGGGGAGGGACAGCAGGACAGAGAGGAAGAGGAAAAGAATCCCAAGCATGCTCCACATTGAGCAGGGAGCCCAACAAAGGGTGCAATCTCATGAGCCTGAGATCATGACCTGAGCCAAAACCAAGAGTTGGATGCTTAAATGACTGAGCCACCCAGGTGCCCCACAACTATTATCATTTTTATCCAGTCTTTTTCAGTGCATCTTTTCTACTGATGCTTTTGCATAGTTTTATCAATAGGTCACATATAACTATCTTGCTTTTTATATATTATACCTTAAACCAGGGGTTCTCAAACTTTATTAGGCAGCAGAATCTCTTGGATGGCTTGTTAAAAGACAGATATCTGGGCCCCCCTTCCAGAGTTTCTGGTTCAGTAGGTCTAGGTGGAGACTAAGAATTTGCATTTCTAACAAGTTCCCAGGAAGGGCAGATGCTGCTAGTAGGGGATGACATTTTGAGAGCCACTGATGTAAACCACTGGTTTTCAAGCTGTTTGCACATTAGAATCACTTGAAATCTTAAAATAAAAACAAACCTAAAATTTACCCCCAAAGGACTGAGTGTGTTGTTTTTAAGTTCCAGGTGATTCTAATGTGTAGCCAGAGGTTATAAACCCCTGCCTTGGACCCTTTAAATGTGTCAGTTGCTCCAATCTGCCTTGGTATCAGAAGAGGCCAGCTGAGACCAGTAGGAGTGAGAGGACACAGGACCCTGCAGGGAATGCACATTTTCCTTGATCTACCCAGGGTGAGACAGAGACTCAGCACCCGTCCACTTCCGGGGAATAGCAAAGGGCCTTGAGATGTTGCCAGGCAATAACCACAAAAAAGGGCCCCAGTGTCAATGACTCTGGGGCTCTGGTCTAGGGTGCTACTTTGTTCTGGCAGGTCAGCCCCATGAGTCCCAACTTCCAGCAGAACTGCTGCATGGGGACAGCGGAGAGAGTCCTGTTCTGGCAGGCGACCTGTAAATTACACTCACAGGTGACCATAAAGGGTTGGCAGAATGAAGCTGCTCATTCTGAAGAGGCCAACTCCCAGCTGGAGGGGCTGGGCTCTGTCAGGGAGCATTCCAGGAGGATTCCTGTTCAGATAAAGATCTCCTACCAATGGGGATGACTCGGAGACCAGCCAAAGGTAATGAGCTTGAAATACACCTTGAAAGGAAGTGGAGGTGTTTTGTTCCCAGCAGGTGTTCAGATATGGTGCTTAACCCTTCTCCCAGGCAGACAATCCCAGGCAGAGGGGAGCGTTTATTGGACAGTCCTCCTAAGGAAGGGCTGAGCCCCAGGGAGGGGAACCAGGGACCATTTGAGAACCACAAGGGACAGAAGCCTGGAAAGACTCCTTTTCTACAGACTCCATGGGGCCATGACTCTGGTCACTCATTACTCTAGTCAGGATCCAGACGTTGGGTCTTGGCTCTTTTCTCGTGCTTAGGTATCCTGGATCTTCCATAGTAAAGAGCAGGCTTTTCAGACTGACAATACGTGCCCCATGAATGATGAGCCCTGACCCTCCGGCAATTGCTCGGTCTAACAGAGCAGGCCTGAAAAGTGAGAAGGCAATATATACAAATATCGAATCATTACATTGTTTACCTGTAACTAATATAATGTTAAATGTCAATTATATCTCAATAAAAAAAGTGAGAAGAAAGGGTGCTGTGCTTACCCATTCTATGACCAAAGTCACGCAGAGACCTGGGGCAGAACCCAAAGTAATAAAAAGGCTAGAAACTCTGAAGAGAGGAGAGGCAAGGTTGAAGGAACCAGGACTCAGTAGCTCAAAGAAATAAAACAATTAAACTGTCTTAACTGGAGGTTGTTACAAGGTGGGCAGTTGCACAGATGTTACCTACTTGAAGGGAAACAGTTTACGGGGAAAAATTTTAGGTTAGATTAATGTAATAACTTCAAAATGGCAATGCTTCCTTTCTTCCCGAGATCATGAAATACATCAGGGTCATGCAATCTTTACTGAGGCAAGAAAACGGCTGTCTATGTTACCTGTGGCATTAAAAAAAGAAGCAAGGAAAGAGAGAGGTAGGAGGCAAGAAAGATGCAATGCTGGGAAAATAAGAGTGACATATTTTAGGAACAACAGAATATTCAGATTGATAAGGGTCTTTGAGAGTTTAATTTGGATGAGTATAGTAAGGCTAACAGAGGTTCTATGACTTTGCAAGATGACAAATCTAATTTCTGGCAGAACTACATAGAGTAGAATTCTGGCCACTTGGACCCTCATTTAGATATTAAATTGTAGAAAACCCCCACCAGGGGCGACTGGGTGGCTCAGTCAGTTAAGCGTCTGCCTTCAGCTCAGATCATGATCTTGTGGCCCTGGGATCGAGCCCCGGGTCAGGCTCCCTCATCACCTGGGAGCCTGCTTCTGCCTCTGCCTCTTGCTCGTGCTCTCTCGTTGGCTCTTTCTCAAAGAAATAAATAGAATCTTAAAAAAAAAGAAAACATCTTTCTTAGATGCCCCCAGAATCCTCTTCTCAGACACTGTATTCCCCAAATCTCAACTGGATAGAATGGTATAGATTTGGGTAGAAAAATTCAGTCCTTCTTATGATTCAATGAAAACCAAAGTTATGAAGGCATTCAGAAGAAAATGGGCAAAGAAAAAGTGCCATGGATCAAAGGAGACTGAGACAATAAAACTTTTTATTTAAAAAAAAGCTGATAGTTTAAAAAGCCTTCAGAGGGGTGCCTGGGTGACTTAGTCGCTTAACTGTCCGACTCTTGATTTTGGCTCAGGTTATGATCTCAGGGTAGTGAGACTGAGCCCCATACCCAGCGTGGAGCCTGCTAAAGATTCTCTCTCTCCCTCTGCCCTTCCACCCACTCTAAAATAAATAAATAAATAAATAAATAAATAAATAAATAAATAAATAGCTTTCAGAGCTTTCTTTCCTTTTTGGAAAAGTATTTTTTCTACCTGTCTACTTGGATGAGTAACTTATCACATCCTAATGAGACTGCAGGTGACAAAAAGCAGTGAGAGAATAAATTCGTTGGATGACAAAAATCAGGATCCAAGAAAATCTCAGATTGGAAGAACAGGCTGATTTTCGCAAGACAAAATGTAATGGGGGCAGATGTAAAATTCCTGTGCTGAGGATCAACAGTCCAATCACACAAGGGCAGGGGTACAGGGATTGTCCCGTAAAATAATCCTCCCTTTTCAAATGATCCATTTCCTATGCCAAAAAGCTTCATAATCCTTCTCTAAGTCATACTTTGGGGATGGCCTGATAATCATAAATAATTTGGCGAGATGATTTGAAATGTATATTGTTAGGAATCAAGTATTCAAATATAATGACTTAATAAGACAGTTCCTTTAAAGGTGATCCAATAACTGCCAGGTTTGGGCTTGCTTCTAGAAAAAGCAAGAAGAACCAAAATATTTCAAGCAACTTAATTGGCTGTTAAGAATTCCATCAGTTCCTGTAGTATATCTGTCCCTAAGTGATAAAGCATCACTTAAGGGCACCCATATTCCTCCACAGGTAGCTGCTTAGACAACATTTTCAATCAGTTGATGCATTGACAGAGCAAAACATGGTGGTTCAATGCATGATGAGCTATGGTCAAGAGATAAGAACTGTCCTCTCATATTTTCTGTTTTTTACTAAAAATCACTGCCTTTTCAGCAACTAGTAATATAATCATTTGGTTTTCTCCTTTAATTGTTGGTATATCGAATTATGGAATCATCCATGCATTCCTGGATCAAATTCCACGTGATCACACAGTATTATTCTTTTGATCAATGCTATATCCTTCTAAGAAATGTTATTAAGAATTTTTATATCTATATTCATAAGTGAGTGTGATCTATACTTCTTGTACTATATCTTCCTCTCTCTCTCATTCATATTTACCTGGTTTTTGTATTCAGGTTGTGCTGGTTTCATAAACTAAATCTAGCTTTCCATTTTGTTCTATGCTTTACAATAGTTTAAATAACAATGGAACTAATTTTTTATTGTTGTTAAAATATGGAACAGGGCTAACCATTTGGCCCTAGTACTTTTTTAAAGTTACATCTTTAATCATATTTCTAATCATTTCTATGGTAATTAGACTATTTAAGTTTTCTGCTTCTTCTTGGGTCAATTTTTTGCTGATTTTTTTTTTCCCAATATTGATGTACTTTTTATTAAATATCTAATATATAATAATATACTATTATATTCAAACTCCTTCCCGCTTATAACCTGCTTTATCCCGTTGGGTTCCTTTGCTCTCTAGACTAGAGCAGTAGTCTCAAACTTTAGCAGGCATCAGAATCATCACAGGGGGCCCACCCCCAGTTTCTGACTCTGTAGGTCTGGGGGGGCCTGAGAATTTGCATTTCTAACTAGTTCCTGGTAATGCTGATGCTGCTGGTCAGGGCACTACATTTTGAGAACCACCATTCTAGAGCAGTGTTTTTGCTTTTTTTTTTTTTTTAATTATGTTATGTTAGTCACCATACATCACATCATTAGTTTTTGATGTAGTGCTCCATGATTCCCTTGTTGCTGATTTTTTTATTGTGGTAAACTATACATAGCATAAAATTTACCATTTTAACCATTTTTAGGTGCACAATTCAGTGGCATTACACATAGTCACAATGTTGTAAAACCATCACCACTATCAAATTCCAAGTTTTTGGGGCACCTGGGTGGCTCAGTCGGTTAAGCATCTGGCTCTTGATCTCAGCTCAGGTCTTGATCTCAGGGTCACGAGTTCAAGCTCTGCGTTGGGCTCCACACTGGGCATGGAGCTTACTTAAAATTTTTTTTACAAATTAACAAAATAAATATATAAATTCCAAATGTTTTCATTATTCCAACAAACTGTATCCATTAAACAATAATTCTCCATCCCCTGCTAACCTCTATTCTATTTTCTGTCTCTATGAATTTATCTATTCTAAGTATTTCATACAGGTGAAATCATACAAAATGTGTCCTTTTGTATCTGGCTTATTTCACTTAGCATGTCTTCAAGGTTCATCCATGTTGTAGCATGTATCAGAATTTCATTCCTTTTTAAGGCTGAATAATATTCCATTTCATGAATACACGTTTTGTTTATCCTTTAATCTTATTGATGGACATATGGGTTGTTTCCACTTTTGCTATTGTGAATAATGCTGTATGAACATGGATGTACAAACGACTCTTCAAGGCCCTGCTTTCACTTCTTTTGGGTGTATATCTAGAAGTGGAATTGCCAAATTATATGCTAATCCCGTGTTTAACTTTTTGAGGAACCACCATACCATTTTCCAGAGTAGCTGCACCATTTTACATTCCCACCAGCAATGCGTTAAGTGTTCTAATTTCTCCATGTTTTTAAAACACTTATTTTCTCTTTGCTTTGTTTGATAATAGCAATTCTGAGTGTGAAGCATCACAATATGATTTTGATGGACATTTCCCTAATGACATTTCCCTATTAAACATCTTATCAAGTGCTTATTGACCATTTATACATCTTCTTTGGAGAAACATCTATTCAAGTGCTTTGCTTATTTTAAAAATCGAGCTGTATTCACAAATCAATCAATGAGATACATGATATCAATAAGAGAAAGAATAAAAACTATATGATCATTCAATAGATGCAGAAAAAGCATCTGACAAGGTACAACATCCATTCATGATAAAAAACCCTCAACAAAGTTGGCTTAGAGGGAACAAACCATAACATAATAAAGGCCATACATGACAAACTCACACCTAACATCATACTCAATGGTGAAAAACTGAGAGCTTCTCCCCTAAGATCAGGAACAACACAGGATGTCCACTCTCACAACTTTTATTCAGCATAATACTGAAACTCCTAGCCACAGCAATCACACAAGAAAATATTTAACATCTTTTCATTTGCTTATTTGCCAGCTGTATATTCTCTTTGGAAATGTCTCTTCATGTCTTTTGCCCATTTTCTAATAGGATTGTTCATTATTTTACTGTTGAATTTTAAGTTTTTTATACATTCTAAATACAAGTCTTTTGTCAAATATGTGGTTTGCAAATATTCTCTCCCAGACTGTTGGTTGCCTTTTCATCTTCTTAACAGAGCGGTTCACACAGTAAAAGTTTTTAAATTTAATGATTTATCAAGTTTTATCAAGTTTTCCTTTCATGTATCATGTTTTAGGTGTGAAACCTAAGAACTCTTTGCCTGGCCCTAGATCCTGAAAATTTTCTCTTCTGATTTTTTTCTGAAAGTTTTATTATTTTACATTTAAGCTTAATTTCTGCATATGGTATTCTAAAACTATGGACGTCCAGTTGCTCCAATATCATTTGTGGAGCGTTCCTCTACTGAATTGCTTTTGTGCCTTTGTTAAAAATCAGTTGAACATATTTGTGTGCGTCTATTTCCGGGTTCTTAATTGTGTTCTATTGATCTCTGTGTCTATCCTTCCACCAATACCACATTCCTCAATTACTGTAGCTACATTTTGAGCCTTAATATCAAGTAGAGTAATTCCTCCCAATATACTTTTTTTTAGGTATTCCAGAGTCTATGCCTCTCCATATACATTTTAGAATCTGCCTGTCTATATGTGCAAAAAAAAACTTTGCTGCAATTTTTTTAAAAATATTTTTATTTATTTATTTGACAGAGAGACAGCAAGAGAGGGAACACAGCAGGGGGAGTGGGAGAGGGAGAAGCAGGCTTCCCACCGAGCAGGGAGCCCAATGCCCAGGACCCTGGGATCATGACCTGAGCCGAAGGCAGACGCTTAATGACTGAGCCACCCAGGCACCCTTGGAATTTTAGTAGAAACTACATTCAACCTATAGATAAATTTGGAGAGAATTGTTATCTTTACTATGTTGAGTCTTCTAACTGTGAACCTGGTATGCACCTCTAATTAGGTCTCCTTTGATTCCTTTCACCAGCCTTTTACAACTTTTCAGATCCTGTACTCATTTTGTTAAAAATATACTTAAGTATTTAATTCCCTTTAAAGTGACTATAAAGGGCATTGTGTTTTTAATTTCCATTTCCATATGTTCACAGTTAGTATATAGCAATGCAATTGATTTTTGTGTGTTGATCTTCTATCTTGCAAGTTTGCTAAACTCTCTTACTAGTTTTAGTTTTTTGTTGATTCCTTAGCATTTTCCATGTAGACAATCATGTCATCTGCATACAAAGACAGTGTTATTTCTTCATTTCTAATCTGTATGTCTTTTTTTCTTCTTGCATTATTGCAGTGGCTGGAATTTACACACTATATTGAATATGAGTGGTAAGAGCAGACATCCTTGCCTTGTTCCTTATCTTAGAGGGGAGTTCAGTGCTCCACTATTAAGTATGATGTCAGCTGTAGGTTTTATATCGATGCTCTTTATCATGTTGAGAAAGTTCTCCTCAATTCCTATTTTGCTGAGTGTTTTATTTTGTTTTTACAAAATATGGGTGTTGGATTTTGTCAAAAGCCTTTTCTGCATCTGTTGATATGATTACATAATTTTTCTTGTTTAGCTTATTGTTATGGACTAAATGTTTGTGTCCCGCAAAATTTATATGTTGAAGTTCTAACTCCCAATGTGATAGTATCTGGAGACATGGCCTCTGGGAAGCAAATAGGCTAAGATGAGATGGTGAGTGTGGGGACCTCAAGATAGGAATTGTCTTTATAAGAAGAGGAAGAGAGAGGCACCTGGGTGGCTCAGTCAGTTCAGTGTCCAACTCTGATTTCAGCTCAGGTCATGATCTCAGTGTTGTGAGATCGAGCCCCACATTAGGGACCACTCTGGGTGTGGAGACTATTTAAGATTCTCTCTCTCCCTCTCCCTCTGCCCCTCCCCTGACCCCCCCAATCCTGCTTGTGTGCACTCTCTCTCTTAAAACAAAACAAAATAAAACAACGAAGAGGATGAGAGACCAGAGGTCTCTCTCTGTGTCATGTGGGAACACAGTGAGAAGGTGACAGTCCACAAGCCAGGAAGAGGATTCTGACCAGGAACTGAATCTGCCCATACTTTGACCTTGGACTTGCCAGCTTCCAGAATTGCGAGAAATAAGGAGCTGCCCAGTTTATACTATTACAGTAGAGCAACCCGAGCAGACTAAGGCTTGCTCTCCTCAATTGCAGCCTGTCTCCCCACAGATTCCTGCTGGGACTCCTGTCTGACCTGCTACACCAGTTCTCACATTGTCCACCTTTCTTTCCTCCAAGAGCATCTCCAGACGGTGCCTCCCTACCTTTGCTAGAACTGCCTGCCTAATTAACCCCCTCATCATAAGTTAACACTGAGACTTTCCTAGTATTGACCCTACACATTTCCATGTATTGTCTCATAGGCAAGCCACGTAATTCACTTCCCACGTCTCAGACATTTATTTCCTGCTCATTAAACATGTTTCCAGGGGCGCCTGGGTGGCTCAGTCGTTAAGCGTCTGCCTTCGGCTCAGGTCATGATCTCAGGGTCCTGGGATCGAGCCCCGCATCAGGCTCCCTGCTCGGCGGGAAGCCTGCTTCTCCCTCTCCCACTCCCCCTGCTTGTGTTCCCTCTCTCGCTCTGTCTCTCTCTGTCAAATAAATAAAATCTTTAAAAAATAAAAATAAAATAAACATGTTTCCAGTTTGAATTATGGTGTTTAGATGATCAGTATTTCGTAGTGTTCTGCAAAGAGCATCAGGACTTACAGGTGTCCAACCACTGCCTTGGCCCAGTGCCCAACACAGTGTTGTTCTACCCCACATGCAAGGCTCTGGAACCTCAGGAGACACCTGGAGCGGTGAGCGGTTCTCCATCTGGCTGCTCATTAGAGCTTTGAAAACCCACCAAGCCCAACCTGCACCCAGACCAGTTAAATCAGAACCTCTGAGCATGGGACCTGAGCATCAGTATTTTCAAAGGCTCTCCACATGTGTGGTCCATACCCAGAACCACTGACCCAAAGGAACTTCTGTGCCTCTGAGGACCAAGGGCTCAAGTGAGAAAACAGTAACTATGAGAAAACAGGAACAATGAACTACCATTCATTGATCTTTGCATACCCTTCTTACACCAAGCACTCTGCAAGGACTACCTCATTTAATCCTCACAGCAAATCCCTGAGGGAGGTGTTGTCATGCTGATGTTACAGAAAGGAAACCAAGGCTCAAGGTGGCTAATAACTTGGCCAAGGTCACAGAGATGGCAAATGTGATTCACTGCCTCCACTCCTGGTAAGGAGAACTTGGGAAAGATTTTAAAATGGGTGACAAATTTATAGAGACAGAAAGTGGAATGGTGGTTGCTAGGGACCAGGGGCAGGGGGAATGGGGTGATACTGTTTAATGGGCACAGAGGTTCAGTTTGGGACAATGAAAGGTTTTGGAGATGGATGGTGCTGATGGTTGCACAAAACTGTGAATGTACTTAATGCCACGGAATGTACACTCAAATATGGTTCGGATGGTAAATGTCAGGTTATGCATCTTTTGTCATAATTTCAAAAAATAAAAACAAGATAAATTTTAAAATAAAATAAAAATGGGTGAGAGAGTCGGGTGAGGGGCCTCAAGGCCCTGTCTCATGCACAGCGCAATTCCAGGTTATCTCCCGGTTATCTTCATGGTCTTTTAGCTGTTTTACAGCTCTCAGGTATAGGATGGGGAGTGTGATGCCAATAAATTGTGTTTAGCAGAGATCCAGTAGATATTGGCCAGTTTTACATCTAATAAGCAAATTTATTTCCACTTTCCTGATGGCCTACACAATTGTAGTTCTTTGAATTCTCCTTTGAACCAGTTGCAACATCACACTGGTTCCCTCATGACTTGATTAAATAAAATCTTAACATATGTTTGTTTTATAACTGTTGCTCAGAATTACCACCATACGTCAAGTTTCCCTGATGATTTCTGACAATAAACCACAAAGGCCTAAGTTCTCCCGGTTGAGGTTTGCTCCGCACAAGGCGACTCTTCTAGCTACTGCAGAACAAAAAGCAGACTTTCTGTCTGACCTGACATGTACCTGAACGCCCTTGTTGCCCCCCATGGAGTGTGTAGATCTAAGAGCCCAGAGCAGGACCAGGAGCTACCTCAGCCCTGCGCAGGCTCCAGCCCTCATTCGGGAGGTAAGAACACACTGGGCCACTGGGTGTGAGGTGAAAAGCCCCAGGCAGCCTTGGGAGGGACCGCTGTTTTCCAGCTGAGGAGATGGTGAGGAAGGGGAGGGGTGTGGAGACACCCCCCCCCCTTGCTCCCCTCCCATCAGCCACTCCCGTGCTTTTCTCCCTGACTCCCAGTAGTGGGCCCTAGACACAACCCAGAGCAGGTGAAAAAGAGAAAATTCTATGAAACCCATGTTGAAGCAGAGAGGAACAATGGCCAAAAGAGAGGCCAAATTAGCCACAGCAGAGAGCTCCTTGAGAGAATGCTAGAAAGGCAGGATAAATTCAGAAGACGAAGGGCCAGGAAAAGAGGGAGGACGGAGCTGTCAAGAAGGAAGAGGTCAGTGAGTCACTGGTCAGAGTGCACATAAAGGTCAGACCTCCAGGCCTCTCTGTGCTGGTGGAATGTCCACTGGTACAACCTCAATGCAGAGCAATTCCACAGGCACACATGCCCCTGACCCAGCAGTGCCAATTAGAGAAATCTGTTCCACAGATATAACCACACTGCATGATAAGACCTTAGGACAAGGTTAGTCACTGCAGCATAATTTATAAGAGAAGATTAACATAATCTAAATGCCCATCAATAGGGGATAAAGTTAAGCCAATTATGGTTCATGGAATAAAGCATAGTGAAGAAGGCTATGTATGGATTCCTATGACTTGTATAAAAGGAGGGAAACACATAGAGATACATCTATTTGCACATATATGCATGAAATATATCAGGAAAAAACCAGCAGAAACAGATAACACAGGCTGTCTACCAGGAGGGAAACACGGAGTGGCTGGGAGGCAGCATGGGAGAAAGACTTGTCAACTTCTGTATCTTCGGTATTAGAACCACGTGAATGGATCACTTATTCAAAAACTGAACAATTTTATATCTTTTTTTAAAATTATTTATTTATTTATTTGAGAGAGAGTGAGAGAGCACAAGCAGAGGGAAAGGGAGAAGCAGACTCCCTGCTGAGCAGGGAGCCCAGTGCGGGGCTCGATCCCAGGACCCTGAGATCATGACCTGAGCCGAAGGCAGACTCTAAACCGACTGAGCCACCCAGGTGCCCCAAAATTTTTATATCTTTTTAAGCAAGTTCATGGAGTCTTCTGGAAGAAGCATGCTACGCACAACACATTCTCTCTCAAATGAACCTTTTCACCTGAGGAAAAACCTTGTAAGCATGTATTTCTCCCACCACCCACCTACTGAGTACTGACAGCTACAAACCTACAGGCTGGCAAACACAAGTTCAGACCCACATCATTCCAGTAAGTCCAAATATTAAACACACACCCAGAAAAACCGTAAGAGACTCTTAACTCTAGGAAACAAACTGAGGGTTGCTGGAGGGGAGAGGCGGTGGGGGGATGTGGTAACTGGGTGACAGGCATTAAGGAGGGCATGTGATGTAATGAGCACTGGGTGTTATATATAAACTGATGAATCACTGAACTCTACCTCTGAAACTAATAATATACTATATGTTAATTAATTGAATTTAAATAAAATTAAATTAAAAATAAAGTAAAATAAAGCATCCACACTTAAACAACAACACAACAAAACAACAAAAAAACATACCCACAGAATAAAAAACAAAGCAAATGAACAGTAACAAAATAGATCCTTGGTTTCCACTGCTTTGCCCTGCCCAGGAAAGCCGGCCTCACAGACCCCTCCTGGGGATTTTGCCCAATGGGAAACAGGTTCAAGAGCAAGAAGTCCAGGCAGTAAGAGCAGGAGGGATGATGCATGCAAAGCCTACTCTTGCTCTATTTCCTAGGCTGTGAATGTACATCATTTACCTCTTTGGAATGAATGCCAGAAAATATCTACCAGCCCCACATGCTCTTCCTTTCTACAAAAACTATCAAGAGTCATGCCTGGGAAAGTTACTTTACTACAATCAAACCCTTTGCATTTCTCTTTTACAAGTTTAGAGTTTATATTAATTGGAGCATAGTCATTGACTAGTATGGGGAGACAAGACATGAAAGCCCCCAAGAGGGCGCCTGGGTGGCTCAGTTGGTTAAGCGACTGCCTTCGGCTCAGGTCATGATCCTGGAGTCCCGGGATCGAGTCCCACATCGGGCTCCCTGCTCAGCGGGGAGTCTGCTTCTCCCTCTGACCCTCTTCCCTCTCGTGCTGTCTCTCATTCTCTCTCTCAAATAAATAAATAAAATCTTTAAAAAAAAAAAAAAAAAAAAAAAGCCCCCAAGAGTCACACCTATAAATGATGAGAACAAAGTTATTGAACCTCCTTAAGTTTGTTTCCTTATCTGTAACAATGATTATATTTAGAACAGCTATTTTAAAAAATCAAATTTCTGGGGACTTGCTTGTTGTTCTGCCATAGCTTGCATGTCCTGAATTGTAATTCTCTGCTATTCCTGAATAAACCTATTTTTGCTGGTAAAAAAACAAAAACAAAAACAAAAAAACAAGTTTCTGGAGGCATAATTTACATTCAGTAAAATTCACCTTTTCAAAGTATTCAGTTTGATGTATTTAGATAAATGTACACAATCATATGACCACTACTACATGCAAGAGGTAGAAGACTTCCATTGCACCCTTCCCCCTAATTCCTTCCAACTTCTTTTCAGTCAATCCCTTTCCACCATCCTAGACCTCTGTTTTCCATTCTAATTGTTTTGACTCTTCTAGAATGTCACACAAATGGAATCATATAGTGCATGGCCTTTTGTGGCTTCAAATGCATAATGCTTTTGACACTTGTTTATGTAGTTTCCTCTATCAGTAGCTCATGCCTTTTTATTGCTCAATAGCATTTCCCAATGTATTTATCAGTTCAGTGGTAGTGGTAAGGTTTACTTTAAGGAATTAACTCCTGCCAATCCCGGAGGCTTGGCAAGTCCAAACTCCGCAGGGTAAGCTAGCAGGCTGCAGACCTCAGCAAGAGTTGTTGCTTCACCTCAAGCCCAAATGCAATCTGGAGGCAAAACTCTCTTCCTCACAGGAATCTTTTTCTCTTAAGGCCTTCAACTGATTGGATAAGGCCCACCCACATTATGGAGGATAATCTGCCTAACTCAAAGTGTTTAAGTGTTAATCTCATCTAAAAAATATTTTTACAGAAACATCTAGAATAATGTTTGGCCAAATATCTGGGCATCATGGTTTAGCCAAATTGAAACATAAAATTAACCATCACACAGATCACAAAGATTTTATCCTGTTTTCTTCTACAGTTTTTACAGTTTGTAGTTCCTGCAGTTAAGCCTATGATCCATTTTAAGTTAATATTTCCACGTGCTACAATACATTCCCCCCTTTTTTTTTTTTTGCATACAGATGTCCAATTGTTCCAGCACCATTTGTCGAAGAGACTGTTCTTTCCCTGCTGAATTGCCTTGGCATGTTTGTCAAAAATCAATTGACCACATGTGTGTAGATTTATTTGTGGACTCCCTATTCCGTTCTCTTCATCTTGTCTGTCTTGGATTATCGTAGTTGTATAGCAAACCTAGAAATCAAGTAGTAAAAGCCCTCCAACTTTGTTCGTCAAGATTGCTTGGGCTAGTCTAGGGCCTTTGCATTTTCATATAAATTTTAGACTCAGCCTCTCAACTTCTACCAAGAAAGCCTGAACAGTCATTTATTTAATGCCAGAAATTGTGCTCAACAGTTGCCATCTTACTCAGTCTTCACAGCAACCCCACGAGGTTGGGATTATCCTCATTTTTCAGAGGAGGACACTGAATGGCCTTGTGTGCTCTGCTCAGGACTCGCTGCCTGCGACTCTGACCACGACTTTCAGAGAAGGAGGTGGCCACTGTGGCATCAGTGGGGTCTCCTGATGGCTACCACATCCGACACCAAGCATGGTTCTAAGTACTTTGCATATATTGATTTAGTTGCTTAAACAACCTAATGAGGTAGCTACTATTACTTATTACTCATTTCAGAGGCGACAATATGAGGCACAGAGATGAAGTAACCTCCCCAAGATCAAAGAGGTGGTAAATGAGCTGGCATCTGAACCCAAGGTAGTCGGGTTCCACATCCACACTTGCACCCTCTACACTACACAGCCTTGGTAGGGAATCTCGAAGTTGCTACAAAACTCTCGGAATGGTGTGCATGTGGCATGGGGAGGGGGATGGGGGAGAGAGTTGGTGGTGGAAAAGCCCCTTTGGCCTAACCCCTTCCATAGGACAGCCTTGTTCTCTGTGTGCACCAATGGGGAGGAGGAACCAGGAAGGAATGGCTGGGACTCATGCTGGAAGGGGCAGGGACAGTGTAGGTGCTGGAGAAAGGGGCAAGCCCTGTCCTAGGTATTGGCCTCAGAGCCTCACAGGGCTGGTTCCCTCCCGGGTCGGCTTCCCATGCTTACCTGGCCTTGACCCTATTACTTCATGTTCAGCAAGTCCCTTTCCTTACTAGCATGACAGAGACAACAGCACAGGCTTCTCAGAGCTGCTGGGACAATTTCAGAGATAGTATATGCAGAGCACTGGTCCAGTGCTTCGACGGGCACTCGAACACAACTTCAATCAACTTGATTTTATGTTTGACAAATCACTAAGGTAACATATGCTTATTTTAGTAAGTGGAACAAGGGGCGTCTGGGTGGCTCAGTCGGTTAAGCATCCGACTCTTGATCTCAGCTTGGGTCTTGATCTCAGGGTTGTGGGTTCATGCCCTACGTTAAAAAAAATAAAAAAGGAATGATACAATGAAAAAATCTATAAAACAAAGCTAATCATCTTCCACACCAAGTAACCAACTTTAGCAGTCTCCTGTGTTCCACGCGTTTGTCCCTGCTCAAGCAAATACAAGCATGTTTGCATAGAGAAGTGGATTTGTTTTTTAACCAAATGACATCATACTGTACCCATCACTTGCTACCTGGCTTCTTCATTTACCAATATATAACTGGTCAATATAAGTTCTAACTCTCCCAATTTCTTTGTGCATAAATATATGCAAATATGCAAATTTGCATATACATTTACATGTACATTACATATACATATACATATACATATACATATACATTTATATATGACCTTTAGTTCTCTTTTTCTCTACCTCCACAAAGCACCCCCATGTGGCCTCCTCCTGAGTTTTCTGCCTGCTCACTCTGCGGTAAACCCTGGGGGCTCCCTCTCTGAACAAACTTCTTGAGGCCATGATCTGTACTTCTTAATTGTCTAAATCCCTATGTCATTCCTCAGAGGCAGTGGTAGGTATCAAGTGGATATCTGGTAAACATTAATTTTATGAATAAAGCCATTTTTCTTCTTAAATAAAGTTACATCAAATAACCTTTGTCTGGTTGCTTTGGGAGGAAACAACAGCTGCAGTGAAACATCCCAAGGACCAGCTTCCTAAAAGCTCTTTATAAAGACCCTCTGCCTGTGGATTGCTAGAGGCTCACCACTCTTGCTACATGGTCAGGGCTTGGCAATGAGGTGCAGAGGGTTTACTCAGACAGCAAAATACCTACTGGTATTGAAATAAAATTAAGTGGTATGGAAAGATTTTTACCTAAAATGTGAGATGACTATGGAGAGAATACGTTCACATAAAACCAAGGCTTTCTTGTAAAGAAAAAAATCCCGCTTTCTGTTTTAGTACCAAATATCTCAGGCACAATCCATCAGTGGGGCAACTAGAAAGGCACAGAGGAGAGAGAAAATTAGGAGGCAGAAGGGGCTGCACTGGGCCACTGGGAACTTGTATAAGGGGAGGGATGTGAAGGAGTCCAAAGAAGGGAGGGTGGCTTGGGCTTCTGCTTGAGGACTGAGCAAATGGGTGCCATCCATCAACAAAGAGACCATGGAAAGAGGACAGGGTTTTGGGAGGGGCACAGGGTCAGTGCTATGTATTCAGATCTGAAGTAGCTGTGAAGTACCCATGCATCATTCAGACAAAGATGCCCATGAGGGCATCTCAACAGGTGCATCAGGAGACAGAGGTGAACGGGTGCCCGGCCAGAGCTGGTAAGTCAAAGTGAGTGTGCAGAGTGAGAGCAGAAGAGGGCTGAGAGCCCCGAGAAAAGACACCTTTGGAGGCAGAAACAGCAAAAGGAGATGGAGGAGGCAGCATCAGAGAAGAAAACCAGGAGGCAGAGCATCAGGGATCCAGGGGAGCTGCATGGAGGGGAGGGCGGGCAACATGCGAATTCTAGCCGGGCTCCCCAACAGAAACAGACTTTTTCTCCCTGTCTTGCTCACTGGTGTAAAGCAGGCGCTCAATTAATACTTGCTGGATGGGTGAGATAACAGGTGACTTTGGTGGGAACAGTGGCACAGACGTAAGGGGGGCAGGAGCCAAATTACTGGGAGATCCTGAGCTTCCATCTCTAACAGCCAATTTACTCCAGGGATGTGTCTGACTCAGGATACCCACTGTCCTTGTCAGGTTACCTGTTTCTAACTGAAAATGTGTTGGTCAATACAACATGAAAAATAATTGGTCTAAATATGAAAATTGGGCAAATGGCTAATCAGAGTTCTTAGTGAGCCTCTTAAAACATGAATTATAAATTTTTACATGTAGTTTCTACCCAATTCCCAACTCCCAACCCCATTAACTCTGAGGACTTGTCCTGTGCATAACTCCGCCCCTACTTGGTGAATAAGGTATTGCAACCACACACTATTAGCTACCAAGTAAAATCTCCATGAGAAGAGAAGACACTGCCTTTGTCAAAGCCCTGGTGTAACAGAGAGGACATTTGCATGGGAGCCAGGAGATCCCGGTTCTGGTCTCAGCTCTGGCACTTTCTAGCTTGTACCAGTCACTCCCCTTTGAGGGCCTCCCATTTCCTCACAACTCTAAAAGAAAAATCTGTATATGTATATGTCACAGGGTTCTGGGGCTGAGCAACACGAATGTAAAAATAATTTGCAAAGTGTAAAATGTTACATCCATGTGCAATACCATTATTGGGATACTGCTTTGTTAAAATACCTGTGGTCCCAGGCAGGAAAACATTTTACAGATTACATCTACTATGTGCAAGATGCCCAGGAAAATATTCTAACAAGAAGTAGCGCATAGGAAATTCACAATCCAAAGTTATAAACCACACAGTTGAAACATGCTGGCTCAGAGCAAAGACTCTGAACCAGATGGCCAGGGTTTGAATCCCAGTTCTGACACTTTCTAAATGAAACTTTGGATTGGTTAGTTACCTAACCTCGTCTTACCTCGGTTTCCTCATCTGTGTAATGAGGATAATGAAATTGTGGTGAGGTTTAAAACATTCAATCACCGAGGGGCGCCTGGGTGGCTCAGATGGTTAAGCGTCTGCCTTTGACTCAGGTCATGATCCCAGGGTCCTGGGATCGAGCCCCACATTGGGCTCCTGGCTCAGCAGGGAGCCTGCTTCTCCCTCTGCCTCTCTCCCTGCTCATGCTCTCTCTCTCTCTCTCTGTATCTCTGTGTCTCAAATGAATAAATAAAGTCTTAAAATAAAAAAAAAATCAATCACCGAAAAGCTCTTGCAAGAGTAGCTGGCACCTCCTAAGCACTATCTAAGTGCAAGCAGTTTACCCTCAACAACGCTATTCCCCTCACTCAATGTACATGAGCCTTATTGTATGAATACTGTGCTGGGCACTGCATATGTTGTGCCCACTTAGATTTTATAACTGTGGCAACTCATGTTCTCACACTTAGTCCTCACGGAAACCCTTTAAGTTTGGGGAGGAATTTGGGGCATCTGGCTGGCTCAGCTGGTAGAGCATGTGACTCTTGATCTTGGGGTTAAAGTTTGTGTCCCATGTTAGGTGTAGAGATTATTTAAAAATAAAATTTTAAGGGGTGCCTGGGTCATGCAGAGTCTGTTTAAGTTTCTCTCTCCCTCTCCCTCTGCCCCTCCCTCCCACCCATGCACTCTCTCTCTCTCTCTCTCTCTCTCTCTCTAAAACAAACAAAACTTAAAAAAAAAAAATAAGGTCTTTAAAAAAAAAAAGTTTGGTGAAGCATTTGAAACTCATGAAGTGAAAAAATTTGCCTACATCACTGACTCTCAGCCAGTGGTGATTCTGTCCCCCAGGAGACATTTAGCAATTTCTGGAGACATTTTTCATTGTCACAACTAGGGAGAAGGGGGTACTACTGGCATCTAATGGGTAGACGCCAGAGGACCTACCTACCATGCATAGGACCAATTCCCACAAAAAGAACTGTGTGGCCCAAAATGTCAATAATGTGAAAGTCAAGAAACCCTGGCCACATTAACAAGTAGTTAATAAGCAGTGGAGCAGGTACCTGTACCAAGGTCTTTGGATTCCAAATCCATTGCTCTTCTTCTGTGCCAAGCACAGAGAGATGTGGGAGATAAACTCAGACCCAAGTCAGAGTGATAGTCTGGTGGGGAGATCTGAGTACCCAACACAGCAGTATCCAATTATTAGAGAAACAGAGAGAATGGGCAGCATTTCACCAGTTGAGAGGAGAGAGAGTTCCATGCAGGATACTTCTCTGAGAAGAACTGCCTGAGCCAGGTTCTGAATGAGCAGGCCTCATAGGGGCAGAGTGTGTACATAATGCCTTTCAAGAGGTCTTGCAGGGAAGAATCTATAAACTGAGTTTCCCAACAGCAACACCGTAAGCTCAAGACAATAAAATATTGCCTTCAAAGTTCTGAGGCAAAATAATTCTCAGATTTGATACCAAGTTGTCACTTAAGTGAGAGGTTAGAATACCAAGTTGTCATTTAAGTGAGAGGTTAGAGTAAAGATATTTTTTCAGACATGCTGACTCTCAAAACATTTATCTTCCCTGTTCCCTTTCTTTAGAAGTTACCAGTCACATGCACCACCAAAGTAAGGGTGACATGCGTTCCAGCAAATGGGATCTAGCACAGGGGAGAGGTGAAAGGAATTCTCGGGATGACTCTGTTCAAGCAGAACTAGAGAGCAACACAGATCAAACTGGAATGGAAAGATGGATGGGTCCAGAAAAGATATCTCAAGGAAAAGAATAAAACTGACAAATCCATGATAGGATTAATCATATAGGAAATTTGTACTAATCAATAACAAAAATTGTACTAAGAATTGCTTTATAGAATTGTTGGATGGTAGAGGGAACTCTTAATTATAAGTTTAAATAAAACTAAACAAATAAAAAAATCAAGGCAATTATCAAGTCCAGGAAAAACAGCAAGTTATATAAAAATGGAAATGTAATTAATTATAGTACAACTCTTGGCTCACCAATGAACAGCAATTACATAATCACAGTAATTATGAATCTGCTTAATATTGTGATATAACTAGATTGAGAGAGTATGGAAGAGAAAGGGGCAATAGATTATGTCTAAAGTTGATCAATCTCTCCCATCCACTCATTCTCAGGAAGATATCACAGCTGTGCTATTCAATACAGTAGCCAAGAGCTACATGTGGCATTTTAACTTTAGTTAATTAAAATTAAATTTGAAATTCAGCCACACTAGCAACATTCTAGGCACTCAATAACCATGTGTTGTTACCCTATTAGACAGCATAGCTACAGAACATTTCACCATCACAGAAAGTTCTGTTAAACAGTGCTGTACTAGAGGGTATATCACATCAAACCAAGGGAGTAAACCAAGAAAGAAAAAGACACTAGGAGATCAACATATATGAAAGTGGTAAACAAAATCCCTAGGATAATAGTGAAGAGTGACATTTGTCAGAAGGCCTTAAGGGCCACCAGTCTGGACTGAAATAGGGGAGAGGGCTCCAGAGAACATCTCTTCAAAGAGACTCAGTGGAAAGACTACCTAACACATTTGAACATCCAGAGAGCAGATCAGCAACTGAGTTTTAGGATAATTTGTGATATGCACATACAAAACTAAGGAAACAAATATAGGACAATTATTAACATCAGAGTAAAGGAATTATTACAAAGAAAAAAAAAAGGAAACATAATGATAGTACAATCTACATGGTTCAGCTATAAATAAACTAGTTAAGGGGCACCTGGGTGGCTTAGTCAGTTGAACGTCTGATTCTTTTTTTTTTTTTTTAAGATTTTATTTATTTATTTGACAGAGAGAGAGAGCACAAGCAGGGGGAGCAGCAGGCAGAGGAAGAGGGAGAAGCAGGCTCCCCGCAGCGCAGGACCCTGGGATCATGACCCGAGCCGAAGGCAGACACTTAACCAACTGAGCCACCCAGGTGCCCCATGAACGTCTGACTCTTGATTTCAGCTCAGGTCATGATCTCAGGGCCACCTCAGGCTCTGTGCTCACCAGGGAGTCTGCTTGAGATTCTCTCCCCCTCTCTCTCTTCCTCTGGCCCTCACCCTGCTCTCTCTCTCTCCCTCTCTCTCAAATAAATAATAAATCTTTAAAATAAGTAAATAAATAAACTGGTTAACTTAATGTAAAGACTGAATGCTGATGTCACCTAAGTAATGACACAACTATATTGGAGAAGGTAGACATGCACATGTGAGAGCAGGGAAAAGAAACTTAAATCTTAGATCATCCGTTTTCATATTGTTACATCAACAGATAATGCCTAAATTGGAAAAATCGAGATTGAGCAATATCAGCATATCATTTATGAATGTAAACACTAAAATACCCAAAAGACTTGAATGTAGTTGGTTATGAAGGCTCAGAAATGGAAGAGAAACATAGTAAAAATATTTGACACTTTAATCTATGTGTAGGTACAACATAAAAATTAAAGTAAAACCTACTGTTTTTTTAAGTTTTTATTTTAATTATTAGTTAACATGCAGTGTCATATTAGTTTCAGGTGTGTGATATAGTGATTCAGCATTTCCATACCTCACCCGACAAGTGCACTCCTTAATTCCCATCACCTATTTTACCCTTTCCCCCACTCACCCACCCCTGGTAATCTATCTATCTATCTATCCATCTACACACACATATATATAATCTTCTGTTATATGGCCGAATAATATTCTGTTATATATATGTGTGTACATCTTCTTTATCTATTCATCTACCCATGGACACTTGGGCTGCTTCCATACCTTGCTACTATAAATAATGCTGCTATAAACATTAGGGGTACATGAAACACTTTGAATTAGTGTTTTTGTATTCTTTGGGTAAATACCCAATAGTGCAATTGCTGGATCATAAGGTAGTTCTATCTTTAACTTTTCGAGGAATCCCCATTCTGTCTTCCACAGTGGCTGCACCAGTTTGCATTCCCACCAACAGTGCAAGAGGGTTCTTTTTCTCCACAACCTCACCAACACTTATTGTTTCTTGTGTTGTTGATTTTAGCCATTCTGACAGGTGTGAGGTGCTATCACATTGTCGTTTTGATTTGCATTTCCCTGATGATAAGTGATGATGAGCATCTTTTCATGTGTTTGTTGGCCAACTGCATGTGTTTTTCAGAGAAATATCTATTCAAGTTTTCTGACCATTTTTAAATTGGATTATTTGTTTTTGGGGTGTTGAGTTTTATAAGTTCTTTATATATTTGGATACTAACCCTTTATTGAATATGTCATTTGCAAATATCTTCTCCCATTCAGTTGGTTGTCTTTTAGTTCTGTTGATTGTTTCCTTTGCTGTGCAGAAGCTTTTTTATTTTGATGTAGTCCCAATAGTTTATTTTTGCTTTTGTTTTCCTTGCCTCAGGAGACATATCTAGAAAGAAGTTGCTAAGCCTAATGTCAAAGAAGTTACTGCCTGTGCTCTTTTAGGATTTTTATGGTTTCAGGTCTCACATTTAGGTCTTTAATCCATTTTGAATTTATTTTTGTGTATGGTGTAAGAAAGTGGCCCAGTTTCACTCTTTTGCATGTTGCTGTCCAGTTTTCCCAGCACCATTTGTTGAAGAGTCTGTCCTTCTCCCATTGTACATTCTTGCCTCCTTTGTCGAAGATTAATTGACCATATAATTGTGGATTTATTTCTGGATTTCTTTTCTGGTCCATTGATCTATATGTCCATTTTCTTAAAGACTTATTTATTTATTTTGGGGGGAGGGATGGGGAGAAGCAGAGGGCGAGGAAGAGAGCAAATCTCAAGTAGACTCCCTGCTGAGGATGGAGCCTGATGCAGGGCTCGATCTCATGACCCTGAGATCATGACCTGAGCTAAAACCAAGAGTCTGATGCTTAACTGACTAAGCCACCGAGGCACCCCATGTGTCTATTTTTGTGCCAGTACCATACTTTTTTGATTACTGCAGCTTTGTAATATAACTTGAAGCCCAGAATTCTGATTGCCTCCAGCTTTGTTTTACTTTTTCAAGATTGCTTTAGCTATTTGGGATCTTTTGTGGTTCCATACAAATTTTAGGATTGCTTGTCCTGGTTCTATGAAAAATGCTGTTGGTATATTAATAAAGATTGTATTGAATGTGTACATTGCTTTGGATAGTATAGACATTTTAACAATATTTTTTCTTCTAATCCATGAGCCTGGAATATCTTTATAATAAATATATATTTAGTTTTAGTCCCCATTCCTGGCTCATGGCTCCTCAAATCCTTGGAATTTCCTAAGTGATAAGAGCAATGGGAGCATCTTTTGTTACAGTAGTTGGTCTTTTGTCCTCAGTTCCTGAAATAGCTCCAGATCCAAAAAAGTGAAAGAAGTGTTTTCTTCATAGTAAGTCCGTTTCAACCACACCTGAGTTTTTATTAATGAGGTAACTTTTGGAAAGCCCCTAAGGATGGGGGCTGGTTGCCAGGGGAACCAACCTTGATTAGAGGGTTAAACTTTCTGTCCTATCCCATGGCCTCCAGGGAGGGTGGTGAGACTGGAGGTTGAATGTCAATCAGTAATTATCAATGAAGCCTCCATAAAAACCAAGAGAATTCAGAAAACTTCTGGGTTGGTGAAGACGTGGAGGTGCTGGGAGGGTGGTGCACTCAGAGAGCATGGAAGCTCTGTGCCCCTTTCTTCATATCTTGCCCTAATGTCTCTCTTCTATCTGGCTGATCCTCAGTTATATCATATCCTTTCATAATGAACTGGTAATCTAGTAAGCAAAATGTCTTCCTGAGTTCTGTGACTGCCTCTAGCAAATTAATCGAACCCAAGGAGGGAGTTGTGGGAACCTTTGATTTATAACCAGTTGGTTAGAAGCACAGGTCATAACCTGTGCTTGGCAACTGTACCTGTGTGGGGGCGGCGGGGGCGGGGGAGGCACTCTTGTGGGACTGAGACCTTAAACTGTTAAACTGCTTGCTTGGTGATGCCAAAAAAGCACACATCAGAATCACGAAATATAGAGACTGCATATGAGTAACTGAAAATGTGGCCATTCTTTGCCACTGGTGATCAGGCATTACCATTTGAAAACTAAACTTTGCTTCTTACCACAGCTCTATCTGGGGTGGCCTGGAGGGTGGGCTTTGGAGTTAGACTCTGCAGGTACAAGTAGCAATTCTGCCACTCAACAGCTGAAGGACCCTGAGCAAGTTACTTATATCATTCTGTGCCTCAGTTTCCTCATCTCTACAGTGGGGATGAAAAAAAGAACCTCGTCTAGAGGACTGTAAAGTCCTTAGAGCAATACCAAGTGCTCAATAAGTATTTTCCATCAGCATTATCCCCTCTTTGTATTTTAACTTGTCACCTAACTCTGCAGCCTGACTTTCCTCCGTTTTGCTACAAAACTGCCCATTGGCCAGTATGTTCTCTCGTCTCCCATGGTATTATCTGTTGGTGGGGGATAAGTAATGTCCTCCAAAGCTTACCATACACTTTTACTGACCCATATGAAATGAAAGCCCAAAGAGATGGTGGCCGTCATCTGGTCCAAGCCTGTCACTGTATAGACGGGACCAGTGAGGCTCTGCACAGCGGATGGGCTGCCCTGTCCACAAGCTGGTCTAATGTGATTATTGTACAAACATTCTTCCCAATAAGTTTTTGTACCCCAACTTCTCCAGAGAGATCTCTTATCCATTTAGCTAAAGAAGTAGGTGAGAAAAAGCCACACTGTGATTTTAAAGACTGTCAAATGCTAATTACAAGTCACTCCATTTGAAAGATAGCACTGAAAGCATTTTAATCCCCCTTCCTTCTCTCCAAACTGTCATCACTGGAAAAAAGAAGAAGCCAGTTCTATGAAAGCTTCAAACCAAACACAACAGTTGTACAGACAATGGTTATTAGGAGGTAAGCTTTTTCCCAGGGAATGGCTAAAGCGTTTTTTTTTTCCCTTCTTGTTACCTTGGTAACTGCTACCTTGGCGCCCTTGTTGATGAGCTGAACCACATTCTCTGCTTGGCCTTTGTACGCAGCTATGAGAAGGCGTTCTGAAAGTGCAGCGACCGCATCCTGCTGGCTCATGAATTAGGAGAGAAAGAGGTTTTCAGGAACGCAGTAGACAAGTTCCTTCAGCTCAACACGGTGCCACTGGCCCGGGCAGGCACCCACGGGTCAAGATGCTCCCGATCCTTAGAAGGTGCCTCTATTATTACTATGCCATCTTCAGGACCTAGGGATTACAAAACAAAGTTGCCATCAGCACCACTCAGCACACAGGATGGGCCACACCTCTTCTCTCTGATCTCAGGGCATCTGCTGAGGGCTCAATGGCAGGGGACAGAAGCTGGGTAAAGACAGGACAAGCACGAAGCACACTCTGCACACCAAAGCCCCTGAACTGGGAAACAGAAGGCAGCAGCATGTGCCAATCTCCCTCCCTTCTTCCCGCTTCAGGGACGTTCTCCAGAGGATTATAACCAAAACCGTGAGGTCTGCTCTGTACTTCCATCCCAGGTAGCAGAGACCTGCTATAATCCCATCCACATCACGGGGGTTCCAGGCCTGTCTTTGGTAGGTAACTATACCATGTATGATCTCAAAGGGCCTCTGGACCATGTTTTGTGGGTCTGCCACAGCTAACACGCTGCTTCTGCTGGCAGGTGAAGGTGCCTGTGGATCACACCCCATGGACACCCTGAGGAGTGGGTTAAATCCTTGGGATTTTGTCCCAGCATTTACTGCAGTTCCTTTGCTTCATCCTTGCCTCACTGTAAACAGCGCAGTTTCCTGAGTTCTGGGACAGATGGAGAGCTGGGCACAGGCCCGGGCCATCTCCCAGTTCCAATTATTGTCGGAACAACCCACTTTGGGAACAACAAGGATGCTAGAACCACTGACAGTGCGCGCTGCCAACTGCACGGGGGGAGCTGCTTCTGTCGCTTCCATGCCTAACAGGAAATAAAAGGCCTACTAAAACCACCTCTAGGATGCGAAGCCCCACTCAGAGCAGTGGTCTGGAGGTAGTAACTAGCAGTAAACTTAACCTCTTCTTTCCACCAAATGGCAAATGGACAGAATTTTAAAGACTGACTCCTATCAGTAGCCCTGGGCCACCATTAGAGCAAACCAAAGCCACTGGTAATTATGTCAAAAGTAAAGGATTCGGGGCACCTGGGTGGCCCAGTCGGTTAAACATCCGACTCTTGATTTCGGCTCAGGTCATGATCTCAGGGTCCTGGGATCGACTGGGCTCTGCACTCAGCAGGGAGTCTGCTTGAGGTTCTCTCTCCCTTCTCTCTCTCTGCCCCTCACCCCTCAAATAAATAAATCTTAAGAAAAAAAAGGGGGGGCACCTGGGTGGCTCAGTCGTTAAGCGCCAGCCTTCGGCTCAGGTCATGTTCCCAGGGTCCTGGGATCGAGCCCTGCATCGGGCTCCCTGCTCGGCGGGAAGCCTGCTTCTCCCTCTCCCACTCCCCCTGCTTGTGTTCCCTCTCTCGCGGTGTCTCTCTCTGTCAGATAAATAAATAAAATCTTAAAAAAAAAAAAAAGAAAAAACCAAACCAATCCACCCTGCTCTGCTCACTGGAAGTGCAACAAATCTGGAGAAGGGATGCTCCAAAGCAGAGGACTCCTCTGTTAGCCATGGTCAGAGGTCCCTGGGATGCACCGGAAATCTTGGTTGAATGAATGAGCCAATGAAAGGGTAACGCTGAGACTCAAAGCAGAGAAACAGAGCTGGAAATGCCACTGGAGATTCCCAGGATCCCACTGAGAGACTAGTTTGGGCTTTATGTTTCCCAGACCGTTCCACTGTTTAGAGTGGTTTGTTTTTGTAAACATTGGATACACTGTCTCTCTATTCAGATAATCTGTGGTAACTTCAAGCCAGTAATACTGAGCTTCTGTTCTGTTTGCCCCAATACTGCAAAAGCATTCCAGGCCCAAAAGGCAGGAAAATACAATATTAGCTGTGGCTTCCTAAATGCTCTCCCTCTACAACCACATTCTTCCATTTACTCATTTGTTATCTTTGTGCACTCAACGGCCATCTTCCTGTACCCAAACTTTTCTTGTAATGGGCATCTGAATGTCTCAACTACAATGGCCCAGTTCATACAAATACTGTTATCATGACTAAAATTTCACTCATTTTACTTCAGAGCTTAGCTCCTGGGGATAGACATAGAGATGTCCTTGCTGCAAACTCAGTGCAGCCCATCAGCCGAGGTCACGAGCTGCAGACCAGCAGTGCTGTCCAGTCTCCCCAGCAACAGATGCGCGGGTCAGCAGGCCCACAGTACATGGACAGCCACTCCCCTCCTGTCCCAGACAATAAATCCAGCTCTTAGACACTTATTGCCATGGTTGCAGGCTTCTGAGATAGCCTTGTTTACATAATTACCTTTGGTAAACAGCCCTTTGCAAATCCAGCACACATTACTATTCCTTTTTTTTTTTTTAAGATAGAAAAACACTACAGTTGAGAAATATTGGCCAAACAGAAATTTTAAAAATTATTTTTAATTTTTTTTTGCTTTTCAGTTACAGCTACTTAAGAATGAAATGCTCCCCACTCCCCACCCCACTGCCTCCACCATGGCCAATGCACAGCCTGCCAGAGGAACAGGGCAGCTCCAGGACATGTTGCTTATAGGATTTTGGATACTTCCCCCAACTAGAGTTGCACAGAAAACTGCTTGCAAAATCAGGAACAGAATCCTAGGGTTCCAGTTACCAGTCTGCAGCTAGCATCATCCCTTTGTGCTTGGGCATCTCAAGTTCATTCTCAATTTAAATCCAGTAATAGGCTCGCTGGTAGGACCTCCAGCATTCACCTACAGTTGCATTTACACACAGCGTGGTGGGAAGAGATCAAAGTGGCTGAGTCTTCCTTTTGGCTTCCTTTCTACACCTCCATCCTTTTGGAATAAGGGGATACTCAGCTTCTTGTCTGACACCTCTGAACTAACAAATCGGGCCAGGTGGAGGCGGGCTGAGGGAGAGAAATAAGGGGGATAGAGGACCCCCAACAAGAAGTGGGGGAGGGAGAGGAATAAAGAGGTGGCAGCGAGTCTGCAATCAACGAGTTAAATTCCACTGCCAACTTGTTGGGTCCCCAGGCTGTAGCAGCCCCATTCCCTCATTAAATCTGAGCCTCCTCTTCCAAATAGATCAGCTATCATTCAAGACACTTCCCACGGCTGGCGGTGAGAAATTTCTTCTGCCCCACATCTATCAATCACATCCCTCTTTGTCACAATGCTCACTTTCACAGGGCTCCAGAGAAAAACATTAAATGCAAACATGCTGCCAGTTCTTTAAGCAGAAATGAAATAAATCCATGATCATAAATATTCAATGAGCTTCCTGAATCCATAAAGTATTTAGTTAGCTTCCTAAGAAAGATTTCCCTCCTTTCTCCTAGCCCACTGCCCCATTTTCACTGCATTCCAATTTGCCAATGCTTTTTTTCTCTCATCACGAATGCCAGAGGGCCACACAGCTGCTTGGTCTGTGATGCAATCTGTTTTCTTTTTATAGCAAAAGGTCTATGAGGTTTGCTCTTGCTGTTTTCCTGAGGATTTACAACAAAGTCTCCTGGTACCAATATCCCCAAACCACTACATTCAGTTTCCTGACAGACAAAATATTCTAGAAGAAACCTGGCAAACAAAAGTCCCAGCCAGGACCTTATGCACAGCCCACCCAGAGACAGTCCACAGGCACCCAGAACCAGTGGTTAGGGAGCACCATCAATTACAATAACTCGCTTTGCTCCTACTGCTCAAAACCCTGTAGTGAAGAGAGATTGTACTCACATCTGGGGGTCTGTCCTCCCCATTCTACATGGTGTTCTGTTGCTGGATAATTGCTGTCAATTCCTTCCTGGAGAGATCATTAGCTTCCTAGGGTTGTCACGCCCAGTGGGTCTGCAACGATTTACTCGCCTTTTTCCCTTGAGCTTCCTCTGCCAACTCTGGCCAAATCACATCTCAAAGCTTATTAAGACATCCACTCAGCTCACAATGTCTTGTGGCTTCCTAGTCTGCTCGTCACAGCTTCTGAAAGTCTTGGGTCTTCAGGTCTTGTCGAACTCCCTTCTGCTGGCAGAGGACCTGTAACACTGCCTTATCAAGAGTCAGGGAATAATTCACAAATGGGCGGAATGCTTTTGAATGATGCTCAGATGACAGAGAGATGAAGTTTGCATTCTGGCAGCAGTAATACCACAAAAAGAGATGAATGTGCATGTTGTAAGGGAGGGAGAATGCAGGCAGGGTCAAAACCTGTAATGAACTGCCTTTATGTTAACAGGGAAGAGCAGCGATCCAGACACTCCACCCTCCTCGGCAGAGAGTTCCAGCACCGTGACTGCAGCAGTACAGGAGTCAAGGGGCTGGGAGAGCAGCTGTTTCAGTGTTTGTAAGCCCAGTTTGTCTCACAAATGCTCCTCTAAACAGAGTCTCAGTGGGGAGGGGGGAGGGAGGAGATAGGGAGAAAAGCTGTCAAGTTTTAATCAAGTGCTGTCAATGGCCCTAACCATCACAGGAGTGTCCTCCAGACCACTTGTTGAAGCAACAGAAAACTAACTCCCCAACTAGAGCGGTCATAGAAAGGAAGAGGGTTTTCATTTTGACTTGAGCCATATTACCACTTTTTCCTTATTTTGAAAGCCAGAATTGTTGGTCCTGAAGATGGGAACATTACTTTCAATGCAAACCCTCCAAGCACCCTCCCTGCTCAAGGCCTTGCCCCCATTTCCTTGAGGGTAGCAGCTCTTATGGGCAACAGGCTGGAATTCTGCTTTGGCTATTATTTGGCTTATACCAAGGGGAGAATAGCCAGACTCAGGGCAGTGCATTACAGAGACTGAATTCCACTGGGCAGACAAAGTGCCAGTAGAATGATAAGCTTATTTTTTTTTTTTTAAAGATTTTATTTATTTGACAGAGAGAGACACAGCGAGAGAGGGAACACAAGCAGGGGGAGTGGGAGAGGGAGAAGCAGGTTTCCCACTGAGCAGCGAGCCCGATGCAGGGCTCGATCCCAGGACTCTGGGATCATGACCTGAGCCGAAGGCAGACACTTAACGACTGAGCCACCCAGGTGCCCCGATAAGCTTATTTTTAATACACAACAATCGTACTGGTTTATCCAAAAGTGATCACTGCTGGGATACTGCCATCGTGGACTCCCAAATGAGGTTAGAACAGGGAGCAATGTGACTCTCTCCCTACCTTAAAGAAACTGGCCCTGATAGGTCTTAATGAAGCCCCTAAGGCCAGGTGCCAAATGAGAAATGTAAACCGAATGTGACAACTATAAAGAAAGGAGTGGTTACTTTTCTCAAAACTTCTGGGACATTTCCTTTTTCTGAGAATAGTACCCCACATAATATTATCAATGGGGACAGTACAGCCCTGGCTGTTCACAAAGCCTGGGGTCCCCAAATGCTATCTGCAAAACACAGGGACAACAGGGGCAGAAAACCCTTTTGAGCAAGCCCATGACTCATTTTACACACCTCACTATTGCAAAGGAACACGTATGCTTATTTCTGGAGCCACGTGAAGTATACAGTACTTCTGAATCTGACAGTTACTGAATCGTTGAAATAATCCCCTCTGCAGGAGGCACACAGAGGCTGTTGCAGCAAAGGCTGAGTGACATCTGGAAACCTGTGACATACTCTACCATCAAGAAAAGCTGCTAACACATATAAAAATAGTATCAGAGGCCTAAGAATATCATTGAATAAAGTTATGATTGACAGAAAGCCTGTGGTATAGAGACCTCTTCTTTTTACATGGGACAATAGTTACTTGTTGACTGCCCAGCACTGCTAGATCACCAGAGCCTCCAAACTGGGGCTACCAAAATCACATATACTGATACCCACGTGCTCAAAATCCACACCAAGTCATCGCCGAGCCTTCTTTCCCTAGACAAAGCGATCATGCCCTCATCTGTGCTCTTACAGTTTTCTATAAGCTCCTGTCATGGGCTGAGTTGTGTTCCCCTCCCCCAAATTCATACATTGAGGCCCTGATCCTCAGTGTGACTACTTGGAAATAGTGCCTTTAGGAGGTAAATAAGATAAAGTGAGGTCATAAGGGTGGGGCCCTGATCTGATAGGATTAGTGTTTTTATAGGAGAGACATCAAAGAAAGTCCCTCCCCCTACTCTCTCTAATCATGCTCCTATCTGCCCCCCACCACCACGCCCATTCTCAGAGGAAAGGCCATATGAAGACATAGCAAGAAACTGGCCACCTGCAAGCCAGGAAGAAAGTCCTTACTGAAAACCAAACCCTGCTGGACCTTGATCTTGGACTTCCAGCCTTGAGAACCGTGAGAAAATAAATTTCTATTACTTAAGCCACTCAGTCTATGGTATCTTGTCCTGGCAGCCTGAACTAAGACAGCTCCCCTCACGTGTAATTGCTGGCATGGGCTCAAGGTTGATTTTCCTGCTTAGACTAAACTCCTTGAGGACAGGAACCCTGTTTTGGTTATCTTGTATTCCAGTGCCTGGCTTGGTTCCTGGAATATAGTTAGCCTTTAATGTCTGTTAAGTGGATGATAGAAAAACTAAAAACTAATTGCTTTTTCTAGTCATTAACTCGTCTTCAGGAGCCTGTGGATCTCATGAGAAAAAGTGGAAGTGTCTACCAAGTCAGCAAACCTTTTTCTCCTTCCCCCACAGATGAGGGAGGCTATGGCTCCTGAACCTCCATGAGATAATAAATGGATGTAGTCATTCTCCTCTCTCCCTCCCTCCCCAAAATAGAGGACCACGGCTCTGGGGAGAAGAATTACCAATCTGGAGACAGACCCTACCCAGTGCTGCACATTCGTCAGCACCGCAAGCATTGGACAGCACCACAGCCACTCAAGAATTTTCTTTTCACTACCCTCAATCCCTGTTGGGTAAAACCACAAATGCTAAAGATAAACCAAAACAAACAATGCCAAATTATAATAAAAAACCAATCCCCACACAATAATCTACCTTCCATGGATACATTTCTTCCATCCACTTCTTAAATCTGCTTTGATCAGGCTTCTTTCTGCCCCCCAGTTTTCCCACTAAGCTGTTTGTTGTTGATGTTGTACTGTACTATGCATTTATTGAAGAGATGGGCACAAAGAAAGACAGAAACCGAGAGGGAGTTTTCTTGCTTAGTGTGCTAGGAGTGAAAGGAATCAGCAAAGTTCTCACAGAGAAGGGTAGGTGTGGGATGAGTGGTGGAGGATGTGTAGGATTTTGTTAGCTAGAGAAAGGGAGAGGAAATAGGCAGAAGAAACAGCAAGAGCAAAAAGGCATAGTCTGGAAGTGCATGTCATGAGTGGGAAAGACAAGCAAAGAGACTGTTGCACCTGAAGCTTGTAATACATGGGTGATGACCCAGAGATCACGTTGCAAAGTTGAGCTGTGAAAAACATTTCATATCATGCCAAAGACACTGGTTTGTATCTTGCATTTGTGATGGGGAGCTCTAGAAGTCGATAAGCACAAGAGAAACTAGTCATATTTTTACTCAACTTAGAATTCAAGATTTCCAAGAATTGGATTAATTGTAATTATGGGTTCATGTTACACTTTGAAGATTGTATGCACATGGCTTTCTTTCTCATTCTTCCTTTGTATATTTCTTCTTTTATTCCCTTCCTTTCCTCTTTCCTCCTTTCTTTTTATTTTAATCAATAGATCTTATTTTTTAGATCAGTTTTAGGTTTACAGAAAACTGAGCAGAAAATACAAACGGTTTCCACGTACCCCCCCACCCCCTGCCAGTTTCCCCTATTATTAACATTTTGCATTGGTGTGGAAAATTTGTTACAGTTGATGAGTCAATATTGATACATTATTATTAACTAAAGTCCATGGTTTACATTAGGGTTCCTTCTTTGTGTTGTATAGTTCTGTGGGTTTGGACAAATGTATAATGAGGTGTATGCACGATTATAGTATCACACAGAATAGTTTCACAGGTCTAGTGCTCCACCTATTTATCCCTCCCTCCCCCCCCCAACTCCTGGCAACCACTGGACTTAATACTATCTTTATAGTTTTGCCTTTCCCAGAATGTCATGTAGTTGGAATCATACAGTATATAACCTTTTCAGTTGGCTTCTTTCACTTAGTAATATGCATTTAAGGTTCCTCCATGTCTTTTCATGGCTTGATAGCTCATTTTTGTTATCACTAAATAATATTCCATTCTACAGATGTACCAGTTTGTTTATCCATTCACCTATCAAAGGATATCTTCATTGCTTCCAAGTTTTAGCAATTATGAATAAAGCTGCTATAAACATTCATGTGCAGGTTTTTGTGTGTCATACTTTTTTATCTCATTTGGTTAAATACTAAGGAATACCACTGCTAAATCATATGTTAGGAAAATGTTTAGCTTTGCAAGAAACTGCTATACCGTCTTCCAAAATGGCTATAATATTTTGCATTCCCACCAGCCGATTTTACATTGACCTAATTGCCAAATGCACTGGTAACTTCCAGTTCTTACCTTACGTGAGTTCTCTGTTGCATTAGGCACTGCTACCATTCCTTCATCACACTTCCTTCTCCTCTGGTTTCTGTGGCCCAGTCTCTCCTCATTCTCCTACCATCCCTTGAACTGTTTCTTTTTCTCATTCAGGGGCTCTTCATTCACTGGTCCCTTAAATGTTGCAGGTGCCTGAGATTCTATCCCTGACTGCCTTTTCCGCTCATCTTCTTCTCTAGAAAATCTGTTACCCACCTCCCCATCCCCCGCTGCTGCTGCTCACATGCCCCTCTGCTGCCTAGATACAGACTTCTTTAGCCTCAATCACTTTCTCTGAAGCTCCATATTTTAAGCACCCGACCATTTAAAGACATCGTACTTGGATGTCCCCTATCAACATGTTCACAACCAAATCATCATCCTTCTTTCAAACCCATTCCTTTTCCTATGTCTCCATTTTGGGGAGCGGCTCCACCTTTCATCTATCTGCCTATTTCCCTAATCTGGAACACTCCTCCCAATTCTCTGATTCTCCTTCCCCCACCCCCACATTCCATAAATTACCAAATCCTCCTGATTTGAGACAGTAATACACAGAGATTAAAAATGAGAGTTTTGAGGGGTGCCTGGGCGGTGCAGTCGGTTAAGTGACTGACTCTTGGTTTCAGCTCAGGACGTGATCTCAGGGTCGTGAGATCAAGCCCTGTATCTGGCTCCATGCTCAGTGTGGAGTCGGCTAGGGATTCCCTCTCCCTCTCCTTCTGCCCCTCTTGCTTGTGCTCGCATGCTCTCTCTAACAAATAAATAAATCTTTAAAAAAATGAGTTTTGAGGTCAGATTCCTGGGGCTCAAATCCCGGCTCTGCCACTTACTTTGGGCAAGTTTCTAATGACTCTGAGCCTGTGTTCTCATGTGTAAAATAGAGTAACGGTTCTTACCTTATTGGGTTGTTGCAAAGATGAAATGAGATAATACACACACTATACAATGTCTGGCACATAGAAAGTGCTCAGTAAATATAAGCACAGCTGTGTGGTTGGTACTTAAATGTTCCTTGTTCTGTTCTCTCTTCTCTAGCTGCATGGCCACTGCTTTCATTCAGGATATCATCATTTCTTACCTGAACTATCGCAGTGGTCTCCAACTAGATGCTAATGATGTTTCCTGAAATTCTGCTTGTGATTTTCTAAACTTGGAAATTGGGATAAGAAAGGTGAAGTAGTTTTCAGCTTGTGTAAGGGAATCTGCTGCTGCAGATGAGTTTTTACCAAGGGAAAATTAGGCCAGACTAATGTTCAGGATTCTGACAGTGAGTGTGCTTTGGCTCAAAATGCAATAAAAGATAACTTTGTAGAAGTCAATATAACCTGCCCAGATAGTTGTTAGGGATTTATTAAACTTGACCCTCAGGAAAGATAGAGCCATTGAGCCAACAGTGTTAAATTCTCTCTCCTCCGACTGGGCCTTAGAAGATCACTGTGCCAGTAAGAGAGAAGTTCCCCCTTCTGATGTGTCAGTGTTAGAGGAAGGAGAGTAATGAGAAACTTCTCCTCCAGTTTGTTTCAAGATGGCAAAGATGGAGTAGAGACAGATGAGCTGCAACGCAGGAGGGTCATTAACTCTGTCTATCTGTCAAGCAATAGTCTGCTAGGTTGTGGCACTTATGTCTTCGGTGCCAATTATTTTGCCTTTGTCTATGGACCTCTCATCCTCTGTGCTTCTAGTCAAAGAGGCTTTTATGACCAGATCATATGGGGGCTATGGAGACTGCTAATCACAGGACAGAAGTTCAAGTGCAGAAGCTGCCTCCCATGGTAGTCTCCCTGTCTCAAGTCCTCCCCACCCCCTCCCCACCTCAATATATGTGATCACTCTCAGAATGCTCTTTTCACAACAAATGTGATCGTGCTTCCCCTTTGCTTATAACCCTCAGTGCCTCACGTTCCCCCAGAACAAAGTCCGGCGAGACACAAATCCACACATGGCCTGGTCTTACCTCTATTTCCAACCACCTGCTCTGCTGACACCCCACCCACCCATTCTGCACCCTGGCTTCGCCACACAGGTACTCACCACCTTAAAAGCACCACCCTGCCCTTTCTGCTTACAATGCTCTTTAGATCTTTTCCAAACTCCTTCTCATCCTTCAAACCTGATTCAAAGTGTCCTTCTCTCAGATGATTCCTCCAATGCTACTCCACCCTCCAGGTTCCTAAGGCCCAAATCCCAAGGACCCTGAGCTCAAATCCCAGCTTGACTACTTGTGTTGGGCAATGTATTTAATAAATCTAGGTTCATTTCTGCGTGTATAAAATAGGAAGAATAACAGTTTTTACGCATTGGGTTGCTGCAATCATGGAATGAGGCTGATACAAATAATGTAACTTTTAAATCTCTCTGTAAGTATTTACCAAACTGGACTGCAATTGTGTGATGTCAGTATTCTTGGCCTCTCCTCCTCCCTTCCGATTAAAAAGCCTTCTCCGTTTAGCAGCTCTTCTAAGGACACTGTCCCAGAGAGGCTCCTGGGCTCTAGGATGCAGAATTAAAGGACAGTCAGCAGAGAAAGGAAAGGAAAAGGTTGACTTGCCAAGGGAGGCCAAGCTAGTCTGTATAACAAAGAGCTGGGAGAGTGAGCAAGTAGTGCCATGCCAATGCAGGACAGAGCAAGAGTTTCTGGAGGCTGCTGGTAAACAACAGGCTTCTAAACATTGTGGAATGTGAGAGAATTAGGGCGGGGAAAGGGGATATGAAAATTGTTACTGAGAGTTTGTGAATTGAGTTTCCTTTAATTTTTTAAGAGCAACAAGTAAAGATTACTACTTATTAAAAAATTACTTTTGGTCTTTGGATTATGATTATTTGAAGATGTCCATACAAATACTAGACCACAAGAGACTGAAATTCTTTGGGGTTACCCTTGTTTACAATGTCTTTGCTCTCAGACTCAGCTTCTCTAGTGCAGGGGCTGTGTCTCATTCCTTTCTGTAAATCCAATGCAAGCACACAGCCTGGTATATGGCTTATGAGAATACATACTTGCTGAACAAATAAACATATCTATGCTTATACAACTGGATCATAGACTCCTATGAGCAAGTCAATGCTCTTATTTTTCCATGGGTCCAAATAAATCAGTTGAATGGTGGTCCCCAAAAAGGTATGTCCATGTCCTAACCCCCAGAGCCTGAGTGTTAAATTATATGACGAAGATATATTATGTTAAGGATCCTGAGAAGAGGCGGTTATCCTGGATTATCTGGGTGGGTCCTAAATGCAAGCATGTGAATCCTTAGAAGAGGAACAGAGGGAGTTTTAAGACAGAAGAAGAGGAGGGCGTGTGACCCCAGAGGCAGAGATTAGAGTGATGAGGCCACATGCCACCTGGACCCATCAGAGGATAGATGAGGAAAGGAAGAATTATCCCCAAGAGCCCCCACAGGGAGTACAGCCCAGCTGACACCTTGATTTCAGACTTCTGGCCTCCAGAATGTGAGAGAATAACTTCCTATTGTTTTAAGCCATCGAGTTTATGGTGATTTGTTACAGTAGCCACAGGAAAGTCACACAAATGCCTTATACATAATGGATGTTCAATAACTCTTTGTCAATTACCTATCAGGGGTCACTTACAATCACAAGCTGTGCTTCCTTTTCAAAGTCACTCACCCACACTTGCATGGCCAAGAGCCAGGACTCTACTATGTCACTTCAACACTTGTGATGCTGTTGTAACCAAGGGATCCTTCACTACTGTCTCAGGGACAGTCAGGTTCCAGGGGCTAAGTGTCTACTGACTACATATTCCAATAGAATGTTCTTCACTCATTCTTTCAGGAAGGAGACGGTACAGTAGGGAAGCACTTGACAATGAACTGGAGGGTGGAGAGCCACTCTCACTGGGGTCTCCCCAGCTGGCCGCCAGCTCAGGCTGAGTACTCAGCGGTTGACCTGCAGGAAACACTGCTGAACTGAAAGACAGCCATGTTAGATTTTCAGTTCCCAATTCTGAACCACAGTACTCACACACGCACGCACGTGCATACACATACCCCAATCATAAAGTTGCTCTGCCAGCCAAGAACTAAGTGAATGCAACCCTGCAGACATATTTTCAAATATGGTAAAAGGAAGTCTGAGATTAACATGAGTGTCTACTCAGAAGTAAAAATCCCAAGTGTCTACTCACAGTGACTTGCCACTATAATTTCAGCATTTTTTCCCCTACTATGTCCCTCAGGGAACAGGGGCCTTCCTCAAAGGCTTTCTCTCAAAGCTTCTCTCAAAGCTGGAGGAGGTCTCCCAGTTGGCAAGGCCATGACCCTTGCAGGAGACCACTCGCACACACAGATTGCTTCCCCTTATCAAAGTCTGCTCTGTGGTCTTCCAGAAATTATTGTTTTTAAGTCTGCTGGACCCAGTTTTCAGACGAGTGATTCCATTTTGATCAATTGTTCTGTCAATGAAGTATTAACATAATATCCATCTGCTACTACGTTAGAGATGATAGAGACTATGATGCATGTCACCCCTCCCTCCCAACTCCCATTTACCCTAATCCACATGACTTTCTGCAATAGCTCTTTCAAAATCTGTAACTTTCAGCAAGCATGACTGAGTTAGATATGATTTGATAGTAATACTGTCCATCACCTACAAAAGGAGACATCCAGTGTTCTGGAAATGCTGGTACTACATCAACTGTTTCTACACCACTGTTTGCAAAAGACTATACACACATGGATTTCCCATCTCAATTCCCTTTTAAGAGTGGTTGAGGTAGAAGTAAGTAGAAGCAAGGGGAGAAGATTATTTAAACACTCCACCCACAGAGTGTGCTTCATGACTTTGGGCAAGTTATATAACTCTCTTGGGCTTTAATGTCCTCATCTATAAAATGGGGATAATAGTGGTAGCTACTGGCTTCATCAGGCAGCTAAAAGAATTACCTGTGGGTGTAGATGACAAGCATAGCACCTGGCACAGAGTAAGCACTCAGGAAAAAGAAAATGGGGCGGGGGGCAGTGAAGCAAGGGTTATTAAGCGATAGCAAAGTAATAGCAAAGTGATAGTACAAAGCTCCCAAGGAGGGAGGGGACCCAAAGGGGTTGCCCAGCACTCAGGAAATATTAATTGTGCACATGCACATGTATAAAGTCAACCAGAAGCTAAATTCTTCAATTAGATTTCCAAATCCTTCCCATCATTTAATCCTTCCATCTTTTCTTTATAGTTCCCAAGGGCTGCCCCAGGGAGAGCTTGGTCCCTTGGCCTTACTCAAAACACAGCATGACACAGCGTTTGGCTTCAGCACAGAACTTTGCTGGGATCAAGTGTCCCTGGAGGAGGGGAATTAGGACTTCAAGTAGAGCTGGCCATCAGGGAGTCTCTGCAGCCTCTCCCCATACTCGGGCCATCAAATACCGACAATCAGACATGTGCATGCTTGGAAAGATGGGACCCTGACCTGGCAGACTCTGCATCCCAGGAAGGTGAGGACCTATCTATTAGGTGGAGGGCAAGCTTCAGGGGAATGCTCAGCCAGAAGTCAGCTCGTCTCACATTCAGCCTCTCTCTACCCATGGTTATTTCCCAGCTCAGACTTTCTCTCAAACTGGTTATTGTTCATATTTTAAGTTTCAGTCATAGATTAACCATGAGCAAATTTGGTCCAAATTCTTTTGCTAATAATTATATCACATGACAAACACATGCAGTTGTCATCAGCATCAGTTATGGTGCATTATTTGAAATTAAAATTCTACCACATCTTTACAAGAAGAGGTTCCTATAGTGAAGGCTGCAGGAACAGAAATGACACCGACCTTGAATTGCTTATTATATGCCCAAATTAGCACCAGAGATATTTATCCCCAAGAGTTTTAAACAATCTTAAAATAATTAGGTCTCTCAGGAATTTCTCATTATTATCATAGTCAAATTATTTCCACAATGAAAATATATTTAATTAATTGAGCTTCAGCAGTCTTCAGGAGACAGGGTCAACCTGAGAAATTACAAAGCATGAGACCCTCTGTGTAAAGTCCCAGGTGAAGCCTGTGCCCTCCATCTTCTGATTGTTTTCTCACGGAATGAGGCTGTGATTCTCTTCAGCAAAGGGTGTGTCTGGATTCGCTATGATAAGTGAAGCTTTCATTCCCAAGCTTCCATCTATCTTCTTTGGGACTCAGTCCTTGGGAAGAATCCAGACCCCCTCCAGCCTTTCTCTGTGGGGGAGGGGGTTCCTCCCCAAACCCTGGGCAAGGACAGTTCCATGTGTTTTCCACCTTTGGGCAGATCGCCTCTTTGATGGTCATTTATATCTAGCCCAATGTCCAAACAAAGAGCGTGGTGGGAAGAGGGCAATAGACAGAAAAGAAGGAGAAAGGGGAGGAATGCTGGAGGAAGGACAACATGAAAAGACAATTAGCAAACCAGAGGGAGGATGCAGCTACTGACAAGAAGAAGGGGGTGGGGGGGAGCACACTAAAATGCAATCCCTTCCAATCCCCACCCCTCCCCAAACTAGAAATATTCCACCCAGCTGAATCTCTGCTCACTGGGGGATTTTTTTTTTTTTTAAAGATTTTATTTATTTATTTGAGAGAGAGAATGAGAGAGAGAGAGCATGAGAGCAGGGAGGGTCAGAGGGAGAAGCAGACTCCCTGCCGAGCAGGGAGCCCGATGCGGGACTCGATTCCGGGACTCCAGGATCATGACCTGAGCTGAAGGCAGTCGCTTAACCAACTGAGCCACCCAGGCGCCCGGGATTTTTTTTTTTTAAGGTTTTATTTATTCATTTGACAGAGAGAGAGAGAGAGAGCACAAGCAGGGGGGAACAGCAGAGGGAGAGGGAGAAGCAGGCTCCCCGCTGAGCAGGGAGCCCGATAACGTGGGGCTCAGTTCCAGGACCCTGGGATCATGACCTGAGTTGAAGGCAGATAACCAACCGACTGAGCCACACAGGAACCCGGGGCTTTGTTAAATTAATGCAGGGATTCCTTGATAGAATATATGTATTAATGCAGGGATTCCTTGATAGAATATGAATGATAGAATACATTAAAGCCCTGTAATACATATGTGTACGTGTATATAGCCATTCTTTCTTTTTAAAATTTAAAATATACAGAGAAGTGTACAAATAAGTGTATAGTGTGTTGAACTTTCAGAAACAGAACAGACCTGTATAACTAGCACCTCGGTCAACAAAACAGATCACCAGTATCCCAGAAACCCCCCTCATGCACGTCTAATTCTACCTTCACCCCCAAGAGTAACCACTCTCCTCATTTTTAACATCATGGATCAATTTTGCCTATTTTTGAAATTTTTTTAATGGACTCAAATAGGATGTATCCATGTATCCTTTTCTGCCTGGTTTCTTTCATTCCACATTTTATTTGTGAAATTCATCCATACTGTTGCTTATAGTTCTACTCCAATCATTCGCATGGCTATGTAGTGTTCCATTGTATGAATATTCCACAATTCATTTATCCATTCTTCTACTGATGGGCTTTTGGGTGGTTTTATATTTTGTGTACTGAAAACAGTGTGGCTATGAACATTCTTACATGCATATCTTTTCGTGAAGACACATATGCCATGTCTACCTAGGAGTGGAATTGTTGGGTCATAGGCATGCATGTGTATGTTCAAATTTAGCAGATGTTTCTATGCATATTTCTCACAATCACATGTATCTATGGGTCTGTGTGAATCATATAAGGCACATGAGAGTCCCAGGGCAGGAGTGCTGGGTACTGGGTTTCTGTCTATTCCTTATGACTGTGAGAGGTCATCTACGCCTTCAAAAAGTCATGTAAGAAGAACAAATCTTTAACTCTAGTTTGCTTTTGTTATTTTTTTATAAATATGTTACAGAGCAAAAGAACTATCACTGCCTGAATATCATTAACTGAAAAATTGCTGGCAGACAAGGCTGACCCTGGACAGCACAGCCCTCTGCTCTAGGTCAACAGCAGCCTGGCCCCCTTCCACCAAAGAAGTGACTCACCTCCACCCATGGGCCCATATCAAATGCCCAATGGATGGAAAGAAGAGGACACCAAGAACAGCATTTCATTAGTTCATGACTAGTTTTTATCAAATTAGTCTTAAAAAGCAGTTGGATGTATTCCAATGATGAGAGATGAAAATGGAAATGGAAGCATAATTATTACTATGTAAATCATATGCTCGCCGGCCCACACATTGAGACTCAGGATCACACTGCTTTATAAAACACTGCATGCCACTAGACAATTTTATGAAAATGATAACAAAGCTCCAAAGGATGATAGTGTCTGGCAGAGTGACCACACATAGAAAGTGCCCAATAAACTATTATTGATGTTAAGGTTCACAGAAATAGTAGAAACTGGCTCCTAGCAAATGCACCTTTTGACATCCCCGGGATACACTCATCAATTATTTCTATTAGACCCACTAAAGAACATAACTTCTATATAATATATAAGGAGTTACACAGGTGAGGTTTCCTGTTCAGTCAAAAGGGGGAAATCCTGCCATAAAAGAAGACATAATCGACAAGCAGAAAAACAGGGATGGCAAGAGTTGTGTCCAGAGTTCCTGCGGATAAGCTGTCAGGCAGCTGCTGCCAGGGAGCCCTTGTCTGCTGAGAATCAGGTGAGCAGGATGCCCCGCCCAACTCCCCCAGGGCCTGGGGACAAGATACCATGCTTAATGGCTTCCCACCTTACCCCTTCATCCTCAGGTATGGGCAAACACATTAACACTGGGGCTACAGGCCAAAGAGGCAGGTCCTATTAGCATGCCTCTGAAACTGCTCAGCATGCAGCTCCCCAGAGCTGGCAGGAGGAGGGTGTGATAATGCTGGTTTCCCATCTCCGAGATCCACCTCTTGCCAGAACAACCCTTACCCCCTCCACCTGCCTCAATTTGTTGCTGGAACGCATCCTATGTAATCCCCCAAATAACAAGTTGTAACAGGATCTTCCTAGTTATTAGTTTTAGCAATGCGAACGGTACTCCATAAATCAGAAATTTCCTTGAAAGTAATATTTCAGGGGTGACAGTTCAAAATTTAACCTATAATTACCAAGGACTGAAGAAAGACTGACTGCAGGGGGTATTCCTTTAATGGTCCTTGGGACTGTCCCTCTTGGTGAATGTCAATCACAGTGAGAAAAGATCCTACATAATAAGGGCTTCCTTCTGTTGTTTCTTTTCTTTTTCTTGCTTTCTCTCTTTCTTTCTCTTTCTTTTTTCTCTTTTCTCTCTCTTTTCTTTTTTTGCTTTTACTTTTTCCTAATTGTAGTTTGATGCAATTTTAAAAAATTATCACACTGCTTTCAGCTTTTTTAAAATAGTGGGGTTTTTTTGTTTTTTTTTTGTTTTTAAAGATTTTATTTATTTTTGACAGAGCGAGAGTGTACAAGCAGGGGAAGCAGCAGGCAGAGGGAGAGGGAGAAGCAGGCTTCCGCTGAGCAGGGAGCCCGATGTGGAGCTCGATCCCAGGACCGGGAGATCATGACCTGAGCCAAAGGCAGACGCTTAATCATCTGAGCCACCCAGGCGCCGCTAAAATGGTGTTTTAAGAACATCATTGGCTTGCTGTACTGTTCCTTTCTCAGAAATTATTTACAAATGTATAAATTATTTGTATATGTATAAATTATTTACATATGTATAAAATACTGACTAGTATTACCTCCCTTAAATTTTGATGGCTTTGTTGGGTGTCAACATAGCTGCTAAAAATCAGTTGGTTAACATTAGAGTCAGATAAATTTAGGATCCACTCCTTACTGGTTATTTAACCAGTAGAAGCTACTTAACTTCTCTGAGTATCAGCTGCTTCCTTTGTAAAATGGACATATTATCTATTTGTGATAGAATGGTGATGAACATTAAATAAGATAGTGTGAAATAAGATAATAGAAACATTATGTTGTAGAAATAAGATAACGAATCTAGAACGTACATAGATACCAGCTTTTAGTAATGACTATTATTAATGCTATTACAGGATTAAATAACCAAGTTTGACTCTGGTTCAATATTGCCTTCGTCAAGAGTTAGTCCACCTTTTAGGATTTGAGACACTTGGAAGAACCTGGCCTCCGTGAACCCTGTGAATGTTCTGTCACACAGAAGTTCTGGGTTTAAATGATGTATTTTTCTGATTTCATCTTGTAAATAGTCTCGCGGAGACCCCTGTTTCGGACACTTGTCTGTACCCCTTCATCATTCTCTTGACTTCACCTTGTCAGCCACTGCTGCTCCAACCAGAACTACCGACCATAGACCTACACAGCACCTCACCTGGGATGCAGTTTCTTGGACACCACGGAGTGGGACTCCCTCAGGACACCTCTTGGCATGACCTACAGGTGTGGAAAGTACACACAGATGGAGCCACCCTGCGACTTGCCATAGGGACATTTTGTGGACACGTTCCAGAATCCTGAACTCCCAAGTTCCCCCTGAACTTTCTGAACCCCCAAAGCAACTTTTACTTGCTAAAGGAGAGCTGCCTCTTCTTGCCTAGAGACCAAAGACCTCACCTGAGGCAACTGCCTCATAAGTGATGCTCCCCTTCCTCAAAATCCACCCACCCTAGCCGATAATTAGTGTCAGGTCTCAGCACCACTCTGTGAGGAAACAGAGTCCCTGCTCTTGCAGGAACAAGCTTCAAAGCGAAGGACTTTCAGTTTCCACTGTTCTGTACTGATGGAACTGAGGGAACACACGGGTGAGGGAAGGTCAATGGGAAGAATGTCCGGTTAGACTGATGAGAATGTATCAACACAAAAGCACTCCCTTGTAAGTTGTGGCTTAGTATCTGGCACAGACACCTGAAGCTGGCATGGCTCCTTGAAGCCTGGGCACAATAATGGCCTACAGAGACTAATAGACATGCTGGGACAGCAATGGGAGAATATTGAGGGAGGAGTCAAAAGGCAAAAAGGTGGGTGTGCTAGACTGGATTTATTATAAGAGAACCAAAGAACTCCCTATCTGAACATGATCCCAGGAAGGCCAAGAGTTCCCTTCCTTCACTAAAGGGATAAGGGCACTAGTGAGGGGGATGGCATCATGGAGAAGTCCAGTGGTTCTGTTCTCTGTTGACTGGAGTGGACTGTAGGAGATGCTGCCATAGTATAAGGCTCTTTTGAATTAATGGGAGATGACAGGATTCCAAAATAGCAGAGGCCAGGCTGTGACAACTATCAGAGGCTAGGTGGATATGAATACCATAATTGCCAGCAAGGCCCCAGTGGCAAACAAGGGCCTTTGGCCATTAGGAAGGAATCTGTGGCAATGCTGATTGGCCATGGGCAAGATGGGAAGACAACTGACTAGGATATTACTTGACTTGCATAAAAAAAGACTGATCTGAGATCAGAAGGCTGATACCAGCTGCTGTAATTCAAAGGTTTAAAGGCCACTGGCTAAGAGACTAGGTCTTCTCCGGGAAGGACCCTGCAATACCACCACACAGCTCATATGATAAAGATTTCATTGATCCTTCTACAAAAGGACCTGGACCCACTTACTAGGATTGTTGGCACTGGGGAAAGTGGAATGCCAGATTTTTCATGTTGGCTATGGGTCTAAGCTGACTCTGATCCCACAGAACCAAAATGGTAGTTCTCCAATTGAAGCAGAGGCTTAGGGAGTCCAGGTGATAAAGTTGTCACCATGTCTACTTCATAGTGGGTCCACAGAAGCATCTTGTGGTTATTTCATATAGATATACCTAGAAACTGGCAGAACCCACATAATGGTTCCCTGTGGAAGAGTCAGGATACTCTCTCTGTAGAATAGGAAGATATATAGATGTTATTTTTCTTGTATCTGTAAAGCAAAACATAGTATTTTGTTCCTAGAATAATAGTTGACAGTATATATTCCTTTACAAGACTGTATGAAGGAACACTCACATTACATTTGCCTTTTGTCATATCTGATATTCCTTACATGTCCAGTAATTTTGTCCAGTATCAGGCAAGCTGAACGTAAGATACCATAAAAAGTCCACAAAAAATACATGTTTGGCAATTTGAGATTCAACAGTTAGAAGATACTCATTTGGGCAAATGAAATCCCCACTCTCCCTACAAAGTTACCATTTCTTAATGAGGAAAAATACAAATTTGTTAGACAAATAGGAAGAAAAAAAATGACACCAACTTCTGAAATTGTAATTAAAAGCTATAATTAGGAATGCCTGCAGTTCATTTTTAACTTTATAGGGGAAGGTTGTGGAGTGAAGTGATTTAGCACTGAATTACTTACACTGATGATTTTAAATAATTTTAGGTGTTAGAGCTGATCCAAACAATGACACACAAAAAAATTCTTAAGTTTAAAGAACCATATCCTACTCTTATTTATTCCTTATTTGCCTCCACAGTGCTTTGCACAAAGTAGATACTCATTAAACACTTGGTGAGACAAAGAATCCTAAAATTTATATAGACTCACAAAAGATCGATAATACTCAAAGCAATCTTGAAAAAGAAAAGCAAAGCTGGAGGCATCAGAATTCTGGACTTCAAGTTATATTTCAAAGCTGCAGTAATCAAAACAGTATGGTACTGGCACAAAAAGACACACAGATCAACAGAACAGAATAGAAACTCCAGAAATAAACCCACAATTATATGGTCAATTAGTCTTCAACAAAGCAGGCAAGAATATGCAATGGGAAAAAGACAATCTCTTCAACAAATGGTGTTGGGAAAACTGGACAGCAACATGCAAAAGAGTGAAACTGACCACTTTCTTATCTCATACATAGCATTATCATACACAAAAATGAACTCAAAATGGATTAAAGACCTAAATATGAGACCTGAAACCATAAAAACCCTAAAAGAGCACAGGCAATAACTTCTTTGACATAAGGCATAGCAACTTCTTTCTAGATATGTCTCCTGAGGCAAGGAAAACAAAAGCAAAAATAAACTATTGGGACTACAGCAAAATAAAAATCTTCCGTGCAGAAGGAAACAATCAACAAAACTAAAATGCAACCTACTGAATGGGAGAAGATATATGCAAATGACTATCTGACAAAGGGTTAGCATTCAAAATATATAAAGAACTTTTAGAACTCAGCACTCAAAAAAAAATGAATAATCCAATTGAAAATGAACAGAAGACTTGAACAAACATTTCTCCAAAGAAGTCATCCAGTAGACCAATAGACACATGAAAAGATGCTCATCATCACTTATCATCAGGGAAATGCAAATCCAAACTACAATGAGATATCACCTCGCGCCTGTTAGAATGGCTAAAATCAACAACACAAGAAACAACAGGTGTTGGCAAGGATGTGGAGAAAAAGGAACACTCATGCACTGTTGATGGGAATGCGAACTTGTGCAGCCACTGTAGAAAACAGTATGGAGGTTCCCCAAAAAGTTAAAAATAGAACTACCTTATGATCCAGCAATTGCACCACTGGATATTTATCCAAAGAACACAAAAACACCAATTCAAAGAGACACATGCACCCCAATGTTTTTTTTTTTTTTAAGATTTTATTTATTTATTTGACAGAGAGAGACACAGCAAGAGAGGGAACACAAGCAGGGGGAGTGGGAGAGGGAGAAGCAGGCTTCCTGCGGAGCAGGGAGCCCGATGCGGGGCTCAATTCCAGGACCCTGGGATCATGACCTGAGCCGAAGGCAGACACTTAACGACTGAGCCACCCAGGTGCCCCCACCCCAATGTTTATAGCAGCATTATCTACAGTAGCCAAGTTACAAAACAGCCCAAGTGTCCATGGATTGATGAATGGATAAAGAAGTGGTAAATAGGGTGCCTGGGTGGCTCAGTTGGTTAAGCGACTGCCTTCAGCTCAGGTCATGATCCTGGAGTCCCGGGATCGAGTCCCGCATCAGGCTCCCTGCTCAGCGGGGGGTCTGCTTCTCCCTCTGACCCTCTTCCCGCTCGTGCTCTCTGTCTCTCATTCTCTCTCTCTCAAATAAATAAATAAAATCTTAAAAAAAAAAAAAAGAAGTGGTAAATATATACAATGGAATATTATTCAGCCATAAAAAGAATGAAATCTTGCCATTTGCAACAACATGGATAGAGCTAGAAAGTATAATGCTAAGCAAAATAAGTCAGTCAGAAAAAGACAAATACCATATACTTTCATTCATATGTGGAATTTAAGAAACAAACAAGCAAAGGGAAAAAATTAAGAAAGAGAGACAAAGCAAGAAACAGACTCTTAATTATAGAAAACAAACTGATGGTTACCAGAGAGGAGGTGGGCAGAGGGATGGGTTAAATAAGTGATGGGGATTAAGGAGTGCACTTGTTGTGATGAGCACCAAGTGATATATGGAAGTGTTGAATCACTATATTGTATGCCTGAAGCTGATATAACACTGCATGTAAAATAACTGGAATTAAAATAAAAACTTAAGAAAAAAAACAGTTGGTGAGAGCTATCTCTCTATGACAAGAGACCACTAGAAAAGCAGCACCAGGTACAAGGACTCTTGAGAGTGTCAAAAGGATTTTGTGTCCTATACTATTCATGCCTACCATGCCTCAGGGTGATCAAACAGTTGATGAGATGAAGTTTCTCTTTGTAGAAGTATCTCATAGTACAGAAGCACAGAGATAAATGAAGGAGGAATGACAGAACATAACCACTGTACATTGCCTAATGAATTAATGGATCTTGGCAATCAACAGGTAATAACATCACAGAGAAAAACAGCAGCAACTAGACATTGTATACCTCCCCACAGAAGTACGTAACACCAATTGTTCCTCCCACCCCCAAAAAAGAACCTGACTCTGATCAAGCTTCTAGGAGATCTAACTACCAATTTATAGGAAATACAAGGAATAGAGGCACATGTTAAAGGACACCATGAGAATGCTTTCTTCTAACTTGACTTTTTATTTCTAACCTGTCTCAGTTTTTAAAACTATATTTGTAATTATAATAAAAATGCATTACCAGAAAAAAATTTTAATCCACAAAATACAAGCCCCAATTTTTTATTTATAGGTTAAAAAAACATAAAATAAGAATTAGGAAAGCTATGCACTTTATTCTTTGAAAATGTGCATATAGGCAATAAAAAATTGTTATTACACTCCCAACTTTCTGTCATTCTGCAGTCACAGCTAAATAAGGCTATGAACAAAGTAGCAATTCTTCATATTAAATGCTTACCTACACACTTTAAATGAACACTATGTATACCACCAGGTGTGGGGCACCTGGGTGGCTCAGTGGTTAAGCCTCTGCCTTTAGCTCAGATTGTGGTCCCAGGGTCCTGGGATTGAGCCCCACATCGGGCTCCCTGCTCAGCGGGGAGCCTGCTTCTCCCTCTCCCAGTCCCCCTGCTTGTGTTGTCTCTCTGTGTCAAGTGAATAAATAAAATCTTTAAAAAAAAAGTTTTTATTTTTTTAAAGATTTTATTTATTTATTTGAGAGAGAGAGAGCACATGAGATGGGGGAGGGTCAGAGGGAGAAGCAGACTCCCTGCTGAGCAGGGAGCCCGATGCAGGACTTGATCCTGCGACTCCAGGATCATGACCTGAGCCGAAGGCAGTCACTTAACCAACTGAGCCACCCAGGCACCCCCCCCAAAAAAAAGTTTTTAATGTTTAAAATCAGCTTGCTTCGAAGTTATTAATCAGTGTGACTTAAATTGGATTAAGGATAACACTACTTACTGAGGATATTTATATGAATTGTTTCAATGTTTAATAACAATCACAGTTGAGAAAACAGTTTCACAAAGGTATGCTTAGAGGAATGGAAGAACAGATTTTAGAGTAACTTTAGCAAACTCAAGATATTTACTTTTTAATTTTTATCTAAAATGAAACAAGAGAAGTTGCATTTTCAAAATCTATCTTCAATCTATAGTAGCCAATTCTAGTAATTTGTCATATAAAGTTAAATTTAAATTATCTTTCAATGAAAGAAACGGACTTCTAGATTCATGAATCTTCTCTATATGGATTTTCTTTCAATGGACAATTAAATTCAAAATGCTTGATCAAATTCAAAAGATGTCTGGTGGTCATTGTTATATATGTAGAATGTCACACATGGATATTGTTCATTGATAGTGGTTATAATTATGGAATATGTCATAACAATCAATTGAAACTCTGTTCTTCCAAGCTTTTATTTCCCTTTTGATCTTATTTGCCATTGAAAAACATGTTGCTTTTCTTCTTTGCACAAAATTATTAAGATGATTAAAATACCAAATATCAGAGAAATTCACATTTTTAAAGAGTTGCAACCAAACTGGCTGCTTATCTTGAGGAACACTAAGAGTTCTTACATTTGACAGAACGTTTTCCCTCAAAAACCATCACACTTCTGTATGCCATAACTATTGTTTATGATCAGCTTCCACTTATCACATAATAAAGACAATAATCTCGAACTTGGCAGATTAGCCTTTATGTAAATTCATAACTTTTCATATATCACTAAGCCTACAGTTTAATTCTGCTGACATGTTTTTTTTAAAAGATTTTTATTTATTCATTTGGTGGGGGGGAGAGGCAGAGGGAGAGGGAGAGGGAGAAACAGACTCCCCCTGAGCAGGGAACCCAATGCGAGGCTCTATCCCAGGACCCTAAGATCATGACCGGAGCCAAAGGCAGATGCTTAACCGACTGAGCCAACCAGGCGCCCCTCTGCTGACATGTTTTCATAGCCAAAACATTTGTGATGAAGGAAGCAGCAGGTTTATTTACTTTCTTACACAAGCTTTTCTTCATCTTCATAATTATTCTAGAAAGTTTTCTTATTACTCTAGCTTCAGCATTAGAACGGCCTCATATACAAAATTTAAGTCCAAATCACATTTGCTGATAATACTCATGCACCTGGGTGTTATAGCAATGTCTAACTGCTATAATAATTTCTAAACATTTACTCTATACTTGTCACAAACCAGCACCAGACCACGCTGAAAAACACTGCTCTGTGAGACAAATTACCTGATTTCTTCAACATCAACAAAAAACTGCAGAAAATAAAAAAGAGATGGAGGAGAAACCTAAAGATTAAGAAACTTAAAAGACAGCCAATTGTTATATACAGCCTCTTGGATTCCAGTGAAAAGAAACTTAAAATTTTATGTGACAGTGAGAAAAACATGAATAATTACTAAATATTTTACAATATCAAGGAGTGATTAATTTTTGAATGTGTGATAAAGATGCTGCAGTTATTTACTTTAGAAGAGGGCTTTTAGAGATACAAAATGAAATATTCACAGATGAAATAACATGCTGTCTGGATTTGTCCAAAGTAACCCAGTTTTGGAAGAAAGGAATATAGATGAAATATGATTGGCCATACTCTGAAAATTGTGAAACCAAGGGGATTTGTACAGGTCCATTGTGCTTTTCTTTCTACTTTTATACATATTAAAATGTTTTATAATAAAACTTTTTATAAGTGGTCAAGAAAATGCCCAGTGACCAAAGCTACTATGAAAAACTGGTTATTTTGGTGGCGCCTGGGTGGCTCAGTCGTTAAGCGTCTGCCTTCGGCTCAGGTCATGATCCCGGAGTCCTGGGATCGAGCCCCGCATCGGGCTCCCTGCTCTGCGGGAAGCCTGCTTCTCCCTCTCCCACTCCCCCTGCTTGTGTTCTCTCTCTCGCTGTGTATCTCTCTCTGTCAAATAAATAAACAAAATCTTTAAAAAAAAAAAAGAAAAAAAGAAAAAAAGAAAAAAAAAAAAAAAGAAAAACTGGTTATTTTATTCTTGATCTACAGACATTTAAAAAAATAGTAGGACATATTTACAAATTATCCAGGCCACGGATAATGGTTAGTGCACTAGTGGATTCACAGAAGACCCATCGCTCTGAGACACCCATGGTCCTTAGCTTTAAGCTTGTTTGTGGGTAACTCTTAATCTTTTAAAACTCAGGTCTCTTATGGTGTTTTCTCAGGATTACAACCAGTCTAGAAGGTTTTGTTAAAGTTTTTTTTTTATTCCTTTGTATTACAAACATAGATATCTAGAATATGTTTTTTAAAACCCTTCAGGGGGTACCTACGTGGCTCAGTCGGTTAAGCATCTGACTCTTGATTTTGGCTCAGGTCATGATCTCAGGGTTGTGAGACTGAGCCCCATGTGGGGCTCTGCACTCAGCAGGGAATCTGCTGGAGATTCTCTCCCTCTCCCTCTGCCTCCCCCCGCCCCCACCTACCCTCCCTCTCTCTCTGTCTCTTCAAATACATCCTCTTCTCTCTTAAAAATCACCATTCCAGGAGACTCAGTCAGGTTAAACTGCCCATGATTCAAACCATCTTCAGAAACATCCTCTCTAAGCTTGAACTGAGGAAGTGTAGTTTACCTCCACTCTGTTCTACCTAACAATAACACCAGCCGCCCCCCTTCCCTCCCTCCTCACTGCCTCTCCCCCTTCCCTCCCTCCTCACTGCCTCTCCCATGCCCCTCCCTCCTAAACCTCTCCCCTGTCCCTCCCTCCTCACTGCCTCTCCCATGCCCCTCCCTCTTTGTTTCCCAAGAAGTTGGTTTCCCCCTTCAATGCCCAAACCTAACATTTATTCCCTTAAAAGCACAACTTTAGCTTTGAAGCCAAATAAATTCAGCTCTCACAGATCATGTGCCCTCATGTCTGAATCTCCTGGGTGTTCATATTACCTTCTTAGTCACACCACTTTTTACTAATCCAGATTTAAGTTATTTGACAAAGATATCCAGCTTCTTTGGCCTAGTCAGGCCCTCAGAGCAGATTAAACTCCTTTGCAGACCACGGTCTAAATACTAGTACACTGTTCATTTTATTTAGTCATCTAAACACTGAGAATCGGAATAAAACATGGATTTGGGTTGAAGAAGAACCACTGGCTGTTATATCTGAAAAATACCAGTGTCCAAACTCTAAAACCTTGTGTGTGTTTGGGGTGGGGGGGGAGTCGGTATGGAGGGAGGTTCCTGGAGTGAGAATGTAATGTGTTATCTTCACAAATATGCAGCCTTATGCTCTGCAATGGGGATTTTCAAAAACCTTATAGGTTAGTGCTACAGACTAAATATGTGTCTCTCCAAATTCATATATTGAAGTCTTAATCCCCAAGGTGATGGTATTAGAAAGCAGGGCCTTTGGAAGGTACTTAGGTTTGGATGAGGTCGTGAGGGTGGTGCCCCATGATGGGATTAGTACCCTTATAAGAAGAGGAAGAGACCAGAGCCCCTCCTCTCTGCTATGTGAGAACACAGCAAGAAGGCGGCTGTCTATAAGCCAGGAGGAGAGTTCTCACCAAAACCCAAATCACTGCCACCTTGTCTTGGACTTCAGAACTGTAAGAAGTAAATGTTTGTTGGTTATTTGTTATCACAGAAGCCCAAACTAAGATAGTTCAGCCTCATGACTATTTTAGAAATTATTTTAATCACACAAGTAATACATGCATAAATTCTCACTGTAGAATAAAGTTCAAATATGATAAAGCAAAATTCCCCTTGACCACCACCTTCTCTCCATCCAATTCCCTTCCTGCAGGAAACCACATCCCCAGTTTGGTGTCATCCCATCCAGATTATTTCTGTGGGTGCACACACACATAGAACCAGAAATATACGCACTCCCTCAATGGTATACAGTTGTGTGTGTGTGTGTGTGTGTGTGTGTGCATTTTGTATAATTACCATATGTATTATCTGCAATGTGTTTTTTCAAAAACTGCTATTACAATATTCTATGGAATACTATAGTTTATTTAGGCAATTCCCTTATAGATAATCATTTAGGTTGTTTCCGATTTTTTTTTTTTTGTCACAAATGACATTGCAATGAACAAATGTCTCTTTGTGTCCATCATATTCACTGTCAGATGGGTAAATGAAAGGAAAAGAAGGTAAGTGTCTTGCCCAGGTTTGTAGCATGGTCTAGAGCAGAAGAGAGATGACCCACCGGTCTATTGGTAGCTTCCCAAGGATCTCCTTACATAATATAAGAGCATTCATTTTGCTTAATCAGTTCTGGTGCTATAATGTATTTTTTAATGTATTTTTTAAATGTATAAACATAACACACTTTATATATGATATATATAAATTATATTATACATTTATATATAACATATAAACACACACATTCAAGTTAGCCTGACAGAGAAGCCTTTGGATACAACTCCTACTGGATCAGCCACATTCCTGAAAAAATTCCCAGACATGTCTTTTTCTACACTCCAGGGCCACGGAGAGGTCAGTCACAGCAGCATTCCACCAAGGGCACATACCACCACTCTGAGACCGAGAGCAGTGCGACTTTAAGAGGCAAGTTCACGGCAGCACGTGCTTTCCTCCCAGCAGCACCACCATTTCTGGGGATGTAACTTTTGTGCTGCTTTACAGAGAAAAGGCAGCTGGGAAAACACAAAAGGGCAAAAGGAACCCCATGTGGGCACCCGGTGGACCCCACCATGATGATGGCAGGAATGACAAGACAGCTACCATTTTCTGAGCTTCTTACCCTAAGCCAGCTAGCGAGGTGAGGTCTCCACATAATCCTCTTGGCAGCACAAAGGGTTGGGCCTATGATTACCCACATTTCATACATGAGGAAATGAACCAGAGTGGGGTTCAGGCCACTTCATCAGGATTGACTGCACTGCTAATAAGTGGTCAGATCAGGATGTGCACCCAGGCTGTCAAACATCAGGGCCAATATTTTGAACCCCTGTGTGATGTTACTTCCCTCGTTTCAAGAAGGCATCAACTTTCCATGTTAGGTCAAGTATAGGCCATGTTCTAAGGTATTCTTTCAGAATAAATGCATTTTTGACTTAAATTTGCTCTCCACACTGTCTGTGGAGCAAAGCCCTAAATTACAGGTCGCTGCTGTCGGGAGTTCTCTGCAGAGCATCCTGCTGAACGGAGAAGGGTCGCATGTGCTTTATGGCCCAGCACAGGGCCGGGGTTCAACCAAACAACCACATGTGCATCATGTTTCATATATGTCAGTGAAACCAAAAGCACAAACTCCTATCTTGGCATTGGTCTTTCCCCACATGGTGGGTGTGTGTGTGTGTGTGTTAAACTCCTGTTTGGTTTAGTCTTATTATTTCAGCTGTCAAAATACAGTGGCTGGGGCAACATGCAAATAGTCTATAGTAGTAGTTTTTCAAACCCAATATTCTTTTTTCCCAGAGTGGCTAATTCTTAGAAATTATACTGCAGGAGCACCTGGTGGCTGGGTCGGTTAAGTGTCTGACTCTTGGTTTCAGCTCAGGTCATAATCTCAGGGTTGTGGGATCGAGTCCCATGTCGAGCTCTGCTCAGCAGGGAGTCTGCTTCAGATTCTCTCCCTCTACCTCTCCTGCCCTCTCTCTCTCTAAAATAAAATAATCTTTAAAAAAAATTATACTGCAGGCATTTTGGGTTTACTACTTACAAACACTTAATGAAAGCCAAAGATTTACACTGGGGGGCACACTTCTCCCCATCTCCTAAATGAAGATACCTTTAGACATCATGGAGGAATTCAAATATTATTACTTACATCAAAATAAAGTTAATCATAAGGAAGCTTTAAATATACATATGGTTTTAATGAACTTGATTAAGGCAGCGATTGGGGAACCTTAGTCTTGTTTAAGACTTTTAATGCCTTCTCCTCTTTTCCCTAAAGAAGCCATGTGCTCGCTCTACTTAGCTGAACTGGGAGTCCAAAGAGAGTCCCATTAATGGTTTGCCAGGTTTTTGCAAATGCTTCCACTTTTTGCATCACCTTGCAAAGCCAGGTAGGAAAGGGGCAGGAATGGGTAACCCTTCCCTGGCACTAGCTCCCTAAGTCTATTATGTTTTAGGTGGATCTGAATGGACTAGCTGCTTTCCTGCCCTAAGTCCACATACTTTATCACATTACCAATTTCTACTTTTTGCCCAAAGTCAACACCATTTGAAATTATCTTGTTCATTAATTTATTTACTTGTATATTGTTTGCCTCCAGTCACCTGCATGCCACGGGACCTCCAAGAGAGCAGGCGCTTTTCCATGCTCACCACTTTATCTCAAAGCCTGCAACACTCCCTGGGCACAGCAGCACTTATAAATATTTGTTGAATGAATGAATGAATGAGCTGGATGTGAAATGTCTAGTCAAGAATGTAAAAATACGATCTAAAGATTCTTCTAAATAATTGCCCTACTCACCAAATAGTACTTTATACACTCACTGGTTAGGAGAAAGAATAGGCCAGAAATCTTTTTTCTTCCCCACTCTCCGCTCTGGAGGAGGGAACACAAACCTTTTTTTTTTTAAACCTATGCTCTCTTTCAAGTTCATAAAAGAACTTTCCCATAAAACAGGTTTTCAACTTATTTTTGGCAAAGGCAACAACCACAGAATAATTACAGGCTTTACACCTAACAGAATCATAAATTAATTGAAAAGCTTTGTACTTCCCACATCTTATCTCTCCTTTGACTGTCAGCAAGAACCCGTTAGGGAAGCAACATGATATCAACTCAGTGGTTAGGGACAAATGCTTCAAGTCAGCCATAAAATTGTCTAATTGTCTTTGAAAATTAAACTCTTTTATAGCAGAGCCACATTTGACTGCATTATTAATATTGTGACTTGGTATAGAAGAAAAAAAGACCTGCTCCCTCATCTGGGGAATTTGTTCTTCTAGGGTATCGGTTTATAATTTAACACAATGAAATAGACATTTAACTACCATATCCCCAAATTCTGGGGGCACAGATGTAGGTTCAAGTCTTCCAGGGAAGACACTTAGCCTCAAAACATACAAGTATATACTGGATTTCATAAAACCAACTCTTACTATTTATTGATTAACTAGGTAATATCTGACACCTCCCTTCCCCCCCACCCCCCAGGTCACTGAGATGTCAACTCAGAGAATATGGCTTACCCCACACACACCCCCGGCTAGGTTGATCTAAATGGAAGACAGATAGAGAGGGCTACTTTTTGAAGAGTACAATGACTATGAAGAGAAGCACTTCGCCACACATGCTTATTCGTGGTGGCTGGAGGCAAGATGGTTCTTATAGAGACTAGGGTAACTTCACAAGGGGAGAACAGCATTCTGTTCCTCAACTGGACATCTGCTTGGCCAGGAGACTTGCTAACTTGCCCCTATTTACTGGGACAGACTTGCTAACTTGTCCCTATTTTCTGGACGGAGATGGTCCAGAAAGACCACAGGGTGAAGAGGGGATCAACCTCCCCGTGAACTCCAGATTCCAGGTTCCTGAGACATACGGAAATGGACCCTCCAGAGTGAACACCAGGAGGCAGAGAATGAATGCTACAGGGCTACTTATTAAGTTACTGTGAGTTCTCAAATGTATAGAACAGTGCCTAACACTTATTACGTGCTATAAGTGCTAGTGCTTGCATTTATTATTCTTTTATTTGAAGCCCAGATTCTACGTAAATAGTCCCTATCCTCTGTGGGCTTCAATCTGTAAAAGTAAAGATAATAAAGTTTACCTCACAGGGCTGTAACTATGTAAGAGCCTTGTAAGCTTTTAATGCAGTGTAAACTTTCAATTCATTCATTCATTCATTCACTGGATGATCTGTGAACAGCTAGTAAAAGCCAGGTATATAGCAGCAAAATAGATATGCTTCCTGCCCTCATGGAGCTTAAGGTCTAGTGAGGAAGACTGGCATTAAACAAGTGACTCTCAGTGTGATATTAAAGGGAAGTTCAGTGTGCTCTAGCAATATGTATCTGAGAGGATGAACCTAGCCTGGGAAGATCAGGGAAGCTCCCTTTAAGGAAGTGGAATTTCAGCTGACACATGATGGTAAATAAGAATGGGCCAGATGAAAAAACACTCTGAGTGGGATAGGCAGCACGTGCAAAGGCCCAGAGTCAGAATTAGTGTAGTACATTAGAAAAGCTGGAAGCAGTCCAGTGTGGACAGATGACAAAATGCAAACAGGGAGGGGCGCCTGGGTGGCTCAGTCGTTAAGCGTCTGCCTTCGGCTCAGGTCATGATCCCAGGATCCTGGGATCGAGCCCCACATCGGGCTCCCTGCTCTGCGGGAAGCCTGCTTCTCCCTCTCCCACTCCCCCTGCTTGTGTTCCCTCTCTCACTATATCTCTCTCTGTCAAATAAATAAATAAAATCTTTAAAAAAAAAAAAAAAATGCAAACAGGGAGTGAGATAGTTAATTTCATGTGTCAATGTGGCTGGGCCACAGGTGCAAAGATATTTATCAACATAGTCAAACATTATTCTGGATGTTTCTGTGAGGTTGTTTTGGATTGGATTAACGTTTTCATCTGTAGATTTTGAGTAAAGCAGATTGCCCTCCATAATGTAGGTGGGCCTCACCTAATTAGCTAAAGGCCTGAATAGAACAGCAACAACAACAACAACAAAAAACCCAGCCTCCCCCAAGCAAGAGAGAATTCTCTAGCAGACTGCCTTTGGACCTCATCTGCAACATTGGCTCTTCCTGGTTCTCCAGCAGGTTGCCAGCAGACTGGAACTAAAATATCAGCTCTCCTGGGCCTCCAGCCTGCTGGCCCACCCTGCAGATTTTGGACTTGCCAGCCTCCATAATCATGTGAGTCTATTCCTTATAATAAATCTATGTCTGTGTATATACATATACCATTGGTCTGTGTCTCTGAAGAACCCTGACTAATACAGGGAGTAAGGAGAGACGAGGTGGCGGTGTAGGTGGGAGCCACTCAAAGTCCAGTGGTCCCAGTGGGGAAGTTATAGGATGTGAGGGCAAGGAGGTTTTGGGGGCAATGCTAAGCCCTGGGAGGGCATTTCAAAGGAAGTATCATGACTAGATCTGTGATTTTTAAATGGTCTGCCACGGTACAGCATGACGAGCAGAGGGATGGGGCAGGGTTATCAATATGGGCTGTTGCAGCTGCAGCACAAGCAGATGTCAGAGGCTTGGATTGGCATAAAGATGGGGAAAAGCTAACCTAGAAGGATCTATGAAATGTTGAGAAGTTTTGATCCACAAGGTTGGGTATGAATGTCTTTTCTCTTAGAAAAGGGAGATAAAACATTCTGTAACTCTCCTTCCAGGTAAGTGCTTGCTAGTACAATGGATTCATTGGTTCTTCCAATTTAAACATATTTATTTGCCCATATCTTCCATTCTATTGATTCTTCTATCTCCTTTCCTCAGTCCAACAGTGATATAACTGTAAAAACAGGAGCCAAGAGAAAAAATGGATCAGAACTTTAGCTGAATTCCCAGACAGGAACGTACCTTCCCACCCACTGGGGAGGTGGATACATGGTCACAGGCACACACAGTCAGCTCTCATTCCCACAGACACAGCTCTCTGGGGCTCACAGCAACAATGATTGATCAGGTATCCTTCACTTATGACTCCTAAAGCAAATTGAGGATAATATGGCCTCCCATGGATCCCCATGATTGCATTTTGTATGTGTGTGGTACAAACAAAACCAACCATCTTTTTAACTCTTGACATTCAAATGCAGAAGTTTAATAAATAGATTTGCTTCTCAAAGCAACCTCTGTGATTTTTAACTGGTCTATCACTATGCAGCATGAAGCTGGGGGGACAGGGCAATGGGGGGCAGGGAGATATCTCTAGCCCCCACAAGGTAAGATTTTCAGAATCAAGTTATACACTTACCCTGGGAACATTTTCAAAGCAAGCCCTTCTGGCCGGGTGTTCCATATTCTTGATTTAGTCCCAAAGGGCCCTTCCTGCAGGCTTTCCCTGGCCCTGGGTTGAGCACTGTGCATGGCGGCCTGATGCTGTCTGGGCACTGCCCGAAGTGAAGACCACTGATGATCTGTGTCCCTGAAAGTAAACTAGGTTACTTCACTCCCTGCTGCCACTGAAAAGTCTTATTACTCACTTAAGGTCACAACAGAATCAGGTCAAACAAAAAGGGGTTCCAAACAGCCCTTTGGTCCCCCTTCCCACATGATATTAAGTTAGTTTAGGAGCCCTGGAACAAAGGAGTTCTAGCCCACTTTGGAGATGGCAAACGGGGCATGAATTTCCCTGCAGAATCTGAACCACTGAGAAATGGACAGGCTCCACTAGTCCCTCTCTCTCCAGCTGAGGCCAGAGCTGCAATCTGAGGAGCCATATTTCAGAGCCTGGGAACAGAATTGACTACTGGGACTGGCAGCAGCTATCACTCTCTTGGGGGGTTCACAGATGAAAGCGTGTTGGGGCAAGGCTGGAAAGGAGGGCATGGGAGGCTCGAACTCTTACCTCTTGGGGTGAACTATCTTTGGCTCTCTGGATGTTAGCACTGGGGCATATGGGCAGATGACACAAGACCATCTGAAATCTATGGTAACCAGAGGGCATGCTTGCACTCACACTCACACACGCACACACAGTTAGTACCTCAGAAGCAAACCAACAGCTCACGGCAGCAAGAGGTTGCTGCAAGAAATATTACAAGCACACAAGTGATAGGATGGAAGTGCTGGTTTCCCACTGCTGGGACAGGAGGAAGTACACCTGCTGCAGTTGAGAGTCCTCAAGGCTAGGGTGCAAGTCTCCGGGAATGGAGACCTGGGCACAGGCACTCATTTTTAATTTTTTCTTTTTTTTAAGTAGGCTCCACACCCAGTGTGGAGCCCAATGCAGGGCTTGAACTCATGACCCTGAGATCAAGACCTGAGCCAAGACCAAGAGCTGGGTGCTTAACCAACTGAGCCACCCAGGTGCCCCCATTTTTAATTTTCTTAAAACAGAGCAGAAAGAAAAAAAAAAAAAAAAACAGAGCAGAAAGAGCTCCTGGGGTGCAAAAGTTGAGCTGAGGGCATTTTCCTTTCTTGATGAAGGTTATAATTTTACTCTTGCTATTGGGGCTCCTCTAAAATAGGGTGAAAAGCATATGAACTGACATTATGCACCTTTGTCCAATTGCATATGAGCTAATCTCATTACAGAAACATGTTTTGTAGCTGAGCTAATTGCAGCATTATTAGACACCAGAGGTAACAGAATTTAGCATTAGGATTATTCTCGGATAGTAGATTACCAGCTCAGCCAAGAGAGAGTCACTCATGCTCTAAACTCCTTGAGGGTAGTGACTTCAGCATATTTACTTTGGCACACTCAGCATCTAACACAGTCGCATCCTAAGTGGTTGTTGAATGAATAAATGAAACTATATTCTCCAGCTGCTAGGAAAACAGTACAGAAAAGTCTGAGGCTGATGGCTCTGGCACACCACAAATCCTGTGACAGCAAACTTTTCACATCAGCACTTAGAGCAAAGATGGAGAACTCCAGAGCCAGAAGGGACCTAAAGTTCCTCTCTGGGCAGGATAAGAATGAATCACCAAGATGATAAACATAAAAAGAACTGTCCTGTTGTGGCAGAAAACAGTACTTCTGAGCTCTTATTAAAAAAAGCAGTGCTTGGTTTTGTCACTTTTTATGACGTACCTGAGTATGCATACTCCCCTAGAGGAGCCTGAGGGTCTTCCAACCCTAAGCTGGTCCAGTAACAAAAAGCCTCCTTGAAATACCTTCTCTTTAGATCTTCAGCACGACCATCTTCAAAGGCAAATTCCCTCTTTATATTTACCCAAAGCCAGCCTGTCTCTTGCCTCTCCCACAAAGACAGCTGCTCCCCAATGCAAAGAAGCAAACAGCCTCTCAGAGAGAAGAGGGAGGATGCAAATCTTGTCCAATGCAAAACAGATAGCCTGATGGTGCCACCACCCCTTAAAGACCCTCTTCCGGGGCCCAGAAGCCAGTACTTTGGCACAGCCTAACACCGTTAATGAAGAGAGACTAAAACAACAGACTGAAGAGGCTGCTCCGGCTCTCAGGGGGAAACCTCCTGTCTCTATCTGACCTCCGCAGGCTGAGGGCACAAAGGGTCATCCCTGCATCACTGTTTAGGAATGCCTGTGACCTGCAGCAATCTCCGGTCCCTGTACTTTTGACTCCCTGACAAGCTGAAGGCTGAATCTCAGGAAGGGTGGGGCTGGGCTTTGGGCCACTAGAAGTACCCCTCCCTCCCCTTCCGCAGTGCCAGGGGGGCCAGATACCAAAGTCCAGCAAGCGGCCATGTCTAAATAGGTGGAGCTCACGGCCATGAAGACTCTCCCTCCTAATCTCTTCTGGAAGAAAAGGGGGGGAAAATTCTATGAGAAATTTCTCTAGTATCAAGAGATGTTATTCCCTAAATCTGTGGCTGCCCTAGAAAAACTTCCCAGACTACTGGTGTGTGCTGCTGACTCAGGAAACTAGAATACCTTCCACGGATTTTGCAAAGCATAAATAAGCATCGTCAAAATGAGAGAGACAAACCAAACAGAGCTGACAATTTCCAATTTAGGAGGGTATAGGTTTATTTTATGGCCTGTCAAGAAGGGTCATCACACTGATTCAAGATCATATCCCCAATATTGCTTCATTTTTTTAATTGAAATAATATTGACATATAACATTATCTCATTTTCAGTATTTCACTTCTTAGTTTCCCCTTCAGCAGGTTTTGAGGGAGCATGCCCACTTCAGCTCACTCTGCAGGAAGGTACTTGGCAATTCATTTCTTTCTTCAGAGATGCACCTGAGCTCCTTAAGCATTGAACTGGCCCCAACAACAGCTTCAAGAAGCCCCTATTGGTGGTTGCCTGCCCTTCAGCAGAGCTCTGGAAACTGGAGCTTCCACAAGCATCTCCGAGGGACCCTTCTCCCATGGTTTAGATGCCAACATACTGTGAAGACACTCCCGCAGGCCAGAAGTTAACAAGATCAGGACCATGAATGGCAGGCTCTGAAAACAGGCCCCAGGTTTATCTATATACACAGATAGGGGATTCTTTCTGGGGACACACACAAATGGATACCAAGGCATTTCACTTGCCAACACAAGCCAAAGAACTTACCTTGGAGGCTAGGAAGGATATCATTAAAAATATAGGTGGGGCACCTGGGTGGCTCAGTCGGTTAAACATCTGCCTTCAGCTCAGGTCATGATCCCAAGGTCCTGGGATTGAGCCCGCATTGGGCTCCCTGCTCAGCTGGGAGCCTCCTTCTCCCTCTCCCTCTCCCTTGGCCGGCCGCTCCCCCTGCTTGTGCTCTCTGCCCCACCCCCGCCCCATCAAATAAATAAATAAAATCTAAAAATATATATATATATGTGATTAAACAATGTATACATAATATATAAATTTTGTTTTTAAAAATAAATGTGTGTTATAAATGCATAAAAGAAAGACTGGAAGGATTTACATCAAATAAATAATGTTACTCCCTCAGAGCTGGAATTGGGTGACTTATTTTCTTTTTTGTGCTTACATATTTTCTGAGGATTTTCTATAAGAAAAATATTATGAGAAAAAGACCATTATTTTTACAAAGGAAAATAGATCTGATCTGTTCAATTCTCTCCAGCCCCCCTGCAGCCACCCCAATGCAGGACCCCATCATCTCCGCTCTGAACTAAAACTTCACCTCTAACCTCTTACAACCAGACTTGTCTCACCTTCTCTGGTTCCTCCTCATTGAGGCAAGAATGCTCTTTTAAAAACAAAAATCTGGGTGGCTCAGTCGTTAAGCGTCTGCCTTTGACTCAAGTCATGATCCCAGGGTCCTGGGATCGAGCCCCACATCGGGCTCCCTGCCCTGCGGGAAGCCTGCTTCTCCCACTCCCACTCCCCCTGCTTGTGTTCCCTCTCTCGCTATCTCTCTCTCTGTCAAATAAATAAATAAAATCTTTAAAAAAATAAAAATAAAAAAACAAAAACAAAAAAACATAAATCTGATTATGTCATTTCCATTCTTCAAGCCTTTCACAGCATATTGGATGCCCCTAGGATACAATTCACCATTCTTAACATGGCTCAAGCTTACTGGCCCCTTCACTCCAGCCTCACCTCCTGGGGCTTGCTGTGCTAGTTCTAGCTTGTCGACATGCTGCTTCCCCCATCTGGGACTCTCCCTCTTGCTCTTCATTTAATTCTTACTCATCTCTGAGGACTGAGTCTAGATACTGCTTCCAGAAAGCCCTTCCCTGACACACCAATCCAGGTAAATCCACTCTCTACCTTGAAGGGTTTTTTTCATGACTCTGATTAGACTTATAATCACTTGTTCAACGTCTGTCTCCTGGGACGGACCATGAGCCCTCCGAGGACAAGGACCACAAGGGCCCCACCTTGGCACAAAGTAGGTGTTCAATGAATATTGAATTTGAATGCTTTACTTCTTTAAAAATGAAGTTCTAAAACCAGGGCAACATTAAAGAAAATCTCTGTATTTCTCAGCATGTTATCTCCTGTGATATTTTAAGAATTATATTTTAAAAGAAGAGCACGTGGGAGGACAAACATTTATCGTGCCAAGTTTTCCTGTATCTTCATACCTACTGTGCTCTAAGACAAAACAAACAGCAACTACTATAATAACTAAAGCTAATATCATTGCTGCCTTTTATTTTTTATTTTTAAAGATTTTATTTATTTATTTGACAGAGAGAGACACAGCGAGAGAGGGAACACAAGCAGGGAGAGTGGGAGAGGGAGAAGCAGGCTCCCCGCGGAGCAGGGAGCCTGATGCGGGACTCGATCCCAGGACCCTGGGATCATGACCTGAGCCGAAGGCAGACGCTTAACGACTGAGCCACCCAGGCGCCCCTCATTGCTGCCTTTTAAAAACATGCACCATTCTTGTTCACATGAAACAAGAAGGGCTGGACTCACAGACCCCTTCCACTCTGCATCCCAGATTTCAAAGTTCCAAGGGTACTTCTTAGCTCATCTGGCCATCTGGATGCCAGGTCCGTGCCTGGCTCAATAAAAAAGCCATTAATAATCCAGGCATATGGAATAATCCAGGAAAGATATGAACTGTTGACAGAGACCATTTTGCTAAGACCTTGGGCCCCTATCTTTCTCATCCTTTGTGGCTTAACTGTGGTGATTGCTGTGATATTTTTTGAGTCTTTGCTATTTGTTGTGCCGCTGACAGATCTGCACCCAAGCATATGCAGCACACTTTGTTCATGCATCTGTGCAGGTAATTACTGATGGGCCTGTGGACCATGCAACAGAGGAGACAGGTGTAAGCTGCAGGACTCTCAGGAAAATGGGAAATACCAAATTTCCTCTTACTCTCATAGCTTGAGTTCATTTTCCAACCTTTTTAAAATTCTTATTGGAAAAGTCAAATGCCCAGACAAAACACCATGTGATACAAAGAATCATTTCTGTTTGGTTGGAGATGTCTTCTACTATTTTTTCTTCAATTCATAGCCTTCCTAAGGAGATGATTATGCACTACCCTTATATCCTGCTCCATGACATATGAAACATTTTAGACCATCGTTTATTTTTTTACTCAAAAACATTTATCAAAAATTTAAAATATGCCAGATAGCGCACTAAGTACTATTACCATCTGTAGGCCCAAGACTCTCAAATTTGTATCTCAATTCCAAAGCTCTCCTCCAAACTCCTGACCCACATATCCAGCGACTCATCATTTCCACCTGGATGTCTCAAGAGACAAATCTACAAATCTAAGCCCAAACTTATATTTCTCCAACCTAGTCTCCTCTGGTGTTCCTATTGCAACTCTGCATGTCTAAAAATTTGGCATCAATCTTGAAATCTCCCTTTTCCTGTTCCCTCTCTCGAATACTTCAATCCATCATCACTGCCTCTTGTTAATTTCGCTTCCAAAATCTCTCTCACATCCATCTCTACCACCAAAAATTAATTTTCTTACAGTTCTGGAGACTAGAAGTTCAAGATCAAGGTTCAGGCCAATTCAGTTGCTGATGAGAGCTCTCTTGCTGGCTTGCAGATGACCACCTTCTTGTTATGTTGTCATAACAAGGCCTGTCACATGGCCTTTCACTGGTGCATGGGTGGGAGTGGGGGAGGATGAGGTACAGAGGGGAACAAGCTCTCTGATGTTGCTTTGTATAAGGACACTAATCCAATCAGATTAGGGGATTCACCCTTATGACCTCATTTAACCTTAATTACTTCTTCCAAATACAGCCAACCACACTAGGGATTGGGGCTTCACATATGAACTTTGGGGGACACATATATTTAAACCATAACAGCTTTAAGAAGAAGATGCTTGCACAGGGAGAAAAAGTCATATGAGAACGCAGCAAGAAGGTAACTATCTGCAAACCAAAAATGAGGCCTCAGGAGAAACCAATATTGCCAGCACCTTGATCTTGGACTTGCAGCCTCTAAAACTGTGGAAAAATAAATTTCTGTTGATTTAGCCACTCAGTCTATGGTATTTATTATGGCAGGCCAAGCAAACTGATACAGATTTCCATGGCTCTTAAGATACCTATCCATGTCCCTGACTTGCTGTAAAAGGTTCTGCATGAAACCACCCTGCTAAGGTCATCTCTCTCAACACAACTCTTAACTTTCTAGGAATTGGTCACACTGGGTTTTCCTTCAGTTCCTCACTGGTGATTTGCTTTCTTGTACCATATGCCTTTGTGTGAGCTGATATGTCTTCCTGAAATATTCATCAGATATCAGCTTTTCTTCCTTCCTTCCTTCCTTCCTTTCAGACTTTACCCCTTTATTTGACGGAGAGAGAGAGAGCGCACACGCACACAAGCAGGGGGAGCGGCAGGCAGAGGGAGAAGGAGAAGCAGGCTTCCCGCAGAGCAGGGAGCCTGACGCGGGACTCAATCCCAGGACCCTGGCATCACGACCAGAGCCGAAGGCAGACACCTAACCCCCTGAGCCACTCAGGCATCCCAGATATCAGCTCATCTTTAGCTCTTCCTGATCCCCCCAGCTTAGATCAAGCTCTGTTTTCCCATGTACTCATAGACTAATGTTCCTTTCTTTCAGATCACTGGTCTCAATTTGTACAACACATTCATTTTAATGACTTTTTTGGTTGTCCGTTTCCCCTCAGATTGTAAACACCATGAAAGTAGGAATCATGTTGGGTTTTGCTTCTCCAAGTATCTTCAGTACCTGGCTCAGTACTTAGGATAAGGTAGGGGAGTAACAGCAATTTATTAAATGAATCAGTGAAGGTATGAAGACGTGGGCTTTGCTCTCAAGGTTCTGCAGATAGGCTTGTATCTGAAAAAGGTGAAGCAACTGTTACAGGGGCTATGACCAGGGAGATTCCCAGGATCCTAGCTGGTGTTACCATGGTTTATCCACATCCCACTACATATCCCAAAACCTTAGGAAAATAAACTGGGCTTCTGGGCTTCTACTCTATTTAGTAATTTTAAACTGACAAAAGAAAAGATAATTTCTCTTTTTAAAAAGTGTTGCTTGTTTAGAAGTGGTGAGAACACACATAACTATCAGTTTTTCCTTGTAGCAAATTATAAGGATGATTATGTTGGATAAACAAGCTATCTGGACTATAAATCCAACTTGCTTCATCTGTAATGATTCCACTCTAAGTTGTTCTTTTCTACATGTTGTTTTTAATCAGTTTCTCAACAAATTTTTTAATAAATGCACTACACTATATTAGGGAAAACTAATAACGCACATCAGATTTTCATTCTATCTAAATTTCATCAAATGAGTTGCTTAATCCTATTAATAAAAGAGACCTGTAGTAACAATAGAAATCACTGTACTTCTTTTTACAATGTATTAGAAATTACATACTTGTCATCACTATAATCAAAGAAAGAACTGCATTCTACTAATTTAATCTGAAAGGGTAATTACAATCTAGAAACTGACTATAATAAATTAGTTAAGCTACTGCTCATTAAAAGAAGTTATGGACAGGGGCACCTGGGTGGCTCAGTTGGTTAAACAACTGCCTTCGGCTCAGGTCATGATCCCAGGGTCCTGGGTTGGAGTCCCACATCCGCATAAGGTGTCCTGCTCCGCGGGGAGCCTGCTTCTCCCTCTCCCACTCCCCCTGCTTGTGTTCCCTCTCACGCTGTCTCTCTCTCTTTCTGTCAATAAAATAAATAAATAAAATCTTAAAAAAAAAAAAGAAGTTATGGACAAAGTAACTTCTGTCAGACCAACTGTATCTGTTTCCTGCGGCTGCTGTAACAAGTTACCACTTAAGGCTACCATTTAGGGCCCACCCAGATAATCCAGGAGAAGCTCCTCCTCTCAAGGTCCTTAATCACAACTTTTTCTTTTTTTTGCCATATAAGGTAGTATCCACTCTTTTATCATATAAGGTAATAGTCATAGGGTCTGGGGATTAGGAAGTGACTAGATCTTTGGAGGGCCATTTTGTCTACCAACCATACCAACCCTACCACCAATAACAACAAGAAAAGCCAACAAAACAATAAAAAATCTGTTTGAAGGCATCAGAGAGCTGCCAAGGCAGTGGGGACCTAGAGGCCAAGATTATGGAGGAAAGGTTAGTACAAAGAGATGAGCCAAATATTTAGGGTCACATTTTCCTTTCTGGCATTTGCTGATTTGCAAGCAGTTGTTGAGGGAGTTCAGGAGACACTAAGGTGGATGGACCTGAGTACATACTTCACACTGCAGTTGGCGGATGCTATAAAGGGGGCAACTGCCCTAGGAATAAGGATAAACTGGAAAGAAACTAGCCTTCATGGAGAATGAAACCCAGCTTGGGAATCTATTCCAGTGAAAGCAAAACCAAGGAGTGAGAGAAGAAATGTACAGATTAGATTATCCAGCTAAGGTCTGATGTCCAGAATACATAAAGAATGCCTCCAAAATCAATAAGAAAAAGAGACAATCCAATGGGAGAATGGTCCAGGGTCTTTCACATAAAACTTCACAAAGAGTCTATCAGAGAGCCAATGAACATATGGAAAAGGTGCTCAACTTCAAAAGTCATCAAGGAAAAAGAAAATAAAACCACTACGCTCTCATAAGAATGGCTAAAGTTTTAAAAGACTGAAAATACCAAGTGTTGACATAGATCTGGAGCAATGGGAACTCTCTCCTACACCTCTGGTTGGGGGGTATAAGTTGGTATAACCACTCTAGAAAACTGTAGTGCCAAACATACACGTATCCTATGCCCAAACAATTCCCACTCTACAGATATAATCAACAGAAATGCAAACACCTGTGCATCAAAGGATATATGGGGAATGTTCATTGTAGCATCACTCTTAATAGTAAAACACTGTAAAATAAGTTATTGGTAACCTGTCTAAACATAGGGATGATGTGAATTATCTCTGTTTCCACAAAATATATTATGACAGGCTACTGAGGATGTATTATGTACATTGTAATTCCATTTATGATTTGATTACTTAAGTAACTAAAATGTGACACAGTTTGATAATTCTTGTTGTCACAAATTAGAACATTACATTTTCCTGTTATGATTTTAACAATTTATCTATAGAATAACAAATGCATCCTGAATCCCTTAACCATGCCATAAATAGAGAAACATTTAATTACTTTATAAAGAAGTATAAACTTCTCTGTCTCTTCTGTAAAGCTCATTGCTGCCTAAAATGAACATTAATGCCTTTCTAGTCTAGAATGAAATTAACCAAGATATTTGGGTTATGTTCTGAAGTAGTTGCTTAGTAACTGCTTAGTGCTTTAGTAGCACAAAAAATTGAAAATAAAATTTAAAATACAGTATAGACAATTTTAAAAAGCCATAAAACAACTTAAATGTCTATTAATAGTAGAAGGGACAAATAAATTATGATATATTCAGACTGTATAACAGTGCATATCAATAAGCTATTACTACCCACAACCACATGAATAAATCTCACAAACATTCTGCTTTGCAGAAGAAACCAGACACAGAAAAGACACACTGTATGATTCTTATATAAAATTCAGAAACAAGCAAAACTAATCTATTATGTTAGAAGTCAGGACAATGATTTGGGAAGGAAAGCAGGTAGTGACCAGGAGGGACGTGAAGGAGTCTTCTGGGCCACGGCCAGCATTCAGTTTCCTAATCCAGATGGTAGTTTCGTTGACTTTTGAAAATTCATCCATCTGTAGGTTCATGATTTATATACTTTTCAGTTGGTATATTTTAATTGAAAAAAAAATTTTAAAGCTCTAAGCCTCTGGTTCTCAATTTTCTGAAAGGAAATCACTCACTTTTCTAAGAAAAGAAAGGCTTAACAAGGATTATTACTCTGCTTTGCAGGTTAGCTGAGAAATCTCCCCCAGTCAGTCAGTATCTTTGATGAAAATTGGTATTGATGTACAAAGTGCTGGAGCAGCCAGTTGCTAAGCTTAGTGGCATTTCTGACACTGCCAACTAATTAGTTTCCAAGCTTCATGAATGCTGGTAAAGTGCTGCAAATATCTTCTGGTAGTCAAAATCCAAGTGCACACCAACAGAAAAATACAGATGCTGCTGCTGTGCAGACCCTGGCCCGTAGCCCCACACTCTGGACTGCACAGCCAGCTCCAGATGACAACTCAGGAATTCTGCATCCCATGACTGCACATCCTGCCCCAGACTTAGATGGAAACACTTGCTGTTGTGTTAAAGATTTTATTTATTTAGTTATTTAGTTGTTTAGTTGTTTAGTTAGTTATTGAGAAAGAGCACGGGGGGGGGGGGGTGGGCAGCAGGAGAGAATCCCAAGCAGACTCCCAGCTGAATGTGGAACCTGACTCAGGACCTGATCCCAGGACCCTGAGATCATGACCTGAGCTGATATCAAGAGTTGGATGCTTAACCAACTGAGCCACCCAGGCGCCCCAACACTCACCGTTTAAAAAAAAAAGCAACAGATGGCTTAGATTTGCCTCATGGCAATTCATGAGGGAGTGGAGAGAGTTGGGTATGACAACTGACTTATCCAAAAGAGAAATTTTTAACATTGTCCCTTTGTTTGTTGATCCTGAGACTCAGCCTCTCTACCAGATGTGCTTGGAGTTTTGCAAATATAGGATTTACTGATTTTTAAAAAAATAATTGCTGTAAGTTCCTTTTGGTGGTGATGATCATCAAAGTGGGAGATATCTGTTACCCTCTACAACATCTGTGCATTAAGGTTTAAGTGGCTCACATAAGCTTATAACGTGGCCCTGCAGCTACTTTCAACTTGGCTTCTTCCAGACGAACAGAAAGGGTAAGCCTACGATAGGACCATTCTGAAGACCAAATAGGGAGGCAGTACGGTCTTTGCTGCCATGGCCATCCATGGCCTTTCTATTCTTTCCTTCAACTCCTTTTCAGGAGATGACAGGCACATGGAAATTCAGTTACTTGCCACAAATCATCAAGCAAATCTTAGGGCAATTAAGAAAAGACTAATTTAAATTTGGTTCTTTTGTTACCTAGGGAATAGGGACATCGACAATATCATGGCCACATTACTGATAATAAGAAAAGTAGCAGCAAACAATTTACTGGGCTGGGCACTGCACTAAGAACTTTACATGCATCCTTCCAGACACCCATCATGAGTCTATTCATATTATTATACTTTCCTTATCCCATCTTACAGATAGGACATAAAGGCTCAAGAAAGATAAGTTTCCACAGTACTAGGCTGCCTTCTATATACAAGGAAGAAAATGAATTAGTGAGGCTAAAAAAATAGCCAGTGAGGATAAAAAAAATAAATTATTTGGAAAGATCTTTAAGTGTCCAACTTATTTACTAATGTACCCCTTAAAATATTAGGCACATCAGAGATTACATCAGTCAGGATAAGCTAGGTAACAAACACACCCAAAATCTCAGTGGATAAACAACACAAGTTCATTTCACATTCAAGCAATGTCCACCTAGGGTTGGTGGGGGCTCCTCCCTCTCTGACTTGCCCAAGCTGACACAGAAACCATCATCTGGAACTTTGCAGTCTCTGTGGCACAGGGAAAGGGAGATCTAGTGATCACATGATCTAGCCCAGAAGTGACATAACACGCTTTTCACAACTCACTGGCCAGAAGCTGTCACATGGCCCCACAAACACAAGGAGGCCAGGAAATGCAAACCCATCACATGCCTAGAAAATAGAAAGCTTTGACTATTCAGTAAGTAGCACTAATGTTTGCACAGGGAATTAGGGCTCAGTGTGGTTAAGAGCACGGATTGTGAAACAGCAGGCTTGGCTTTGAACCCCAATGCAGCCACGCACTAGCCAGATACCACACCACAACTTAGAGAAGTTAACTTGATCTATTCATGCCTCAGTTTCCTCATCCATAAAATGGGGTAGTAATAGCATTTACCTCATAGGTTTGTTAGAAGATTAAATGAGTGTTTCTATCCGTAACCATACCTGGCAAAGGTACTAACACCATAAGTACTACGTGGCTTATATTATTTTGAAAACAATTTTGAAAGGAAATGCTTTTTATTTTTGTAATATAGTTAATGGATGGGCCCTGTGTGAGGTTATCAGCACAGAAGCCAACACATACAAAGTAGGTCCAAAACTAACAGCAGCCTTTATTAACAGAGAACCAGGAGGCCCAGGCCCTACTTGGCCTGGCCTCTAACCAGCTGCCCGGGCCTTGGCTTCTAGGTTTCTGTCTTATCTTAAAAAAGAGGGGCTGTACAAGGTGATTTTCAAGGTTCTCCAGCACTAAAAGCTTGAAATTCTTTGATTCATGGGTCACTGACTTCACCTAACAAGGTATTTTTCATTGTTTACTCTTTATTCTTTTACCATAAAGGATGATCCTCCCCTTCCTTGCCTCATTCAGAAACGTGAAACTCACCTGAATTCTCCCCTCTAGGCAGACCTACCCTAACCCTACAGATCTGGAAACACACCCACCTGCTGCCAACCGGTGCCAGGAAGCTGCCAGGAGAGAGGCAGGTCCCAGTACACTTCAAAGGAAGTGCCTCCCCTCCCAAGCAGAGTGGTAAGAGGGGTAAACACTCACCCAGAGGGCAGCTGGCCTCCACCCAGAGGGTGGTGAGCTCACCTCCTCCCACAGGGGAGTGAGGACTTCCAAACACTCAGCACACGACTCCACACAACACTCGGAAGCAGCCCCCCCAACCCTTCACCTTCCCTCCAGTGTCCTGGGTGGGCACTGCACCTGTGTGTTGGAGGGCAGGAGATGTCATCCTCATGGTTTAAGAGGAGCCAAACATTCCCAGGGACTTTTCTGTTGTCCAGTCTGACCCTATTCTGCAGTCAGGAACACAAATACAAATTTGAAAATTAGGAAAATGTGCTGTGAGGGGAAAAAAAGCTGTCAGTAAAACAAAGCTTTTAAGAGTGGGGAGTCATCCACGATATCGCAACCTAGCTGAACATACTGACTGTGTGAATAAAAATGTATGTGTGCTAGGAAAAGAAATCTCTCAGTGCTGCTGTTTTTTAAACATTAATGACTACATCACGATCTTAGTCTCAGTAGCTGAGGCCCCTCCTTTCTAGGAGCTATTAAAGCCACCTTCACGAATGTGATCTATCATCTTGAACCTGTTCTGTGTGTCTCGGAGCATGCACTCCATATGATTTCTCTCTCTGCACCTTGTGTTACCATCTCTCCTGGCTGGAATGCCATGCCCATGGGTACAGGCTCCAGGCCAGTACCCATGCAAGATAAAGCTTTCCCTGAATTCCCCACCGTTTCTGGGTCACTTACTGTCAACAGCACCTGTTGGACACTACCATGTGCCATCGTTTAAGGTTCAAGCCAACCGCCATGTGAGTGAGCCCTCTTGGAAGTAGACTGTCCAGCCCCAGTCAAATTGCAGATGACAGTAGTCCTGGCCAGTGTCTCGACTGCAACCTCATGAGGGACTCCAAGCCAGAACCACTCAGTGAGGCCACTCCCAGATTCCAGATTCACAGTAACTACGTGAGGAAATAGAAGCTTATTTTTCTAAATAAACTGCTAAGTGTGGGGTAATTTGTTATGCAGCAATAACTAACTGACTTTGTAAGTAACAAAACACCTATAAGTACTTGATAAAACCATTTTTTTTAAAAAGATTTTATTTATTTATTTGACAGAGAGAGAGAGCACAAGCAGGGGGATTGGCAGCAGAGGGAGAGGGAGAAGCAGGCTTCCCGCTGAGCAGGGAGCCTGATGCGGGGCTCCATCCCAGGATGCTGGGATCATGACCTGAGCCAAAAGCAGACGCTTAACTGACTGAGCCACCCAGGCGCCCCTGATAAAACAATTTTAATAAAATGTTGATAGAATTTAGGTGATGGTTGTACAGTGTTCACTGTAAAATTCTTTCAACATTGCCATATGTAGAAAAATTTTCATAATCAAATGTTGGGGGAAAAACAACATAAAACATAACATAAAATTGGCAGCTAGATTAGTCCATGACACAGCTGCAGTGACGTTTCCTGAACAATAGAAGGGAATGGTTTACAAGGGCAACCAAGGAATATAGTCTATTTCTAAAGCAGATATCTTTAGAACATTATATACTATATATGATTTTAAAGTACATATTTGTGTGTATCAAGTAGTATTAAATGTATGCGTGCTATGTTACTCATTTTTTACCCCAACTTCCAATTTTCAAAAAGACATCGATCTGCCAATTTCAGTTTTATCAGTCAGGGTGTTTTTCAGGAACCCCATGATTGATAAGAAATTACTGTCAGATCAACAGTAACCTATTTCTTCAGATGAGGGCACCTACTCTGTGCTCTGTTGTACATTCATTCGGTCTGATTTAGTTCCTAAGCTAATTAGGCTAGCTGAATTCCCTGCTGCCTTATCAGGTAATGGTCAGAGAAATTTGATTAACTTTTACAAAACATACTCAACACAAAGCTGCAAGAAATGGATACTTCTGCACTCCAGAGAATGTGGACTGGTCAGACCGGTATTGATGCCAATTCATGTTTTCCTTCATCTTTACCTGGACCTGACACCCACTAGTTTGTACCAAACATCGATAATGAATTTTTAGATAAATAGTGCAACAAGCCTAGGTTTTTTTAAATTAAAGATTTTTTTTGAGAGAGAGAGCAAGAGCATGGGGGGGGAGGGGCAGAGGGAGAGAGAGAATCTCAAGCAGACTCCGTGCTGAGCGTGGAGCCCAACGCAGGGCTCGATCTCACGACTCCGAGATCGTGACCTGAGCTGAAATCAAGAGTCAGTCACTTAACCAACTAAGCCACCCAGGTGCTCCATAGCCTAGTTTTTTAATGTAATGACATGAACCATAAAACATTTTGTGATAAACAGCAATCCAGACTCATTGTTTTCTCCAAATATAAATAAACTGAAATATGCCTGTCAATGATGGGAGTCCACTTTGTTTATCTTACAGATATCAGAGGGGGCCACCACAATGTAACTGATTATCTATTACAAAGCACACAGTATTGTACTAAAGATAAACTTGGAAAATATTGACATTTGGATTCAGTGTTTAATATAGAGTTGGGCGTGATATCTTCTCAACACAGGCCAACACCAACATATCTGGAAGGAGAGGCCCCCACGGTATTCACTGCAGACAAGTGACATGTCATGGGGACTAGGGATTGGCTTGTTTAACCTCACCACATCCTCCTCCTAGCTGGAGGACAGAAAACTACATTTTGTAGTCCCCACACCCCATAGCCAGAGATTGGGATGTGATCCAACTAAAGGCCCCTGTGCAAAATTAGGAAGCTGGAAGTGCAGTGGAGGACTTCTCTGTGCAGCTTTAGGCCCGCAGGCAAGAAGTGGAATGGGAGGTTTTCAGGAGCCACCTTGTAGCACCATTCTCCCGGGGGGAGGGGAATGCTGAAAGCCATCATGCTGGCAACCCTCTCTCAATTCAGACTTCCTGACCCCTGGCACCCAAGCAGGGCGTAGGTTCTTGAACCCACGGCCCCAGTTACTGTCCTCTGAGTTGGGAGCCCCCGGTAGGCCAGTTCCTCACTGTTCTGGGAGCCACCTGGGGCCCAGCCTAGAGCTGGGTAAACTGGTGAGCACTCAATGCCTCTCTCTCCCACTTAAATTACCTGGAGTGGTTTCTGTTTCCTGCACCCAGCCCTTACGTATTCACAACAAAAATCCTGCATCTTTTGAAAAGATTACAAAATGCACCTGCAGCTATCCTATGTGTCCTTTCTAACACCCCAAGCTCTGACCACTTCAGGATGGGTGCAGATGCTGGACCTACACAAGCCCCTGGAGGAAACAGAAATACAGAGAGCTGGTAAGGAAACTGAGAACTAGCACAGCGCCAGGGTTTAGGGTCAGCCCAACTCTGCACCCAAGGGACAAACAGAAGAGCGGAAGAGGCACAGGAAAACCCAAACCATAAGGTCAAATTTAAAGACAATTTAATTTGTATTCAATTAACCAGCGCATGAAATTGATTTAAGTTGACTTAAGTTGATTTAAATTAATTAATGAATTGATTAACCAACCGGCCACAAACCCTGCCTGAGGACACACGTGACTTATGGAAACCAGGCTTGCTGCTCTGGAGTCAGAGCTCACACTGCATACGATGAGGCTAAAATAAGGTGTGCCGGCAGCAGCTCTTCTCCGTGTGGGCCATTTAACTGAGCACTTCCAGGCTGTAGTTTCACAGTGGTTTAGATTTCCAGTTCACGGGAAAGGCAGGAAGCACGCTTTTGGATCAAAGCCAGCAATTCCGAATTCCACTCCCAACACTGTTACTGCTGACTGGACAGACAAATCTCTGACCTGTTTCCTGTCTGTGTGTCAGGATGCCCTACAAGACAAGCCCCTCGGTAGCAACAGTAGCAGCCAGCACTCTCTATGAATCTTATGTAACCTTACAGCCACGCAACCAGGTGGATAGCATTAAAGAGGCCCAGCACTCCATCCCCTCTGCTCGCTCCACCACTCCATCTTGGTCCGAGCCTCCATCCTGTCTCACTTGGTCATTGCACAGCCTCCTGCCTGGTCTTTCTGCTCCTGCCCCTCCCCTCCCACTACCGACAAGTCCTCATCACAACTGCCAAGGTGGTTAATCCTGTTAATCCTTAAGTCGGATCATGTCCCTTTTCTACTCAAACCTCCTTTCCCCAAACATGGCTTCTCACATTAACCAGAACAGAAGCTCGGGTCTGCAGAATGGTCTATAAAGTCCTCTGGGATCTGCTCCCTCTTTCCTCTCTGATCACACCTCCTACTAGTCCCCGGGGCTCACTCTACTCCAGCCACTCTGGCCTCCTTGCTACTCTTCCAACACACAAGGTACACTACTGCCTCAGGGCCTTTGCACTGCTGTGTCTCTATGTAAACTGTTCTTCACCTAGATATCTAAATGCCCTCTCCTTGAGCCCCCACAGGTGTTTGCACAATGGTACCTTATCAGTGATGCCTTCTCTGACCACCTTATTTAAAACTGCAGTCTTAGCATTTATCACTACCTATATATTTATTTGGTTTACTGTTTTTTTACCCTTTTCTAGCTCCATGAGGGTAGGAATTGTTTTGTTCAAGGCTGTATCAGCCACATAGTAGGCACTTAATAAATACTTGTTGAATTTAATGAATGGATGAAGAATCTACGGGGTAGGGAGCTCGCCCATGTGTGCACAGGTACTAAGAAGCCGTGCTAGAGGCCAAACCCAGGTTCTGACTCAGATGTTGCACGCTATCCAGGGCATCCACAGCTTGGGGTTGGCACAGATGCAGCAGGCATAAGTTTTGAACTGATGTGAGTCTAACGGTTTGCTGTCCTCTTCTCTACCCAGCTCACCTTCGATGCATTGGGCCCAATCAACACTGCTTCCTAACTGGGCAGAGAAGCAGTGGGAGCCCACTTTCGGAGGATTTTCCTTGTCCTTCTCCCAATGCTTCCTTGAGAGCCCCAGCAGTCAAAAAGCATCAGATCCACCCACTAGTCGAACACAAAAAGATGGGCACAGCCCCATGGGCTCTGTACTTTTAACCCAATCACTAACCTCGGCAAGGTGGCTTCTACAAATTATATTTAGGCACAAACACCGGGTCCAAGCCAAGTGTTCTGCCGCCTGCGGGATGGAAGAGAGGGTGGACGGGCTCTGCAGCACTAGGAGGAGGCTGGGGAGGGAGCGATGGTTGGGTTACAGCACAGGCTTATATAGAAATAGGAGCGCAGTAGCCCAGCAGCAAAGGATGGCTGAACGCCTGTTAGAATCACCTCACCACACCCCTCCCTTTGGTGACTGAAATACGTCTTTGAGGAGGTGGACCATTAGCTAGAGATCGCCAGTCTTTCTTGTTATACTCTATGTTGAGAACTCTGTGTTTCTTTTAATTAAGCGAATTAATATAAATAACAGACTTAGAATAGTACCTGCCATGCTGTAAGTCCCACATTTCCGTAGCTATTATATCATAATGGGATTTAATCTCTGTATTTTCTCAACAACAGCCAAAAGCTCAAAAAGGGTCCTGTCAGGTAAGGAAGACAGGATCGAGTCTGCATATACCTTAAGAGCTGACTTTTTAAAAAATATTTATTCATCAGCCCAGACTGTTCTAAAAAATAAATAAGACTAGGCTGTAAGCCTGGTTAGAAAGGGATCTAGACCTATTTCTTTTCCTATCTCTATTGAGATGTTGAAATGGTTATTCTGCATGAGATAATTACAGTTAGGTTACTTTTATTATGGTTATGTTAATTATGGTAATGTTACTTAAAATAACATATTATTATATATGTTATTATATATTATAAAATAACATATATATGAAACCAAAAGCCATTTTAAAAATAAATAGGCAGTATAAATCCCAGATCTGACAATTACCATAATGATCACCACTGTTACTGTGAAGAAATGTGGCAGACCTCAGAAGAATTACAAACTTTTTTTTTCAAGATTTTATTTATTTATTTGAGAGAGAGAGATCAGGAGTGAGGGGAGGGGCAGAGGGGGACAGAGAGGGAGAAGCGGACTCCCTCCTGAGCAGGGAGCCCAACGTGGGACTCGATCCCAGGACCCTGAGATCATGACCCGAGCCGAAGGCAGATGCTTAACCGACTGAGCCACCCAGGCGCCCCAAGAATTACGAACTTCCAATAACCAGTGAGAGAAGTGGAATAAAAGGAAGTTTTAGGGCAAGTATAATTTAACGTCAACAAGAATGCAGGGGCTAGGGCACTGTGCTGTGTACCGCAGCTGCCAACCGGAAACCAGTGGAGGTGAGCGACTGAGAAATTAGACCCGTTAAAAGAAGAGAAATTCTGTGAGTCAGTGGTGGGATGGAGCACAATGTTACCTGCACCACTCAAGTCATTGCTTCACTTCTTTTTTAAAGATAACTTTCTCATATTAAAAACCTAGCACCACAATGTCTTTTCTCTTTTTTTAATTATTATTTTTTAATTTAAATTCAATTACCCAACATATAGTACATCACTAGCACAATGTCTTTTCAATGAGAAAGGAATGAAAACAGATACCCATTCACTCCAGTGTGAGAAACAGATTATTTTCAAGCATCTCCAAATGGTATCACCCAGAAAGCCCCTCCCCAATCACTGAAATAAGTATGTTTCTTTAATGCAAAGATACCGCAGGATACATAGTTGACAGGCATTTTGTTATGTTTTGTTTCCTTCCAGAGAGGTGCCTTGCTGGGTGGTGACAGAAACTATATGCCCTGAATAAGCTGAGCACTCTCCAGGCAGGGAGTCAAGACGAGCTCTTCAAAGGAATGTGTTACTAAGGAATGTTTAAGTAAGCTTAAGGAGTTCCAAGTAACCCAAGACTGATGGTGTGGTGTGCTGTATTTGCCAAGAAGGCATTTCCCTTTTGAATGCAAATGTAGATTAAGCACCATTGATCTGAACTTAAGCTGTGGAGGGGAGACACAAGAGACTTTTTGCTGAAAGTATTTGTCTGTTTTTATAAGCATGTGCTCCTTAAAGGGCAAAACACTGGAAATACTTAGAAACAAGCCTGGTGCTTCCAGAAGAGAAAACAATTAGATAAGTCTAAGTCTTGATTTTGTGGGTAGGATTTATGTACCATGTAAAGGGAAGTCAACCTCAATAAGAAGCATTCTGACGGTGTGTTGTGCAAATATAATGAAAAAAAAGTTCCTCCTAAGAAATGGCCTCAACTGCAAGCCCCATTTTGATGCACATTCCCAGCAAAGTGTCTTTCAGACACAGTGAAGGCTGTGCTTTTCTGTGCTGGAAAGAAGTATGAGTCAGCTGGGTACAGTCCTCTTCTGACTTTGCTAAGTGCATCCTTATTATCTTTATTGCTTCCTTAACCCACTGCCTTGGCCTGAAATAAATTCAGTTGGTCCTAATAAATCAAAATACTACAAGAACCAACACAAACTTAAACTGTGACCCACCATCCTGCTACACAACCTTTGACTATTATTAATGCCCAAAGCCACTAAAAGCATCCTTGCTCTCAAGAGAACAGTAATTAACTCTGATATAGCCATTTACCAATTCCAAAGTGCTTTCCCATCCCACATCCCCTTTAATCTCCACTCAGGAGCTGGGAGATAGTTGTTATGCTATTAAACCTATTATCTGTGAGAACTCTCAGAAATTCAGTGGCTTACTGAAGAAGACACACCAGGACTTTTTCAATTCTAAGTTACTAGCTAGTTACTAGCTAGTTACTACAATTCTAAAGTTACTATCCACTTTCAATGCATTTTTGTTGGCTTTTTTTTTTTAATCCTGTGATATTGTTAATAGTTAGACTGCCTGGTGAAAACTCTGCAGCTTGATGTATTTTTCTAACCATGGTACATCTCACTTCCACTTTTTGGTGTGGGAACTTCAGAGTAGCATTTCTATCCTGGATACTGCAGGGCAAGCAGCCTCTGGCCTCTTTCCCTAGAATCTCACCTCTGGGTAAGAGGAACAAAGAAAGAGAGTGGCACCTGACTACCTCCTGGGTTGCCAGTCTAGAGGCTCTAGATCTCAGCCCTGGGCTGCTCCTCAAGGAACCAAAAGCTGTCTACATGACTAGAGCCTCTGCCAGTTGCCTCTGCCAGCATTAAGGCCATCAGTTGGAGCAAGACTAAGCCACTGGGGGCAAAAAAGGTGACCCACAACCTCTCTCACCATCATGGTCATCAATGTCACCCCAAGCCCAGACCTCATAAAACTGGGAGGGGATGGAATATCTGGAGACAGTGAACAAAAATGCTAAGCCCAGATGCCTCAGAGACCTTTCAGAAGTGTGGTTTTGTCGAGGCCTTAGGGATTTCAATGGGCACTTCATGCTTTTCCTCTTTACTCCCTAGTTTGCAGTGCATCTGTCTTCCACTCGGAACACAACCCTGAAGCTGCAGGCTTGAGGGATCAAGGAGGGTGCCCAAACAGAGGGGGAAGGGAAGCCAGGCTAAACTGAGAAGAGGCATGAGAAAGGGACTTTGGGACTTCTCTCTAGACTGTCCAAACTAGTGCAGCAGGGTCTCCAGAACCCTGGGTGGCTTGCTCCCTGTCTAGGACCAATCAGGGAAGTAGACTATGTCAGTGTTTCTTACTGTGCACTTCTGGCATTTTGAACAGCAACATTTGTGCTGTGGGACTGCCCCACACAATACGGGCTGTCCGCTCCCCTGGCCTCTAGCTGCTCAATAACAGTAGCACCTTGCAGACAGTGACCTCCGCCCCCTGGTTGACAACCAGTGCACTAGATATTTTCTAGGAGTTCCCATGCTTAAAATTTCCCAAGTCCATGATTAGACCAGAACAGCATTAGGTATGAAAGTGCTCTGAGGTGGGAAAAAGCTACAAACACACAATTATCGACAAAGAAGAAGGCATTCAGCTGCAAACAACAATAACAAAAAACAGACTAAGTAGGCTTCACTAGATAGGGCTTACTTTTCTCCCATATGAAGAAGCCCTGAGGAAGGCAGGGTACAGTGAACAACGGTTCAATAACACCCCCGGGAACCCAGACTCCTTTTATTTCTCCTTTGCCATCCTTCGTGTGATGGCTTTTATCCTCATGTCAGCTCATGATTTCAAAATGGCTGCTCTCCCTCCAGATGTCACATTCAGGTTCCAGGCAGGAAGAAGGCACAACAGCAAAATACTTTTTCCAGCTTAGGTATGTCTTTTTATTCATGAAGGGAAGCCCTCCTCAGCAGACTTGAGCTTTACTGCACTGGCCAAACTGCATCACATGGCCACCCTGACTAGCATAGTTAGGACAACTGAACATTCAGATTTCCAGTCTCTGCAGTAAGAGGAAGGCAAGAAGGACGAAGGCAGCTGAGAAGAGGCCTGGAGAGAGCCCACCTCAGGTGTCCACCACAGGCATCTTTATTCAACAGTGCTCACATTCCACCAAGAAGCTGGCTTATGTTTTATATTCAATAATTCTGAAAACATTAACAAGTGGTCTGCAAAGCTAAGCAGGAGTCTATTACTCTTTGCCGATTTTAATTCAAATAAGAATCCATCTAATCTGCAGCCAACTGGGCTCCCAAATCAACAGAAACAATGACCACAGTATTCTCACCTAAATCACAATTTCAGATTAGCAAATTTGAAATTATCTGCTTTTATCTCCCCTATAACATGTTTCAACAGAAGATGTCCTATCATTCTCCATAATGCATCTCTCTTCTTAAAACAAAACTTGATTCTTAGCATAAAAGCAAAATATACACAAGGTAAAAGAAAAAAAAACAGAAGGAAAATCTATTATCAACACAGAGTGATGTCTGAATTAAGTATTGTTATTTTATATTGCAGACCTAGTAGACACACAAGATGTATATATCATTGTATCCTAGATTGCCACATGTGGTACCTTGAACATAGCAGGAGTGTTACGTCTTAGTTATTTTAATATTTAGCCCTCTTATCTTCCCCTTTAACCTAAGTACCCACATTTTCTAAAAAATATTTAGCTCCTTAGCTATAGTAAAGCAGAAGATAAATACAAATGAATATACAAAACTATTTACAAATTAAGTGATATTGCATCTGGGATTGGCTTCAAAATAATTCCAAAATAAGGCAGTGGGGAGAGAAAAGCAGAGGGGGCAGTAGAGGAAACAAGACTGATCATGAGTTTGTAATTATTGAATCTGGGAGTGAGGTACATGTGGGTGATTTATACTAGTCTCTCAAATTTTGAAATTTGCCACAATAGAAAGGTGTTTTCTTAATAGCTCTGGAATTAATACTGATATATACTTCATGGATGAACCTCAAAAACATGCTGAATGGAACACAAGAAACTTATATACTGTATGATTCTATTTATATGAAATGTTCAGAAAAGGCATATTTGCAGAGGCAGAAAGATGACCAACGGTTGCCTGGAGCTAGGAGTGGGAGTGGGGACTGACTGCAAATGGGCACAAGCAAACTTTTAGGAGTGATGAAAATGCTCTAAAACTGCGTGGGGTGATGGTTGCACAACTGTATAAATTTGCTTTTAAAAAATCAGTGAACTGCACGCTTATAATGGATAAATTTTATGGTATGTAAACTATACCTCAATAAAGCTATTTTTAAAATAGCTCTGGGGAGGGGCGCCAGGGTGGCACAATGGGTTAAGTGGCCAACTCTTGATTTCAGCTCAGGATGAGATCTGTTCCACATTGAGGGTGGAGCCTGCTTAAGATAATCTTTCTCCCCCTGCTTCTGCCCCTCCTCCCATCTGAATACACACACCCTCACAGAGAAAGAGAGAGAGAGAAATGCACCTTGCTCCTGTTAGTACTACACTTGGGAAAACAAGACTTGCAGAAGTGTTAAAAATAAAAATAAAAGAATTTTGATAAAAGGACACTTTCCAAGGATTCCAAAGGTTCTGAACTAGCATCATAGGAAAGCAGTGTTTCATCATATATACCATTTTTTGCAATGTTTCTACAAATCTGAAAATGGGAAATAGAAAAAGAAAAACAGCAAATAGGTCTGTGCTTGATAGAGCTGAAGCAGTGCAAGTGCTTCGTGGGGAGCAAGAACCCAGCAGGAGTCAGGAACTCCACAAGCCAAGATGAGGTAATTAGATCCCTTTGTTTACAAAAGTTACGAAGTAAAAGAGAAAAACAAAGTATGCCAAATAAACAACAACAAAAAATAAATGTAGTTTAAAGTTTCTAATTCAACTTTTTTTTTTTTTTAGGATTTTTAAGTAATCTCTACCCCCAGCACAGGGCTCAAATTTTACAACCCCGAGATCAAGAGTCGCATGCTTCACCGACTGAGCCAGCCAGGGACCCCTAATTCAATTTTAAATATCCTAAATCATCAGGTTGTGCTAAGCAACAAAGTAATTTTTTTCTAATTTTATTTTTTAAACCTTCAGGAGAATCTAATCCATTCAAAATCACCTCAGATTAAATCTACCTTGTAAGGAAAATTAATTTGAAACTTCAAATATAATCAATAATATTGTAATAACTTTGTATAGTGACAGATGGTAACTGGACTTACCACGTGGATCATTTTGTAATATATAAAAATATCAAATCACTATGATGTACACCTGAAACTAACAGAGTAGTGCATACCAATTATACTTCAATTAAAAAAAAGAAAATGTGCAAAATGAAAACAAGAAACTTCATTTTCTTTTGTGAAAAGAAGCATCTCTGACAAGTTAGAATTTACACTAAAACAGGATAAAGGAAGCTACAAAGCCATCCAGAGCAGGAGGCATTATGTTTGGGGAAGAAGTTTTGTCTGTTGCAAAGTAAGAAGTAAAACAACTTTAATTTTTTTTATCAATATTGTCTATCAAACAATAACTGATAGAGTTTACACTTAGATGTTGTAACAAACCTCTTATTATAAACCTCTTAAGTTTCCCAAATTCTGACACTTAATAAAAGTCTGTTCATTGTCACTTGAAAGACAGTAGGATTCAGTAGGATTTTTACTTTATTTTATTTATTTATTTGACAGAGAGAGAGAGGGTGAGCACAAGCAAGGGCAGCAGCAGAGGGAGAGGGAGAAGCAAACTCTCCACTGAGCAGGGAGCCCCATACAGGGCTCGATCCCAGCACCCTGGGATCATGACCTGAGCCAAAGGCAGACGCTTAACCAACTGAGCCACCCAGGTGCCCCAGACAGTAGGATTTAAATTTTAAACTTCCCCAGGGCACATACCTGAAAGGTAAAGTGGGAAGGAGGCAGATTTCCTGGTCTGGGATGGCACCATGCTTCATACTTCCCACATTTCTGAGTTTACACATGGACTTCAGTTAATGTCCTGCAGGTTTGTCATAAACAGGATCGTGGCTGGTGATTTATTCTGCCCTCTGACAGCCTTAATCACTCCAACAGAATCTCACCTTCTATGTACCCCAGATGCCTACAGCCCTTCATACACAGAATTCTATTGTTATCCATTCAAATACTGTCTTTCCAAATGAAAATCCTAAGTACTTAAAAAAAAAAAAAAAAAGGCAAGCAACATGCTTGTTCCTGAGACCCAGAGAAGTACAATTCCAAACTTTTAATTTTTCAACAGGTTTATCAGTAAGATGTCCTAAAGACCTAAAGGTGGCCATCAGTTAGCTCCCGGGTTCCTTCCCTTCTTTACTGGAGCTGCACCCGAGCACACACACTGGTATAGAGCCAGCAGCCCCAGAGTCCAATCCTGACCCACAGTCACCAGATGGGAGGACCTGGGCAAGTCAGGTTTGACCTCAGTTTCCTCACTTTAAAAAATGGAGATAATAGGGCACCTGGGCGGCTCAGTCGTTAAGCATCTGCCTTCAGCTCAGGTCATGATCCCAGGGTCCTGGGATAGAGCCTTGCATTGGGCTGCCTGCTCGGTGGGAGACCTGCTTCTCCCTCTCCCACTCCCCCTGCTTGTGTTCCCTCTCGCACTGTGTCTCTTTTTGTCAAATAAATAAAATCTTTTTTTTTTTAAAAAGGAGATAATACTGATAACTCAAGGTGTAAATGAGATAAAGAAAAAGTGTCCTAGATAGCATGCAGCATAGGACTGCTGTTCAATAAACGTGAGTTAAATGTAATAGAATTAGAGTACTGAATTGTGCTAAGCTCTATGAAAGAGTTTCAGTTTGACAAGTAAGAAGCACTACTGTCTCATCCTGGAGTAGAAAAATGAGCTTATACAAGAGTACCAGAAAATACTATGAAAGCGGGGCCTCCCATTCCCTGAAGCACCAGTGGGAGCTACTTGCAGAATAGAGTGGATTTCATTTATTTACTACCTGTCAGAGTCCAAGGCACGATACAGGCCAGCATCTACCTGCTCAGAGGTGAGTCCAGCAACACACCCGAGGGATTAGGTCATCTTGGGGTTTGAAGGAGGACCCTTCCTCCCCTGCTATAGAAGAGGGTCCCCCCACACCCTCCTCCTACAGAAGCCCAGTCTTGAAATTGGACCAGCTCTGCCCCCACTCCTAAAACCACAGAGTTCATGCTAATCAGGTCCTTAGAATGGCCACAGGGCTTATCAGTCACCAAATGTTCCCAGTCTAGGCCCAAAACCAACAATCTATTTCCTCTTCCCACATTATGATTTATCTAACATTCTCTGTGATGTTGCAATGAGTTTCCTAACATCAGCTCTCATGGGTGTTTTATTTTTCCTGTAGTTTGAAAGCAAACAATAATATCCAGACAGAGGCAGGTGCTGCTTTATAACTGGGGGGCTGGGGAGCAGACTGCCCTGTAAGCTGACCCTCTTAGTGAAGGCAGCATGTCCACACTGCTAGGGCAGGTCTGCAGAGGCTGGAGGCAGTGACTGCAGGAGACCAGAGAATCCTGCGTGGAGCCACTTCTCCAATTAGGCAGCAGCTGCACTAGGCTGCAGAAATTTCCCCACCAGCACAAGCTTGGTTGCTGATAATCTGGGTTTGGAAAACCCAGTCTTTCTGGGTTTTCTCTTCTCTGAGTCTCGAAAACACTGTTTAAAGGATTGTGACAAAGACCCTCTCCTCGACCCAACTTACCTTGACCACGATTCTTGCCAGGTGTGCATAGCTCAGTTTTACCAAGAATCCTGCAAGTCAGTGTAGATAGAATCCTCCCACCCTTAATTTTGGATCGCCTCTTATGTGATCAAATTCCTCATGCCACACCATCCTTTAGGTAATACCCGATCACCCTGGCCTGTCTTCAGCAAGAATCCCATACCCTCCATCCTGCTCCTATACTATGAATCCCCAGTTATTCTTGCTATATTCGGGGTTGAGCCCGATCTCTCCCCCACACTGCAACAGTCTTGACAACTATCACAACAATTCGGACACCTATCACAACAATCCTGAATAAAGTCTTCTTTACCATTTTAACATGTGTCAGAATAACTTTAACAATGGTTAGTGGGTTAAATGGTGGTCCCCCAAAAGTTACGTTACATCCTAATGCCCAGAACCTGTGAGTATTAACTTAAAGAGCAAAAGAGTGAATATTGCCTTTTGGGGCCCTATATGCAATCACACGTATCCTTATAAGAAAAAGGCAGAGAGAGTTTGGGGACACAGACACACAGAGACACACAGAAGAAACAGTAATGTGAAACCTAAGCAAAGACTGGAGCGATGTGGCCTCGAGCCAAGGAATATCTGTGGCCAACAGCAGCTGGAAGGGTCAAGGAACAGCATCTCCCCTAGAGCCCCTAGAGGGAGCTTGCCCTGCCAACAGCTTGATGTTGGACTTCCGGCTTCCAGAACTGTGAGAGAATAAATTTCTGTTGTTTCATGCCACCCTGTTTGTGTTCATTTGTTACAACAGCCACAGAAAACTAATACAGGAACAGAAGTATGTCTCAGTCCATTCAAGCTGCTCTAAGAAAATACCACAGATGGGGTGGCTTATCAACAACAGGAATTTATTTCTCACTGTTCTGGAGGCTGGCAAGTCCAGGATCAAGGTGCCAGCCAATTCAGTACCAGCTGAGAACTCGCTTTCTGTTTCAAAGTCAGTACCTTTCCACTGTGTCCTTACATGCTGGAAGGAAGAAGGGAGCTCTCTGGGACCACTTTCATTAGGGCGTTTATCCCTTTCAGGAGGGCTCCACCCTCATGAGACAATAACCTCCCAAACCCAGACCTCCCAAGACCATCACATTGGGGATTAGCTTTCAACATATGAATTTTGGGGGGACAAACATTCAGACCATAGCAAAGTGAGAAGTGGTTTTGCGGCCAGCTCAGTATTAAGGAGCAATATATTCAAACCTACCATTTGAAATTTCTATAATCTCGAATTACCTTTATAATAAAAACTAATAATTAAAAACCATAAAACATGAATATATGTGAAATTGGGGGCATGGAGGAGAACCAAGATATAAGAAGATATCGTGCAGGTCATAAAGACAGCTGAGAAGACACAGACCTTTAGCTGCTATTTCTCAACCCAAAGAAGTAAAATTTAATTTGATCCCAAAATGTACTCCCTACTAAATTCTATCCCATTAAAGAAAATACTAAGGTATCAAATGGTCCAGTTCTTCTCCAAGAAAGAGCATAATGTGGGGAGAATCTATTCTAGAATCTCAACTCCTGAATCTCTGAAAGAATAGGCTAGTTTTGTGTTGAGAAACATGATTTTCTTCATCAGGTTTAAAGATGTTCACTACACATCACAAGAATGATTATACATTAATTGATAATTTCGAGGAAACAAAATGCCATGAAAATAGGGGCACCTGGGTAGCTCAGTCGGTTAAACAACTCTTGGTTTTGGCTCAGGTCATGATCTCAGGATCGTGGGACCCTGGGTGTGGAGCCTACTTGGGATTCTCTCTCTCTCTCCCTCTCTGTCACACCCCCGTCGAGCATGTGCACATGCGTGTGTGCGCACGTGTACATGCACGTGCTCTCTCTCAAAAAAATAAATAAATCTTAAAAAGAGAAAAGAAAAGAAAATAGGGGCACCTGGCTGGCTCAGTGGGTAGAGCATGCGACGCTTACCTCAGGGTCATGAGTTCGAGCCCCACGTTGGGTGTACAGCTTACGAAAAAATAAGTAAGTAAATATTTTTAAAATGCCATTAAAATATATCTTTTTAGGAAAATGCAGTGAGAACTGCAAGTTCAAGAACAAGACTGGAGAGTGACTAAAGCAACCCTCCAGGGGGCCTATATGGCTCTCTCCAGGGGGCAATAGTCAGGGAACCTTTACACTCTCCACATATCCTGTGGAGTGTAGCCACCTCGTCCTGTACTTTTTGCCTTGTCAGCCAGTGTTAACAGCCGCTACCTACAAGGCAGTACAATGAACTATCACATGATAGTTTATCACCTTTAAAAACAAGTTGTTACTCGAACCACCACAAAGGCAAGGAGTCAGTTACACACTTTCCAGCCCTATCCCCTGTTACTCCCTCTCAAAAATCTGTGCTCCAGCTAGATAGCTTGTCTCTTTCCAAACACGGCTTTGCCTCCTCTTCTGTACTCTCTCCGGAAACAGCCCTACCTCAGTAGGTCCTGCCTATGGAAATCCACACTATGTTCTTTCTCTCCAGGAAAAAAAAAAAAAATGTGTTTGCATATAGTATTACATATACTATTATTATAGCATATAATATTATTATAGCATATAATATTATTATAGTATATGTGTTTTGCATATTTCGGTGAGTTTATTGACTTCCCTAAAGCACATCTGTGAATCCTACAAGGATCCTTATACTCCATGTTAAAATCCTGCCATAATAGTTATATTCCCCCAGACTACTCTTCTATATTAAAATTATTTTCAGAAAAATTTGTGCTCCTGTGGGAGTCCCTATACTAGACAATCAAAAAAAAAAAAAAAGAAAAGAAAGAAAAAAGTTTCCCAGGGCTGCCATCATAACAAATTACCAAGAACCTGATGGCTTAACACAACAGAAGTTTATTTTCTAATAGTTCTGGGAGCCACAAGTCCAAAATCAAGGTGTGGGCCGGCCTGCACTCCCTCTAGAAGCCCTTGAGGAGAACTGCTCCTTGTCTCTGCCAGCTTCTTGTGGCTGCAGCAGTGGGCATTCCTTGACTTGTGGCCGCATCACCCCCATCTCTGCCACCCTGGTCACATGGCCTCCTCTTCTGTCTCGGTCAGATCTTCCCGTCTCCCGCTTAAAAGCAAGCCTGCCGTTGGATTTAGAGCTCACCCAGATAATCCAGGATGATCTCATCTCAGAATCTTTCACTTCATCACATCTGTATAAATCATTTTTCCAAATAAGGGAACATTCCCAGGTTCCAGGGATGAGGGCATAGATTAAATTTTCAACCCACTACACAGGCCAAGCTGAGCCATCACCTGTCACCTGGAAGCCCTCCCTGGTCTTACCTTCTGACCCCAGAGGATGGTTTTCTGTCCTCTTACAGACGCACCCTGCAGCTTCTCCTCAGCAGTGCTGGGTCCAGAGGAAGCAGCCAGCCCACGGCTTCTCCAGAGTGGAACCTCACCAGGGTAAGGAGGAGGTAACTATGTATCTTCACCAGTGCAACCACCATGCTATCCCAATAACCTCTGTGCCTGTCTCCCCACTATCACCTGAGCATCTCCCAGGCAGGGCCCACGGCTTACTCACCTCTATCCCTGCGCCTCATTACAGTACCTATAAACAATAGGTGCTTAATTGACAACTGGTATTTGTCAAAGAAAAACGACTATATCCGTACCACATGAAATGTATTGCTGTGCACATGGCTACTCATCAGGAGGTGCTGCATCTCTGTGACACACAATGCTTGGTAGGGAAGATCAATATTTACGGGGTTCTCCCCCATTCCACCACCAACACCCTCTATCAGTAACACCCATGAAGCCGATGTAATGACCCAGTCACGGGTAGATAACAACAGCTTGAAAAAACACTGACCCAGATGATCACTCAGGTCTTTTTCAGCTCTAAATTCTATGATAACCAACAACTGGAAAAACAAACTGGTGTGCAAGTGAGCGGTGGTGATCTGAGCAATCAGAAAACTAAGATTAAGGGAAAATGCCTAAGTAAGTGCAAGGTGCTGAGAAGACACTGGGCAAAATAAGCTGTGAACCGTGGGTAGCATACTTCAGTCATGTCGTCTACAGGGAATAAATGTGGTAACAAAACACAAACCACTGGACAATACTGGCCACAAAATCCCCAAGTAGCAAGTGGTTGTAAGAGTTCTGGCCACAATTGGTGGGCATCAGTGCCCTCCACCCTAAGCCTGACTCAAGTCCACCCCAAGCCACCAGGTCTTCACAACCTTCTCATAAAAACATTTAGAGCGCCACAACTTCAAATAACTTTCAAGTGACCATTAGAGACAAACACTTCCATGGGCCTGCAGCCTTCTCTGTTCCTGTAGACAGGCCTCTAAGCTCCCCATACCCCCTCCTCCCCCCCCAGCCCTGGCTCTCAGAGCTTTTCAAATCTCTATCAAATGTTATCTGATACAATCTTAAGGCATTCTCTTTCCTAAGGACATTTTTATATTGATCTGGAATTCTGGGAGACCAAAAAGCTTATAAAAATTTAAAAGAATGAACTTTTTTTTTTTTTTTTAAAGATTTTATTTGACAGAGACACAGCGAGAGAGGAAACACAAGCAGAGGGAGTGGGAGAGGGAGAAGCAGGCTTCCCGCTGGGCGGGGAGCCCGATGCGGGGCTCGATCCCAGGACCCTGGGATCATGACCTGAGCCGAAGGCAGACGCTCAACAACTAAGCCACCCAGGCGCCCCAAAAAGAATGAACTCTTAATTATAAAATTTTAGGCACCCAGGGGTCAGGAGGCATTTTAAGGAAAATCTTTTCTGGACTCCTTCCGAATACACAGACTGGGGAGCCACCTCTCTACGTCCTTGAAAGTGAGCCAGCCCTGGCTACAGATATATCAATCCGTGGGCAGCTGATATCCTTAGTAACAAACAACTTCCTTCTGTTCTGTCAAGAGCAGAGACAAAGACATGATGCAGGGACACTCAAATTGAATTATTGTCTTTGTTTAAACCTTCCCTCTCAGGCAGAGCCCTTGGCTGCAGCACCCAGCCCAGGGAAGGATGAAAGTTCTCAAATGCAAGGCTGTTGAAGTGCCCAGACAGCCAACACAAGTCGCTCGACCTTCCCCTTCTGCCAGGCCCAATGGCACTGAGACCCTTCCCGAGGTGATACCCCAGCACCAAGAGGAAGGCACTGTGCTTCCACCATGAAAGGGCTGTAAGAACCCACCAAGGTTACCAGTCAGCTCACATTCAACAACAAGCCACCTCTGGAACACAATTTCCAAAGTCCGGGTCATGGCCCATTTGTGGGTCATGAAAATAAGTGAGTGGGTCACAAGCAACATGTTAAAAAATGAAATAGAACAGAAAATATCAAAATTTCCATAGATTTTGGGAAACAAATTTTTCACGTGTGTGGTATATTTATATTTGTATGCTTACATACCAGGTTACTATTTAAAATGCATTTCTTGGGCGCCTGGGTGGCTCAGTTGGTTAAGCAACTGCCTTGGGCTCAGGTCATGATCCCAGAGTCCTGGGATCAAGTCCCACATCAGGATCCCAGCTCAGCGGGGAGCCTGCTTCTCCCTCTGATCCTCTCCCCTGTCATGCTGTTTCTCTCTCTCTCTCTCAAATAAATAAATAAAATCTTTAAAAAAATAAAAAATAAAAAAATAAAATGCATTTCTTACAGGGGGTCACAATCCAAAGTTTGAAGGCCACCATTCTTGAACAAAAATGAATCAACTGTTCAATCCAAAAAATAATAAAAATATAACCAATGTTTCTTTTTAGAATGCCAATAATTATCAAAAGTACCGTGGCCAGTATCTGCAAACTGAGTCAGCATTTCCCACACATAGTTCTGGGGTCCTAAGATGTATTTTCAGAAATCTGAGAATTCTCAATGAGAATTTTGCATTCTTAATGAGAATCTAAACTGAACATATTTGGAATCATCTGTCTCCCTCATAGTTATGTTAGGTCATGTGGTTTAAATGTTCATGTTTGTATTCGTGTTTATAATCAAAGGCAAGTGGGTAGATTACTGAGAACAAAACAGAAGCAGGTTTCATCTAACAACACTGCACTAAATACACGGGAAGGCCAGGCTGCGGCCATGACATGCTGTACAGGGTGGGTGGGGGGCCTCAGTCATCCAAACAGAGATGATGTGTGGGAGAACTGAGTCATCACCCAGCAACTGGTAGCACAGGCATGCTGACAAGGAACCTGGGCCACAGCATTCACTACAAAGTCAAGTAGCACCGGGCACACTGTGGATCCCATCTTTGTATATACCAACTTGCAACAATTTCTTCATGGTAAAAGTAAAAATTGTACAGTGAAGCAAGTAATGTTTACATACCACAGAATGAAGGGATTGAAGTGTTTTATAAATTATATAGTTAGTTTCATGTACATTTCCTATTATATTCCTGAAAGAAGGTTTTTTTTTCCTTCCAGTACATCTAGAAGTTAAATTGGGTTGGGGAAAGACAGCATAAAGACCACACTTATGGGTTACACACTCACATCCTCTCACACATAAACAATTCTTGATCAGTGAAGAAATTGTAGCACAGAAAATATCAAGTGGCAGGGGATCTACCTTGTTTTTTTATTCGACTATGGAATGTTTTATTGACTTTGTCTTGTGGCTAACTCATTTCCGTAATTATGCTTGCCCCAGAGCAATATCAAATTAGTTTATATTCGCAATTATTGGAAGGGGTGGGGGTTTCAGAGCACGAAGGATATTAGAAGGAAACCAGGCTGAATTTTTTAAATTCAGCTAAGAAAAGTTCGTAGGAGTGAATACTGAGACAATTTTTCTGGAAGGCAATTCAGCAATATGTATCCAAAGACACAAACTGTTTGCTCTGTGGCCTAGAAATTCCACTTTTAAGAATTGATATGAAAGTAATAACTCTGGACGTCAAGACAGATTTCGATGCAAGAATGTCTAATACCAGGGGATTGGTTAGCAGAGATGGTACAGTCATACAATGATGTTGATGGTATCTCACAGATATTGAGTGCTTACTTTATGCAAGATTCTATTCTATGCACTCAACATCCAGTATCCCATTTAATTCTCAGAACACTCCAATGTAGTGGGTATTATTATTCTCCCCATTTTACAGAAGAGTAAACCAAGGCACAAAGAAGTGAATTGCCCAGCTAATAAGAGGCAGAGCTGAGATATGAAGCCGGAGTCTGACACTAAGGTCTGTGCTCTTTGACCATTCTCTCAATGGATCACCAGAAGTCATGTAAGATTATGTAATATCTATGTTACAGAAACATGTTTATGAGATAGTGTGACATGAACAAAGCAGGTTATAAAACATCACATACTGGAACCTCATTTTTGTAAAATTTTTAAGACTGGCAGGATATATATACTGAATACTATATATATATAATTACTATATCGTACATCATACTATTATATAGTATATACATACAGTATATAATATATATTCAAATATACATATATTTGAATGTTTTAGTTAAATAAATTATTTGTGTAGCTACAAGCAACATATCAATTAAAAAATATGTTCCAGGTAAACTTACAATTTAGTTAGTGAAGAGTTGGATATATATCCAACATCACAGCAAATTTCTGGTGAAGATTTATAACTCATCTCTCTATTGCTTTTTACAAAAAAAGACAATCCTAAGAGACGATGTTATGTGGGACTTTGAATTAATAGCACTTCACTGTCAAATAAAAAAGTAATTTAATCACACCAAACAATCTAAGAATTCAGACTCCCCAGGAGTCTTTATTCCAACCAAATCCCTTTCTGCCTCATCTAGGTCTCTGGTCCGGCCTCTGACAACTGGCAGGCAGATTTTCAGGGCAGCACCTGCCTCCGCAATGACCCCTTCCCAACAGACAGACAGCACCCAGCAGCAGGGCGGTGTGGTGAGATAGCTGCCGCTTTCCTCTAAGCGGACAAGTCCAGGGCCTAGAAGCCGGGCTGTGGCCACAGTAAACCCACTTCATCCCCCTGAGGAAAGAAGGACATGAAGGAAAATCCAAAGCCAACCAAAAAACCCAGGTCTGGCTCTGCACCTGCTTTTGAACAGCATCGCTGGGTCTGACTTCACTTCCAACAACACAGCATCTAATGCTAAATGTGAGATATAGACACTAAATGTAATAGTTCAGTATCACTTCAGATGTTTCTCAATGCTCTGCTTATGACCTTGAGAGAAATAAAGCTGAAAGAATCTTAGAGAACATCCAGTCCAGTGTTTCCCAGTTGGGGTGCCACTGGCATTCAGAGTGGGCCCATTCATCACTGGGCTGGGTGGCATTTCAACGTTTCTAATTTCTGAGGTTCTCAACCATTAGTGCCCCCATACACTGTGACAACTAAAAACAACTCGACATTTCCAAGCACCCCTCAAGGGACATGGCCACCCCTGGTTGAGAGCCGTTGATTTAGTCCATCCCTGAGGTCCAGAGAAGTTAGTCATTTGCCCAAGGCCATTTAGGTAGCGAGACACAGATCCCATAACTTACATCACTTAGTTTTGTGTTCTTTCCATTGTACCAAACTCCCCTATGCTCACTGGAGCATGAGATGCTTAAAAATAGACTTCATACTTAATGATAGGATTTATGGATCTAAGACTGATTGAATGAGTTTTTTTTTTTTTCAATTTCATTATGGGTGTTCTAATATAAAAGCATAATTCTATTACTATAATTACTTTAAAAGAGCAAGAAAGTATCTGAACTAACAACCACCAATCAAGGTTTCAGGATGCGTCGTGTACAGAATGAAGTCATACTACAAAGAAGAGTATCTATGAGTCAGACAGAGAGAGAGAGAGACAGAGACAGAGAGACAGAGAGAAGGGGTAAAGGGATGGAGGGGTATATCTGGAAATATTTGCATTTTATTAAGAAAATATTTTCTTAAAAGCACCATCTCTGCAAGCAGTCAGGAAAGTGAATCCTATGTGGGATATTTTACCAAATTAAACCCTTTATTTCAAGATTTTTTTAAAGATTTATTTATTTATTTGAGGGGGGAGGGGCAAAGGGAGAGGAAGAGAGAAAATCTTAAGCAGCAGGACCCCCCCCACCCCCACCCCATGAACACAGAGCCCACCCCAGGACTTGATCTCCGGACCCTGAGATCATGACCTGAGCCAAAATCAAGAGTCAGAGGCTTAACCGACTGAGCCACCCAGGCACCCCTACTTCAAGATTTTTTAAAATCAAGACTCTCCTCTAACTCAATCTAGCACTCAATTCTGAATGTAAAATCTAAGCTCATATTTTAAATAATTTCTTGCTAGTTCTTAAAGGACTTGTAACAAAATCAGTCCAAAGTATGACATATACCTTCCACCATAAGAACACCATAAATTTCATAATTCGCATTGTTACATTTAGGACACTAGCACTACAAAAACTCTTCCACTGAAGTTTCCGAAGGGGGCGGAATCAGCATATCCCCATTTTTTAGCAGTGGTTTATTCAGGTGATTCTTCTAATCGTGTGTAATTTTCCTTTGTTTCTCTAACTCGTAAAGCACATAGCAATATTTTCCTTATGAATTACACAATTTACCATCCCTACAAGGAAAGGGAGGGAGGAGGAAAAGTAAAAAAGTTTAGAGACAGAGAAGGGGAGAGAGAGAGCTAGACTCCAGAAAACACAGTAAGAAAAATAAAATTATCCTATAGAAATTTCAGGTAAAATTCAAAAAGTTCTTATATATGTACCTACACATGGGCAGATGTGATTGCTTCTTTTTAGTATTCTTTTTCATTTCAAAAACCTTTATAGGGCCTATGTCTGCTTCCAGGACAGAGTGAGGTCCAACGAGACCACTCCCACTGCATGCATGTGGCTGGGAGAACTTTCCAGCCCATAATCACTGCCCCAAATGGAACAGTTTTACGACACAGCTGATCTGGGGACTTACCTCCACAGCCAGGACGCCCAGGGGCCTCAAGGAGGCAAAGCCTGCAGCCCTTCCAGGCCAGGGCTTTGTGTGGTCGGAGGGTTGGTGGGAGGGTCTGCTGGGGATCCGCCTCGCCCCGCGATCATTTACACGTCAATGGTCAAACCAAAGTTCCTCCAACTCCGGTGGCCAGGGCCCCTTTGGGCAGCGAGGCCCTAGGTTTTGTCCTTATCCCTTCGACACAGAGCCTTGAAAATGCCGGCTGCCAGCAGGCACTTGGCAAACTCATTATGAGGGATTTGTCACCCTATTCAAGCCCTGAGCCTAGGTAAATACATCAGCAATCTGCAGGCAGGCTTTTCCAATGATGCGAGGACGACACCACGCTGGGAGAGATGAATGCTTTAGATAAGATGACAGAATCAGAATTCCAAAAGCAGTCTGGGTTGAAAAGAAAGCACCAAAAGGAAAAAAGATATCAGAGAAATAGATGTTGTATCTTCCATTTAAGCTCAGAAAGCAACTGCTCTGGGGTTTTAGTTTATTTACAAGTCAATATGAGACAATGGTGTGATGTGGATGCCAAAAACAAATGAACAAACTTAATTTTAGGACTCATTATCAGAAAGGCAGTCTTATGAATATGGGAGAGATGAAGGAGAATAGATGGTCTGTGTATTATTTATTCTACAGAGATGACTGGATAAACAAGACAGCAAAAATTCTAGGATAAGAAAGAAATGATTTGGAAAGGGAGGGAGCGGAAAATGGCCATCCTCCATACACGAACGGTATAATGAGTAGATTTATTCTGGGGGCTGCAGACAGCAGAACAAAGGATTGATGGTTGGATGGAGATGATAGCCTCTGCATAAGCACAGGAGAGTTTTCTAACAATGAAAATCTCTGGTCCCCCATCAGTCAGCGGGGCAAGGGAAGTTTCCTGCAGGGCCCTGTTCAGGGACTTACACCAAGGCGCAGGCAGAGGCTCCTCTGCCTACTAGCCGGGGGGCCAGCTGGGCTACCGTGGCTTCCTTAGCTCCTGATGTGAGGTCACCTTGAGTACAGATTCTCAGGATTTTTAGAGCTGGAAATAAAATGACTATGAAATAAAAATACAGATTTAAAAAGGGGCACACAGTCTGTGTAATATAGAAAGATTGATTTACATTGGGATGGGCCACTCTGATAATGATCAAAAACAGTCCACGCATTAGTCATTTCTGAAATGACACAATGCAGATCCATGACCCATTTATATGGTTTGAAAATGCCAAGGTTGGCTCCCTGGAACCCATTCCCTTAAATTCCTTTTCCTTTCTCTCTCCATTTCTCAAAAAGCTGCTAATATAATTTGGGTCACTTACAGCACTTACATTTAGAAAATATTTTAAGGTCAATTGAATTTTATGAATATTTCATAGGGTAGAATCTCACTGCTGGTTTCAGACTTAAAAGCAGAGAAATGGGAGGGGAGTTCCTAGGGAGTGCCTTCTGAATGTGTCTGCAGGGCCTGTGTGGGCCCCTGACGGTTTCCAGCTTAGGAAGGGAATGGTCAAAGTCCTTCCACCCCTGGGAAGCTGACCCTTCTGCCCATGTTGAGAAAGAATCATGAGAATTGCTTTGACCCAAACTGCCCCCCTGGCACTGTTCCGGGTACAAAGCTGACTCGAATGTGACTTCATCCAGCCTCCTCATATAGTAGAAAACACCAGCACCGCCATGACCACCAATACCAGCACCAACACCACCACCACAATACCAAATAACATTGTTATAAGTTACCGACTTTCTTATTTTTCTAAAGTCAGCAGAGGAAACGCACAAGGTATGACTATATAAAATTTTGGCAATTAAAAAAAAACATTTTGGCAATTATTGACAAATTACCCTCCAACTAGATTTTTCCAATTTATACTCCCACCAACATCATATGGGAGCACCCATTTCCTACCTGTTTTATCTTTGAGAACTTGACGGGGGGTGGGATGGGCAGGGAATCTGATTCTTGGTCACTCTGTGTTTTATTTATTGTTAGTGAAGTTAAACATCATTATATTTTTTAAATGCTAGGGAAAAAATCTGTATAAACATATCCTCAATTGCAGACCATGTTTGCTTATCTTTGTGGGGAAGAAATAGAGGAGACTTACACTTTTCAAATTGTACACTTCTCTAATATTTAAAATATGTATAACTTTGTTTTTTTCTGATTTCAAAAATAAAATTTTAAAAAGTAATTAGTGGGGCATTTTAAAAATTACATTATGATTTCACATCAATTAATTAATTTTGCCAGGCAGGCCACCACGTATAAAATACAAAACTGATTAGGGTGTAGTCTTCGTTCCTTGATGCTTGTTATCTGGTACTCACATTCACTTTGTTTTTGGATTTTTTTTTTAAGATTTTATTTTTAAGTAATCTCTCCACCCAACATGGGGATCGAACTTACAACCCTGAGATCAAGAGTCGCACACTCTTTCGACTGAGCCAGCCAGCCAGGCGTCCCCCACACTCACTTTTAAAATGAAGGAAACAATGCAGTACTTGCTAGCAAACTCTTCTCTCCTTGAGGCAGAATGCCATCACTCTTGACCTGACTCCTTCAGGTGCCCATATTCCCAGCATGTCACCATGGTTGTGGTTCTTTTTGTTATCCTATAACAGTAGGTATGTTGCCAACATAAGTGGGATTTGGAGTCCAGCAGAGTGGAGATTACAGGAGTCATGGTAACAGGAGCTCAGGAGAGAAATGAAACAGCTAACTAGAAGGCTGATCTGGGATAGTTACATTTGAGATGGAAGGGGAGTTAAGAGAGTATAAACAGAGGCCAATGCACACATCTGCTGGTTAGAAACCAGCACACAAAGTTGTGTAGGCAAGTCTGTGTTGGGACAATGCCCTTCAAGCAGGTTGTTTCAGATGAAGAAAGGAACCCAAGGAAGTGGGGTTCTTTCAACCCAAGTGTTACAAATGACACTTTGGTTCCTAGTAAGGGTTTAGTCTTCAAAAAAGGGAAACATTGAACTCTATTTTCACAGACCCCAAATTATATAAGACTATAATAAATCAAATTGATATAATAGATTTCACTTGCTTAATAATGGGAAAGTAACTCAACATTTCTGAAAAACAATTTGACCTTTTTGATAATGTAATTCTATTTCTAGGACTCTTATCACTAAGGAAATAATTCTAATTATTGAAAAAGCTTCACACAAAAAAGATGTACACTACATGATTATTTATAACAGCAAAACATTGGAAACAGATCATTAGGGAAACTTCTACAAGTAAAAAAGTAGGATTCAATAACCAGGAAACCTCCATCTGGTAGAATATTACATTGCCCTAAAAATAATGTCTCAGGCTTCACATCCTTACCTTAGGAATGCATTATTGGGAATCTACCCTAAAGAAATAATCCAAACACATGGGAAATTAAGAACACCCTAATGTTCAACAATAGAATAGTTAAATAGGCTCCTATTGGTTCCTCAAAACTCAGCTCAAGTGGTACTTCTCTAGGAGAAGTCTGCCCTCACCCTGGCCCAGCTCTGGGCTCCTAGGATGCTCTATGCATGGCCCATCAGAGCATGATCCCAGGGTTCTATACGTTATGTGTCAATCTCAGCACCTTAAAGACAGGGAACTTGACTTCACTGACTTAATATTCCCAACATCCAGCACAGTGCCTGGCACCAAGTATTTATCCAAAGGTCTATACCTTGTAAGATGATAAAATCAGTGTTATTAGTTTGCTAGGGCTGACCTAACGAAGTACCACAAACCGGGTGACTTCAACAACAGAGATTTACTGTCTCAGTTCTGAAGCTAGAAGTCTGAAATCAAGGTGACAGCAGGGTCAGTTCCCTCTGAGAGCAGTGTGGGAAGATCCCCTCTCGGGCCTCTGGCCTTGGTTTGTAGATGGCCATCATCTCTGTCTATGCACAGCATGTTCCCTGTGCACATGTCTGTCCCCAGAATTCCTCTTTTTATAAAGATGCTGTCATATGGATTAGGGCCCACCCTAATGACTTCACTTTAACTTGATTACCTCTGTAGAGACCTTATCTCCAAATAGGGTCACAATATAGGGTAAGGAGAGTTAGGACTTCCACATATGAATTTTTGGGGGGACACAATTCAACCTATAACAATCAGCAAATTTAGCAAGAAGCCAGATGTGGACTTGATCCCAGGACCCCAAGATCATGACCTGAGCCAAAGGCAGATGCTTAACTGACTGAGCCACCCAGGCGCCCCCCTAATTTTTTTATAATGAACTTTATTACTCCTAAAGCCTGAACAAACCAACAAATCTTATTAGTTAAAAACACACAGTTTAAGTATTTGGTTGTATATTAAATCTTCAATATTAAGGACAGAATTAGCAAATTACTGATACAGTAACATAATGCAGCATTATACAGCTTTTAAGTGACCATTATGAAAGATATGTAGAAACAGAAAACAGCTTATGAGACACTTCTGTGAAAAAACTAAAATATGAAAACACATATACACTAATTATGACATGTAAAATATATACATGTAGATGGTAATTTGCAAAAATGAAAATCTTTTAAGAGTAGGATTGTGCATTATTTTTAAAGATTCTTTAATAAAATTTTATTTTCACTTTAAAAGTATTTATGAAAATGTTCCTTTCTAAGAATATTTGTATCTTGTTTAACATTGTCTGCAACACCTTATAACCATTCCAAGAATCAACTTCTGGACTAGAAAATCGCTGGCAAAACCTCAGACTAGTCTATTTCCCCTACCCCCCCCAGCCCTACCCACCACAGTTCATTACAAGTGGTTGGTCTTACCTTCACTTGTACGTGCATACCACCTTTCTAGAGGACAACTTGGCAGTATCTGTTAAACCTGTAAGTAAATGTTCATTCCCGGGGCACCTGGGTGGCTCAGTCGGTTAGGCATCTGCCTTTGGCTCAGGTCCTGATCCCAGGGTCCTGGGATGGAGCCCCACAGTTGGGCTCCCTGCTTCTCCCTCTCCCTCTGCCACACCCCCTGCTAGTGCTCTCTCGTGTGTACGCACTCTCTCTCTCAAATAAATAATAAATAGGATCTAAAAAAAGAGAGAGAGAAATTAGAAAAAAATAAATGTTCACTCCCTTTGAGCATTTCCACATGTGGGAATCTGTCTTAAAAAAACAATTCTACACATGTACAAATGTAAAGGTAACAAGAGGGGACAACTAGTCTACTTGCGGGGGGGTCCTTTGTGGAAGGGACTGGCGGAAGGACAATTTCATTTAGAAAAGCTGCAGACAGACCTAGAATAACTACTAAATGAAAAACCCATGTAGCTTTGATTTGCTGCCCAGTTTATCTATTTCCTTTGATGTCTTTATTTCTGGCAACTGACGAAAAACAAGGGTGCTGATTTAACTCTCCATGTTCCAGTCCTATGCATGCCAGTACAGATACTAACATACAGCTTCAACTGAATACTGTGTTTTAGATTGCTTTCTTTGCTCCCAGTTTCACAAACAGAATTTAGAGTATAGAGCAACTCTTAATGTGAAAACAGTCATGGTATGAGAGCCATATGTGCTTTCATATTTTCCTGTTTTTGTTTATATCAGAAATGTCTAGATCCTAAGTTTGGGCTCCTCGGATTTGTTTCCTAAATACGTTGTGTTCCCATGTACCTACTGGCGTTTACATAGAGAGGGTTCAGATTGTTGCTTTCTGATAATTTATAAATGCATAAATATTTCTTTTTTTTTTTTTTTAAAGATTTTATTTATTTGACAGAGAGAGACACAGCGAGAGAGGGAACACAAGCAGGGGGAGTGGGAGAGGGAGAAGCAGGCTCCCCGCAGAGCAGGGAGCCCGATGTGGGGCTCGATCCCAGGACCCTGGGATCATGACCTGAGCCGAAGGCAGACGCTTAACGACTGAGCCACCCAGGCGCCCCTAAATGCATAAATATTTCTTTATGGTTGACTCAAAGTACAAAAATTCTGAGCAGGTCAGGAATACAGTTAAAGCAGATCTCTTCAGTGTAGGTTGCCAAGGAGGCCAATTAAAAATGAAATTAACACAATGTTTCTAGACTATATTCATCGTAACAATGTAGTGGGCAATTTTTCAGATTAACAGAGGGAAAAAATTATATAAATTATTGATATTTGAGTTCCTCCAGATGAAAATATCTTCATGAACTCTGCTAACATCTGTGGACCACCGCACATTCTGTACTTAGGCTGAAGACAGCTTTTAGGGATGTGAAGAAAAAAGAGACAAGGAAGTAGGGTGAGCTGTACAACAGCACGGTGTGGGCTAGCCGGCAAGGTCGGACACACCGCAGCAGCGCCTCCTGCAGCCCCCGCATCCGCAGCTTTTAAGTTGTTCGGTTTTAGGCCTTGAGTCTCACCGTCAAAAGGACTGACAGCTGGTTGAAACACAAAGTTTTTAAAAACCATTCACATTGGTAACGTTAGATGTTACTTTCAAAATAACCTTACTACACTTGATTAATAAACACTATACCTCTAGTAACAGAAATTTTCTGGTGAGACTTAAAGGTAATCAACCCTAGAAGGATAAGAATAAAGATGAGATCGGGGCGGCTGGCTGGCTCAGTCGGTGGAGCATGTGACTATTGATCGCAGGGTTGTGAGTTCCAGCCCCACACTGGGTGTAGAGATTACGTTAAAAAAAATCTTAAAAATAAATAAAGATGAGATTTTATTTTTTTTTAAAGATTATTTATTTATTTATTTGACAGAGAGAGACACAGTGAGAGAGGGAACACAAGCAGGGGGAGTGGGAGAGGGAGAAGCAGGCTTCCCGCGGAGCAGGGAGCCCTATGTGGGGCTCGATCCCAGGACCCCGGGATCATGACCTGAGCCGAAGGCAGACGCTTAACCGACTGAGCCACCCAGGCACCCCTAAAGTAAAATGTTTTAAATGATGTAACAAACATATGCTTTTTTAAAATAAATTCTCTAGCCCTACAGCAATACGTACATTAAGGTAAAAGGCACAGGCAAGGGAGGAAAAACTTATAGTATGCCTCAATTTGAAATTTAGGATGCCAGGTTAGAAAATCTAATAATGTCTGATTTAAAGAAACTATTAAATACAAAAAAGTATAAGCAATGCACAATGACAACAAAGAGCAAGCTCAGTGGCTACGAGGATGGATGAGAGATCAGAGGGCAGGCCGTGGTCTCTCTTCCTCTGGGGCTTTTCCTCACCAGGTGTGAGCCCAGGCACCTGGGGGCGCAGAACCTTCTCACAGGGCCAAGACATAACACAGCAAGTTGGCCTGAGCAATCTGCAGACATGGGGCAGAGGACTGAATGATTTTCCCTGCTTTTCAGAGGGAGATGGTGGGGCAGATGGCCTGAAACAACACGATTCACCTTGGCTTGCAGAGAAAGCCACCCATAGCCCAAGAGATGCCAGACGGGGAGACTAGGTGAGACGCTGAGATGGTGGTGGCGATAGGACCCCCCTCTTCATAACCTGGAGCCAGGTGCATATCAGCACTTTCACTCTGAGGTTTTCTGGAAGAATCCACAGGCAGTGCATTCATGCTCCTGGCACAGCAATCCTAAGAGGAGCTAAGAGTAAAGGCCCCAGCAAGTTTTTGACAGGTGCACAATGAAGCAGAATTACTACCAAAGACAAGGGAAGACCTGGGGCGCACAGTGACCTCCAGTAACCACCCACTCCCACTCCTCTGCAGGCTCCTCAACCTTCGGACACTTGTGATGAATTTACTAGCTCTGGGCAGAATCACAGTTACCTAGACTTTGACGGTATGGGGCTGTTCTGAAACTCTAGATAATAAGTCTGTGCATACACATAGATGCATCTATATTTATGTGTGTGGAGATGAAAGGGAAGAAGGAAGAGCTGGGGGAAGGAGGGTTATTCCTCATTTAGAAGAAAGAGGAATTGGAACTACTTGACCCCCAATGTGGGGCTTGAACTCACGATCCTGAGCCACCCATGCACCCCAGAACTACCTGACCTCTTCACTACTCCATCATCTATAGGACCTTGTGCAAAAATCTCTACACATTTGTAAGTTGAAACCCCATGTTGGGTGTAGAGATACTTAAAAATAAAATCTCAAAAAAAAAAAAGAAAATATAGTAATGTATGATGCTATTCACAATAACAACTTTTTTAAAAAGATTTTATTTATATGAGAGAGAGAGAGAGAGAGGTAGTGCAGGTGGGAGGGGCTGAGGGAGAAGGAGAGGGAGTCTTAAGCAGACTGTGCACCGAGTGCAGAGCCTGACCCAGGGCTCAATCTCAGGACCCTGAGATCATGACCTGAGCTGAAACCAGAGTCTAACGCTTAACCAACTGCACCACCGAGGTGCCCCTATTCATAATAACAACTTTTAAAAAGTATAATTTAAATAAAGATATATGCACCCCTATGTTTATTGCAGCATTATTTACAATAGCCAAGATATGGAAACAACCTAAGTGTCCACTGATAGATGAATGGGTAAAGTTCTGGCAAAAAAAAAAAAAAGTTCTGGCAGATGGGTGCCTGGGTGGCTCACTTGGTTAAGTGACTGCTTTTGGCTCAGGTCATGATCCTGGAGTCCCAGAATTGAGTCCTGCATCAGGCTCCCTGCTCAATCGGGAGTCTGCTTCTCCCTCTGACCCTACCCCTCTTGTGCACTCTTTAAAAAAAAAAAAAAAGAAGTTCTGGAAGATAGATACACACACACACACACACACACACACACAATGGAGTATTACTCAGCCATAAATAGTGCTCGCTTTGGCAGCACATATACTCAGGCATAAATAAGAATGAGATCCTGCCATCTGCAACAACATGGATAGATGTAGAGCATATTATGCTAAGTGAAATAAGTCAGACAAAGACAAGTACCATATGATTTCACTTATATATGGAATCTAAAACACAAATGAACAAAGAAACAAACAAATACAGAGAACAAACTGATGGTTGCCAAAGGGGAGGTGAGTGTGGGGATAGGTGAAAAAGATAACGGGGATTAAGAGATACAAACTTGCAGTTATCAAATAAGTCACAGAGATTAAAATTACAGCATAGGAAATATAGTCAACAATATAGAAATAATGTTGTTGGTGACAGATGGTGACTACACTTATCATGGTGAGCACTGAATAATGTATAGAATTGTTGAATCAGGGGCACCTGGGTGGCTCAGTTGGTTAAGTGTCTGCCTTCAGCTCGGGTCATGATCTCAGGGTCCTGGGATTAAGCCCCACATCGGGCTCCCTGCTCGGAGGGAAGCCTGCTTCTTTCTCTCCCACTCCCCCTGCTTGTGTTCCCTCTCTCGCTGTGTCTCTCTGTGTCAAATAAATAAATAAAATCTTTAAAAAAAAAAAGAATTGTTGAATCACTATGTTGTACATTTTAAAGTAATATAACACTGTATGTTAATTATACTTCAATAATTTTTAAGAAGTAAAATATACCTAAGGAATAAATTTAATAAGAAATGGATAGTCCCTATATGAAGACAACTAAAAACTGCTGAGGAATGTATGTGAAAGATGACATAAACAGGAAGACAAATCTGTTCTTCGATAGGAAAAACCCCTTAAAGGAGTGGTCTACGCCTACAGCTCAGATGTCTCTTCTCTCCCTTGAGTCCACTCCAATCAGGCTTTCACTCCGTCACTCCACTATAATTGTTCTTATCAAGGTCACTGGTGATCTGCACATTACTAAACTCCAATGTCACTTCTCATTTCTCCACTAACTTGACCCCTAGCATCATTTGAGGAAAGTGGATCCTTTGTCCTTGACGTTGTTGGCATCCAGGAAAACACACACACACACACACACACACACACACACATATTCTCTTTCTCTCTCTCTCACCTAGTTCTATTCTTACCTTTCTGGCCATTCCTTCCCATACTCTTTAGCTTGCTTCCCCTCATCTCCCCACCTGTAATGTTACACAGTCCCAGGACTCAGTCCTTGGACCTCCAGTGTATCTATACTCATTCTTTAGGTGTCTTATGCAGTCTTGCGGCTTCAATTACTTTCAAGTGCTGATAACTTGAGCATTGGACTTACCAGCCGAGATCTCTCCTCTAAACTCTAGACCTCTCTGACCTTGTCTCCTATTCTCTGTACTACTCTAATCACGATGGCCTCTCTTCCTCCTGTTCTTTGAAAATACCAGTGTGTGTTCACCTCAGGACCTTTGCACTTGCTGTTTCCTCTACCTGAAATGCTCTTTCCCCTACCTGAAATGCTCTTTCCCCAGACATTCACATGGCTTGCTTCCTCCCTCCCTTCCTTCAGAACTTTACTCAAGAGATTCCTCATTGAGATCTTCCTGACCATCTTACACAAAGTGCACACAAATACTTATATTCCCCTTTTCCTCTTTAACCTTGTCTCTTTATCACTTTTGGCCACCTAATATCTTATATTATTTATTTATCTTGTTCATATTCAGCCTCTCCTCTAATATACATCTCCTGAAAGATACTCTAGGTCAGAGTTATCAAATAGAAATATGATTGAGCCACATGTGCAACTTAAAACTGTCTAGTAGCCATGTTAAACACATAAAAAGCAACAAGTAAAATTAATTTTAATTACATATTTTATTTTACCCAATATATCACTTCAACATGCAGCACTAGCAACATTTAAATGCTTATCAGTAATGACATGTGGCCAGTGGCTACCATATTGGATGGTGCAGCTCTAGAATGTAAGCTTCATCAATGGCAGGGCTTGGTGTGGATTTTGTAACTAGAAAATGCAGGCACTTCATAAATTTCTTTGAAAGAATGAATGATTTGATATTACATTGAGTCTCCACCCAATAATCCATACATTCAATATAATCCCAAATAACAGATATTTCTTTTAATTTATTTTTGTTTTAAGAGGGGGTGGGCAGAGGGAGAGAGAGAATCTTAAGCAGGCTCCATACCCAGCATGAAGCCCAATATGGGACTCGATTTCACAACCCTGAGATCATGACCTGAGCTGAAATCAAGAGTCAGTTACTTAACCCACTGAGCCACTCAGGAGCCCCTCAAATACCCCATTTTATAAACAGGTGTTTCCTCTTCCCTTTCTGTAACTTACTGAGCAGGGCATAAAAAAGTGAGGCAGTAATAATTAACAGACATCCTAAAGAAAACCCAAAACATAAGAGACAGCTTCAGTGCCTCATTTTGAAAGAGTTGAATTTGTAAGAGAAGTCTCAGGCAATATTCATTACTCATGAAGTGAAAAATAAACAGCCCCAGAACTAGAGGGTGGAGTTAAAGGGATACAAGCTAAGGGAGGGGGAATCAAGAAGAAACAAGTTTGTAATACAAATTTTTACAAAATGATGTGCTTTGAAAATTTCTCTAAATACTAAAAATTCTAAATTCAGATTAAGCAGCCAGACAAATACTATAAATAAAACCACATATGTTAGCTAGGAAAAGTCATCACCACTCAGAAAAATTAAAACTGAAAATTTAATTCTAAGCAAAACTGCACGCTCAACCATCAAAAAAGAACATATTTGTCATGCCTAAATAAATAATATCTAAATATTTATAACTAATATTGGTAAGAACTTGATTTTTGCTCAGCTGATTTATGCAGATTTTACATATTTCCCCATAGTCTATTCTCACTTTTAAATAAAAGGGTAATACAGAATATTTCATTAAATTTTGAGTAAAAAAATCCAGACAGGTAGATAAGCATCCTCATTATTACCTACTAGGTAAAATGTGAATATTTAGACTCCCCAACCAGAACTTCAGAAATGTCTTTGGAGAGAGAGGGTAAATTAATAAGAAAAAATCATCTGTGAGACCTAAAGTCATAGATGCCTGGTGTGAGTTACCTTATGGTTTTTAGAGGGCTTTTCTGCTCAGTAGCGATGCCTGCTTAGACATCTGGGGGGATTTGCAAGCGGGGGGGGGCTTGGGAAGTAAAGAATGTGCAACAACATAAACACCGCCACATGAACTCCAAACGCCTCAGTGTAACAGGTATTTTTGCGGTTCTTTTAAATTGCAAAATGTGTTTATAAGTACAAATAAAGTTTCAAACTGCACTAAAGGAATGTACTTCAGCTCCAGGTTCCACAAAAATATATGCTTCCTGCTCATGCCTCAAAATGCTACACGGATGAATGAGTCCCCCAACATGAGATGCTTTCAGGAGTTATGTGTGCAGGAGGCCTGAGCAACAATGATCTTCCCTACGCAGGGTGAGCTCTTGTGATCCTCTTCGAAGAGAATCAGTGAAGCGTAAATCTTTTGCAAGGGTTCCAATCTTTCTAAGAATCCTATCTTTCAAGTCATTTGGATACAAAACATTATGACCTCAGTTCTAGCATCACAAAAATCTGTGCGCCTTCCATCTTGACTTTTGACCTATCTACACAGTGAGTCCTTGATAAATACAGGGCATAAACACTGTGGCTGACTATGAATTTAAATACTAACATGGTGTCCAGTAAATAGCTGAGGAATCTACCAAGATATCACAAGTGTAGCACAAAATAGGATTCATAATATCTAATCAAAATGAATGAAGTATATGCCACCCAAAGCAAACTCCAAACCATAAATCAACTTACCATAAGTATCTGTTGTATTCAGAAGGAAAAAACAAAAAAAAAGACTTCCCTGTTGTATCAATAAATAATATGCCATGTATTATAAATATCAACTGATTTGTAGTTTTTCTCTTAGAGAATTCATGGATGAAGTTTAATTAACCAACCTCAGAGCATTAGATTCATTAGCAAAGTTGTTGAAACCTTACTTTGTGGGGAAAAAATTTTAACAAAGCCAATCAATAGCTTTTCATATAGAGCTCTTACAAACTGATAGTTTACAAGAAAGTGAATACTTTAAAAAAGTGCACAAGAAATTCACAGGCATTTCACACACAGAGAAGAGAATGAAATTCAAGAGCTAAAAATATATACAAATGTTTGGCTTTCTTTATGATCAAACAAAAATAAAACAATAAAAAGAATTTTTTTACCTAGAAAATGGAATGTAAAAAATTAGAATAATCAATACTGACAAGAGGGCAAAGAAAACAAACATGTACTGTTAGTAAAAATTTCTGGAAAGCAATTCAGCAATATATGTCAAAAGCTTTAAAAATAGGGGTGCCTGGGTGGCTCAGTTGGTTAAGCGTCTGCCTTCAGCTCATGATCCCCAAGTTCCTGGAGTCCCACATCAGGCTGCCTGCTCAGCAGGGAGTCTGCTTCTCCCTCTCTCTCTGCTCCTTCCCTAGGCTCATGCTCTCCCTCTCTCTCTCTCTCAGATAAATAAATAAAATCTTTTTAAAAAAGCTTTAAAAATATAAATAATTACCTTTTCCTTCAGCAATTCCATTTCTCTTTAAGGAAAGTAACCTCAAGAGTTACATACAAAAATGTTTATTGAAGTATTACCTGTAAAAGTGAAAAACTGGAAACCACCTAAAGCTTCAATAATATGGGAACAGTTTAGTAAACTGAAATATATTCAATATATTTCACTCAATGTAGTACTGTCTTTTAAACAAAATGATGTTGAAAAACTGAGTAGTGGGGCACCTGGGTGGCTCAGTTGTTAAGTGTCTGCCTTCGGCTCAGGTCATGATCCCAGGGCCCTGGGATAGAGCCGAACATCGGGCTCCTGCTCTGTGGGAAGCCTGCTTCTCCCTCTACCAGTCCCTCTGCTTGTGTTCCCTCTCTCACTATGTCTCTGTCAAATAAATAAATAAAATCTTTAAAAAAAAAGAAAAGAAAAACTGAGTAGTATGGGGAAAAGCTCATAATATAATTATTAAGGGGGAAAAGTTACAAAACATCATGAAGAGTATGATCTCAATGTTGTGTACAAAAAATATATATAAGGATATATACCAATATAGTAATAGCGGTTTAACTATAGGTGGAAGGATTGGAGATGTTTATCTTCTTTTCTGCTAAATTACTATATTACCTACTTTTCTACAATGAATATGTATTAATTTTGTGACTATGTACCTTCCCCATAACAAACCAAAAAGGTAGATACTATCAGTATCTCCATTTTAAATACGATATAACTGAGGAATAGAGAGGTTAAGTAACTTGTCCAAGGTCACACAGTTAGTATGTCATGGAGCCAGGATTTGTCCTAGGTGACCTAGCTCCCAAGTCTAATCTCTTAACCACTTTGCAATGATTCATATTTTTTAAAAATTTAAAGCAAAATGCCAGATAATCTATAATTACATGCACTATAAATTCTTAAAGAAAGAGGATCCTTGTGGACCAGAATTTTCAGGGCATATTGGGAGGCAGGGGGTAAAGCCGGAAGTTCTCTCCTGTCTTCAAGTTGTCCCTTTTTTGTTTTAGGTTTTTAGTCAGGTTATCTGAAACGTGATTTATTTACTCTTCTATCACCATTCTCCCTCCCCTCAACACACACACAAACACATATCATCAAAATCTCAAGCGGTAATTGGCAACACTCTCCTGCTCCCTTCCCAGGCCACAACAATTCCCTGATAATTTCTTTCCTGTTCCTAAAAGCCAAGGTGGGTCCCACACAAGTAATCCTCAGAAGTCTATCCAGACATATTAAAATTTTACCTCACAATCTGGGAAGAAACAAAGTATCTTCCATTTCCCTTACAAATAGAAATGTATGCTCTTTTCCCCTAAGGATGTTACAGGGTGGTTGAGATGAAAGCAATGTAAGTTCTTGGAAAGGTGCTATTAAAATACAAAAGACTCTTGACAAACTATGGTGTGTCACATAAGAATAGATAAGATTACAGGATCTTTTCCTGTGTATCACATGTCATTCCTGCTCTGGCCTTGGAACAAAAGCCTGACAGATGTAAGTGCTTGTAGATAACACTGAGCCAGGGTGCATTGCGATTTCCGTAAGGGTGCAGATGATCAAGTTGCAAGAGACTAAAAAAATGTCTTATGTAACTTAGAGGAAAAAATATTACTAATCAGTATAAAGCAAGCTTCAGACATCTGTTGTTCTAAAATTGGACACTTGATCAGGTTAAAAAGAAGAGAAATTCCTGCTGGTGGAAGCAGGAATTAGGCTACTAGATAAAATATCACCACTAGTGATGAAATTATCTTATTACAGAACAATGGCAGCTTTTTAACTTCAGGGACCAATAACAGTTCTCCTCAGTTACAGTTCATAAGAAGTATTTTATTCTGTTATTCCAAAGCTTCTTCAAGGCAGGCTCCAGTTACTGAGGGCTGTGGTCTTACACCTAACTGATAAATTACATTGGTTCTTATCTCCAGTACAAAGATATTCATTATCATATCTTTGTTTTGCAAAAGTGAACCTAACAAAAGACTGCCTTACCAAAGAATGAGATTAGTTAGTATGAGCTCCTTCAATGATAAAAATTTATTGAAAAATCTTAAAATTCATATGAAACCCCAAAAGACAAAGCAATCTTGAGCAAAAAGAACAAAGCTGAAAGCATCACACTACCTGATTTCCAAATGTACTACAAAGCTATAGTAATTAAAACAGCATGGTACTATAGCCTAATGAAACAGAATAGAGAGCCCAGAAATAAATTGATGCATTTATAGTCAATTGATCTTTGAGAAAGTTGCCAAGAATACACAGTGGGGAAGGACAGTCTCTTCAATAAATGGTGTTGGGAAAACTGATTATGCACATGCAAAAGAATCACATTGGACCCTTATCTCACTCCTTATGTAAAAATCAACTCAAAATGGATTAAAGACTTAAACGTAAGAACTGAAACTGTAAGACCACTAGAAGAAAACATAGGGAAAAATCTTCTTGACACTGGTGTGAGCAATGATTTTTTGGATATGACCTCAAGCACAGAGGCAACAAAAGCAAAAATAAATAAATGGGATTGCATCAAACTAAAAAGCTTCTGCACAGCAAAGGAAACAATCAACAGAGAGAAGAGACGACCTATGGAAAGGGAGAAAATATTCGAAAATCATCCAAAATATATAAGGTACTCAGGGTGCCTGCGTGGCTCAGTCAGTTAAGCATCTGCCTTCCGCTCAGAGCATGAGCCCACAGTCCTGGGATCCAGCCCTGCATTGGGCTCCCTGCTGAGCGGGAAGCCTGCTTCTTCTTCTCTCTCTGCCATTCCCCTTGCTTGTGCTCTCCCCCTGCTTGTGCTCTCTGGCTCTCTCTCTCTCTGCCAAATAAATACATAAAATCTTTAAATATATATAGTACTCAAACCACCCAATAGCAGGAAAACAAATAACCCAATTTAAAAGTGGGCAGGGGAGCCTGGGTGTCTCAGTTGGTTGAGTGTCAGATTCTTGATTTTGGCTCAGGTCATGATCTCATGGGCCGTGTGATGGAGCCCTGCATGGGGCTCCATGCTCAGCATGGATTCTGCTTGTCCCTCTTCCTCTGCTCCTTGTCCCCATTCCTGTGCATGCACTCTCTAAAATAAATAAATAAATCTTAAAAAAAAAAAAAAAAGGTGGGCAAAGGACCTGAATAGACATTTCTCAAAAGAAGACATAAATAGCCAACAGATATGTGAAAACATGCTCAATAACACTAATCATCAGGGAGATGTAAATCAAAACCACAGTGAGATATCAGCTCACATCTGTTAGACAGGCTAGTATCAAAAAGACAAAAGATAACAAGTGTTGGTGAAGATGTAGAGAAAAGGGAACCCTTGTACACACTTGGTGGGAATGTACATTGGTGCAGCCACCATGGAAAACGGAAGGGAGGTTCCTCAAAAAATTAAAAAAAGAAGGGCACCTGGTGGCTCAGTCGTTAAGCGTCTGCCTTCGGCTCAGGTCATGATCCCGGGGTCCTGGGATCAAGCCCCGCGTTGGGCTCCCTGCTCGGCGGGAAGCCTGCTTCTCCCTCTCCCACTCCCCCTTCTTGTGTTCCTGCTTTTGCTGTCTCTCTCTGTCAAATAAATAAATAAATATCTTTAAAAAATAATTAAAAATAGAACTCCTATATGACCCAGAAATTCCACTTTCGGGTATACATTCAAAGGAAATGCAAACAGGATATCAAAGAGGCATCTCCTCTCCTGTGTTTATTGCATCATTATTCACAATAGCCACAGCATGGAAACAACCTAAATGTCCACTGATGGATGAGTGAATAAAGAATGTGGTGCATATATATACAGTGGAATCTATTTCAGCCTTAAAAAAGAAGTAAATCCTGTCAGTTTTAACAATGTGAATTAACCTGGAGGGCTTCTTTACCCTACCTGAAATAAGCCAGACAGAGAAAGACAAATACTATATGATCTCACTTATATGTGGAATCTTTGGGGGAGAAAAAAAGGTGAACTCATAAAAACAGAGAGTACTAAAGAGGTTGCCAGGGGCTGGCAGGTGGGGAAAATAGGGTACAAACTTTCAATTATAAGAGGAATAAGGTCTGAAGATCTAATGTACAACATGTTGACTATAGTTGATAACACCATATATAATTGAAATTTGCTAAGAGAGTAGAACTTAAATGTTCTTAACAAAAAGTGAAAAAAAAAAAAAGGTAAACGTGAGGTAATGGAAGTGTTAACTCCAGAGGGGGAACCCTTTCACAACGTATAGGTATATCATCATGCTGTACACCTTAGATATCTTGCTAAAAAATTAAACTTACAATTTTATTTGTCAATTAGGCCTCAATAAAGCTGGGGGGGAGGAGGAGGAGAAAAAAAAAAAAGACAAATGCCTCAACAATGGTTTCTGATTAAAGACAGTTTATTAAACACCTCCTCAGTCTCCTCTCCCACCAAAGACCCCGCTAATGTGAGAAAAAAGGAATAAACACAAGTGCCATTAAGAAACAGAACATGGCGGGGGGGGGGGGTGCCTGGGTGGCTCAGTCGGTTATGTGTCTGCCTTTGGTTCAGGTCCCTTCAGCTCAGGTAGTGATCCCCAGGTCCTCGGATTGAGCCCCGTATCCAGCTCCCTGCTGCCCTTTCCCCACTCTCACACTCTCGATGTCTCTCTCTCAAATATAAATAAACAAATAAACAAACAAATAAATAGAGAAGTAGGAGTGGCCAAAAGTGGAGGAGAGATTTAATAGTTACACAAGATGGAAAGTGGAGAAGCGGTAACTGTTATACCAGGGGTGGGAAAAGCCTCAGCGTGGTGTTTACGGAGGGGACACTTGCAGAAAGGGACAATTTTGCTCTACAAATCCCTACTGAGTTTTGGGACTTAGAACCATTTGGCACTGGGGAGGACACAATACCCAAATTGGGGAGAACCTGTCAGCATTTGTATCTTGTAATCAGTGCCCTACAGCACTGATTCATTATCACACTCTCGTCTCAAACATGATAATATTTTTTTTTTAAGATTTTATTTATTTATTTGAGAGAGAGAGACTGAGAGAGAGAGCACATGAGAGGGGGGAGGGTCGGGAGGGTCAGAGGGAGAAGCAGACTCCCCGCCAAGCAGGGAGCCCGATGCAGGACTCGATCCAGGGACTCCAGGATCATGACCTGAGCCGAAGGCAGTCGCCCAACCAACTGAGCCGCCCAGGCGCCCTCAAACGTGATAATATTAAAAACTATGTGCACACACCCACCCGCACACACAGGTGAATCCTTCCAGTACTGAGGACTGAGCAGAAGGCAGATGCACACCTGCTGGCCATGCCCCTCCCCTGCACTAATCACCACACACCCCTTTCTCACCAAGCCGCTCCTTTACTCCACGGAGGTCTCACTTTCTGCCTTTATTTCCTGTGCAGCTGAACAGTTTGGGCCTATAATGCCTTGCAGAGATGTGTAAGTGACAGCAGTAAAGGTGGTGCAGAAGTGCCTGAGGCACCCTGCAGAAGGCAAAGGATGGAACTTAAGACCAGCAGGTAATCAGGGACACGTGGAAGTACCTCCTAGACATCACTGGGAAGACTGATGAGGGTCTGGAAGAACCTATGGCTAGAGTACATCAGGGCTTCAGAGAACATGGTGCCAAGAACATCTCCAAAGGACTTATGCATAACCCAACCTGTTCATGCTGATTCATTTCTCGCTGTCATTTCTCAAAGCGTATACTGAGCTGAAAAGTGGATCTTGATTATGAGCAGTCAACGCCCCCATTCCAGGCACAGAACACTGTCAGTCAAGCATCTACTCTCTCAAGATGGACTGAAAGGAGTTTTCTTCAAAATTTCTCATTTTTTAAAAAATATTTTACTTATTTATTTGAGAGAGAGGGAGCACAAGCAGGGGGAGCAGCAGAGGAAGAAGGAGAAGCAGGCTTCCCCCTGAGCAGGGAGCCCGATGTGGGGCTCGATCCCAGGACGCTGAGATCATGACCTGAGCTGAAATCAAGAGTTGGACACTTAACCAACTGAATCACCCAGGTGCCCCCAAATTTCTCATTTTTATTATGAAATATTTGACACGTATAAAAGACTGTATGTAATACATTACACATATGTTAGTAGTGAAAATGATAATAAAGCTCACTTCCCAATTTAGAATATAACCAGTAACAGTGAAACTTTATGCTCACCCCAATCACATATCCAAAGTGTAAACACTATTTTAATTTTGTATTTAGTTTCCTTTGCCATTATGATGGTTTTGCCACACATGCATATATCTACAAGCCATATAACACTGTTTTATTTTTCAATTTGTAAAATTAATATTAATATTGTATTAATTCTTCTGTGGCTTGCTTTTTTTTCTGCCAACATTATAAGCTTCCTCTCTAGAAATTTTGAACGGTTTCTAAGGCACATGCTTCATATGCACCACATTTTGCCCATAAAGCCTCCAATTGCCTTTTAGTCTTAAACATGAACAAAAAACCAAGGATCACCAGACATTCAAGTAAAGTTTCCAAAATGAAAAGGAGAGACCACAGTAAGCAAAAAGAAATAACCCTGGAGTAAGTCCCTGAGATAATGCTGGTAACTGACAAGAACTTAAAAAAAAAAAAATTGAATTAGTATTCGCAGAAAGATTAAATAAAGTATTATAGAATAAGTTACAATGAAAAAAGAATGATCAGAGAACAAAAGAGAGTTCTTGGAAATAAAATGCAACTGACAACATTTTAAAAATTCAATAGGTGGATCAAAAGTTTAAAAAAATCCCCCAGGAAGTAGAACCAAAAGACAGAAATAGAAATAGATACAGAAAACTTAAGCAAAAAGAGGTTCAATCCAATAAGTCCAATATCTGCATATCAGAAGTTTTTAAAGAGAAAGGAAAGAAGACAGGATAATTATCAAAGAAATGATAGAAGAAAATTTCCCAGAAGGGAAAAGCAAGTCTCCATATTGAATGAGCCAAACACAATGAATGGGGGGGAAAAAATGAACCACACCATGTGGTTGACATTTCAGAGTTACCAAATTCTCTAGATGGAGAAGGAAAGATCATTTTTAATTTTTTTGATCATTTTAAAAAAGAGGATAAGGATCCATTCCATTTTCTCTTCCTCCTCATTACTCTGGGATGAGTGTAACCATTTGAAGATGTACCAAAAAAAGACATCCAATCAATTACACTAAAAGCCCCTGACTGTCCTAGAAGTAAACAAGTCACAGTTTATTGCTAATGTGAAGTAGTGGGACCGGTGAGTTTACAAAGCACTGTAATAAAGTTAGAAGCTACAGTTATAAATAAAAGCTGCCTTGGAAGGGATCGATGTTCTGCACTCTGCTAGTCCTGTTTCCCACAAGCTGAAAGACTTTATGCTGAGCATAATATTTTGTGAAGCAGGAAATCAAGTTCCCATCATGAATATGCTAAAAACTAGAAACTCATCTTGGTGGCCAATTCATAGGGGTACCTGTGTACTTTTCTGTTTTTTAAAATGTCTCTAAAAATAAATAAAAGGGCTCAAGTAACAAGGGATCTGTTAAAACAGAAAGTCTGTTATAGGAAGTAATTGCCCAGCAACAATCTTTCATTGTCTTACCCAACAGACCTATTCTCTCTGCGACAAAAGGTTATATGTGAAATATGAAAGAACATGGAGTCGTGAACCCCACTCCAATCAGGACTTGGGAGTGTTGGTATTTCCGAAGCAATCCAGTCACCACACTAAGTGCCTGGGATTCTCTGCCCTGTACGTGCTCTTCAGCCTTTACCAGGCGGTCCCTTCACTCTAGGTCTCTATCCTGCAACACAGAGACATCTTTGTTCCTCAGGCAGACAGACAGAAGCCAAGGGAGAGCTTGTAGTACGTGTTTGGAAAGAACTGCTTATTATTCACCCATCTCTACCACAAATAAATTTTAAAAACTTGTTTTGTCTCTGCAAAACTGTCAGATCCCAAACAAACACAAACACTGCTAACTTCCTTCACTACATTTTTGAGACTAGCAAACCAGTCACCTCTAATGAGCCTGTGAAGTGGGGCAGAATATAACTAAATTAATTCTTAGTTATATTTTCAGATAGGAATTGCAAAAAACGCAGTGTGACGAGTACCCAATTTATTAGACACACTTCCAGGGGTGTAAAGGTTCAAGAACATCATTTCTAATATTCTAGTCACAAGAGTCTGGATTGAATACTGCACACATTTCTGCAGCTGTGTGAAGTCCAGTCAAACTACAATACGTTAGGGGGCTTTTTAAATAATGTTCCTCATTTTCCTTTATGAATAAACCCCAAACATCTTTATTTAACAAATGATACTGAGTCATTGAGTGAATGTACACTGCTAAAAATATTTAGATCCTAGAGTATTAGCATCAATTTTGCAATGGACATAAATTGATTTAACATAAAGCCAGAATCTCATACTTCTTCATGCTGCAAAGTTACTTGGGTAACTGTAGATCTTCCTACAAAAAGCAAATAATACTTTAGCACAGTCTGTCATCAGAAATCACATTTCACACCAATTCTATTATCTCCCCTCAACTAATAGACTGAACCTATTACTACTACTCACCTTCACCTCTGTTCAACTTGCTTCTCTTCCTTTTTCTATTCTTCCTGCTCCTTAGCACATGATCTTCTGTCATTTCTAATACAGTCTCCTACTCACAAAAAGGCATATATGATAATTGAAACTGCTGATCCCAATTTCAAGAAACTCAGTAACTCCCGAGGTGTGTATGAATTCTTTGGAACTAACGTTCTACTTTGTGAATCCTGTACACTGATACGGCATCAGTACAACCCAGCAAGAGTGGATAATTTGACCCTGAGATAATGATTTCATTTCTTTCTCTACCCCTCCACTGTCTCTCATTCTGAAACGCCCCCAACTAGCAAATGTAACAGAAAACTTGAGAGAAAAATAATTCTTAAAAATGTATACTTCCTAAATCTTGTTAATCTATAGGGCATTTTTGAAACTCCTCTGATTTTAATAGTTGCTTATCTAAGTTGATTTGTCTTGTAAATATTGCCCAGACTCTCTCTTTAGAAAAAAAGGAAAAAATTAATTTGTTATTTAGTAATGATAACTACATTGTTATCCAAATGGATCAATGTCAGGCAAGTTTCCTATCTCCGTGATCATGATCTTTCAGGTACCATTATTCCCAAATCTGGTATGCTTTTGGAAAAGGCTGTCTAGATCCTCAATTTGAAAAATTGAGGAAGAGCTCCAGGAGGACAATTCTAAAAAACTGCCACAAGGGAAAGTGAATTATTTGATTTAAAAGTAAAATGCTTGTTTTCAAAAAATGTATCCTCCCTAGGGCCAAGGATAATATCTAATCAATTTTACACAGTAGCAGCATAGTTCTGGAAACATTAGAAATACAGATTATCTGCTTTCTTCATCCATATAATAATTAAGCAGATGCATATTTATGGAAAGAAATAAAGGTGGGGCCTGATACATCTGCTTATGACTGCCATCATGTTTAAGTAAAACCAACCCTAACTCTTAGAAGGCTGCTTGGATAAATAAATGATCTTTAGATGGCAGTGGAAATAGAGGCTGGAGGACTAGATCAGGAAAAGTGGCAGAGTTCAGTTCTTGGGAACAGAAGCTTTTAATTCACTTGAAATTCATTTGAGTTATTGCTGGATTTATGGAAACTGAAGTGATGAACTTAAAGGCATGGTAATTTGGAAGAATAGAGACTATAAGAAAAAGGAAAGACAAATGAGGATGAAGTTTGTGAACCAACAGGATACGAGGCACCTACATCTGCAGGAGTGCACACCCCCTACACACACACACAGATTGCCCTAGGTTGCTCTGTCACCACTCTGCAAAATCAAAGGGTGGATCCAAGGTGGACAGCAGGAGTAGCTCCCCATGGTGCTGAACCCCAGGGCATGCCATAGGCCAAAGACTAGGTAGGACCACTGTCCCTCAGTGGAATGTCACATACATTCTCCTCCTTCATAACGTTAGAGCCCAAAATCATCACCAGTTTTCCCCCTATAATTTCCATTTATAAGTTGCACCATTCAAATAGATTAATTAGAAATCCTCTTTCCATATAACAGACTAAAAACTGAGGAAAAAATAGTTCAATTAATTTATTAGGGTTCGGGCACCTGGGTGGCTCAGTCAATTAAGCATCTGCCTTCGACTCAGGTCATGATGCCAGGGTCCTGGGATTGAGTCCCACTTCGGTCTCCCTGCTCAGCAGGGAGCCTGCTTCTCTCTCTCCCTCTGCCTCTCCCCACCTCTGCTCCTGCATGCCCTCTCTCTCTCTCACTCTCTCTCAAATAAACAAATAAAATCTTTTTTTTTAAATATTTTATTTATGTATTCATAAGAGACAGAGAGAGAGGCAGAGGAAGAAGCAGGCTCCCCGCTGAGCAGGGAGCCGGATGCAGAACTCGATCCCAGGACCCTGGGATCATGACCTGAGCTGAAGGCAGACGCTTAACCATCTGAGCCACCCAGGCACCCAACAAATAAAATCTTTAAAAAAATTTTTATTAGGGTTCAGAAAGCCAGAAAACTTCAGACTTATAACTCTAGCCTGTGAGTCACAGTTTCCTAGTAACATAAGCCAAAATTCCAACTGCCATATTTTAGAGTTCAGAATCCACCATTTGATTTAAGATCAGTATCTCAAATGAATGATAAAGCTAAATAGAAATCTACTAATATATAAATGCATGTATTTGGATTAGTATAATGCTTTTAGTCAGGCATAGAAACTGAACATACAAAGTTATCTTGAGGGGCGCCTGGCTGGCTCAGTCGGTAGAGCATGCGACTCTTGATCTCAGGGTGGTGAGTTTGAGCTCCACACTGGGTGCAGAATTTATTTTTTTTTTTAAAGTTATCTTGAAAACTTCTAAAAACATTAACTCATTAAGTGTGTGAAGTAGAAAGCTAGCATTTAGTAATGTTTAATTTTTTTATTATTATTAAATAAGCTGGCAACAATCATATTGAGAGATGAGAATCATAACCTCTCAACTGGGTCACTCTCCAATTCCTGGCTGCCATAATCTGGGCCTAATCTTCAATAGTCTCCTTCATGAATGATCCCAACGAAAAGTTTATGTAACTATAATTTAGATTTTATGCGACTACTGGTCAAACAGCCCAACTATCTTGATAGATAAGTAGTAAAGAAAAGAATGGGATAGAAGGTGTTATGGGCTGAATTGTGTGCACCCAAAATTTGTATGTTGAAACTCTAACTCCTAGTACTAGAAATGAGACTGTAGTTGGAGACAGGGCCTTTAAAGGAGAAATTAAGTTAAAATGAGGCCATTAAGGTGAAGCCCTAATCCAATAGGACTGGTATTGTTATAAGAGAAAGAGACACCAGGAGTGCACACACACACAGGAAAGACCATGTTTAGGTACAGTGAGAAGGTGGCCATCTGCAAGCCAAGGAGAGAGGTCTCAGCGAAACCAAATCTGCTAACATCTTGATCTGGAACTTCCAGCCTCCAGAACTATGACAGGATAAATTTCTGTTGTCTAAGCCACCCAGTCTGTGCTACTTTGTCATGGCAGCACTGGCAAACTAATACAGAGGAGAAACTCATAGATCACAAAAAGAGAGAGAGAGGAGACAAAACAAAAACAATTTAAGGAACAACATTAAACCATAGTTTCTAAAGATGTGCACTTGGGTAACCAAAATATAAAAAAATAAATAAATAAGAGGAAATGGTTAACTATAACAGGCAGCCTTCACTTCACATGGTTCTAGTATGCACAATTTCAGTTCCTAGAGTTTAGTTAAATCACACCAATTCTCCAACAATACAGTTCAAATCTCATCATGGTATATTAACTGAGAAACCACATCAAGTCCAAGCTTGAGTAATACTCTTCAGTCTGTAAGTCACTATGTGATTAACAGAATGTGCATCATGATCAGTGACGAATCACGTCCCATCTTCCAAAGTGTCAGTGATCGGTGGCGCCTCACTTGTTATTCAGTTCACAGACAGTAAACCATGTATTGGTATTGTCAGCTCATCTCCCACTGAGAAACCCACACAATATTTTTTTTTTTTTTTTTTTTTTTATTTGCGAGAGAGAGAATAAGAGACAGAGAGCATGAGAGGGAGGAGGGTCAGAGAGAGAAGCAGACTCCCTGCTGAGCAGGGAGCCCGATGTGGGACTCGATCCCGGGACTCCAGGATCATGACCTGAGCCAAAGGCAGTCGCTTAACCAACTGAGCCACCCAGGCGCCCCCACACAATATTTTTTTACTGAAACGAAAATTGAGAGCGATAATTGGCCAACAAAGAAGAAAGTACACCAAAGAAATGAAAAGTGGTAACATTGGTGCGAAATCTGAATGGAAATACAATGGAGTTATAGAAGAGATAGCTGACCATGGGAATGCTGATGTTGCTACCACCTGAAGACTCTAGATGTGCAGCCAGAGGAACTTAACGAAGGCAACTCTGACATAAACGAGCAAAGTGACTGAGATGAAAAGGACAAAGAAATGCTGGCAAAAACTTCACATTAGGGGCACCTGGCTGGCTCAGTTGATAGAGCATGGGACTCTTGATTTTGGGGTTGTGAGTTCAAGCCCCACGTTGGGTGTAGAGATTACTTAAAAAATTAATTGTTTAAAAAATAATAAATTATTTTTCTTTAATTTCACATTAAAGGAACTCTTGGAGGGGTGCCTGGCTGGCTCAGGCGGTAGTGTGTGTGACTCTTGATCTCGGGCCCCACGCTGGACATACAGCTTACTTAAAAAAAAATTTTTTTTAATTTTAAAAATAAATTCTTGGGAATACTTCACAACATTAAAAGCACAAAGGATAAAATGTCAGAATTTCCAAAAGGGCTATGAAAAATTCTATCAAGGCATAGAAAAGGTACTTGTATCCTAAGTTATAGGATGGGAAGAAGGCAAACCAAACTACTCTTGGTAAGTTTTTACAAAGCAATAAAAGCTTAATTCTCAATGTTGCTAATGTTTTAAATTACAGTGTAGTAAATTTTATTGTTTTTTTTCATTTCTCTATACAATTAAAACAGACAGTAAGAGAATTTTTAATGTTGAAGCCAAATGTCTAAAAGTCCCAGAACAATTGCAATTTCCCTCACTGATTATTAAGAGAGCCTCCGAGGGCTTCAGCATGCACAATAATCTTTGCAGACCTACAGCACCATGCCATGCCATGCAAGCACTGCCTAGAGTCACTTTGGAGGGAGGGAGGGACCGGGTCACGGCTGAGATCTGACACAAGGAGGGCCTTCTGGGGTGACTGGCAGAGTTCTGTTTCCTGACCACAGTGTCTTACCCTTACCTAAGGGTATTTGCCCGGTAACAATTTGTTAAGCTAAAAAAATGCTTCTGTGACTTAAACCCATGGCAGCAGGGGACTAGTCAATGAGGACCCATCTGAAACATCAGGCCTATGGTCACCTTTCTGAGAGAAAAGAAAAGAAAAGCCACAGAAGCAGGAAAGTGACTTGGCAGAGGGCACAAAGGCTGCTGTCAGGCCTGAAACCAGAGCCCAGGTCTTCCTGGTAGCCAGGTGCGCGCTCCTCTCTTTCAAGCCTGCCAGTCTCCCATGAAACAGACGTCCCCTAAAGGGCATCTTTATTGTCCACTTCCAAGAGAGGTAATTCAGCCAGGTTTGAATGTGGAGGCCTGGGGTTTTAAGATACATTACCTAATGCTAATCAGAAAGAAAAAGACAAATAAATAAGGAGGACAAAAGAGAGTCTCTGACCTTAAAATTTGTTTCTCAAATTATTTTTCAAGTGGAGAGATTAGGCTTTGCTGTGAATCGCTGAAACAATCTGCATCCTGATCTTAGGGCAAATGATGATGAATGCCATTTATCCTATCCTGTGGGGCCGAGGCAATGCTGCTGTGGATTTATGATACCTGGTTAGGTTACAATCAATACTTGATCTTTCCTTCTACATTTAGTACCGTAATGTAACATTTTCCCCCTCACTTATAAATACCCTAGAAGCCTCTGATATTCCTTTTTTCATACCGAATCCATCAGGTATTATCACATGGCTTCCACTGCTTACTGATGTGGGGAATGTTTTCCCTTCACTTTACACACAGCTTTCATTAATACTAACAAGAAGTACACCTTAGAACAAACAAACAAAAAACAGAAACAGATTCATACACAGAACAAACTGGTGGGGGAGGGGAGTGGGCAAAATGGGTGAAGGGGATTAGGAGGTACAAGCTTCCAGTTATAAAATCAGTAAGTCATGGGATGAAAAGTAAAGCATGGGGAGTATAGTCAATAATATTGTAATAACTTTGTGTGGTGACAGATGGTAACTATACTTGCCACAGTGATCCTTTTGCAATGTACAGAAATCACTATGTCATATACCTGAAACTAATATATATCAACTATTACTTCAATTAAAAAATTTAAGGGGGGGCACCTGGGTGGCTCCATCATTAAACGTCTGCCTTCGGCTCAGGTCATGATCCAGGGTCCTGGGATCAAGCCCCGCATCGGGCTCCCTGCTCGGCGGGAAGCCTGCTTCTCCCTCTCCCACTTCCCCTGCTTGTGTTCTCTCTCTCGCTGTGTTTCTCTCTGTCAAATAAATAAATAAAACCTGGGGCGCCTGGGTGGCTCAGTCGGTTAAGCGTCTGCCTTCGGCTCAGGTCATGATCCCAGGGTCCTGGGATCGAGCCCCGCATCGGGCTCCCTGCTCGGCGGGAAGCTTGCTTCTCCCTCTGCCACTCCCCCTGCTTGTGTTCCCTCTCTCTCTGTGTCTCTCTCTATCAAATAAATAAATAAAATCTTTAAAAAAAAACCACACACACAATAACCCAAAAACAACACCTGTATTTAGAAAAAAAAATGATAGGGGCACCTGGGTGGCTCAGTCAGATAAGCATCTGCCTTCAACTCAGGTCATGATCTCAGGGTCCTGGGATCGAGTCCCGCATCGGCCTCCCTGCTCAGCGGGAAGCCTGCTTCTCCCTCTCCCACTCCCCGTGCTTGTGTTCCCTCTCTCACTGTCTCTCTCTGTCAAATAAATAAATAAAATCTTAATAAATAAATAAATAAATAAATAAATAAATAAATAAAACCTTTAAAAAAAAAAAAAATTAAGGGGAACCTGGCTGGCTCAGTCAGCTGGGCATGCAACTCTTGATCTCAGGGTTGTAAGTTTGACCCCACGGTGGGTGTAGAGATTACTTAAAAATAAAATCTTTAAGGGGCACCTGGTTGGCTCAGTCGGTTGAGTGTGGGGCCCTTGGTTTCAGCTCAGGTCATGATTTCAGCAAAGGTTGTGATTTCAGCAACATGGGATAGAGTCCTGCAGCGGGCTCCACACTCAGCATAGAGTCTGCTTGAGATTCTCTCCCTCTCCCTCCCCCTCCGCGCCCCCTACTGCTATGCACACGCGTGCACACACTCTCTCTTAAATAAATATTTTAAAAAATAAAATCTTTTTAAAAATTAAAAAAATAGGGGCGCCTGGGTGGCTCAGTCGTTAAGCATCTGCCTTCGGCTCAGGTCATGATCCCGGGGTCCTGGGATCGAGCCCCACACTGGGCTCCCTGCTCCACGGGAAGCCTGCTTCTCCCTCTCCTGCTCCCCCTGCTTGTGTTCCCTCTCTCGCTGTGTCTCTCTCTGTTGAATAAATAAATAAAATCTTTAAAAAAAAAATTTAAAAAATACTAAGTAATAATAAAATAATAACAATGACGATGTCATGCTAACATAAAAAGAGAACACTTGATATATAACCGAGATGTTAACTTCCATCCAATTTAATTGGCTAGTATATTCAGAGCAAATACTAAAAGTCTTTAAGATTTATTCTTTAACACTCAAAGTTAACGTCCCTGACAGTAAGGGAATTCCAAAGGCTGGGGAAAGAGAGACATCGTAAGAGACTGCACATAAGTCCTGGGGCAAACCTGACACAACAGTTTATGTTCTACTTTCAGATGCACAAAAAACAGGGTCACTTTTAACACGGCCAGTCAATTACAAGCACAGCATTAGTGTTTTTGAGTCTTTAAATACAAAGGCAAGAATATAAATTAGTGAATTTGGGATTTAAAAAAAAAAAAAAGGAAATGCACTGAGCATTAAGACAATTACTACCTAATATATCAAAATAATAATTAGTTTTTAAAGATATAAGCTTTATTTTCTGAGGCGCCTGGCTGGCTCAGTTGGTAGAGCACCGACTCTTGATCTTAGCCTCATGTTGGGGGTAGAGGTTACTTTTAAAAAATAAAGATATAAACTTTATTTTCTTCAAAATGGCCTTTATGTTAAGGCTTCAGTAATCAAAAAGAAAGAAACCCTGGTATCTAGAGATAAATTAGACCTGTACATTTTTTGGAGGGGGGAAAGGAATAATCTAGAGCCATCAGGTTAGTAACAATAAAAGATGGCTGTTTAGTTTGCAACCTTTCAAGAATGTGGTGCTCCTCAGTGTTCCTACTTCCTGGCAAGGATGGGCTCCTGAACAGAAGATATACTCTGAATTTTAATAATTCTAATCGTATTTTAAATATCCTTGGTCTAAGGGAACTCATTATTTAAAGGAATCCTTTTAATAATCTTACATAGGATTTTTAAAATCCCTATTAGCTTGTCTTTGAAATCAATTTCCCTAGATGTCTCCCAGCAGGAAGATATCTAATTAGCTGGAAATCCTTCATTGGGTGATAAAGTGTTCCCTTTCTTTACATTTCAAAGTACAAAATACCCTGGCTTACACCCAATCAAACATCCATATTTTATTTCAGCAGGGTAGCAAAAATTTAAAAAAATGTTTAAAGGCACCTGATTCTTAGTTTTAAAGCAGTGTTTCTGAACAGCAGCAACATAGCTCCACTCATATTAAGTACTGAAGATGTGAGGGTCTTTGACTCTTCCCTCAAGTTTTTATTTTTTGTTTTTTGATTCTGGGGCCTTTTGGTGGCGTCTTACATTTTTCTGTATTGTATGAAAACCCAACAGGGCCCAGGGGATTTTGCCGTTATTCATGACTGGTTCTGCAGCTCTTTACTAAGTTTTTGAATAACAAATGGAGGGAAACAAAGGCTTCAGTGAGCAAGCCATTCATTGGGTATCCCCTAAGCCAGGATAATATATTCTGGAGATTAAGGAAATTATGAACAATTAAATAAGCATCCGTTCTTAAAGCGCTTCTAAAGCACCAGGACTTAGGTTCTTCCTCTCATGGTAAATCCTTCTGCTGTTAACTTTTACCTTGATTTTTAGAACAGACAGGGCCATCATGCTAATCTTAGTGTTAATTTCTTCTCTCTTAGCATCAAAAGGCATACTGAGCTCCAGTGTAAAGCAGTCACACGCACTAAAGCCCCAGTGCCAATTTTCCTATCGTTATTTCTCTTTGGAAGCAACGCAGCCCATGGCTCTATAGGGTGGGGCCAGGCAGTGAATGATTTGATTTATAGGACAAGCCCACTGACTGGGTCCCTCAGCACGTGTTCAGAATGCCGACGATTAACACCCGCTGGGCATTCTCCTTTTGGTTGCAAGCTCTCCTATCACGTAGGCGAGGCTTCAATTCTGGGTGAGACAGGAAGAGTATCTAGCTAGAGCTGCCAGAGAAACTATTCCTAGCGACCAAAAGACAAGTTGCCACAAGGGCCTGAGTTCCGTCAAGTCTAGGCCACCTGCAACAGAATCTGGGGTGCTTGTGAAATGTGCACCTCCCCAGCCCTACTGAGTCAGTATCTAAAGGAGTCAGGGGAGGTAATCTCTGAATTGTAATGGATTTCCCAGATGATTCTCAGCAGGATAGGTTCGGAAAGTACTGGTCTAAGGAAGCTATCCCGAGGATAGGGAGGCAGAGAGCTAACTAGAAGATAACCTTAGTGACTTGCCTGAGGTCGTTTAATTTAAAGACTACTTTCTTTCTTTCTTTTTTATTTTTTTTAAGATTTTACTTAAATGTCAGAGAGAGAGAGAGAGAGAGAGAGCACAAGCAGGGGGAGTGGCAGGGGGAGCAGGCAGAGGGAGAAGCAGGCTCCCCGCCCTGCAAGGAGCCTGATGCGGGACTCGATCCCAGGACCCCGAGATAACGACCCGAGCCGAAAGCAGACACCCAACGTACTGAGCCACCCAGGTGTCCCAAAACCACTTTCTTTAACTACTTCATTAGGTAGGTCTTATTATCCCCCACTCTGATGGTGAGAAAACTATGGGCCAGAGAGATTAAGTGAGTTCTAAATAGGAGCAAAATTACTCTCAAAGCAAGTTATACTAATTTTAAGTCTCATGAAAGGGTTATTAAACTTCTCCTGTAAAGGAATAGACAGTAAATATATTAGGTGTTGTGGACCATATTGTCTCTGTGATAACTAGTCAATTCTGCCAGTGTGATGTGAGTGTGGCCATAGATAGTATAAAAATGAATGAGTTTGACTCAAAGTTCTAATAAAGTTCTCCTAAAACTTTACAAAATGAGGCAGTGGGCTACATTTGGTCCATGGCTATAATTTGCTGACCATTGCTTTGGTGTACCTTTAATTCTAACATGGGCACCATGAAATGTAACTTTTTAAAAAACTAGGACTGGGGCTCCTGGGTGGCTCAGTGGGTTCGGTGTCTGCCTTGGCTCAGATCATGATCTCAGGGTCCTGGGATCGAGCCCCACACCCGGCTCCCTGCTGGGCGGAAAGCCTGCTTCTCCCTCTCCCTCTGCCTGCCCTCCCCCTGCTTGTGCTCTCTCTCTCTGTCAAATAAATAAATAAAATCTTTAAAAAATAAAATAAAGATTAAAAAACTAGGGTTTAAAAGATGGTAAATATTAATTTGGACGGTTTCCTGAGGTAGAACAGTAATGGATAAGTGAAGCATTACTATAGTTAGTGTACACCACCAATGTTGGGGACCATTTTCTCCATGCCTCCAACTGGGCACTGGGATCTTTCATATGGTCTTACATTTAATCCCTCAATACATTCCATTTGCAGCTGTTAGAGGCTGGACATGCCAAATGGTACCCCCCCCAGGCACAAATTTACTTCAAGCAAATAAGACAAATAGGTCTGAATTTTACAACTTTAGTTTCCCTTAGTAGCAAATAAGTCAAAGTGACACATACATTTGTGATTGTGTAATACATTCCATGGCAAAGACTACTTTTTTTTTTGAAAAGGAAAAGAGTTTCACACTTTATTGCCAGCAAGTTGAAGTAGTTTTAAACTGTTACGATAACATTCATGAAGCCAATAAAACATGCATATTCTTGTTCTTTGCTAATCCCCCTCTGTTCCATCTTTCTCAAATGTACAGTTCTCTACGTGGTTGGATGACTCGAGTAAATCAAATATGCTTTGTTCCCTAATAAATATATGAATCTAGATGGCTTATTCCCATTTTCATTTATTTACATGGCAATTATGATACAATTGCTTCCAATGTGGAGGTCTCATCCATACCTTACACTATAAAGACATACTACATATATATAGATGTTTGGAAAGTGAGAGATAAATTATGTGAAGGTAGTTACACTGAACTGACTGGTCAAAAGACTACTTATCCACCAAAGAGTTCCATTCCCCTTTCAAAGTAAAGAATTATTGCTCAGAAACAATTACCAGTCAGGGAATACATTTCCCAGCTTCCTTAAATCTAGGTGGGGCCACGTGACTCCTTCTGGCCAATAAGATGTGAGCAGAAGTGACGTGTTTTCACTTGCTGGTGAAGGCAGTTAATCTAGTATACCTTTCCATACTGTCTTCCCCCTTATAGTGACATGGGAGACCACATGTTGAAGATGGTGGCATCACAAGGTGGAAGGAGCCTTTATCCCTGAGTCACATGAAGGAGAGCTAACCAGGAGAAATGCCCAACCAGGAATAACAGATTTGGACTTTGTATGAGCTAGAAATAAACTTTTACTGCATCAAGCCACTGACATTTGGAGATGGTTATTAGAGCACTTAGCCTACCTTAAGAGAATATATTTGAGTTGGATAAAAGAGTCAATTAACATGATTTATTGAAGGGTTTCTGAGATAAATTCAAATACTGAGGAGTCGTATGTATAAGAAAAACTTTCAAATTACAATTTTTGCCATTTATGCAATCCATCTATAGGAGCTACAAACCAGTCTGAATAAATTCTAATATTTAACATCTCTTATAACAATATGTCAATGCAATGGCTACCTAAATCACTGGATACGGGGCTCCTGGATGGCTCAGTCATTAAACGTCTGCCTTCAGCTCAGGTCATGATCCCAGGGTACTGGGATCGAGCCCCGCATCAAGCTCCCTGCTCCGCGGGAAGCCTGCTTCTCCCTCTCCCACTCCCCCTGCTTGTGTTCCCTCTCTCATTGTGTCTCTCTCCGTCAAATAAATAAATAAAATATTTTAAAAATAAAAATAAATAAATAAATCACTGGATACTACACAAGGTAGAAGACATTGTATGATATATTTATAATACATTTAAAACATAAAGTGTAAACCAGAAGACAATCTTAAAATTAAATTTACATTCCCCAAGGCAGAATTTACTGAATTTCAGTCATTTGGTACTACTTCATGAGTTTTTCCTTTCTATTTTCTAGCGCCTAAGGAAGGTGGGGAGAGATTTGGCAGTTGTGAGGCTGAGTTCTGCACAAGACTTTAGACATGTCCCCTACTGGGGACTCCAAAATAGTTTACCCTGGGGCTCCTCTAGCCCTTGAGGAATGGGTCCTGGAGTTTATAGGACACAGGTGAATGGCCAGAGGCTCTAAGGGTAAAGAACTGTTCAGGCTTATCCCAGGTTTGAGCACAAAGAAACCGTCTGGGGGAAAGATATGCCAGAGAACTAAAAGGAGTGAAAGAGCCTATTATGGGGTGGCTATATCTCTGTAAACAATATTTTCTTAATTGCTTATTAACCATTTTTGGGTTAGGAAACCATTTGAGAATCTGATGAAAGCAATGGAACTTCTTTGTTCTCAAATCTACATACGAACATTCATTTAAATATTTATACATAAATTCAGGGAGCTCAGGACATCTGTAGCCCATGGATGAACTCCAGGTTAAGAATTCCTATTTCAGTGAGAGATTGAATAGCTGCCCCTCAGGTTGGTATAAGAACTCACTAGTAAATAATACACACAGTTCCCTATACAAGAGAGAACATTGTTACTTCTTGCATCTTTTCCCCTCCGGCTGGGGATTGGAGAAGGGGAAGAAAGGTAATGTCACCCCTCAGCTTTTCTAGCCATCCTGCACTGTCCCTAACCTTTGTGCTTGATACAGTCCAGCATCGGGATTCCATCAATGGGATTTTTTTATTTTTAAACTTTATTTTGATATAATACTGGCCTCATATAAAAGTTGCAAAAATAATACATGAACCTCAAGGATATTAAGTGAAACAAACCAATCAAAAAAGGACAAATACTGTTTGATTCCACCTACATGAGGTGTCTAGAACAGTGAAATTCATGGAGACAGAAAGTAGAACAGAGGTTACCAGGGTCTGGGGCATGGCAGGGAGAGGGAGAATGAAGAATTATTGTTTAATGTATACAGAGTTTCAGTTTGGGATGATGAAAAGTTCTGGAGATTAACAGGGGTGATGATTATACAACATTGTGAATGTAATTAATGTCACCGAGTAGCACACTTAAAAATTATCAAAATGGATGGGATGCCTTGCTGGCTCAGTCAATAAAGTCTATGACTCTTGATCTTAGAGTCATAAGTTCGAGCCCCATGTTGGGGGTAGAGGTTACTTTAAAAAATTATTAAAATGGTAAATTTTATATTATGTATATTTCAAATGTATATTATGCATTTCAAATCCTCACTTTATAGTTAAAGAAACTGAGGCATAAAAAGGTTAAATAAAGGGGCACCTAGGTGGCTCAGATGGTTAAGCATCTTCCTTTGGCTCAGGTCATGATCTCCAGCTCCTGGGATCGAGCCCCGCATCTGGCTCCCTGTTCCCTCTTCCTCTCCCCCTGCTTGTACTCTCTCTGTCTCTGTCTCAAATGAATAAATAAAATCTTTAAAAAAAAAAAAAAAAGGTTAAGTAAATTGTGAAAATTTTTATAACCAATAGGTGACAAGCCAGGCATCAAACTCAGTAAGATCAACTGTGAAGCCTATGGCTCTTAACTATTGGTGGCTCTCCGTACAGGGTATATGTAGGATACTCAAATGCATCCATATATCCCCACTCAAGAAATCTACTCTCCAATACTTATATATGGTATAATATAAAATATAACTAAAATATAACTAAAACATAAATTACAGTGCATCTCAGCATTCTACCTAAGTTGGGGTGAATTCAGAATTTCATGCTGGGACTTACAGTTAGCTTGGCATTTTCTAGCTTAAAAATAAGTTTTAAAACTGGCATGAGACATGTTATCCCTGCCAGAGAAATAATAACTTTGTTTTGTGAAAAACCTGAACTGAAAATCACGGTTTGGTTTATTTTTTATCCTTAATAGTAAATTCCAATCACTATTATGGGGGGGGCCTGGCTTGCTCAGTCAGTAGAGCATGTGACTCTTGATCTCCAGGTCATGAGTTCAAGCCCCACCTTGGATATAGATTTATATTAAAAATAAAATATAATATAATATTTATTTTAAAAATAAAAAATCACTATCATATAAGCATGATAAAATAGGTCCATTCATGTCATCATATTTTCACCTCTCATTAAATACATATATATATATTTTTTAAGATTTAATTTATTTGAAAGAAACAGAGAGAACGAGCAGGGAGGAGGGACAGAGGGAGAGAGAGAGAGAAGCAGACTCTCCGCTGAGCAGGGAACCCTATGCGGGGCTCAATCCCAGGACCCTGGGATCATGACCTGAGCCGAAGGCAGCCAATTAACCGACAGAGCCACCCAGGTGTCCCATAAATACATGTATTTTAAAAAAGATTTTATTCATTTATTTGAAAGAGAGAGAGCACACGCAAAAGGGGGAGGGGGTGGCAGAGGGAGAGTGGGAAGCATACTCCCCGCTGAGCAGGGAGCCCAAAGCAGGTTTCAATCCCAGGACCCCAAGATCATGACCTGAGCTGAAGACAGACACTTAACCGACTGAGCCACCCAGGTGCCCCATAATTTTTAAAGCTTTTTACCTGATTTTTTTATTTTGGTTTATTTATGTAGGCTCCACGCTCAGCATGAAGCCCAACAAGGGGCTTGAACTCATGACCCTGAGATCAAGACCTGAGCTGTGATCAAGAGTCTGATGCTTAACTGACTGAGCCACCCAGGTGCACCTATTTTTGACTGTAAACATAATATATGCTCATTGCAAGGAGTCTTTACAGTTCCCATAAATACGCAGGGGGGACAACCCCAATACTTCTAAAACTCACCATCTAGAGGAATTTCTTTATATATCAGATTCCCATGGGACTTTCCTAGAATTAGAATAAAATGCAGGGAAAAAAAGAAACTGAAAATTCTAATTCACTAAAATAAGAATATGAATTTTTTGACCTTGGAAGCAAGTTTTAGAATAAAATGGCACTTTTGGTTTATATTGTAGAATGTGAATACACACAGTCTTTTTTTTTTTTTTAATTTTATTTATTTACTTATTTGACAGAGAGAGACACAGCAAGAGAGGGAACACAAGCTGGGGGAGTGGGAGAGGGAGAAGCAGGCTTCCCACGGAGCAGGGAGCCCGATGCGGGGCTCTATCCCAGAACTCTGGGATCATGACCTGAGCCAAAGGCAGACGCCTAACGACTGAGCCACCCAGGCGCCCCTACACACAGACAGTCTTAAAAGACACCACAAAGGAAGCTAGTGATGTCCATACTAAAAGGAAATCATCCGGTTACATCAAGTTAACAATCTCATTAGTTCGCTTTGTTCCACAGACCATCAGGTCAACTTGAAGATACCTCTCTCTAAACTTATGGGAAAACAAAGTGTTGCCACTGTGAATATGCATAATTTCACAGAACTGTGCATTTTTAAAAGAAATATTTTGGTCCTGTCCCCTAACGTAATGAAGAAAAAAACTGAGACCGAGAAATTCAGAGTGTCTAGAGCTCCACAGTGAGTTGGTGGCCAGGACTATACCAAGTTTCCTGATGTCCATCAATGTCCTTCCATCCTCTCCAAGGTCCCAGGATTTGCTCCTCCATCTCCCACTGCCTCACCCAACCCAGCCAGATGATAACAGAGAACATTCCTAAACCTAATGTGGAAAAGGTCCTAATCTCAATAGAACTAAGTTCTATATTCATCTTTCATCTACTTAATGTCTGTAAGAAAAATCAACCTTATTCTATTCTACTGTATCTATTCATTTTAGAAAGATGTATTAAAGCAGACGTTCTCTATAAAAACAAAACCAAACAAAAAGCTTGCTTGTTCCTGTTTAGCTATTAAGATTAGTTTACTTTGGGCTACTTCTCCATTCTTGGTTACTATTTACTGTTAGGTCCATTAAATTCACTTTTTTAAAAACAACATTTTTTACCATCATGGGTAGAAATATTTCCTATAATCTCCATTCTTGTACCAAGAACAAGTCAGTGATGTAAGAATTCAGTCCACATTCAGCTACCAACAAGCTCTCAAATTTAAATTAACTGTTTTAATCTTTATATGCCCTTTCCTAGTTTTTCATGAGAATACTAAGAGTCAAGCATTTCCCAAAGCACTTTGTACCTAGAACTGAATTCTAATAGTTAAATAGATGCTCAAACTTTCTGACTTTCAATTTTCTTTTAATTTTTTTAAAGTACACCTACACCTAATGTGGGGTTCAAATTCACAACACTGAGATCAAGAATTGTATGTTCTATACAGGCACCCCTCTATTTTCTTTTAAGTAAAAGAGTAACAGACAACAAAAGGAGAAACGATTCATTCTAATCAGTTTTATTATCTATAATGTAGTTTTCTACTTTGTACCCTAAAACCTTAAGATATTGAGTATTAAATATAATCAGTCTAACCCAGGAAAAGATTTGAAATTCTTATTTTTTTTTTATTTAAAAAAAAAACTTGAATTATTTGAGAGAGAGAGCATGCACAGTGGGAGGGGAGGGGCAGAGGGAGAGAGAGAATCTGAAGGGGACTCCCCACTGAGCATGGAGCCCTATGTGGGGCTCAACCTCACAACCAGAGCTGAAATCAAGAATCAGACGCTTAACCAACTGAGCCACCCAGGCGCCCCTTATTTTTTTTTAAGAGAAATTCTATGTTAAATGAAAATGATGCTGACAATTATATGGGCACTGATGTGGTTTTTAGAGTGTTGTTGGGGTCCAGAGCTGACAGCCAAGAAAGAATTCTTGAGATGTCTTTGGCACAAAAAGGTGATTTTATTAAAGCACGGGGGGGGGGGGGCGTGGGCTTGGACCCGTGGGCAGAAAGAGCTGCATTGGGGTTGTGAGGGGTGGCGATTATATATAGTTGGGAGGGGGTTAGGGACAGAACAAACCTTCAAGGTATTTTGGAAACAAGGTTTCTAGGACCCTGAGGGGGCCAATTATTGTTAGGAAAGGTCATTTATTATTGTTTAGTAAACCCTCAGTCCTGAGACCCTTCAGATGTGTATCAGTGGGCTATATGCTTGGAGGATGATTCCTAACGTGTATCTTGGGGGGGGAGGGGGATGTAAGAGATAAAGGGAACTTCCAAAGGAATTTCTATATGTTTAAAGTAGACTCACAGGATCCTGGGGGGCCAGGCTAAGACTGCCTTTTGCCCCTAGCAAAGTGTCAACATCGAGGGAGCTGAGCTCCCAGTGGAACGTCACTCTGCGTGTTTCAAGGACTTGTCAACGGGCTGTAAGAAGTAAGGAAATTTAATTTTTTCTTTTGCCTTTGTTTCCCACATCAGGCATCAAATGGAAAAAAGAGAACAATCAGTTAAGAAGAATCAAAATAGTTTCTCCCACACACATACATCCCCAAATCTCACAAAGAAATTAAAAACCTTCAACATTAGGAACTAGGGGCGCCTGGCTGGCTCAGTTGGTAGAGCATGCAACTTCTGATCTCAGGGTCCTGAGTTGAAGCTCCACGTTGGGTGTGGAGCCTACTTTAAAAAAAAAAAAAAAAAAAAAGAATCAAAACAAATAAAAATTGTATCCAGTAGGATTTATGTCAACTTGGAAGCATCATCACCTACGGTTCTGTACAGGTTGCTCAACGATAAATGACCAAAGCAAGCAACAATAAAAATAAAAAACTACACTAGAAATATCACTATTGAATGTATTCTCACAAATTGTCAAGCTATCACCAGCTTCTAACTTAGGCTTGGGTTCTGGAAAATGAACAGGACAAGGGAGTAAAGGTCTCTGTTTCCTAAAAGACACCATGACAGCCATGTATGACATCTTTACTCAAATCAGCCTTTCCTTGGAGGATTAGTAAGTACCACTTATTGACGGGAATTATCATGTGATGCTAATAAGTTTAATAAAATTATTTCATCTGAAAAGATTGTCTGCCTCTCTATGCTATAAGCAGATGCAAAAATTATTTATTTATTTTAAAGATTTTATTTATTTATTCATGAGAGACAAAGAGAGAGAGAGGCAGAGGGAGAAGCAGGCTCCCAAGGAGCAGGGAGCCCGATGCGGGACTCGATCCCAGGACCCTGGGATCATGACCTGAGCCAAAGCCAGATGCTTAACCATCTGAGCCACCCAGGCACCCAGCAGATGCAAAATTTAAACCCTACTTGAAACATTTGCAGGTTTGTAACCAATCCGGGAGGAAGACCTTCCTCTGCCCTGTGGTCCTTCTAGCTGGACTTAGAATCAAACTGACAAGACAGGTTAACAGGAGAAGATCAAATTTAATAGGCATATTTAGGGGGAATCCACACAGACAAGAGATTCCAAAGACAATGAGGCAATTTGAAGCTTACGTGAGCTAAGGAAAAAGGTAGGGGCCTGAGGACACAGAGAAGAAAATTCATCAGCCAGAAGATGAAAGGAGATGTTTGGAAAAACAAGATGTTCTATTATGCAGATGAGTTCCTAAAGGGGGCCTCAGTTAGTACTTCTCTTCCTGTTGCAGTCTCTCCTTTCCAATGTAAATTTAGGCAGTTATGGGGAGGCAGAGCACCTTTGCTGCATCTGCTGGATTTCTGTTACTCTTAACTCGAAATAATCTTTATGCCAAAGAGGCACATTTTGGGGCAGCCTGCCCTGGGCCCCTACAAAGCCATGTCCAAATTTCCCGAGACCTAAGACAAAGTACTTCCCTCCTGAAATCAGAAATCTACTTGTCCAAGTTCAGGACTTCTCCCTCCAATCAGTTATGACTTCCTCCTCAAACCTGGACACAGGCTGGCAAATGAAAATGAACATTCCAGAGATGGGTCTGCAAAGTCAAAATGTATCACAATGGCACACCAGAGTTTGCTGTTTGAAAAATGATAAATCGGGGCGCCTGGGTGGCTCAGTCGTTAAGCATCTGCCTTCAGCTCAGGTCGTGATCTCAGGGTCCTGGGATCGAGTCCCACATTGGGCTCCCCGCTCTGCGGGAAGCCTGCTTCTCCCTCTCCCACTCCCCCTGCTTGTGTTCCTGATCTCGCTGTCTCTCTCTCTCTGTCAAATAAATAAATAAATCTTTAAAAAAAAAAAAAAGAAAAAGAAAAATGATAAATCATTTTATATTGTGAACCAACTACTTCATAATTTATTTGCTAAGATTGAGATTTTAAGCACTGACTTTTTTTTTTTTTATACTGGCTGTTCTTAAATAGGGACTATGATATATATACCTATTACTGGACTATTTAGTACTATTTAACAATCATAAAAGAGCTATCATTTCTTGAGACTCTGTTATATTCCAGGCCCTTTAGAGATGCTTTTATGTACACTATCTAGTTTAATCCTCTCAGTGACCCTCCGAGGCAGGCTTTCGCCATGCCATTTTATGTAGAGGAGAAACCAAGATTTAGCCCACTCCGCACAGTAGCTTATCCTGGGGCTACTTCAGGCAGACAGACCCCTTCTTTAATAACTGCTCTCTCCCCAGAAGAGGGTTTTACCTTAGACCAAAAATGCCCAAACTGAGCACCAAGGCACTCTGGATACTGCAGCAAATTCACAAGGGCCACTTAGGTTATTTCAAAGTTTTGAGGGAAACACAGTATAGTCAACACGTTGGAAAATGCTGAATCTACAAACCAGAATTCAGTTTCAATGTTAGATCACATTACACTCCTATCAATGACATCATACACATCTTTGCAAAACCTGGGTTTTCAGTGAATGCTGTGATAAAAAGCAAGTGCTACAGAAAAATTAATGTGGAACAGGAAATGAGAGTGGTGGTATCCAATTTAATCCCAAAATTTAGGAATTAGTACAGGCACACACATCCTGCTTGTAATTGGAGTTATTTAAGAATGATATTACAATATTTTTTTCTCTCAGTTTATGTGTACTATTTTTCTAAAAATAACTTCTATGTTGTTAGGACATAAATACTTAATAAGTTGTTTGAACCTAACTATGACCAACTACTTAAAATTAGGGGCACTGTGAAAAAATTACTAAGATACTAAGGGAGCCATGAACCAAGTTTAGGAATCTTTTGCCTTAATCAAGAAGTGATGGAGTTGTGCAAGATTCTCCGGGAGAGCTGTGTGACCCTGCAAAAGTAACTTAAAACAAAGTCCAAAACACAAACATAATAACCAGGAAAAGAAGAATTTGGATTAAAACCATTTTTAAAGGTTGCTCTCTCTGTCGGCTTGATCCTTCAAATCCCACACAATGTTCCCCTGGATAATTTGTATTTTAAAAAAAAGTTCAAACACATGCACACAAATTACTGTTTTTCTCATTCTTAGGGACTCAAGCAAAACTTTTAAAAATTATAGGCTCCAAGCTATGCTGGAAGAGACTGGGCCTCCCTCGTACAGACAGAACACACCCGCAGAGCCTGTGCCAAGGAAACCTGGGGAAAACCTTGGAAAGACAAACTGCCTCACCCCAGTACTTTGAGACTGTCAGCTTTTTTGTGGTTTGCATCCTACTCTCAATATCCTGCTTTTAAGTTCAGTAAGAATGCTCCAGGTTATTGTGGAAATGCTTGTTTGGAAACTTCCCTTTCACAGAGCTATTTATGTAGCATATGATGTGTGAAAGCAAGGAAAAAAAATTAACAGAAGTCCAACCAATGGTTCCTTGCAGGAAGAAGGAGGGCTGGAATGCCATGGGGAGAGTTACTGGGGGGCTCCAAGGTCCTGGGGATGCTCCAGTTCTTCAGCTGGGTGATGGGTACTTGAGTGTGTGGGTTCTATTCTTATTCTTTACATTAAAAATGTAGTTTGATACTTTGTGCAGGTATATTTCACAGTAGGAATAGGGAGACCTGAATTCCTATATGGTAGGTCCTCAGGAGTTGAAAGTATGCATTGTCTCTATGCTGAATTAATCACTAGCCATTAGCCTTTACTTGGGAGTAAATGCTTAGCCAGAGGGCTCTGGAGACGCTGACAGGTTTAAATGGGAGGTTAAGGTTAATTTTTGGTACAATCACTGAAAAACAAGGAGTTAACAAATGAACATTTCTCTTAATATATATTTTTTTCTCTTAAAAAATATATATTTATGCTTTTATTTAAGTAATCTCTACCCAATGTAGGGTTCAAACTCACAACCCTGAGATCAAGAGTCATATGCTCCCCTGACTGAGCCAGCCAGGCGCCCCATTAAACAAGCATTTCTTTATCACCCTTGGTCCATACCTTCCAACAATGTGCAGCTAGTTTTTTTTTTTTTTAAGATTTTATTTAGTTATTTGACAGAGAGATAGAGAGCACAAGTAGGCAGAGAGGCAGGCAGAGGGAGAGGGAGAAGCAGACTCTCCACCAAGCAGGGAGCCCGACGTGGGGCTCGATCCCAGGACCCTGGGCTCATGACCTGAGCCGAAGGCAGCCACTTAACCGACTGAGCAGCTAGTTGTTTTATGGTGTCTTATTCTTCTTCAACCTCTCCAACTCTCCCCTCCCCACTTATGACCAAAAGGGCAGAAAACTCTTCCAATTTTAATTTATATCCCTAATTTAAAAAAAGAAAAAATTCATTTGCCATATGCTAAGCACCTGCTAGGGATGGCAGAAGGAAGTTAAACATGTATGGTTGCACCTCCTACATGCAAGAACAACAGGTTGCTATTGCTATTCTAGGGATGGGAAATATCTGCTCAAAGACAATCAGTGTACTTGTGCACTACTCTGGACCCAGGTGTGTTTGTCTTCATTGCCAAGTTCTTTCCACTTACACTGGCCTAGTAGACATGACCTAAAATAAACATGAATGAATATTGTCATCCAACAGGTTCACAAAAAGGATGCCTAACATTCAAGAGCACCATGACAAGCATTATACTTCCATCATTTCATTTAATTTCCACAGTACTACTGAATTATGTCTAATACACTCAGTTTACAGTTTTAAAAACTAAGTTTAATGAAATGGGTTTTCCAGGCTGGTCCAAGCGCAGTGGTGTTTACAATTAATTGATCACAGCCAGTTACGGATTTCTTTGTTCCTTCTCCACTCCCACTGATTCACTTGACTAGCAGAAGGAACGAAAGAAGGAAGGAAGGAAGGAAAAAAGAAGTGGAGTTTCCAAAGTCACACACCTAACAAGTGGTGGAACCAAGACAGTCTCATAACCCCAAAGCAGATCTCCACCACTGAACCATCTCACTGTACTGCAGGGAAAACATTCTTGACCAGCTTTATGAAATTCAAGCCCCTCTCCTGTCACAAATAATGCTCCACACTTCCCCTCACGCTCCCCAAATCTACCGGAAGCACCACACTTAAATCCCCAAGACAAGTGTCGGTAAACTGGTATCTGCACTCAAACCAACGTGCCTCGCTTCCTCTGCCCCGGCCCTGGGAGGTGCCACTTGCTAACTCTTCACAGAGCTTAATTCCAGCCAGGGCGGATCTCTGCGGGGCAGGAGTCCAGCCCCCACCCTCCCGGGTCTGCGCCTCTTTGCAGTCTTCAAAGGGGTAAGAGGAGGGGGCAGGCTGCTGGCGCGTCCGAGCCGAACCCGGTGACTCTGAGGCCGGCCCGCAGGCCCGGGGGCGGCGGAGAGCGCAAGGCGACCAAAGGGGACCCTCCTTTACTCCCGCAGGCCACCAACCACCGCACCCGGGAGAAATACCTGGGGACCCCCGCCCCCCCCACCACCACTTTCTTTAAACTCTGAGCTCACTGGAGAAAGAGGAGGGGGACAAGCCGAGACGACAAAGTTCGCCACCCCCACCCAAAGTTCTATACTCTAGGGAGGCAAGTGAAGCAAAGCGGTAAGAGAGGTGCCCCAGGAAGACCCCCTCCGGTCCCGGCTTTCCGGAGGCCGCAGGAGAGGGGGCAACGCGCTCCCTCTGGGTCTCCTCCCCCAAGCAGACGGCGACCTGGGGGCACCGAGGGAGCAGCGCCCCCACCTCCGACACCGTTCTCCCTGGCCGGGAGGCCCCCCGGGAGTGGGGGACGTCGGCCCTCAGACGAAGAGGGGTCTCGAAGGAACCCAGCGAGGTCGCACTGTACCTTCTTCTCGCGCGCCGGACGTCTGCGCCGCAGGGACCGCTGCCGGCGACAGAGTTGGGGGCGACGGGAGACGACCGGGACGGGTTCCCGCAGGCTCCGGCGGCCCCTGGGCCTCGGCGCCGCCCAGCGCCGCGCCTCCAGCCGCCCGCTCGCCAGGCTGCGCTCCCGGCTCCGGCAGGTTACCTGTGGCGGAGCTCGCCGCGCCCGCCGCCCGCACGGCCCTGGCCCCGCCCCAGCCGCGCCTCCTAAACTGAGGCCGCAGCGCCGCACAGCGGCCTGCGCCCGACATGGCGGGGACCTGTGGGAGGTGGGGCCCGAAGGCCCTGGGGCAGTCCCTGGGGCCGTCCCTGGGCTGCAGGCCGCTGCCAGCTGGGGCCGGGGTCCCTTCCTTGTCCGCCCGGGAGGCCTCCTTCTGAAGACTGGGAGGGAGGGGGGCTGCGGTGTGGTGAGCTTTTCCGGGCACGGGTCGCCAGGAGGTTTACTGGTGGGGGAGAAGGGAATTGGGAGGAGAAAACCATGCCTCACCCTGTGGCCAAATGGATATTTCAGTATATTCTTCGTTCATTCTCTTAACTGGAATGGCTCAGTGGGAGCTCAACAGTGTTGAATGAGGCAGATTCATTAGAGAGCTGGAAAGGGTAAGGAAGCCCCTATTCCAAAGAGCTTCTCTGTAAGTAGCTTGTCAGAACCATCCCATATGACACAGACAAAAGCATTGAGCATTCCTGACTCCTATATTCAAATCACACTTTACACACCATTAACTTGGTCCATTTTTGTCTGTTTTTCAGTTACTTCTTCAGCACCTAGAAGAGTTCCCTGAAGATATGAGCATTCAATAAAGTATTATCGAGTGAATGCGTGAATGAATGGAACCTCATTCAGCCTTCTGAAGAAACATGACTGCTAACTGCTGCCCAAACACAGCAGGAGGGGGAGATGGAACCCTAGAATGGAGTCTCAGTCTTACCTGAGGTTTGGGACAAGCTTATTTTGAACCTGATTTTGCTGATCTGTTTTGAAATAGGCCTGGTTTCCATAGGCAAAGAAACGTGATGATCTCCGTTTTCTTAATATATTTGTCTCCCTCGCTCTTTCAGGGAGCATTAGGTAGGAGAGATCCAAACTCACACCAGGAAAGGGTAAGAGCTTGGTTTTCCTCTACAATCTCAGAACTTCCCCACCCCATAGCCATACCTGCAATTTTTCTTGGCAGGGTGTGAAACCTCTCCTGAGTATGCTTTGACCCTCTTCAGGTTTGTTCCCATCCCTGTCACTCTTCATCTAGAGCTGTTAGGACACGTTTCCTTTCCCTGCCCTTTGGTAGCTCTGGATTTCTCTCCAGGCAAGTCACCAGAGAATTACAGGTGAACCCCCCGAAGTCAAGATATGTATGCATGACTTTTCAACCTGATCATTTCTTTCTTATATGTTTCCAGATTAAAGAGTTTTCTTAGCCATTTCCCTGAATGAACTTCCAGAAATAAAGAGTGCTCCCTTCCTCTGGGAGGCCTTTAGAACACCACCATAAAGTCGAAATGAGATGGAGTTTTAAGTTACATTTGTGGGCAGTCAGAGCAATCACACATTAATTCTGCTGAAAGGAACAGAAAACTGGCCCATAAAACATGTGAATGCTCCTGGAAGCCAACCGGTCTGTAATTATTCATAGTGGGAATTCCTGGCAGAGGGGCCTCATGAGAGCCAAAGCGGACAGTGGGTGAGCTGCTTGGAGATCTTGTTTGCTTATCTCCAAGTAGGCACACAGTCTTTGGAAAACTAATGAAAAGAGACTCTAAACCTCCCTCTATATGAGGAGGGCTCCCAGCCTACAGTTCCATTCTTGTACCTCTGTTCAGCTCAATCAAAGCCAGCCTCATAGATCCACCTCACTACATCCTCTTTCTGCCTCATGAGAAAAAAGTCTGTTCTGCCAGTGATAGTTTTCCCTGCGTTCTGAGAATATAACCTGCTCTGATTGCCAGCAACATTTCCTTAATGAGTTGGCTGCACTAGCTGTCTTTCATGTCATTAGCTTCACTTCATCCTTCAGCCCACCATTCCAGCTTCTAACCCTGCCACTCCCTGAAACTGCCCTTGCTAAGGCTTCTACCTGGGAAACCTTCCATGTGCCTCTCCATGATCATATCCTCCTTCTCCTCTAGAGGAAACCACCATACTAAATTTTGGATTATCTTTTTTGGCTTTCAGCTTGGAGCAGGTAAAGGTGCAACTCACTTCAGTCATCCCAAATCCAGGTTCATCTGACACCAGCTGCGTCCACCATGCCACCTAAGTTTGACCCCAATGAGACCAAAGTTGTATACCTGTGGAGAAGTCAGTGCCACGTCTGACCTGGCCCCCAAGATCGACCCCCTGGCTCTGTCTCCCAAAAAGGTTGGCACCTGTAATTGAAAGGATCTGAGGATTACAGTGAAACTGACTATTTAGGACAGACAGGCCCAGATTGAAGTAGTACCTTCTGCCTCTGCCCTGATTATCAGAGCCCTCAAGGAACTGCCAAGAGGCAGAAAGAAGCAGAAAAACATTAAGCACAGTGGAAATACCACCTTTGATGAGATTGTCAACATTGCCCAACATATGCAGCACTGATCCTTAGCCAGAGAACTCTCTGGAACCATTAAAGAGACTGCCTGGTCTGTGGGCTGTAATGTTGGTGGCCACCACCCTCATGACATAGACGACATCAACAGTGGTGCAGTGAAATGCCCAGCTGGTTAAAAACTACAAAGGAAACATTTCAAAGGAAATATTTCAATGAAGGATCATTTGACAACCAAAAAAAAATGTTGCCTGTGTATATTAATAATTCTCTTATCACAAATATATATATCCCTAAACACAACATTGTACAGTTTTGCCTAGTTTTGAACTTTTTTTGTAAATGGAATCATTCTGGGGGAGCCTAGGTGGCTCAGTCAGTTAAGTGGCCAACTCCAGATTTCAGCTCAGGTCCTGATCTCAGGGTTTGTGAGATTGAGCCCCGTGTAGGGCTCTGCGCTCAGCGGGCAGTCTGCGCGTGCGGGCGTGCTCTCTCTCACCCTCTCTCTCACTAAAATAAACAAATCTTAAAAAAAAAAAAAAAAGGAATCATTCTACGTTCTTCCTATGCATCTTGCTTTTCTCACTCAGCATTCTGTTTCTGAGATTCAGCTATTCAATTTCTCTGCTATATAGTGTTTCATTGTAAGAAGATACCACAATTTATTGATCTAGTCTACTTTTGGACATTGGGTTAGCTCCAGTTTTTGCTGTTGCAAAGAGTGTTGCTATGAACACTCAAATATTTCTCCTGATACATGTGTGTAAGAGTTTTCAGGATTATTATCTAGAAGTGGAATGGTTGGGTCTTAAGGTATGTATGTGTTCAAATTTACTAGGTAATGCCAGATTGTTTTGTGTGTTTTTTTTTTAAGATTTATTTATTTGAGAGAGTGTATGTGAGCAGGGGAGGGGCAGAGAGAGAGAGGGAGAGGGGCAGAGAGAGTGGGAGAAAGAGGATCCCAAGCAGACTCCACGCTCAGCATCAACCCAGGGCTCCATCTCATGACCCTGAGATCATGACAGAAGCCGAAATCAAGAGCCCGCCAATGAACTGACTGAGCCACCCAGGTGCCTCACCAAATTGTTTTCTAAACCAGTTGTATCAATTCTCATTCCCATCAGCAATGTGTTAAAGTTCCCCTTCCTCCACCTCTTTGGTTTGTGTGCGTGTGAAATTATTACTTATTATGGTTGTGATTTGTTTTTCCCCAATTACCAGTGCAATTGAACATCTTTAATATTTAATAAATTTTCTTGTTCTCTCTTTTGTTAATTTGCTGTTTCATGTATTTTTTTAAGCTTTTATTTGTTTATTTGAGAGAGAGAGACAGAGAGAGCACAAGCAGAAGGAGAGGCAGAGAGAGAGGGAGAAGCAGACTCCCCGCTGAGCAAGGAGCCATTGCTCCATCCCAGGATTCTGGAGATCACGACCAGAGCCAAAGACAGATGCTTAACCATCTGAGCAACCACGGCGCCCCTGTTTCATGTATTTTGAGAAATCCTTCCTGACCCTGAGGTATACAAATATTCTTCCATATTTTCTTCCAAAAGTTTTAAAGTTTTAGGGCACCTGACTGGCTCAGTCAGTAGAGCATGCAACTCTTGATCTCAGGATTGTGAGTTCAAGCCCCACGTTGGGTGTAGAGATTACTTTAAAAAATAAAATCTTGGGGTGCCTGGGTGGCTCAGTCGTTAAGCGTCTGCCTTGGGCTCGGGTCATGATCCCAGGATCCTAGGATCGAGCCCCGCATCGGGCTCCCTGCTCCGCGGGAAGCCTGCTTCTCCCTCTCCCACTCCCCCTGCTTGTGTTCCCTCTCTCGCTGTGTCTCTCTCTGTCAAATAAATAAATAAAATATTTAAAAATAAATAAATAAATAAATAATAAAATCTTTAAAAAAAAGTTTTAAAGTTTTGCCTTTCATGTTTAAGTCCATATTACATCTGAAATTCATTTCTCCTCTTATTTGCAATGCCAAAGCTATCTTCTAATGAATTTCCATGTATGCTTGAGTCTGTTTTGGGTTCTCTATTTTGTTTCATTTGCCTATTCCTTTTTTTTCCATTTGCCTATTCCTGTGCTAGTACCATACTGCCTGAAAATTGGTGGTTTTTTTATTAAATCTTGATTTCTGATCATAGAAGTCCTACCCTGATCTACTTCTTTTTCATAAGAAATCTCAAGTATTCTTAGCTCTTTTCTCTTCCATAAACATTTTAGGATTAGCTTGTCTGGCTCTATGAAAATTTTGTTATTTGTTTTTTAATTTTTTAATTTTTAATTTTTTTTAATTTTTTAAAAGATTTTATTTATTTATTTGACAGAGAGACACAGCGAGAGGGAACACAAGCAGGAGGAGTCAAAGAGGGAGAAGCAGGCTTCCCACGGAGCAGGAAGCAGCCACCCAGGCGCCCCTAATTTTTTAATTTTTTAAAGTAAACTCTATGCCACATGTGGGGCTCAAACTCACAACCCAGAGATCAAGAGCTGCATACTCTACTGAGCCAGCCAGGCACACTTCCATGAAAATTTTGTGATCCTGATTTGAAATCATAGAGAATCTATATGGCAGGTGGCATTTTTTATTCATGATTGTTCTCTTCCTACCTTGCCATGCTTTCCTGTAGTGGTGTAGACTCCTCTGCCCCACTGGTTTGGGGCTTGGGGTGACTTGCCTTGACCAACACCATGTTGGAGCAAAAGCTTTAAATATGTTGTGTACTGGGCGCCTGGGTGGCTCAGTCGTTAAGCGTCTGCCTTCGACGCAGGTCATGATCTCAGGGTCCTGGGATCGAGCCCCGCATCGGGCTCTCTGCTCCGCGGGAAGCCTGCTTCTCCCTCTCCCACTCCCCCGCTTGTGTTCCCTCTCTCGCTGTGGGTCTCTCTCTGTCAAATAAATAAAATCTTTAAAAAAAAAAAAAAGATATAAATATGTTGTGTACTTTAGTGCTTCTCTGGCCCTGCTTTTCTCACCTTGAGCTTTTGCCCTGTACCATGAGAATATGCCACAAAGATTGGCTGCCTCTTTAACTGGGATCTCAGTATGAGAAAACACATGGAATCCTACAGAGCCCAGTATGGCTACAAGTTGTCTGCAGCCCACATGTAATGGGAGCAAGAAATAAATTGTTTGCTGCTACTGCAATTTGGAGAGAATTAACATCTTTACACTGTTGAGTCTTCCTATCTATGAACATATTTGACATGTCTGTCCATTTACTTAGAATTTTAGTGACTTAAAACATTTTTAGAACTTTTCATTTTCTGGGGCACCTGGGTGGCTCAGTTGGTTAAGTGTCTGCCTTTGGCTCAGGTCATGATCTCAGGGTCCTGGGAACAAGCCCCGTATCCAGCTCTCTGCTCAGCGGGGAGTCTGCTTCTCCCTCTCCCTCTCCCTCTGTGTTCTCCCTCTCTCTCTCTCTCAAATAAATAAATAAATAAAATCTTTAAAAAAAGAACTTTTCATTATCTGAGATTTATTAGTTTTTTTTTTACCATTGCAAGTGATATCTCTACCTCTAAAAGTACATTTTCTACCCTTTTTGTTGTCAAGAAAAATGCAAATATCTTTGTTTATTGAAATTACATCCAAAAACCTTGCTAAACTCTGTTATTAATTTGAGTGATTTGTAAATTATTTAGTTTTCTGTGTACCTACAAGTAAGGATATTTTATTTCTTCCTTTCTAATCCTTATATCTTTTTTTTTTAAGATTTTATTTATTTATTTGACAGAGAAAGAGACAGCGAGAGAGGGAACACAAGCAGGGGGAGTGGGAGAGGGAGAAGCAGGCTTCCCGCCGAGCAGGGAGCCCAATGCGGGTCTTGATCCCAGGAACCTGAGATCACGACCTGAGCTGAAGGCAGTCGCTTAACCAACTGAGCCACCCAGGCGCCCCTCTAATCCTTATATCTTTAAAAAAATTTTATTTTGAGATAATTATAAATTCATAAAAAGTTGCAATAATTATAGATTCATAAAAAGTTGCAAAAATAATATAAAGAGGTCTGGTGTATCCTTCACCCAGGTTCTCTCAATGGTTACATTTTATATACTATTGCACAATATCAAAACCGGGAAATTAACACTGGTATAATGTGTGTGCAATTTTTTTTTTAAGATTTTGTGTATTTGTTTGACAGAGAGAGAGAGAGCACAAAAGTAGGGGGAGTGGCAGGCAGAGGGAGAGGGAGAAGCAGGCCCCCCGTGGAGTATGGAGCCCAAAGAAGGGCTTGATCCCAGGACCCTGGGATTGTGACCTGAGTCAAAGGCAGACGCTTAACCGACTGAGCCACTGAGGTGCCCCAACGTGTGTACAATTTTATCACATGTGTAGCTTCATTTAACCATTATCACAATCAAGATAAAGAACTATTCCATCACCACAAAGAATCTTACTCATGCTCCACACCTTCCCCTTTCCCCATACCAGCCTAACCCCTGGCAGCCACTAATCTGTTTTCCATCTTTACAATTTTGTCTTTCAAGAATGTTATATGAATGACATCATACAGAATGTGACCTTTTGAGATTGTCTTTTTTCACTCAGTGTAAGTGCCCTAGAGATTCATCCAAGTTGTTGGCATGGTTCAATAGTTCATCTTTTTATTGCTGAGGAGTATTCCATGGTGTGGATGTACCACAGTTTGTTTAACCGTTCATCTGTTGAAAAGCATCTGGGTTGTTCAGTGGTTTTGGCTATTATGGATAAAGCTGCCATGAACAATCATGTACAGGTTCTTATATAAACATGTTTTCATTTCTCTAAGTGCCCATAACGGCAATTGCTGGGTTGTATGGTAATTGCATGTTTAATTTTTTTTTTTTTAAGATTTTATTTATTTGACTGAGAGAGACACAGCGAGAGAGGGAACACAAGCAGGGGGAGTGGGAGAGGGAGAAGCAGGCTTCCTGCCGAGCAGGGAGCCCGATGTGGGGCTCGATTCCAGGACCCTGGGATCATGACCTGCGTCGAAGGCAGACGCTTAACGACTGAGCCACCCAGGCACCCCTGCATGTTTAATTTTTAAAAAATATTTATTTACTTATTTTAGAGGAGGGGAGGAGAAGAGGGAGAGAATCTCAAGCAGACTCCACCGGGCATGGAGCCCGACGTGGGGCTCAATCACACAACCCTTGAGATCAAACCAACTGTTTTACAGAATGGCTATGTCATTTTACATGCCCACCACCAATGTATGACAGATCCAGTTTTTTGGGGTTTTTTTAGATTTTATTTATTTATTTGACAGAGAGAGACACAGCGAGAGAGGGAACACAAGCAGGGGGAGTGCGAGAGGGAGAAGCAAGCTTCCCGCAGAGCAGGGAGCCCAATGCGGGGCTCTACCCCAGGACCCTGGGATGATGACCTGAGCTGAAGGCAGACGCTTAATGACTGAGCCACCCAGCTGCCCCATGAGAGATCCAGTTTTTCCACATCTTTGCCAGCCTTTGCTGTTATTACTGTTTTTTAATTTTAGTCATTTTTTTAAAAGATTTATTTATTTATTTATTTATTTATTTATTTATTATTTTATTTATGAGAGAGAGAGAGAGAGAGTGAGAGGCAGGAGGAGGGGCAGAGGGAGAGACTCTCAAGTAGTCTCCCTATTGAGCATGGAGCCTGATGCAAGTCTTGACCTCAGGACTCTGAGATCATGACCTGAGCCAAAACCAAGAGTAGGATGCTCAAACGGCTGAGCCACCCAGGTGTCCGTTTAGCCATTTTGATAGGTAGTAGTAGTATCTCATCGTTGTCCCTATAATTTGCATTTCTCTAACGGGTAATGATATTATCTATCTTTTCTTTTACAGCCTAGAGGGTTTATTTTTTATACTCATTATGCCATGAATTCATAAGAAATGGATTCCAGCAGCTCAGACCCCTCTCCATTGGCTCTCACAAAGTGTGCTTCTCTACGTGGAGCAGGCTGGTACTCCAGACGTCCAACTGACTGAGCCACCCAGGCACCCAAACAATCCCAATCCTAATGGCTTTAAAAAACAGCCATTTTAGGGGTGCCTACCTGACTCAGTCAGTAGGGTATGTGACTCTTGATCTAAGGGTGGTGAGTTCAAGTCCCACTTTGGGTGTAGAGCCTACTAAAAACAAAAATAACAACAGCCATTTTATTTGTTCATGATTCTGTGGGTTGGCTGAGCAGGGTTCAGCTGGAATAGCAAGTCTGTATTCCATGTGGATTAGACTTGCTCATGTGGCTGCAGTGTGGGCTGGAGAATCGAAGATGGTGTCACTCACATGTCTGGCTCTTCAGCTGGGATGGCTGGAAAGCTGGGGCCTCTCTTCTTTTGTGCTATGGCATCCTTCACAGCCTCCCTGTCCATGGGGCTTCTCCAGCAAGCTAGCCCAGACCTCTTTTCATGGTGGCTCTGAGCTCCAAGAAAGTGAAAAAAGAAGAAGCAAAGCCTTTTATGGTCCAGTCTCAGAAGCTGCACAGCGTCACTGTCACTTCTACCACATTCTATTGGTTAAAGCAAGTCAAAGGGCCTGCCCAAATTCAAAAGGAGGGAAAATGGGTGGGAGGAGTGGCAAAGTCACATTTGCAAAAGGGCATACGGGATGGTGTGGATGGTTGTGGCCATCTTATCTACCAGCAAGGGCTTTTAGAAAAGTAAACCACACATCTCACTTCCCTTCTTGAAACTCCTCAATGCTTCCAGAGGCACTTAGAATAAAATCCCAAAACCCTTTCTCCTGAAAAGACCACCTGTCCCTCATGCTTACCACTGTCCCCCTCTCTCATTGCACTGACATTTTGTTCCTCCAACACCCTTTCCTTTCTCCTTGGTTTTTCCTACTACTGAGAAAACTTCCAGGGAAACACTCTCCATCCCAGCTTTAACTTTGCTATTTCCTCGTGGTCAATTGAAATGTCATCTTTTTAATTATTTATTTAAAAAAAATTTTTTTAAGACCTTATTTTTTTAAGTAATCTCTACACCCAACGTGGGGCTCGAACCTATAGCCTCAAGATCAAGAGCCACATGCTCTATGTACTGAGCCAGCCAGGTGCCCCTAAAAATGTTTTTTAAGTAAGTTCTATGCACAATGTGGGGCTTGAACTCACAATGCTGAGATTAAGAGTCACATGCTTTACCAACTAAGGCAGCCAGGTGCCTCAAATGTCATCTTTTTAAGAGAGGTCTTCTCTGTGCACCCCATCAAAATCAGGCTCCTTCTCTCACCCTTATGTACTCTTTCACCTCTCTCTGTTTATCTCTTCCAAAGCACAGCCCTGAAAATCTAACTGTCTTCATGGTCATTAAAAAAAAAACAAAACAAAACATATTTGTTGACTGTTAAAGAGATGAAGTTATCAAATATAAATCTCTATAATGGCTACAAATATGTTTGTACATTTAAAAGCAGAGTGTTTCCCTCTTTGGAGGGGAGCCAGAAAGAAACTAACATTTCACTGGATATTCTCTTACGCTGTTTGACTATTTTACCATATGCATGTTTTTAAAAGATCAAAACATTATTATTTTTAAAGTAATCTCTACACCCAATGTGGGGCTCAAACTCACAACCCTGAGATCAAGAGTCTCATGTTCTACTGACTGAGCCAGCCAGATGCTCCTCAAAACATTATTTTAATAAAATCTCTTTAATAGTGGATGGCCTCAGTGAAAATGATTTAATGATTTTTTAACGATTTGATCAGGTCAATGACTGTCTTAGGAGACCTGGAGACTGTGAGCTGCCCTCTTGAAAAATTTGGTTGGCTTCCCTGGATTAGCAGGAGTCCAGGGAGATTCTGTAGAATTTGTTTGCTTCAAGAGAGAATTAATGGCTTTAAATACATATTTTAAAAGAAAGCCTAAAAGGCTCTCAATATGTGAATCCCAGGAACCAGGCATAATGCCATCAGATGCCTTAAAATATCCTAAGATGCAGGATGCAGGCTGTATTTAATTGCTTGCCCTCTTCAGGACTGCAATTATTCTGCCTAAATTGTACAGGTCTCTTTTAAATAGCTCTCACGTTCCTTGTCACAAGACATCTAATTGCAAGCGGCAAAATAATTCAGTAAAATAAGGGTACAAACATCTGGCCTTTAAAATTCAAATTTTAGGGCGCCTGGGTGGCTCAGTTGTTAAGCGTCTGCCTTCGGCTCAGGTCATGATCCCAGGGTCCTGGGATCGAGCCCCGCATCGGGCTCCCTGCTCCACGGGAAGCCTGCTTCTCCCTCTCCCATTCCCCCTGCTTGTATTCCCTCTCTCGCTGTGTCTCTCTTTGTCAAATAAATAAATAAAATCTTTTAAAAAAATAAAAAAAATTAAAATTTTAAATAAAAAACCCACTTGGGTATTATACTTTGGCTTTATGGTACAATATAGCCATATAAACCAGAAAGGGTATTAAATTACTTGCTATTTGTGTTCCTCATAGAAGGAGTGATGACAATCAGCGACTTTATTTTGAGAAGTAGTTTTCCAACTTCTGTTGGTTAGGAAGATTTGGGGGCAACAGACCCATTTTTTTAAAAAGATTTTTTTTATTTATTTGACAGAGAGACACAGCGAGAGAGGGAACACAAGCAGGGGGAGTGGGAGAGGGAGAAGCAGGCTTCCCACTGAGCAGGGAGCCCGATGTGGGGCTGGAGCCCGATGTGGGGCTCGATCCCAGGACCCTGGGATGATAACCTGAGCCAAAGGCAGACGCTTAATGACTGAGCCACCCAGGTGCCCCAACAGACCCATTTTTGAGTGTATATGTATGTTTTGAATCTT